>NC_059130.1:110745798-111995798 GCF_020740605.2 Lemur catta
CTGTTGCCACTGTCTGAAATACCCTTTCCTCACCTGTCTGGCGTTCCCTACTCGTCATTCAAGGCTCAGCACAAGTGCCACCTCTGCTGGGGAGGCTTCCCAGATGTCCCAGCCAGGGGTTGCAGGTCCACTGTCTCCTTTCCCACTGATTGTTCTGATGATGTGGGTTCCCTGAGGGCAGGGACCATGTCTTGTTCATCTCTGGACTCCCCAGGCTTGGCACACAGTAGGTGCTCACTAACTACTGACATACTGAATGAACATTAAACCAGTGTTCAAAAAAAAAAATCTACAAAACTGGGGCTGCAGTACTAGATGTGACCACGAGGTGCCGCTGTCCAACATGGTATCTGCTGGGGCTTGACAGGGGTTCGATTCTGTGCACTGGGCGGGTGCCCACTTAGAGATGCCGGAGGTTTTAAGTTCCTGATCATACAAGGGAGATGAGAAGCAATTGCTGGTGCCATAGGTGCCTCAGGAGACTGAGGAACCCCCTCAGGCAGATCCCTTCTCTAAAGTGGGGCGCAGCAGAGCAGAGGATCGAAGCTCCGTCCTGTGACCCACCCGGTTCTTCCACTCAATTGCATTGTGACCTTGGGAAAGACCCCTCACTTCCTGATCCCCTGTTTTCTATTCCAGAAAATGGAACAATACATGCCAAGCTCTAGGGCTGTCGTGAAGATAAAATTTGATCAGGTAGCGCCTGGCACGCTGGGGAAGCTCTAGAGACAGCAATTCCCTCCCGTCTCCTCTCTCTGGAGAGCTTCACCTCAGCAGTGATTAAACACCACGGGCGATGGGAGCAAGCTCAGTGTGAAATGCACCAGTCAGTCCTCAGTCTGAGCCCTTGCCTGGAAACTGAGGGCCAGTGAGGCGCTGGGTACGTGTCTTAGCCTTCTGAGCCTCGGTTTGCTCATCTCTAAAGTGGGATCGCACCAGTAGGTATCACATGGGGTGGTTGCGGGGACTCAGTAGCAAAATATGGGTAAAGCTTTCAGCACAGGCTCTAGCACACATAGGGACCTAATAAACGCTGGCCATCACCATCATCGTTATTATCAACACCTCATAAAGCAAGCCCTCGCCGATGTTCACTAAATGGACGAATGAATGCAGAAGTGGATGAATGAGTGAAGAAATCTCTCCAGGTAGGTCCTGCTGCAGAGATGCCGGGCTCCAACCTGAATACAGCCTGGACCGTCATAGTTCACCCCTCTCACCCAAGCATTGCTCCCTCTGCCTGGGATGTCCTATCCCTGTACTTCTGCCAAATAGACACTTCTGTTGAATAAACGCTGAAATCCATGTGGCCCACAAGAGCCCATCGACCACAGGTGGCCTTATGAGTGACTCTTCTCCTCGAGCTCTTGGGGGCCCAAGGGGAGCCAGAACCTGTGTGCTCTGGGGTAGCTGCCAAAGGAGGCCACCTCCCCCAGGATGCTGGAACTGATGGAAACAGCCAGCCCCGGGTCTGCAGCGAGGCCAATGCCATTCATCAACGGCACCCAGGAGCTTTCCGGCAAGGTGACAGCTCTGGGCAGGCTGGGAAATCCCGGTGGAGCTGGGAAGAGGCCAAACAGAGAGCCCTGGTCCAAAAGAGCCCTTTCTAAAGAAGGCAGGAGGAGCGGGAAAGAGGTGGGGACGGGGCCCACATGGGCCTGCAGGGCTCAGTATCCGATGCCCCTTCACAGAAGACTGGAGCCCAGGCAAGGAATGAATGGCAGCGCCGGGAAGATTCCTGCCTTAGGTGGGAGCCGGCTATGGACGTGTCAGAATAAATCTCCTACGTGCAGCCTGGCTGTTCCTCCCCGATGGAGGCAGTTAGAGGTGGTGGCTGGGATGTCACAGCCTTGTCTGAGAGGTCACGGACAGAAACCGATCCTAGTTCTCCTCCTAGCCCTCTGCCTGCGCCTCCTCTGACACTTTCATCAACTCTGCCTCCTTCCCCTCCGTAAACCTTGACGTTCTCCTGGAGTCTGTCCTTCTGTTCTGTCACTCTCTGCACACTCCCCTCGCTGCCCTTAGCTACCCGCCACCCCGGCAAGCACCACGCCTACACCTGACAAGTCACAAACCCACATCTGCCCCCGGAAAAGGCGCCCCATCCTCCGGGAGTCGCCCTTCACATCTCCCTGGTCCCCTGGTCTCTGCTGCCAACACCCCTGGTCCATGCCACCATCGCTTCTCACTTGGTGTTGATTAGAGCCCTGTACGAGGTCTCCCTGGGCCTCCAGGTTCCCGGCAGTCTATTCTCCACACAGCAAACTACAGGGATCTTTAAAGCAATCTGAGTCAGATTGCATCATTCTAGAACTTTCCCAACATACTTTAAATGGAATCCAGACTTCCAAGGCTGGAAGGCCCACCACAACCCGGCCCTGCCTCCCTCTCCACCCTTCTCCCCTGCTGCTCCCTCTAGCTCATGTTGCTCCTGCCGCACTTGCCTTCTCTGTGCCCTGAATGCAGCCTGCACATTCCTGCCCCAGGGCCTTTGAGCACGCTGTTCCTCCGCCTGGAATGACTCCACTCGCATCACATGTCTGTCTGGCAAACTCCTGGCATCTTTCAAGGATCAGCTCAAATGTCACCGAGTGAAGGCTTCCCCTCACCCATGCCAGCATTACAGCCCCCCGTTGGTACCCCTGTGGGACCTTTGGTGGCCCTTCTGTGGCAGTGTCACACCTCGTCTCATGGCTATGAGTGTCTGAGCCTGTCTTTTTCCCTGGACTGTGAAGTCCTCTGGGCCATCTGGTCACTTTCAGTATCCCTGGTACCCAGCTTACGGCTGGGCCCAAAGCTGGCGACAGTGAGAGTCGAGAACTGGTGTCCATCTCGCTTGGCAGGTGCCAAGCCGTCCGCTCTGCACCCCAGGCCCTGCGGGAGGGGCTGGCAGAAGTGAGGCCATGTCTCATCACCGCTCTTCCTCAGGCCGCTGTGCCCTCAGCCTTGGTCCTCTTGCCCTGTCAGAATCTTCAGGGTCCCAAATTGGTGCTTAAAATTCTCCATGGCCGGGGCTGGTCCTGTCTACCTCTTAACAGTCATTCCAGAAAAAACCGGGAAAACGCTGGGAGGCAGGAGAGCCAGGCCAAGAGCAAGAGCACGGGTTGAAGTCCTTGCTCTCTCGGAGAAGTCACATAACTTCTCTTTGCCTCAGTTTCCCCTCCACCCAGTGGGGTGAAGAGGATGGATGAGATGCTGGAGGTAACGTGCCTAGCACATAGTGAGCGCTCGTGAAATGTGTGGAGGTGGTGATCGTGGCTGCTGTGGAGCCTGCTGGTCCCACCAGCCGTGGGGGGGCCTGGGGATGCTGGGGCAGCGGCAGGAAGTAGGGCAGAGCTACCTCCCGGGTCACACCTCCGTCGGCATCCTCAGGCCCGCCCGGGGTGGTAGGAAATGGGTCGCAGGCGGGACCCGCGCTGGGATTCCTCATTTCCGTTCCCGTCTCTGGGGACAAACACTTTCAGTTTCATTTAATCACAAAGCTTCTTAATTAGTTTTTTTTTTTTTTTCTCCTTTTTGAGTTCTGAATTGCTAAGCTGTCCCTGCTGGAAGGAGCAGAAACGCCACCCAGGACACCTGGCTCCTTCAAGGCCCACCAGGGCCTGGCGAGGGGGGACACGGCTTCCTCACGCCAGCCACGGCTCAGGGGGTCACTCCTGGGTCAGCCAACAAACACCTCTGGAGCACCTATGTGTGCCAGGTGTTGGGGACGCAGCAGAGGTAACAGCAAGGTCTCCACCCTCAAGGAACTTACTCTCTAGCTCAAAGCAGAAGTAGCAAATGTCTAACTACTCGATAACACTTAAAAAATTATAACTGTGATAAACACTATGCAGAAAGGTGAGGTACAAGAAGATAAAATGCGGGTCCTGGATGGGGCAGTGAGGGGGCTTCCCCGAGGAAGTGACATTTAGGCTGAGTTGCAGCTGGCCAGGCGGAGCTGAGGGGCAGGGAGTGGTCTGGATGGAAGGGATCCACCCGTCCACCCACCCACCCATCCATCCGTCCACCCACCCATCCATCCATCCGTCCATCCGTCCACCCACCCACCCACCCATCCATCCAGTCATCCAGCCGCCCATTCGGGTCCCTCTTTCGTCCAAAGGCCCCGTCACTCACTTTTCTCATTCATTCATTCATTCAATTCACTCATTCAGTGTTCACAGTTTGCCGGGAGACACACGGGCCCCCACTGCCAGCTTGCAGCGCTTTAATAGAGGGGCAGAGTCTGGGGAGGAAGACGTTTGTTCTGGAGGAGGTGACATTTGGGTGGGACCCTGAGGATTCTGCCAGGCAGAGATGAGGGGAGGGTGGAGGGAACCGTGGGGGCAGCAAGGTGGGCAGGTGGGGGCTGGGGGATGAGGTCCCAGGGGTGTTCAGGGGCTCTCTGATGAGCGGGGCACAGGCCACAGGAAGGGACTCGTCCTCTGATTCATTCAACCAACACTGCCCAAGTGTCCCCTTGGTGGCTGGAGAGACGGAGGCGAATGGAGAAACGTGGCCCTGACCTCTCAGAACGCACTGCCGAGAGGAGGGGACGAGCACGCAATTACGAGGCGCTGGCTCAGGCTGGAGAAGTGTCTGAGGAGCTGCGGAGACTCCCCAGCGTCTGGCCGATCCAGCAGTTAATAGAGTGTCAGGCCCGGGCTGGGCCTTAGAGGGAGGGACGGGTGGGACTGTTTCTACCTCTCTTCCTCTCCACCTCTAGGGAGAGCCTGTCCATCCACTTCTGGTTCCCAGTGCACTTGCTCTCAACGAAAGGCCTTCCTATCAGTCATTTACACCTGAGTCTGAATGGAAGCCCAGTGACACCATTCCCAGGGGCCTTTGCAGCTTCTGTGGCTGTTTGGTGCCTCAGGGAACAGGTAGGAGAAGTCACTGTTCAGAGGAGAGGCTTTCTAGGGCCTCTGAGGTCCAGCCACGCGGTGGCCAGATTCTCTGTCTTTCTCCCAGGCCCCCGTATCGTGCAGGCCCATGTTCACCTGGCCTTCCGTCCTGCTGCCCTGCCCACCGTGCAGCAGGCAGGGCTGGGGAGGAAGGAGAGGGAGGCACACTCGCCCCTGCTGAGGGCCGGGTACCGTGCTGGGCACCACACCTGCCTCTCCTCCTCGACCTGCACAGCCCCCCACAAGGGACACGTCCCATCCGCACTCGACACAGGTGGACACCAGGGCTCAGAGGGAGAAAGACACCTGCCCAGAGTCACACAGCTGGTTAAGGATGGAGCTGGGATTTGAACCTGTGGCTTCACTCCTAGTCCAATGCTCCCACTATAGCAGGGGCTTCCAACCGTGGGTCCCTGGAGGGAGTGATGAGGGTCTGATTTAACATCACCCTTTCCCCACACGAAGGGCACGCAGGCGAGTGGCAACAAGAGCTTTAGCTGGGACCAGAGCAACACAGAAGGAGGCTGCAGCTCTCTTAGCCTGCACAGAAGCTCGAGCAGTTTCAAATCCCTGCTGAAGGACAGGCGAGTGACTAATTAGCACTTAATAAGTGCAACTTTTGGAAAACCAGTCTCCTACTGCATCGGGCCCACTGAAGTTAAGATGAAAGGGGTCTTGGTGGGGAAAGGATGTCACTGTCGCATTCTCCCGAGATCACTGGCTGGATCCCCCAGGCAAGAACAGCAAGACTCAGGGAGGTCAAGGCACCCGCCTGAGGTCTCACAGCCAGGGAGGGCTGGAGCCAGATCGGGGGCCAGGCGGCCTGACTCTGAGGCCAGAGCTCTTTCTGCTGCACCAGCGTGTGTCGTCTTGCAGGAGGGTGGAACCCCCAGGCCCCATCCTGGGACAGGGGCCCTCGGGAAGGCGGGCGGCGGGGAGAGCACCGGGCGCACAGGTACCTTCTCATAGTACTGCAGCTCATAGTCCAGGATCACGCCGTTGGGCTGGTCTGGCTGGGACCACGACAGGGTGATGCTGTCCACCGTGCGGCTCACCTGATGCATGATGGACACAGCCGACGGAGCTGGAAGAGAGGCCAGAGGTCAGGGGTTGGGGCAGGCATGAGAAGGTGCAGCTTCTGGCCTGGCCTTAGAGGTACCTGGATAGATGGAGAGCTGTGGGACCAGAGAGGGCAAGGCACCTGGCCAAGGCCACACAGCCAGTCTAGGGAGCCGACTGGGCAGAGGGGCTTATGCAAGGCTTTGGGGGCTGCTGCTGAGCTGTCATGGGGCACCTGCGGGTTACAGACACTGACAACTTCAGCCGGCCCTGGGGAAGCCTGGCCACATCAAGTGGAGAGAGACTGTACATGTTGAAATGGTTGACTGTATGTCATGTAAATTTCACCTCAATAAAACTGATCGATTGATCAATCAGTTGTTTGTCCCCTCCCAGGGACGCTCTTCGTGCTCTCACAGAGGGTCGTTAGATGAAGGAGACAAGAAGTTGAGGGGCTGTGCTGAGTGCTAGAAGGACGCTCAGCAATAAATCAGTCTAATTCTCCCATTTCACAGATGGAAACTGAGGACCAGAGAGGGGTGTGAGCTGCCCGAGACCGCCGCCCCCACCGCCCCCCCGAAGCAGGTTCATGGTGCGAAGCCCTTTCTTGAGTCCTGATTTCGTAACACATCCCAGCCTGCTGTTTTTGCCTCCTTCTCAAGTGGAACAAATGTGCAAAGCACCTACTATGTGTAGCCATGTTCCTGGGCCCTTTACATACGTGTTTTCGGAATTGATTGTTTCTGAGGAGGCAGGATTAGCCTTTCAGGGGTCAGCTTCCCACTGAAACAACACAGTAAGTCCGTTCTGGAGTTTCACAGACTCGGCCAATCTGGGGGACCCCAACTGGGGGCTCATCCCTCGTGCTGGCCTGGGAAGCACCCCCTGCTCCTGGCACCCCAACAGCTTCCCAGCCCCGCTCAGCCGACCCACAGGGCCCTGCCTGCCCAGGTCTGAGTGTGTGTGGCGGGGTGGGGTGGGGTGGGGGTGCTCTGAGTAGCCGAGGAGGTTGCTTTTAACTGGCTGCCAGAGATCCCGGGAGGGACGCCCCTGCCCCCGCCCCCAGGGGCCTGAGGACATTTCTGGCAGGAAGGGCTGGGCGAGGCCATCTCCAGGGCTGCCTGGAAGGCTGATCCCTGGCCCAGAGGGCCGACCAAGCAGGGTGGGGGACGTGCAAAGGGTGGGGCAGGGCACGCTGCCACCCTGCCTTATGCCGGTGGAGCCACAGGGAAGGGTGAGGAGTATTTTGATGAATCTGCTTCCACGTGCTCCCGAGTGCTCCACGCGTCCCTGGTGCTCCAGGCTCAGACCGCAGAGTGCTCCGGCCAGCACATCCCCCAGGCCCCAGAAGGGCCGTCCGGCCTCGCGGTGGGAGCCCTGCGGGTGGAGCCACAGACCTGCACGCAGCTCCCCACCGCTCCTCTCACGGATGCGCGGCCTCCAGCAGGTTCCCTGGACCTCTGCGAGCCTCAGTTTCCACACCCGCCAAGTGGGAAGCCTTGCCTGGCGAGGATGCCGTGGGTATGGAAGGGGAAACACGCGGAAAGGTCTGAGTGTGTGCCCGGCACCCTCCGGAGGGCGACGCTGTGAAGGACACTTCAGTGCGTGGAGTCACCATGGTGCCGGCATGAGGAGAGCCTCGCGGGGTCCCCCCTTCCAGGGGCTCACGGCTCAGAGGGAGAAGCACGCTCTTCTCACATCAGTGGCGCCTGCTCCAGGCTGGGCCGCGCCGGCCCCGGGGCAGCTCCTGGGTTCCAGCCCCGGTTCAGGACTCAGCCAGGGCGATTCGGCCCCGAGCTAGGGCAGGGGCTGCTCCGTTCACTCCTCTCCCTGCTATTCGCCTCCCGGCAATGAAGAAAGTGGTAGAATGTGTCCCTCTAGATGCCTGCGCTCCTCAAACTTGAGCAGGTGGGAGGAGACCAGGAGACTGAGTTAAAATTCACATTGCTGGGCTCTGTCCCCGAGGATTCCGATTCAACAGGTCTGGGGTGGGGGCTGCAGTGTGCATTTCCCAGCTCCCAGGTGATGCTGACATTGCTGGTCTGGGGACCACACTTTGGGGAGTAGTGGATTCAGGGCCAGAGGAGGGAAGTGACCTGTCCAGGGCCACAGCAGGCAGTGGAGGGGCCGGAACTAGAGCCCAGAGCAGCTGAGTCCTGGTCTAGCACGTTGTCTACCTACCACGTTGCTCCTCATGCCCTGGCTTCTGCCCTCACCTGCCCCCTGACCTGTCCCCTCACCTGCCCCCTGACCTGTCCCCTCACCTGCCCAGGCTGCACTTGTCACACGAGGCCCTGGAGCTCACAGGGTCTTGAAGCAGTGGCAGAAGTTCTGTGAGGGGGGCACAGACCAGGCTGCTCAGCCGGTGGGAGCCCAGGAGCCTGGCCTAGTCCTGAGGGCACTGGGTACTGCAGCAGGGGTGGCAACAAGCGTGCCATCTGGCTTGCCATTCTGACAGCCCCATGTGCCCCGGGATGTGCAGCCAAAGGGAAAGCGCACTTAGTTACCACTAACTAAATTCTTGACATCGGTTAGCTCACTTAAACTCCCTTCATTCCTGTGAGGCTAGCGTTACTGTTAGACCCATTTTACGGATGAGGAAGTAGAGGCACAGAGGTGTGAAGTAACTTGCCCTAGGTCACACAGCAAGCAATGGAGCCTGGATTTGAACCCAGGCCCACCCAGGTCCAACATCTCCTTTCCCGCCACTGGCTGGGGCTGGTGCCGGCTGACCAGGGAGGTCTGGAAACCAGCGGCCCTCGGAGGGCCTTTGAGGACACCCGGGTCCAGCTCCCATCCTGTTGCGCACGGCTCACTCCGCCCGGCTCCCGCTGACTCACCCACCACCCACCCGGCCCGCCCCAGCTCTGGGGGCTCAGCTGCTGGCAGAGGCAGGTCCCGCACGGCCATGGGGGTCTGGGCCTGGCGGGCTTAGCTGGCAGGCTTGGGTTACAGGCAGCGAACTCGGGCTCTGATCCCATAAGCCCCGTAACCCTGGGCGCGGCAAGGAGGCGGCATTTGCCAGGAAGATGATCAAGGCGGGCCGGCGGGGGCCGAGCAGGGCTGGCCTTTCTCCTGGAATCCGGGGGGATTAACGGTGGGGAAAGGGGAACAGCTGGATGTTCTCCCACCCCTCCTGCTGCCCGCTGCCCACCCTGGGGTGTCAGGTTTCCCTGTAAGCTGGTCAGCAGGGAGTTCTGGTATTTTCAATTACCAGCCGGGCACGCCGGCAGGGGGATAGGGTCAGCGGTGCCCTGTGACCCCTGCAAGGAGATGGAACCCCAGGGAGCAAGCACAAAGGAGGCTTGTGGACGAGGGGGCAGGGGAGGCCGGCCGGGCGGGGCCTGCGTGGCTGGAGCAGGTGGTCAGGGGCCCTGCTGCCCCCGGCAAGCCCTGGGGGGAGGTCAGGCCCTTCCTCGGCTGAGACTCGGGGAAGTGGCCTTCCCTCCGTGGGCCTCCGTTCCCTTCCCAGGGCGTGAAGGGGTTGAACAAGGTGGTCTCTAAGGTCCTTCTAGGACTGGGATCCCAGGACAGGACGGGGAGCCAGGAGGCCTGTGACCCTGGCTACTGCAAGCGGGGCTTGGGGGTTGTTCAGCTTCACCTCCAAGCCCTGAGCTCTGAGGAAGGAAGGGGACCCCTAACCTATGGCTAGGCAGAAGACCCCATGAGCTAGCGCCGTGCGGAGAGGTCGCTGGGCATTGGGCACCCCAAGCCCCAGACTTGCAGATCCCAACGCCTCTCTGACGTCTTCGCTCCCTGTTGACGCCCTCCGTGGCTTCCCACTGCGCCCGGATAAACACGGATGCTCTGGCACGGCCTGCAAGGCCCACCTGCCTGGCGTCCGCCACGTCACTGAACTCTGCCCCTCACTCCCAAGCACCATGTGCACTGGCCGCCTTTCTGTTCCCAAACGCACTGAGGTCGCTCCTGCCTCAGGGTGCCTTGGCCCTGTGGTGCTTCTGCCTGGAGAGCTCTCCCCCCACATCCTCCACGGCCAGATCCTCCCCGTTATTGAGGTCTCGGCTCAAACGTCACCGCCTCAGAGATGCCCTCCCTGACTACCCTTCCCCTCCAGTGGCTCCCATCTCACACCTGCTTTGTTTCTTTACAGCACCAACACTTGTCTCTCACTCAGTCCTTCAGCCCCAGTGCCTGGAACGGTGTGTGGCTCAGAGTAGGCGCTTGACCAATATTTACAGGAGGAAAAAAGGAAGGAATGAAGGAGGGAGGGACGGAGTGGGGGAGGGCAGGAAGGTCTCACCTTTTCTAGCCCCTTGAGGAACCTAACGGAGTCCACTGACCTTGTGGGCTCAGGCAGTAGTCCCTGAGCAGCCGGTGGAGGCAGCATGGCTCGTATGACAGCCACTAGCAATCGCTCTCCCCTAGACCCCCGGCCCCCCTGCAGTTGCAACCTGCTGCCGTGACATGGGCCTCTTGCTGAACGGCCAGCCTACGACACCACGACAACTGCCTGTCATCGTACTCGCCTTCTCCAGGGTCTGCAGCAAGGACACTTTACTCAGGATGGGACTCAGAATCCCCAGCTGATAATGCGACAGCTACTTTTTGAGTGTTCGTCTCTCAAACCCGTAGCAGCGCGGTTAACTCCCAATGTTCCGACTGCAATTCTGGGCGGCCTGGTGAGAATTCTCACAACAGAATTTTTGCAAATAAAACTCTTCCAGAAAATGGGCCTTTGTTTCTTTGTGATAGGACCAAGGCTCTTAGAGAGCGGCACGGCCAAGGGAAGAAGGAAAAGCTGGGAACTGGGGATAGGGTGGCACTGGGAATTTCCTGGCCGAGAAAATCTGAGAAATACAGAGTTCTAGACCCCTGCTTGTAGAGACTCAGGCTGCAGACTTGTTTATTCAAGGCTCTGAGAAGTCCTGCAGGGGAGAAACCCAGTTAACTTGGTTTAACCTGGGGGTCCCAGTCTCATTTGGTTTCAGAAACCTTTTTCCACATAATAGTTATTAATGTCTTTTGGAACCAGCAATCTGTGGAATATATTTAAACAACAAAACAAAAAACTGGGTCCAGGAGACATTATTATAATTGTTTTCCTTGAACTTGAGAAAAGCGCCTCTCTAGGGTGGCAGCTGGCTCTTCGTCTGCTCATTCATGCCTCCCTTGACTGGGCAGATATTTACCAGAGCCTGCCCGGTACCAGGCCGCTTCCTCCCAATCAGATGGAGTCGGGGTTAATAATCCCCATTTTAAAGACGAGGAAAGGAAGAGGCAGGTAGCAGCGATGGGATGGGGACCCAGGTCTGCCTGACTCGAAAGCCCAGGTTGGTTTTCTGTCCCCCTGAGTACCTGGATCTGTCCCCGAGTGGGATTTGAGCAGGCGGAGGCCGGGCCCCGGGCCTCGTGCTGGGGAAACATCCCATCGCCCACTTCCTGGTGCGCTGCTGAATGGCGTTGGTCTCGCCTACGGCTGCCTGGAGGGACCAGTCCTACCCCAACGCCTGGACTGGCAAGACGGTAAGAGCCTGGGCCTCGAAGCTGGTGGCCCAGGCAACTTAACCTCAACCCTCTGTGCCTCAGTTTCTCCTCTGTAGAATGGGGCAAAGGTTAAATGAAAACCTGTTTGTAAGGTGCTTTACACAGGACTTGGCCCAGATTAAAGGGTCAGGGGATGATGGCAGCCACGTGCAGCTGTCTGGGCCGCTCAGATTCTCAAACAGCAACCCGAGTAGCTGAGCGCCAAAGGCTCTCGGATGGTAGGAAGGGGAGAACAGGCAGCGTTCAGGGTTCGGACCCCGGATCTCCTGCCCCCAGGCCACTGTGTGACCTCAGGCAAGTTACTCTCTCCCTGAGCCTAGGTTCCTCCTGGTAAAATGGGATGTGGCAGACATTACTCACTGCCTATCAAATATCCATTCTCTCTTTCTCAAATTAACAAAATCCTGGTTATAAGCTAGGCACATCATGTCCAAATAAAAGACAACATTTTCCCAACCCCTCTGGCAGCTAGAAGTGCCATGTGACCATGTGCTTGCCAATGAGATGTAAGCTGAAGCACTGTGTCTCCTTCAAAGGGAGGAGCCCTACCCTCTCACTCTCCATCCATCCTGCTACCTGAGATGCGGACGTGATAGCCGGGGGTCTTGCAGCCATTTTGGTCCATAAGGACAAGAAGCTGTGTGCTGAGGAGTCCGGATCCCTGATAATTCCATGGAGTTGCCATAACTCCTATCTTCTGACATTCTCTTTACACACAAGAAAAAGAAACTTGCATTTTGTCTAAGCCACCATGTTAGGCTGGTTGTATAAACCCCCTCCCCTCCCGTATCTGCACTTTTTGCCCTGTAACTTGTGTAGTCCTCTCTCTCTCTGACTCTGGGCTTGGCCAACAGAATACAAGCAAACATGGTAGAGACAGAGGTGTGAAGAAGCACTTGAGTGTGTCTGCCTGCTGTCTTGCTTCCCCGTGGCTGCCATGGGAACATGCCCAGGCCAACCTGCCAGAGGCTGAGACACGGTGGAACAGAGCTGTGGCCCCCGTTGTCCCCCTGGGGCCGGTCCTGACCAGCTGACAGCAGTGAACCCCCAAACATGCATTAGAGCCCTGACAAAATCCAAAGAGCTGCCGGGTGACCCGGAGCAGACGGACGGCAAACATAAGAATGTGCCTCACCAAGACCAGAGTAACGTCCAGCCAACCCTGAGACTCCGGAGCTAGCTAAGTGCTTCTTGTTTCACACCATCGCCTCTGTGGTTGATTGTTAACCAGCATTATTGTGGCAGTGGCTATGTGTTATTTTTCTTACTGTAATACGCAGCCAAACCCAGCCTTAAATGAGGCCCTGGGCCAGCAACGCTTCCCCTGCAAAATGCTCGGGAGGATCAAAGATGCGTGCGGAGGGCTTGGCCCGGGGAGGGAAGCGCCCTCTCCCTCTCTCTTCCCCTCTCTCCCTCTCAACCCTCATTTCCCCGGGTGTGGGCTCACGGGGGGCTCTCTTGGCCCATTTCTCTCTGATCCTCTTGGCTCCCCAGGGCGAGAAGTAGGTGAGTACGTGTTCATGCCAGTTCTAGACACTGAGCCATTGTGTGCCCGGCCCACAGCAGGGAGGGAGGATCAGAGAATACATGTGGCGGGAAAGGCTTTGGAGAGTTGAAAGTCTTTGCACGAGGAAGCCATGTGGAGTGGTGTCACAGAGACCAGGCCAGGGTGCCGGGACCTGCTCTGCCCGGGACCTGCTGCGGGATCTCGGGCAGCCGCTTAGCAAGCTCTCTGGGCCTCAGTTTTCCTCTCTCTGAAAGGAGATGTTTGCATTAGATGAACTCTAAGGCCTCTGCCAATGCTGACGCATTTTAATTTAACTTTGGTTACTTTCTGTGACAGGCAGAGTAATGACCCTCCAAAGATGTCCATGTCCTAATCCCTGGGACCTGTGACTATGTTGCCTTGTGTGGCAAAAGGGACTTTGCAGGTGCGAGTAAAGTTACAACCCGGAGATGTTCTGGATGATGAAGGGAGACCCAAGTTAGTCACTCGAGTCCTAGAAAGAGAGTCCTTCCCAGCAGAGGGTCAGAGACCCAGCGAGCTGGAGAGTGAGAAGAACTCGGTGCCCCGTTGCTGCTTCCGAGATGCTGGGGACTCTGTACGAGGACCACGAAAGGCCCTGAGGAGCTCAGGGCAGCCCCCAGCTGAAGCTCAGCAAGGAAGCAGAGGCCCCGCTCCCGCAGCTGCGTGGAAACGGATTCTGCTAACAACTCCACTAAGCAAGGAAACAAATCTCCCCCTTGCACCATCAGAAAGGAGCACGGACGGCCCTGCCAACACTGACTGCAGCCTGACGGGATCGTGCCAGGCTTCTGAACCTACAGAGCTGTAAGGCAATACATGCGTGTTGTATTAAGTGGCTCAGTCTGTGGAATTTTGTTATGGCAGTGACAGGAAACTAAGCCCAGCTGACTGACCACCTACTGAGTGCCGGGTGCTTTGTCCACGTTCTTGTTAATCCCCACAATCTGGGGAAATGTGGCAAAGCTGGAATGGTAGGTAAACGCCCATTTTGTAGGTGGTGGAAGTGATGCTCGGGGAAGTGAGGTCTCCTATCCAGCCTGGAACGGGGGCTGGGTGTGTCAGGCCGGGCTCCGACGCCTTTTCTCCAACACGAGCTCCTGGGACGTGACGACGGGGAGCTCCCTGAGTGTCCACCCGCTGTTCCTCAGGGACGGCCCCAAAGGCTGTGGACATCCAGCCAGACCGTGGAGTGGACGGGGCATGTGCACAGCCTGTCCCGTCTCTGCAGAGGGCACAGGTCTGTCCAACACTGGGCCCCCAGTATGCAGTGATGTGACGATTCGGCTCTGTCACTTCCTGCCTGGGTGGCCATCGCTAACCTCTCAGTGCCTCATTTTCCTTTCATCTATAACACAGGGTGACAGCAGCACCTACCGCCTGGTGCTGCCGTGAGGATTCAGCGTTAAGGGCTGAGCACAGTGCCCGGCACGTATCAGCACTTGACACGTTTGAGCTGGTTTTGTGATTAGAATGAATGGATCTCCATGTTTTGAGGACCTACCTGTGCCAGGCAACCTGGGAGGCACAGGTGCGCGTGAGCTGAAACCCTCACAGCAGTCCTGCGAGGAGGGAGTGCAGAGGTCCAGAGGAAGACGTGATCAGACACAAGCCGAGTGACTTGTCCCAGGGCACGTGCTGGGGCCCAGCCAGGCTTCACTCAAAGCCAGCTTCGGCTGCCCACTTCCAAAACCTAGACCTTTCCCAGCCCTTCCCACCACCTCCGGAACCTGGCAGAGGCTGGGGGGTTCAGGGCTTGCTCAAGGGGAGATCCTTGAAGGGCTTAGGCTGTGTCTGGCACAGCCCTAGGGACGGCCAAGAGCACTGGACACACTGGACAGAGGACACACCCTGTGTTATTGGAGTGATGTGTCTCCCCTCAGCCCCCGAGGCCCGCTGGCTCCACTAATCATTCGGATCTCAGCCTAAATGCCATCTCCTTAGAGACGCTCTCCTCTGACCGCCCACCGTAGGGCCCACCTTCCCTCCCTAGAGCTGTCTTGTTTGTGTTCAGGGCAAGGAGGGTGGCGGGGCTCACTGTGCACAGCTGCCTGACTCCGGATCTGCCACTTCCCAGCAGAGTGGGCCTGGGCACGGCGCTTGGCCTCTGCCAGCCCTGCGTCCTCATCCTTCCAGCCCAGCCCACGAGCACGACCCACAGATATGAGGCGGAAAGGCATTCTGGAAGGGCAGAGTGTGGTTCGAAGGCAGCATGACGGCTTTATGAAGTCAGAAGACAGTTCTGGCCCTGCCGAACGCCAAGGGATTGTGAGCAAGGCCCAGTCACTTTTTCCTTTTAAGGCAATGAGCTAGATATTTATATATTGAATTTTAGGGTCTGTTTAAAACCGACCACTGCATGCATTTGTCTGGAAATCGAGTCCCCGGCCTTGTTTTCCAGCCTTATTGCACTTCTCCACACCCTACCTCACTCCATGCTTCCATGAACCCTTCTGCAAATGTTCCCTGAGCACTCACTGCGGTGTGTCCCCTCTAGGTGCCGGGAGAACCATGGTGAGGAAAAGCAGACCTATCGCATACCGCCGCATGGCGATGGCGGGGGAGACAGGCAGGAACTAAATGATCGATGACCTGAGGCTAAAGTTTCAACCACGGGAACTTGAAGGCCATGGAGCTGGGGCTGGGGAGGGAGGTGTCTGACCAAGTCAGGAAGGTCTATGAAATAAACCAAGGTCTGAAAGAAGAGCAGGGTAGGAAGCCTTCCAGTGGGAGGGAGCAGCATGTGCAAAGACCCTGTGGCAGAGGAAACCGGTACTTAGGAAGAACAGAAAGAAGAACCCTCCCTCCAGCTGCCTCCTGTACTTATCCCCCTGGGCCACCTTCCTCCCTGCATGATTCCATCTCTGCTTGCTAGAAGCCCCTCCACTCTGCAAAGCCAAGCTCAAATGCCTCCTCTTCCAGGAAGTCTTCCAGGACATATCCTTTCCTCATTCCCCAGGAGAAAGGGTCTCTTCCGCCTGCGATCTCCCCCCAGCACCTCCTTGGGCCCTCATTCACGCCAGTTTGCATGTGGACTCTGCATCCATGTCTCATCTCTCCAACCAGGACACGTAGCCTCAAGGGCAGGTACTGTGTCTTCTCCAGTGTAGACTGGAGTCACATGGTCCTGGGTTTAAATTCTAGTAGAGGCCACTGAGTAGTGGGACTTTGCATGAATGACCCCACCTCTCTGGGCCTCAATTTCCTGGTGAAGGGGGAGAGTGTGAGGGTGTGGCATGGCCACGCAGCCCCCAGCTGAGCTCTGAGCAGCCGGGAGAGAACGGGTCTGTCCAGGGGCTTGGAGCAAAGAGGAGGGGGAGGCTTGTTATTACGCAGAGACCCTCAGGGCTTCGAGGGCTTCAAGGGGCTTAGACTCACATAGACCTCAGTTTCCTAAGTTGATCCGATGGCAAGAAACACCTGAGCCACTTGTTAGAAATTCATATTCCCATGTCCCACTCCTGGGGTTCTGATTCTGCAGGTCTGGGGTGGAGACAAGAAACCTGTATTCTAAAAAAGCTCCCAAGTAGTTCTGATGTAAAATTTAGTGTGGACACCGAGGCCCAGAGGGAAGAAGTGATTTTCATGTGTATGTATCAGATTGGATTAATTACCCTAGTTCTTCCTCCCCTGTGACAGGACTGTGCACCCACATCCTTGGCCAAGTAACCCCGCAGGGCCCACTGACGCTGGGCTAGGCCCTGGAACTTACTCTGCTCATGAGCTAAGGGCAGCTGTTTGCGTGGCGTGGCTCCCCCTTGAGAGAGACAAGCCCGGGGTGGTTGCCGGTCCAAGGAGATGCGTGAAACAGGCTGAACCCAGCCCCCATTCTGGAGCCCTGCTGGCACAGAGAGCCCGGCCAAGTCAGCCAAACCCCAGCTGCCCCACAGACCAGTGGGTGAGAAAATAAGGGTTCACTGTTGTAAACTACTGAGTTTGGGGGTGGTTTTGTTAGGCAGCATTATTGCAGCAACAGCTGACTAATACACTAAGGTCAACAGCAAATGAATGACAGAGCTGGGATTCAAACCTGGGTCCCTGCTCCTAATCCAGTGCTGTTTCTCACTGCTTCTCTGCCTTTCAGTCCTGAGGGCTCCCCCGGCACCCCCGTTTCCTGGAAGCCCCTCACTTCTATACTCTGCCCCATCTCTGCTCTCTGGGGACATGCAGCTCCAGACGGGAGGGGCCCATCCCAGCAGCCCAGCCCCCACCCCTTGCTGCTAACAAGCTGAGGCTTCTGGAGCAGGCAGTTTCACCCTCAGGGCTCCCAGATGGATGTGAGGAGGCCCCTACAGCCAGGGAAGGGGCTCCAGGAGCTTCTCTTCTGGCTTCTCCCAGTTGCAAAGAGCTCCCTCCCGTCCACCCACATTGGGAGCCTGGGCCTGCCCAGCTCAGAGCTTTGTCGAGCCAGAGAGACTCACGGCTGAGGCTTTATAATCTGTGAGGTGTCTCTGACAGTACCCACTAGCTTTGGGGGACTCCCTCAGATCGCCTGCCTTGAGTTAGCTCCCTCCAGACCCTAATCTGAGTGGGTTAAATGCACCCGTGGCCCTGCAAGATTGCAGGGACACGCTCACAAACATGCCCTCTCAGCCACAGCAACGCCACAAACAATCACAAAAGAAACCATACTCCTTCTCAGGCACAAACACACAGTCAGGCAGAGCCACATTCTGATATGCAAACTCACGCTCAAATGCACAACACCCCCCATCCCCATCCCCCGGGTCCCTCAGGTTGAGAGACACACATGCTCAGGAATGCGTGTATAAGAAGCCACGTGGCCAGTCACATGCATTACAAACACACAGTCAACACACCCACAAACATGCAGACTCACACGCACAACCAGACCCACAGTCAGAGTCCAGGTTCCTTGGACACACCCTGGACTTTGCCAGAGCACTGGAGTCCGTTAGACCTAGTCAATTCCTGCCTCTTGCTCTTCCTGGCTTTGTGATTCAACTTATCTGAGTGTCATCTGTGACAGGGGGACATGGACACCTTCCCAGGGAGGCCAGGGGCATGTAGTGAGGTCCTGCGTAGAAAGTACCCCTCAACCAGATGAAGCTGGCTGTCCCTCCCCTTGCATGTCCTTGCGTGTGCTTTTCCCCCTCCTCAGAATCCCATTTCTTTCCTTTGTTCCCTTCATCATTCTACTGGTCCTTCAAACTGCAGGTTAAATCCCACCTCCTCCAGGAAGCCTTCCTGGGCCTGCCCTGCACCTCCACCTCTGGATCCCCTGTGTGCCCACTGTGTGGGCCCCACTTTGCATCAGAAAGATAAGCTGGGGAGCCCACCCACTTTCCCCCCTGCAGCCTGGCCTCCCTCAGCTCCTCCTTGAGCCCTGCTCAGACCAGGCCCACTGCAGGTGCACGGCAAAGGCTGTTGAGTGAATAACTGAGGGCACACTCACAGTGCCAACCGCCAGATCTACCCAAAGGTGCCATAATGTCCTTGATAATAACAATCTCCTGTGGCCTCAGGTGGGGGATGAGGCCGGGAAGCATCTCCGGGACTGGGGCTCACGTGGCCCTGGGGACGTGGTCTTGGTGGGGAGGTGAGGCAGACGCCTCAGTGGAGTGGACTGAAGAGAGAGTGGGTGGGGGTGAGACTGCAGCGTTTGGCAACTTTATTATTTTTTATTTTTTGCTGTGAAGGAAAGGAGGGCTGAGCATGGAAGGTGACATGGGGCCACAGGAAGGATTATTATTATTATTATTATTTTGAGTCAGAGTCTCGCTCTGTTGCCCAGGCTAGAGTGCCATGGTGTTAGCCTAGCTCACAGCAACCTCAAACTCCTGGGCTCGAGCAATCCTCCTGCCTCAGCCTCCCGAGTAGCTGGGACTACAGGCATGCGCCACTATGCCTGGCTAATTTTTCTATATATATATTTTTAGCTGTCCAGCTAATTTCTTTCTATTTTTAGTAGAGACGGGGTCTCACTCTTGCTGAGGCTGGACTCGAACTCCTGACCTCGAGCAATCCACCCGCCTTGGCCTCCCAGAGGGCTAGGATTACAGGCGTGAGCCACCGTGCCCGGCCAACACAGGAAGGATTATTAAAGGTGAGTTTAAGGAGAAGAGTTTTGCTGGAGTCAGGCTGGAGTGGGCTGGGGGTCACAGGAGGCACTTGCCGTGGAAACTGCTAGATGTCCACCCAATCTCTCCCCCCACCTTCCACTGTGACGGAGGTGGAGTTAGGCTGGGAGACACCACACGTCCCGCTCCCCGTGTCTCGGTGAGGCCACGTGACCAAGGCCTTGCGGATGGAATGTGCGCAGAAGTGACAGGAGGCACTTCCGCCCTCCTTGCTTAACACGCCGCCCGGGGCTTCTCTCTGCTCACAGCCTTGCCGCCACTCAGCGGGGGCCGCGGGGACGGGGAGCAGGGAGGGTGGTGGAGCGACACGGAAGGAACCTGGGTCCGCGGACCTCCGAGTGGATCAGAGCCGCCCGCTGACCTGGACTGCTCACTCCGACCCTCGCGGGGAGGAGAAATACATTTCTGTGTTCTCGAAGCCGCCAAACGTCGGGTCTTTTTGTTGTAGCAACTTAACTTTTACCTTCAATAATATGCGCTCAACAAACGGCAGCAATTGTTATAAATAGCACTACAATGCACCGGTGGCACTCACTCTCCCAGGGGGTTGGCTCACATGAAAAGCCTTTGAAGCGAAGAAATCACTCCGCAGATGTGAGGGAGCCTTTCTCGCCGCCCGCGGGACACCGCGCCGCACAGCGGGACGGGGCACTCCCCGGCCGGCCTTTGAAGCGCCTACCTGCCTGGTTGGTGGTGATGTTCACGGAGGCGAACTGCGGCGAGAAGGGGCTCTGGTCGGTGACGCCGTTCACGGCCTGGATCTCGAAGGTGTACTGGGTGTGGGCCAGCAGGTCGCTGATGTAGATGCGCGGCTCGGTCAGGCCCAGCTGGCGCGGCGCGTACTGCACGTTGTCGCCGCAGCGCGTGCAGGCGCCCCGGCCCGAGCCGCAGCTTTTGCAGATGATGTTGTAGACGAGATCCTCGCGGCCTCCGGAGTCGCGGGGCGGCGTCCACTCTAGCATGAGGGACGTCTCGTTGACGCTGGAAATCACAGCCTGGGGTGCGGAGGGGATGGCTGGGGAGGGGGAGAGGCGTCAGTCTGTGGGGGCAGTGGCGGTGCTGCCCCCCACGAGACCAGTCTGTGCCCACTGCCCTGGCTCCAGCCCAGGCCTCCCAAAGGACGTCCTCGAATCCTTTCTCCTCTCCACCCACAGGAGAGATGTTTCTAGAATATGACTTACCCTGTCGTGCATCTGCTTAAACCTTTCCCTCTGGGTTCCAGCCTCCTCGGTGCTTGTTACTAGGGACAGCCTTTTTGCGTTTGCGATTACACCTGCCCAATCTCTATTTCCTCCTTCTTTTTTATAACACTCAACTTTAGTCCTGGTAACAATACGTCCAGCTAAAACACAACATTTTCCACCCTCCTGTGATTAAGTGCTATCCACTGATACAGATCAGAAGTTGTTGAATAGAACTGTCTCTGTTTTCTAAGGAGGTAAACAGCTGTCTGTTGTCTAAAATGCGTGTGATGGCTGGAACTTCAGCAGCCATGTTGGACTATGAAGTGGCCTTAAGAATAGAAAACATTCTCTGGATGGCAGAAAGAGCCAGGTTCCAGAGACCATCGTGGATTTACCATACCATCCCAGGATGGCCTCCCTTGGGCTCCTTTTTGGTGAGAGAATAAATCTGTGTGGCTTGAGCTGCTGGGGTCCGCTCTCTGTGATTTGCAGCGGAACACCATTCCTGCCTGATACAGGCATTGTATTACTGCCCTCTCAGTCACCCCTTTCCTGGAGAACTTTGGCCTGTGATTCAGGCAGCTGCTGCCAGGTTAGAACACTGGGCAACCTCTTTTACTATAGACACCACCTGTGTGGGTTCTTCTCCTGCCAAGCCTCACATCCCTGTCCTGGTGTGAATCAAGACCTTCACTCACTCCTCCATGTGACTCAGCAGAAGGGGATACGGAGCCAGATGCCAGCTCCATGGTGACTGCCTGGTGGCAGCATGACCACCCCAGGATGGTCCTTTCTCAACCCAGTAATTGGCTGTCCCTCACTCAGGAAAGCCTGGCTAGAACTGGACAGCCACCCACCCCTCGCTCTGAGCTTCTCTGCAGGGACACTCGGGACTCTGTCAGGGGCCCCAGGACATACTTGTGCAGGGCATGTCCAGCGGGTCCAGGTCTGCTCTGTAGTAGCCGTTGCGGCAGACGCAGTTGGTGGCCCCTTCTGAAGTGGTCCGGCTGTTGATGGGACAGTGGGTGCAGGCCTCGTCCCCTTGGTTGGCCTTGAAGGTTCCAGATGGACAACCTGGAAGAGAAGACAAAGAGAGTCACCAGGGAAACCAGATGGGGACTCAGAGGCCACGAGGATGGAGGGGCCACGCAGCCTCATGGAGGGACCACACAGGGTCATTGCTGGGAAACCCCATCTGCTGAAGCTTTTGGAGTCTTCAGGCTCCAATGTGGCCCTTCTAGCTCTGCCTAGCTACCTGGTTTCTTGTCCGTGAAGCTGTCTGTGGGTTCAACTAGGGGCTCGTAGCAATCTTGCCTCACCTATTCCAGCTTGGCCGTGTCATGGCCTCTGGGATCGGTCCTGACCTCGTCAGGAGGCATTTGAAGAAGTCTGGAGCAGGGTCCGTGGGGCCCCGTCTTGCTCACTGGTGTCTGGCTGGGTCCTGATTCTTGTAGCTGGATTCCTGGGTGCCAGACAGTTGAGGCAATTGCTTTTCAGAATACAAGTCCTAGGCCAGTGTGGGGCACGGAGAGGGGTGATGTGGTAGAGCAGAACAGAACACCAGCTCTGCAATATGACAGACCTGGGTCTGAGTACCTGTTAGGCCTTTTACTAGCTGTGTGGCCTAGACAGGTGGCCTGACCACTCTGAGACTCAGTTTCCTTATTTGTAAAATTATGGTTCTAAGGCTCATTTCTGCAGGGCCATTGTGAGTATTTGCATAAGTATATAAGGCACATTGCCCAAGGCCTTGCACAGTGTAGGTGCCCAGTGAATAGCAGCTGTTATAGTTGGTGTTTGATCAATTTATTAGGGGGCCTGCACAACCAGGGCCAGCCTAAGGAGGGCAGTGGGTGCACTTGGCCTGCATTTGTCAATCTGGGTTCTCCCAGGGGCTGAGGCCTTCATCCCTGCCCTGGGGCCCAGACCCTACAGCTCCAAGCACGGAGTCAGGTTCTGCAAGAGCAACCATCCTGTGTGCACACGTATTTGAATCCACCCTCCCCATCCTGCTGGCCGTGGGCTGGGACTCAGGAGGCTGAGTGGGGATCTAGGGCTAGGCCATGTCCCTTCTCCAGCCTCAGCATACTGGGGTTCACAATCCCAGCTCTGCTGTGATGCCTTAGAGGGATGGTGCAATGGGTAAGTGAGTGGGTGGAAGGGAAAGAGCTTTGCAATGAACGAGATCCTCCTTGGGCTGAAATGCAGGTAAACCACCCACAGGCCAGGGACCCTTACCTGGAGTACATTTCATGCCTGGGTGCTGTGTGTTCTCTAGCAAGTGATTCAACCTCTCTGAGCATCAGTTTCCTTGTATGTAAACAACTAACATAAATTTCCCTAATTTATTTTTCCAGCCCTAGTCTTCAAGGCTTATCTTCCAAGTCCAAGTCTTAGCAAATCATTCTCCCCAACCCCTCAACCCACTCTGGCCTCAGAGACCCTACCTTTCTTGGCGCTTGGAACATCACTTGGGTTTGGAGTGCTTGACTCCGCTGCCATAATTATTCATCTAGGGGTCTCCTGGCCACGCTCTCAGCTCGCCCCGGATCGGAGCCATGTCTGATTCCCAGCTGCTTGCCCTGTGCCTAGCTCAGAACCTGGCACTCGGCAGGGGCTCTGTGAATACTTCCTGAAGCCGCCTGGTGAAGCGGGAAGAGCTGGGCTCTGGGGGTCACACAAGCAGGAGGGGAACATAGTGTCAGTGTGCAGATGGCCTGGCAGGTCCCAGCTCCACCTGTGTGGGCAGGGTGACCTCGGGCAAGTCACTTAAAACGTTTCCACCTGCCCCCTAGAGATATAGTGAGTTTTACCTTGGTTAATTTACGTAAAAATGCTTAGAACAATTCCTGGCAGTACTAAGCAGTTATCTGGTTCATCAGCAGTGTGCTGAGTGACCCTGGACCAGTTGTTTGACTTCTCTGAGCTACAGTTTCCTCCCCGGTGAGGGCGCAACTACCATATAAAGTGGCCGTGAGGATGACATGTGATGGACATGGTAGCTGGCACAGGGTCAGAGCAGGGATGTGGCTGTGATCCTAGTGCGCGTGAATGAAACAGGTGCTCAGGAGATAATCCAAGGGCAATTGCCCCAGGGACACTAGGAAATGGCACCTCCAGGTCCCACCTTTCCTGCCTCTTGGAGGGAGCTTCCGGAAGGTGGGCCGGCAAAGATGGCAACGACGCCAGGCAGTGGCCGCCCTGACCAGGCACTGAGGGGATCTCAGCCCAGCTGAGAAGCAAGGTGGAGACAGGACTTGGATACAACCAACAGGCCACGGTGACACCAACAGGGATGGCAACAAGTGCCTCTGGGGAGTTGTTATGGCCTCGGCCGTAAAGCTGGGGAAAGCAGGGCTCCCGGGGTGTAAATACGTAAGTGGCCAACATTTACTGGGCGCTTATTAAGTGCTGGCACGGTCCTGAGGACGTCACCCCCGTGAAGTCACGTCAGCCTCACCCAGGCCTGTGACAGAGGTAACGCCATCACTCCCGTTTTCAGGTGTGGGAATAAAAGCATAAAGGGGTGAGGTGACGTTCCGAGGCTGTGGGGTCACCGCGGCAGAGCTGGGATTCACCCCCAGGCGCTCTGGCTGCAGAGGCCACTTCTGTGACACTGCGCCACACTGCCTTTAAGGGACTGGCTTTGCATCAGCAGCCCATGAGTGTTGGGCAGCGACTGGCAGCTCCAATCTCTGGGCACCGTCTGCGCTGGCTCTGGGGCCCCTGAGTCCTCCTGTCCTCCCTCCCTGCTTCCCTCCCCGCTTCCGCTTAGGCACCAACCTTTCCCTGCGGGCTGCATGAAGGGGCAGCCTCGCCACCTTGGCACTGCCCAGGGCTCCTGGGGCAGTCAAGACATGCAGGCTGCAGCCCTGGCACTGTCAAACGGTCAAGCTCTCTGAGCCTCAGTTTCCTCCTCTGTAGAATGGGGGCACAGGGATCCTGTGAGGGTCCAGGACCATGCAAAGAGATGCCGAAGGGTCTTGGCTTCAACAACAGGACCCTCCTGGCCCCCTCTCTGGAGACAGCCCGTGCAGCTCAGCCTGCCTCCTCCATCTGCCGGGCATTCCCTGGACCCGGCTGGCGGGTGGCTGGTCTCTTCCCCCTCCGCGCCGTGCCAGCCTCTCCATCTGGACCGCCTTCCCGGCTGCCCTCTCCCCCTTGCTGTGTCCTGGCCCCTCTCACACTCCCCAGGCCACCGCTTCCATACGCCGTCCCTCGGCCTGGTCACCCCGACCCTCCCGCTGGGCATTGCATGGTTTCTGTGCTCTGTAAAACCTGCTCCTCTCTGTCCTGGGAGGTGGCATCGCTCTCCACCCCGATCCTCCCTACCCCCCGCAGCCAATCAATTACCAGGTCTTCCCTCCTCAGCATTGCCTCTTTTCTGCCGCCTCCCCCCGCTGTGGGCATCTAGAAAGCTCTTCCCAGCCGCTCCCCAGCCTCTCGTGCCATCTGGCCTCCTCCCACCCGCCCTCCAGAGCCAGCTTTCTAGAATGCAGACCTTTCCACGTCACTTAAAAACCCACAGTGGCACGCACTGGAATATTATTCGGCCATAAAAAGGGAGCACTGACACATGCTACAACACGGATGAACCCTGGACACATTGCGTGCAGTGAAAGAAGCCAGCCACGGACGTGTGATTCCATTTCTATGAATACGTCCAGAAGAGGCGCATCTGAGGAGACAGAAAGTCGATCGGTGGTTGCAGAGGGCTGGGGACGGGCGGATGGGGATTGACCGCTAATGGGTAACAGGGCTTCTTCTGGGGGCGATGAAATGGTCTGAAATTGATTGGGTGATGCTTGCACCATTCTGTGAATACACCAAACCCCACTGAATTGTACAATTTCAAGAGGTGAATTGTATGGTGTGTGAACTATATCTCAACGAAGCTGCTATTCAGAACCACGCACAACGGCTCCCATTGGGCATGGTGAGCTCAGTCCTCAGGGCCCCCGGGGCTCGTGGGGCTGGCACGTGCCCCACCCCACACTCAGCCGTGTACAGTGCCTGCCCCCAGCCCACCCACAGTCCTGGCCTTTGTCCCTCTGCCCTTCTGGTCTGGAATGCACTCCTTTCAGCACCAGGCCAACTCTACACCCCTGTCAGACACCACCTCTTCCAGGAGGTCTGCCCGGAGCCCCCGGCAGGGTCTGGGTGCCTATTTTAATTACTTACTTATGAATCTGTCTACCCGGCTGGACTGTAAACTCCCAGTCCAATGCCGGGTGCCCACTGGGTGATGGGCGGATGAACGAGGAGCTGGAAGAGTATCCAGCTCAACCCACTTGGTTGACATTTGAGGAAACTGAAGCCAGAGGGGAGAAGGCAGATGTGGCTCTTCAGTAGCAGAGGCAGAGTCTGACCCCAACTCTACTTTGTGACCGTGGGGTGTGCTGGGGCCTCAGCTCCTGGCACCTCTTCTCCCCACGAGAGAGGCCTGGGGTGGCCACCCATCCACAGTGCCCTGGGGCCACACTGCTCCCAGCCTCTGGCGCTGGGAAGGCACCTGTCCTGCCAGCGTCTGAGCGTCACATGCAGGAGTGCGAAGAAGACAGTGAGACTTGAAGACAGACATGGGCAGCTGTGTCTCTGACAGGTGCGTGGGCTTGGGTCGGTCTCCTCCCCTCTGAGACTCAGTCTCCCTATCTGGAAGAAGCTAATAACACCTTCACGGTACAGAGGACAGGGGGAGCCTCTGAATGGGTCTCTG
Source organism: Lemur catta (assembly GCF_020740605.2). Classification (NCBI taxonomy): domain Eukaryota; kingdom Metazoa; phylum Chordata; class Mammalia; order Primates; family Lemuridae; genus Lemur; species Lemur catta. The sequence continues at coordinate 110,771,775 of NC_059130.1, forward strand.
CTCCATCTAGCCTCCCTGTCAGTCCTCCACATTTGTTGGAGTGACCTGTTTAAAATGAATCAGCCCCGCCGCACCCTGTCTAACCTCACCCGGGGCTCCTCACTGCACTTAGAATGCGTCCACGTGCCTAGCGTGGCCACACGGCTTGCAAGGTCGGCCCTGGTGGTCTCCCAGCCCACTTCTTGTCCCCCTCCCCTGATCACTGTGCTCCCACCTGTGGGTTGTCAGGGGGCCTCTCCCCTCCGGGCCTTTGGCAGTGCTGTACCCTCTGCCCGGAATGCGCCTGCTCTTCCCATGGCGGGCTCCCTTTGCCCCTTCAGACCCCTGCTCAGATGTCACCTCCTCTGAGCGGCCCACCCCCACCACCCCGGCTAAAGCGAGTCTCTCTTGCTGTGCTCTGTTTCCTTCACTGACCCTCATCACAATTTGCAATTTTATCAGGAAGCAGTTTGCAAACCTCCGTGTTGTCTTTTCACTGCACTGGAAGTACCCGGAACAGGAAGAGGAGCCGGGCTTGTCTGGTTCTCTTTGGTTCCCCAGCTCCTGGCAGGGTGGCGGGCCCATAGCGGCACTCAGTATATACCGGGGGAACGAATGAACATGCCCCTTACAGGGTGTTGTAAGAGTGAGATGAGAAAGTGGGTGAGCAAATATTTAGCCAAGTAAATACCCGTGTGGGTACCACCAGTGTCATCTTGATCTCTTCAGCCGCCACCGATGCTCAGATCCCTCTCTGCCTCTCGTTTCTTCTCCCCATGGTCTTCCCAGGGGCCTGTCTATTAAGTAGGGTGACCAAATCATTCCCGTTTTCAAACTGCAAGTCCAGTATCTCAGAGACTCCCTTAGCCCTTGGCAAGCCAGGAGGGCTGTCACCCTGCCGACACCTCTCCCATCTGTCACTCTCTCATCTGCTTGCACCTCCCTAGATCTGGCTGCACACCCTGGTCCCCGTGCCTGAAAGCCATTCTCCCCCATCTTCCTGGCCCCTCGGGTTGCTAAATCTGACGCATGTGTCCCCCTCTGGGGGCCTGCCCTTCACTCCCCGACAGCAGCCAACCCAGACCTCCACAGTAGCACCCAAGGCCTGCTCTGTATGCAGTGCTGGGCTGGGAAACTGGCTGATTCGGGTGGGGGGGGAAAGCCCTGATTGGTGTTTGCCGATTTCTGAGGTATAAATACTCCCAGCCAGAGCAAATTCCAAGCTACCGATTTGAGCTCACTGCACACTGAGCTGGGAAGACGTGTGCACAAGCCAAGCCCATGCAGAGCCGCTCCAGCCCACCCCGCACGTGCGTGACCCGTGACTTATCTTGGTTCTGCCCACTGGTAGGCGAACCTTGGTTGGGCAGGGTCTGGCATGTCGCTGGTGCTCAGCCAATCCAGGTCACTAAACGGAGGCGGGTCTGTCTCCCTGGTTGGACGATGACGAGTGGCTCGAGGGCAGGGCTGTGGGTCTGCGTGGATTGGCGTGCACAGAGCACTAGAACACGTGGCAAGTGCTGTGTCAGTGTCAGCGATTGTTCTCATGCAGAACGAATGACAATGGTCCTTCCCATTTGTTACGAGCCTGCCAGCCACCAGGCCTGGTGCTAAGTGCTTGACACGATTCTCTCCCTTATTCCACACGACCAGCCACTGAAGGAGGTACCATTATCACCCCATTTTATAGATAAGGAAACCGAGGCTCGGAGGGGGCGAAGTGACTGCTGTAGGGTCACATAGCTAGTAAATGGCAGAGCTGGGGTTGATGTCAGGTCTTTGTGATTTCAAAGAGCTTGTGCCCGATACCACTGGTCACAGAAATTACCGAGTGGGTGAATGTCGAGGCTGGAGACTATCTTGTCGGGCCGACCGCGGGGATGGGCCTTGTTGGGGCCCCTCAGCAAGGCAGGGGCAGAGCCTGGCCCTCGGACCCAGGCCTCGGGGCCCAAACGGCCAGCCAGCGCCTGCCTTCTGCAGTTGCCAAGAGCCCTTGGCCAGGCAACCCGAGGCAGGATGGCAGCCGGCCGGGGAAGGGGAGGGAGGATTACAGGGAAACAGATTTTCGCCCCGTCTGCCCCCTGGGCTCTGGGCATAGGTGATAATTGACCGAGGGAGCCCTGAGTCAGGCCGAGGCAGGGCTCCATCTGGGCCTGGCACGGTGGGGCTGCTAATTGGCACTGGGTGATCCTCAAAGCCTCAATGGCTGGCCCGCTGCCTCTGCTCCCCCTCTCCTCCCAGGGACTCTGGTTTAATCCCGAAGATGACTGATGCCACCTTGGAGTCAACTGCTCGGTCAGGCCCAGTGTGCCAGGCTGGGGGGGCTTGGAAGGAGCATCTCTGTCTTCCTTGGGGTCCTGCAGACCAGAGGCTCTGTCCGTGGCTCTGGGTAGAGGCGGCACCTGAAAAGGTTTGCTCCCTGGGGTCTAGCTCCCGCCCCCAGCACCTGAGCGGGAGGTCTGACGACACTGAACCTGTGCATGGACTGGGGACTCACTGCCAGGGCTGAATCCCATTCCTGCCTCTCATCAGCTGTGTGACCTGGGCAAGTCACCTAAGCTCTCTGTGCCTCAGTTTCCTGCCTGTACAACGGGGATAATAAGAATCCTGACTTTATATTCATTGGGAAGATTAAATGAGTTAATAAAAGTAAAGCGCTCAGAACAGTGTCTGCCTGGCCCATGTTAAGTGCTACGTGTAAGTGTTTGCTATTATTGTATTCATTCGTTCCTAGTATGTGCCAGGCAATGGGACATTGAGACAAAAGGCCCCAGCCCTGGGACGTGAGAGGCCATGACGAAGCAGGGGCTGGCACGCCTCCCTCTAAGCAGGCCTACCTGCTGGCTGCTGTGGGCGGAGAGGCCAGCACGTGGGTTCTGTGTCGGTGGTGCCAGGTCTGCTGTGCAGCCAGCTCCCTTTCCCGCCTTGGGAGCTCCAGGAAGTAAGTTCTGGGTTTGGGTTGGGGAGAGGCTTGTGACTGGTTAGAGAAAAGAGCCCTGGGCCGGGTCGGGGGCCGGAGCCCAGGCCACTTGCTGCCCCTTTGGGCCTCAGGTCTACCTGTCAAAGGAAGGTGCTGGCTGGGACTATCTCTGGCCTGGCCCAGCGGTCGGCCTCTGGCTGTGGACGGCTCAGGCACCCAGTGCTGGGCCCCTGTGTTCTCTCTGAACGGCGGAAAGACTGATTTGCTTATTTTCAGGGCCTTGTGCTGTAGGTCACGGCTGGGCTTGTGGTGTTCTTGCGGCTGGCGGGAGGGGTTTTGGGGTCTGCCTCATTCAAAGTGGCTTTTGCATGTTGCACGCTTCTTGCTTTTGCTGCCGAGATTAACCCCGCGGAGTCAGTCCCCCTGGGCTGGCTGGGCAGGGTGCCCAATCCTCTGTACCGTAGGCAAAGGCGCGCTGGAAGCAGGCGGCCGGCTCCCGGGATGGGGAGGAGCAGCTTCCAAGCACTGTGTGCCTAGGATGTGCCCGGCGCTGCGCCAGGGGCCCCCCAGCCAGGCCCTCGTTAGTCCTCAGGACCACCCTGTGCATAGGAGGTGTTATCCCCATTTTAGAGGTGAGGAAACTGAGGCTCACAGAAAGGAAGTGCCTTGTCCAAAGTCTGCCCCAGGGGTCTCAGTGTTCCTGCCCCCGATGCAGGGTTTCCCTCCCTGCCCACTCACTCCTTCCCTCGCCCTTTCTTCCCCTCTTAGGCGGGGGCCTGCCTAGACAAGATGGGCGAAGTCCAGCGAGTGCCGCAGGGCCATCCCCCTGCTGAGGTAGCTCCCACTGGGACCACCCAGGGGTGTCAGTCATCCTGTCCCCCACGCGCCTCTCCCACATGCCCAGGCCCCCCCGCCACCCGCCTGCTGGGACCCAGCTTTGTGGAGCCCTGCCAGCAGCTGGCAGGACCACAGAAGTCAGAAGGCAGCAGCGGGAACTGCGTGAACACGCCTCCCCTTTGCCTGAGGGGCACCCGGGCCTCGCCAGGCCAGCCCCCATCCCTGCCATCTGTCGAGTCACTCCTCTGCTCAAGACCCTTCGGTGGCTCCCTCGTGCCCGCAGAGAGTCCGGCCTGCTTAGGCCTCCCTCCCACCCGGCTGGCTTCACGCCCACACGCTCTCAGCTGGCCGCACCCCGGGCTCTGGCCACGGCAGCTGCCTCCAGTTCCCCGGGCAAGCCGTGCTCGGTCTCGCTCCGGGGGCTTGCTCAGACATCCCCTCCGCCTCACATGCTGTCCTGGCTCTTGTCTAACTCCTTTTCATCCTCCAAGTCTCAGCTCCAGCCAGAACCACCTTTTGGTCCTTCTCCGAGGATGCCGTGCCCTGCCAGGGCTGGGTTTGGGGCTTCTCTCCTATGCTCATGGGGTGGCTAGCACGTTAGCTCTGCCGCTGCATGATTGTACAGGATCGTGGCTGTTCCCTCTCCTGGCAGGCTGTGAGCACAGTGACAGGGTCGGCAGGCAGCCCTGAGGTCTGGCACCTCTCAGCCCCCATGTGATAGATAGGAGGCCTCAGCCAGTGTTTGTTGAATGACTGACTGACTGACTGACTGAGGCCCAGAAAGGTGGAATCTTGTGCTTAAGGTCACTTGGCTGTGTGTGGACTGGAGATTTTGTTCTAGGCCCCAGAGCTCCTCCCTCTGCCCTTGGTGATGGGCTTTCAAGGCCTCCTGCCTTTGTCCTTGGCATTTGGCTAACGTCTGTCTCTCCCTCTCCCACTGCCCCACTATGAGCGCCATGAGGGTGGCTGCTGCACCTGCCCTGTTGACTGCCTGGCACAGAGGTGGCACAGAGTGGGCACTCTGTAACAGCTCCCTGATGACAGGCTGGAAGGCCAGTGGTCCTCTCTGCCCAGGGCCGGAGCGACCAGAGCTTTCATGACAACTGTGTCTGTTCCCCAGTTGTGTGAGTGTGTGGAGGGGTGGAGCTCACAGTCTCCCAAGTGAGCCCAGACACTGAACCCCACAACCTGCAAAGTCGGGCGAGGCTGTTTCGTGGCCCGGCCCTCCCAGCTCCTGGATCCCATGTCCCTCCCAGCCCCAGCTCTGGCCTGCCCCCCCTTTCCTGACATCCCAGCTCCCCCACAGTAGGGGCTGAGAGCTCCCGCCCTCCCAGCAGGCAGCCCCATTCCTCCAATTTCCTCCCAATTAATCAAGCTCTGAACTTTTTAATTATCTGCCTGCAGGGTGACTCCCCACTCTGGTGAAGCAATTAAGGAAGGACATTTCCAAGTGTTGTGTGGCTGCCGGCAGGCAGTGTTGACCAAGCCCTGATGGAGGAACTGGTGACGGGAGGGGTGGACAGGAACCCCCTCCCCCAAAGTGGGCCACTGGGAGGTTGTCCTGGGGTCCAATCTGGGGCCATACTGTCCAGGGTAACCCCCTCATGCTCATTCAATGGCTCTTTCTCTGCAGCTAGCATCTGACTTCAAAGATCGCAGACAGCTACCTTGTGCCAGGCACTGGGTTGGGTGCCTTACAATGTCACCGATCTTCCTCTTGACCTGGGAGTAGGCAATGTAATTATCTTGATTTTACCGATGAGGAAGTGGAGGCTCAAAAGACATTAGGCAACTCCAGAGACGCAGCTGGAATCGGAGGCAAGCTCTGACTCTGCAGCCACCTCACTCTATTGTCCTTAAAAATCAGTGTACGGTCTGAGAAAGTGCCCAGGAGCACTAGAAAGGGGAGCGGGTTGACCGCCAGAGGAGACAGCCCCAACCCCGCAGCTCAAGACCTGCAGAAGCACATGGGTTCTCCGCGTGCAGGGCTGCCTGTGGGAGAGGGTGCTGCACGCCGCCCGTGCAAAGGCGCGGAGGCGTGAAACGGCGTGGTGTGTGCGGGGCTACAACTGCTCAGGGTTGCTGGAGTGTGGAGATCGAGGCCAGGGAAGGTGGGAGATGAGGCTGGAGAGGCAGGCGGGGTCTGGGGCGTTGGAAGTTAGCAGAACCTTCACGATCTTCTGGGCTAAGCTCCTCATTTTATGATAACAGAATGCAAGACCCAGACAGGTGCACTGGCTTGCCTAAGGTCACACAGAAAGCTACTGGCCAACAGAGCTGGTGCTCCTGCCCAGGTGTCCCGATGCCCAGATTTGGAGGGCAGAAAGAGGAACAGGGGAGCTGGGGCATCAGGTCACTGCAGAAGCCTCCTGCCTGGTTTCCTGGCTTTCACTCTCCCCCTCCCCCTCCCACTGCCCTCCTCTGCAGGGGATCCTACAGAACAGAAATCAGCTCCAGCCACTGCTCTGCCCAAAGGCCTCCAAATCTCACGTGGAGACTGGGCTCCCATCTCACTTGGCATAAAAACCAACAGCCTACAAAGCCGCCTTTACCTCTCTGAACTCACCTCCTTGTATGCTGCCTGTTGTCCACCCCACTCCAGCCACACTGACTCCTGGCTGCCCTGGAGCACAGCAGGCCTCTGCTAGCCCCAGGGCCTTTGCATGTGCTGTTTCCTCTGTCTGGGTCAAGTCCTAGCTCAGTCACTTCTTCACTAAGCCCCCTGCCCAGCCTCACCTCCTCATCTATAACTGGGGTAAATGCCACACCCCACCCTCCTGAGGAAATGGGGGACAATCAAGTGCCCCCCCCCTCCCCGGGCTGGAGACTGTCACTGCAACAGGACTTGTAAAAGGCTGGAGCCTCCCAGCCTGTACCCTCGGGACTCACAGACGCTGGAAGAACGAGTGTTAAACAATAATCACAATGTGCCCGAGGGGAAGCCGGATGTGTTGGGAAAGCTTGACACATCTGGGCCCAGGGCCCCCAAGACATCTGGTTGCTGTATTGACAGGTGGTGTCATGGGTCACTGCGGTAGGGCCTGGCAGGCCCAGTGCTGGTGCTGCGTGGGTGTGACAGACCCGATGGAGCGGAGGAACATCCCCAGACTGCCCATGGCCCCCCGCCCCCCCCCCGCCAGGGTCCCCTGCTCAGGCACCCACTGTGCCTTGCCGGCTATTCCCAGAGAACTCAGGACCTGGGACCTGGGCCGCCAGATTCCTGAATCCCCGTGTCCTCCTTCCTGGTGCTGGCCACCCCTGCTGGGTTTGGGGAGCCTGGGAAAGCCCCTTCCCCTCTCCAGATGGGGCGGGGGGTTCAGGGTCACCACATGTAACACTTCCCCTTCTATGGGGTCCAGAAATGTGGCCATTGGCTCCACCTGAGGGAGCACCCTGGGCTGAGACCGGCTTCCTCCCTCCTCCCACCTGCCCCAAGAAAGCCATGGTCATTAATAAAGGACACAATTAGCTGTCAGCAGAGAACATGTCTGGAATTTTTTACCTGCTTGGTGAGCTCGGTTAAGGCAACAAACCCGCAGACCCCCTGGGGAAGCAGCTGCCACACACCTTTCAGGGGCCCCTGCGCCCGGGCCCAGGGCAGGAGGGGCCTGTGAACTTTTCCAGCGTGGGTTCCGCAGGCCCGGACCTGCGCAGGGCAGTTTTTTCCAGGCCAGCGGAGAAAGTGACAGAGCCAGAGAGATTCCCGGCAGAAATTGGTTTTTTTCAACTCAACAGGCAATACGACGCAATACAAATTTCTCCCCCTTCCCGTGTTGACTTGGGAGCTCTAGGTGGACTTTAGAGAAAAAGTTAGCTCAATCTCTTCATCATCGCACTACACAGCTGGGGAAACTGAGGCCCAGGGAGGGAAAGTGACCTTGTTCGTGGCAGAGGGAAGTAAACGTGCTTCTCTCATTTGCTCTGCGTGGATCCCTGGCTCCCTTAGCACAATTAGAATTTGTTACCGAAGTCTGAGCGAATGTTCTGAAGTCCGTGACGGCCACCTGCACACGCTGCCGGGTCCTGGCTATGTGCGGGGGCCGGAGGACAGTGGCAAGTGAGGACGCTTGGTCCCTGACAGTCTAGTGGGTGAGAGACGGAGGGGAAGAAGCAAAGGACAAACGACAACATGCACAACTTGTGATGGGCCGTGAAGGAGACACACAAGGCCTGAGATGGGGCCTCAGGGGGTCACTTTAGGGATCAGGGTCAGAAAAGGCCTTCCCGAAAAGGTGACATTTAAAAGGCAACACCTGGAGAGAAGAGTAGGAACAATCTTTGCAAAGGTGGTAAAATCTCAGCCCCTTGGTCCCTCATCGGCGTAACTGGGATGACAGCAGGATATTAATGGGGACCTGACACCCATTTGCTCTCACCCCAACTGTTGGTGACCCCAGACAGAAAGAACTATCATGTCCTGGGAGGAACTTCCTGCCTGGGCACCTTTGTCCTAACAAAGCTGAGGTTGGAGATTTGTCACCCCCATTCTACAGATGAGAAACTGAGGCTCAGAGGAATGAAGTGCCACCCCCTGGTCATATGGACGCTAAGCTCGGGAGCCTCAGCTTCGGCCACCTGCCCCTCTCTCCTTCTGCCTTGGCTGGGTGCTTTCCAGAACCTCCACCTCCCCCAGTAACCTGAAAGGTTGGTCTGCTGGAGCCCCGGCGGCCTGTGACTTGAATGCTAATGAAAATCCCACTCCAGAGGTCCCAGCACTTGGCACCTCAGGGAGAAGGGATTAGGAAACACAAATACCAAGGCTCCTGATTGGGGGGCCTGGAATCACTCTCTCTCCTAGGGGTGCAGAAACCGTCACCTTCCTCCTGTTGGCTTCTGGGAAGCAGGAGAAGGCCTCAGCTAACCCAAGCCATAAATCAAATGCACAAGATGTGGCCTGGCAGCCATCCCAGTGAAAAAGATCTGGGGGTTTGAGTTGACCACAAGCCAAAAGCTGCTGAAAAAGCCAATGTGATCCTGGGCTGTAAGAGTAGAAGTAGAGTGACAGCCCAGCATCCTCCCTGCTGCTCAGCCAGGGCTAGTTTTGGGCTCCACATTTTAAAAAGGTCCATTGAGTGACAGTGGACAGGACATCTCAGGCCTCTAGCTTGTTTTTCTTCTGCACCCATCTCTGGGTGGTGCTGGAAGGGTTAGGGGTGAGGTCCCAGGTATAAACCATTCCAGCAGCACTTTATAGGCACACGGCAGAGTTGTGGAGTCCCCCTTGCCCTGGAGTATTTTCCCATCCGGATTCCTGAGAAGTATGAGCCCACGACCCCTGGACACTGGGGCTTAGAGATCACGTGTGTGGTTTCACCAGGGCCCACCCTTGATTTGAGGATAGACTTACTCAATAAAAAGACTCCACAAGCTTCTTCTAAACGAACGTTTGTGCCCAGTTCTGTGTGTGGCACCAGGCACAGAGATGAATAAGACACAGTCCTTGGCCTGGAAGCTCACTGTCCAGTCAGGGAGGGCATGACTAGCTAGGGGTGTCCAGGAAGACTCTCCAGAGGAGGCGCCGTTTGAACGGAGTGTCAAGGTCAGAAGAGACCAAAAACATTTCAGACAGAACAGTGCGTGCAAAGGGACGGAGGGGCTGGAGCATGCGGCGTGTGAGGAAGAGGTGACACAGGCAAGAGAGGTGACCGGGGATCGTGCCACGGAGGGCTTTGTGTGCTGGGTGATGGAGTTTGGGGTTTTCATTTCTAAGAGCAGGGAAGCCAGGGGCGATCCTATGCCAGCGCTCCATGGCCACATAGCCCGGGTGCCCTCAGCCCTCTCCTCCTGCAGCCTGCCCGGCCCAGCTGCGCCACTCCCTGGTCTCAACCCTTTCCCATCTCCTCCCCTGGTCTTCTCCAGATCTCTCCCTACTCCAGGTCTCCAGCCCTTCCTCTTCTGCTGTGACCAGCCCTAACTCTTTATCACTAAAAATGACCTGAGCACCTATTACTAACAGCAGCACCATTTATTGAGCACCTTGTGTGTGCCAGGCTGCATATAAATTATCGAGGGGCCATGGATCTCAGTGGCTAGGGGAACAGGCTGTGGAGTCAGGGTCCTTCTGCCCTTGAACTCTGGCTCTGCCCCTGACCTTGGGCAAGTTACTCAAGTTTTCTTTGTGCCTCAGTTTCCTCATCTGGAAAATGGATTTATGAATAGGACTTACCCTGTCACGAAGGTTCAGAGTTAATAACGGTAGAGTGTGTTAGCTTTCATCGTCAACTCTCACAGCAACCCCACGAGGCAGGTACCACTGATATTCCCACTTACAGGGGAGACAGTTGAGGTTTTGCAAGGTTACGTAACCCACTCACAACCAGTGTCGGAACTGGGAGGGGAATGGTGGGGCATCACAGCTGAGGCCAAAGACGGGGGTCTTAACTAGTGTATCTCACCCTCCTTGAGGGTGGGGCCTGGGCTGGGCCCATGGATCCAAAGCTCAGTGGGCTCTTCAGCCTGGCGGGGAGATGCCCATGTAAACAGGCAGTTTCCAGATGGTGCAAGCAATGCCCGGGGATGCACGTGGGGAGGAGGTGCTGGGCCTGGGAGCCTGGAGGAGAGGTCCTTAACACTGTTGTTTCCTGGAGATGGTAACACTTGAGCTGTCTTGAAAGGTAAAGAATGACAAGACAGAAGAAAGAAGGGCAGAGGGAGCAGCCCGGGCAAAGGTGCGGAGGTGGCAGGATGCATGGTGAGGCTGAGGACCTGCAGCTGGAACCCTGAATCCGTGAGTGCAGAGATGCAGGACACGGAGCTGAACAGGCAGGAGGGGTGGACAGCAATGAGCCACCCGCCCAGCAGCAGGTGACAGGTGGATGCCTCTGTGCCCACCGCCTGCAGAGCAGGCAGCTCTATCTACGGCAGGATGGCCTGTGAATCCACAGAGAATGGGGAAGAAGCCTGCCCAGTCCCTGCCTTGGACCATTCTTGGGTCATAAAGTCCTACATGGCACAGCAGGGACCTGGGCATCCTAGGCCCCTCTGCAGGGCTCCTTAGAGTCTAATGAATCCCAAACTTTCCTGGGGACAAATGGCTTCCTTTCTTCCTTCTTTCCTATTTATTTAGAGACAGGGTCTCGTTCTGTTGCCTGGGTTAGAGTGCAGTGGTGTCATCATAGCTCACTGCAACCTCAGACTCCCAGGAGATTCTCCTGCCTCAGCCTCCTGAGTAGCTGGGACTACAGCTGTGCACCACACCTGACTAATTTTTCTATTTTTTGTAGAGACATGGTCTCACTATGTTGCCCAGGCTGGTCTTGAACTCCTGGCCTCAAGCAATCCCCCCACCTTGGCCTCCCAAAGTGCTAGGATTACAGGTGTGAGGCACCACACCCAACCCAAATGGCTTCTTAAAAAGTTACTTTAAAATATCCCCGTTCCAAAAGCTTACAAAGATCTCACACTTACTTAGTTTTAAAGGGTCAAAAGTTGACAATTATGAGCCAACAGCAGGATTTGCAGCACAAGTGATCTTTGGCCAACAGTCAGGAGACTTTAGGACAAATTGCCCGGACGTGGCCATTTTAGAATGATCACCTTTAAATGGCGCTTCAACTTTCCTCTAAATGTCTCGTTTATTTGAACAGTGTGTTTATGGGGCCCGGGGCTGCTGTGCTACAGTTTTGTAAAAGAGGAGAAACCAGAGGGGGGAGGGGGAGAGAGAGAGAAGGAGAAAGGGGGCGGGAAGGAAGGAGGGAGAGAGAGATATGTCTCAGGGCAGAGGATGATGACAAACCTCTAATCTTATAGGCCATTCTCTTATCTCAGCCTTACAAAAATGGGGAGGCCTGGTTGTGTCTAAAAGTGCCTCTGAAAGCTCATAAACTTGACAAGCACTTAGCTCTAGCACCCACAGAGGAAGATTCTAATCCTTGACAACCTGGAGATGAGGAGCCGGGAGGCAACGTCTGGTGGAGGGCCGCCGCAGAGACAGCCCACGCTGTCACCAAGTGAGGGCTGGGGACCACAGTTTCCTTGCTTATTTTCTCTGACCTCATGGCAACCCTGTTTGGGAGGGCCTCTTTGGTTACAACACAGCCCAGAACTAATATTTTAATCTTCTGATAAATAACAGCTCGCACTTAGCATTTACTCTGAAGCAGGCACTGTTTTAAGTACCTTATGTGGATTAATTCATGTAATCTTAAATTATACTATAATTATCTCCATTGACAGGGGAAGCAGGCACAGAGAGGCACGTCACTTGCCCAGTGTCACCAATTCAGTGAGTGGCAGGGCAGGGATTTAAACTGAGCTGGACGCCACGTGCTTTCTCTCACCCACGGCTCACTCTCCACCCAGGGAGTAGGACTCCAGGCTGGGGGGCCCTGACTCAGCTCTGTCATCTCCTCCCCTCATCACAAGCTCCTGAGGAACTCCAGGCCCTGTTTCACAGCTGAGGAAACTGAGGCTCTGAGCATTCGAGTGGCCGGGCCGAGAGCACACAAGTCTTGCTGTGGGCAGAGAAAAGACCTGCCCCAGCTGCCTGGTTCCAGGGCCTGGGCACCTTGCAGGGCACTGAGCCAGCACTGGACCTAGTGCTCTCTAGATCTGACCAAAGGCCCCCAAAGGGCTGGGGTCAGTCAAGGTCCCAAGGAGCAGAATGTGGTGGCCCCGAGCTGTAGGCTTTGTTTATTCTGTTGGGCTTGGAGCCCTTTCCTGAACCTGGGGGCTCTGGCGCCCTGCCCAGCTTTGTCTCTGTGGAGAGGCAGTGCAGAGCTGTGGTTAGCAGTGTGAGCCCTGGAGCCAGGCTGCCCGCCTCGGCTTAATCCAGCTTCACCACTTCCCAGCTGAGTGACCTTGGGTAAGTCATATACCCTCTCTGTGCCTCGGTTTTGCCATCTGCAAAATGGGAGTAGTAACGCTCTTCCTCCTAAGGTTGCTGAGAAGATGGTTAATACTCAGGAAGCACTTGGACCCTGCTGTCCAACTAAACAGCCTCCTGCCCACCCCTAAAGCGCCTTTCATTACAGCCAGCTGCCTGGGCCTCCTGCCAGTCCCTGTCCCCACAGAGAAAGCAGCACTCTGGGTTCAAATCCCAGCCCCGGTCTTTCTGGCTGAGGCCGCTGGGCACAAGAACACACTGTCTGAGTCTCCGTCTGGTAAAACAATGGTACTAACACTGGTTTCAATAACACAACGGCAAGTGCAGGGACTTGGAATCAGACAGACCTGGGTCTCTGCTTCTTGCTCTCTGCATGGCCTGGGGAAAGTTGCTTGAACCTCCGGAGCCTCAGTTTCCTCAGCTATAAAACGGGGATACTGCCTTGTCGGCCTTCCTACGGTGAGGACAAATTGAGGTTACAGCTGGACGGTGCCAGGCACCTGCAGAAGCTCAGTAAGTGGCCATTGGTGTCACCTATGTCTCTTGTAGGGATCATTCGTTCAACAGACGTGCTGCCCTACCGAGTGCCAGGAACTGTCCCAGTTGCTGGGACGCAGCAGCAAACAAAACAAAGCTGGGTGCTTACTTGAGAGCTCATAATCGAGGGAGGAAGACAGATAATAAACAGAGATCGAATAAATACAGGGTGACGTGCTAGAGGGTGCTGGAGGGGCTGCTTTAGCTGGGATGGTCAAGGGGGCTTCTCTGAGGAGGTGACATGTGAGCTGAGACCTGGAGGACAAGGTTATGGGGAGAGTGCAAGGAAGAGCATTCCAGGCAGAGGGAACAGAATGTGCGAAGGCCCTTCCTCAGGAGGGAGTGAGCAGGCCTGGGGCATCTGAGGAGCTGCAGAGGCCTGAGTGGCTGGAGCAGGTGAGCAAGGGGAGCCTCGGAGGGGATGGGGCAAGGCAGGAGGAAGGAGCCAGAGCTGGGGACCCCCAAGGCCACAGAGAGGAGACTGAGTAGGCTCGAAGTGTGATGGGAAACCGTGGGAGGGTTTCAGGCAGGGCTGGGAAATGACTTGTGATTTGAACAGGTCCCTCTGTCTGCTGAGCGAGGAATGGGCCACGCAGGGGACAGGGAGGCTGGGGAGGAGGCTGTACCGCGGTCCAGGCAGAGATGACGGTCGATGGATGAGTAGTGACAGTGCAGGTGGAGGGGTGGTCGGATTTAACGAGGACCTGTGAGCGTGTTCGTCAGGCTTTGCTAGCACCCCATGTGCATTTGAGGGGTGGTGGGTGAGACACCCTGCTATCCTTCTGGGGAGGAACAAACGTATTTCCTTCAGAATATTTCACTCTCTCAGCACTGCCTCTCCCTGAGGACTCCCAATCAGTGCGCTGGCTGCCCATCGAGAGCCGGTAATTAGGCTACTGGGACCAGTGCCTGGGGGGCTGGCAGAGCCTCCTCTCTGGGCTGTGCGAGCCTGTAGCCACGCTGCTTCTTGGCAAAAAGTTGAAAGAGAAGAAAGCCGCTCCCGGCAGCTTCTTGCTCCATTTTTAGGATCCTCCTGGTGCCCCTCATCCAACCCCAGGCATGTGGCTCCTCCAGTCGCCTGGAGGCCCCCAAGGACCCCCGCTGGAAGTCTCAGATCTTGCCCCGCTCCTGGCGTCTGCCCTGTGCCCAGCCCGTCTCGTTCTCTCTGAACTCAGCTCCTGCCAGGGATTCTTTGCCAGGGAATCAAAACGTTACGCTGTCTGCACCCCACATGCATTAACGCGGGACCCCTCCTGGAGACAGCAGGCCCCCGTCCCCGGAGCGCATCAGATGACGGACGCTTCCGGCACTGACACGGGGAGAGCAGGAGTGACGGTGGGGCTGACGGGGATGGGGCTGCCACTCACATCTCGCCATGGTCGCCCCCCTGCTCCCACCTTCAAGAGGGACCCGCCGCTGAGACCGGCCTGCCAACTGCAACTCTCCGGAGCCAGCCCACCTCCCGCTTGTGTGTTTCCTAAGCGGGGCCATGTGTGTGCCTTCCACCCTCACAACTCGAGGGGGACGACGTCATCATTCCCCTCGTCCTGATGAGGAAAGCAAAGCTCAGGGAGGGAAGTGACTGCCCGAGGACACACGGGTGTTGGTGGCAGGAGTGGGCCAAGCTCCTCGCTGGATTTGAGTTGAGCATGGTCTCCTTGGCACCCTCTGCCACCCAGGGTCCCTCCTGTTCTACAAGGACTTTAATGACAGCAGGAAGCTTTAAAACTGACTGTGACAACTATTAGTACTTAGATAAGACACAGTCATGTTGGATGATTTAGGCACTAACCCATTCACCGCCCTTTGTCTGCGAATACCGTTATCAGCCTGCCGCACTGCCCTCAGTGTGGGTGGTGTGCAGACTCATTCATTCGTTTAGACGTTCATTCACTCCACAGACACTGATTAAGGACCTACTGTACAGCAGGCACCTTGCCGGTTTAGCAATGCACTCTCTGCCCCTGGTAATTGCTGCCGTAGTCGCTGCCCAACCATGGGCTCCTCCAGTAGCCAAGGGAGTGGTCTTGGGAGTCAGGCCACTTTCTGGCTATGTGACCTTAGGCACCTTTTTGTGCCTCAGTTTCCCCATCTTGTAAACAAGGATAACAACTGTACTTAAGACATGGGGTTGTTGTGGTGACTAAATGAGTTAACATGTGTAAAGCGCTAGAATAATGTGTCTGCACAGAATAAATGGTTAGCTCCATTTTTGCATGTTCTCAAAGGACTTGGGACGTTTTCCAACCAAGGTTTTACCATCCTGATGGGCACCACTGGGTTTCATTTCTAACCATTGTGCCCCAGGCTCCTGCCCCATTGTTTTTTCTTTTTTTTAGAGACAGGGTCTCACTCTGTAGCCCAGGCTGGAGTGCAGTGGCATCATCATAGCTCACTGCAGCCTCAAACTCCTGGGTTCAAGCAATCCTCCTGCCTCAGCCTCCTGAGTAGCTGGGACTACAGGTGTGCACGATGACATCTGGCTAATTTTTCTTATTTTTTTGTAGAGATGAGGTCTTGCTATGTTGCCCAGGATGGTCTTGAACTCCTGGCCTCAAGCAATTCTCTGACCTTGGCCTCCCAAAATGCTGGAATTATAGGCATGAGCCACTGTGCCTGGCTGCTCCTTCCTTCTCTAAGCCTCCTTGCAGATACGCGAAACTCATCCATCAGCAGCTATCTATCAAGAGTGTCTTTACACTTGTGTTTAAACAGTTATAATTATTCCTTCAATAAATATTTTTTTGAAGGCCACACACTATGCTAGGGTCTTTACCCACATCATCTTATTTAATCCTTACAACATCACTATGAGAGGCCATATGACATCTGTCCATCCACCCATCCACCCATCCACCCATCCATCTATCCATCCATCCATCCATCCAAGATTTACCGAGTGTCTACTATGAGCCAGCCAGGCACTGTGGCAGGGCTAGCTTCAAGTCCCAGCTAGTAACAACGGAGACCCAGCCCCTGCCTTTTCAGGCTCCCAGTCTAG
The DNA here is from genome assembly GCF_020740605.2 of Lemur catta. Taxonomy (NCBI): domain Eukaryota; kingdom Metazoa; phylum Chordata; class Mammalia; order Primates; family Lemuridae; genus Lemur; species Lemur catta. Next base: position 110,787,873 of record NC_059130.1, read on the forward strand.
CAGGGAAGACCTCATTAAATAATTAGCAGTAAAATGAGGGCTGCAAGTAAGCGAGTGCAGGGTGCAATGGGTGAGTTCAACAGGGGCCTGACAGTGCCAGTGTGTGTGGCCGGGCTTCAGTCCAACTACAAAAGCCAGCTCAGAAACTTCCCGTCCTACCCCCTAAGCCGCTCTTCCCAAGTCCCACCCTGTCCCTTCTCAACACTGCAAACTCCCATTCACCGGGGTTGTGGTCCCTGGCATGATGCCTTCTCCTCATCTCACACCCCATCCCTGAATAGCCAGCTTGCTCTCTTCTCCGAGTCCCCACAGGAATCTGTGAACATCCCCGACTACCTCCCCATATCATGATTATTTCCCCTTCAACTTTCTTCCCCACCAGAGTTTGAGCCTCTTGCTGATAGTAACCAGGTCTTATTCGTATTTGACTCTCACACCAAGCTGGGCACACGGTGGGCACTCACCAAGAGCTGGTTTCAGGAATAAACGGAGAGGCCGGTGGGTGAAAACACCTGGGTCTGAGTACTGATCATTGCCCAGGTGGCCCTGGGCAAGCCAGGGTTAGGATTTAAGGTTGGTGTGCAAGTTGCGTCTTGCCCTCCAACTCTGATCAATCGTTGGTGGCTGCCCAGAGTGCTGTGTTGAGAAGGATCCTGAAGTAGCCTCTGGCCTGGCAGGAAGAGTATGGCGATTGATTGCCAATGGCGGCCTCGGATTCAGGGGAGGAGTGGCAACAGCTGCTCCTTATTTCTCATGTCCTGGGAAAGTCATTTTGCTCCTTAAGGCTTTGTTTTTTCTATCTCCGTCATTTTGCTCCTTAAGGCTTTGTTTTTTCTATCTCCAAAATGAGCAGAATAGACTCCATTATTTCTGACACTAGGATTCTGAACCCCACTCCCCGCTCTAGGGTGACTTTTCTTTGGGGACAGAAGCCACGTGCCAGCCTAGCCCAGGGCCTGGTGCACTGGAGCAGGAGGTTGTCTGTAAGTGCTGGTAGGATGAATAATCATCATAAAACTCTGCAGAGAGAATAGGGCTTCTTACCCATTTTAACATAAGGCAAGCGGGGCTAGGAGAGAAATGGCATGCAGACACATGCTCGGAGCCACATGGAAAGCCCCCACTATTCCCTGGGCCTTTGACTCCTGGCCTGTGCTCCTCTGCCCAGTTAGCTGAATGCACCTCTCTGAACAGATATTTCCCCTTACGTCAATTAAACAGCGGTCCCAATCACCAGCTGTATTGCATTGTGACTCTGCAAGCATTTTCACATTGCTTATTGCACTTCGGCTTAACAAGAGGTCTGGGGAGAGAGGGGTGACCGTCACCCTTGGTCAGCAGACTGGAATACCAATGCCCAGAGAGGGCACACGATCTGCCAGGGTCACACAGAGCTGGGACTCAAACCCAGGTTTTTTGGTTCCAAACCCCAGGCTCTGTCCACCTGCCCCTTGAGAACCAGCTCTTCCTTCCTCATGGCCACCTCTGCTTTTTCGGGAAAGATGAAAACGCTTACACATAAAAGGATGTAACAGGAGCCAAGCTCCCCTCTGCCTGGAGGCCAAGACCCCCTGGGGTTACCACTTGGGAGGGGGGTCCCTAGAAGAGGAGAGAAGGGGTCATAAGACCTGGGGCACCAGCTGCACAACAGGCCTCCTCGGTCTTCCCTGAGACCCCAGCCTGGGCTCACACCAGCTGGGTAAACAGACTCTAGCCCCTCCAAGGGCAGGGGCGTGGGGGGAGTCCAGCCCCTCTCAGGCTGCCTGTCTATTGCTAAGGATTCCAGGACGGAGGCGGGGAAGGCCAAGGTGAGAAGCTGACTAGGAAGAACTGGTCTGGGACTGTCCTCAGGAAGATAGAGATGACATGGAAACAGGGGAGAAATGGCTGCACTTGGCCTGGCATTCACCTTCTCCTTCTCCCCAATCCATACACGCCTGGTTCAATCTTCTTCTAAGCAATGTGCAAATATGTTACTTGGTCTCCTGTGACTCAACTTTCCTACCTGTAAAATGGGCCCAGGGGTAAATTCTTCAGGACTGGAGAAACTTTTTTTCCTTCTACCCACACCCCCTTTTTAGCGATCCCATCCTTCTCATAAACTTGTGACTGTAAACATCACATTGGCCCCATCCCACACAGCGGCAAGCCGGACCAAGGAAAGCAGGTGTCTAAGCATGTGTAGGGGAATCACATCAGTGACTCTCGCCCCTGACTTTGGGCTTGGGGGTCCCAGAGTCCCCTGTGACAGTGTGAGGACTGCTTCCTTTCTTCAGGCCTTGGTTGCTTTCTTTGTAATACCTAGGACCTGAAGATATGAAGACGCCCAGTTGGGGCATCTTTTGAACGACTCTGCTTTCCCAGCTCTGACCCTGCCGACGCAGTGTGCTCGGCCGTTTGCAGACACCCCAGTCTCCGTGTGCTTAACTCCAGCTCAGAGGCCCCCTCCTCTGGAAGGCTTCTCCTGGTCTCGCTCCAGCCACCTGGAGCTACAAGGGCTCTCTTCCCACTCCTGCACCTCACAGGACTTTGCCTCTCTGAGGAAACAGCTTTCTACCTTCCTTGTCAGTGCCCTGGGCTGCCCACCTCCTGGGACTGTGGCTGTAAAGGTGGGCTGTGTCTCACCCTCCTCAGTCTCCCCGGTGCCCAGCGCAGGCCCTCGAGCACAGCAGGTGCCAGCACGGCTTTGTCCATTGGGTGGAAATGAGCAAGAGGGCGGGTCCTGCCCCCTCCCTGGCCCTGGTGCACGCTACAAAAAGCCAAGGGGGCCCTGCAGCTCCGAAATCCACTCATTTTCTTGAAACACGCAGAAAAGGTGAGACAAAAGGTGAGAGAAGGCTCAGGGTTTCAGCCATCTGTTGGGATCTGCGGCTGCAGGCCACACACAGGCCCCCAGAAGGTCAAGGTCAATTAACGGCTGGCTGTACGACCTTACCTTGTGGGTCCCTGACCTAGCAGTGGCCATTATGCACTCCCTCCTGCTTGCAGGATAAAAATGTCCAATGCACAGTATTCTATGGATCAATGTACCGAAATACACTGCCCATTGAAGCGACCGCTCACAAAACCACAATAGCTGTCTTCCTCCAGTGTTTTCAAACAATGGGAAAACGGGGACAAGCGAAGGGGCCCTGCTCCACTCCTTGTCTGGTTCATCTTTGTACTCCCGGGAGCCTGGAGCAGAGTGGGACTCGGTGCAGCCCGGGAATGTGTGGCCCACCCCCCATCCCAACAGCACGCCTCCCCTTGGACACACGGGCTCCGCGGAGTGCAGGCGATCAGAGGCTTCAGGGAAATCAAAAGCAGCTACGCAGGAAAGGCCGGGCCCGCTGGAGAGGCTGCTCTGCGGGGCCACTCGGGCCCCCAGGCCGGTGATTCATGTCTCGCTGGCTCGGGGTGGGAGCGCGGGCTGAGTACGAGCTGAATCCGTAAGACCTTCTCTGTTTCATCTCACAGATGTTTCTGGGATGGATGTGTCAAGGAAAAAAAAAAAGCTGAAGTTGAAAATTCCAACTCAGCACATGTCCTCCAGCCTTCAGAGACGTGACGAGGGAATAAAACGCCTTTTCTCCTCATTTGCCCAACATCTCGGGAGAAAGCTCAGTCGCGTCCCCGTCGGGGCTGCTCTGGGCACCTGCTGGCGACGCAGACGACCTCCTCATTAGTCTGACTTTCCTTTGAAAGCAGGCTCGGGAAAATGGCATCATGGGTGCCTGTGCGAATGTGTGTGGTGTCAGACACCCCGCACTGCGCTCAGGGACCTGTTCCCCTCTAGATAAAAGCTAACGTCGCAGCGCTTACTACGTGCCGGGCATCGCCCTGAGCACCCAGGGAGGTCGATGTTCTTGTTATCCCATTTTCTAGACTCTGCCTACACGTATGAACATATGCCCATGCGTGTGCATGTGTACTTGTGTGCACAAAATGTGCTCACACGTACCTCTGTCTTCATAGATCCATGTGCACACATATGTACACGTCTGTGTGTCCTTGCACAGGTAGGTGTATATGTGTCGTTCTGTTTTGTCCTCTTTCATCGAACTTGTGGGTAAGACGCCCTAATTCTCTGACTGTTCTTTGTGTCATCACTAATCCTCGCGAGGTCAATGGTATTATTCCCATCAGAGGTTGGCAAGCCATGGCCCACGGGCCGAATTCGCCTTGCCACCCGTTTTTGCAAATAAAGTTTTATTGGCACGTAGCCGTGCTCACTTGTTTATGTGTATCTACGGCTGCTTTTATGCTACAACGGCAGCGTTGAGCAGCTTCGACAGAGATTGTGAGGCCCACAAAGGCCGAAATACCGACTCTTGCCCTTTACAGTTTGCTGACACCAAATCAACATCTTTCACATGAGGAAACTGACACTCGGACAGGGTATTTTAATTGTCCAAGGTCAGGTGCTAGGAATTGTTTAGTGAGCTGAACACCTGGCCACTGCACCAGACCCCCCACATCTGGAACAACTGCCGCTGTTCCTACATACTTGTCACTCTGTCCCCATGTGCTTATTCACCTGGGGGAAGGTCCATGGGCCTGTATGAGCCTTTCTGTGTGGCATATCTGGGAAAAAAATGTGCATTTTTTAATTTATTGGTAGCAGGGCTCTTATTAATTAGGTCATTGAATCTAATAATTTGTGTCTACTTAGTCCGTCGATTTCTTTTTTTTTTTTTTGAGACAGAGTCTCGCTTTTGTTGCCTGGGCTAGAGTGAGTGCCGTGGCGTCAGCCTAGCTCACAGCAACATCAAACTCCTGGGCTTAAGCAGTCCTCCTGCCTCAGCCTCCCGAGTAGTTGGGACTACAGGCATGCGCCACCATGCCCAGCTAATTTTTTCTATATATTTTTAGTTGTCCAGCTAATTTCTTTCTATTTTTCAGTAGAGACAGGGTCTCGCTCTTGCTCAGGCTGGTCTCGAACTCCTGACCTCAAGCGATCCACCCGCCTCGGCCTCCCAGAGTGCTGGGATTACAGGCGTGAGCCACCGCGCCCGGCCTTAGTCTGTCAATTTCTGAGAAAGCTATGCTAAAATGTCCCACCAAGAATGTGGATTTGAGTTGACCATTTCTTCTTGTAAGTATCATTTTTTTTAAAGTGTTTTGAGACTAAATTCAGGAATATTATATCATGTCTTTGAGTAATGATCTTCTTTGTCCCTGATAATGCTTTTTGTCTTAAAGTCTTTTTTTACCTTCTGAAATTTATCTTGCTACCAATTTTATTCTAAATACAATTTGCTGATATATAATTTTCTATCCTGTTACTTTCACCCTTTGTCCATCATGTTTTAGGCTTGGGTTTCGTAAACAGATAGAGCTGGAATGTTTCTCCTCATCCAAACTAAGAATTTCTGTTTTTTTTTTTTTTTTAACAGTTTTTCATTTATTATAATACTAATATCTATTTGACCTTATTTATACTCTTATACCATATGTTTTATTCGTCATCCATCTAAAACTTTTTTCTCCTTTCTTGCCTTTTTTTGGGAATTGACTGAATTTTCTTTATGCTTTTTTATTTCCTCTCCTGGTCCAGAAGGCATATATTCTGTCATTTATGGCACCCTCACATTTTTAACATGCGCATTTGTCTCAACCAAGTCAAAAGCTAATTGCTATCTCTGTCTACTCCCCACACAATCTGAGTATGTTTTCATTCCAATCTTGTTCCTCCTCTCTTCCATTTTATGGCTGTATTTTTGTTCTACCTACTATAGAGAAAAATCCCCTACATGGAAAAAAAAAGTCACCCAAAGATTTTCCTTTCTCTTGTGTCAGTATCGTCTCTAGTATTTGTATGTGTTTGCATGGGAGTGGGAGGGTGGGGCATCCACGTCAGCTCCAGCCACTATGTTCCAGAAAGCTCTCTATTTGTGGACACGTGTACACATGAACCCACACCTGCATGACTGTGTATATGCAGGACTGTGTGGCTGCAAATGAGTCTGTGTGCACCGCTGTGTCCCTCCGTGTGGGTGCAGCTGCAGTCACTGGCACAGTATTTATTGTGTCCCCTCCCCTTCCACTACATAGGCGTAGGTGGGAGCATCTAACAATTGTGACAATCTCTGACAAATGCTCTGACAGGAGTCTCGAAGGCTGGGGGAGAACAGAGGAAGGGTATTTATTTAATCAGGCTCTTATGTGGTCAAGGAAGGCTTCCTGGAGGAAGAGGCACCTGACCTGAACCCTGACCAGCCAGACTGGAGGAGTGGTGTGGCCCGGCTGGGGCGGCCCACTCTGTCACAATCACTGGGGTTGCACCCCAGCCTGAGGGTTAGAAGCTCTGTGATTCTGAACAAGTCCCTTAACCTCTCTGGGAAGAATCCGGCACACTGTGCAGAAGTATTGTGAGAAAATGGATGTGAATGTATCTGGCAAGCTGAGAAGGGCTCTATGGGGTCTAGATCCTAAAACTGTAGCAGTGGTAACAGTTGTTTCTTGAGTACCTACTATGTGTCAGGCCCCGCATTACTAATCTGCCCAGTGACACAAAGAGGTGGCATTGGTTGGCTCTTACTACTGAGGAGGAACCTCGAGAGTGGAGAGGTGACCCGACTTATCCACGGCCACACAGGGGCTGGGCAGGCACAGGGGGACGCAGTGTTCTGATGACGTGTGCCCTGTTCCTGCTGCCGCACCCCAGCCTGGATTCTCCCGTCCCCACTGTCTGGCACTTCCTCCCTCTCCCCACCTCCTGCTCAAAGAGCCAGGGGCTCCAGGGTCCTCCTGGACTGCAAGACAGGAAAGCAGCACCATCGGCTGCTCTATTCGGGGCCTGGGGAAGCCCAGTTCTTCCCCTCCCCAGTACCCCTCCCTCCTGGGGCTCCCTCTGCAGGTTTATGTGGGGCAGAGAATCAGGTTAATGGAATCCTGGCTGCCTCTGGCGAGGGGGTGGATAGCCCCCCTCCAGATCCCACCGTGGTCAGCCCCCTGTTTCCAGCCCAGCCTAACACGGCCCCTCCTGAACCCTTGAAGAGCTGGGGAGGGGGGTGTGTGTCAACATTTCACACCTTCCTGGGGGAGCCCAGGTCAGCAGCTCCCACCAAGAGCCGCCACAGGGATTTGATTTCCACTCTTATCTTGGACCTCCCCGTTTAATCATCCCAGCCAGCCACTAGCGGTATCTGTGCCAGTGCAGTACGGTGCGGGGTTTTAAGGCTCTGGATGTGGAAAGCCCTGGATTCCTGCCCTGCTCTGTCTGACCTTAGGCAAACCACTCAGGCTCCTGGAGCCTCAGTTTCTTCACCTGTAAAATGGAAATAATAATGGACTCCCTTGTAAGAGTTGCTGGGTTTAGACAAGATGATTCATGCAAAGGGCCTAGCAGGTTGCCTGGTACATAGTAGGAACCTGCTATTTTTTTTAAAGAACTGTTATTTTGAAAAGAAATGTTATTACACGATGCTTATAGCTGAGTTTTTATGCAAAATGCTGCTATGTTTTATTGGGGAGAGGGTAGCAGCAGGCAGCCACTCCCTATCTCAGTTTTGGGTTTGTATCCAGTGCTCACCTGGATGTCTCCCAGGACCTGAACACCTACTATGTGCAAGACACTCTGTGAGGTGCTCTACAGGAATCGCCTCACTTAATGCCCATCACCCGCCTCTCAATGGGGCGGAGAGGCCCCCAGCGTGGACAGGCAGAGATGCAGTTGGCACCGGCCGGACTTATCTGGGGATCCCTTGGGTGCATGCCTGCCTTGTCATCCCAGGTTCAGACTTTCGGACTCTGGCCTTTATATTTTATAGCCAGCGTGGAGTTTCCCCCCTCTTCCTTCTTCTAGCTTCTACTTCTGAGCAAGCAAACACGTGGCCATTCTACTCTGAGATATCTGCTTTAGTTCTCGGGGCCTCTCCTCTGTTTTCCTACCTGTAAAACGGGGTGCTTGGACTAAATGCTTCTTGGTGATTCTGGGACTGTTGGTACAAAGGGAATGAATATGAATGGTGTGCCTATTTGGGGCTGGGGAGCTATTTCCTCCTGGTAGCTCCGCGAGGGACGTTCTGTTATTAGCTCCATGTTACAGATGGAGAAACTGAGGCCTGGGGAGTTGATGTCAGTTGCCCAACTCACTCAGCAATATGAGGCCAGTCAGGATCTGAACACAGGCCTGTTCGGCCCTTTTCCTGGTGCGCATGGCCCCCACTCAGACATCTGCAGAGACTGCAAGGAACTGGAAGGGATCGTGTGGTCCCGTGTGGGTCCCCTCCCCTCAGAGCACGGTGTCTGCTGCCAGCCTCGGTGGACAAAGGCTGTGCAGGCAGTACCCCTTAGCACAGCCCTGGAATTCCCGCTGAAACCCTTTCTCTGTATTTTTGGAGCCAAGCCCAGGCTTGGCCCACCAGTCCTGGGAAGGAATTTGCAGTTTCTTGTTTCTAAGGGAAGGAAAAGCAAATTGTAAGCTCTAGTCCGCCCTTCCCACCAGTCAAACGCGAGCATTATCATGAACTTGCACAGCCGTTTCCCATTCAGGAAGCCTGCCCTCCTTAGCCTGGCACTCACGGCCTCCGCACAGGGCCTCAACCTACCCCTCCTGCCCATCTCCATGACATGGCACCTTCATTGCTGCCCAAGGAAAAGCTCCTGATGGTTCCTGGACACACAGCACATGCGGCCGTCTCTGGGCCTTTGTGTCCTCTGCCTGGAATGCCCTCACTGCCATCCCTACAGATCCAAAGTCTGTCTCCTTCTGAGACCAGTCCCTCCTCCAGGAAGGCCTCCGTGATACCCTGCCCCTCCCCACCCTCCCCAACCCCCTAAGCACTTCATCTGTATCCCCAAATGGCCCCATCATTCTGTTCCTTAGGGCAGGGGCTGTCCTGATTCACGTCCATCTCCCCAGGGCCCAGAGCACAACCTGACCCTCAGAAGGTGATCTGAAAATGTCAGCTGACTGAATGGATGGACGACAGATGGGGGAAGGGTGCTCGGTGAAAATCACTGTGGCCATCTGTGCACCAGACAGGCAGGTGACGGTCAGGGCGGGTTGTGGGGAGGCCTTGGGGACCAGCACCCATGGCCCCTCACACCCTGGCTTGGAATCCGGGCGGGTCCTGCAGCGCTGACCCCGCCAGGCTGCAGGCAGGGCCCTAAGAGGCACATTAACAAAAGGAGAACCATTGACCGGAGCCTCTTCCCTCGGGGTGTGTGCTGGGGTGAGGAGGGGCTGACTGCAGGCCCAGGCAACTGCTCCCACCTTCCTTGCCAAGACTCCTGGGCCTGGGGGGCTTGTGGCTCCCGCCTCCCAGTGCCCCCCCCCATAGTGGAGTCCGCCTACTTCACCGGCTGCGGTGAGGAGTAATGAGTTTGCCGATGTCTGTGCTTTGCACAGGATCTGGCACAAAACACGTAAGATGTTCTTGCAGCTCTCACGATCTCTTATTCTTGATGCGACACTGTAACACCTGAAGATTGAAATATTCTATAATTCTTGACTCTGACATTTTACTACTATAGCATTCTGCAATTCCTGCCTCTAAGTCTACAAGTGAATATTCTGTGTGTGTGTGTGTGTGTGTGTGTGTGTGTGTGTGTTTACTATAATAGTTCATGGTCCTATGGCTGTAACGCTCTAAAATTCCTACTTGTAAGGCTACAATTTTAATATTCTACGGTTGTAAAAGTCTATAATTCTATGATTATGACCTTTTTACGGTTGCAACATTCTAAGACTCCTGCTTCTTAGTCTTCTGTGTGCTCCCATGATTACATGATTGTAACATTTTATAATTCTATGATTATAACCTTTCTAGGCCTGTAACATTCTAAAATTCTTGCTTGACTGTGACTTCAACACTGTACAGTTCTGTGGCCATAACAGGCAGTGACTGTAATGTCACTCAAGCCCGTGATCCTGGGTTGTCTGACCTTGTCACCTCCCCCAACTGCCAGCCCCTGGCTGCATGGTGGCTCTACCAGGGTTTGCAGTTCCCTCCGGAAGGTCTCCAGCTTTCTTCTAGTCTGGCCCCTCTGGCCTCTTCCTGCCAGAGCAAGGATTGGGTCAGCTCAATGCTCATCGGTGCAGATGCAGAAGAGGCCCCGGGAGCTCCCAGGTGGGGGATGGGGGTGGGGGTAGGCAGGGCTGGGGGGGGCAGGGAGCGACCTGGATACCCTCACTGCTTCCCCACCCCCGTTGTTGGGTGAGTTGGGGGCAGCCTAGGCCCCGCCTGCTACTTTCACCAGGGTACATGGGGAGGCCTGAGCACCTGTTCCTGAGCCCGAGATTAGAAATAGCAGAGCCACCATGGAGTCCCCCAAATCCCAGTAGATCTCAGCCCCAGGTGGCGTCTCTGCTCTAGGCACTGACCCAAGACCTGAAGCAGCCATGACCCCCCAGGCAGGTGACTCAACCCGGATGGAACTTGGGGTGTGGCTGCAACCCACCCAGTGGCCCAGGGCAGGGAAGCAGAACAGAGTCGCCCCCTCCTCCGTGCCGCTTGGCTTTGAAATGTTTGTCTTTGCCTGGGCGTCATCAAAAGTGGCCCCTTTCTCCTTATTCTGAGTGTGTGGGTGTGCACTTGCGCGCGCGCGCGCGCGCGCACACACACACACACACACACACACACACACACACACACACACACACACACAAGGCGGGTGGCCTTGTCCGCAGCTCTGGCCCTGTCTCTGCAGGTTTCTCTCTGCATGTCCCTGGCGCGCAGGGCTCTGCACGCGTGTGGATGACAAGGCCCTATGCAACAAGGCCGAGGGGCCGGTCGCCTTCGGTGGGTTATCTCTAAAGTCGCCTGGACCCTGGCTGAGCTATTTCCAGGTGGGAGTGAAGAGGGACAAAGGGGTTAGTAGGTCTCACACAGGGCTGGCTCCTAAACTCAGAATTAGGCTTCTTTTAACTCCACGCTGGGTCTGTGTACACCACCATGCCTCTAGGTGTGGGGGTGCCAGGGCTCTGGCTTGGGGGCGCTAGCACTTCATCACCATCATCACTGCAATCGTTTATTGAACACTTACTATGGCCCAGGCACTCTACTTGGGTTCCCTCAATTAAGTCCTCACAGTGACCCCACGAGGTAAGTGCTAGCATTACCTGTTTTCCAGACATGAAAATTGAAATTTCCTCCTCCTCACTACTGCACTTGACTAGTCTTAAAAAAAAAGAAAAAGAAACTTCCAGAGATGCAGCCCAAAGTCACTACCTGGTTAGGGGTCAGCTGGTTAGGGGTGGGGTTGCATCCAGGCTTGATGACAGCAAAGCCACCCCACTATGTATAAGGCTACCTTGCCATGAGCTGGCCTGGCAGCCACTCGCCCGTTGCCAAGAGCACCCTGGGAGTGCGGGGTAGGTCTCCCCAGCTCTTGCGGGCTCCTGCTGTGGGCTGGCTGGGAGTAGGAGACTTGGATTTAAGTAATCCAGTTCCTGCCACGGATATGGACAACATAGACAGGAGAGGACCTGAGCCCAGGGAGTGGCAGGTGCTCTAGGGGCTCCAAGGATGGACTGACACATTCATCCGGGGAAACCAGGGTGGGCTCCCTGGAGGCAGCCTGGTCTGACTGGGGTCCGGGAAACGTGCAGGGTTCCCATGGGCGAGGGCAGGAGAGCAGAGAAAGATGGCTGCCTCTCCTTTCATAGGAATCTTGTGCTCCAGTGGGGAGGGATGGGGCAGGAGCTCGGAATTCCACACTCATTTACTAAGAATTTCAGGAAAAACTGGTTTGGCTCCACTGGACTGAAAGCAAAGATCAACTGGAGGTCAAAGGCAGGGGGAGGGGGCGGTGGGACATTTGAAAGAATTGAGACATCCGAAAGAATTTGCCTCAATTCACAAAGCCTCCCTGGGTTCAGACCTGTGTCGGGCCTTGGGATGCGGAGATGAGCCAGAACTGGACCCGGTGTTGCTGGAAGAGCCGTCCTGGGCCCTCTGGAAAGGGGAACGCTCTTTTGGGGCCCTTGGAGACTACCGCTCCAGACCTCAGAGCCAGGCTGGGCAGCAGGGACGCCTTCCCGCTTAGAGATCACTGGGAAAGAAGTGTTGCTTTAGAACTGCTCAAAACCAAATCACCTGTTTGTGTGTTTGCATCAGCATCAAAATCTAAACGCAGAAATTTTAAATTCTCCTAGAATTCCTCGACCCCTGAGAATACATTCGAGACCCCCTCCCCATCCTGGGGTTTGCAGGCCCCAGTTTGAGAAAGCGTGAGACACAGCTCCGGAGCAGGTGTCACAAACGCCAACATACTCTGTAAGCCCAAGGCCATGGGAGAGGGTGGTGCGCCCCCCCCTTTTCTAAAGAGTATGCACTGTCCGTGCTTCTGGCTCATGGCTTCTAGAAGTCTCGCTGAGCCTTTGTCACAGGCCTTCCTGCCTCCTGCCTCCTGATCCAATTCACTCACCCCGCCCCCTGCCAGTAGCCAATCACCTGATCATGCCACTCACCTGCTCAAGACCCTGCTGTGGCTCCCCAGTGCCCTCAGGGTTACAGCTAAACCCCTTAGCTGTCATCCAGCCCTCAGAGGGGGCCTCCTCACTCCTTGGGCCTCAGCCTTCACCCCCACCCTGCATTCTTAGCTCCCAGCCATTCTGGGACAAGGGGTCTGACTCAGCTTCTGGGCTCTTCCCTCCCCTGTCACCAGCCAACTTCCCCTCAGATGATCCTCATTTATCTAACTCTCTTGGCAGATGCTTCTCTGGCTCCTGCCATGGGACAGGCCTGCTGCTTTGTTTCCCACCTGCAGAAGGGCCCTTGTAACCAAGGCAGCCACAGCCTCTGCAGGTGGTTCTTACTTTGCCTTGCAAAAGGTGGCGGCCTCACCTGGCCCCCGGTGTGGCCCTAGTGCCAGCTCCCACTTAGCCGTCCTGCTCCAGATGTGGGTTCTCCAACCCCGGTCAGAGCACGGGAGGGCCCAGAGAGCACCCCGCGCTCCCTCTCCTGCCCCTTCCCACTTACAGATGGAGCGAGGCACAAGCCCAGAGAGGCTGAGAGGCTGGAAGGTAGCAGCAGGGCCAGGAGTAGGGCCTGGGCCTCCTGAGTCCTGGCTCGATGCTGTCTCAGCCTGACACGGGCCCCCTCCGGGCCTCTCCACGCTCCACCCAAGGGTGGCTGCCACAGGGTGTGCTCTGCTGGACCGTGAGGGGAGTTGGGTGTGCATGCGGATCACCCTGGAAAACTGCATCGTTGGTGGGAGCTGGGTGCCGACACCTAGGTTATCAGCCCCGTTTCACAGGGGCTCAGAGAGGTCAAGTGGTTTTTCTAAGGTCACACAACTAGAAGGTGCCAGACCCAGAACAAGATTCCAGGATTTTCTGAACCAGAGCCTGTGTCCAGAAAGTGTGGTTAGTTTATAGGGCCTGCCTGAGACCAAGCCACAGTCACAGACTGTACTCCTGACTTATAACAGTTCTGGGGGCTCCTGGTGACCCGAGGACACTCCCTTGGGAAGGGGAGGAAAGTGTCCCATCCCCAAATTCTCTGCCCCCGGGGCCGGGGGGAGCCAGGTTCTCCGACACCAGCTCTGCCCAGCCCTGGGCTGCCTGGCAATGCCCCTGGGAACCTGGCTCTGCCCAGCCCACCCTGCCCCGGCCACAGGTGCCCTGGGACGGAATGCTCACAGGGCGGCCATCCCAGGCTGGAGCTGAAAATTAAATTAAAACCACGACAGGGACAGTTAATTAAAGCAGATTAGCGCGAGACTAATTAGGGACACTGACACTGGAACCATCGCACTCCAAGATGTTAATTAGCTGTTCATTAATGTCAGCTCCCCGTTCAAGAGAGAAATATGAACAGCCCTTCTCCGGGGCTTCATTCCGGAGCTGAGTAAACAGGGGCAGCTGCCCAATGGCAGCCCCAGCCTCCGTCCATCTTCCCTCCCTCCTTCCCTCCAGCCCTGGTATCTGCCTGCTCCCTTTGTCTCCTCCTCCACCAGCTTCTGAATCTTGGCACTGCCAGAGAGACCCTGGGCCCATAGGAAGGAAGAGCTCAGCTGGGGCCCAATACACAGAGGTTCTGGAAGAAGGGTGGCTCATCTGCCCCGCAAGCCAGCCTTGTACTCAGGGAACCCTCTCTCTCTGCCTCCCCACTTTCTGGCCTGGGTCAGGTGGAGGCCATTCTTCCTCCCATCCCTCCTTCCACCCCTTCATTAGTTATCCCACCCATCCATCCATCCCTCCATCCATCCGTCTCTCCATACAAATATTTTATATTTCTCATATGCACAAATGCACACACACATTTTGTATACAATTTCCATCCATCCACCTACCAGTTCATCTAATCTTCAGTATATTCATCTAACTGTCTATTGGTTGATCCATCCATCCATCCATCCATCCTTCAGCCCATCCATCCAACCATGCATCTACCCATCCATTCACAAATCCATCCACAATCCATGTATGCATCATTTTCACCCATCCACCAATCCTTTTTCCAAAAACCTACCTATTTATCCATCTCCTCCCAATATCTATCCTTCCTTTTGCTGATCCATTCATCTAGCCATTCACCTAGCGCTAATCCATCCATTCACTCTATCTACTATCCATCAACCTGTCTTCCTACCCGCTGATTCACCCGTCTGCGTAGTGAACCTACCATGCCTCTGCTGAGTCTTCTCTCCGCATACGGCAGCCGCTCACCCATTCATTCGCTCACTGCCACTCCTTCATCTGAACGCTGACTCTCCCACCTACCTGCCAATCACTCCTCTGTCCACTCCCCTCAAACACGTCTACCGAACACCTCCTGTGTGCCAGGCACTGTGCTAGGCACTGGGGTAGAGGAGGAACACAGAGATGAGGAAAATCTTAGACGGTGGAATGCGCACTCTCCTACTTTACAGGTGAGAAAACCAAGATGGAAAGAGGTAAAGTTACTTGTCTAAGGTCATCCAGCAAATTATTCATCCAACGTTTACTTGATTAATATTTACTATGTTGCCTGTTTATTATATATCACTTGAGGATAGAATGACAGACACAGTTCCTACTTGTATGAGCATCACAGTCTAGAGCACATCTTGATTCTCAAGATGACATAATGAAAGTTGTTAGTATTACTGCTGACCCCTCAAATGCACACACACATTTTGTAGACAATTCCAGTGAGTTCCTTAAAGGCCATCCATGCACCTAGATCAAGATCCGTGGTGCTGGTTGGAGAGACATGCAGGTAAAGAGAATGCCAAACCGGTGTTCTATCCATTATAATACAAAAGTGAGGAGGGCTCAGTGAAGGCTTCCTGGAGGAGGTGCTACCAAAGTTGGGTTGTGAAGGATGGGCGAGGTTACTCGAATGTGGTTAGCTAATCTCCATTTGCACATTCTGTTTTGTGTGCAAAGCTTAGAGGAGTTAGCCAGATGAAGGTGCTTTTCGGGAACCATGGTGTGCCAGTCTGGGGGTGAGAATGGAGCCTGCTGTGTGCAGGGGTGCAGCAGAGCCAACTTGGACCCAGCTACCCCGCCTGGCTCTTCCTAAGAAGCAACGAGGACCTGCCTGCCTCTGGCCCCACTTTTGCCCTCACTGTGGGAGTGGATGGGATACGTGCAGGTCTCGGTGGCTCATCTTGGGGCTGGGCCCCAATCGCTGCCAGATTGTCTCCCGGAGGGCCCCGGCCTGCCATCCTCTGCCAGGCAGGGGGAGCTACGTTCCAGGCGTGAACCTCTGCCACGTGGCTCTGTGGGACAGGTCCTCCGTCTGAGAGTGGGGCCTGGGAAGCAGGGAGTGGAGGCCTCTGCGGGCACTGTGCCCGGAGCTGTACCGACCCAGCCAGGCTGCAGGCCGCGGCAGCACAAGGAGACCTCTGGCAGTCGGTCCGGGCTCTGGCCTGGACACCGGTGCCTGCCTTGAGCCAGGACCGGTCCCCACAGCCAACACAGCCTTCCTTTTGCTCTTGCCCACTCCAGCCTGCTCTGTGATGGTGGGCACCTGCTCCAGGTCAGCGTCCCATCAGGTCAAGGTCATGATGCTGGTTGACGTCATTGGAGGCAACTAGATACTACCAGAGGAGGAGGAATTTATGAGACAGAAGGACATAGGTTCAAATCACACCTCTGCCATTTAGGGCTACGTGACCTCAGGTGGGTCACTTTATCATTCTGAGCCTCAATTGTGAAACGGGGTTGATATTAACATTATCATCCTGGCTTTCTTTTCTTGTCTTCATTTTTAATTTGTTTTTAGCATTGCTTGTCAGGCCTTTTCCATCCCTTTACTTCTGATCTTTCATCCTTTTGCTTTAGCTAAATGTCTTTATTCTATTTTTCCGAATTTATTCTATTTTTTACCCTATCTAAGAGTCATCATCTATCAGTAAGGGGATATAACTCACATTTATTGCAGCACTGTACCTGGAAGACGCCTAACAAAGGTGATTCTTTCCTCCCAGCATCACCCAAGGACCTTAGTTGTTTGTTCTCCCTTATCCATCACCCCTTCCACAAGTGCCACTCTGGAGCCCCATGTGCTGAGGGATGTATGGCTCTGTTGGCCTAGAGTTAAGCCTAGTAAGCACAGGCTACTCTTAGTTTCAGCGTATCTCAGTATTCCTGACTGTCAGAGCAGGAAAGACCTTTAAGATGCTCAGACCAGAAGACTAAGGGCCAAGTCAGACATCTTTAGTACGGGTGTTGGGAACAGAATCAGGTCCTCGGTTACTCTACCCAGGGGTTTAAAGAGCCCCCGAATGCAACTGCCCTAAGGCCCAGGGAAGGGAAAGGGGTAAACAGGGAGGTGATTAGAATAATCCAAGAACCAGAAGAAAGGCCGAGAATGTGGGAGGGATACAGAGTACTGAACCGAGAAGTTGGGTTTTGTGATTATTGAGACAGGATTTTGAACTTGATCTGTTCCTATTCTCCATTCAATCCTGAGCAAGTCCCTTCCCCTCTCTGGGATTCAGGGTCCTATCTGGGATACTAGGAAGCTGGGTTTGATGACTTATCAGACCGCACTGTAAAATTCCGTCTACACATCTAGCTGGGCAGTTTAGAGTGGTGCAAATGGGAGTCACTGATGACTGCCCCAATATCTGGCCTGCTCTTGTTCCTCAACAATAGCTCCTGGTTTTTAGCTGGGCACATGGCCTCCTGGAGTCAAGCCTGCACTTCCTGTCTGTCTTGCAGCCAGGTATGGTCACGTGATTTGGTTCTGGCCAATGAGATGTTAGCAGAAATGGTAGCTGCAATTTCTGGGAAATGTCCTTAAAAGAAACATGCATATTTATTTTTACCTTTTTCTCTTTCCTGCTGGCTGGAATGTGGATGTGATGGCTGGAGGGCTGGCAGTCAATTTAGATCCTGAAACCAAGACAGGAACCTGGGTCTTTCACGATCATGGAGCTGCCACAGCAGCCTAGGACTGCCTGCCTTTGGACTTTATTTACTTGAGAGAGGAATAAACTCCTATCTTGTTTAAGTCAGTTGTTACGATTTTCTGTTACTCACAACCCCAGTTGATATAAGTGGTTAAAAATGCATGCTGTGGATTCGAACATACCTAGTTTGAATCCTAGTTCTACCGCCAATAATCTGAGTGATTATACAAGTCACTGAACCTCTTAGTTTCGGTTTCCCTATCTGTGAAACGGTTATCGTAATGCAAACTTCTCCACGCAGTTCCAAGGAGGAAACGAAATAGGAACGTAAATCCATTGGCGTAGTCTCTGTTTCATTACTAAGGGCTTAGTAAATAACAGCTGCTGTTGTTGTTACTAATATTATTATCGCCAGCTAATCTCTTCCCCAGGAGCTCCACGAAAGCTGTAACTCCTGTAGCTCTCTGGCTGTTAGGAGCATCATCTTCACTCTCCATGTGACACTTCGGGAAGGCACAGGCAAGAATGGGAACCCCCAGACTCCAAGGCCAGAAAGGCCTGGGTTCAAATCTCAGCTTTACCATTTATTAGCTGGGTGATCTCAGCCAAGCCTCGCCACCTCTCTGAGCCTGCCTCTTCTCATCTCATCTTTTCCTGGGGCTGGTGGTACAAATCTCACTAGGGTGGTTTTGGGGTTTCAGCCAGTAACCCTGGGGCGGGTAACGTTACTGCCAGAGGAAGGGGGGCCGTGGCTACAGCCTCAGGAAGCGTCTGGCTTCAGATGGAAACACACAAGTGGTGTGGGTGTGACCAGTCTGATGTCAGCTCTTCCGGAGAGTAAAGTCACACCATCACTCACCTTTTAGCCTAACTGGCCCTGAGGGGGTGGTTAAGATGCAGGGAGAAAAACCAAAGCTCCGTTTTTAAAGGACCCAATCAATTTGCAGCAATCCAAATAAAAGCCATTAGATGTGCTTCCCCACTGGAGATACCCAGGGGCCTCTTCCTCACCAGGCTCCCAGGAAATTGATTGGCAATTACCGACACTAATGGGGGCTGGAGAGGCCTGGCGATTTCCCCATTACTCTCTGGGGACAGTGATGACATGTCAAGATCTGTCAGGCTGAGCTCGTCCTGGGGTGGTCGGGACCCCAGATCTGGTCAGAGATGGGCCAGCCAGCTGGGGTTGAGTCCCCCTTGGGACCCTCACCCCTTTACTTATTTATAGCTCGGTTGGACTCATGGTGAGTTAATGGTCCTACTGGGGCTGTGCAGATGGCGGGTCCTGTGACAGGAGGATGGGTGGGGGACAGGGGAGGTTTCCAGGCCTGCCCTTCGACCTGGATCTGGAATTGCATGAAGGAGGCCTCAGTCCTCACAGGAAGTCTGGGGGCAGAAAGGGAAAGGAAGGGTCGCCAGAGAGGCCAAAACCGAGGTTGTGAGAGGCAGAGGCTGGAGATGGAGTTTCAAGACAGAATGAAAAGGCACAAAGGCAGCTGGGAGACCAAGCTGTGGGCTGGAGAGCTGGCAGGGCCCTGAGGAGTCATCCAGTTCAAGACTGCTTTAAAATAGATCCTTGACAGCCAAGGCAGAGAGAGGGCAAGGCACTGGCCTGCAGCCTCACAGCACAGCTCTAGGCGAGCTGGGACCAGCATTGCACCAGCTGCCCCGTGAGCTGGGAAGTGTGATTTCCCCTGGACACGGGGCCCCCTGGGGTTGGGGGCAGCTCTGAGCCTGGATGCCCCATGCAGTGGGGAGGGGGGCATGTACACAGATGATGACAGGGGCGGCAGGGGAGTGTGGGAGCTCAGGGGGTGGCCAACTGTCCCAGTCTTGGGGGTGGGTGCGGTTGAGGGATGATTCCTGGAGGAGATGACGTCAAAACCGAGACCTGAAGGATGAACGGGTGGGAAGACAAATGGTGAGGGGGAGGAGAGGGAGAGGGAATTCCAGGCCAGGAGGACAGCATGTGCAAAGGCTTGGAGGCAGGACCAAACACACCCCGCTGCGCAGCTTGGCTGGCAGGCAGAGCGGCCGTGCCAGGGGAAGAGGCCAGGGAGGAGGCCGGGCCGGGAGGCGATGGGCTGTCCTGTGGGCTGGGAAGGAGTCTGAGCGGTGTCCTGTGTGTAATCAGGATGTGTTTTAGGGAGATATGGCCATGACTGGATTTCCATTTAGAGAGAAGGTTCTGGAGCTGCTGGAGGGGAATGGACTGATGGGGGAGGAGAGGCAGGGAGCGCAGTGAGGAGGCTGCCGTGTGCACCCAGGAGGACCATGACAAGGCCTGCCCCAGGCAGGGGAGTGGGCTGCAGGGAAGGTGGCTGCTCAGAGGTATTTGGGAGGGAAGACGGACAGATGTGGTGTCTGACCGCAGGGCAGGCCTGAGGTGGGGGGGCTGGAGGACGACGCGGGGGCGGGCCTGAAGGGAGAGGCAGTGGGGGGCTGGCCAGGTGAGCGCAGCCTGCGGGATGGACGGGACGACCACACGGACTGAATGTGGGTGGACCACCGGGCTCGGGCAGGGGTGAAAGGGAAGCAACAGAACGAGGCTCAGACCGGGTAGGTGTCTAATCCAAGGTCACAGTCATACAGCAGGCGGGGCCCTGCTGGGTTTAACCCCAATTCCTACCACTCGAGCTGCCCTGCAGGGAAGAGATCCATGGGCTGGCTCTTACCACTCACAGGTTCCACACGTGTGCCCTGACCCCCTGTCCCACCTCCCAGCCCAACGCCAGGGAGCTCAGGGCTGAGGATCTTCCTGTTCCACCTGCCAGACGGGCCCACCCTTGGCTATGGGTACGCAGGCCTTTGGCAGACGAGCAGTGGAGTTGAGACCACTCCAGTCCAAGGGGTGAGGTCCCTGAGGATTCATGCCAGCAACAGAGTGACTGTGGGGGCCAAGCCCACCTTTACTGCCCACTCTGAGCTCTGGCAGAACAAGGCTGAGCAAGGGCACCTGCTGGCAGGAGCCTCTCCCCACCTGTCAAGGAGCTCCTGGGCAAAGTACATTCCAAGGCCTGAAAACTCCAAGCAGCTCCAGAGCCAGCCCCAATGCCCAAAGCTCAGAGAGGGCTGGAGACGCAGCCCCTGGGTGGGCGTTCTGGGCAGGAAGGAGCCCATGGGGGTGTGTGGCCACAGAGTGGTCTGTATGACTACAAAGGCGGCAGGTTATCCCAGCAAAAGCATGGGCTTGGAGCCAGGCAGGTGTGGGTTCTAATCTAGCTGTGTGACCTTGGGTGAGTCACTAAACCTCTCTGTGCCACATTTCATCTGTAAAATGAGGATAAGATCAGTACCTGCTTCACAGGGTGGTTGTGAGGATTCAGTGAGTTAATCCATGTTAAAAACAAGCAACAAACTTAGAGCAGTTCATGGTCTAATAATATTGCTTGAAATGATGACGATGATGATGCCACCATTGTGGTCTGGCCTGGACTGACCCTGTGGAGGGAGCAAGCCTGGTTATATTTATTCTTGGCCCATCCTTACCCTTGGGGGCTGGCTGTGGCATCGAGCGAGGCCGCCCGTGCACCTGGGTATCGATCTTCCTGTCTACCAGGAAGGCACGATGCATTTAACGCATCAGTCGGCTGCCGGCGGATCGCCCCAGCTGGGAGCCCGCCCGGCCACTTGCAGCTCTGCAAGTGGGTCAGGGAGTTGGAGGGAGCAGAACTTCTCTGAGGGGCGCCCAGGATGGTCTGGGGCTCCAGTGGTCAACGCAGACTCGGACTGGGGTCCTGGCTTGGCCCCCAAACCCCCTGGGTGACCTTAGGCAAATCCCTCAGCCTCCACTAGCCTGATCACTTTAGAGTTTACACACCTGGTTCCTGTCCACCACCTCATCTGACCCTGACAGCCACCCTGGGAGTCGGGCAGAGCATGAGTCACCATTACCACTTTACAGAGGGGGAAACTGAGGCTCAGGAGGGCTCTGCCACCACCCTGCCTAAGGGCACACTGCAGGTAAGCAAGTGGCTTAGCCAGGCCGTGGGTCTGCCTGACGCTGCCACCTGGGCCTACCCTAAACAGTTGCCATGGGGTGTTTTAGCTCCGGAGGTGACAGAGACTGGAGAGGAGAGACAGCACGCTGGCCAGTAACACGAGAGAGGCAGTGGAGGCTGGAGGAGAAGGCGCCCAGGGATCCAGGTGGGGTGTGGGAGCAGGGGCGTGGGAGAGGTGGAACAGCATGAGTGGAGGCCCAGAGGAAGGCACTGCCAAACCTGGGACATAAGGCACAAGCGAGTGGGCACAGGGTAGTTGGGCCAATGATGAGGATCTAGGGAAGGTGCTAGGATGGCAGTGGGTATGGAGGGCAAGAAGCAGGACTGGCAGTGTGACCAGAGAGAAGCTTCCATGGGGCACGGGCAGGAACGGGCCTCCTGGTCAACTTCAGCAAGTGCACGGCTCCTCCCCAGTGACGGGAACAGCAGGGCTGGGGCCCAGGCAGGCCAAGGGCAGAAGGCCAGGCTTCCACCCTGGATGGAGACCCCAAACCCACACCCAGGAGCAGTGGGGAGGGTGTTAGCCAGCCCCGCAAGGGGTGTTCTCTGACTAATCCCTCAAATGCCTGAGGTGAGACAGGAGGGGGACAGTCAGGTCTGAAGAACAGGGGGTATAAGTCCCATTTTATGGATGGGGGAAAAGGAGACCCAGAGAGGTTAAGTTATTGGCCTCAGGTGGCACAGCACGTGAGTGGTAAAGCTGGATTCTAAATCCCACCCCGCTGCTGCCAACACCCACGCACCTTCTGCTCCTTAGAAGAGCAGAAGCCCGATGGACTCAGCGGCTGCTCAGACTGAGACCTTGGAGGGAAAGCTGGGAGCTCACGCTGCTATTGGCCCCAGTGCCACCCAGGCTCCCAGCCTTGCTTCAGCCCCGGACCTCACGGGACCTTTGCCCAGGGCCTGCGAACCACTCTGGAAACTATGAACAACAGCCCTTGAAAATGTAACAGATTCTGGAATCTTTAAACAGTCTTTGGAGCCTCAAAACAGCTTCCAGGACTGACAAATTGCTTCCAAAATGTTCAAATGCCTTTGGAATCTTTGAACAGCCCCTGAGACTTGGATCAGAATTGAGAGCCAAGGAGGGCCTGGGGCCAACGCGGGGCTCCGGCCGCCCTCCAAGTGTGGGCTGGCTGCCCCCCGGCCGCGCCCTGAAGCTCGGCCCAGCCACACCTCGGGCCTGATGGAGAAGCTTCCCGGTGGCCCAGAATGAGCACTGAACTCAGAGTCAGGGCCCAGCAAGGCTTCGTCTGGCTCCTGCTTTGATGGGTGACCTTGGGCAAATCATTTCTTTTCTCTGAGCCTCAGTTTCCCTATTTACAAAATGGGGTTCCTGGGTGAGGGTGTTAGGGTGTGTGGGGCTGTAGCCAAGCTTCGGGTTCGAACCCAGCCCCCTGCCCTCTGCCTGCCCCCCAGCTTTAGCCTGTCCTGATCCTGGGGCGGGGAGGGGGGCGGCTGGGGACAGCAGGCACACGGGGGCCAGAGAGGGGGCCCCGGCCCACGGCGCTGCTGTCAGTGAAGCGGACTCGACCTTGTCACTTTTCACGGGAACTGGATGTAAACCCTCGCCCCTTGCCCTGGACAAGTGCTTCTCAGGAAAGGCCTCCACGGGCGTCCCGCCCAGCGTGGCGCCGGCCCCAGCACCTGGCAGCCTTCACGCGTGGCCACAGAGGGCGGCCGGTTTCAGCCACCCAGAGCTGTCTCCATGGTGACAGGCACCGAGCCGAGCTGGGCTTTTGAAGAACACTCATAAAGGCGCAGACTTAGCCCAGATGAGCCGGCGTGCGTTTGTGAAGCAAAGCAGCTCGGGCCAGCCCTGCGCCTCGCTAACCACGCCTGCCATGGCCTCGGCTGGCCTGGTGAGGACACGGCCGCTGGGCCGCTGGGCTTGGGGCTCCTGCTCCCTCCCAGCCTCCCTGGGCCCCACATCAGGCCTACCCCCCACCTTGTAGCTTCAAAGGTCGATGCACCTCAGCCGCAGTTGGCTTCCTGGCTGTGTGCCCTTGCACAAGTCCATTCACCTCTCTGAGCATCAGTGTCCTCATCTGCAAAGTGGGCTTGCGCAGGCTGCCATGGCGCATTGCAAGGAGCACCGACAGAGAGGTGGGTAGAAAGGGCAGAGCACGGTACGGAGTAGGTGCACGGTGGGTGTCAGTTTCCTTCCATTTGCCCCCCTTTCCAGCATCCCCCCTGCATAGGTGCACAGGGCTACCTCCTCCAGGTGGTCTCAGGGTCTCTTCCACCTGCTCCTACCACACCCTGTACGTCGACCTGCATTAGAGCACTTGTCACGCTGGACTGCGATAGACCATTCACTCGTTTCCCGGATAAGCTTGAGCAACTGACACCAGTGCCCTACCATCCGCGTCGAACGCTGCTTGGGGTTGGCACTCAACAGGTCCCCGGGAAATAAATACATATGAGCAAATGAATACACGTGGTGACTGTCACTTCTGAGCCTCAGACCTACGGGTGCAGTCTTTGGAGCACCGGGGGCATATTTCAGGGGGAGGAGGGAGCTGGTGGGATGGAGAGGAATTGCGGTAACTGAAAGGAAGGCCGGCCAGGGTGCCCCAGGGCTCGGGGCAAGGGCCTCTCCATGTGAAGAGCTCAGTGTCTCTCATTGGAGGCCCATTTTGCAGAGGAGGAAACCAAGGTCAGAGAGGTGAAGTCACGTGCTGTGGTCACATGGCTGGTAGACAGTGATGCTTCCCCCACGAAACTTCCTCCAGGAAACCTGGGCGTGTCCATCCCCTTCTCGGGGCCTCGTGGTGCCTGCTGCTGACCCGGCTTCCCGGCTGGCCTCCACAGCTTCCATCCTTGGCCTCTGATCTCTGATGCCTGACTACACCCCATTGTGCTTGGTCCCACCCCTACGTCCTCCCACACCCCACTCTACACCTTCGTGCCAGAAGGTGTAAACACCAGAAACATTCCACCCCAGCCGGCAGTGCCCCACAAAGACAGAAGACCCACAGCTTGAATTCTGGTCCAGCCACTGACAAGCTGTGTGACCTCTGACAAGTTACTGAACCTCTCTGAGCCTGGGTTTCCTCACCTGGAAAACAGAAGAAGAAGAGAACCTGTCTGACAGGTTACTAAGAGGATGAGGCAAGTTGAAGGGTACAAACATGCTTTGTAAACAGAAAAATACGAGGTAGGTGCTGGAGTTTAAAGAATTATAATGGGTTATAATGTTGAACTATAATGTAAGTACACAATATAATATGGCTAATTATAATAAATTACAAATAATTGATTAAAAGGGTACTAGATGCCAACAGCTAGCTGGGGGCTTGTGGGTGACAGAAGAAAGATACAAAATACAGATTTAAGCTCCTGTGCCCAATGGGCACGGTCTCTAGTCATTCACTCGTCCCCCTGTCCATCCGCCTGTCAGTCCATCCACCAAGTTGTCCATCAGGCCATTCTGCCAACACTCGTTGGACTCCTGCCAGGCACAGGGTACTCGCAAAGCCTCAGATGGGGTGAAAGCAGCAACACTCGACTCCACCCACGGTCAAGATCAATACCAGGCACTGTTCACGGAGCCCCAACTACTCCAAGCTTGCTCAAGTCCTCCTTTAATTCTCTCAGCTGTTACTGCGTCCATTTCACAGATGAGGATGCCGAGGCTGAGAGAGGCTGGGGCCAGGGTCCAGCTGCACTTGGATGGCCCTGTGGCCTCAGTGCCACCTCCCTCCCCTCTGTGGCCGCCCCGACGCCCCCTCCCTCCTGCCTTCACAGGAGGTCATCTCACCATGTTTTATGAGCACCTCACTCTCCACAGCCCCTGCCCCCAACTTCCTTCATTCTAGAAGCCCCCCCAGCTCAATCGGGTGGGTCTGGCACCCCCAAGGACCACCCTCCTCCCCCTGTGGTTTCCAAGAGCTCATAATTTCCATCTCCATCCGTTCCTGATTAATTTTCTTACAAAAGTGTTCCATGATTTCACCGACATCATTGCTGCCCACTCCCAGTGGAAGCCTTGTGGAAAACCCCCAGGTGGGCCGGAGGTGCACCACCCCCCACTGGCTCCAGCCCCATGGGCAGGGCCAGGGCCACTGCCCCCTGCAAGGCTGTACCCTCTGCCCGGCCAGGCAGGACAAGTGAGGCATGACCGGCGGTGCCTGGATTCACTATGATTTCATGTTCCTCCCCACATCCAGAGAGGTGGGTGTGATGCCTGTGTTTCACAACAAATGCCCAGGGGTTCAGCGAAGTGGACTGATTGGCCCCAGGCCGCGCAGCTAAGCAGGGCTGGGATTTGAAGCCCGGCGGGGCTGACACCCCAGGCTCGTCCCTTCTGCCTCCACACCTCGTGCCCCTTCTCTCTCCACCAACAAGGGCAGACAGGCTTAGGGACAGCCACACTGAGCATGAGAGTGGAGGGGAAAGACGGCTGCCTCCCCGGATCTGGCCTGGACACCCTGACTCTGGGGCTGACGGAGCTGGCGCTGGCTGGCTCTGTGGCCCTGGTCCTCAGGGTGCCAGGTGTCAAGCGGAGAATGTGGGTCTGCTGCAGAGCTCACAAATGTGGGAAATGAACTTGGCCCTCTGGATCTCCTAGGCCAGTGGTGCCCAAAGCACAGGATGGCTGGGCCCCTCCTCAGACCAACAGTGTCGGGTGTGGGACTGGGGCCTCATTGATTCTCATGCACGCTTGGGGCAAAGAACCATTCATCTTCCCACCTCCCTCACTTTACAGATGAGAAAACAGAGGCTCAGAGAGGGCAAGGGGCTGACCTAGGTCACACAGTGAGTGGGCTGTCAAGCTGAGACCAGACGCTGTTTCTTCTGACTCCTCAGTTTAGGTCCTTGTCCCCTCACTCCAAGGACAGGGAACAGGGCATTTTAATAACAGGCCACATGGGGCTGCCAGCAGGCCTCTTGTCCAAATATATACCCTCTTTGGGGCATCAGGATGCCTGGACGTCCACCTTCTGAGCTGTGCTTCTTTCCCAGCCTTGGGGTTGGGTGACAGGGACAGGTAACTCCTCTGGGGAGATTAGTGACAAGGAATGAATAAGACAGGGCCCGGATGAGAGCAGGGTGGGGAGATAGAGAGACTGGAAGATAAACTTCCTGCCTTGACAGCTCTGCTGGGGTCAGTTTTGTCCCTGAATGTGCCCCTTGTCATGGGAAGTCCCTGCCCCCCCTGCCCCCATCCCCACCCACTGGGAAATTCCCAAGAGTGGAGATTTCTCATCCATTCTCTCAGAGAATTCTGGGACGCACAGGTGTGAGGGTCACTGGTGACTTCTGGTTTAGTTCCTTCACTGACTTTGGGGAACTGAGGCCCACAGAGGAGAAGTGACGTGCCTCAGGTCACAGAGTGACTTAGTAATGGCCCAATTTTGGGGGGGGGGTAGACAGGTGGATCTGAAGCTCCGGGAGGACAGCAGGAGGAGGTGGCTTGGTAACGGAGCAATCAGCTGCCCCCTCCACGCCCCTAGCCACCATGGAGCCCGGCAAACAGGAGAAAGGCTGGAGGACTGAGGACCCCTGGCCTGGCCAGTGCCCCTGCTGTGTGGTATTGAGCAGGCCCTTCCTGCCGCAGGATCGGTGGCGGTGGCAGGCTCCTGCTCCCATCTCCAACGCCTCTTCTCCCTGGCTGGTGCCCTGGTGTCCTGCACAAGAGCTGCTCAGTCCAACCCTCTTAGCCCCCTGGCTCCAGGGATCTCACCAAACACCCAGCCAGACTGAACTCCGGGTCACTCCCTAGCACACAAAGTAGTGTCCATACTGAATTCTCCGCCTGCAATGCCCTTTGACCCTTCTTCACCTGGCAGACTCCTATTCAGCCTTCAAAGTCCAGCACAAGGTTTGTTTCCTAAGCATTGCCCTACCCCACCTTCAGAACCTATGCGAGCTGGCTAGACCTTCTTGGGCTCACATATTGCACAGTGAACACGAAACTTCCCAGAGCAGGGGAGGGGTCTCATGTTCTTCTCTGTGCCTGGCGCAGAGCAGCACACACTGGGTCTTCTTTTGTCACTGGCTCAATCTTGGCGCTTAACACAGTGCTACATACACTCAAAGACCAGGAAGGAAGTCTGTTCTACAGCAAGAAGCAGAAGCTTGGAGTCAGACTGTCCTGGGTTCAAGTCCCAGCTCTCCTGTGTGACCTAGGAGATGTTGCCTAACCTTGCTGGGAGTCAGTTTCCTCATCTGTAAAATGGGCATAATTATGTCTCCCTTGCAGAAAGATGGTGAGGATTCATTAAGATAGGGAGCCTGGCATACAGTAAATGCTAAATAAACAAATGAATATATATGTTATGTATATTAACATATCATGTATTAATAAGAATGAATAAAGACTACAGTTCCCTGGAAACTTGTTCTCAGGCACTGATCCCTTGGAAAAACATCTTCGGAGGGCTTCCACTGATCTGTAGACATCTCTGCACCCCAGCCTAAGCTCCACTTAATTGTCTCGCTCTGAGGGTGCCGAGTAAATACTCCAGGCCAGCTGGTGCCTGGAAACTGCCAATTGCCGAGGAGCAGCTCGTTAATTTTCCCGTCTCTGCACACAGACCCTGTAGCTTCTGCAACTCATCTTGGGAAATTGAGTGGAGCGGGTCAGGCTGGGGCCAGGGGTCACAGGAAGTGGGGCTGGGGGTGCCAGGGGACTTGAAAGGGCCCACAGAGACACCGCCAGGAAGCTGTCCGGGCTGGAGGAAACGGACCCGGAGTTGCCGAAAGGCAGACGGATCCCAGGCCTGGCCCAGCCCCGCCACCTCTGACTCAGCTTTCTGGTCTCCACCGGAGTGGGAGAAGCCAGGGCCTCCTAGTGAGGCTGGACACACGCCAGACCTCAGGGTGGCCAGGGCTGGGGCCATGAGGTCCCATACCGATCGGGGAGAGGCAGTATGGCATGGCGGGTGAGAGTGTGACTCTGGAGTGAAGCTCCTTGGGTTTGTGTCCTGGCCCTGCAACGTGTGGGTATACGTCGTTGGGTAAGTTACCTGACGTCTTTGTGCCTCACTGTCCCTCTCTGTAAGTCAGAAGACAGAGATTAACACCCGTGTCATAGGGCGTTGCGGGAATTAAATATACATTAAGAGCTTAGAACTGTGCCTGGCATATAGAAATCACTCGGTAAATATTAAGCTACTATTATTATTCTCTCTTCCTCCCCTTTCGGCAGCATCCTATTTAGATATTTTTATCTATGAAATGCAAGCCTTGTACTCGACTCTGCGGCAACACGTCAGTTTCACCACACTCCCGGGAGTCTGCCCGGGGGTCCTCTGGACTGGGCAGAAAAGGGCCGTGGTTCGTTTGTGATGTCTGCATTGGGCCCAGAAAGGGGGAGAGGCAGCCACGGGCTCTCCCCTCCGTCCCTGGGGCATCTCATTTACTCAGCAGGTATTTACCGAGCCCCTGCTCTGCGCCAGGCACTGGGCTAGGTCCTGGGGCACACAGGTGAGCGCAAACGGTCCCACCTTTGCAGCTGAGAGGGGAGAGGTGCAGTACTGCATTCAGAGGGAGGCCAGGCTCCCCTTCTGGCACCAGTCTGCTGTGTGATGTCAGCCTTTCTGGTCCCCTGTCCCCTCATCCACAACAGCCACAGGGACATCTCTCCTGGAATTTGCTTTTCTTTTATGTCCCTGGCCTTTTGCTAGAATACTCTTGCCCCACTGTCCTCCTTTTTGAGAACAACTATTCATCCCTTGAGAACCAGTTCAAATGTTCCCACCTCTCCCTGCAAACACTCCTTCCCTCCTCTGTGCTGCCTGGGAATTCTGCAGAGCCTTCCCCTAGTGCAGGGCACCGCCACCGTGTAAGGGTCTGTCAACGGCATCTTCCCTTTACTGGGACCATCTGGAGGGTATGCTTGCAGCTGTGCCCTCTCCGATACCCAGGGGTTGCCTGGCACAAGGCACAGGCTCAGACCACGGGGGCGGAGGCCGGCAGGGAGCTGGACCAGCTGACACTTTGGCCTCTAGGAGTTGGGGCTTCTCATAGGCATAGACCCAACTAGTATGCTCAGCTCCAGAGGTCAGAAGGCCTGGCCTTAAATGCTGGTTCTGCCACTTCCGTCATGCTGGGCCAAGTGACTGGGCCATTCTGAGCCTTGACATCTCCGTCTATAAGATGGGGATGCTTCAGAATGATGTTCCAGAGTCTCTACGCCCTAGCATACAACAGGTGCTCAATAAAAGCCTTTTCTCCCTTTGCCTTCCTTCCTAAGGTAGTACTCAGGGCCAGTGTCTGTGCCCTACAGGGCCCAGGTCAGAGACAAGGTCCTGGGAGAAAACACACAACAGCCCACATTGCAGGAAGCTGGGATAGAGGGACGGAGGAGACAGAAGAGGAGTAAGGAAGGTGGCAGGTCCCTCGAAGGAGCCCCAGCGGGACTTGGCACCCACAGGCTGTTCCTCGAAGAGTAAGGCCCACAGCCCACATGTGCCAGGCCACCCCAGGGTCCCCCGCTCTTCCCCTCCCCCCCTCACTGGGACGCGTTCCCATCCTGTCTTGAAGCAGAGGCGTCTGCTCTTGGTGCTGCAGCCGGAGCGTTGATAATAAAGGCACCTCTGTGTGTCTCTGGGGAAGTGGGGCTGGGGGGCGGCGGCAAGGGGGGGGCCCACAAAGCTCCCGCAGCTGTGTGTTTGCAAACAGGGGAGCTGAGCTGTGCAGAGGGGCTGAAAGCACTAATTGTCTTTAATTAAAGGAGGTTGGAGGCAGTGCAGGCTTTGACAAAAGAGATTTCCAGCCTGTTAGCAGCTTCAGCCTGCACAGGGGCTGGGCCGCCCAGGCGCGCCCCCGGCTTTGTCCCTGTGGGGCCTGGCCCTGTGGAGGGCACAGCTAACACCTGCCTGGTGGGGATGGGGGTGGGGACCGCAGGGGCCAAATGCACAGGACCCTACTGTGCTGAGAAGCTGGGCTCCTGGGGCCTGGGAAGACATCCTTGTGGTGAAGCCCCTCGCTCCTTCATTCATTCATTCACTTATTCAACAAGCATCCTTGAGCACTTGCTATGTGCCTGGCCAGTGCTCAGACCTGGGGGTACAGAGATGTGACAGTTCCTCATGTTCAAGGGCTTTTAATATATTCTAGGAGGTACAGCGAGCACAGACTCTGGAACCAGCTGTGGGTTTGAATCCTGGCTCTGCAGTTTATAAGCTGTGTGATGTTGAGCAAGTTACGGCACCTCTCTGTGCCTCAGTTTTTCCACCCTTAAAAGGGAGCGGGTGATAAAAACGGCACATACGTTATAGGTTGTGTGAAGATTCCTGAGTTATCATTAAATGTTTGCACAGTGCACTTTACAAGCATCAATGGTCATTGCTCATTTTTTCATTTATCCAGTTTTATACCTGGCTGGAGTCCCCAAAGGCACTCAGTTGATGGGAAGAACCCTGGTCTAGGAGGCTGGCTGGGTTCCAGTCCCAGCTCTACCAGTCACTTGCTATGTGGCTTCCCAGCCTCAGTTTCCCCACCTGTGCAATTAGGGTTGGGCAGGATGGAGTATGAGGGAGGGCTCTGCAGGCATGCAGGGTCTCAGCTCTCTCCACGCCCTGGGAACCGAGGCTCCTCTGAAGAGCCGGCCTTGCTGGGCTCCTGCTCCCTGCTGCATACAAATGGGCTCGGCCTCCCACCCCCGGCGCCTGCTCGCTCACTCTGTTCTTTTGTCTTCTCTTCCACCAGCCTCACCCTCAGACACATCTGCAGGCCCCCTGGCAGGCACATATGCGCTAGTGTGTGCGTGCTCTCTCTCTCTCTCTCACACACACACACACACACACACACGCGTGTGCACCTGCCTATCCACATCCTCACCCCCACCTCTACCCCCACCCAAAAGAATCACAGCCCTTCCCTGCCACCCCCCTGAAGGCTTGCTGACCCCGGAGTCCAGGGTGGGCGGGAGAGAGGGGGCTGCTCACAGCCTCTGATCCCCTCCAGCCCAGCTGGCTGGGCTGGGTGGTCGCAGAGAGCTGGAGAGGGGGCAGAGGGCCAGACTCCTTAGGCAGTGGGAGGGGAGGTTGGCTCCTGAAAGGGAGGGCCCAAGTCGGGCCCTGGCGAGGGGCAGGTCTGAATGTCCATCTTGGGGAGCACTCCGGGAGGTCGGGGGACAGTTACCCCAGCCCACTCTGGGCCGGCAGTCCCTTGTTTAATCTACTCCAGGGCCCTGGTGAGGAAACTGAGGCTCGGAGAGGCTGAGTGTGGCTCAAAGACACACATGGGGTCATGCCAAACCAGGCACCACTCTGTCCCTTCAGAGCCCATTCTCTAAAGTCTCTCCAGAATCAACAGGCCAGGCCCCTGTGCCCAGCATGGGGCATAGAGATGACCCATGTGTGATGTGGAGTCCAGAGGCCTGGTTCCTCCCACACCTGCAGGACCCTAGCCCTGGGGGGCGGCGGGAAGGAGTGCCAAGAGTGACACACACACTCTCAGCTGGCCAGGCCTTGGGCTGGATCCCCACCAGTGGCTCCCACTGGGGCCTCAGCCTCAGTGTCACTCAGGACACAGATCCTCCAAAGCCTCTACGGGCTGACTTCCTGTAACCCCTGACCTTGGCCCCTCACTCTGCCCTCACCGACCTCAGGGCCAAATGGGCTCTGATCGTGGCTCTACCAGCATGTCCCCAGAGTCCAAGGGGGTGGATTGGCCTGCTCACCTGCCCTCCTCTTCCCTTTCATCTTCCACACCACCCTTGAGCACCTACTCTGTGTCAGGCCTGCTTTAGCTCATCTGAGCCTCACACTGAACCCTTCCAGGCAGAGTCTCCTGCCCCCATTTCACAGATGAGAAAACTGAGACTTAGAGAGGTGGAGGCACCTGCTCAGGGCATGGAGGGAACTGGAACCGGGGCTGTGTGAACACAAAGCCTGTGCCCAGGCCCAACCTGCTCAGTAAACGTGTGCACAGCAGACGTGCTGGAGAATGAGGACAAGGTGCTCAGCCTGGCCAGGGCAGGTCGGCAGTTTGCAGGGGAGGGGACTAAGGAGCCGCCCCGACTGTGTACACCCAGCCCCTCCCCGGGGGGGAGGCTGGAGCTGCCTTCTGACCCCAGCGCGACCCCAGTGTGCCTGGGTTGAGGACAGAGGCTTCACCCTCCAGCCCACAGCTCTCTCCCAGGGCCCTGGCATGTCCAGGCATTGGCAGGTGTCCCCTTAGGGCCTGGGGGAGCCAAAGGAGGAAGACAGGGAAGGGGCTAGAGGGGTGGGGAGGGAGACACACAGAGAGGACACGAAGGGGAAAAGGAAGAAGGAGGGAGAGTCCAGCTGAGGGAGGAGGAGTCAAGTTCAGGGAGAGTGGAGGGCAGGGAGGGTGTGCGGTGGGGAAGAGCTGGCAGCAGGGCCAGGTGGAGCCCAGAGGGGCCCCAGCTGGAGCAGGGTGGGCAGCCAGAGGGGCTGTCAGTGAGCTGCTGTCCTAGACCCGGGCACCACCCCGGAGGGCAGGTGAGGATGTGTGAGTGAGCGGGTCTGCATGTGTGCTTCAGAGTGTGAGTGTGAGTGTGTTTCTGTGTGTGGATGGGTGTGACTGTGAGCGGGTGTGAGCGTGTGTTTCTGGGTGTGAGCAGGCGTGAGCGGGTGTGAGCGGGTGTGTGCGCTTTCAGGCCCAGGCAGACCAGGGTGTGTGGGAGGCTGACTGGGGTGTCTTTTCCTGATCTCTGGGGTCCACTCACCCTCCCCATTTTGTATTTCAGAGCACTAAGCTGAAAGCCTAATTCATATTTAATACAGCCTTCACTGGCAAGATGAGGGATGGTGTAGATTTGTTATTTTTTTTTTAAAGGCACCAGGTGAGGAAGAATTGATTGATAGGTTGCTTGGTTTTCTCCATCCATCCACTCATCCACCACCCACCTGCTAAGCACCTACTATGTGCCAGGCTCCGTGCTGGGTGGGAGCACCAACCAAGCAACCAAACCAGCCCACTAAATGCGTACGCACACTGGCTGCAGCGGCCCGGGGTGGTGGGAAAGGTCTAATGGGGTCCTGACTTTAAATGCTGGGCCCATAAATTAACATGCTCCGTGAGCCTGAACAAGCCCTTTTGCCTCCTGGAACCTGTTTTCTCACTTGCTCCCCAGGGGCTGGTGAGGATTGAGCGAGGGTGTGTGTGGTGCCCAGCACGGCTAGAGAAATGCCGGATCTCCAGTGGCCTCCTGACCACTCTCTCTAACCACGGTTCTTCCAGAAGATCCTGAGCATCCAGAGGTTGCCAACTCCGCCAGGCCCGGGAGGCGGCCACAGCCCCACCGGGGCACCGGGGTGGGGTGGGTCAGCCCTGCTCAGCCCTGGCAGCTGTGGGATGAGCACGAGGAGCAGCAGGTGCCCTGCTGGACTACCCAGGGCCTCCTCAGCCTATTTCTGCTTGTACTCTAGGTCTCCGCTCAGATGCTCCCTCCTCCAGGAAGCCTTCTAGGCCTTCCAGGCTGAGTGTGGTCCCATCCTCACCTCCTGGTCTCCCTCCTGGGCCCTCACAGTCCTTACTCCCTGGTTCACACACTTTGTGCATTGAGGTCTCCCTGTCTCTTTGCGCTGTGAGCTCCTAGAGGCCAAGGCCCCGTGGGACTTCCCTTTGGGCTCTGGCCCAGCACAAGGTTTGGCACATGGTAGGCGCCAGCCATGTCCAGAGGGGCTGGGGCATCTGCTGCTCCAGGGGCTGAGAGTCAGGCCATATTCTGGTGCTGCCTTCCCTCACTCAGGAGGTCCAGGGAGTTGAGGGGCGCTGGGTGACATGGGGGACAGGGGTACCCAGGTGCATGGGGATGGGAAATCTCAGCTCCACCACGACTGCCCTTGTGTTCTTGAGCCAGACCTTTCTCCTCTTGGAGCCTCAGTTTCCTCAGCTGTAAACTAGGAACGTAAATTTCATGGTAGGGCGGGGAAGGGCACAGGCTTTGGCCTTAGACTGGTGGCCCTGCCAAGGGGCGGCTGGAGGCAGGAAGTGCTTTAGACACATCTCTCAATGGCTGTCTCCTCCCCATTCCTTGTTCCCCCATCATATGTAAAGCATTTTGCAAATGAGGCTTCAATACCCTACCCCTGCAATCAAATCCACCCCCCAGAGCCCCTCCCAAGTGGAAATTCTGGCACCCCCGCCCCACAGCAGGCAGATTTGAGCTTGGCTGTCAGCTCTACCCTCCAAGCCTCAAATGGGGACCCAAAGGACCCCTATGCACCCCCTACAGGCCAAGGCCAGCCCGCCCTCCACCCCTCCTCTCCTCTTGCCCATGCTGGATTCAGCGCTGGGTGGACCCCCTCCTTCGCTGTCCGCCGGGACGTGACATTCACCAGCATCACTTCTGGTCCCATCTGCGAGCGCCCCACCCCCGGCAGCTAATCCCCACAAAGCCCCGCGCAGGGCCCAGCATGACAAGCAGGCCCCGCGCCGCTGGCAGCTCGGCCGAGCGTGCTCGGAAGGGCCGAGGCGGGATTCGGCGCGGCTGTCACTCTCTCGGTCCGCTCCTCTAATTGGATTCCCAACACGCAGAGGTCAGCAGAAACGCTGGGGAGAGGAGAATCAAAGGGAAGGGGCGTCCTGGAGATAAAGAGAGGCATTCTTCCCGGGCCACAAAGACTTGCAGCAAGAGAGGCGGGAGGGGACCCCGCGCGGGGCTGCCCATCTGGAGGGGGAGGGGAAGGGAGAGCCCGAGCAGGCGGCAGGGCTGAGGCCGGTTCCTCCAGGCGGTGCTTAGCCTGTCTTGGGCCCGGATGCTGTCGTCCCCGCCCGTGGGGTCTGGGCATCCTTCAAGGCCCAGCCTCTTACTCCCGCCTGCTCTCGGAAGCATTCCTGGAATGCGGCGGGAAGGCTCTCCGGAGTCACCCGGCCCAGGGTCCCAATCCTGGATTGCCACCTGCTCCCTGTGAGGTTCAGCAAGTCCTGGCAGTTCTTGGGGCCTCAGTTTCCTCCTCTGCGGAATGGGGACAAAAGCAGCTGCCACACAGGGTGGTGGCCAGGATGAAATGGAGGGACGTCAGCAAGCGCGGGAGCAGAAGACCCCCGTAGTGGGGCAGCCCCTGTGGACCTTCCCCAAGCTCCTCTGCTGGCCTGCCCAGCAGACACTGCCTCTGTCCCCAGGAAGAAGGCGGAAGTGCTTCGTAAAGGTAACACTGGCACAGAAGAGAGGAGCATGACAAGCCCCAGCCTGGCCCAGGGCTTCACTACTCACACTGTCACCGCCACCCAGTGCCTCTCTGGCAGAGCAGGAACCTGAAGCTCCGGAAGTGAAGGGAAAAGGCAAAGGCCACACGGCTAGGAAACAGGAGAGTCCGGACGGGGAGCTGACCCCTGCCCCCCTGCAGGGCCCGTGTGTGTGTGTGTGTGTGTGTGTGTGTGTGTGTGTGTGTGTGTGTGTGTGTGTGTATGTGCGTGTACAACCAGTGGGAGCGGCGGGCAGGCCAGGCATGGAGCCTCCCTGCAAAACGGGCCCTGTTTGCTTTAAGAACGCTGGAACCACCGACTTCCCTTCATGAAAGAGACATGAAGAGGACCTCAAAGGGAATTTCTGAGAGACAGAAAATCAATGGCCCTGACATCCTGGCCTCCAGAAAGTGTGTATGTGTGTATGTGTGTGTGTGTCTATTGATCCAGCATGGGTGCACACACACAGGTGCTCACAAATACCCATTTTCAAGTGCATGTATAACTGGCTTGATAAAATATGCACACATACACCTGAATATGTATACTCTGGCCGATCTCCTTGTAGGTGGGTATGCACCCACGCACACACACATCTACATGACCCCATGAGTGTGCTCACATAGCGGTGGCATACACACACAGATGGGGACCTCTCTGCACTGTTGGATGCACACACTTGTTTGGTGCTGCACACACACTTTTATGCATGCACTTGTCCGAATGATCCAGCAAACACATGAGTGTGTTTCTCCCTGCACACAGATGTGCCGCGGCAGGTGAGGAACACACGGGAACACACAGAATACGGGGAGAGTAAAGACTCACAGTGGGCTCCAGGGTGACCTGTGCAGGCAGGTGTACGTGCATAGCCCGCCCCTGAAATGTACGTACATGCTCACAGGTCCAGAGATGTTCCAACTGCACATGCAGATGCTGATCAGTGGGTACACTTGTGCACATACAGGCACACAAACAACTCCCAGCAGGCCCAGCACACACGCATGCGTACCAGGGACGCTGCATGCTGACCCAGCACATGCGTGCACATCCCTCCCAGGTCTCCGGGGAGCTTCTACAAGCAGACGGCTCTGACAGTGGGGTGGGGGCAGGGCAGCTCAGGGCCAGGGTTGCCAGGGATACGGATATGGGGCTCCCAAAGCTACAAGGCCTGCCCCGACAGCACAAATGTGCCAGTGACCATGCTTAGGTCTTACAGTATTGCTTGTCAGATGGCGATGCCTTTAAGGCGGAAACTGGAAACTTGCATCTGGTTTTCTGGAAGGAGCCAGTGTGAGCCTGACAGGTACCAGGTCAGGTCTGCAAATCCTCCCGGGGCAGAACCTTTTCTCTCTAAGGCTGATAAGGCCCTAGGCCCAGAATTTGGTGGGGACACGGGGAGAAAAATAGCTCTGCATGGCCCCCAAGCCTCACCGAGGCCACATCTCCCGTCCAACAAACAACCTGTGTTCGGTGACAGCCACTTACTTGCCGTGTGGCCTGAAGCATGTCACTTGCTTTTGCTGAACCCTACTTTCCTCATCTACAAAAGGGGAGGTGACAGTAATTTTCAGGCTACAATCAGTAGAGCTAACATTTACTGACCACACTCCTTGTGCCAGATGCTATGCCGCCTTGTGCCAAACGCTTCTTTCTATTATCTCCTTGAGTCTTCATAACATTCCATATATTATTATACCCATTTTATAGACGAGGAGATCAAGGCTTTTGGAGAGGAGTCACCTTTCCAGGACCACATAGGTAGTAAATGTCAGAGCCAATATTTGAACCCAGGCAGCCGGCTCTCACCTACTTTGCTAAGTCTTCCTGCTCATTGGTGTCTGGGGTGTGGCAGGCAATGTGGGGTCATTGTCCTCTTGTCACAGGTGGTCACAGCTGCCCTGATGGCCTCTTGAGGGACACCATGAGGACAAGGCAGAACAGAATCAGAGGCTGTTAGTGCCTAAAAGTCATTCTACACATGGTGACACTGAGCTCTGGGGGTGGGAGGAAAGCAGAGGGAATGGTCTGCCGGGGTCCCAGAGCCAGAGGGGGCAGAGCCCAAATTTGGACCCAGGTGCCCTGACTCTGTGAACTGCTCCTGTTCTGCTCAATAAAAGCACCCTGGCTTGTTAAAACAATGCCATTCCACAAGCACATATTAGACACCTGCTGTGTGTCCAGGCTTGCTTGTAACTGAGGGGTTATCCATTACCATGCCACCCCGCCTTAGACATGTATACACTGCCCTGCTTTCTAGGAACTCTGCCAGGCACTGGGCTGTCCTCCCCCTCCCCCGAGAAACATTCCTTCCTGGAGCAGGGCAACCCATTTCCTCCGCATCCTCCTCCTGTCTTCTGAGCTCCGTTTACTCCTTTGAGCCCCTTCAAACCTTGGGAAGCTGGGACGATTGGTGCCATTTAACAACAGGGAAACTGAGGCTCAGGAAGAGGACCTGACCAAGTAAGCCCTGCAAGTGGCAGGGCGGGGATCTCTCTGCCACACAAAGCTCCTTCCACCCTCTCTTCCAGCTCTGTGTCTGCACAGACCCAGGCACGTGGTGGGAGCTGTGGCCCGAACAGCAGGCTCTGGTCTAATCGCAGGGATTCTGAACGGTCAGCCCAGGGCAGAGA
Source organism: Lemur catta (assembly GCF_020740605.2). NCBI lineage: Eukaryota > Metazoa > Chordata > Mammalia > Primates > Lemuridae > Lemur > Lemur catta. Next base: position 110,825,893 of record NC_059130.1, read on the forward strand.
ATGGAGCAGGCGCTGCAATTACGTTTGTTAATGCAAAACAATGAGTAAGACTGATAGATGCTCTCTGAGGCCTCCAGCTCCAAGGAGGATTTGAGATTTCAGGGAAACCCTGAGTATCAAGAATAAGGACCCTCCATCTGTGCCTAGAAACGTCTGTCCCACCCAAGGAGCCCCCCAGAGGGGGCAGGAGGAACTCCAGCCTCTCCAAGGACCTTTCTGGGCGCCACTCACACCAGGGTTGGGAGGGTCCAATGTCCGTGACTAGGGTGGGTGAGACTGTGAGCTAAGCACCGTCCTAGAAACTGGAAGTGCAGTGGTGACCGAGACAGACAGAAATGCTGTCCTCGCGCAGCCTACACTCTGCCCGGGGAGACGGCGGCAGAGGTCACACTAGTAATACACAGTATGTCAGATGGCAGCAAGGATGGTGGAGAGATGTAATGCAAGGGAGGGGGACAGGCTGTGTGCCTGCATAAAAGCTGGGTGACGGGAATCTCAGTAGGAAGGTGACATTTAGGCAGAGACCTGAAGAAGGTGAGGAAGCAACCAGTGTGGCTATCTGAGGAGAGAACGTTCCAGGCAGAAGCACAGCCAAGGAGGCCGGCGAGCCCGGAGCGGGAGGGCGAGGAGGAAATGGAGGGGTAGGTCAGAGAGGCGGAGGGTGGCGGGGCAGATCATGGGGGCTTGGGGGCCATTTTTAGGACCTTGGCTTTGCTCTGTGTAAGATGGAGCCTCAAAGGATTCTGAGCAGGCTAAGGGTCCCAGGGACACCGCTGGCCGCGGGTGGCGACAGACTGGAGGAGCAGGGCGGGAGCAGACTGGGGTGTCCAGGAGGCAGCTGGGCAGGCGAGTAGGGACTTCAGAAGAGAGGTCCCGGCTGGAGATAAGCCCGGGAAAGGCATTTGGAGCTGTGGGGCCGGACGGAAGCAGCCAGGGAGAGAGAAGAAGAGTCCAGGCTTGGGAATCAAACTGACCCAGTGACCCTGTTCTAGTCCCAGCTCTGACCCTTTCTAGCAGTGAGCCTTGGGCAGGTCACTTCACCTTGCTAACTAAGCCTTAATTTCCTCATCTGAAGAATGGGGATAAGACCCCTTTTACTTCCTAGGGTTGTTAAGAATCAAACGAGAAAAGAAATGTGAAAAAAATTGACTAACAATGAAACACTATAAATGTTCCGGTGGGACGAGTACAGGTTTCGGATTTCATTTCTGGCTCCACCATCCATTAGCTGTGTGGCCTTGGGTGGGTTATTTAATCTCTCTGAGCTTCCACTTCCTTCTCTGTAATAGTCACACCCAACTTCTAGGGATTGTAAGGATTCAGCAAAGCATTACACCGAGCCGGGCCTGTGCACTCAATCAATATGTGTTTGCCTCCTCCCTGGACCCGTATTCCTGTTGTTTATAATTAGAGTCTAGTAAGAAGTGCAGACAGTTGGGAGGAGGACTCAGAGTTTGAGTGCTGGGTCCCTGGACATGTCATTTTATCTAACATCTTTGGGCCTCAGTTTTTTTGTTTTTTGTTTTTTTTTTTTTTTTGGTTTTTCTTCTGAGGCAGAGTCTTGCTCTGTTACCCAGGCCGGAGTGCGATGGCACAATCATAGCCCACTGCAACTCCTGGGCTCAAGTGATCCTCTCGCCTTAACCTCCCAAGTAGATGAACTACAGGTGCGCACCACCACGTCTGGCTAATTTTTCTTTTTTCTTTTTGTAGAGATGGGGTCTTGCTAGGTTGCCCAGGCTCATCTCGAACTCCTGCCCTCAAGCGATTCTTCTACCTTGGCCTCCCAAAGCAATGGGATTACAGGCATGAGCCACCATGCCCGTCTGGGCCCCAGGTTTTATAATTGTGAGGTTGGTGAGCAGTTGCCTCAGCCCCCTTCATTTGTGGGGTGTGGGGGACAGAGAGGACAAGAGACAAAGTGCGTGTATCACGTTCAGATGCAAGTGAAATGGGAGTGACGTGCCTCTGTGGCCCTCTCCCTGGCCTGCTGGCTGGTTGGGCAGACAGGTTACTGGGACCAGAAAACAAATATCTGTGATTTAAATAGCAACATCATCCAACCGCCACAGGGCTCCGTGGAGACAGACAGGGAAAGCCTGGGACACCAGCGAGAGTCCCCCAGCCACCGGCCAGTCGAGGGGCCTGTTCCCATCCCTTCCTCTTCACACATCTCCCTGAGGCAGGCCCCCCTCTTCCCACCCAGGAAGGAGATAAAGACTCCTGTTGAGTTTCAGGGGAGCCCCGGGGTCTCACTCCTGCAGAAGGAGAGGCGAAGTGGGGGGGCAGGGCTGTCTGCCTGGACATCCTAGAGATGACCAGGGGTCTGGAAAGAGCCCCGGCCTAGGAGGCTGCAGCACTGGCTTCCAGTCCAGGCTCGGCCCCCCACAGTGTTCTGTGACCCTGGGAAAGTCACGTCCCCTCTTGGCTTCAGCTTTCCTTGTCTCCAAAGTGGTGATAATAACCTTTGCTGGGCTGCTCTCATGTGGGTACCATTCAGATCAAAGTATCTCATGGGGTGAGACCAAATGTTACACAAAAGCGGCCTCCAATCTTTTTTGGAACAAAGCAGGGTGTAAGTAAATAAATACTGTACATATGTAAGACATTATAATTACAAATGGCATTTCCCCCCCAGGCGATGGAAAAAAACCCCACCAGTCTGGTGTGGTGCGAATTCTCATTAGGACTTCAGGAGGCCTGAGTTCGGATTTCAGCTCTGTACCTGACAAGGTGAGCAAACCTGGCCAAGCTGTCCCCATCCCCCTGCCTCAAAGGCCTGGTGGGGATCAAACAGATGCCGGTTTTAGAGGGGCTTTGTAAGTTCTGCCAGTGAGGAATTAACAAGGCAGGGAGCCCGGGACAGGGGAAGGGACTCAGGCAGCTCTCAGTCCAAGCCTCTTACCTGCTGTGCATCCTAGGGCAAATCCTTTGCCCTCTCTGGGCCTCAGTTGCTCTTGTGAGGTGTGACGTCAAAGTTCGTACCTGGAGGCTTGGGTGGGGGAGCAGGGAGAAGCAGTAGCGAAGGGGGCTGAGGACAAAGGGCCCCTGGGTGGGGGGGAAGGGTGCCCCAACAGGGTAGGGCGGAGGCCAGAGCAGGCCAGTGGGGCCTGAGCCAGCTGCCACAGAGCAATGAAAATCTCTTAACCACACAGGATTGTTAACGGCTCCCAAATCCTGTTGTACCACAGGCTTAGAAAGGCTTAAACTGTTAAATGCATAAACTTCCTCAATAAACGGGCCTCTCTTGCCAGATCCCGAAGCCCAGCCAGATGAAAAGGCAGTGGCCGGAGGGAGGGGAACTTCCCCAGCTGTTTATGGTCCTGCTGGAACGTTCTGGAGACACCCTGCAACCAAACCTGTCAACCTGACGTTTTCAGGGTGTGGACGAGCCAGTCTGGGGCTGAGAGAAGACAGCGCAGGGCTCAGGGTCAGATGGCCTGGGTTCAAATCCTGCCCCTTCCTCGCTTTGTCACCTTGGAGAGGCTGCTTAACCTCTCTAAGCCTCAGTTTCCCCTTCTGTAAAACAGGGATGACCTTACCTAAACCTACAGGGTGACTGAGGGTCAGGGTGACTAGGGGTGCAGAAGGAATCAGAAATGGGAGGCACAAAAGCGCAGACCTGCCTCTGTCACCTAAGAGGGGTGTCACGTTGGCCTGGGCCTCAGTTTCCTAATCTGATGGGAGGGTTCAAGGCAACGGGGCAGGAAGGGCTAGCACGAGGAAGCATTTGGTAGACGCTGTGTGGGACGGATGGGGGGCTTTTCTCTCTGGCCATAGGTTAGCCAGGGTGGGGAGGCTCCTTCCCTGAGGCCTTGTGCCCCCTTGGTATGAGGAGAAGAGGCCCTGGAGGTGGGGGTTCCCTGCACCAGGACTGTGCTCCGTCCTGCCTCTTGATGGGATGGCAACTCCTCCTTCAGGGCTCAGGCATGGCCTCCCTCCTCCCCTGAGAAACCCTTTGGTTCCCCCAGAAGTGCCACCACCCCACAACCCTTGAAGTCCCACAATCCTGGACGTGAGTCCCTCAGCCGGTTCTTTGTCAAACTCCTTTCACTTCCACCATCTCAGGGCTCCTCAGTGACCTAGAGGGGGGCAGGGCAGGGTTTCCTGTCCCCATTTCTCAGGTAAGGAAACTGAGACCCTTCCCATCACACCCTGCTGGTCCCCTCCACAGATTCTGTGGGATGGAGGCTCAGTGGCCAGGTGGGACAAGACACGGGCCTCAGGACTCTGCAATCTGGCGTTGGCCGACCCGGGGCAGTGGCAGTTCAGCGAGACGGAGAAGGCCAGGCTTCAATTCCGGCTCACTACTTAGTGGCTGTGTGGCCTTGGGCAACTCGATTGCCCTCTCTGGAAGGCAGTCTCATCATCTGTAAAATGGAGCTTGTGATATCACAGAAGACTCGATAGGATTATGGAAGCGTGGCATATAGCACAGTGTGGGCACACAGTCGCACCTCCCACCTCCCGTCTCGGGCCTCTCCAGGCCACTCGGGACCCCCTTCAGCGCCTGCCTCCCTCAGCCTTTGACAGCAGGGGCACTGAAGCCCTGGTCCCTCCCACCCTTCTCCTTGGCTGAGAACACCTCTCCTTGGCTCCTCCCCAGACAGCGGCACCCTGTCCAGGGGTAAGCCAGAGGGAAGGGTTAAAAACAAAAGAATATCATTTCCGACCATCTTTTTTCTGGACTAATTTTCCTTTCTGCCCTTGGTTCCCCCCATCCTCCAAAGCCCTGGGAAAATGGCTCCTTCTCCAGGAAGCCCCCCCACCCCACCCCAGCGCTCTCCCTCCTAAGTGCTGCAAGGTTGCAGTTATGGATGGAGCTGTCTCCTTCACCCCAGACTGGAATCTCCAAGGAGGGCAAGAAGGGCCTTCATCGTCTAGGCAGCTCCCACACCTAGTCCAGGAACCGGCGCAGAGCAGCACCCAGGGAGTGTTATTTGAGTGAAAAATGAATAAGCTGTTCTGGAGCCAAACTTATCCCCTATTTCCTGTCCAGACCACCAGGAATATGTACAGCAGAGAGAAAGAATTATCTCCCACCCTGATGTCCAGACCCTGCCACTCAGCTGACTCAGAGAGGAGACAGGGCTGGAGTGACCCCCTGGAGCACGCACCCTGGCACCTCCTCCTGCCCTGGCTAACTCCTGCCCCTCACTCAGCTCCTCTCCAGCGCCCCCTCTCCCCAGAGCCGCCTTCTGACCACTGCTCCCCTGGACGGGCTGTGTCCTCTGTCTGCTTCCTCCTGCTGCTCCGCTTTCTTCAGCATGACACCAGTCCCCCTGCACCTCCACTGTCCACAGATGTGTCTGCCCACATCTCTGGACTGGGTGGCCCTGGAGGGCAGGGACCGTGACTGATCTTTCCTAGGACCCCCTGATGCCGGCACATAAGAGACACTCACTATGCTTTTGCTTGCTGGTCCTCTACGAAGACATCACTGACCCTCCAAGGAGCAGAAAAAGCAAAAGCTGGTGTTCAGTGGGCGTTTGATGGATGGACATATCATGGATGGATGGATGGATGGATGGATGGATGGACAGATGGACCAATGGATGGATAGAAAACGGGAAGTGAGGGAGGGTGTAGAACTTCTCCTGTTTTTAAGAGCAAAGACCTGATAGCTTGAGTGCATTGGCCAGGGTCCCTATCTACTCCCCTTCCCAAAAGGCTGGTCTGTGTGGTCTCAGCCCTGGTCTGAGCCTGGAGGTCTTCAGGGGTTGTCTATTATCCCTCCCCCTCCCCCAACTGTGTGTCTCCACCCTGCCCTTGAAGAGAAGCAGCAGAACTTTCTGTGTGGGGGTCTGAGCCTTCCCTCCCACCCTGCATTCCAACCCTCACACCCTTCCCCAGTCAGCACAGGCTCTGCCAGCTGGCGGCCTCCCTCCTCCCCTCCCCCACGTTGACCGCACCCCACCCCTGCAGACTCCCCCAGACACATCTGGGCCACTGCTCTGTGAGAAGGCCTGGAGCTGAAAGCAGGGTGGGAGGGAGGCCACCCCAAGAGTGGCCCAGGATCCAACTCTGAGGGCCCAGAGAGGACCCCTGGCCCCCTCCCTACCTTGGCTGGGGAAGCACAGGATTCTGGGAGTCAAACAGAAAATAAAGCCACAGGCATAATATCCCATGCTGGTGAGCATGCAAGGAAACAGGCACTCTCAGATCCTGCTGCCAGGATCGGCCTAGCCTTTTTGGAGGGTAATTTGGCAACGTGTATCAAAAGCTCTAAAAAAAAAGCACATGCCCTTTGACCCCACAATTCCATGCCTGGAAATGTATCCTATGCAAATACCAGCAGCGGTGCAAAAAGACAGGAACAATGAAGTTCACCCCAGCACTTGTTTAAGACAGCAAAATTCTGCAAGCAACCTACCTGTGGATCAATAGAAGAGTACAAGATAAACTGTGGTCCATTTATACTATGGAATTCTAAGAGCCTCCCAAAATGATCTTGTAGCTCTAACATGACATGTAAAGATGTCCACGAAATATTATCAAGTCAAAAATCCTCAAGTATTTTAAGCAGTCCATTTTTTCTTTAAAAAAATCAATATGTGTAAATACACATAAATATTCCTGGGAAGATTTATACCAGTGGTTATCTCTGGGTGATGGGATTATGGGTGATTCTAATTTTTTTCCTTTTTGCTTATCAGTAATTTCTAAAGATTCTGTAAATAACCTGCATTGCTTTTGTGACAGGAAAAGTTATTTTTTCCTCAAAATAAAAAGTTCACCCAGGGGAAAAAAAAAACAAACCCAAACTGTTCATAGGCAAAGACAATGTTCATAAAAGTCCTTATTCTTATTTTTATAACACTCTTCTAGGTATTTGCTTATTTACTCTGCACAACAACCCTTCTGTTTACCCTGGTTTGCAGATGAGAAAACAAAGGCTGCGAGAGGGTCAATTGCTTGTCCCAGGTCACACGGCTAGTGGGCGGCAGAGCCGGGGTTTGAAACCAGGTCTCCAAAGCCAAGGTCAAGGAGAGGCCGTGGGTGGGGGAGAGAGCCGGCCGGGGGCTGCACAGCAGGGCAGGGTGGACAAGAGGGAGCGACCGGGAGGAGAAGCCCAGCAGCTGGGAACCGGGGAGTCTGAGCGGGAGCCAGCGAATCAACATGTGCGTGCAACCACCCCAAGCTGGCTAGCAGCCCCTCTCCCCATCCAAGCTAAATATTAAAAATCCCATTACGCCCCGATAGTATCGCAGCAATCATGCTCACTGCGGAACTGCCTCCAGATCCGTTGCAGATGCGGGTTGGCTATTGGGAGAGAGGAGGGCAGGGCCCCCAAAATCGGCTAGGCTGGGGGCCCCTGCTGGGCAGGAGGAAGAGGGGCTGATGTGGGGAAGGAGAGACCAAGGGAAGTAGGGATGCAGAGACAGACAGGCCTGGGGAAACTGAGGCAGGGGCACATTGACAATCAAACCTAAAATGAGCTGGAAAGAGAGAAACAGACTCGGGGCCTTGGGTGGGAGCAGTTGTTGCAGAGAAGGAATTCCAGGGACACCTCCTGCCACCCCTGGCACACTTGCTGGTGAGAAGCCCCAGTGGAGACTGGGACCCTGAGGAGGTTGGAGACTGAGGTAGGGGAAGGGGCCAGAGCTCAAGGATGTCCCAGGGGTCCTCACCTGGCAGCTGTACAGCCAGCACAGGCCCAGATTAGGCACCCAGTGAACAGGGAATAGGAAAGTCGCACCCTGGCCCCCACGCCCAGCAAAGCACCAGCCACCACCCAACATGTCCTGTACTGTCACACCTTGGGGCCTTTATCCTGCAGTTCCCTGACCGACAATTCCCTCCCTCCCTCCCTTCACCCGTGCGAATCCTACTCATTCTTCAAGGCCTAATTCAAGTGCCACCTCCTCCTTGAAGCCTTCGAGACCCCCCGTCAAAAGAGATGTCTTCTTCCTCATGCTCTCAAAGTGCTCTGCCTGGAGAGACCTCACTTTGGCAGGACCACGCTCTGCCTTGTTCCCGTGTGTCTGAGTCCCCTGCTCACCCAGGAGCCACTGGGGGACAAATCCCAAGTGTCAGGGTTTCCCAGGTACCCTCAGCCCTCCCAGGCCCATCAGCACAAATGACACCTCTTCTAAGAAGCCCTTCCTGAAGCAGATCCGCTTTGTGATTTCTTTACCCATCACGGTCTGCAACAAGTTTATTTATTTGTTCACTAACTTTTTCCTCCATCTCCCCTGTCTACCCACAAATTCTGGGAGGGCAACGAGTGTGTCCGTCTTGTTCATTTCTGAATTCTCCCCCACCGGTATGTGCCTGGCTTACAGTAGGTACTCGAGACACGCGTGGTGAATGATTGGCTTTCCCGGGCCCCTACCCTCTCCCACTGTGCCCTGCACACAGTAGGCACCGGAGGAACTTGGTCAGATGGAGTCAGTTTAGCCTGTAGTTGCGTAAACCGCTGACGGCATCAGGAACTTACAGAAAGCCTTTGTGCACCATCAATGTCCACCGCTGGGATGGTGGCCACTCCTCACCAGGACTCCCCAACTCCCCATCTGCCAAGGAGACTTTGTCCAGCCTCATTTTCTCTAATTTATATAAACAAAGTGACGGATTTTTTTCCTAACAAATTGTATCTCGATATTAAATGGATCTTTTCAAACCACACCCTCTTAGAGATTCTGCTAATGTCCCCCCCACTTAGTATGGACGCTCCCTGGGGTGGTGTTGGGGCTGGGCTGCGGTCATCCCTTTGGCCTTGGGTCCCAGCTCCGCCAGCCAAGGGTGAGTTATCACATCACGTATCTGAGCTAATGGTCCCGAATCATCAGGGCTGCTTGTTTAAAAATGCTGATTCTTGCCCACACCACCAGCCCTGCGGGAAAGGTTTGAGCCAGACCCAGGAGGCTACATTTTAACCAACGTGCCAAGTGATTCTGACCCACAGTCAAGGCTGAGGACCCCTAAGCTAGGCGATGAGAAAGCGGCTGGCCGACCGCTCAGATGTGAGCTGTAATCACTACTCCTGCATGTCCCAGGCCGGCAGGGCCCGTGCCCAGGGGGCTTGGCTGGAGCAACCCCACATCTGGGTGGCTGCAGCGCAGCTCACAGCAGCAGCTGGTGTCCTTCTGGGCTCCCTGAGCTCATCAATCACACCCCGACCGGCCCCCATTCACACCCACGCTGGCTGGGCAGGGCCTGGGGAAGATGGGAGCAGACGGGAGCCAGGGCTGGGCACGTCCTGCCCAGCATCACCTCGCACCCTCACCACTTGCAGCCAGAGGCTCTGACTCTGAGAACCTGCCTGTGACCGGCAACTCTGAGATGGCCCCAGTGACCTCCCCTCCTGGAACTCCCACCCTGTGTAATTCCCGCCCTGGGGTGTGTGCTGAATTTGGTGACTTGTTTTTAATGAAGTGAATATGGCAGAAGTGATGAGACGTCACTTCTGAAATCAGGTTATAAAAAGACTGTGGCTTCCGTCTTGGGAGCTTCCCCATGTTTTCTCTTGGCTCTCTCACTCTGGGGGAAGTCGCTGCACATGTGAGAAGCCCACGTGGTGAGGGACAGAGGCCTGCCGATAACCTGGAGTGAGCCTGGAAGCAGATCCCGCCCCTGTCAACCCCGCAGATGAGACCGCAGCTCCAGCCAACACCTTGACTGCAACCTCATGAGGGACTTAGAGCCCAGGGCACCCAGCTAAGCCACACCTGGATTCCTGACCCTCGGAAACTTTGAGATAATAGGTGTTCGTTGTTTAAAACTGCTAGGTCTTGGGGTAATTTGTTATGCAGCCATAGGTAACTAATACACCTCCTCACCTGAGCACCCCTCCAGTGACAGTTCTTCCTACATCCCTCCTTGTGCCCTTAGCCACGGCCATACCAAACCTGCCTCCCTAATGGGCCAAGCTGATTCATGTCCCCAGGCCTTTATTCATGCAGATCCATCCTCCAGAAGTCCTGGGCCACCTACCCAACATATCCCTCTCCAAGACTCAGCTCCAATGTCACCACTCTGTGAAGGCTTCTGTCATCTGTGCCCACCGCAGCCTGAGCAGTTCCTATTGAAACAAGTCTAATACATCACCACCTTTGTTCATTTACACGTCTGCCTCCTGCCCTAGACCATGAGCTCCAGAAGGCAGGGCCACAGGCCGATCTTTCTCTGTAGTACCTGATGCTTGGCACAGTCTGACATAGAGCAAGCTCTGTAAAAGTGTGACGCATGAATAAACAACCAACAACGAGTGACTGGTTTCCCATTTGCTTGTTCTGTCCCCTACACCCTGTCTCACCACTGCCATCTTCAAAGGCTGTGCACTTTCATACTCAAGGATATAAAATCAAAGTCATTATCTTCCCCAAGAAACCAGCCCTTTCTCCTAATTTCCCCATTTTTTTCCCCCAGAACCATCACCTCCCTATAAGCTGGAATTCCCTGTTATCCCTGACTCCTCCCCCTCCTCCCTTTCTGACCTGTTGTCACATCCCATCCCCCTCACTGGCAAAACATCCCTAGATCACAGCCCTGTTCTCCTCCAGTGCCGTGGACTCCCCAGTCCAGGCTGCCATCCTCTCTCGAGATCCTTGCAACAGCTTCCCTGCAGGCCCCTGCCTTCTGGCACCCCCATTCCTCCTCTCAGGGATCTTAAAAATGCTGCCTGGCTTGTCATAAAGGGCTGGAGCAAGGAGCCACAGAGATGGTGGATGTGACAAGCATTTTATCAGGTGCGGATCACTGCAACCATCCCCAGGCTAAACTCTCACTGGCTCTGCAGGGCCGTGGAATAGAGTCCAACCTCAGCCTGGTATTGAGGCACCCCAGCATCTGCCCCCAACCTCTGATTCCAATGGGGCATGCAAGAGGAAGCAGCACACGTAGGTTTCAAATCCCCTGTGCCACTACCACCATCACAGCTCACACTGAGGACCTGCTACAGGCTGGGCTTTGCATACACCACTTCATTTCGTTAACTTCTACAGCACTGCCTGAGCACTGGGAACCATTATAAGTACTGTACATGCCCATAGCTCTTGACTACTCACACAACCCTATGGAAAAGGGTTTTACACTTGGCTGAGGTTATACAGCCAGTAACTGGCAGGGCTGAGACTTGAACTCAGGTCTACCGTCACGGCCTTCATACCACCACGTAGCACCTCTCATAAACTTCTTACGTTTACACACCACCTCCGTGATTCTTTGCTATATTCAAACACCAGCTGTACTGCTGTTTACTTAATATATTTCCTTAAATTAACTATGGGGCATGGTGGTTCAGAGGGTGAGCTTTGGAACCACACTACCTGGGTGAGAATTCCAGATGCTTTGCTGACGCTTTGCAAGAGTTCTCTGAGCCTCAACTTCACAAATACAACAGTACTTTCCTTTGCAGGGTTCTTGTGGGGATTAGGTGAGTTAAGTCATAGCAGTGCTCAGCACACTGTCCAAGTGCCAGTCATGAGAGCTGGCTCCCAGTAAAACTGCACTTCCCCATTTCTTGGAGTTGGCAGTAACCATGTGACTTGCTTTGGCCCTTCCAGGTAGAAGCTTTAGAGCCAGTATACAGTCTCACTCTTTCCTTCTTTCTGCCTCCATAGCAACATTCCAAGTGGTGGTCCTCCCTCTGCTCAGCTCCCAGAGGGAAGAGTCCCAAGCTGACGCATGATGGACATGTAGCATTATGTTGAGAAACAAATATTTTATTGTCACTTCAGCAGAGCCTAGCCTATGCTGACTAATAGAGTAAAAGCTCAAAAAATGTTAACTTATTAACATATATTTTTTTTAGAGACAGTGTCTCACTCTGTCACCCAGGCTAGAATGCCAGGGCATGATCATAGCTCCCTGTAGCCTCAAACCCCTGAGCTCAAGTGATCCTCCTGCCTCAGCTTCCTGGGTAGCTGGGACTACAGGCATGTACTACTATGCCTGGCTAATTTTTAAATTTTTCTTTGTAGAGACGGGGTCTCACTATGTTGCCCAGGCTGGCCTCCAACTTCTGGCCTCAAGAGAACCTCCTGCCTTGGCCTACCAAAGTGCTGGGATTATGGGCATGAGCCACTGTGCCTGGCCTATCAATGTTATTTATTATGACATACATTTTCTTAAACAGGGAATATATCACTTTTGTAAGTGAAGAAAAATGCTACTGGACATTATTAATAATCATATAATAACTAAAATGAAAAACCTTTATCCTATACCAACCCCAATCGTCTGGCATACCACCTGCACCATGTGCATGGATCATCGTTCAGCAAGTGTCATCCAAGTGCCACCCTCTAAGACTGTGGTCCCCAACCCCCGGGCCATGGACTGGTGCTGGTCCATGGCCTGTTAGGAACTGGGCTGCAGAGCAGTAGGTGAGAGACGGTGAGCAAGCGAAGCTTCAAAGCCTCATCTGTATTTACAGCCACTCCCCATCACTTGCATCACCGCCTGAGCTCCGCCTCCTATCAGATCAGTGGCGGCATTAGACTCTGCATTATGGTGAGTTGTATAATTACCTCATTATATATTATAATGTAATAATAATATAAATAAAGTACACAGTAAATGTAACGTGCTTGAATCATCCCGAAACCATCCCCCTCCACACCAGTCCATGGAAAAATTGTCTTCCATGGAACCAGTACCTGGTGCCAAAAAGGTTGGATACTGCTGCTCTAAGAAGCTGAACAATAGTTGCAGGTTTGGAAACCCTGGCCCCAGAGTGCTTCAAGGTCAGCTCCAGGGCTTTGCCCTTGCCAGCCTGAGCTCAGGCTACCAGGCTCGACTCTGCAGCCAAGACCACCATGCATTTGCAGGGGCACCTGCCCCGCTGTGGCCCTTACCTCGGCAGACGGTGCCATTCTCCACGGCCTCAAAGCCTGCTTTGCACATGCAGCGCCCGATGGGCACCAGCCACTCGCCGTCCCCGTTACAGTAGAGCTTGATGGGCACATCCACCTCTTCAGCATTGGCAATGCAGCTTCCCCGGGCAGCCACCAGCGATGTGCTCTCAGCCCCTGACAGTGTCTCCTGGAAGATGGCGCCATTCTGGATGATGCGGGGGCACTTGCGGTAGAAGACACGCACAGCGATGAGGGACATGCAGCCGCCATAGTCTTGGAAGGCCAGGTAAAAGCCGCTGCGGGACACGGGTCCAAAGCTCCGCACCTCGGTGTTGATCTTCATGACCCGGCCCCCCAGGTCCACCTGGGAGAAGCTCTCATCGGCTGCAATGGTATCCACCTTCACCCACGGATTCTCCATCCAGTTGGGGAAGGTCTTGGTGGCGGAGTCAAAGTCAGCCTCATAGTAATACAGGTTGAAGGTCTCCTTGCAGGAGCCGGGCACGCTGGGGATGCTGCTGCAGTCCCGCACCGAGAATTTCATCTCCACGTGGATGCGGTGGGCGCCACGGCGCCGGATGAACTTGGTCCGTAGCCAGTTGTTCTGGCTTGACTCAAACACGTTGCACACCTGGTACGTGCGGATCGTGTTCATGTTCTCATCGTAGCCACTCACCTCTTCCCACTGTGGGTGAAATGCTAGTCAGGTGGGGGAGGTGAGGGCTCAGCCCCAGCACACGCCCTGTCTGAGGGGGAAGATACAGACTCTGCCTCCGGGAATCCTCTGATCTGAGGATGAAGACATCAGAGAATTCCCAATCTGATGGGGGAGACCTGGCCTTGGTCCTGAGGAGTTCCCCAGTCTATAAGGGTTACATCCTGATCTGATGGGAAAGGCATATACCCTGCTCTTGGTATCCCCCTAGTCAATAGAGAAGATGTGGCCTCATTGTTAAGGGTTCACTAATCTGATAAAGGAGATGTGGACCCTGATCCCAGGAAGCTCCCCCCTGGAAGGGAAAATGGGGAACACCTTGCCCTTAGGGAGCTCCTTCTGATGAAAGTAGACATAGCTTGTGCTGGGGCACTACCAGTCTGATGGGGGAGACAGAACTTCTGCCCTCTGGGAACTCCCTGTCTGACGGAGGAAGGCAGTCCTCACCCATCACTCCTAGGGTGATGGGGAAGACGGGGCCCTTCCCAGGAGAGCAGCTCTGCCCTGAGGCTTTCAGCTGCTGAGATCTCTCCAGGACCTGGAGGGAGACTGCCCACCCTCCCTGCCAGTGCGAGGTGCTTCAGCACCCTCAGGGGGTCCCAGCCTGAGCTCTCACACACCCAGCTGAGAGCTGCCAAGCCGCACTGCTGGATGGGGCTGGGCCAGACGGCGGAAAGTTCGGGTGGGAAGGACACAGAGCCCATGTTATCCCCTCACAGACTCTCAGGGCCAAGCTCATTCCCACTGCCGAGCCTTTGTTCACACTCTTGTGCCCTCCTCATGCACCCTCCCTTGTCTTCTCTGCAGCAGGCTCTCGCTCTGCCTCCTGCTCTTGGCACTCTCCGGCCTTCCCTTGAGCCTTTGGGGAAGGCCCTCGGTGTCCACTTGGCCCTCTGTGTCCCCTTTGGTGTTGGGTTGGCTTCAACTGGGGTAGACGCAAAGGAGCCCAATGGCAGAGTCCCCCTCCCACCGCGCCTGGCCTGGGGCTGGGTGCCCTAACAGAATCTCACTTCTTTGTCATGATTAGCACGTGAGATGGTACGTATGGTTATCCCCATTTTACAGACGAGGGAGTAGAGACCAGAGAGGTGAGGTCACTTGACCCAGCTCACACAGACCCACAGACCATTCACGTGCTTGCCTGTGCTGCTTCAAAACACAAGGATCCCAACCGTGCCCTGGGAATCCTGGGTTCTAGTCCCAGCTCTGCTAACTTGATGGGAGCCTCGGGTGAGCCACTTCTCCTCTCGGGGCCTCTATTTCTCCAATTGCCAGATGTGACTGTGAGGGGTGGCAGGTGATAGGATGGTGTCACCCTCAAGGGGGTATTCTTTGTCCTTTTGTTGCTCAGATTCTCTGGGCCGAGTTGTGCGGCAGAGTGGGGGCTGCCAGCCTGGGGAGGGTCGGATGCTATGGGGGGTTGTGCACGGGGAAGGCAGGGCTGGAGCTTGTGGGCTCAGCCTCTTCTTCAATGGCGACGCTGAAGCTCCCTACATTGCATTAAAAAATTTTTTTTTTGGTGGCACCATGTGACAAAGTCAGCCCCTTGTTACAACCGCTGCTCTTCTTCAGAACTTAATTAGAGCACTTAATTAGAGCACTCTGCCTTTCTCCCCTCTCTCTAATTAACATGCGGAGGCCCTGCAGCCTAAACACCCCAAATAATTGCGACCGGGGCCCTGCAGCCCAGCCTGGCCTCATTACTGGCAGGGTGGGGCTGTGGGCCCAGCCGCCTTCGCAGATGGAAAATTGGTGACAAGAAAGAGCCACAGAAAGAGGCCTGACCCTGGGGCCCTGCCTATTGAGAGCGCAGGCCTGGGGGGCTGGGGGGAGATGCAGCTCCCTGGAGCAGCAGCTGAATCCCAGTGGAGGAGCTGGCGGGGGGGAGGGAAGGGATGGATTATGGAGTCCAGAGCCCTCTCCAGAGACCAGGGGGATGAGGAGTGAATTATTCAAATGGATGATGATGATGGTGATGACGGTGATAATTGTCACAGCTACGCTTTATTGGAAGCCCAATCTGTGCCAGGCACTGTGTTAGACACTGCAGGCAAACTTCACAACAGTACTGTGAGGAAGATGCCATCATCACCATTTTATAGGTGAGGAAACTAAAGGCCAGAGAGATTAAGGAACTGGCTCCAAACCATGCATCTGGCGAGTAGCAGAGCTGAGACAGAATTCCAGGAGTGTCTGACCCCACAGCCTGTATGCAAGTGCTGGGCTGGTTGTTGGGAGAGGGAGGAATCTCAAATCGTGCCTGATTCCACTCTCAGGGAGCTCCCAGCACAGACCCGGGCTCAGACCACCCCACCCAAGGAAGTATGATGATATGATGATAAGAGCCCAGGGCGGGGGAGCCTGGAGTTATGGGGACCCAGAGAGGACTTGGTCATAGCCCTGGGTCCAAACCTGAGCCCTATCACTTACAGGGCCCCAGGCAGGTGGCTACACCTCTCTGAGCCTCAGTTTCCTCCTCTGTAAAATGGAGGTAATTCCTCTCTATAGGATTGGGGATGATGTGTGTAAAGGTGCTTAACACAGTATCTGACACAGAATGGGTACTCAGAAAATGACAGTTCACTTTCCTCATCTGTAAAATGGGAGTAGTGTGAGTACCCGCTTCCCAGCTCGCCCCGAGGATTGCATGGGATAAAGGCTGAGAGCCCCTGGCGTGCGTGCCGTCACCATGACTGGTGCTCCACGACGGTGCGGGATTGGGAGGGTGGGGCGGTGACAGGCCTGGCTCTGGGCCCTGAAGGGGGAAAAGGGGCTGGAATGCGAGGGGGCACCCAGGCCCTGCAGCAGAGCCCGAGGAGCCTGGGGACCACTGACTCACCCCTGACGGAGGATGCACCATCCAGCCCAGCTCGGCCGTCGCGGTAGTGGAGTCCATTAGCGTTTCTGTGGGGAGAGCAGAGAGTCACCGCCCCGCCCTGCCTACCGGGCGCTGTCAATCACTCTGTCCTGCCCCAAGACCCCGCCCCACGAGGGCCTTCCTCACAGAGCCCCGCCTACTTCCGTTGCCCCAGTCATCTGGTCCCAATTCTTCAGACCGCCCTCCCTTTAGACCTCACCTCCCCACTCCATAATCCCACCCACTCCCACAGTCTAGCCAATCAACCGCTCCCATTCCTCCAGGCCCCGCCCCTCCGGCGAACTCCGGCCTTTCCATCACGGTCACGCCCCTCCCCCAGCCAATCCTGCGCCCCAACCTAGGAGGGGGAGGGTCTCACATCCGGTAAACCTGGGGTCTGCTGGGTGGGTTTCAGAGGGTCCACTCTGATCCGTAGATATTTTACATCAAACTTCGGGTATCTGTTTCCTTTTCAGCTTGTGTCAAATTCTGAAGACCTGTCCTGGTTGAGCCCCCTCAGTTACCCCTCCTGTGCCCGCTTCTCCAGGAACCTGGAGTCCTCCATCGTGTCGCCACCCCTGGGGACCCGGCCTCAGGGCTCAGCCAACGCTGCCCCCTGAGTAGGACCCTGGGGTGGAGGGGTGTGGAGGGCAAGCGCCCTGCCCCGTGGGGGCCAGTTGGCACATGCCCTCTGGGGGTCCAGGAGACCCAGATCAGCCTCTGAACCAGCCAGGGCCCACTTCCCTCATCCCGGCAGCTGGAGGGAAGGAGCCACGTGGCCTCGGAGGAAGGAGACCCCCAGGGCCCTAGAGAGCCCCATTCCCCCCAGGTCAAGCTCAGGACCCCCACCCTCTACCCCTTCCCTGCCACTGTGGCTTCAAAACACTTTTCGAATCCAATTACAATGCACTGAATGGATTTAAATTAACCCTTTTCTAGAAGTCATTCAACAAATACATCCTGATGCCCATTATGTACCAGGCACTGTGCTGGGTATCCTGAGAAAGAAAATGGCGAGCAGCAAGACCCTGCTATGGAGCCGTGCAGTCTGGTAGTAGAGAGGAGGTGTGAATGCAAATAGCTATGAGAGAGTAGGTAGAGAGACCTATAAGGTCACGGTGGGACCTTCCATACCACCCCACTCAGTGAGAGTGGATGAGAGGCAAGCTTGCTGCTATGCTCCAGGTCTGTGCCCAGGGCAGGCATCACTAATTGATCCCCACACTCTGCAGCCACACAATGCTTCTCACCACAGCGTTCCAGGAAACGAATACCGACCATCTGAGATGCTGGCCTGGTCCAGCCCGACTGCCTCATTTTGGAGACAGGGTAACTGAAGCACAGGGAGGGGAAGGGACTTCCTAAAGATCACATAGGAGTTGGTGGCAGAGTGGGAAGGGCAGGCAGGTCCTGTCTCCTACCCTATAAACTTCTAGGCACTTCAAACAATTAGTCTGATGGTCTGGGCTGGATGAACTAGGGCCAGGAGATTGGGGGCAGCGTACCCAGCATCCAGGCCACTGGGAAGGTCCAAATAGTACGTAATGAGGGCTTGAACTATGCTGGGGGTGGTGGGGATGGAGGGTAGGGTCCGGGGGAAGCATTTGGACAGAGATGACCCCAGTGAGACCCATGAGCTAACAAGAGAGGGTGCAGAAGCACCTCCATGACCGCCTGTGGCTTGTGTTTGTGGTCACTGTGTCCTTCCACACTGGGGGCCGGTGCCGGGAGGGAATGTGGGGTGGGGGTGCCAGGGACGGTGGAGCCAGTGCCAAGGGCATCTTTTTGATGGCAAATTGGAGGGAAGTTCTATTATGCTGCTTTGGAGCTGAAAAAAGGGTTCCTTTTCACACTCCGAATGCTACAGATTTTTCTTCCTGGAGAGAACAAGGGCTGAACTTTTAACCTGTTTTCTCTCATCGGCCTCAGCCAGAGACGCGCCAAGCCGGGCTCTCTGCCTGGGCCAGAGGAACAGCTGCTGGGAGCTGTGTCGAACAAGGGAGAGGAGAGACTCTGCTTGGGACGAGAAAGGGCTCGGGCGGGGGAGGCCAGGCCGCCAAGCAGGTGGCCCCACCTCTTGGCTGGATTTCTGGGCTGACCTGCAGGCTAAGCACTAGAGGATTCCACAGCCCGGAGAAGGAGGGGCTGGGAACTTACATCCTCATTGTACGATGGAAACTCAGGCCCAGGGAGGGCAAGTGACTTGCCAAAAGTCACACACTAAAAGCTGAGGCTCAAACCCTGGGCTCCTAAGAAGCTCAGGCCAGGGGGTTCCACTGCCCACCTTGTGCCTTCCACCACTCCTGGCCCAAAACATGCTGGGGGAGGATCTCAGCAGGACTGGAAGTAAATGGGCCAGCTGTCTCACAGACAGGAATGGACTAAGAGGGAGTGGGACGTTCGCAGATTCCCTAGGGAGCAGGTGGGATGGCAGGTACCTCCTTTGTTCCCATCTCCTGTGCCAGTCCTGGCTTTGCCTGGAAGCCTGGCTCTGTGAAAGCTGTCACTGGGCTGGCAGGAGGCCGCACATGGGTGCTGCTCTCCCCTCAACTTCCCCTTGGCCTTTTGCTTTTCAATTTGTGTGTGTGTGTGTGTGTGTGTGTGTGTGTGTGTGTGTGTGTGTGTGTGTGGAGATAGGGTCTTGCTATGTTGCCCAGGCTGGTCTCCAACTCCTGGCCTCAAGCAATCCTCCTGCCTCAGCCTCCTGAAGTGCTGGGATTACAGGTGTGAGCCACGGTGCCCGGCCCTACTTTTCAATGTTGACGCCTCCCTCTACCTCTGCACGAAAGGCAGGTAAGCAGAGCAGAGAGACCTGAGGTCTGGAGGCCAGGGAGACCTGGATTCTGTTAATAATACTGGTTCTGTCACTTCCTTGCCTGGTAACTTTGGACGTTTCTAAGCCTCAGTTTCCTCCCCTAGAACGTGGCCAAAATACCTTCCAAGTGTGGACGTGAGGACAAAAAGAGAGGGGAAGTGCATTAGCTTGAGGCCCAGCACACAGCAGACGGCCACTAAGTGGCAGGTACTATTTTTAGACGGAGCGCGGTGCTTTTTGGCCAGCCCCGTGCCTGCGCACACACTGCCTCCTTTGGGCTCATTAGGTGGCCCCTGAAAGGGAAGGCGGGTCCAAGAGGCTGCAGCTCAGTCTGCCTGGCTTCCCTCACGCCCCAGACCGCGCCTGCCAACATCTGACAAACATCAGCCCCTCGCTTGATGGCCACAGCCTCCGAGGAGCCCTTCCCCGTCCCTCTGACGCTGCTTTCCTGGGTTGCCCCGAGTTTCCTCTTTGTTCCTCTCAAACCAAGCACGAAAGTCCAACTCCTGGGGAATCTGGTTAATAGTTCTTGCCCTGGACGTCGATGGGTTCAGGAAGCCAAACTCTATTTCCACCACAGCACTTCCTTCCTCCTCCCTATCATACCCCAGACATCTCCTCTCTAATCCTAAAATCCACAAAGGGGAGAACTCATGTCCACTGAGACCCTGTTCGGAACCAGAAACTCTCACCAACATTCTCAGAGGTACTTGGTACTGTCCCATTTCACAGATGGGAAAACTGAGGCTTCCAAAGGCTCAGGAACCTGCCTGGGGTCACATATCTACTCCATTCGCATGCTGCATTCCAGTTGCGCAGACTGTGCAGTGCTCTGTCTCACCCCTGCACTTCTCACGTCCTCCTGTTCCTTCTGACCTTCTCCCCTCTACACCTTCTTTGCCTGCCCTAATGCTCCTTATCTGTGAAGTCTCAACTCAGGTCACCTCCTCCAGGAAGTCCTCCTGAATCCACACTGCCCCAGATTTCTGCAGCCACTGGTGTCTCAAGATGTCTCCGTACTTGCAGATATCGTGGGTGGTGACTGCCCCTGTCTGCTGTCCTCTTTCAAAGGCCTGTGGTCCCCTCAATGGTGGGTACTGGGTTCTGGTTCTAGGGCCCCCCAAACCCCACACAGGGCTTGGCACAGAGTAGTCGCCCTCCACCATCTGTAGGGCTTGACACGCTAGTGTTCTGCTCCATCAGGGCTGCCCGGGCTCGGGCCTTTCATGCAGACAACATTTGTGACTTCAGCCATTTCCGCCCACAGCCTGCACCATTATTTTGTTACTATTTTTTTTCCAATAGACTCTTTTTTTCTTAAGTGCATTTTAAGGAGGAAAAAAGTAATCATTATTATAAATGGAAAACCAATATTGCTTGCCATAAAAAGAGGGAAAATAAACACAGACTGTGACAATTAAAAATGTTCATCTGCAAACTACCAAACATCATTTCACATCCCACACTTCGGGGCCGCTGGGCTCCATCGAGCTGCCTCTGAAGTGCTGGAAATGTCCCCATCCCTATCCCCATTGTGACAATGACAATCCCTCAAGCAGGGGAAGCTGTTGTCACTGTATACAGATAATTAATCACCACATGCTGTGACAAAGACCACAACGGGAATGTGCACGGTGTATTGTGGGTTTTAGGAACTGGGTATGGAAGGAGGGGGAGAAAATGGCGAATTTAGGGGTGGCTTCCTGGAGGAAGTGACCCTTGAATGGAGGCCTGAAGGGAGTCAGGTGACGTTGGGTGGGAGGGCGTGCTGGGCAGAGGGCATGGCAGAGGCCAAGGCAGGGAGGTGAGCTGAGCGGGAGCGTGGTTTGTGGGAGCCGAGTGGTGGCTGAGGGTGGGCTGGGAGAGGTGGGGGCTGCGAGCTGCACCTGGAGAGGGTCGCGGGGGCAGCCCGTTAAGTCAGCCGCCCTCCGTGCTCCTCTGCTGGGAGCCATCTGCCCACATCCCTGGCAGCCTTGCTGGTGCCACCTGCCCCGGACCCTGCCGACTGCTGTTTCACTTGCCCCTGGGCCCTCCCAGCCCAGCCCTAGTGAAATGTCTAATTCCCCGGCCCTGGTGGCTCTTAGTGCCCATTTAGAAAAAATTCCAATGGATAGATGGGGAAAGTGAGGCTACATAGCTTCTTAGCATCCAGGCAAAAGCTGGCAATGCGGCCACCAGCCCAGAGAGCCTTCCTTAGTGGGAAAACAGGGATCTGGGCCACGGGAGCGACTTTGGTCCTCGCCCTACTGTGCCCACACCCCCCTCCTTCCTGGAGACTGCACAGAAGAAAGCAATCAGGAGGCCCTGATTGTGCAAGCTGGGGAGGCCCGACGGCCCCTCCGGCTACGTGTGAATGAGCAGTGTGCATTTCAGAAATATTTGAGCCTAAAGGAGAGACACACTGAAGTCGTTAGCGTTAGGCTGATAGGAGGTGGCTGTGCGGGGGCCCCTTGCTCTCCGGCTGGGGCGGGTGGGTTGCCCCCTGCTCTTCAACCTACCCTTGGCCGACCCCCTCACAGGGCATAATTTTCTAGGGCCACAATTCTTTAGAGCCACAGACACAATTTGTCTGCACTAATGACAGCATATGAGAGTTCCAAAGCCATGAAGAAGATACTTTCATTCAGCACCTATTTGTGCCAAGCCCTGGCTAGGGCACTCTAAATGCCATTTCTGGCTCATGACAACCTATGGTGAACATACTATTATTAACCCCATTTTACAGATAAGGAAACTGAGGTCAGAGAGGGGAAGTAGCCCGCACAAGGGCACACAGGCAGGGCTAGGATTTGAACTCACATCTGTCATTTGCACATCTGTGTTATTTTTAAGATGCCATGGCCATACCCTTAAAAAACAGACAATACAACACAAAACAAAACAAACCATCAAGGCTTGTGTGTGTTTATTCTCTCCCTCTGTGTGGGCCTGTGTGAAGACGGGAGGGGAAGGAGGGGAGGGTGGCAGGGGAAGAAGGCAGAGATTGTCCAGGCCAGAACCTTGGCACTGGCACTCTCCAGTGTGTGACTGCAGACAAGCCCAGTCTCCTCTCGGGGCCTCAGTTTCTGCATCTGCAAAATGGGCCATTGTGAAAATTAAATGACATCATGTGAGTCCTGTTGATCTGACATGTCCCAGGATCTGTGCCTGCCTTGCTCACCGCTATACGCTCAGCACGGAGAACTGGCCCTGGCACATAGTAGATGCAGCCACGTCCAAACTCCACAGGGCAGCGGGGTGATGTTTCTAAAGCCTGTGTCTGATCGTGTCTTAACTGACCTTGATACCTCTCAGTTTCTGCTGCCTGAGGGTAAAGTCCTAGCTGCTCAACAAGGCACTCAAGGGCCCTGCCAACAGGGCCAGCTGATTACCTTCCAGCCACTTTCTTCCACATCCCTAGTGTCTGTCCAGCTGTCCTGAATTTCCTTCTGCTTGCAGAAGGCACTAGACTTCTTTGAGCCTTGATGACTTGACCCTTCCAGATTTTTCTGCCTGGAATGGCCGGCCTTTTGTTGCTGAGTTAGCCTGGCTAAATTCTCTTCCAAAACTGAGTTCAAAGACTCCTTCTTCCTTCTTCCTGGCAGCTGTCCTGACTTCTCCTGCTCTGGCTGGGTTAAGTAACAAAGTCGTGGTCATTCAGGGAGCATCTCCTCCACCCAATGTGTGCCAGGCCCTGTGCCAGGCGCTGGGGACACAGAGACAGATCGGCGGGTCCTTCCTTCAAGGAGCTCTCAGACAAATGCCCAACATGTGAACTTACTCCATGGAGAGGCAGAGTGAGACGGCTGGTCCAGGCCGGGAGCCAGGAAACCCGGAGGAAGGAGGGATTAGCTTTGACCAGGAAATGAGGAAAGGCATCTCAGAAGAGGTGGCATTTGAGCTGGGAGGAGCGGGAAAGGCACGCCACGTAGAGGGCACAGCAGAATCAAAGGCGTAGTGGTTTGAAACATGGGGGAAGTCTGTGCAATAGGAAAAGTGTGACTGGCTCTCAGTGGTGGCTCCGGGCCAAGCGCTGAGC
The DNA here is from genome assembly GCF_020740605.2 of Lemur catta. NCBI lineage: Eukaryota > Metazoa > Chordata > Mammalia > Primates > Lemuridae > Lemur > Lemur catta. The sequence continues at coordinate 110,849,098 of NC_059130.1, forward strand.
ATTCATTATCCCATTTCATCCTTAACTATTTGTGAAGCAAGGACTTTATGATCTCCCTTTACAGATGGAAAAACTAAAGTTTAGAGAGCTTGTTCAAGTTCAGAGAGGTTGTTTCCACTGCCAGGAAGTGATGGAGCTGTGTCTGCCTCACACCAAAGCCCATGTTCTTAACTACTGCAGCATGCAGGAGTGTCTGTCCCCTGTAATGGGAGCAAAATGCTTCACAGAAGGCTATTGTAGTACAGGGTGGGGCTGGACTGTGGGGCTGAGGAGTTCGGGTCTTGCCCCATAGGCCGTGGGGAGCTATGGAGGATTGCTGCAGCAGGTAGTGACATGCTGGTCACAGGCTGGTCCTGGCAGAGGAAATTAAGCTAGAGTTGGGAGCCAGCTGGGAGAAGGGTTGAAGCTGAGGATGAATGGACACCTGGTAGCCACACCAGGGGTCTTTGCCCCCAGACTAGCCAGCACCCCACAGCCCAGGCAGCAAATCAGCCGGACATGTGACCCAAGTAGCAGATGCCACCCTGGACCCTTCCTAGCGGCTCCTGCTGCACCCTGTCTGGGGCTAGCGGGGCTGAGGTGACTCGAACCTAGGCCTGGTTGGCATCTCATGACCTGCTGAGATGCCAGCCACAGCCTGGGGGCCTGACCCAGACCATCAAAGGCCAGGAGTCAGAGCACTCTTTCTGGGGTCCAGATTCCAGTGCAAAGAGGAGGCAACAGTCAGGAATTGGGAGATAAAGTTCAAGGCCACCAGCAAGCTTGGAAAAGTCCCTTCACCTCTCTGAGCCTCGGTTTCCTCCTCTGTAAAATGAGGATGACAAAATCCTTGTTTGTACCCAAGGAGGAGCTGAGTGCAAAGGGTTTGTATAACATGCAAGGCTGGGCCATGCCAAGGCCATAGGGAACATCGTGGACACTTGTGGAAGCTGCCTGCGGGCAGGTGCTTCAGCAGTACCGTTTCATTGACACAGCAGTGCAAACTTACCAGGAAACTAAGGGGGCCAAGGACTCCCGCAAGGCCACATATCCAGGAAGGGGCAGAGAAAGATCTGGCCCCTTTGGTCTGATCTCAAAAGCCACCTTTCCTGTGAAAGGGAGGGAAAATCACTGCTTTCATCTATCAGTGTGCTTGGTGCCAGGCCCTGAGCTCAACACTCTGCATAGCCTGTAAGGCTGGTATTCTTATCCCATTGTACAGATGTGGAAACTGAGCCCAGAGAGGCTCAGAGGTCCACCCAAAGTCACACAGCCAGTAAGAAACAGAGGGGATTTGAACCCAGGTCAGCCTGACTTGGCTTCCTGAGGCCTCTCCGCTGGAAACATGATGAGGATGGGAGCCAAGAGGGCATTGGGTTCACCGGCCCAAAGCAAGGTGAGTCAGGGGTGGTGATGCCAGACAAAGCCTGGGCAGCCTCGGGAAGGCTATGGATTCTTCTGAAGGGAAACCTGTAATAGGCAGCAAGTTGTTTTTCCAGCTCGGCCCCCTGCTCGGCCCTCAGGCTCAAGGAAAGGGGACCTGGCTAATGTAAAATCCTTCTGCCCGAGGACTCTCGGAGTCCCCTCCTTGTCCTCCTGCCGTCGGAGGCCCTCCTCTGCCTCGGTTGCCTGCCTGGAGCCTGCTCGTGTTTTCTCAGGCCCAGGCAGAGGAGTCCCCATGACGCCGGCTCCTCCACTGTGTCCCCCGCCTGCCCGCCGCTGGCCTGGGCATCTGCCAGCGCCGGCCGCCCCGGCTGAAACCCAATCCTCCGGGCCAGCCGGGCTGCTCGCTAACAGCGGGCTGCATTGTGCAGCCGGGGCTTCGGGAGAGTTTGGATTCGCTGCTTGGGGACCCACTTAACCTCCGCAAAGGACAGGATGATGGATGGGGGTCTGGGACGGGGTTGCTGGGGGGTGGGGTGGGCGGTAAATGAACACCAGGGCTTGCTGGGGAAGGAAAGAAGGGAGGAAGGGACAGGAACGGCCCTTGGACATGTTAAGAGCTCCTTCAGTTCTCACGACAGGCCTGAGGGACGCCCGTAGTGGTCCCGTGTTATACGTGAGGGAACTGAAGCGCTGAGAGGTTAGGTGACCTGACCAGGGTCACACAGTGAGTCAGAAACGGAACCCAGGCCTCTCGCCCTTGAGCCTTCCCGACACACCAGCTGCGTTTCACGCGGCATTTGCCCAGCGGTTGTTCGTTCTCGCAGCCCTTCTACTGAAATGAGTCCACGCGCCCTTCGCATCTGTTAAGTAGGAAAAGAGGGACAATCGTGGCAGCGGGCATCACGGGGCACCTACTGTGTGCCTGGCACCATGCTTTGCACTTTGCTCCCTCATCTCATGAGATCCTAACGTGACCCACTGAGGGAGGAACAATGCCGTGGCCATTTTACAGAAGAGAAGAACGGTCAGAGACGGAGTCCCCTTAGCAAGATGTGGCAGAGCCGGGGCCTCTCAGGCTGGCCAACGGAGGCAGGAGGCCTGGGCACCTCACTTGTTACAGTTGGCACCCCTTCTGAGCAGTTCTAAATATTGTGCATCTCCCCTCTGCCCACAGACAGAGCCCCCGCTCTGTAGCTGGCACGCTAAGCGCTGTTCCTTCTCCCTGCAACATTCCTGGCCTGGCCTGCCTGGGACGCTCAAACACATCCTTCAAAACCCATCTCAAATGTCACTGCCTCCAAGAAGCCTTCCCTGATGACCCAGGCACCAGGGTTCCCACAGTCCTGTGTGTGTTTCCCATCATCGTACTTGTCAGCCTGCCCTGCGACTTTCTTTTACTCGAGGGCCCCTCAACTGGACTGTGAGTGCCTGGCTGGCAGGGCTGAGTCTGGTTCACTGTGGTAGCCTCCAGCCTCTCTGTTAAAACCACCTTACCCTTGATCACCCGGGCCCGGCCAGACATCGGATGCTCTTTCCTAATTAGGCCACTGATCTGGGTGTCTGGATCCTTCCTCCAGGAGATAGGGCCACTGGTATCAAGATGGCTCCGCACATGATACAGTTCAAAGCACTTGCTCTGTGCCAACCACTGTGCTGAGCTGTCACATATATTATCTGTTTTGATGCTCACATGCCTTATGAGACAGAATTATTATTGTCCCCAGTTACCCACCCACCTGTCGCCCATCTACCCATTCATCTCACTCACCCCATCCATCTGTCCCATTCGGCTCACTGGGTAATCCACCACCCACTCATCCACCCACACATCTAGCATCCTGCGTATGTATCCATTCATCACCTGTACATCTTCTGGCTGAACCAATCTCCCTTCTTCCTTTCGTCTTGCAGAAGGTGGAAATACCCTTCAGAGAGGTTAAGCAACCTGCCCAACATCACACAGCTCAAAAGTGGCAGATCTAGGAGTTGAACCAGGTCCTCATTTAACCACTCTGCCATGTGGCCTCTTTGCTTTCTCACTTTATTTCTCACTGTCCTGTTGCATGCAGGTTTAATCTTATAAGTCACCTCAAATCCTTTTGGATGTGAGTGGAGTGTAAATTACAAATCAATAAGACACAGGCCACTGTAAGTCCAAGCCAGGATCTGTCAGGCTGGAGTCAATTAGCAGGCCTGCCGCAGGACCTGCTGGGACTCGATCTATTTGCCTAATTGGCACTGGTTTCCCCCAGTGAAGGACAATTAACTCAAATCCCAGAGCCTAGACCACCCTTCTGCTTCTGGGCAAGGTGTCAGGCATTTAGCTACATGAAATTTACTGTTCATTCATTCACCCATTGACCCATACACCCACTCATCCATCTATCTTTCCAACCATCCAATCCTTGCAATCATCCACAAACTATCCTGACATTCACCTACCTATTTACTCCCCCTCCCACATCTATTCACTCCGCCATCTATCTACCTGCCCACCCAACCCATTCACTTACCCAACAATCCATCCACCCACACAGCCACCCATTCATCCACCCACCCACCCATTCTCATTCATCCATTGAGCCGCCCAATCCAAGTGGCCATTTATGAAATCATCCTGCCATCTTGTCTTCCACCCATCCATCCATCCATCCAGCCAGCCACCCCCTCACCTCATCCATCATTCCACCACCCATTTACCTCCCCACCCATATATCTCACATCCCACTTAGGTATCCCTTCATCCATCCATCCATCTGTTCACCCATCCATCCATCCATCCTTCCATCCATCTTTCCACTGAACCAACCTCCCTCCCCCCCTTTTCCTTCTTTCAATTTATCTATCCATCTGCCCATTCGTTTACCTACCCATCTATGCACATCACTCACTTATACATCTACACATCTGCTATCCCTGCCTCCCAGCCAGCCAGCATCTGTCAAACACCTACTGTGTGCCAGGCCTGTGTGAAGTATTGGAGAATCAAAAATAGGCACTGTCACTGACCTCAAGATACTTGCTGATTTGGAGCAAACCCTAAACTCTTTTGGATCCCAACCCTAGTGCCTAAGGGCTTTCCAAGCTCCACATTCCACCCTTGGATTTGGCCCCTTGCTCAGTCTGGTATCCTGGGTTCTGTTCTGCCACCTCTGTGTCTGGCTTCCCCCTGCCTGCAGATAGCCCCTTTCCCGGGGCCCCACCTGGCCTGTGGACCTGTTTCCCAGTCACATTAGGCATGGACAGGGCCGAGGCCCATGCCACCCCACAGAGGGACTGGTGGGTGGGAACTTGAGCCCAGATTCAGCCCTACTCCCACCATAGTCCCCTGTTCCACAGGGTGCAGAGAAGACTCCAGCATGAACAGACATAATCCCCCAGCAGAGGAGGACCCTCTCCCTGCCTACGGGTCAGAGGAGACTTCCCAAATGAGTGACACCTGTCATGAACCCCAAATATTGAGTAGGAGATGGCCATGCAAGAGGAAGGAGGGAAAGGGAGAGAGCTGAGACAGGGAGAGAGGGTGCTCCAGGCAGAGGGAACAGCTTATACCAAGGCGGGGAGGGGAAGACCAGCAAAGCCCCCTCGGGGAGCTGTGCGAGGGTGCAGGAAGGCCTAGGAGAAAGAGAACTCCAGACACCACAGCTCGAAGGGCTAAGATTTAACCCCAGGGCCAAAGAGGGAGCCACTGAAGGGGAGCCTCACTCAGCTGTCGCTGCATTTCCTTGTGGAACTGATCCATTTTATAGAAAAGGAAATTGCAGCCCAAGGATCAGAGAGGCACAGAGGGCTGTCCCAGGCCACACAGCTGCTCAGGAGTGGAGTGGAGATTTCACCCCAGGTCTGATGGCTCCAAAGCTCTCGTTTTTTCTGAGAGCGGCTGCTGCCTAGGAGGAGATATTTCCAGAATGCCTGCATCCCTCCCACGTTAACGCTCCCCTCCAGGCCCGCCTCTGCGACTCTTGGCAGTGTGGGTGCAGTGACAGAATGCCCCAGAGTGCCATCTCTGCTTGGCGTGACTCCCTGGGCCCTCTTGCCAACCGCACCTGGCATCTCAGGGGGCTATGCAGGCATGGCTCTGCCGGGGCGTTTTCTCGCGTGTCGATGTTTCTCAGGGGAGTTGCTCAGCAATTTCCCATCATCATCTTCACCATCAGAGCCTTCATGTCTCCATCATCAGTTACCGTTCATTTCCCACCGACCCGATACCCCGAGAGGCAATGCCAGGCAAAGAGCCAGGCCCGAGGGCTCCCGGCATGAGCTGGTGGAGCCCGGCATGGCTGGGGATGGGAGGGTTAGTGGCAACAGGGCCTAAGAAGCAGCAGGGCTTGAAATGAAGGAGACCTTGGGGTAGAGAAGACACAGGGGAAGGAGGACACTGGCCTGGAGCAGAGGGAACGCCCCCACCTCCAGCAACTCCATCATCACGGGTACCATTTACTGAGCACCTACTACTTGCCAGGTGCTGTGCCATGCAGATATCTAGCATCGTCCAAAACCCTTCAAGGGATGGATCATTCGCTCTGTGTAGCAGATAAGCAAACTGAGGCTCAGGGAGAATGAGTGGGCCAAGATCCCAGCAAACTGGCTGCAAGTCAGTGAGGAAGGCAGACTTTGATTTCTGGGCTGCATGGCTCAAACTCCTTTCACGATACCAAGGAGACTCTTGGGAGTCCAGAGTCTCAGGTGAGGGCTGAAGCAGGTGGTGGGGAAGGGTGGGCCTCTCGGCCCGAGGGTGGCAGCTTGGACCCAGGGAGCAGGATGGTCTAGTCCAGGGGTGGGAGGCGTTGCCAGGCATGGGAGTGGGCACACACAGGCTGCCTGATCCCTGGCACGGTGTTCTGTCTGCACAACCCGTGGATGTCACTGCAGTCTGTGCGGAGTGTCGGGGGCGTGGGGGTTGGCTGCCCACTAGGGGATGCAGCCACGTCACCTGAAAGGGGCTTTTCTGGTGGAGGGGGTAGTAGCAGAGACTCCTTGCCTGTGCCCGAGACTCCTTCCATGAGGTCCCCAAAGGCTTCTGGGGAGGTGGGGCAATTCTGGGAGGCAGGCCCCCCTTCCTCCCCTGTGATGTCATAGCCCCCCCGGGCCCGAGCTGCCTGGGACACTGACAGGTGCTGAAGGGGCAGGTGGAGACGCCTTCCTCACATCCCTGAGGGGATGGCCAAGACCAGTGTGACATTCAAGGCCTCTGGTGGGCTGGCCCTGGTCTCTGACCCCAGTGGCACCTCCCTGAGCCCCACCTTCTTGTCTCCCAGTGCTGAACCCTCGCTCTTGGCCCTGGCCCTGGCTGGAAAGACGGGGCCTTGCAGGCAGGGCAGCGGGAGTGGAGGCCTAGAGAGGGAGGGACGAGGAGTTTCCTAGACACGCTAGGCTCTCTTTCTGCCTCCTTGCACCTGCCCAAGCTGCTTCCCCTGCCCAGAAGGTCCACCTTCTTCAGCTGGAAAACTCCTATTTACCCTTGAAGACCTAACTCAAGCATCTCTTCCTCCAGGAAGCCTTCCCTGACCACCTCCCCTTCCCCAGCTTGAGTTAGATGCTCCTTCTCTGGGATCCAACTCACCCTCTGGAGCGTGTCTGATGCCCTTTCCTAGCCTGGTGTTTGGACTGGGCCTGGGGTCCTGCCATGCCTACTGGACGTGAAGGCCATTGTCATCCAGTGTCACCTGGAGACAGCTTCCCCCAGGCACAAGAAGAGGCCATGTCGGATGGTGAGCAGGTGAAAGCCCACAGACATGACAGGCCTGGCCCTGCCTCCAAGCTAAGCCAAGCAGCAGCCGCCCAAGCTGCTGGAGGTGTCACTCTGCTGGTCCTCCTGGGAGCCGGAGGCCACAGGGCCACAGGCCACCGCCAGGCCCCACTCCCCGCCTGGTCAGCCCTCAACTCCCCAGTCCCACGCTGGGGTTCCTCCCCGCCAGGAATTCTATACTGGTGGTGACGGCAGCAGCCTAGGGCGGCCCCGTCAGACCAACCGACGCTGGAAGCGGGCTGAGGAATTCCTGCTGTAATTGGGAAATTGGATCTGGAACCTCAAGCATCTCGCCACGCTGGCAGGCGTCCTGCTGGGACGGGCCGCTTTTCTGGTGGAGTTAAGGTGTGTGGTGGGTGGTCCCCTCGGGCTGATGGGGGCTCCCAACCCCTGCTCTGCTGGCCCTCTCCTCTGCCCCCACCACAGGACTACAGCCTCAGTGACCTCATCTGGGAAATGGGAGCAGTAATGACACCTACTCACAGGTTTGGGTGCGAAGCTCTCAGCACAAGGCCTGGCACAGCCGGCTCAGCTCAGGAGAGGTCGGTACCACAAGCGCCATCCCCCTCATTCACCCTGAGGCCAACAGAGCTGAGAACGGCTCCCAGAGGAACCTCTGGGGTGGGGTGGGATGGGTGGACAGCTGCCTTTGAACAGGGACAATAATCACAATCCCAACTTCCAGCCATTGAGTCCCTGCTGGGCTACTTTTCACAGGGGAAACCATGTGCTCCCCATTTAACAGATCAAGAAACTGAGGCTCAGAGAGGGACCGTGGCTTGCCTAGGGTCACCGAGGAGTTGGTGGTAGTGCTGGGATTCCGAGTGCCATTCGGGGCTTCCTTCCCGCTGCCGCCCTTCAGAGCTCACAGTCCCCTGTGCTGGGCCTGGCGGGGAGCGTTCACTTGGCCTTATTTAAAGTTGCAATTATCTGTCCCATTTCCCACTGGCTGCGGCTGGGCTCTCTGGGGAGCTGGGAAGACCCTGATGGAGGACGCCACGAACAGGGAGTTCCTAAGGAATCTTCCCTGAGCCTCCTACTGAACGGGCACGGGGGACGCGTGCTCCTGCCGGGAGGTCCTCTTCGCGCACCTGGCCTCTCTGCCCCTGCCCCTGCCCCTGCCCCTGCCCCTGCCCCAGGGAGCAGACCAGGCCGGCGGGGGCTTCCCCCGGCGGGGAGGCTCCTCCTCAGTCCTGCGGAGGTTGGGAGGGGGTCCACCACAGGTGAGGCCTGAGGGACGGCAAGGGTGCAGCATGAAGGCAGCACCCAATGCAGAGATGGGAAGACTGAGGCAGCCCGGGGCTTGGTCCGCTATCCCACGGTGAGGTGGCAGTGTGTGGGGCCTAGAACTCAGAGCAGCACAGACCTAGGAAATGGGTCCTAGAAACTGCGTTGAGAGGTGGGAAGACGGAACTGGGGAGGGGCCCCAGGGCGGGGGGAAAGCAGGGTAGACGTGCTGACGGGGCGGAGTCCGCGTCCTCAGCATGCCCGTGCCTCCCGAAGGCTTTGCAAGGGGGCAGAGTGCAACGCGGGCTCCTTCTACAGACGAGATCCTCAGAAAAGAAGGTCTGGGCCAAGGCCAGGTGTCAAACACTCAGTGGTGTGGCCAGAGCTGGTTCCCAGAATGTCTGGCTCCGGGTCCCCCATTCCTCGCCCAGACACAGACTCAGACATTCACCCATCCCCTTCCCCCACACGCGGTCCTCAGCACCCCTGCCTGCCCTCCCCGCCTCTCCTCTCCTCCCATGTCAGCACCCTCCATCACTGAGCAGCTCCTGTGTCTGCCCCTGCCACAGCCCCCACCTGGGGGGACCCACGGACTGGCGAGGGTGACACCCAGGTGTCGGGGCCAACACCAGGGAAGCAGCGTACCCCACAGCTTATCCCGGGGGGCTGAGAGCTTGGGCTGAGCAGCCGTCCAGATTTGACCCTCACTTCTTGGCCCAGTGGCCCCAGGCGAGCCCCCACCTTCCCTTTCTGAGCTGTGGAATGGGGACAGATTAGTACCCGCCTTGCAGGTGGCTGTGACAAGACCGTGCATGTAAAGCGCTTAGCCCAGAGCCTGGCTGTAGTACGTGCTCAGTAAAACACGGACTGTTGTCATTACAACTCAAATTTCTACATGACTTGGCGCAAAGCAGTCATTCAATAAACAGAAGTCATGATGCTATTATTGTCAACACCAGCCAGGCCCCTCTGGCCAGGGCTGAGGCAGACAGAATAATGGCCCCCAAAGCGGCCCAAGTCCTAATCCCCAGAACCTGTGAATGTTACCTTATGCAGCAAAAGGGACTTTGCAGATGAGATTAAATTAGGAACCTCGAGGTGGGGAGATTATCCTGGATTATCCAGGCAGGCCCAGTGTAATCACGAAGGGCCTTTTAACAGGGAGGCGGGAGGGTGAGCGTTAGAGAGGAGGAAGGAGACACCAGCCCCGGGGTGCAGCTTCTAGAAGCTGGAAAAGGCAGGGAAACGGCTTCTCCCCTGGAGCCCCTGGAGGGAGTGTGGCCCCCCCAGCACCCATTTCAGCTCAGTGAAACCCATTTCAGACTTCGAACCTCCAGAACTGTAAAATAAGAAATTTGTACAGTTTTAAGCCACTAAGTTGGTAGTAATTTGTGATGGCAGCAACAGGAAACTCACCGACCATCCTCAGCAGAGGAGGCAGTTGTCGTCCGCACATGTGCAGCGGCTCAATCTGTGGGGCCCACACACTCACTCCCCACCGCTGAGAAAGAGCCGGACCCTCTGCTGACGGGGTGGGGTGTTGGAGGGGGTCAGGCCACTTTGGTTCACAGCTGTGGTTGAGGGGAACCCCGCCCCCCGTCCTGTGTGCCCATCCAGGAGAGGCTTGGGCTGTGGTGGAGCCAATGTTGGTCCCATGTACCTGGTTGCTGATGGCCCCAGTGACAGTCTCTATTCTGGAAAGATGGGAACGCAGGGTGGGGTGGGCTGTCCCAGGGCTACCGCATGCTAAGCCCTGCCCGGTACCTAACCTTCCCAAAGCTCTGAGAGGCAGAAAATATTATCAGCCCCATTTTACAGATGAAGAAACTGAGGCTCAGAGGTATGAAGCAATTTGCCCAAGGCCGTCCAGCAGGATGTGGCCTGGCTTCTGCTTGCATGGGCCTGGGCCTCTCTGGTCCTCCGTGGATGCCCCGTCCACACTCAGGCCACTTAGATTCTGGCAGGGGACCTCTGCTGTGGCCTGGCTGTGTGCACCCGGGGCTGCTCTCTGCCCCAGCACTCTCTGGGGCTCGAGGTAGGAACCAGCCTCCCTCGTCTGCCCAGGGACAGTCTGTGCAGTAGCTGGTCACAGGCACAGGCTGCTGCAGAGAGCTGGCCCCACGGGGGGAGGAAGAGACACTAGGACTCACTGGGAACCAGCACTGCTGGACGAATGCCACTGCTTTCTCCTAGGGAGCAGCTGTCGCCAGTGCAGAGCCCTCTCCCGTGTGCTTCCTGCAGCTCGGGCCATCACAGCCCCATTTCACAGAAAATCACGATAATGAGAAGGATTATAACCATGGCCACTGGTCGAGTCCCTGTCCATGCCAGGCACCAACCTACGTACTTGCCGATGTCTCATTTTGTGCCCTTACACATCCCCTAGGGGGAAATTCCTAAATCATCCTCATTTCCAACTAGGACATGCAGATTCAGAGAGGAGAAGGGGCTTCTCCAGGTCACACAGCCAGGAAGGGGCAAGCTTGGGGTCGGGGGCCCCGAAGCCCACTCATGCCACTCCCTTGGCCCCCAGTAACAACCTCGTGCAGAGGAGGAGACGGACACAGGGAGGCTCCCGGCTTGCTCAGGGCTCGGGGATTCGGCGCAGAGGTGGGCTGGGAACCCGGGCTCCAGGCCCCCAGAAGAGGCTGCCTTTGTCTCTGCCGCAGGGCATGGCTGTGACATCCTCAGGAGGCAGGGGCTCCAGCCGAGGGCTCTGGGGCCCTGGGAGGGCGAGGGGGTGTCCAGACCCTGCCCAGAGACATGCGGCTCTGGTTCCACCTTCTCCTGTCTCCGGTGGGACACCAGCAGCTGGGAGCTGGGAAGCCAGGATCGGGGGTCCCCAGTGGCCCTTGGTGCCACCAGGGATACCGCCTGTACCCTGGCCCCTTCCCATAAGCCACTAGGAGACGTTCGCCTCAGATGACTCCGGGTATGTTGGTGCCAGGCTGGGCGTCTGCCACAGCAGGCCTCAGAGCCCCGCTCGGAATCCCGATCGAGCTATTTTTAATGTGCTTCAATTTTCATTTTCTTTTATTGGAAAACACAGATGGTGACTTGCTGCCCCCTCACACACACTGAGCAAGGCGCCGACAGGGAGAGATGCGCAGCAGACACATGTACGCCCCCTCCCTCAGCTGGGGAACCAGAGCCAGCAACCGAGACCTGCGGCTGCCCGGGCCTCAGTCTCCCCATCTGTGACACGGGCTTTGCCGAGGCAGCCCCGAAAGCCCCGGCCAGGCCACAGTCCCTGAGCAGGGGCGGCGGCTCCAGCTGGGCATCGGCAGGAAAGGGCGTCCAGTGTAAGGGGCACAGCTGCCAGGGGAAGGGAGGAATGATCTTAACCCCCCCAGCCACGCTGTGAGGTCTCCCTGTCCCCATCCTGCAGATGAGGGCACGGAGGCTCAGGAGATCAGGGACGCCCTGCCCAAGAGCCGGCTGCTGCCCCGGGTCTGTGTGAGCCCAACTCCAGTGCTCCTTCTCACCCCTCTCCAAATCGTGCCTGTCCAGATGCTCTGTTATTTATTTTTTCCGTTATAAAAGCAATCCATGCTCATTAGAGACAATTTGGAAAATAAAGAAAAGTCAGATGGAAGTGTAAAGTACAAAATAATAATTATCTCCCCCACGGTCCCTCCCCCGCTCCACGACCACTGCCAACATTTTGGTGTGTTCTTTCCACTCTTTGCTTTTGCTCCCCATCATTTGTCACACTTTTAGCATCGTTTGTTGGTGGCACAGGGTAGCAGCCGGCTGTGCATCATAATGGACTCAGGCACTTTTAAAACATGCCAGCCCTGGCATTCCCTTATCCCCACGAGACCAAAAGAACTAGAATCGTGGGGGCAGGCTGGCAATTGGCCGCTGGGGACCTCTACTGTCACCAAGCCTCCCAGGTGATGCTGATGCAGCCAGCCTGGGGCCGCCCACGGACCTGTGCTTGGCAAGACCACTGGCCCTAGAGGCAGCTGGCATCACCTGGCTGGGCCACGGGCTGAGCTGTGTGGCCTTGGCTCAGTGCATTCACCTCTCTGGGCTGTAGTTTCCTTATCTGGAAAAATGGGACCTTCCTTCGCAGGCTCGTGGACCTTATACCCACCTGAGACACAGCCACCCTCCCAAGGCAGTCACTACAACTGCCCCAAGGCCACTATCACAAGTGTCCTAAGACCACTTTCCTGGGGTAGGACAATGGGGAGGTCCCTGGAGCAGAGGAGGGGAGAACGGGGGGGGGGGGGGTTGGGGAGGTGGGGGCAGTGACTCACAGGCCCTGGGTGTGCTCAGCTGGGCTGGCCTCCTGTGCCTCGTCTCCCCCTGTTTTATCACCCCCCCAGACACAGAAGCATGGCACGTACCCTCCCTCCCGTGGTCGGGATGACATGAAGCAGATGCCCAGGGGCTCGGGCTTTGGGAAGGAGGGAGGCTGCTCCCTGAGGACCAGGTGGAGCTGCCCGAAGCCAGGGAAGAGGGACACAGGTGGGGCAGGAGGAAGTTTTAGAAGTAAAACACAATAGATGTGATCAACTCTGCCTCTGCTGCCACAAGGCTGTCCCTGTCCCTCAAAACCAGGCCCCACTGCCATGCCAGGAATGGACCTTAGCCCAAAGGCCCCCAGCCTACCCTACCCGCCAAAATTCTGTGCAGCCTGCAGGCCTGGCTAAAAGCTCATCTCTTGGGCTCCCTCAGCCCCCCTGTCTGTGAGCCTCCACCCTGTCCCCCAACAGGGATATAATTATTTCTGTGTGCCCCACCCCCACCAAACTGGGGGCTCTAAGAGGGTCAGGCTTGGCTGGATTATGCTCTGAATAAGCTAAGCATGAACTTCTCTGTCTCAGTTTCTCAGCTGTAAAATGGGTGAGTTGTGTTATCTGTCCCACTTGCCTCAGAGATTCGGCATCTACTGCAAATGAGAGGATGTGGATGCATTTTGAAACTGTAAAGTGCACAAGGCTTAGGCTGACGGGTAGAGAGTGCTGCTTGTACGGGGCTCCGGGCAGGCCCTGTCCTGCTCCCTGCCCCAGACCTGCTGCTGGGGCTTGGGCTGCAGGAGCCATCAGGCAGCGAGTGTGGCGAGTGTGGCAAGGGGGTCCCTCCTGAGGGTGTTACTGTCATCAAGGAAGGTGAGCTGCTAATTGTCCCTTATGAGAATGACACCTCCTCTAAAGTATGCCACAGAACACAATGGGGTGGGGGGTGGAACAGCTTTGAATTCTCTGTTCAAAGGCTTAGGGCCACCTAGCCAGGGAGGCAGCGGGGGTAGAGCCATTGGTGTGGACGTAGCCATGGCTGAGCCTCCTTAAAGATGACAGCAACAGACTTGGGCACAGTACTTCACAGTTTGCAAGATACTTTCCCATCACTCTCTCATGCTTTTCTTACAACAGTCCTGCAACGTGGACATTCATTCATTCATCAGACCCTCCCTGAGGGCCTGCGATAGGCCTTGTGCTGAGCTCGGCAGACTCCAAGAGGAATGAGCTCCAGCCCCTGGGGAGAGGCAGATAATGGGGGTGGGGGGCAGGAAGGAGACAGGGCAGACAGACCACCGTTAAGTGCAATGAAGGGTAACAGGTCCCCAACAGAGGGGTGCACAGGGTGTACCTGAGCTGCACAGAGGAAACAGGCAAGGCCCCCCGCCCCCATTGCACAGATGAGATAACTGCAGTTTGTGGGTCAGTGAGGCCAAGCGTTTGCTCAAGGCCCTGGGTGATTAGTGGCCACGCCGGCCTTGGCCTCGGGGTCTGGTGCCCTTGCAGGCTGCTTCACGGCAGGCGAGGAAGGGAGCCGGGGAGACAGCCGGGGAAACTGCTCCAAGCAGAAGAAACAGCAAGTGCAAGGCGCTGGGGAGGGAATAGTCATTATCTCATTCAGTCATTTTCTGGTATGTTCACTAGTGAACTAGTTAACTCACCCATCCATCCACCCAGCGGACTCTGGGGGCGCCCTCCACGGGTGCTGCTCTGTGCGGGGGGCTGAGGATGTGCACTGGTTCAGACGGCCAGCTCCAGCCTCACCGACTATAAAAGCTTAAGGTGATTCCAGAGAGGGGTCCAGCTGGCCTCCCCATCCCACCATGTTGCGGAGGGGGAAACTGAGGCCCAGAGAGGGAACCTAATCATGCAAGGAAAGACCATGAGTGAGAGATGGAGCTGGGCCGTGAGTCCTGTCTCTCAGGCCCCAGGCGGCAGCCAGAACCCGTCACTGGCTTCAGGTTCACAGCTCAGGCCTGGTGCAAGGGCCTCATGGTGTCTTGCTCTGCAGACGTCCTGGGAGAGTGCCAGCTGCCGCGGGACACCCAGACCAGAGTGGACCTTGATCCAAGGACTGCCTGGCGCCCTCACGAGGCACTGCCATCTCATCCAGCTGCCCAGGAAGCCCCCTGGGAGGAGGCGCTGCCTCCCTCTGCACCCCCCACCCCTACCCCCACCCCATGATCCTTTCCAGGCTGGGGCCCTGGACACCCGGCAGGATGTTTTCAAGTTCTCAGGGACCCTCCCTCTATCTAAAAAAATATCCCAATACCTAAAAAAAAAAAATCGCTTACACATAAGGAGCACAGTCTGGCTTTTAATATAATTAGGATAACCACTGCATAGACAAGAAAACTGAGGTTCAGAGAGATGGCAACGTCTGCCTAGGGCCCCACAGCTGATAAGTCAGAGCTTGGATTCACGCCTATCCGACCCCAGAGTCTGCTCCCAGCTTCCCTTCTAGAATGCTCTTGGCCCTCTTCCCCATCTAGTCAAATCTTATCACCCGTCAACGGCCGCTGCCTTTGGGAAACCCTCCCTGACGGTCCCCGCCCGCCTCAACGCTCTCTGGAACCTGCTTGTACCTGCGTTATCCGAGAAGCTGCACCATGGGTGTCGTGCGGTCACCCCAGTGAGGCTGGGGGCACTCGGGGGGGGGTCCCAGCAAAGGACGACCCAAGCCCTGGGTCAGGCCCTCACAACAGCAACCCAGCACCACCCGTGAGCCCGGGGAAGGCGCCCCCTCTCTCTCCCCATCATCTCCTCCTACCGTTACTCTGGGTTTTAAGACACGTTTTTAGGTGAAAAAAAGTATATGCGTATTATGAGATATTGAAACAATATAGAAGGGTATAAAGTGAAAAGTCAAAGCTCTCTCCCCAGAACAGTCACAATTAGATATCATTTAGACATTTCACTGCACATAAAATGTATTTATAGAGGCATAAATGCATATTTATTCCTCTGAACGTTGCAAATGGAATCACACGCAGCACACTGTTCTTAACCTGCTTTCGTATCACAGACATCTTCTGACCCTGGTATAGAAGCTTCCAGCACATTCTTTCTACAGCCTCCTCATGTCTCAGGTTCTTGTATGTAGTCCCCCTCTACTCACCCCTCAGGGTGTCTGTGAGGAGAAACTGAGGCAGCAGGTGCTGCCCTGTTCTGGGCGTGGTGAGTGGAGTGGCCCGGGGTGGGTTCCCAGGTGGGGACGCGGCCAACACATGCCCGTGGGCTGGAGAACATCCTCCGGCTCTCCCCGCTCCCACCAGCCCCGTCTCACACACCCGCCGCCCCCGCCGCTTCCCCCACACCTCATAAATCTGCGGGGGACAGGCCTGCTCAAGCCAGCCGGGACGCCCTCCGGAGACTCCCAGATAAGGGGCACACTGGCCAAGGGAGGAGGGCTGGGCCTGGGGACCCGTTCAGGACCTCAGCCCTGGGCCCTGACCCAGGAGGCCTGGCCCCAGCGTCCCCGGGTCAGTGTGAATGACGGCTCCCTGCACATCCCTCAGGGGACCTTCCCAGGCCAGCCCCGGCAGAGCTTCCTGCCTCCCCTCCGGACCTGCCCGCCGCCCATCCATCCTGAAACCGCAGCCACACAGGCCTTCCCCGAACACCCCTTTTATCATGTCACTCCCTGCGCATGACCCACCAGTGGCTCCCCAGCGCCTGTGGGAGAAAGTGCAATCGTCTTCCCCCGGAATTCCTGAGCCAGCTCCAGCGCCCCCTCCAGCCCGACGGCCCCTACCCCACTCCCACCCCCAAAGCCCTCGGCCCCCCTGGTTTGGCCCCTTTAACCACATGATCCCACTTCCCCACTTTGCCTGCGTCCATGCAGTGAACATCGAGTGCCCAGAGTCAGAGTGTGGCCGCACCCCCCAGTGGTGTGACCCTGGTCACATCACTTACGCTCTCGGACAAAGAACTACCCGTCTAGCGCTGTTGAGAGGATTGCGTAAGATGAGCTATGCAAATTGCAGGCACAAGTACTTGGCCATTCATAAGGACTAAATGTTAATAAATGTTAGTTTCCTTCCTTTCTTCACTGTACCTAATAATAATAATATTAATAATACCAGGAAGCAAACACAGTGCTTGTGCCAGGCACAGTGGGAAGCATTTTTGTATATTAACTTATTTCATCTTCTAAACACTCTTTCGAGATGGGCCCTGTAGTATCCCCATTTTACAGATGAGGAAACTGAGGCACACAGCAGAGAAGTAATTGTCCACAGTCACATGGCCATTTCGGGGCAGTGTGAAGATTCAAACCCAGTGCATCTCGCTCTCTCCAGAAGTCCCTCCTAGTGACATGGGTCCCCTCTCTGTCCTGTGTCATTCCCCTAATTCCCCTCTGAATTCAAGAATTCAGAGACCACGCCGAGGGCACTGGCCCCAGAGTGTGGGGAGGAGGAGGGCGGAGCAGCCGGATGGATGGGCCTTTCCGCTGCATTGGCTTCTTTCTCCGGACCATGGCTTGGCTGCAGGCAGCCTCCTGCCCATTAGATTTTGGGGATTCCCTCCCCTGCATCCATTTAAAAATGTCTCCTGGCCTTTGTTCATAAAAAATGGTAAAAATGAGCACACACGAATTAAGTGAAGGTAGGTCAGTGAAGGGAGATGGGATTTTTCTAGCTTGCCACATGCCTTGGACGAGTCTCTTCCCGGCTTGGACCTCAGGTTTCTCCGGGGTCAGCCTGCGGGAGGATTTAGTGGAATCTGACACTGCATTCTAGGACGCTCTAAAGTGAGAACGTTTTTCCCTTTTCAATTCTCTTCCATCCCCTGATCCCTCAAAGAGCAAGTCTCCACTGGGGCTGCTGAGACTAACACCTCTGAAACATGCGGGTCTTTTTTAACAAAGAGCAGAAGAGCCGGCTGAGGGCTGAGGGCCTTGCCTGGAGCCGCCTCTGGTGCTCCTCACCTCACCTGCGGACCTCCCTCTTCTGCCCTGGGCCTGCAGGAGCCCCCGCCTCCTCACCTGCAGCAAATGGGCATGTGCAAGGACGGGCAGGCCGTGGTGCTAACATGCCATCTCCACGGCCCTGTACCAGGTCCCGGGGAGATGGCGGCCCCAGGTGCCCACAGCGGTGCTCAGCTCCACAGCACGCCCTGGCGCTATGCTGGCCTTCCGTGCCCCTCTCTGGTCCCCTCAACCCTTGTCTCAGGCTCTCCTCCTTTCTGCAGGGGCCCAGCCAAGAGAGGAGCATCACGCCTGAGCTGAGTGTAATCGCCCTGCCCCGTCTCTGTTGTATTTATAGTTGCAGGTACCTTCTGTTTGTGCCAAGAGATACTGGTGTTTTATTTATGGCAGGAATATGGACTTTCCATCTTAATGCATTTACTCCAGTAAATAGAAAAGTGAGTCATTTACACAACAACAGTGAGAACGTGGCTCGAGATGGTAGAAATTGAGTCTGACAACTGGGAACTGCAGGACAAAAAGGGTGCTGTGCTCCTTCGAGCCCTGGCATTCTGGTTTGGCTTGGGGACATTCCTGGTATCTTCGTGGACTGAAGGAACTCCTGCCTGTCTCTCTCCTGGGCTGGCCAAAGTGGGTCTTATGTCCCTGTGGTGCCCCTTAAGAAGCCCATGGATGCCCTGGCAGAGACTTGGAACCCCCAGGGTCTCAATGCCAGCTCTGATCTGAGTGTCACTGGCCTGTGGAAGGTGGAAACCGAGGCTGGGGAGCAGGCTCAAAGTCCCCCCCATCTCTTGGGACGTGCAGCCGGTGGGCGAAGACTCACCCCTCCATCCCAGCACCCTCGGGCTGGAGGCAGAGCTTTGGGGAAGGCCCCTTCCCCACATCTGGAGTTCATTACGCTGAGAAGCTGGAGAGGCAGAGGATATAAATGGGTCCAGCAAGGGTTTAGATAAATACTGGGATGATAGATCCGTACCAGGTTATTGAGGGGAAGTGAAAGGATGTTCAAGGAAGATCCTTAACCTTGTCAAGCTCCCCGACAAACTGTCCCCAGGGGGCCCGTCCACTCAGCAGCCTCGTCTCCCACCTCTCCCCCACACGCAGCCTGCGCAGCCAAAGGCGCAGACGGCTCCCTCTCCGGACTCCATGCTCTGGCCCGCCCTTGGACTTCCCCTTGGACTCGGCTCAGGGAAGCCTTCCCTGGCCACCCAGGCTGGGTTTGGGGCCTGACCTTCCTCCATCAGGGCATGGGACTGACTTACTCACATGTCTGCCAAAGCCACTGGACTGGGCCATGAGAGCCCGGTGGAGAACCCAGTGCGCAGTAATTAAATGACAAGAATGGCCACTGTTTATCGAGTGTTCACCATGGGCCAGGATTTGCGCGAAGCATGTTACATGCAGTGACTCATTTAACCCATATAACAACCCGGTGAGGCATCCCTGTTTTACAGATGAGGAGCCTGAAGCTCAGAGAGGTGAAGCAACTTGCCCAGGGTCACACAGCCACGAAGTGGGGGAGCCAGGATATAAATGCAGGGTTGCCCAACTCTGGGGCTCATGCTTTCTCCTATACCACGACGCCTCACCCCGTAGTGGGTGAAAAGAGATTGTTGACTGGAAGAATGAATGGGAAGCAAAACATCGGCCTGGATCCAATTCTAATCAGGCCCTTTCAGAGGCTCGTACTGAAAGGTGGGTTTTTTTTTTGGTTTTTTTTTGGTTTTTTTGAGACAGAGTCTCACTGTGTTGCCCTGGCTAGAGTGAGTGCCATGGCGTCAGCCTAGCTCACAGCAACCTCAAACTCCTGGGTTTAAGCGATCCTTCTGCCTCAGCCTCCCAAGTAGCTGGGACTACAGGCATGCACCACCATGCCCGGCTAATTTTTTCTTTACATATTTTTAGTTGTCCAGATAATTTTTATTTCTATTTTTAGTAGAGACGAGGTCTCGCTCAGGCTGGTCTCGAACTCCTGACCTCGAGCAATCCACCCGCCTCGGCCTCCCAGAGAGCTAGGATTACAGGTGGGAGCCACTGCGCCCGGCCATGAAAGGTGGGTTTTAGTTTCCTTCTGTGTCCGTCCTGTCTATGCAGTAATGTTAAAGAGTTTTGCACGGTGGTTTTTGTGTCTACACAAGGCATAAAGACAGGCATAAATAACACCCGCAGAGCACATCCAACATTTCAAGAACATTCATCATGTTTAAGTCTCACAATAACCCTGTGTGGTAGGTTTCATTCGACAGATGAAGAAACCGAGGCTGGGAGAGGAGAATGGATGCGCCCAAGGCCACATGGAACTAGTGAGTGGCCGGAGTCCAAAGCCGCTGTCCACAGGGTGGAATTCCAGACCAGTGACGATTTTGAGTGAAGCCGGCGTCCTACGTGGGGCCTTGGTTTACTCATCTCTATGATGGGGACAATGATCCTAATTCACGCTCCACTTCCCAGGACCCTCATGGAACAGAAGCCTGGTGGCCCTGCGGTGAGGTGACTCTGAAAGGAGCTGAGGAGTAGCATCACCCCTGCCTTCCTAGGTGTCAGGTGCGTCTCACCCCACGCATCCTCCCAGCCAGTTGTCCTTGATCTTGCATATCCCCACTTGACACCTGAGGACAGCACAGCTCAGGGGGCTAAGCGTCCTAAGGAAGGCCACACAGTGGGTGTGGAGCAGAAGTAGGATTTGAACCCAGCTCAGCTCACATCTCCCAAAGCAGAGGCCATGGAAGCTTCTGGAAAGGCATGAAGGTAAAAGAAGTGAGCAGTGACCAGCAGGCTTTGGACAGAGCTCCCCGGCTCAGGCTGTGATGAGACCTGTGAGAGAAGGCAGAGACATACGACAGAAGTCAGCTCAGCGGTGGCCAAAATGCTGACTTGGACTCGGGCCTCGGGGCTCAGACCTGCCTGTTCCGGGAACAGCGGAGATAACAGGGATCCTGTTACAGCATTGGGACAGCCTGGGCAGGTGAGCACACCTCTGCACTCCTGCCACCTGGCACCCCATCAGGAAGCAGACGGCGGGCGTGGGCGGCAGGTGAGAGCACCCATCTGCCCCGGCGGCTTACAGGCTCAGCCGCTGTGTGACCTTTGTCAGGTCCCATCCCCTCTCTGGGCTTCAGCTTCCCCCTCCGGGAAATGACGGGCTTGGACTGAGCAGCATTTTTCAAACTGCAGTTGCTCCCAGACTATTGCTAGGACTTTGGCCACGTCCCTGCAACCACTGGAACTGCCCTTTTCCTTTAAATGGGTCCACCTATTTTTACTGAAATAAATTTAGTAAAGGAAAAAGAAAAAAAGGAAAGTAAAATCAGGTTGCTACTGGAATTAGAAGAAAGCCAGGACCGATCCCTCTAACCAGAGGCAGTTTGGGAGGTGGTGGGGCGCATGGGCTCTGGAGCCAGCCCCTCGGGGCCATCGTCCTTGCTCCGACACTCACTGGGTGTCTTAACCTCTCTGTGCCTCCGCGTGTCGTCTGTGAGATGAAGAATACTGTCTGCCTCATAAAGTTGTAATGAGGATAAAATATTTGTAATATTTGTAAAGCACTTAGTGCTGTGTATGTGTTTGTTAAATAAAAACACATAAAAAGTATGCACAAGGAAAACAAGATAATATGGCATTCCGGCTCCCTAGCAGGGTCTGGGTCTGAGGTCTGCTTTTCCCAATTGAAAAGGGAGATTAGTGGCTGTCAGAGAGGTGTTAGCGACATGTTGGCAGGAAACAGACTTTCTCCGTGAGTAATCAGCAGGCGTGGAGGAAAGGGGAAGGGGAACTTTCTTACCGAGTGATTCAGCGTTATTTAATGCCATTTCCGTGTTCTCCCCGGGCCTGCTCTGCTCAACACCCAGGTAAACAGGAGACTGAAGCACGTCTGGAGTCTGGCGCTGGTGACCCAGGACTCCAGGAAGGGACGAGTGCAAACCTCTGATGCCACGGAAGGGTCTAGGCCACAGCACCCATCCCAGCCCACGTCCCGTCCTCCCCCTGCCCTCACCTGCCGAAAAGCTCTTCCTGCCACGGCCACCCCTTGGGCAGCGCAATATAAATGACCCCAACTCCATTTCTTCTCACGGAGAGGTGGCACATGATAGAAGGTAAGAGTGAGGACTCTGGACTTTAAATTCCATTTCTGACATTTGCGTGCTGTGTGACTTTGGGCAAGTCACATCCCTGCTCTGGTCCATCGTCTCCTCTGCCAAATAAGGATAAAACTACCTACCTTAGGGTCATGGGGGCAATCGGTGAGACAACAATGCAGGTTAAGGGCTTTGTGCGGCTCTAGGCGCGCAGTCAGCACTCAGTACATGATAGTTGTTATTGTTATAAATAAATCCCAAATTTGAGAAGAAAGTCCTGTCACATCATGTGTCTCGATTACGGAACAGCAGCACTTCATCCATCCTCTCCTCATACCCATCCTCTGTCTATGCCTTTCTGGGTGTTTCGTGAGGGCAGAGACCAGCTGACTCGGCCCAGTGCAGGGTCTAAAACCCAATGGAGGCCCAGCTGAATGAATGAGTGAATGAATGAAGCCAATGGCTCGGTGGGCCTAAGCCACACTGCAGACAGGGAGGAGATGGCATTCTTCCCCTCTGCGTCCTGGGCTTTCAGCTTCCTCTCCCCTTCCCTCAAAGAGTGGACAGGAGGGGCCACTGTCCTCGGTGGGAGCTGATGCCATGTGGCATCTGTCATCACCCACGGGACCGAACACCGTGGTCTGAAGCCCTTGATGCACTTGCAGGTTTCTGCTGGATGTTTGTGATGTGCTCAGACCGGGGCTAGGCAGTGGGGTGAGGGGGGGGTAGAGGTTTCTAGAAAAAATACACATCCCAGTCCCTGCCCTCTGTTCCTCTTCTTTCCAAGGCACCAAGATGCTGGTAGCCAGCAAAGCCACAAAGTACGAGGGAATGAGTGATGGGCCCTGATGACAAGGAGCCCACAGACAAAAGGCCCCACAACATGTGTAGCCTGCCCTGTTGGTTTTCATAAAATACTATATATTCTGCTATTTCTAGAAAGAATTGAGGGGAGCTTTATAATTTAAATAAATTTAAATAAATATATATACACACAAACATACGCACATATGTATCAGGACATGTGAATCAAATTTATGTTATAAGAGCACCCAGAAAACCCTTCAAGGTAAGGGAAAAAGAATTCTTCCGCAAACCTAATCAGGAAGCAATGTTTGTTCTGAGCTTCCCAGCAGCCAAGGTGAGAAAGGAAGCAAGTTGAGAAGGGAAGGTGAAGGGAAATAAGAACAACAAAAGTCAAAACTCATCGAATGCTTACTCTGTGGTGGGCATTAAGAGCTTTACATGTGGATACACTTTGAATGCTCACAGTAACCCGGTGACATAGTTAAGATTACTTGCCCCATCTTACCGACAGGGAAACCGAAGTGGGACAGGATTAAATAACTTGCTCAAGTGGCTACCAAGTAGTGGAGCCAGGATTTGAACCAAGAAACTTGGCTCTAGAGTAACACTGGTTCTCAGCCGCCATGCTATTCTGCAGGCCCTTCCATGTGGTTTCTCAATGGCTTCACACAACTCTACCAAGTGGGTGTGATCATCTTCAATGTGCTGAATGAAGATAACCACAGAGAGGTGAAGTGACTTGCCCAAAGTCACACAGCTCATCAGAGGCAGAGTGGGGACACCCAATCTCATTAATCTTTTCTTTTAGGGGACTTGCTCAGCTCCACAGCACAACAGGTTCTAGAGCTCAGGCTACTGACAAAAGGAAGCAAAGGAGTTCATGCCAGGTGATGAGACAGGTCACACCTGAGTCCCTTAATGGCAGAGGCATCCCGACAGCTTGCCTGCCTGCTCCCCTGCAGGCTGCCCCTGCTGGCAGAGCTCCCTGATGACTGGGGGTCTGGCAACGCCAGCTCGTAGGCCCCATGCCAGCCCACGGTGTTTGCATTGCTCCCCTGGGTGGGTGAGTCATCAGGGCCCCTCCCTCCCTTGCCGGTGGCAGTGCAAAGTCATTGGCAGCTGGGATTTGGAGGATCTCAAGCCCCTCTACATCTGTCCCACCAGGATGACAAGGAGTCCCTGGAATGGCCTACTTGGTCTAGAATCAACAGACCTTGATTCGAGTCTGACCTTGGGCAAGCCACTTCCCCATGTGGGGGCAATACCAAGGATTAAATATTATAGTTCAGTAAAAGCACTTAGCATAGTGTTTTGGCACACAGAAAGAGTGTTATAAACTCCAGACACTATTAACACAATGAACCCGGCCTGCGCTGTCTGTGGCCCAGAGCTCTGCTGACCACGACGGGCAGCCATGAGCCTGCCTCACTCGGGCACCAGCCCAGTGACTGGGCAGAAGGCAGCTCCCCATCCGCCTGGGTTTCTGCTATGAAGCCTCTGATGCAGAGACCTGAGTTTCAATCCCAGCCCTGCGTCTAACTGGCTGTGTGATCTGGGGCCAGCCAATCCCCCTCTCTGGGCCTCAGTTTCCCTCTCTATAAAATAGGAGGCTTGGACTGAGGGGCCCGCCTGCTCTGACCATCTGTCACTTCTTCCTTTATTTCATCTGACTTTGAAACCCCTCCTAGGAGGAAGGCACGGCTGGTCCTAACCCCTTTTAGGAAGGAGGAAAGCAGGGTTTGAGCTAAGAGATTGACACCCAGGGTTACTGTAGGTCAATGGGGCGCAGTGGGAAGTGTGGACGCGGCCTCAGACAGAGCGGGGTCTGAGTCCCAGCTCTTCCACTCCCTCCTGGGAAAGTCAAGAAGAAACCACTTCACACTTTCATGATCTGGCTTCTCCACCTTGAAAGGTGGATTTAGAAAGTGGTCAGGATTTAGAAGTGTGCCCTAAGGGCCTAGGAGGGCCGAGTATGGTCCATGGTCCACAGTAGGTGGTCGATCGTGGAGGTTTTGTTATTCTTTGCAAAAGGCCAATTTCACATCCCATCTCTCCCTTACGGGAAACACTGGAATGGCTTCCTGTTGCTCCAAGTATGAAGACATACAGGGTGGGGCTTGAGTAGCAGCCCACGGGCTTCTCTGGCCTCATCCTGCCTCCTCCTCCTCTACCTCTACCTCTCAGCTCCAGCCACCCCAGGTCCTGCTGCATCTTTGCTCAAGCTGTTCCCCTACTTGGTGCTCCCTCCCTTTGCTTTGAGCCAGGTCAACTCCCACGCATCTTTCAGGCTGTACTGGTGTGCCACTTCCTCCAGGAAGCCTTCCCTGGCCTCCCTACCAGACCAATCCTCCCTCACCACCTCTTTGGGAGCAGTTGTCAAAGATGCAGTTGTCCCACATCTGTGAGGTTCGTTCTTTGATGCCTGTCTGATCTGCCGCCACAGGCTCTAAGGTCCACACGGGCAGGTGTCTGGCGTGGTCTTTCCACCGCCGCACCCTGGCCCCTGGCACAGTGCCTGGTGCAAGCAGGTGCTCAGTCATTACTGGGATTTGATCAGAGCAGAGCCGATCCCTATGTGGCTGGAGGCCTTTCGCACCACGCTTTGGTGGCATATTGGGAAGTTAAACATCCTGATCCCCCCGTATCCCCACTTTGCAGGCTGATTGCGGGGGTGGGGGGTGGGGGGGTAGGCTTTGAAAGATAAGCTGGAGGGCTGGGCGCGGTGGCTCACGCCTGTAATCCTAGCACTCTGGGAGGCCAAGGCGGGAGGATCGCTCGAGGTCAGGAGTTCGAGACCAGCCTGAGCAAGAGCGAGACCCCCATCTCCACTAAAAATAGAAAGAAATTATCTGGCCAACTAAAATATATATATAGAAAAAATTAGCCGGGCATGGTGGCGCATGCCTGTAGTCCCAGCTACTCGGGAGGCTGAGGCAGGAGGATCGCTTAAGCCCAGGAGTTTGAGGTTGCTGTGAGCTAGGCTGACGCCACGGCATTCACTCTAGCCCGGGCAACAAAGCGAGACTCTGCCTCAAAAACAAAAAAAAAAAAGAAAGATAAGCTGGAGACTGTTACGGAAACAGGAGGAGCGTCAGCTAGGCACACCAGCCATGCCCGTGGGCGGGCGCCAGGCCCCTCCCGCGCTCACAGCTGTCAGCATCTCCGAGGCCAGCCCTGGGCCCTGCCCGACAGCGTCCACCAAGGCCCCCACTGCCGAGCACCCACCGTACGCCAGGCCCCTGCTCAGACTGTAATTATCTCATTACACCCTCTCAGCCCCCACGGTGTAGGGATTTCTCACCCCTTTCAGAGATGAAGGAAACTGAGGTTCAGGGAGGTGAAGTCACTTGTCCAAAGGAAAAACGCATAGAAAGTGGGGAGGGATGCTGTTCGGAATTTTTAGTTTTTAACTGAGTATAACTTATATAAAGTGCACAGATCTTGAGAGTACAGTTTGAGGACTTTCCCAAAGGTATAGACCCATGTCCCTGCCTCCTAGAAAGTTCCTCATGTCCCTGCCTCATCACTGTCCTTCCCTGACCATGGCAGTCACTGTGCTGACTAATCACCGTCCGTCCCTTTCGCCTGGTTTTGAGTCCCTATGAATGAAACCACTCCGTGTGTCCTTTGGTGTCTGGCTTCTTTTGCTCGGCAGCATGGACTTGAGATCTGGGCCCGATGCTGCCTGTGACAGCAGTGTGTCCCTTTTCCCTGCTGCGTGGCATCCCAGCATGCGCATAAACCACAACTGACCCATTGCTGATGGACACGGGTTGTTTCCAGTTTGGGGCTACTATGGGCAAAGCTGCTATGAACACTTGAGTCTGGGACCTGTGTGTTGGTGAACACGTGCACTGCCTTCATGTAGGTTTACACAGCTGACCCTTAGCAACGCGAGTTTGAACTGCCTGGGTCCACTTATACATGGGATTCCTTCTGCCTCTGCCACCCCCGAGACAGCGAGACCAAGCCCTCCTCCTCCTCCTCTTACTCAGCCTACTCTGCATGAAGATGATGAGGATGAAGGCCTCTGTGATGATCTACTTCCACTTAATGAATACTAAATATATTTTCTCTTCCTTAAATTTTTTTTAGTAACATTTTATTTTCTCTAGCTTACTTTACTGTAAGAATACAGTATATAATAATCTATGACATACAAAATACGTGTTAATCGACTATGTTATCGGTCAACAGTAGGCCATGACTAGTTAAGTTTTGGGGAGTCAAAAGTGAGGTGTGAATTTTCAACTGTGGGGGAGGGTGTTGGCACCCCGAACCCCCGTGCTATTCAAGGGGCAGCTGTACTAAATAGGGAGTGGAATTACTGGGCCAAGGGGGAGGCCTGTGTTTAACTTTATTAGAAACAGCGAAACTGTGATTTTATTCACGTCCTTAGCCTAATCTGTTTCTTAGAGAAGTCATGATTTGGGGTGATTTTATTATTTTGGATAAAGGTGATGATCGTGTTAATAATGAAATGTGATTTTAATCTTTTCAGTACTACTGGGTGATTTCCATTAGAAACAAATTCACAAATCAATGATAAACCCTTTGTCAGAACTCCTAGGTTGTAACTTGGGGGTTCAGATAAAGACAGCTTCAGTACCTGCTGCCTGGATACCAGGTCAGGTTTCCTTGGCTCAGAGCCTGGGGGCCCCAGTCCAGAAGCAGATGACATTACCGTTTGTGCAGGTGGTGAAGGAGGCCTACTATGTGCCAGGCACTGAACTCAGAGCTTTGGGGCATCATCTCCTTTAATCCTCCCAAATGTAGTATCAAGCAGTGATGACCGTCCCGTTTTTACAGAGGAGGAAACTGAGGCTCAGAGAGGTGAAGGGCCTCAGCCTGGGTCTAACAGAAGAAAGCCGACACCAGTAAGCTGGTACAGGTCAGTGGCCTTTTGGGATGTTAGGGGTGGCATCACTGAGCCTTGGGTTGATGTGACCACTGATGGCCCCGGGCTAATGTGACTGTTAACAGCCAATGCATTCCCAAGAGCATGATGCCTGGCACAGAGCTAACACTCAATAAATGGACGACTAAATGAGTGTAGCTAAAGTCAACACAGGAGTGGAACAAGGACCCCTGGGCAAACCTGGGGGTTGAACTTCTCTGCCAAGAAAGACAACATCAGAACACTCACAACAGAAAGTCCATAAACCCCGTTCTCTCTCTGATCTAGGAGAGGCCCAGGAGCTGGGAACATTGGATGGAGGTCCGGCTCTCAGCTTCACCCTTCCCAACCCTTTCCACTGACATTCCCCCCATATCCCAACTGGTCCTGGGCCCACCCTGAATGCAGACAGGGCTGTCTATCTCCCACCTGTCTCATTCTGGGCATCCTCCCATATCAGCTGGGACAGTCCTGATGTCAGCGACCCTGTGTCTTGACCACACCACGAGCCCAGAGCTTTGCAGGCCAACATGAGCCAGATGCGTGATGTGGACAGACCCCCGGAGCGGCGGTCTGGGTCTGGCCCTGGCTTGGACCCCACCCACCCACTTATCCAGGGGGCCTTGGATAAGCTCCTCTCTCTGAGTGAGCCTCAGTTTTCCCACCTGTGACAGGACAAGTTTGTGAGCAAAATAAAACAGTACAGAGGAGGTGTGGGGTGCTGAGGATGTGCCTGGGCCTTGGCCGCACAGAATTGGTTCAAGTCCTGACTCTACCATGTCCCTGGCGGGGGCAGATGCCTTAATCACACAGAGTTCAGCTTCCTCATCTTCGAAACAGGGAGGAAAACAGAGCCCCCCTCAGAGATGGGCACGTGAGGCAGTGAGTCCAGTGTGCGGCGCATTTCAAGTTCCTGAGCAGGTTAACTATCCTCGTTGCTCTTGTTTTAATCGTTGCACCGTACGTGGCCAACAGGAGAAACTGACCGAGTTTTTTTCCTGGGAAGAAAACCAGGCTGTCATGGCGAATACATCCTGCCTTCCCCGAGCCCGTAAGCCTTTACTCCAAGCCTCCAAACAGGAGGGACAGAGGGGCAGCACGGTGCTTTCCCCAGCAAGTATTTAAGTGCCTACTGTGTGCCAGGAGTTACTCTATGCATCAGGCAGTGAGCACCTAACATGTAACTACGGTAATTTGCCGAGAACCCCTTATCTCCCAGAGAGAGACAGGAGGGCTCAGGATTTAGATAAGAGGGAGCCTGGGGGGCGCAGGCTGGAGGGAGGGCAGCCAGGTTTCAGGAGGGGAGGGAAAACAGACACCTCTGGGAACTCAGATTTACAGAGTTTTACTTAGGAGGGGGATAAAGTGGAGGGGATGGACTCAGGCTAGGGAGACAGGTCCCGGCAGCCCCATGGAGATGTCTCCTGAGGCCGCCGCTGGAGGGAGGTCAGGTGCTCAGACAGAATCAGAGGACGGGGGCCTCCAAAGCCAGCGGCCCACAGGAGGATGGGACCTGCACCCTCCACCGCCACGGGGAGGCCAGGGTACGGGGCAGAGGCGGGCAGAGTGGGGCAGGGTGCAGGAGCCCGACTGCCAATCCTGCGGCTCGCACTCACCCAGTGCTTCCTCCACTGGGCACCAAGTTAAGAACTTGACACATACCGGCCTGCAGCCAGGGGAAGGAGGTTCTGTTCTGCTCCCCATTTTGCTGATGAGGAAAATGAGGCTCAGAAAGCTGAAGAAAGGAGTCCAAGGCCACCCACAGCAGAAAGCATAGAGGAGCGGGCGGAATGCCGAGGGCTGCTTGCTGGAGGAGGGCGGGGCTCTGGGAGAGAATGGGGGGTTGCAGGTGGCGGGAAGAGCAGGAGCAAAGGCAGGAGGCATGAAAGGGCAGGGTGAGCTCAAGGAAGGGCAGGACATTCAGGGTGCAGGACACAAGGCCGTGGTGAAATTAGTGGGTCTCAACTGGGCACAGTGCCCCCCGGGTGGCACTTGGAAATGTATAGAGGCAGTTTTGGTTGTTACAACAAGCAAGGCTTGCAAGAACGCTTGCTCTGTGCTAAAGCCACAGAGGCGCCATTTCCAACTCGACAGACATAGGACCCCAGGGCCACTGGTCTCACCTTTTAGGATTGTTTGGGTTTTGGTTTTTTGTTTTTTTTTTTGAGACAGAGTCTCACTCTGTTGCCCGGGCTAGAGTGCCTGGCATCAACCTAGCTCACAGCAACCTCAAACTCCTGGGCTCAAGTGATCCTTCTCCCTCAGCCTCCCAAGTAGCTGGGACTACAGGCACACGCCACCACGCCTGGATAATTTTTCTATTTTTTAATAAAGACGGGGTCTCGCTCTTGCTCATGCTGGCCTCAAATTCCTCAGCTCAAGCCATCCTCCTGCCTCGGCCTCCCAGAGTGCTAGAATTACAGGTGTGAGCCACTGCGCCCGGCCTCACCTTTTAGGATTGTGAGGGCACGATAACCACAGGGGCTGGAGCCCAGGGTGCTAAACATCCTACAATGGGCAGGAGGTCCCACAAAAGAAAGAATTGTCCTGCCCCAAATGTAAATAGTAACCTTTTATCTTAAAAAAATAGATTAGACTGATTATGACACACACTTGTCAAAAGAACAATATACCCCAATGGCCCCACTTGGAGAGAATTCCATTGAGGCCAAATGATGGAGACGTCACCCAGGTGGAGAGGGCCTGGCTGCACTGGTACCACCGAAAAAGATCTCAGGGTCACTGGGGACCTCAAGTGGAGTACAAGGAAGCAACAAAAGGCTCAGGCAAATCATTCGGGCCCGAAGCTTCAAAAACGAGGTTTATTTAGATAATCCCTCGCCAGGCCTCCCTGCCTCAGCGCCTGGTTTCTCTAAGGATTTACTTTGTGAAAATGTCTCTCTCAACAAGTAAGTTATCCTACCCTGAGCCCATGAGGGAATTCTTCTCTGTGTTCAAAACCACAAACCCTGGGCAGCCCTTCTGCGGCCCGGCACAACTTTTTGCAGCGTCAGGTTATGAATCACTCATCAGATCCAAGAACGATTCCAGGCCGGGCTGGGTGCGTGGGGGAGGAGAGCCTCGTTTCCCTCCTGGCTTCGGGGCTGCCACGCAGGGCAGGCTCAGACCGGTTTCTCCCAACTCTCGCTCCCCGGGGGTCACCTGCAT
The DNA here is from genome assembly GCF_020740605.2 of Lemur catta. NCBI lineage: Eukaryota > Metazoa > Chordata > Mammalia > Primates > Lemuridae > Lemur > Lemur catta. The sequence goes on from NC_059130.1 coordinate 110,879,567, forward strand.
GTGACACCAGAAATGCCAGACTGGGTTGGGTCTGCTCCACTGGGCCAGGCCCTTCACACCGACGAGCTCTTTGAATAACCAACAGGACTGGTTAGCCCATGTCAGAAATGCGCTCAGGGTGGGGGTGATGTGCTAAAACGGAAAAGGTGGCAGAGCTAAGACCAGAAGCTACAAACCCCGAGCACGCCTCGCTGTGCCAGCTGAGACTCGCGGGTGAGCACGCTTGCTCATTGCTGGCGCCACAGCCGTGCCAGCCCCAACCTGCGGGACTGCAGGACCCCAGGGCCGCGGGCCTGACCTTTCGAGGACTGTGGGGTCACCTTAGCCCTAGGGGTTCCCCCAGGATGGCTTGAGAACACCTCTTCTCCTCCTCTCTGCCAATGCCAACTTCAGGATCTCACCTCCCCTGGCAGATTCTGCAGCACATAGTAGGTCCTCAGTAAACAATTATTGAATGCAAGGAATGAGCAAATGACTAAAATGACTGATAACAGCATCTGTGCTCCACAAATGGCTACTGAATGAATGACTCAATAAATGAATGAATGGATTAATGGGTATAGTAGGGTCCTAGGACAAAGTGCAAGGAACTCACATGTAGGTCTGAATCCGGCTCTGCCACTTACGAGCTGGATGACCTCAGGGAAATTACTTTGCTTCTCCTCTGCAATGTGGGGATAATGGCAGTGCAACACCCAGCACAGACAGGGCACAAGCACAGTACGTGGCACCAAGGTATGCTCAGAGGCGGAAACCATCATTCTCATGAACATCGTCATTACAATGCTTGAAGGTCTGGGGACCAAGAAAGCTTGGCGTCTCCTGACTTTGGAAAGACCGTCAACACAGATATGGACAGAACTGGGCATACTTAGGAATAAGGAAAAAAAAAGGGAAAAAGAAGAAGAGAAACTAAGACCGGGCTCCCAAGTGAATAAAGCCATCGGTGCTTCTGTATAAATCATTGCCAGAAGAAGGCTGGCCCAGGTACCCCCAAGAATCCACCCAGCCCCACGTGGAGATTTCCCATCTCCAAGATGAGCTGGTGCTTTTCATGTTTACACGGTTTCATCAGCTCCTGCCTCAAGGCAGGCCATGAACTCAAAGACTCTCCAAGGCCAGGTTGGTATTAGAGCCACCTTGTTCTGGCCTCAGACCCAGATCTGCTCTCATTCTAGGTTCTACCCAGTGTTAGGTGCATCTGAACAGCCTGTGCATTATGATAATTTCTTTCCACTTCCAAGGTCTTGTGGGAGTGTCACGCTGAGTTGTAAAAGCCTCTAGGATAGAGAAGGAAGTTATTTTTATGGGCAGACAGTGTATTCATTCATTCCCTCATTCATAAAACATCGACTTGAGAGCCTGCCGGTAATAGACCCCGTACCAGGCACTGGGGGCTCAAGGATGAATAGGAAAGTCTCTACCTTCCAGTCTAGTAGGGGAGGGCGATGTAGACAAAATTAGCCATACCTTGGTGTTATAAGGCCATCTATATCAAACTTGGAGATAAAGGGCTGAGGGTGGGTACAGAGCAGGATATACTAAGGAGGGGACATTAGCATTGGACCTTGAAGGATGACTAGGAGCTTGCTAGACAGAGAAGCAAGAGAAGGGCAACCATTCTAGGCAGCAGCTGAGGTCTGAACAAAGGCTTGGGCAGGGCATGGGAGTTTATGGCATGTGTACATGTCATAAACTTGTGCATGGGAATAACAAGGATAGGCAGAGAAGTCATCAGGGGCTTGGTCACCAAGAGGCTGGGGTTTGACTCTGATTTTTTTAGAAAACAAAGAGCCCAAAGTCTGAGCGGGGAGTAACATGGTCCGAACTGTAGTTTAGGAGACTCAGTGGTGATGCTCTATGGGGTCCAGAGGTCACTGAGCTGGTCCAGGAGAGGAAGGGTGAGGCCTTGAAGTCAGGTGGTGGCTCTGGGGGCTAAGAGGCAAGGAGTAGTTGGAATGGCAGGTGACAGGGAAGCACAGCAAAAGGACCATGCTGGCTCTGGCCCAGGTAGTCTCTCCCGAGATCCACAAGGCAACCAGATAAGGAAACTGAGGCACGAAGAGTGGCCCAAGATTCGTCCTCAGGCCCATGGCTGGACTCACACATACCTGGATGCCTCTGGGGGGAGTCCCAAGTTCTCAGTTGTGTCTCCCCTTCTGAACCCACCCAGAGAGCCATTGCCAAGGTGGCAGCTGAGATTTCCAAGCCAATCAGTCGTCCCAGTCTCCCTCCTCCCCCAGCTCTGATGGGGGGCGGGGTGCAGGCTGAGCCCTGTGTCTGGTCTCCTTGGCCTGTAGCTCCATTATCCTCCCAGCCGGGTGACCCCCTGCCGCTGCCCCACAGTGCTCTGGGAAGAAAGGCCCCTCTCTGACAAGAAAGCCCCATTCCAGGCTGGGCCCGGGGTCTGGGCAGTGCCTTTATCCATGGTGACCCTGCCGGAGTGTCAGCGGCACAGCCGTGTCGGGCTGCGGAGCCAGCCCCCACCCCCCTAAGAGCCTACTCCTGGGGCCTGTGGGAACCAGACTTTGGCCTGCAGGTCCCAGGGAGGGTGCCAGGCTCCTTCCCACCCCCCAGGGAATCACGCTTGGCCAACACGGTGACCAAGGTGGGTCTGCAGGGTTGGGGGCAGCTAAACAGAGCCCCTGCTTATGCACCGGGAAGGGGCCCCGAGGAACTCTTTGTCTGGCTTCCAGAATTATTTGGAGGAAAGCTGCAGGGGAGAGGCTTTGTGCCTTTGGGCCCACCCTGGGCCCCATTCCCCCCAGCAACCACGCAAGAGGGGCCCCTTTCCCCAAACTTTCCCCAGACCAGCCGGATGGCTCCTGCCCAATCCCCCTCCAGGTACAGTCCTGCCAGCGAGGAAAGGAGGCCTCACTCTGCCCAGCCTCCTGCAGACACTCACGTGCGTGGCACAGTCCCTTCCACTGCCCTCCCCCTTACAACAATGATAACCAGCTATCGTTTTCTTTATCGAGCACTTCCTTTGCACGGGGCATGGCGCCACATGCCTCTTTGTACCATATTATCATCCTCATTTTACCAAAGGGGAGCGGAGGCCCAGAGAGGGAAGGCGGCTTATCTAAAGTCACAGAGCATGTAAGTGAGACAGAATTTGAACCCAGGTCCATCAGGCCCACGTCTCATCCCCCGCACACGCCACCAGGGCTGCTCTGCTAACGAGGGGTGAAAAGGCAGAAGCTCTGCCCGAAGTCTAGCGACCTGACCCACCCCCCAGCCCTCTCCCCTCAGTCCCACTCCCAGGGCGGGCTCATGTCCACAGAGCCCTGAGTGCCCTCCAAGTGTCATCAGGCTGTCCTGGGGTGGGAGGGACGGATTCAGGGAAGACCAGACCCATAATTTAAGCCAGATGAGTCCAGCTTGAATTGCAGAGCCGAGAGGAGGGCTCTCCCCGAGGACCCCTGGGAAGTGGGAGAGGAGGCTCCCTGCTGGGAGTTCGGAAGGAGCTAGAACACCCTGTCCTCAGTAGTTCTCCCTGCTCCCAGGCCTGGGGTGAACCAGCACCCCTTTTCCACAGGCAGAAGCTAACTGTGGACTCTGAACTTCCTCAGAGGCCGGCTCTTGACAACAGCCTGGACGCAGCTCCAACACTGTGGCCCCCCCAGGCCAGAGTGGTCGGGCAGAGCTGGTTCAGATCCCTGCTGTGCAGCCTTAGTCGGCGGTAGTACCCTCTCTGAGCCTCGGCGTCCCTGCCTGGCAGGGGTGTCAGGAGATAACGTGTGCAGAGCATCAGAAACCCTGCCCGACACAAAGCAGGTGCCCAGAAAACTGATGCTGTCATCGTTACCATCAGCCACCGAGCAACACAGCGGGAGCCTTCATCTGTGCGTCCCCGAGTTTGTACATGAAAGTGTGTGTGTGGGTGTACACGTGGGGGTCTCCAATTTTCTGGCAGGAGGGAGTGCATAGTTTTTGGCAGCTCCTCGAGGCTCTTCCTGACCCAAAAGGAGTTGAGACAGCAAAAGACCATGATGCTCCCGTGGCACTCTCTTGGGGGTACACACCTCTAGGCCTCAGTTTCTCCACCTAAAGACCGGGGAGCCCTGCCCCGCCTGACTCACGCGGATGTTGCGAGGCTCAGGACAGACCGTGGAGGGGAAAGGACGCTGTGGACTGGACGGGGCTGTGGGACGGGAGGGCGATCTGTCCTCCTAAGTAGGCAGCCAGGCCACAGTGGCGGCCACTCCAGAGCCCCCTCACCCAGAGGCCTGGGAGAGACGCGGGCCCCCTGCCCCATCCCAGGGGCCGGGGGTGGAGCTCTGTCTTCCCTGACTAAGGAGTTCCTGCTACGGGTGGCCTCTTGACCGTGGTTCTGTTTTTAGAGGCCAGGAGACCAAGAATCCAGAGTCCTGGGTTCAACTCCTGACTCTGTCCCCACCTGCTGTCCCCACAGCAACCTGATGGCGCAGCATGTTATGAACGTGGGCTTTAGACTCAGAAGATCGTGGGTTCAAATCCCAGTTCTGCCACTAACTGGTTGTGTGGCCTTGGGCAATTTACCGAAGCTCTCAGAGATTCAGTTTTCTTGTTTCTAAACCAGAAATAATAATAGTTATGCTTCACAGCGGTAGATGCAACAGGGTAATGTAGTTAGCACATCATGAGGCTGCCGTGTGTGCTGATTGCCATTTTGTGAACCTACTTTGTAAAATCAACACTTGGAAATGAATTATGTTTTAACATTAATATTAGAATTTTATATTATAGTATCTTTTGTCATTCATATCATGACTAATCACCATGTGACATTGCACAAGTCCTTGTCCTCTTTGGGTCTTGGTTTCCCCATCTGAAAGTAAAGGGGCTGATTAGGAAAACAGCTGAGGAGCAGGAACAAACAGAGAATTTGGAGAGTCCTGGGTTTGAAGCTCAGGAAAAATCCACTTGGGCAAAGCCTTTCATCTCTCTGAGCCTCAGTTTCCTCATCTGAGTTATGGGTCTCACTTATCCATATTCAACAGACATTTGTGTGTATAATGTACCAGGTCCTGGGCTAGATGCTGTTTGACAAGACACAGACAGATGCTCCTGCCACCAAGTGATGGGTCCCAGTGACACCCCTCCCAGGGACACAGGAGAAGCAACTGAGCTGGTGACACGAACATGCCTTGCAAACTGCAGAGAGCCACACAGTGTCAGCCGCTGTAAAGGCCTCCAAAGGGCCTCCAGTTGCAAATCAGAAAATAAAAGGTGGAGGGTATCCCTAATATTTGGCTGCTAGGGAAAAATAAGAACGCTCTAAGCAGAGGCATAAAAGGCAGCCTTAAAATCTAGTAAGTGTGTGTGTGTGTGTGTGTGTGTGTGTGTGTGTGTGTGTGCGCGCGCGCGCACACACGGGCGTGGAACAAAATGAGGTCATATGGAAATGGACTATTTTTATTTCAACAAGACATTTTAAAAATACCCTTAATTATATGAAGATGGGAAAAAGAATTTCTCAAAAATTAGAGAGGACTGTTAGAGCCACCCTCTGGCCCCCCACATGCTTCCCCAAACCCCGCTGCCTCCTGCCTCCAGGCTTCTGCCCAGCACCTTCCCTGGCCCCCTCACCTTTCCCAGGGCCCCGCGGCCCTTGGCTCCCACTCCTGGGAGGCAACTGGCCCACAGATCTGGGCAGAGGGAGCCAGAATTCACTGGGCCCCACCCTTTAGGCCCTTCCCCATCAGGTTGTTAGTTCATACTCACCCTGGGAGGCAGGCCCTCTCACTAGTGCCACTGCACAGAGGAGGGAAGCCCATCACCCCTGGAGCTCAGGGCGGTTGTGTCCCCAGCCTGAGGTCACATAGCCTGCAAATGGTCTGCACAGCCCGGAGCTGGGTCCTTTCCCCTAGACGGGGCCATCTTCCGGGGCAGCTGCTGCTAAGGCTCTAAAGGCCCTGAGACCCAAGGAGGGAAGCCCTAGGACCACGCAAATTCCCCTGGGTGTGGGCGGGACAGACGGGGGCACACACTGGCCAAAGGTGTCCCTGGCACTGACTTCCATGCCGCTGCCCTCTCCAAATGATGATGACCATTTACTGGGCACTCACTACGCCTCACAGCAGCCTGAGAAGGCAAAGACTTACCTTCCCCATTTTACTGATAGGGAAAGCAGGGCTCTGAGAGCGGAAGCAACGCGTCCACAGTCACACCTAGTAGAGCTGGCACCAGGACGCGAACCCAGCTGTGTGGCTGCAGAGCCCCCCCGGGGTCAGCTGTCCTCCAGGGCAGCCCCCAGCCCCAAAGGAAAGGAACTTGTGCACGGGCCCCCAGCGACTCCTGACAGGGGTGGACCCGGGCCCAGGCCGGGCTCCTCCCTGCCCCTCTCCCTTCCATCCCCCAGAAGGTCCAGCATGCTGGAGTCACCAAGCGGCTGCCAAGAGATCAAATTGTCAATACATTATTAATTTACATTTGAAACAAAGAGACAGATGCTTCCACATCACAAACACCAACAGAGCCCCCTGGGGTGGTGATGGGCCGGGGAGAGGAGGGATGCAAGGCCAGTCTTCCCCACCCGGCTACTCCTGCCCGCGCTGTGTGAGCGGGGCCGGGCACAAAACCAGGGCCACTTGCTGATAGATAAGTTCCCATCACCGCCCCTCAGTCCAGCCAGCACCGTCTCCCCCTGGGCTCTGCAGTGGCTCCTTCCATCCCCTGCTTTGCCCCTGTCCTCCAGTCTGTCCCTTCATGACAGCAGCACTTTCTGAACACCAGTCAGATCCTGTCACCTCCTCAAAACCCTCTACTGCCTCCGTCTCACTCAAGGTAGAAGCCACCTGACGCCACCCTCCCCCAGCCCTCCTGCTCCAGCCACATTGGCCCCCTTGCACATTCCCGCTGCAGGGCCTGTGCCCTGACTGTCCCCACTGCCAGAAGGACACTCCCCCAGGTACCACCACGCCTCCCTCCCGGCTTCATTCTGGGCTCTGCTCAAACAGAACCGCCTTTCCCGGCCCCTCCCCGCGGTTGCCCGAGGACCTGCTGCAGTTCCTCTGCTGTGGTCTTCTCAGCACCACCCACACCTAACCCCCTAACCAGGTATTTAGCATCGGTCTTGCTCACTCAAAGAAAACCTCTATGGGGCAGGACAGTCCATGCTGTCCCCTGTAACCTGTCCTCAGCCACACTACTGCACCTCCCATCCGCATCCAGTGAGCAGTGGGGGAAGGGCTTGATGTCCACCAGACCTAAGCGCATGTCTGTCCCCACTGACCGGCTATGTGGCCCCACCCAGTCACTTCCCCCCGCTGAGGATCAGGAAGCTCATCTGTCCACCCAGGAGAGAAAAATCCCAGTGGGCCCTTCCTCCCAGGGGGCTGTGCGCATGCAGCGTGTGAACTCCCGAAGGCCAGAGCCATGAGGCCGATTCACCTCGGATCCCACCCCCCAACCCTGGGGCCTGGCCCTGTGCCAAGCCCCTGCAGACTTCAATACCAGTCTGTTCAATTAAAGGGAGATGATGGATGTCACAGCACTCTGCCAACTGTCACCCAAAAGAACAAACAGAAGCATATCTTCCTTTCACTCATCTGAGAACCCTGCATTCATTCATTCTTCCAATCAATACACATTAATTGAGCACCTACTATGGGCCAGGCACTACGCCAGGCCTGGGGAATCTAGCAATGTAGCCAGTCAGTTGTGGCCCCTGCTCTGGTTTACTGGCTGGTGGCAAAGATGGAGGTGATCAAAGAGACACACTAATAATTTAAAAATCACGACCTTGACAAATGTCGCAAAAGGGCAGCCCATGGAGCTATCTGGGGCTCTGGAGAGACTTCTCTGAAAAAGTGGAGGATGGGTAAGAGTTATCCAGGTGATAAGGAAACTGCATTCCAGCTACGGGGGACCAGTCAGTGCAAAGGCCCTGTGGTGTGAAGAAGCCTAAGAATGGTAAGGGACTGGAAGGCCAGGGGGCTAGAACTGCAAGACCGAGGTGGGCGATGGAGCTGAGCCAGAGGGGGACAGCCAGACCGAGCAGGGCCTGTGGGCCACGGGAAGTGGGGGTGTTTATCTCAACAGCAACAGGAAGTCATGCAAATGTCTTAGAGAACCGACATGACTGGATTCGAACTCCCAGTCTGGGTCAGGTCCTCCTAACACAGGTCTGTGCGTCTGTATCCCATTGTGGCTGTGGCTGGGGGGTATCAGGCTCAAGTCTCTTAATTTAGAGATTTCAAGACAAAAGATCATCTCCTTCCAGCATCTCATGCTCACCACCCTCAGGACTGGGCGTTCCAGAGTTGTCTGGGTGCCGCCGACCGAGGTCCGCCTGCTGGCTAAGGTCTGCCCGACAGCACAGTTGTCACAGAGAATTAAAACCTGCCCAAGAAATTTAGGAACCTCAGCATGGCTCCCCCTGTGATCCTAACTGGGAGGCATTACCCCGAGTGAGCAGATTATCAGGATGTGTAATTTCTGGAATAAACACAGCTGTGTTTGTTTCTCCGTGCAGCGTTCCAGACAGCACGGCAGCCCGGCCCGCCGCGTGCAGCTGGAGCCTCGCACCTTGGGACGGATGCCGGATGCCGTCACGGAGCCGCCGAGAAAACACCCCTCCCGAAGGCCAACGGGCACTCTCGTCCGGGCGAATCTGCCTGGAGGCCAGTTCAGGGCCCTCGGGAAGCGAGCAGAGAGACCCAGAAGGGACGCCAGTGTCGAGAAAGCTCCAGAGGTCTTTCCCTTTGGGACGGGGGGTGGTCACAGCCAGGACAACTGGCCTTAGCATCTTCAGCCATGGGAAGGTACCCCCTAGTGAGACAGGTCCACGTGCAGAACCCTGAGAAGGTCAGAGTGCAGCCCTGGAACTTTCCAGATGGGAAAACTGAGGTCCAGGCAAGGGGAATGCAGGGAATAGGGTAAGGCAGTGGTCCCCAACCTTTCTGGCACCAGGGACCAGTTTCATGGAAGACAATTTTTTCACGGACTGGAGGTGGTGGGGGGAGGATGGGGAGCAATGGAGAGCGGCTGTAAATACAGATGAGCTTCGCTCGGTTGCCCGCCACTCACCTCCTGCCCTGTGGCCTGGTTCCTAACAGGCCACGGACAGGTACCAATATGTGGCCCAGGGGTCGGGGACCACAGGCTACAGCATCACACAGAGCAGGGCTTCCACGCCAGTCCCATTGCCTAGGGACTGTGTGACATGTACAACCCCTCAGAGGCTCAGTTCCGTCATCTGCAAAGCGGGGGTGGTCATGCTTACTCCACGGAACTGGTTTGAGGATTAACAGGATCTTGCACGTTGAGGGTTTGTGCAGCGCCAGGCAGTGCAAGAAGCCCATCAGTGATGGGTATTCCTCACTCACTCACTCATTCACTCAAGTAGTTGTTCACTGAGTACCTGCGACATCCCAGGTACCACGCTGGGCACCCATAAACCAAAGAGACACAACCCCCTGCCTCTGTGAAGCTTACCTTCTTACACAGAGAAAAATGATGACGAAATAATGTTGTATTTTTGTTGCTGTCATTATTATCTCCATTTTACAGCAGGGTAAACTGAGGTTTAGAGTGGTTAAGAAATTTCTTAAGTGCCCATTATTTATTTTTATTCCACCTCACTCTCAAAAGGGCTAGAGGAAGATGTCAAATAATGTCTAAGTCTTTACAGCTAGAAAAGGGAGCCATTGATTTTAAAGCTCTTATCTCCTTTGGAAAGAGTTTTAGTAGCTATGGACCTAGCTCCAAGTTCCAGCCCTGCCATTGGCTTTGTGCGACTTCAGGCAGGTAGCTGCCCCTTTCTGGGACTCAGTTTCCCCGCATGCCCAACTCTGGCATTTCACATTCTGGGATGATTCTCAGGGTGCTGCTTGGGTTGTCCAGGCTCTCTGGAACAGCTGGGCCCCACCAGGTGCCTGTCACCTTTCCCTGGCACCAAGGAGTGAAGTGGGCAGGGCAGGACGGGACCTGGAGGAGCTCCCTGGGAGCTGGGGGGCTTCAGCAAGGGGAGAAAGGAAGCGGGCAGCTTCCCTGCCCTGACTTGTCCACTCTGCCATGTTCCCTACCATCCTGGCTCCCCCACCAAGGATGTGGGCTACATCCTGGCCTCTCCCACTGCTGGAACAGGTGGCTAGGCAGGAGTAGCCTGCACCCAGAGTCTGGCATAATAGAGGCCAGGCCCACGCAGCCTCTCCTGGCCTCCAGCCTGCCTCTCCCTGCCCTGGATCCTCCTCCCACGCCAGCTTCTGCGGCATCTTCCTGAATCCTCCCCTACTTTTCATTTCTTCCAGGGGCTCCCTATTTCCTCTAGCATCAGCTGTAGCCTATCACGCAAGCCTCTCGACTGGCTCAAACCTCCGCTGTCAGCCTCCTCTCCCATTTCCCCTTCGCACACTTTCACTGGCTGTGGCTTCTACAAGCCTGCCCCTTTCTGGCCTCTGGGCTTTGCTTAGGCTGCTCCCTCTGCTAAGAGTGCCATTTCTTCCTTCACTGCATGTCGAAATCCTACCGGGCAAATACGCCCCCCAAAGCACAGGCTGGGAGACTTTCCCTCTGCACTCAACACGTCCTGTCTCATACACAAGCATGCATTAGAAAGTGTGACCTTGGGCACACCACAAACATCTCTGAACCTGCTTTCTTATCTGCAAAATGAGTGTTAACAACCATGGTGCAGGGCTGTTGAGAGGAATAGATGAGAGCAAGCCAGAAAAGCACCCAGGATGGTGCCTGCACTCAGTGGAGGCTGCAGTGAGATGATGGTGGAAGAGGAAAGGAAGAAGAAAGAGAAAGAAAAGAAGGGAAAGGAGAGGTGGAGGAGAGAGAAAAGGAAAAAGAGATGGAGGAGGAGGAAGAGGAAGAAGAGGAAGGAGGCCTTGCCTACCATCTCTACTGGGATATAATTCTTTGCCATCAGAATGTCAATGCTCTTTAATGCCTGTCCATGTCCCCTAGCATCCTAGAGGCTTTCAAAATTAATTGTTGATGGATGGACGAATGAAGGAGAGGGTGGGATTGTGGGAAGGAGGGAGGGATGTATGGACAGATGAACAGAAACAGACGAGTCTGGAGGAGACCGAGTGTGCTACCCCGGAAGCCCAGCAGCAGAGCATCCCACTGGCAGGGGAGGCTTCTGGGACCAGATGCCAAATCTGTTCCCCTGCTGTTGCATCTCCCCCGGCTCTAAGCTCCTGAGCTCCTGGCCAGCATCGGTCTGCTCTCAAGGTGGAGTGAGTGGAAGCTCGGGACAGCTGATGCCCAAGGGAGTTCCAGCTCTTCCCCCACCTGTCACCAGGCTCTGAGAGCACCAACCCCTGACAGCAGGAACAAATCTCCAAAAGTGTGAGCCAAGTCAATGGGAAAATAGGATTTACTTTGCAGAAATCCACTGTGGGGGCCAACTTCTCCGGAACTTCCCAGTGCAGAAACTTTGGCAAATCCACAGTCAATGGCTCAGAAGTTTTCTCCAAACCTGGGCACTGTGCTGTTTGCTGGCTCTTTCCAGGGCCAGAAACTGGAGAATAAGGAAACATCACAGTCCAGATCCCACAGGGAAACTGAGGGGGAGGACTGCATTCTGGTGTTTGTTCATTCATCCATCAGTTTATCCACCCGACTATCCAAAACATGCAACCATCCTGCCATTATCCTTCCATCCACCCATCCATCCATCCATGCATGCAGTCTCCATGATATTATCCTTCTATCCAGCCATCCACTTATCTATCCAGCCAGCCAACCATCCAACCACCCAACTATTCAATCCATGCAATCTCCATGAAACTATCTTTCTATCTATCTATCATCCATCCAAGCATCAACCTGCCCATCATTCTTCTAACCACCCAATCTGTGCACTCATCCAGCTACTCACCCATCCAACCATCAATCACTCAACCACCCATCTAACTGCCCATCCAACTGTCCAAGTGTACACTATCCAAGCAGTATGGCTGAGAATCTCCCAGTATGGCTGGGAGGATATCAGGCACATTGACCCAGTACACAGTATGGTCTACCCTGGGCAATGTAAAAGAGGCACATGCAAGGTACCACCAAGGACACAGAGGCCACCAAGGACAGAAGCGGGAGGACTCAGTGAGAGGCGTCAGGGCAGCTTCACAGGAGATGCTCAAGTTCGATCTTAATAAGCAGTGAGAATTGACCAGAGAAAGTGAAAAGGGTACACAGGCCAGGGGAAAGGGCAGGGGCACTGAAACAGCACGGTGGATTCTGTGAGTCCAAAGCCTTGGGTCTTCCTAACTACTTGGTTAGCTGTGGGTCCCCAGTTTATCCAGGTCCACCAGATTCTATAATTTCTCTTGATTCCTGAAAAGAATGGGCAACATCCTACTGCAGCTGGGTGAGAAGTTGCCGTCTGTTGCCCCGGGCTGTGCTCTGGTGGCTACAACAGGGATAACCTGGCAGACAGAAAGTGGGTGCCCCACAATTGAGTGGAATGGGCTTTGCTGCCAAGCAGACCCAGGTATGAATCCCAACTTCACATTTTTTTGCACGTTATTTAACCTCTGAGCCTTCCCTCTTCTGAAAATAAAGAAGGCGCTAGTAGCTGTGTGTTAGGCCGCCATGAGGACTGAACCAGACAGTACCGGTGGAGTGCTTGGCATGCCACAGGTAACACCAGTCATTCTTCCCAGGCACTGCCGACACTCAAGTCATACTGTGTGCCAGGCAAAGTGGTCTAAAATAGTGGTTCAGAAAGTAGGCCCTAGACACATATGAGTCAATTCTCAGTTCTTTGTCCATGTCTGCAACTTATGTACAAACGGTTTAGGAAAAAATACACACACACACACACACACACAAGGGGGAGAAGGAGAGAGCACACACACAAGTGAGCAAATGTGGTAAAAATTTTCACAATTGTTGAATCTAGGTGAAGGCTACATGGGTGTTTATTTTACTATACGTTCAACTTTTCCGTATGTTTAAAATATTAAAAAGAAGAAAAGAAATTAGTTCTTAGGTGGGCACAGTGGCACATGCCTGCAGTCTCAGCTACTGGGGAGGCTGAGGTGGGAGGATCACTTGAGGCCAGAAGTTCGAGGCTACAGTGTGCTATGGTTGTGCCTGTGAATAGCTACTGTGCTCCAGCCTGGGCAATATAGCAAGACCCCATCAAGAAAGAAAAGAAAGAAAGAAGGAAAGATGGAAAGAAGGAAAAAAAGAAAAAGGAAGGAAGGATGGAAGGAAGAAAGAAGCTCTTTTTCAATGTATCTTGGGGCCAGGCAGCCCAAGATTGGTTCTAGCTCCACTATTACAGGCCGAATGACCATGGGTAAATTATTTTCCTTCTCTAAGCTTTAATTTTTTAATCTCTAGGATGTGGGTAACAATGATACCTAGACCCAGTGTGTGGTCTTTAGCAAGTCCTCAAAAAATGCCGGTCGCTGCTGTTATTATTACTAATATTACTCTTCTCACTGAGTAGCTGAGACACTGGGGCTAGGGAGAGGCTTGGTAAAACACCTGCTTTTTTCATACATGAGCTCTTTTAATTCCCCAAACACCACCACGGGGTAGGTGATGTTATCCTCGTCTTACAGATGAGAAGCTAAGGCTAAAGCGGGAGAGCTGACTTACCCCAGCTGACACAGCCGGCGAGCGGAAAAGCCAGGATTTGATCACAGTTCTGGCTGTCCCCAAATCCGGGATCTTTCCCCCAGCATCTCCTGGACGCAGGCCAAGGGGCCCAGCCTCATCACCCTTTCAACTCCAGAAGGGGCCGGGCAGAAGGGGGTGCCGCGTGTTGCTGGCATGGCTGTGCTTCCGGGCCAGCTAGGGGCACCCAGTGTCGGGGGCCCCTTGGCAGCTCGGGAGCTCTTTTCCACTGTTCTCCCCGAGAGCCACGGGAGCTGCCATCTGAGGCCGTGGGGAGTGACAGCTGACGCTGACGGGGACAGGCAAGAGGACGTGCTGGCCAGGGCTGTGACTCGAGCAGACTCCCTGGGCCACGGCCTTTCGTGGGTTCCAAAAACACCCTGCGGGCTCTGGCTGAGGCTGTTCCCAGGCTCTGCCTCCCCGTGAGAGGCGGAGAAGCCCCATTCAGGCGGGACGCATCCCACTGTGCGCTAAGCCGCTTTCTCCCCACTTACACGTTTCAGATGCTTTTTGTCCTTCCGGCTTCCCATGGACTCAGGCCAAGTGACAAGTTGGTGCTGTGGACATATGTCGTCACCATAATGGGAATGTTGACCCCACGCTCTCTCCCTGCTGGGGCCAGGCAGCTTGCACCCCGCCCCAGTGCTTGGCATGCCCCATTCTCAGCCCCCCAGATGCATCACACACACTCGCAGCCCCCACCCCGGTCTTTGCAGATGTTGCTCCCACTGCCTGGAATCCGGCCGCGGGCCCTTCACCTGGCTGCCCCTTGAGAATCATCTTAGAAGTCACCTCTCCCAGAAAGCCTCTTCTTACCGCGTTTTACAGTTCAAGAAATTGAGGCTCAAAGAGGTACGTTAAAAGGGCCAAGGTCATGCTGTTTGGAAGTGTCAGAGCCAGAGGTCCAGCCTGGCACGGTTCTGTTCTTAGACCACGTGCTTTTCATTCATTCCACCAACTCCGCCCTGACAAAGAGACCAGGGGAAGACGCGCTCTCCGCCTCCAACCACGGCAGATGCCTGCAAGATGGTCTTCTGTTCCCGGACTCTTCTGGAGGGTGGGAAACAGGGACCATGCAGGGAAGTTACAGGAAAAGAGACTCCTCAATTCAAGGTGAGGAGGCACGTTCTGCCACCCCCACTGCTACCAGCTGTGCGACCTCCGGTAAGTCCCCGGAGTCCTCTGAACCCCAACTCCCCCATCGGTACAATGGCGGTAACAACACCCTTGCTATTCTTTACCCAAAACACCCACGTTAGAGCTTGTAAACCACCAGCCAGTGAGCCACGTCCAGCTGGCGAACATGGTTTGGTTTGGCCAGGACTGGATTTTAGAATAAAATGAGTGAACATTCAAAAATCAGTTTTCCTGTAAGCATCGGAACTTTGCAGATCAGATCTGGCAAAACGACACGGATTCCTGCATGACAGCGTGGTCAGGAGGGTAGCACCTGCCTTCTTTAGGCCGGATGTGTGTGTGCTCTTTCTGGGCGCTACTGTACGTCCCACCTCCAGCTCCCCCCAACCCCCATCCACAGCCGGGCCAGCTTGCCAGGCTGGGGCCTGCGACCAGGACTCTCACTGGGCTTGATCTCCTGCTCGATCAGCAAACAGAAGCCCCATTTCTCGCTCAATGGTTTAACACAGGAAATTGGACTGTGCATTGCTCAGGGACCCTTCCGTAGGTGTTTGGAGTTGACGCTCTGAGCTCAGAGGCCCCACCTGCCCACTTCACTGTCGGTGCAAATCTCCACGTGCTCTGGGGCCAACCTGTGATCCAAAATGAGATTGACGGCAACTGGCCAACACCCTTAGAACTTTTTCTTTTTGTCCACTGCTTCCCTACTCCTGCAGTGGCCAAGGCAGGAGGAACAACCATAGTCATCCCTTTACAGGTTCTTTCATGGTTGAGTAAAGAACACAGGTGCTCCCTGGTGCAGCCTTCGGAAGTGACTGAAATTATCATCCCCAATTTACTGATGGGAGCATTGAGGCCAAGAGGGCTGAACTGACCTGCCCCAGACCACAAGGGCACCTTGGACACATGCTTTGAGTTCAATCCCACCAGGCCAAGGCCTCCTTCTCTGACCCCAAGCCTCATGCTGGGCCTTGAATATCTGTAACTATGGGCTGCCATTTCTCATTAATGTGTAGGTTCCTCTACTGCACAAGCATCTATTTAGTGCCTGCCATGAGCCAGGCCTTACCCTGTGCATGATGAGCGGAGAGTCCCTGGCCTCTCGGGCAGGCAGACGACACTGGAAGACAACGCAGGGAGAGAGGGGCTGGGGCTGGGTGGGAGGAACCGAAGTGAGGAATGAGGTTTCTGGCTGCTGCCCCCACCTGCACGCTGGACTGTAAACTCCATGGGAGGCTGTCTCCAACATGGCTGCCAGCAATTCCTCCCCTTGCTAAAACGAAGCCCCTCCTCCCACAAAGGGGGGTCTAGATCTAAGTCTGGACCACAGGTTGACCCAGAGCACACAGAGGAGTGGGAGTGGCGGCAGAGGGGGGTCCACTGAGTCTGAATGTCACCTGATGCAGTGGATCGGGACGTGATGGGGGGAACTTGGACAACCCACAGTCAAATTTTCTGTATTAAACGGAAAAAGAGGCCGGGTATGGTGGCTCATGCTGTAATCCCAGCACTCTAGGAGGAAAGGCAGGAGGATCACCTGAGCCCAGGAGTTTGAGGTTGCTGTGAGCTAGGCTGATCCCGCGGCACTCTAGCCTTGGTGACAGAGTGAGACTTTGTCTCAAAAATAAATAAATAAATAAAAAAGAAATGGGCTTCTCTGGAACAATGGAGCAGAAAACCAAGCCCAGTATGGTTTCCCTTTCCTTGAAGCTGATGAGGAAGGCTGGGATGAGTCTGAGCTGGCTCTGTGACTGGCTCTGACCAACAGAAAGCTGCAGGGATGACATTTGGTGACATTAGAGCCTAGCCCTCAAGAAGTCTTGTGGTTTCTGCTTCACCCTCTTGGGAGCCAGCGCCATGAAAGCAGCTCAGTCTAGACTAATACAGGATGAGAGACCATGAGGAGGGAGCAGGGACCCAGCCTTCCCGCCATCCCTACCAGGGCCTCAAAGCAGCATGTGAGGCCATGACGGAACTTTCAACCCAACCTAGCTGAGCGCAGCCTCATGAGTGACGCTGACCCCAGATGGAACAGAATAGACACCCGGCTGAGCCCAGCCCATCCACTGAATTGGGAGAACTAAAAAGTCATTGTTGTTTTAAGCAGGTAAGTTGTGGGGTGGCTTATTACACAGCAACAGGTAAGAAAGACGCTTTCTAGGTGCAGAGCCCTGTACTTTGTGTCACTCTCCTGTCCCCTGCCTGGGGCCTAGCACTGGGCACTGTGTCCTGGAGCTGGAAGGGGTCTCCAAAACCACTGAGCCCCATCCCCTCATTGTATAGAAGAGGAAGCTAAGGCCCAGGGAGGAGGAGCAATTGACTCCGGGTCACACAGAGAGTCGGGGGAAGGTCTAGGAGGCAAACTCAAACCCTACAGGGGCCAGATGAGGAACACAAATGTGTTGGCCGCAAGTTGGTGGTAAGTTGTCCCTTGTGCCTGCTATTTGGCTCCAGCCAACTGTGGCCATGTGGGAGTGTGGGCCCAGTGAAACCAGATTGTCTGACTTTTCAGAGAAGCCAGAAACAGGCTTTTTTTCTTTAAAATCTCTTGATTTTCAAATGTTGGCTAAGAATTCAAATTGGATTCATGATCTCTGGGCTGTGGAGACTGGCTTTGGGCTTCGAGCTTGGTCTGGTCACAGGCTTTGGGCAAGTCACGTTACCCCCCAGGCCTCAGTTTCCTCATCTCTAAAGTGGGCACCATGGCTCTTGCCCACTTACAGGATTGCTGTGAAAACCCAATGAGTTAATGTATTTGGAATAACAAGCTGCAGACGGCCCTGTGACTGCTCCATAGTGTCAGTTCTCTGCGGAGGCGCCCCTTACAATGTAATGAGTTAACACCCGATTTGTCTACGTTAGAACAACATTATTCTGACCATTATGACAGAGATTGCATTTTTATGGCAGGTTTGTGAGTTCCAGAACCCTCCTGCTTGCATTATCTCAGGATGCTGATGGAGTTAGAGGCTGGACGGCTGCCTCGGAGACCCTCGCCAGAGCCAAGCCTTTCCTCTGAGCAGGGAGGCATGTTCCAGAAGTGGCAGAGAGCATGAGCTCTGGAGTCACCCAGGCCTGGGTTCGAATCCCTGCCCTACCACTCCCTAGGTATCCTTGGGCCAGTCACTCTCAGAGATTCAGTTTCCGCATCTGCAAAATGGGTATAATAATGCAACCACCTCTGGGGCTGTTGGGGCAACTGCATGGGGAAACATGGACAATGCCCTTAGCACAGTGCCTGCCGCAGGAACTGAGGGCTGTCGCCACGATCGTGGCAAGGAGGTTGGTGCCTGCAGGCATGGTGTCAAGAGGGAGGGCATGGCCATGAAGGATCCCCCCCTTTCCTGGATTAGGGAGGCCAAACTGGGGTGGGGATTGGGCCTCTGAGGAACACCTGGATGGAACCCAGAGGGGCTGGAGGGGCCTCTTGACCACCCTCAAAAGTTGGGCAGAGCCTTGCCCTGTAAGGCTGGGAACAGAAGGGGCGGGGAGAACTAGCGACAGAGAACCTAGTACAATGGCACCCACGTTCCCTGACTCTGAATCCAGTTTCCCACTGGTATCGGCAATGACAGCACACAGTTAACATTTACTGCACGCTCATCACACCTGAGGCACACACGCAGCTTAGCCTTCCTCAGACCAGCGCATCTGTTCCTCACAACCGTCCCAAGACCTAGCAACTATTATTATCCCCATTTTAGAGATGAGGGAACCAAGGCTCAGAGAGGTTAAGTAATAAGCCAAAGGACACACAGTAAGGGACAGTCTGACTCCACACCCCCTTCGTATAACCCCCAGGCTCTGCTGTTCATGGAACAGAAGAGATGGTGGTGTGGGCCAAGCTAAAGGGCTGTGGGATTTCAGAGAAAGGATCAAGGACTTCCGGCCGGAGGTGAGGGTGTTGCTGATATTTCATAGCCACGACAGCTAATGAATATCAGGCACAGTCGAATATCAGGGTTTTCTGCTGGTCACTGTCCTCGCCATGAGCAGGTAGTATCTTCACTTTACAGATGAGGAAACTGAGGCTCAGAGAATGTATCACTTGGTCAAGCCACAGAGCAGGCAAGGTCTTACCTCAGAGGACACTCCTACTCCCAGGGGGCTGCACGGGACAGCAGATGGCTCCAGGAAGCTTACCTAGTGAGGGTGGCCTAGGTAAGCCCCCAGGTGACACAGGGGCACTGGGGAGACAGGTGTCCCCTCCCCCACCCTCCGGAAGGCAGCTGCTTTAAAAGGCCCTAAAACGCTTTCAAGGCAGCCTTATCAGACGGCGCTGATCCCAATCAGGGAGCTTCCAGGTGCTGCCACAATCAACCGCCAGCCGCCCCACCCCTGGGAGCTGTGCAAACATTCTCTCCTTCCCTGCCTTCCCCGCCAGCCCTCTTTTTATGCACGAGCGGCAGGCAGCCCGGCCAGTGGGCGCTAACTCTGATTGATTTCACTTCATTTCAGTCTTTTCCAGTTTCCTGCTGAGGTTTCTCTTCCTCTTTCCCAGGAGTCCTGTGTTTTATCTTAGGCTCCTGGGGGGCAAAATTTGCCTGCCCAGTGGAAAGAGTGTGTTAAAAATACAGATTCCCGGCCAGGCGCAGTGGCTCACACCTGTAATCCCAGCACTCTGGGAGGCCGAGGTGCGAGGAGGATCGCTTGAGTTTAGGAGTTGGAGACCAGCCTGAACAAGAGTGAGACCCTGTCTCTACTAAAAACAGAAAAATTAGCCAGGCACGCCAGTAGTCTCAGCTTCTTGGGAGGCTGAAGCAGCAGGGTCGCTTAAGCCCAGGAGTGTGAGGTTGCAGTGAGCTGTGATGATGCCACTGCACTCTAGCCCAGGGCGACAGAGAAAGACTTTGTCTCCAAAAAAATAAAACCACCAGCTTCCCCACCTTTGCTCCCCATCTACCAAATCTCCAGCTAAGTCAGGCAAGCAGGTCAGGTCACAAGCCAGGGCCTTGGTCAGAGGTGCAGCCAGGTCCACCTCTTCCAGGAAGTCCACCCTGGTCTGCACCCACTCAGCCCTCCTGGGAGTACAGATCCCCTGCCTTGCTCAGCCCAGGCTTCCTGTCATGGCCAGCTCCATCTGCCCCTTCTTGTTAGGGTCCTCTCTGTACGAAGAGAGTCTCTGGCCTAAATTCATAGGTGAGCTCTGGGCAGGCACAGTCGACCAGTCGCTACCCTGGGCTGAGTGCCCGGCAGAGTTGCCTGGAGAACCTGTCCCTGCCTTGTCACCGATGCAGAACTTTGATGAAGGAGGGCCAAAGGCACCAGGAACGACAACCCCCAGGGAAGGACAGGGGCCACAGCAGGGCTGGGGAGGTGGGAGGAAGTGGGGAGGTAAACCCAGGACTCCAGAGACGGGGGAAGTAAGTCCTACTGTGTGCCCGGTGTAGACTGGCGTTTTCACAACCATTGTGAGAATCTTCTCACAAAGCTACAGCTCCCTCCCCAGGAAATCCACATTAACACCCCGTGTGCTGTTACAATCTCAGGGTGATCACAGAGCCCCAGCACATAGGAGGCCCAGCTGAGAGCCCCCTTGGGCTAAGAACCTGAGTATTCTCCCCTGCCAGGGTCCACGAGGAGGCAGAGATGGAGTTCCTTCCGAGTCTACCCACACTTGTGGGGTTGCCGTCTGAGGCCAGGGGACGTTGGAGCACGTGGAGTGGGTTAAGAGACACCGAGGGCTGATCTGTCACCTGGACAATCCAAATGCCAAAGAGGGGGCCAAACGAGGATACCACCATCACTGACCACGGGCACTCCAGGGGAGGGACCTCAGGGGGTAGAGACCAACATTTAATGTACACGGCCATGTGCCTGAGTGCCTGACACTTTTCATGGTCTTCACGGAACCCCAAGGAAACTGAAGTCCAGGAATCTGAGCTCCTCGCCCCAGAGCACACAGTGTGTGCCGGGATTAGAATCCACGTCTGTCTGTCCCCGAAGACAGTGCCTTTTCTCCACCCTGCTCTGTCTATGAAGTCAGGGGGCCCTGCTCCCCACGGCAGCCAGAACCCCCTCTCCCTCTCAGCATCTGACACAGACTAGATATCTGGTGACTCTTTTAAAATATATAGATGGATGGAGGGATGAGTAAATGAATGAATGAAGTCAACTTGCTTTTGAATCCTACAGCATTTGAGTTTGAAATCTAAGCCCTGATTTCCAGGCTAAGACAGACACATGAAAGCAGCCTCCTTTAAAAAATCAGAAGCAAAAGAAACAAACATAAAAGGAAAACCAATTCCAAATTAATCGCACTGAAGGTCGCTGGGTGTTAGATAGGTAACTCCTGAGAGGTGGGCCCAGCAGGGCTGGGATGGGGGTGGGAGAGACAGTGGGGGGAGGGAGGGAGGCTCCCTCAGCCCCATCCGAAGGGACTTGTCTGGCCAGCTCAGCCCACCTGCACTCTCTGCTCCGGCTGAACTGGTCTATTTATTACCCCAAACACTTCCTTGCCTCTCTGCTCCGGCCATCCCCTTGGTGTCTCTGTCTGGGAAGATTTCCTTGATGTCCCCAGCCAGGTGGACTTCCCTGCGTCTCTGTGTCATTCTCCTGACACTTACCATGTGAAACAATATGTTCACTTGACATTCAATTCAATCCGTGTTCCTCAGCCGACGGTGCCGTTCAGTTGCTGAGCGCCCACGTGGCTGGGCTCAGCGTGAGGCACTGGGGATGTGGCAGCAAACGTGGCAGATGAAGTCCTGGGGTTTACAGGCTCGTGGGCAAGGCAGACACTAAACAAGTCCCTGACACTGTTTCAGGTGGCATTGGGTGTTACGAAGCAAAACACAGCAGTGGGATAGAAAGTAGCAGAACTGGGTCTGCTCAGTCAGGGAAGGCCTCCAGGGAGGTAGAATTTGAACAGAGCTCTTTAGACCACAACTGTGGACATGAAAATGAGCCAGATGGGTCTCTGCCCTCAGGGAGCCCACAGTCTAGCAAGGAACAGACAAGCTGGCCTTGTCCTCACTGCATAGGACCAGATCTGGCTCATCTGAACACCACACACACCGCAAGTTAGCAATCTTTCCAAACAGGAATCTGGCCAGGTCCCTCAATGGCTCAAGAACCTTCAATGGCTCCCCACTGCCCTCAGCATCAAATCCAGACTCCCCAGCCTTCCATTCTAGTCCTTCAGGGCCTGCCCTAGCCCCCATTCTCAGTCTCATCCCCCACCCCCTGCTGTCCTCAACAGCCACCCCGCCTCAGACACACAGAGTAAGTGCCTGATCATCCTGCTTCCATGTCCTTATAAATACCATTTCCTTTTCCAGGCAAAATTTTCCTCGTCCTCTAAGTCCCAAAGTCAACCTCCTTAACTCCCGAGAAGAGCCCAGTCGTCAGCATGACAGGTGGCTGAGGAAGTTCCATTGCAGGGAGAATAGATAGCGAGAAACGAGGCAAAGCATAAAGCCATAAAAGGTGAAATAACCCTCTTCATCCTAAACCACCCGTGCTGCTCCGAGTGGGTCACGACTTCCTCCTGGAAGCACTCGGGGTGCACTTACGGCATTCTGTCTTGCCAACTGTTTTCCCTGTCAGCTTGTCCCTTGTGTCCCTGCCCGCTCCAGGGTTCTGCACCACATCAGCCGGAGAGGAAACTCCATAAATATTTGGAGAGCAAAGGAACAAATCTAAGGAGACTGATTTCTCTAGACCTCAACCTCTGGGTCCCATCTAGTGGTGGGTCGGCCACTGGCCTCTTCTCCTGCTGGACATGTCCCCAGGGCTCTTCCGTCCCTCTCTAAGCCTTCACTCTGGATGCTCCACACAAGGAAGCCATGTTTCCTTTGGAGGGGCCTCATGGTTTTGGGGAGACACTAAGCTTACTATCCGAACCCAGGTACACCCTCCCCCGAGTACACACCCCACCTCCCTCCTCTCTGCCATTTCACAGGAGCTGGGGATTTCCTAGGGCCTTACCGGCCAGGACAGCCCCGGTGCAGGCTGAGGAGAGGAGGAGGCGGAGGGGAGGGAGTGGTGGCCTCGGGGCTGCCCTCCCACTACCCCCCCAACCCCAGCCTCAGTCCTGTTTCCACAGACGGTGCTGCTCCCAGGACAACCCTGCTGTCTCCGGGGACATGCCACAGGCAGCACAGCCGTCTTCACCTTCCACCCCCCAAAGGCCACACCGAGTCCTAAAAGACGGACTGGACTGCCCTTATCCCTTATCTGGCCGGATCCGCACAAACACCCCATGAGACAGGCAGGACAGGCTTCACGATCACCCTTATGTGGCAGATGAAGAAAATGAGGTTGGAAGAGGGTAAGTAGGGTGTACATGGTGGAATCCCAAGAGATTACCCAGACCGCTTTCCACCCAGGGAAACTGAGGCCCCTACAGGGAAGAGAGCTGGCCCAGGGTCCCACAGTAATTTAGAAGCAGGCCCCCGCCCTCCCCCTCATATGCTCTCCCCGTCCATTCTGCCAGCTTTTATTAACCCCTAATGGACTAAATTCCTTAGTGTCCGGGGAGCAAAGGGAGAGGCTGAAGCAAGGTCTGGGGTGTCCACTGCGGCCCCCCTCCCACGCTGCTGTGGCTTCTCTTTCCCACCCCACCCCCAAGCAGCGATCCCCTCCTGTGACGTCAGCCGTCGACCAGCCCTGTGTCCGGGGCCAGGGTCCAGTCTGGCCACAACCCACCAGATTCCAACGGCCCCCTGCCAGGGCCACGGCTGGACAGACATGGCCCTTCCATCTACCCCGAGGTAATTAAAAACACACCCAGGCCTCTTCCAATGAGAGAGGGGCCAATTTTCTTCCCCTCCAGCACCGCTGACTGCAACCTAAATAGCAATATTTATGCCAAGCTCCCCATAATACTGTAAACATCCCAACGTATAGTGGGCCAATGCATGAGTCATTTCCCCAAAGCCAGAGTTAATAAGTGGTACCTCAGCCATATTCCAGGGAGCTCCCGCCAGCAGCCGGGTCCAGGGCTGCCCTCCACACCCAGGGCCCATGGCACCTCAGTGCCCTGGTGGCCCCACTCCGGGAAACCACAGGCAGCCGCCAAATCCTCCAGGAGCCGGAGGACAGCTGCCTCGGTGCCAGAAACTGTGGCTGCCATCCAGGGACACCCCCACCCCCTGACTGCGGTAACTAAAGCGCTCATTACTGAGAGAGAAACTAAAGTTACAGCACAGGGTCCCCCACCATGCCATTCCCAGAGGCTGCAGCCCCCATGCCTGGTCTGATTAGTTTTGTTTAAGCTGCAAGAGGGGAAGGGGCTCCCCACCACCCCAAAGTGGCCTGAGAAGAGGGCATATATGCTTCACCCACGGTGGCAGAATCCTGGAAGGGGTTACCTTGTTTGGGGACAGGAAAACCTAGCAAAGTGGGTTCTAGTTTCCAAGATCCAGGTTCTATTTGTATCACCCAGTAGCCATGAGTAGGACACCGGACTTTTCTGAGCCTCAGTTTCCCTATCTGTTAAAAGGGAGTAAGAATCACACCCACCTGGCTTCGCCAGAAGGTTTATTTTGAGAGATCCAACAGAATTGTGAGCGGGAAAGCACTTTGTAAAGCTTAAAGTACCTTGTCAACTATGCAGCACGTTGTAAACCACAGAGAACTATGTATAGTGCAAAGTACTTCATAAACTGTAAAGCGGTTTGAAAACTGTAAAGTGCAGTACACATGAGAACCATTATTCATATTCATTTCTTGCCCTGCAAACTCGGCCATTCGTGGTCGACACACCCAGACCCCACTAACTTTCCTTTCAGAGCAAGCTAGCTCGGGAGACCTGGCAGCCACCCCTGTCCCCCTGGGGGTCGGGTGGTACCAACACACGAGGCCATGGGGAGAGGGCCCAGCGACCCTGGCCAAGGCCAACACATGGCAAGAGCATCTGGTCCGGCCTGGCGGCAGCTGGAGAGTTCCCGGGGCTCCGGCCGCCACGCTGAGCTCTGCGGCCGCGGGGCGGTGGCCGGCAGGGGTGCCCGGAGACCCCGCGCGGCGGAGAGATGCCCACGGACCCATCCCCCCCGTCCTCCCGGGGAGGGGGCCCCATTGTACGCCGCGGGCGATGGGCAAGCACAGACGCGGAGGCCGGCGCACTCGCTCCCACTCTGCCCGTTCCGGCTCTCCGGGGCGCCGGGCCCCATCCCGGGGCGCGGGCTGGAAGCCCCCACCCCAGCCAGCCGCGGTGCCTCCCTCCCTCCGCTCCCTGCCAAACTTTCCAGCCCCGACTGCGCACGGGCCCCCCCGGCCCGCGCCCCTCCACCCGGTGCCGAGCAAGGCCAGGCCGGCGCTGGGGGGCTGCCCCGGCCGGGGGCGGCGAGCGCGCGTGGGCAGCCCCCAGCCCTGGGCGGCGCTCGCCGGGCTGGCTACAAAGCCTCGGCAAGATGGTCCCTTCGCCTCCTCCTGGCACAGTCAATCAGCGCCCGCCGCTCCCCGGGCGCCCGCGGGGCCCGCTCCTCCCGGCGCGGCCGGACACACCTCCCTGCGGCCACCTGCGCCCGGCGCTAGCCCCCGGGCAAACTTCGCGGGCCGCGGGGCGGAGGTGGGCGCCGGCGGCAGCCCGTGCCCGGCCGCTCCCCGCCCCCACCGCCCGCCCGCGGCTCACCTTCCACGGCGGCGAGCAGCGGCAGCAGCAGCAGCGCGGCCCCCAGCCTCCGCAGGGCCATGGCTGCGCTTCCCCGGGCCTCGGGCCGCGGCGCCGCGGGGCTCGGGCGGCCCGGGCGGGAGCGCGCGCCCCGGGCTCGGGGGGCCGGGGGGAGCGGCGAGGCGCGGCGCACACACAGCCGCCGCCACCGCGCAGCCAGCAGAATGAGCCATCCAGCCCGGGCAGAACGGGGACCCGGGCTCCGCCAGCGCTGGGCACGGCCCACCTGAGCCGCGGGCGCGGGGGGAGCCCGGCCGGGCCGCCGCCCCCCACGCGCGCCCCGGCCCCCAGCTGACCGCGCGCCGCCCGGGGCCCCGTCCCCCCAGCGCCCGCGGGGCCACCCGGGGGCAGCGCGGGCGCTGGAGCGCGGCGACCCCTCGCGCCCCGGCGACAGAGACCCTGGGCTCCCCCCGCGCAGCAGTGGTCTCTCCCGGCGCTGTGGCTCCTCCAGATAAAGCAGCGATTTCAGCCCAAATGTTTCTCAATTTTTATTGAATGCTGCAAAGCCGGAGAGCGTCTGGCGCGGCTGACAGGGGCAGGGAGAGGGGACCCGGGCGGAGGGCGGGGGAAGGGGCTGCCCAAAGCGGGGGGCTGGCCCTACCTGTCAGGGCTGGGAGTGCCACCCCCTCGCCTCAGCCCTGCCACCCGGGTCCCTGCGGCTTCGAAAGGGACCGAACTGCAATGAATGAAAAAAAAGGGGGGGGGGGGCGCTGGGAACAAAACAGGCGGCTTTCCCAGGCGCTGGGGCTGGGCTGGGGCCTCCGACTGGGAGAGTGGGCCTTGGCGCTGACCCGAGGGCCTGGGGGTGGGGGGGTGTCACTCTGGCAGGGGTGGGCTGGGCCCTGGCGGGCAGACCCCAGGCCTCCCCTCCCTGCCTTGTTGTTCTGAGCGAGCCGACGAGCCCCTCCCTGCAGACTCTTCTATCTGTGCATAGGATTTCTCTTTCTCTGTTGATCTTACTCCCGATGCAGTTCGAGGGTGGAGGAGGCCCATGGAGGGTATCTGGGGAAAGCCCCCAACCGGCGCTGTGGAATGGATCTGTCTGTGCAGCCATGGTTTTGTGCATGGCTGTCCCTTGGGGGAGGACACAACCCCTTGTTCATCCCTGTGAGCCCAGCCCTGCTCTGACAGCCTTCATCACCATCATCATTAACCTCAGCTGTACTGAGGCCCCAATGGTGGGTGGGCTGCAGGGGCCCGCAGGAATCACCCAGGCAGGGCCCCTGGTGGTTCAGAACCCATTTCTGTCTAAGGGGACTTAACCAAGAGCTTCGCACTCTGAGGAGTGGGTGTAGGAGCCCAGTGGGGGAACAGGCAGTTTAGGGCAGTTTAAGTCTATGCCACCCAGACCTCTCCTGTCCCTTTGTCCCACAAACTGTCAAAATATCCCAGCAATCCCTTCCCTTTGAGGTCCACCCTGCAGTCCATATTAAGAAAATGTCACACAGACTTTGAGAATCCATCTACGGTTTGGAGAATTGGGTCATCTTTTGAAGCTCCAAGAGTCCGACTGAAATAGGTGTCCTCCTGGAAGGCCACCAGGAGGAGGTGGGCCTTGCAGGCTGGGAAGGAATGCCTGGGAAGGAGTCAGTCGGAGAAAGCAGGGAGAGGGGAGAAAGGGAGGCTCCTCCTCTTGAGCCCACAGACTCCTCACCAGGGTCAAGTTCCACTGGTGTGGGGCCGGCCTTTATTTTCTGTTCTTGCTTGTCAGAACTTCCAGGGGACCTAGGGGTTTGAGGAACCCTGAGCTCGCCCCATCTTGAGGCAAGAGAGGGAGAGGGAGTCCTCTCCTGGGCAGGGTGGCTCCAAGCTATGCTACTTGCCAGCGCCAACCTCAGCGCATCTAGGTGCCCAGCCACTTCCAAATTCAAGAAATTGTTATTGAGCACCCATTGGGCATTTCTGCTTTGTTTCTGTCCCCTGGGGCCCTTGTCACTGCCCCCCCCAGTGGGTCCCTCCCTCTTTGATTCAAAACAGGAACAGCGGTGGTTATCATTTACCGAGGACCTGGTGCAGGCACTAAGCCGAGCCTTGTGTGTACATCGTCCTCAATCTTTCTGACCCCATGCAGCAGGTGCTGACCTTTTCAGATGATGAAACCGAGGACCGGATAAGTAATTTGTCCAAGGTCACACTGCAAGTCCAAGTAGGACTCAACCCCAGGCCTGTCCCACCCACCCCAGTGCCTTTCATGGAGCCATAGAGCTCAGGGAGTCATGAAGGCAACTTCCCACCACCCATTTCACAAGTAAGGAAACTGAGGCCTTACGTAAGGAAGAGAGCCTCAGTTATATATATATATCACCAATGTTATATAACTAAATAGGCATTAATCCAGGGCTTTTACCTGACAAAACATAAAACTAGTGATAATAATATAAATAAAGTCCCCTTCTCTCCCGTCCTTTTCTCCCTAAACATTATTTGATTCTCCATTTGGATCCCATAGGGTGAGTTTTGCAGTCTAGCCAGGCCCTTCCTCCCTGGTCTCTTGGCAACTGCCCTCAGCTGTGCCTTTGTCCCAGCTGTACACTCTACCTGGTTGTCTTCTCCCCGCTGAGAACTTGGATTCAGCCCCACCCCTGCCCCCACCAAGAGCTTTAGCTGACATTGGCCTCTGACCAGCCCATTTGCTCATTATCCGTTCTCTGAAAGATGGTCAGCTCCACACGGTCCATGGTCGGAATCTCTGATGGATTGTTTCTGACTTGCGTGTTACCTCTACACCTGCAGCGACTGTGCGCTCCATGAGGGCAGTGCAGGACTCAGAGCTGTGCTGTGCACTCCCAGGCCAGGGGAGCATCTGACCCGATCCCCTCTTCAGCAGAGCAAGAGGCGTTTTCAGCTTCATTTGTCTAATGACAACAGCTACTCGAATTTGCAATCACGCTTTAACAGTTTACAAAGCAGTGTTCACACCCATCAGCTCGACTCATGCTAATTCAACCAGCCTATCCCGTGAGCCAGCCTGGCAGCCGTGGGAGCGCCATTTTTCAGAAGAGGAAATCGGGACCCAGAAAGGGGAAGGCACTTGCCCAAGGACACACGGCAGATTTGGGTTTTGGTATTTTGTTTTTGGTGCAGTTGGAGAGAGGCTTCAGTGATCTGACTTGTCTGTGTCTCTCTCAAGCAAAGTCGATTGACAGACATTAGCTGGGCACCTCCTGCATACCAGGCACAGCTGTGGATCTGCCAGAGAAGGCCGTGCCCTGCAGGAGACCTATGTATGGACGAGGTGATTGCAGTAATGGTAAGTGTGAGGAAGACAACAAACTGGGGCGAGGGGGCAGTGACTGACTGAGGGGAGGATCTGCTCTGGCCAGGGGGATCAGGCCCCTCTGAGGAGAGAACACGACAGCGGAAAGCTAGATGGTGAGGAGTCACCATGCCAGTGTGTAGGAAGAGAGTTCCAGGTGGAAGGAGCTGCCAATACAAAGGCCCTGCAGTAGGAACCTGCTGGTACCTTCTGGGAGTAATCGCTGAAGTATGACAAGCAACCGGGGTGTGGAGGAGATTGGTTCAGGGAGGAAGAATATGGATTGTATTGTAAGCAACATGGGGAGCCATGGAGGATGGTAAGTCAAGAATGAATGGATCTGGGGGAGGGGAAGCAGCGTGAACTTGGCTGATCAAGGCCTAAGGGTGCCTGGGTGCTAACCCATGCCACCATCCTCCTGATCTATGGAGCTGGCCTGGCCTCTACAGCCCCTAGACTGAGACTCCAAGGTATGTCCTAACCTTCCCTTAACTTGCTGTGTGATCTTCAGCAGGGCACTCACCCTCTCTGGGTCCCACTTGCCACAAATGCAAAATGAGGGCCTTGGCCAGGGTGGTTTCTCTGCAGCCACTTTCAGCCCCAGTTCTCTCATTGTTGTGGATTCAGTGGGGCGACAGGACCTCAGTGAGGATCTCGGCCATGCCAGAGGATGCAGATGAGCCCTAGGCCCCCTCGGCCTTCCCTGAGGTCCCTTCATCCTGAGGGGAAGGCAGAGGGGCTCTTGAAGCGGAAATGTGTTATGCTGAGCGACAGAGCCCGGAGAGAACGAGGAAGTCTCCTCTCGGTGTACCTGGGTCCCTGACTCCCATCCCAGGACCTTCCCTGCCCAGACAGGACTGATGGAGTGACACGGCCAGTTGGTGGTCAGACCACTCCTATAGCCAGTGCCAGGCTGGGGAGAGTTTCTTAGTACAGAAGCATGGCTCAAGTTCTAGTTCTGCCTCTAGTTAGCTGTGTACCCTCAGACAGCGCCCTTTCCCTCTCTGGGCCTGAGCTGGGAGAGTCCCAGATTTACCCCCATGAAGCTCATGAACCAGCACTGTCCAACAGAAATATAATACAAGCCCCATGTGCAGGTTTAAACTTTCTAGTAGCCACATTAAAAACGGAAAAAGAAACAGGTGGAGTTAATTTTAATATATTTATTAACCCAATATAGCCAAAATATTATCATTTCAACATGTACTTAATGAACTATTTTACATTCTTTTTTTCATACCAAGTCTTTGAAATATAGGATGTATTTTATATTTCAGCATATCGCCATTTGCACTGGCCACATTTCAAGTGCTCAATAGCCACGTGTGACCAGTGGCTGGTGGCTACCATATTGGATAGCATAGATGCAGGCACCAACAGCAATCATTACCCTAAGGGGTGAGAAGTGCTCTTTAAAAGAGGTTGTCCAAGCGCTCCAGGAGCACAGATGAGGAAGTCACTATTTCTTTCTTTCTTTCTTTCTTTCTTTTTTTTTTTTTTGAGACAGGGTCTCGCTCTATTTCCCTGGGTAGAGCGCAGTGGCATTATCATAGCTCATTGCAACCTCAAAGTCTGGGGCTTAAGCGATCCTCCTGCCTCAGTCTCCCAAGTAGCTGGGACTACAGCCGTGCACCACCAAGCCTGGCTAATTTTTTCTGTTTTTAGTAGATGTGGGGTCTTGCTCTTGCTCAGGCTGGTCTTGAACCTCTAGCCTCCCAGAGTGCTAAGATCACAGGCGTGAGCCAGCACACCTGGCCTGGAGTCACTATTTCTGCCTGGAGAAGGTGGGAAGGCTTCCTGGAGAAGGTAACATTTAAAAGGTTAAAAAATCTTCTTGGCAGCTAATATTTTTCTTCCCCCTTTCAAGAAAATTTCTTTGTACCTTATGATACAAGTAACATGTACTCATTGTTAAGAATAAAGAAAATGTTAAGAAGGGAAACAAAACTCATCCGTAATCTCCCCTGCCTGAGAGTCACTATCAATATTTTGATCCATTTCCTTCCAGGCATTTTTTTTAGGCGGGAGTGTTTTGCACATAACTATAATCTTGCTGCATATACAGTGCCGTGCCCTATTTTTTCCCACCTAGTACTGTGGAGCTAGCATTCCCCTGGGTTGTTAAAAACTCTCTGTAAACATTATTGCCAACCACTGCGTACTATTCCCGGCAAGTGACAGGCCGTAAAGCCAGCAACTCTTGCGTGCTTTTCCCCTTCACCTGAAGGCACCTGCGAACCCAGCTCCACTTTGGATGCCTCTCTGAGCACAGAGGCTGCAGGGAAAACGGACAAGGGCAACCAGGATGGGAGGGTCCCCTGAAGCCACCCTGTGCTGACTCCCTCCCAGCTGCTGGCCCTGGGTCTTTGTGACCCGGAGCTGGAGGCGGCTGGGCTGGGCAGCGCCTCCCGGCGGCCAGTCTCTCGACTGCCACCTGGTGGCCGCGGAAGTGAACGCACCCTCCCGGAGCATCATTTGAGCGGAGGTGGCCCGGAGGCAGGGGGTGCTGGGGTCCTGGGTTTCCGCTTTTGACTTGTACGCCCTCACCCCACTCCCTGACCTTCTGGCGTGGGAGTCATATGAGTTTTCATTCTGCAGAAGGGCTTCTGTTCTGCTCTCATTCTAAAGGGCCATAGCTTGGGGAGCAGGACTGCCTGACTTCAAATCCAGCTCCACATTTTATGAGTCCTGCGTCCTTGGGCCACTTTTCTGTACCTCGGTTTCCTTATCTGTAAAATGGGCTATTAATAATGGTGTCTATCCACCTGGAGTTGTGAAGCTGAAATGAGATAATACATGAAATGCTTAGCACTGGGCCTTGTCCACAGTAAGTGCTCAATGTTTTAAATTATGTGATGTCAAAGGGAAAGAAAGCAATGTACAGGGGATGAGTCTTGTTTACTCTCATCCTCTTTCTCTAGTTCTCTGCTCTTAACCCTCAAGCCCCTGGAGGGTTTTCCTAAATCTATGGTTCAGCCACTTTCCTGCTCAAAAGTCTTCAGTGGTTCCCATTGCCGCCTGCAATAAACACAAACTCCCTGGCCTGGCATTCCCTCAGCAGTGGGCCCCAGCCCACCTTCCCGGTCTCACCTCCCACCGTTCACCTCCAGACACCCTCTGCTCCAGCCAAACCGTTGTCCTCAGCAGTCCAGGAACATCCTCCATCTCCCCACCTCCAAGCTCTTCTCGTACTCAGCTTCTCCCTGGACCATGTTCTCCTCCTCCTGTCTTCCAGAAGTCTGCTTCTCGGCCAGGGACCTCGCCACGCACCAGCTCCTCAGGAATCCTGCCAAAGACCAACGCCCCCTCCCTGAACCTTCCCGGCATCTGACGGGACCCACCTCGACTGCCTTCGTCTGGTGTTCTCGCAAAGCAGGCTCGTGGAGTGGGCTTTGGGGTCGGGCAGGTGTGTGCTGAAATCCTGTGTGGTCCTGAGTAGGAGGGAGAACACTCGACACCTTAAAGCCTCAGCATCTTTGACTGTAAAATGGGCCCGATCCTTACACACTTGTAGAGAGGACGGAGAGAGGTGACACACACAGCCACGTGCCGCTGGAGCATACCTGTGCAGCGCTGGCTTCCTTCCCCTGCTGTCCACGCCCCTCTAGACGGGAACCCGCTCTGGCGCAGACTGCATCCTGTTCCCCTCTGAGTCCGAGTCCGGTAAAGGGCCTGGCACTCGAGTGCTGACAAAGTGCTTGCTGTAGTGTGTTGAAGCTTCTCTCCCATCAGCAGAAAGAACCTTCTTGGCATGGGAAGCAGGGGGCAAAATGCTGCCCAGTGTCTGTGAGCCGTGAGAATGACCACGTGGGGCCAAAGACTCACTTCCTCCTGGGAGCTGGGGGCGCCTGAATCATCCAGCTCGTAGCCGAGGGTCCCGGGGGGAGTGGGTGGGCACCTGGCTTGCAGCAGGCAGCCTGTCTCTACGGTCTGTTCCCACTGTCGTGTGCTTTGATCCTCACAACAACCTCGTGAGCCTGGCGGCCCTCTCACTTTTTGGTGGAGGAAACTGCAGTCAGGAGAGGAAGTGACTTGGCTAAGGTCACTCAGCAGACCTATAAATGCCGGGCTGGAAGCCAGGCCTCCCAGTCCCCTGGTCAAGGCCCTTCTGAAGCTTCTAGCTGTGATCTGGTTGCAAAGGCACTGGATTTAATGTTAGGAGACCTGGGTTCAAATCCCAATTCAGCCGTTTACTTTCTGCGTGGCTTTGGGTGGTTGCGCAACTTTCTGAGCCTCAATTTCCTTGTGGCAGGGGCCCTGTTGGAAGATGAAAGGACCCAGGAGATGGGAAACGCCTGTGTAAACTGTGGAGTGCCGTATCCAGGTAAAAGGTTGTTACGGTTGTACACCAACCTGATACGGACGCTTTGATCTTTGCGCCCCACAGGAATACACAGCGTTTATGGCTGGATGGCCGTTTCCCAATCTGCCTCTCTCCTGGAGTTTGGAAGAGCTGTTTTGATGGGCACCTGGCAACAGGGGTGCAGCAGGGCAGGGAGCTGGGCTGATGAGCTGGGTGTGGAGGCACCGAAGGTGGGGAGAGCTGCCCCCCATGCAGGGACATCACAGAAAAGATCCAGACTAGGCTGGGCACTGGGCTGGGGACCACACAGAAGGGTAAGGCACAGGTCCTGTTCTTTAAAGACCCTTGTGCATGGAAAGAGAAAGTCCTGGAACTAGG
The DNA here is from genome assembly GCF_020740605.2 of Lemur catta. NCBI lineage: Eukaryota > Metazoa > Chordata > Mammalia > Primates > Lemuridae > Lemur > Lemur catta. The sequence goes on from NC_059130.1 coordinate 110,912,822, forward strand.
TGTAGCTGAGCTCTCTGGAAAGGTTCTGGCCTAAGAGTAGAGCTTCAGAAGGCAAAGATGACAGCTGGTTCACAATTAAATAGGACCAGGCACAAAGGGGGTGTTCTGGAAGTATTTGCCAAATGGGTGCGTGCGTGGATGGATGGGTGGATGAAAGGAGGCAGGATGATGAAAAGCAGGCAGGCTTCCAGGAGGTGGTGACACATGAGCCATGATGATGCTCCGGATTGCAAGAAATTAACTCAGGAGTTTTTGGAAGGACACATCTGGCAATCAAAAACCAGGAATCTCTACTTTGTGATCAGGACTTGGTGGGACCCAGCAAAAGCCTCTGGAGGCCTAAACAGGATTTGTGATTATTCAGAATCTAAGGCATGTCTAACCATTGAGATAATAATAAAAACAATAGCTGCTTGCGGTGCTCATTCGCTCCCCCCATATTCTCTCAGGGTGCCCGCATGAGGCTCCGTGCCCATCCTTCTCTCTGCAGGTTGTTCCCTTTGGTGCCCACCGTGCCTGCTTGCTTCTTTCCTGCCTGTCGGGAGAGCCTGGGATTGGCCCAGTCAGCACATCAGCCCAGCGTGGGCAGAGCTTCCATGCCACCGCGTGGGCCCCCGGCCAGTCCAAAGTCCTGCTGACTTTGGGTCTCATGCGAGAGGGAACGGCCCTGCCCAGAGTCTCATGGTGGGTTGCAGCAGTGTCAGGACTGGAACTCAGATCTCCTGGCACTTTCTATTCCTGCACCCAGATGGGAACAGGCATCTGGGGTCCAGGATGTGAAGTGAGGGAAGGAGAAGGAGCTTTGAGGGTAGTGGGCCTAAGTCCTCAGCCTTCACGGATGTCCCTTGGGCAGACTCTATTCCCGGGAGGTGGGCCTGAAAATGTTAAGGTGAGCTGTGCCCACAGCAGATCTTCAACACAAGTGTTTGATATTGGTGGTGACAGACCCGACAATTTTTAGATGCAGAAGAGCCTGGCATCAGCTTCTCCACACTTCTCATTTTATAAACGAAGAAACCGAGTCTCAGAGAAGGACAGTAACTTACTCAAGGTCACACAGCAAGGTAACAGGCAACAGCGGTGAGATGTTCTCTGGGTTGTAGAGTGGAATTGGCAATTGGCCTCAAACTTCCCACTACGAGGCTGGGGCAGGGAGCCCAAGGGGAGTCCAAGGAGACGAGGCGGGTAGTTCTCAATTTTTCTAGGACCATCTCGAAGGCTGGGCAGAGCTCAGCACCGTAACTGTCTGAGATGGAATTGGAAAGCAGCCAGCTTGTCAATTCCACCTATTAACTAATAGTCTATTATTTTCCTCTAGGATTAATTTTTAAATGCAAATGGTATGTTTTATCACACATTTGAACACTTAGCACCCCCTGGCCTCTGAGGGGGTGGGGAGGCCTACCTCCAGTGGTTTCGGGGGGCCCAGGCAGCCCCTGGGGAACACAGGAGTCGGGGACCCAGGGGCAGAGGGTCCAACCTTTCGCTCCTGAATTCCGATTCTGCACCACACCCGTGATCTATTTGGGGAGGATGAAGCAATAAGGGGTGGCATGAAGGGACAATGGTTGGAAAACGGGAGCCAGTTCTCCTTGCCCACGACATTTTCCTCCACTTAATTAATATCACAAAGGGAAGCTGGGTCTGCATTGGATTGTGGGGATTATGCAAATGAGACTGTGGACGAGGGAGATTTCTGAGCTCCTGGTGGTTCTTGCTGCTGTAAAAACCTGTCCAGAAAATACCTACCGAGGCTGCAGCTGGGACCGTTTCCTTCCTTGGGTCTAAGGCTGTGGGGGAGGCAGTTGGAGCTACTCTGATGTAACAGGGTCCAGCCTGAGGCTAGACCTTGTAGAGGGAGCACAGGGGTCAGTTTTCCCAGCAGAGGGGAGTTTAGACTGGTCGCCCTGGGGGGGAGCCCAGCTGTAGAATGCAAAGCTTAGTTCTTCCTCTCCAGGCAGACAGTGGGGCATGGGAGAAAGGGTGAGGGTTTTGGAGTCAGACTTGGGTTTAAGTCCCTGCTCTACCACCTGCTGGCTGTATGACCCTGGGTTGGGTGAGTTGTTTTACCCCTCAAGCCTCAGTCTCCTCATCTGTGAAATGGGGTGATGATTGCACCCTCATAGGGTTGATGTGAGGATTGAATGAGATAAAGTCTGTCAGATGCCTGGGACTCGGCTCAATAGTGCTGAAGCTGCCTCTTCTCATGTGGAATAAATATAACAATTATTCATGTCATATAATAATATTAGTATAAATAATATAAAAGCCAATTATATATACATATGTATTATAACAGCAAAAAATAATATGACAGCGAATGCTTGGAGGGAACCTATGGCAGGAGCTGAGAACCGTTCTGAGCTCTTCGCCCATCGGCTCACCGAAGGCTCACAGCAACCCTGTGGGAGAGGTCAGTCCTAACACGCCCATGTTGTGGAGGAGTGCGTGCTCGGGAGGGATGCAGCTGTTGTCCTCCCTCCTCTGAACAGATCTGGCTGGTCAGGGGTCCTCACCACCAACGGTATAGATGCCACGGAAGGGCCCTGACATTCACCAGGTTGGATGTGCCCATTTTACTGTTGGGATACTGAGGCCCAGAGAGGGAAAGTAATCCACCCAAGGTAGATGGAATTATCAGCAGGTTTCCCATCTCCCAGCCGAGAACTTTCTTCTCTCTCGGCCGGGCTCTGCTATGGGAGAGTTGATTTCTGAACCATCAACTGCCTCATGGGCTGAAAATGTTTGCTGAGCCTGAGTCATCAGCTCAGAGCTGGGCCCAGGGGGTAGGGACAGGCACGAAAGCAGGATAACTTCACACCTGTCTGACCACAGAAGGAAGCCCAGACAAGGGAGGGGGGCCCTGGGTCGGGGGCTGGGGGCAGGGGGTGTGTATAGGGGAGGGAGCGGAGGGGAAGGGCAGAGAGGAACACACCCTTTAAGCACTCAGGGTCTGGTGGGGCAGTCAGACCTGTGACAGTGACAACCACCGCAAGCAGCACTTACCAAGACTCACCTTGTAGCATACTCTGTCCTACAGGCTCTGTGCTGTTCTCCTCATTCATCTTCACAACAGTCACTGGCTGGTATAATAGTAATATATCAGATAATGATATAGTAATGTAATAATATCACATGTAGATTATAATAGTATCACATGTATAATAATATCACATATAGAATATCACAGCCATTTTACAGACAGGACATCAGGGCTCAGAGAGACTAAATAACTTGCCTGAGGTCACACAGCACTGCAACAGGTGAAAGAGAAAGAATTCACACCCAATTCTGCAGGTCTCTGGGCCTGTTCTACAACTACTCTCTCCCATACGGTGGCCTCTGACTGCATGTGGCTATTGAGTACTTGAAATGTGCCCAGTCTGAATTGAGATTTGCCCCAAAGGTAAAATACACACTGGATTGCAAAGGCTTAGTAAGAAAAGAAAAAGAAATATAAAATATCTCATTAAAAGGGTTTTTTTTTAATTGGTGAAATGTTAAAATAATATTTGGGATATATTGAGTTAAATAAAATGTATTATTAAAATTAATTGACCTGTTTCTTTTTAGTTTTTTTAACGTGGCTACTAGAACATTTGACATTCCAGGAGTGGCTGCCTCATATTTCTGTCGGACAGTATAGCTGCAGACCAGTGCTGTCCAACAGAACTTTCCGCAGTGATGAAAATGTTCCGTTCTGCACAGCTCAGTGGGGGAGCCGCTAGGTCATGCGTGGCTATCAAGCACTTGAAATATGACTAGGGTGACTAAGCAAGTGCAGTTTTAATTTTCTTTCACTTTAATTCACTTAAATTGGAATTTAAGTGGCCACATGTGGCTAGTGGCTAGTGGATTGGACAGCACAGCTCCGGACAGTTGGGCGTTTCTGCTTTGTGAAGGCAGATGAGCACCACAGTGCGCTGCTGTGTCCGATAGCTGGGCTTACACTGGGTGCGGGGGCACAAGGAGGGGCCCAGTGGATTCCACTGTCCTCACTGTAGACTCAGAGAGGTTTAGGGATCACTCAAGGGCGCACAGCTGGGAGGCGGTGAGGCAGGCTTTGACCCCAGGTGAGCCTCACTCCAATCCCTGGGCTTGTTCTCCAGATTTGCTGCCTCTTCTGCTGGGGTCCTGTCTCCGAGGGGCCCCTCCGAGTCTACCGCTGGCCTGTACCCCCGACCCCAGGGCTCACCCAGCCTCCCAGTCACCCTGCTGGAACCCCCTGCTGTGGCGACTTGCCCCCGTCTGTCCCCAGATGCTATCACCCCCTCCCCGCCTTTGTCTCTCAGCACTTCATGGCTGAGTGGTGGCCCCTCCGCACCAGCCACACCCTGTCTCGCCCCATCCCTCCCGTTTGCTCTCCAGGCCCCTCCCTTCCTGTCCCTTGCCTGTGGCCTGCTAGATTTCTATGGCTTCCCAGATTTCCCTGAGTACTTTAACGCAGACCTTGAACTCCCATAGCATGAGGAAGCAATACCAGGAGCCTCCCGGCTTGCCCCTGTCCTATTGGGCCGACAACGGGCTGGCTTCTGCCCTAGCTCTGCCACCAACTAACTGCATGACTCTGTTGTAGTGGCTTTAAAATACATCCCCAAGTTCTTAGATCTTCCTCCCTTCAAGAGGTGGAGCCAATTCCCTCCCCTAGAGGGTGGTCTGGACGTAGTGACTTGCTTCCAACTAACAGAGTAAAGTAGAAGTGATGACATGTGACTTTGGAGGCCAGGTTATAAAAAGGTGCTGTGTCTGTCTCCTCTTGCTGTCTCGGATTGCTCCTTCCAGGGTAAGTTAGCTGCCATGTCTTGAGGACCCTCAGGCACATGTCGGGAGGCCCAGCTGGTGAGGACGAAGGCCACCTGCAAGTAGCCAGCAAGGAACTGAGCCCTCCTGCCAGCAGCCATGGGAGTGAGTCCCCCGGGAAGTGGAGCCCAGCCCTAGGCAAAACTTCAGAAGACTGCAGCCCCTGCCGATGCTCTGACTGTAACCTCATGAGAGACCCGGAGCCCGAGCCACCCAGCAAAGCCACTCCTGAATTTCTGACCCATAGAAACTGTGAAATAATAAACGTTTGTTGTTTTAGCCACTAAATGTTGGGGATGATTTGTTACACAGTAATATATAACTGAAACACATGCACCATCTTATTTAATTCTCATAACATAGTGATGTAGGTATTGTTGTTATGCCCATTTTACAGACGAGAAAACCAAGGCTCAAAGAAGAGAAGACACTTGCCTAAGGCCACTCAGTAGCGTCCACCGTAAAAATATGGTGGACTCAAGACCTCAGGCCTGGCCCATTTGAATTAAAAGCTGATGTATGCGTAACCACTCTGCCATCCCACCCCCTAGAGAGGTTCTGATGGCTGAATATAGACCTACCTGGGCGCCACTATGAGCTGGTGCACTCCCAAGCAGAGGGGCTATCAACTGTACCTCTTGACCTAATTCCCAATGCCGAGCAAACAGTAGGTGCTCATTAAATGCATGTTTGAATGACAGATAAAGCATTTGGATCATGTGTGGTCCTGGGCTGGTTCCTTGGCCAAGCCCATTCAAACATTGGTGGGGTCCAGGGTAAGGTGTGCATGGAGTTCCATAGCCCACATATCTCACTATTTAAAAGTTATAAGTCAAACTAATAAACAGTTAAAATACAGCAGCTATGCTATGATAACGAAAAACAGAATATGTGTAAGCTTTGGGTTTTATATGGCTGAAAGTTAGCAAAGTAGCAAAGCTGACTGAGTGGAATGATTGCTGCACATGTCTGCGTAGTCTCTGGGTGGGCTGATGATGTTTGCATGAGTAATAGAATAAAAACATACATGATTCATATTATGTATTTATTCTATCAGTTTTGTTTTTCTTGCCTTTATTTCAGCCAAATCAGTAACTGTGTTGTCATAATCAAGATTTTCCCATAATTTCTGTTCTGTTGATAGCCATGTGAAATTAGACAACCTTTCTCAAGTCATTGTATTTCTTGGTTTTTAATTAATTTCAATTTGGAAACACTGGGTCTATTGAGGATGTAGCAACAATTTAATTGTCAATAAAATTCTTCAGGCAATATTTAGATTAGGAAATGAGCCATGAATTTTATATGGCAAGCTTAAATGTTATAATGGGGTTGCATGTGATAAATTATGACTATTGTAGAAAATGTTATAAGCTATTTAAATTCTTCCTGTAAATCACATCATGTATATCTTGTTTTTTACTGTCTCCCAAAGCAATATCTGGGCCCAACAGCCATGTAAGTAATTGATGTCACACTTTAAGCATGTTACATCTGGACCTACAAATTTAAGAGTAATCTGAATTATTTAATACTGCAAAACGTTCCTCAGCTGCCCTGTGCAACCCTAGTGGATACCATGTCCTTTTTTGAGCACCTCTGGGACCATGACTTGGAACAGGACAAAAAGCAAGGAAACAGATGCTTGGTACTAATAGGTACTTACTGTATTTGTGCTCTCTTGGCAGAAGGAGTTAACAAGTTAATTCATTTGTCTTTTCTCTTACTTAAGAGCAAAAACTTTTCTTACAATGTTCGGAGCCTCCGTGTGCCCCAAAGCAGCATCCATCTGCATGTCAGCAGCTGCACAACCCACAAGGCTTTGTGACATTGGGATGCAGCCATCCTTTGTGACGAGGACATAGAGCAAGAAAAGAGAAGCGAATGCCTTCCCCCTCCTGGGGCCTGAGCAGTGTCAGTCACAAAAGTGGATGTCGAGGGTGACAGGAGGTGCTGGGCCAAGTGACCGTGGCTCTGCATGCTCTTTAATAAATTGCTTGTGTTTGTGATATGTGGGTCTCTGTGTGGTCTGTGGGCTGGGGCTGGCCCGTGAGCTGAATAAGTGTTTAAAAACACTCACAGCAACGGTACGTTCCTGCTACCTCCAAGCTCGTGTTCACTTTTCTCATAGTTCATTTTTTAAATAATTATTTTACAAAGTGTTCTAAGACAGATATAACATGTTTCTCTCATTTCCTGTAATTTTAGTACCATTGCTTTATGAAGCATTGACTGTCATTCCAAAATAGCACATTGTATATTGGCATCTATATCATTGCAAGTTATAAAACATTTTTTCATTGCGGTAGAAAAACACATCCCATAAAATTTGCCATCTTAGCCATTTGTAAGTGCACAGTTCCTTAGTGTTAAGCATAGTCACGACGTTGTGAAACAGATCTGCAGGACTTTTTCATCTCACGAACCCTTTAAACAACTCCCCTTTCCGCCTGCCCCCAGCCCCTGTAACCACCATTCTGCTTTCCGTTTCTATACGTTTGAACACTTTAGATACCTCGTCGTGAATTCACTGTTACTGTCTTTTATGAAAGTATCAGTCTGCGACAGAGTAGAAATTTAAAAAGCAAAATGGTCCTTCGTCATAGACAGTTTGAGAAGCCCTGCTCCCAAACGCAGCCAGGCCCTCTTGCTCAGCTAGGTCTGAAAGCATTTCTGATTTACTTCCCCGGGCCTCAGTTTCCCCCGGTGTAAAAAGGGGTGATTGAATGGTGATGCTCTCAGGCCCCACAGCCGTATCACCTGGGGATGCTCTAGTCATTGAAGCCCCCGAGTCGGCACTGTCTGGCTGGGCAGCCGCCCTCTGTCTCCTCCCAGCGGGCCCTGCTCCAAGTCCCATTTCACGCGCCAAGGACTCCTTTGTCTCTGCCGACACCTGGTTTCCTGCCTCTGGAGTCACAGAGGGGCCTTCATGGATGACACATGCCGGCTACTTCCACTGCCTGCGTCCTGGCCAAAGGTTTGCAGCATTACCCTGCTAGACCCACATTCCTCCTCGGCTGACTGTCACTTCTGTTTTCCATGAATCACACAGGGCTGTAAGAGATGAGCTGATGTTAACGAGGATGCAACCAAGGGAGGGCCACATTCTAGAATTTCAGAGCTGGGAGGTACTTGATTCTATTTTTTCTCTTATTCCACAATAATATACATTTACTGCAAAACAACCCAAAAAGATATATATACATATACACACACACACACACACACACACACACACACACACACACACACACATATATATCACCTATAATCCCAATAGCCAATGCTAACTCCTAATACATATATTATTTTAGTGAATACTGGTCAAACATCCCAAATCTGAAAATCTGAAATCCAAAATACTTCTGATCTCAAGCATTTTGGATAAGGGGATGTTCAACCTGTATCTTGCCCATTTTCTTTCATACATTTTTTAAAACAACAACAAGAAGAATAACAGGAATGTGCTGCCTATTCTGCTTATAACCTGTTTTTCCATTCAACACTACATCATGAACATTTTTCTACATCTGTGAATACACTGCTACATCATCAGTTTTAGTCGCTGTAGAGTATTCCATTGTGTATATATTTGGCAGTTGACAGGAGCCGTGTCCTTTGATGGACTGGACCTTTATTTTCTCTCTATCTCACTGTTTTGAATAAAAAACAACAGCCTTGTAGTCAATTTTTTCATTATTTCCTTAGAATAAAATCCTAGAGGTGGAGTTTCTAGGCCAAAGGATGTGCATACCATATTTAAAAGACTTTGGCTACAGGATTCGATAGTACTAACACCGCCTTCAAAAATATCAAGAGTGCCCATTTCAGCTCATGCCTGCCAACACTGAGTATTATCACTTTTTACTTCATTGTTGTTTTAATTTGCATTTCTTTGGGGGATGTTGGACAGATTTTCCTTATACTTACTGGTCAAATACACTGAAACAGATTTTGGAGCTTATCTACCCAGCTTTTTATTTTGATAGCTGCAACAACAGGCACAGAGGTGAGGAGCTCCTTCTTCAAGTGAATTAGGGACAGGCCAGAGTGGAAACCAGGTTTTCTGATGTCCAGGTGAGGATGTTTCTCCATGATTCTGGGTTGAGGTACAGGGTTATGAAACAAGAATGGAAAACAGCCCCTCCTGTGTTCCATGTTATTGTGTGACATTAGACAAGTGACATTAGACTTCTGTCTGAGCCTCAGACAGACCTGTAAAATAAGGGGGGTTGAATGAAATCATCGGCTCGGGTCTTTCTCAGTTCTAAGGCTGTGCTTCCACCTCCAGCTCCCTTCCCAGCTCTGATAGTTGTTGTGAAAATCTTGCATGTCTACAGCACTTTACAGTTTGCACAAAATTTCTGTGAAGCAGAGGAAATGTACTGTCATTAATCCTGTCTCACAAATAAGCAAACCGAGGCTCAGAGAGTTCAAATTGCTTGACATGTACGAGCCACTACAATGTCAGGCAAATTCTTTAGTCATCCTCCAGCACACCTTCCAGCAAGATAGCTGCCTTGAAGCTCCTCTATAATATAGAAATTCTGGACCCACCACTATCTATCCACCAGGGACAGGCTATTCGCTCAGCTCCAGAATTCATTGAGCACCTACTCTGTGCCAGGCTCTGTGTGGGAGCTTGCAGTCTTCTGGGGGACACACACCAAAAAAGACCGTTTGAATAGAGGGTGACAGTGCTCTGAAGTGCACTGACAGAGGGCAGCATGAGCATGGTGGAAGCCTAGAGGGGCATCGTGCTCAGATGAGAGGCATCCAGGTGGGCTTCTTGGAGGAAGTGATGCCTGACTCTTATCTGGAAGAGGGAGCCGGCAATAGGGCAGGACAAGGAGGGTATTTGGGATGGAGGGACAGTGTGGGTAGGGATCTAGAGAGAAAGAGGGAACTCACCTTCAGAGAACTTTAAAAAGGCCACGGGACTTGGCCTCAACCATGCGGCAGTGAGGAGTCAATGAAGGGTTTGGGCAGGTGGAAGGACATCATTAATGTATTTGTTCAACAAGCATATGCCGAGTGCCAGGCACAGCGCTGGGTCCTGACTGAGAATAAGACAGACAAGACCCTTGTCCTCACAACCTACATATCTGATGATCAATCCTAGAACAGCAGTTTTCAAACTTTTTCACGTCAAGATCCGTTTACACTCTTCAAAGCTTTTTGAGGAGCAACAGTCGTTGCCATGGATTATTGATACAATCTACTAATACAATATTTACTTGTATTAGAAATTAAGGCTAAGAAAAGTCAACATTTTTATTTATTAATTCATTTCCAGATAATAATAAACCTATTACACGTTAAAATAAACAATATCTTTTTATGAAAAATAACTATATTTTCCAAAATAAAAGTATTTAGTGAGCAAAGTGGCATCGTTTTACAGTTTTTGGCGGATTTCTTTTATGTCTGGCTTATGATTTTGAAAGTTTGACCCTTCAAAACTCCCTTGGGGAGCCCTGGGCCACAGTCTGGGCAGGGGGCAATTTTGGAAGCAGCTTTTATGGAGGGGAGAGCAGGGGCAGGTCTGAGAGATGCGGGTGGCTGGGAGGCAGGGGCCGGGGCACACTTGCACTGTAGGGGGTGGGACTCCAGCCTGAGTGCTGGCTGCCAAGGCAGTGCTGCCATGGCGGGGCAGGTTTGGGGAGGAGATGATGAATCGTGTTTGGAACGTGTTGGATTTGAAGTGTCTGAGGACTTCCACGTGCGGTGCCCAGAGACGGGCCTGGGCCAGGGAGGGGATGAGTCTGCGTGGGAGGGAGGGTGTCGCTGGACAGAGCTGTCAGGGCCCAGAGGGAAAGTCCTCAAGGGGGGATGGGATGGGGAGGGGTGTGTGGCCTGGGGGCTATGCCCCAGCCAGGCAGGGGATGCCACGGGAGGGTGTGAGGGTCTGTCTCCTCCCAGCCTTGCTGAGCAAACACTGCATAATCCAAGCCAGCTCCAAGGAGGAACCGCCAAAGGGGGGCCCGGCAAGGGCTCAGCCTAGAGGGGAACCGGGGACAGTGAAGGAGGGATGGGATGGAGGCTGGGACGGGGTCCTGGGGCTGTGCACGGTGCCCAGCTAGGGGTGGGGGTATTCAGGGGAGGAGCATGTCCAGGGGCCTCAGTGGGAAAGGGACCAGAGGGGGGTCTCTCCATCTCTGAATCTCTGCTGTGCTCTGAGAATTCGACAGCTTGCCGGGCCGAAGCAGGTGCTAGTCTAGATGACCCCAGTGTGGGTCCCTCCAGCACCGAGCCATGAGCCTGAGCCTGGGTCTGCCATCGTTCTACGCCGTCTCTTATGTTTGATTTGGGTGTAACGAAGCCAATCCCAGACTTCCCTGGTCCTTCCCCCGGTAATCGGGTGGCTCTGCCCTTGTGCTCGCCCCACGCTCTTTGCAGGGGGCGGAGTGGCATGAGGACCTTCCAGACTCTTGGGAGAGACAAGCAGAGAGGCCGTGACAGTAGCTACTATTGAGCGCTTACTAAGTACCAGGCACTGTTCCTGATGGGAACTAACTCGCTCGGTTCTCCCAACAAATCCCGAGAGATAAGAACTATTGTTATCCCCATTTTAAGGACGAGGAACCGAGGGGCAAGAAGACTGAGCAGCTGTCTCTGGAGTTGGAGCACATCCAGCCTGTCTGCCGAATGTGGTGCTTACCACTGGGCTCCACTGACACGAGTGGAGAGAGCCCCAGAGACCTGGAAAGCCCTGTGACGGTGGCCACAGAGAGGGCTGAGGAGGCTCTGAGGTGTGCATTCTCCCAGCTGGGGGACATCAGGAAGGCTTCCTGGAGGTGGTGTCATATAGCACAAGAATTAGCCAGTCAAAGAGGGTCAAAGCAGGAAGGGTGTTCTAAGTAGAGGAAATGGCATATGCAAAGGCCAGGAGGAGGACAGAGAGGGCGGCTCCCTCAGAGAGCTGCAGGGCGTGCCCTGTGGTTGGCATGGAGAGGTGAGGGCCTGGGGCCCCAGGACAGTGAGGAGGCTGTGGAGTGGGAGGGACTTGCCCAGCATGAGGGCTGCATGGAGCCCCAGAAAACAGCGAAAGCAGAGAAGGGTCCACATCTCCACCTGGAGGGCTCACAGGCTCCTCAGACTCAGCATGTCCAAGCTACAGCCATCCCCCTGCTCCTAGCCCCCAGCCCCGCTTATGCCCTTGTGTCCTCTCTCAGGGCTGGTCCCACCAACCTCCTGGTTACAGGAGATGGAAACCCAAATGTCACCTTGGAGCCTTCTCCTCCCTACCTCACTCTTTCCAACCAAGCATCAGCACCTGCCACTCCACCCCTGTCCATCCTCTGTCACCCTGCAGTCCAAGCCACTGCCCTTGTCGCCTGCCTGGGCCCTGCCGGGGGCTCTGACTGGCCTCTGCTCAGGTTTGGACCCCCCAGCTCCACGTTGGAACTAACATGGTCTCCACCGCATCTCTCCCCTACTCACAGCCTGCAGCGGTGCCCAAGGCTTGTGAGATGAAGCACAAGCCCCCTGGCCCCATCCAGCCCTGCCTGCCCGCCCCACCCACCCTCCGTGATCCAGGCCGCCTGGGTTTCTCTCATGTTCATGGCAGTGCCACGCCCCTGCTGCCCCTGGGCCTTTGCACGCTCTGCCTAGAAGCCTGCCCTGGGCCCCTCTCCCTGGCAACACGTTAGTGTGTAGCCACGCCTTTTTGGCTCCTGCGTTTCCACGGTCCCTGTACTTCCCCTATCATCATGGCACATGAGATTTTAACTGTTTTCTTGTGGGTCTCCCTAGATAGGTAGGAAGCTGTGTGGAGGGAAAGCCTGTCTCTCTCCCAGCACATAGCACAGAGCCCCGTGCTTAGCAGAGACTCAGTAACATGTGTTGAATGAAGGAATGAGGCACGGTGCCTGCTCCAGAGGAGCTCAGAGGCCCCAAGACAGATCTTACAATGCAGAGGGCTAACCCCCCCACCCCATGATGGGAGAACAGCGTAGCAGGGTGGTGCTGTGGGAGGCAGAGGAGGGAGCAGCAAACTTTCAGGGGAATTCTTTACAATAGAGGTGACATTATCTGCTGGATCTTGAGGGATGAATAGGAGTTTATTAGGCAGAGAATCGTGGGAAGAGGAGTATATATTTAAGTGTTCTTTATTATTGGCCTAATGATGCCTAGAACTGGCATGAAGGTTATTTGTCCAGTGGGGAAGACAGGGAAGGCATGAAGATGTACACTTGTCATCTGAGGGGTGGCTCACACCACCCTCCTCAGAGTTTGGTCTAAGTCAGGACACCAGGCTAGCTTGAGGAAATCAAAGGAGTTTACGGATGCACTTCGCTGAAAAGACCAGGAGTGAACTTCAGGCATGGCTGGATCCAGGTGCTCAAGTGAAGTCATCTGTCGCCCATCTCTCACCTCCGTGTTCCTCTCCAAGGGCTTTGTCCGCAAGCATTCTCTCCCCATGTATTAACAGGAGGACTTTCTGCATAGAAAGCCCAGTAAAAAGAGGCTCCTTCTTATCAATACTCTCCCACAAAGTTCCTGGATAGACTCTTTTTGGCCTGACAAGAGTCACATGCCCATTTTTGAACAGTCACCATGGCCAGAGGAAAATGGAATATGTCAATGGGCCAGGTCATGTGCCCACTCTTGGAGTGGGAGGGGGAATGGGGGAGCACAGTGTCAGCCCCTCCCAAACTGCACAGATAGTGAGCGGGGAGGAGGCTGCTGCCAGGAGAAGGGGCTGGGCCCTGGCAGGTGAGAGCTGTCCCCTCAGGGCTGATGCTGTTGGGGCCAAGGGCCCTCCTTGCCTGGGAGGAATGAGTGTCCAAACTTCCCTCCCGTGTAGTGCAGAGCCCGGGCACCCAGCTAGCACTTGGGGACCAGTTAGACTTGGCTTCCCATCTTGGCTCCCCACTCCCTGGCTGGGTGACCTCAGGGGAATTATTTCTCCTTTCTGAGCCTCAGTTTCCTCTCCTATAAAATGGGGTAAGTCTTCTAAGACAAGGGCAGGACACAGAGAAGAGACTGCGTGAAGACAGGGGCAGGGACATTATTATATATGAGCTACTCGGCCACAAGCCAAAGAATGCCAGGGGCCACCAGCAGCTGGAAGAGGCAAGGACAGATGCTTCCCTGGCGTCCTGGGAGGAAGTGTGGCCCTACCACACCTCCATTCCAGACTTCTAGCCTCCAGAACTGTGAGACACACCTTTCTGTCGTTTTGAGCCACCTGGTTTGTGGTACCTTGTCGCGGCGGCTCTAGAAGACTAATACGCCGTCTGAAATGAGAGATGATCTTGTTTATTTATGTATTTATTCTCCATCCTTCTCCCCAAGGGATCGGCTTTATGAGGCCAGGTACCATCTGTTTTTGTCACTGCTGCGTCCCTAGTGTCTGGAACAGTTGCTGTTGCATAGTAGATGTTCACAAAGTATCTGAAGGAGTGCGTGCGTGCGTGAGCCCCTTGGCCCAGAATTCTCCAGAGACCTGTCTGGCCTGGCCCCTGCCGCTGTTCCAGCCAGGCCCCCCTCGGGCCGTCCCGCCCACTTGCCAGACATACTGCTTTTGACAAATTGCTCTGGTGACAGACCATGTTCCCAGCCCTGTATCAGCCCCAGACACACGCGCTCACACTATACTCGTGGAGACCCAGCCTGGTCCCAGTGGGGCTCTGGCGTGTCCCGTGGCATCACTGCAGAGAACGTCCCCTTGCAGTTTCCTCCGCTGGCAAAGGCGGCGGGGTCCCCAGCCTTTCAGAGGTGCTTTCAGTGCCTGGAATGCAGTAGGTGCTCAATAAATGGTAGCCATAATCAGCCCTCCTCGGACATGCTGTTTTCCCCATGAGGCTGGCCTGAGTCCCGTCCTCCTACAGGAAGTCCTCCCTGACCACCCCGCCCCAGCCCCGCTCTCACTCCCTTGCCGCTCGGCCGGTCTGTCTGGGATCGCGAATTCTCTTTCTGTGCATACGTGGTGGCCCGTCTCCCCCGCCGCCTCGGCCATTGGCCATGTTTTAATGAGGATTTCTCTTTGTGAATAAGGAGGCAGGCCTTTGATCTCCCTTCCGGAATCCCTGTCTTTGAAAGCCCGCGGGGAGGAGCTGCTGAGAGTTGGGCTGGAATTCAAGTCTGGGCACTGCTGCCACTGGCTGCCAGACCCTGCGCAGGCTGCCTCCCTTCTCCCAGCCTCAGTTTCCCCCTGAGTACAGACGGCCTGTGTAGAGCAGACGTTCTGTGGTACATACATTAGGCAATCCATGAATTCAGCGAGGCGCCACCTTAGCCCCTGGTTCCTTCTGTAACTTCCTTTTCTTAAATTTCAACGACACATCAGCCATTACCCCCAGTTCCCTGATGAGGAACAATGAGGCCAGGAGAGGGAAGGTAACTTGTCTAACACCCTCAGCCAGGAGTGGCACGGGGGGATTTGAACCCAGGTTGCCCTGACTCCTGGTGTCATTTATTCCTGTGACCACCCCCCCAAGGCCAAGGTTAACTAGGACTGTTGCGTTCAGGTGACATCTTGGGGTAAATCCGAGTCAGGACCCACAGGCCTGCTCTGCTCTGGGAGGGGGACAGTCTGAGAGCTTGGGGCAGGAGGTCAGGCACCAAGGCTTGGAGGGGGACCGTTTTCAAAGGCCAATACAGTTGTTATACAAGTCTTCAAATCACCCAGCGGCCCTGGTTCGGGGCACAGGAACATTCGAGGAGGCTGCGCCCTTCGTGTGCACCCACCTCGTGCCAGGGAAGAGGGGAGACTTGGCGAGGGGAAAGGATTGCCTGGGGTTGGTGTCGGGGCTGGAACTGGCCCCAGGCCATGAGCCACCCTGCACCGACTGCACCCTTGTGCCCCAGAGGGGACCACGATTTGCAGACCCCTGGTACGTATGAAGGGACAGGGACAGGCTCAAAGTCACACAGGCGGGTTTCCTGGGGAAAGTTTGTCCCAGGGCCAAGGTCGGGGGAGGGACAGGTGTGAGGGACAGTATAAGAGACATTAAGCGAGAAACAGGACAGGGAAACAGAGCGGGCAGGGAGAAAGGCTGGGATGGAGGGAGGTAGAAGAGAAGGGGGTAATGGATTCATTTCCATCTTCTGAGCAGAACCTGTTTCAGATCGAGGGGGATGGAGGGGCAGCGTGTCTCCCGCAGACAGTTTGACAGCAGCACAAAACCCAGCCTCCTCGTCCTCCTCCGGGGTGTCCCTCGGTGGACAAGGGATCTCAGAGGGAGGCTGGTGGGAGTCAGGGCCAGACCCCATAGAGGGACAGGAGAGGGCGACTGGGGCCCGGACCATGTGCAGGAGCTGAGTGATCTTCATCGAGTCACAGCCCCTTTCCAGAGCCTCAGTTTCTGAATCTGTAAAATGGCTGGAATTCGGTCTGTGTGTGTGTGTGTGTGTGCGTGTGCGTGCGCGCGCGCGCGCGCGTGTGTGTGTGTGTGTGTGTGTGTGTGTGTAGGAGACAGCATTTGGGCTCTGATGTTCTGGGCCTCACGTGGGTGCGAGGGGGCAGCTGGTCCCCAGCCCCCTCCCTGGTGGCTTCAGCCCGGCCCTGCTGCTGTGTCCCTTCCCCTGGCTCCGACTCCTTCCTCACTCTGCCAGACAAATCCCAACCACAGAAAAACAGGAGTGTTTGGGGCCAGCTGTGACAGGGCAGAAACTCATTGTTTCCTTCTCTTCCTGTTCTGGGACCCGTCCTGCCCTGGGCCGGTTGATACCAACAGCAGCTGCCTTTACTGGGCACCTACTGTGTGCCAGGCCTGGAGCTACAGTCTTTCATAGATCCTCTCACCAAACCCTCAGAGCTACACTCTTCACAGATCCCACTGTACACATGAGGAAATCGAGGCTCCCGGGGAGAGGGGCCGGCCTGCGGATCCCCGGCCGGGAGACGGAGAGCCCAAGGTAGCGCACGAGCTGTGGGGGCTGGGACCTGGACAGAGGGCAGTGGTAGAGCCAGGACTTTATTGGGTCTGTGACCTTGGGCATTATCACCTCTGCCTATGGGCCTCAGTTTCCCCATCTGTAAGAAACAGAGGTGGTTGCAGAGCCCCTGGCTTAGGGAGGCTCAGCAAACCTCGGTCACATGGATGAATGAATTCAGATTCAGCCCCGAGCTGAGATCCTGCTCTGCCACATAGTAGCTGGGTGACTTGGGCAAGTGACTTGGGCTTGTCGAGCCCTTTGCAAAATGGGGTGCTGCCAGGAGAAGATCGAGGGGCCTATGAAGGGCCCCCTGAGCCCTGGCACGGGAGGGAGGACCTTTGACCCCGGCCCTTCCCCCACTCTCTCCTGCCCCTTGCAGGGGTGTGGGAAGGGAAGGCACAGGGCAGGCAGGGATTAGCCCTGGGTCCCCCTCCTGGGGCGGCGCTTTTAACCACGGTCTCCCCGGGGATCAGCCCTGCCCCCTCCCAGGCCCCCGGCCGGGCCTGTGTTTGCTGTGGGGATCTGGGCCAGCCCGGCCCTGCCTTTCATTCCCGGGCAGCTTTTGCTTGCTTTAGGCCTCCGTGGGGCCAGGCGGCAGCTATGCCCGCTCCCCGGGAGCAGATGGGCCGCAGTGGGAAAGCACGGCCGCTGTCCCTAAGAGGATTGGCGGCCTTTCTTCCCACCCTTTGTGCCGCTCCCCCAGGGCCGCCTACGCACAGACCACAAAGGCCGCTTGTTTGGCCGCCTCTGGGGGCGCAGGGGTCACAGCCGACAGCAGCGCCCTTGGAGACGGGCACCCCAGTGAGAGAGAGCCGGGAGCACCCAGGCTGGGGAAGGACGGGAAGTCCTGGGCTGCTCCCCACCTCCGGGATGTCACCGGAAGCACTCTGGTGTGCAGGGCCCAGGCCCAGAGGGGGCCTGCTACAACCACCCCCACCCCAATCACCCTGCTGAAAGCTGGAGGCCCAGACAGGGCTATGACTTGGCCAAGTCACACAGCAAGTTAGTGGCGGGCCAGGACTCACTCTAGGGTCCCCAACACCCAGCAAAGCTCCCCATGACCTTGGAAATGTGGTTTCTCTTTCCTGCCTGTTTATTCCACATGGCTGTGGGACCAGGAGAATCCGGGAAAAGGAGGGTTGGGGGCGGCGGCAACTGGAGGGGCCCAGCGAGCTGAAGCCTCAGGACCCGGGAATGGCCCTGCAGGGGCATCAGGCGACGTGGTTTGAGACCAAGTGCCGAGTGAGAGGTGGAAGCTGGGGTGAGGAAAAGGGCGGGAATTACAATATGTCACCTGTGAGTTTATTAAGAAACATTGCTGATTGAGTGCCTACGCGCTGGTGGGTACTGAGGAAAGAGAAATAAGATCAAGGTCAGCCCGTGGGGCCCTCTGTGTCCCAGGGAGACGGAGCTGTGTGCTGCATGCTCTGCATCAGGGTTTCTCAACCTCCACGGGTGACATTTTGGGGCAGGTAACTCCCTGCTGTGGGGAGTCGTCCTGTGCATCATAGGACGGTAACAGCATCCTTGGCCTCTACCGCCAGATCTCAGGAGCACCCCCTACGGCTGTGACCTAAAAATGTCTCTAGACATTGCCCCACATCACCCGATTGAGAACCACTGGTCTGGACAAATCCTGGTCATTTGTTCACTCATTCAACACATGCTCTGTGAGCTCCGAGTGTGTGCTGGGCACTGTTTGAGGGCCAGGGACACAGCCGTGGACTTGCATGTGTCAAGTTCACGCCGGTTGCATTTGCCTCCTTGAGGGGTGAGTGAAATGTCTCAGGCAGGGATGACATGGAGCTGAGGCTTACCAAGGGGCTTCTGGAAGAGGTGACATTTGAGCTAGGCCTAGCAGCAGTTGTACCAGGACAGAGCACATGGGAAAGAAGATACTGTAGGCCTGTCAGGGTGAAACGGGCATCCTGGGTTCATTTCCCAGAGCCTCTCTGAGGGCCTGCTGTGTGCAGGGCATCTCTGGGGATACAGGTGGACTAAGACAGGCCCCTTCCCACGTGCAAAAGGCTCACGGCAGGCCAAGGAGGGTCTGCACCCTGTCTGGAGGCTGCAGAGGGATCAGGAAGTGCTTCCCAGGGGGAGGGGAGGCAGATACCAAATCTTGAGGCTGAGCAGTCAGGAGCTAGGTAGGCAGGGGAGGGAAGCCATGCTCACTGAGGAAGTAGCTCCTGCACAGGCTGCAGAGCCTGAGAGAGCCCACGGCTTTAGGGGAGCTGCAAGGAGGCAGCCGGGGCAGGAGCAAGCAGTTGACAGTGGCTGGAAGAGAGATGAGGCTGGAGTGGGAGGCGGGGAGATGAACCCAGAGGAAGAGCTTGGACTTGATACTGGAGGTACTGGGGAGCCATGGAGGGCATTTGAGCAGAGGCATATTTTTTTTTAGAGAAATGGCTGTAGCTATGGGGAGGGGATTGGGTCAGAGAGGAGCAGAAGAGGCAGGGGACAGTTGCGGCAGTTCAGGAATGTGATCAGGGTGGCAGTGCACATGGCATGCAGGGGGTGATCCCACAGACGCTAGGAGGTGAAGGTGCCAGGCCATGGCCTTGAGTGTGGGGCTGAGGGAGCCGGAGGAGGCATCTCAGCAGGTGATGTGCGTCTGGCAGTGCAGCCCTGAAACAAATCACCAGATTAGAAACACCAGATAAAAGACCGAGTAGAGAAAGACATGTCTGTGAATATCAGAATACAAATTATTTTTGAAACTTTGCTCTTATGCATCATCTTTAAATATTGATAAGCAGCATTTTTAAAGAGCTTACTGCTGGGTGCCAGCCTCTGTCCTAAACGCTGCCCGTGCATTAACTCATTATGTTCTCAAAACAAGCCTATGGGGTAGACACTTTATATCCTCTCCAGGTTTCAGAAGGAGAAACTGAGGCACACAGAGAGTAACTTGCCAAAGTTACTAAACAGCTAGCAGGCGGCCGAGCCGATTTGAACTCCGGCGTCTGTGCTGCCTGCTGTGCTATACTCCAAAATGCAGAGTTTGTCTAACGCCTGCTTAACTTTGACTATTTATCAAGTCCTGTAATCTTAAAAATCAAAAAGCAATGGTCTTTTATAGGTTGTGGTGGTGGGATATAAACTGGAAAATCGTCTCTGGAATCTCAGGAAAACCCTGTACCTAGGCAGTGATTGCCGCCACCTGGTGGCAGTGTGCCCCAAGCTGAGCCGTGACAAAGGCTAAACCCAGTTTCTTTGAGTATTAAATTTATGAAACTCCAGGCCAGGGTGATAAGGACTTACTAGTACAGACACTACTATTATAAAAACGTGTCCTCTACTATAGAGGAAGAGGGAATCGAGGCCCCCGATGCCCAGGCTGCAGTGTGTATGCTCCGAGGGACGTCATTGTGGCTACTCAGGATGAGGTTGCCACGTCCTGTCCAGACTCTCTCATCAGTTCCCTAGACGACCAGCATCAGGCATTTCTGAAACAGCTGGTGGGAGCTCAGGGTGGGGTGGGGTGTTACTCTGCAAACAAGGGCTGTACCCATGACCCCGACCTTCTAATCCCAAGGCTTAACTGACTTCATTAACTCCAGGGGGCTTGAGAGAGAGCCCCCCGCATCATTCCCTGATAAACCACACTCATAAAAGTCCCATTCCTGGGGGCTGTGCAGGAAATCTCCTACCTGAAGGCAGGGGACTAGAGGTGACGACCCTTGGGTGTGAACCCTCTGCGGACTGGTAAAAGGGCACGATCCGCCCCACCCCCTGCCTGCCAAGGGGCAGTGAGGGAGAAAGCTGGGTGAAAGCAGAGCATGCTGGGTAGCCTGGCCAGGAGCTGAGCGGTCCAGCCTCCCACCCCCCACTGTGGTTGCCATGGCAACCGAGTAGGGGCGGGTGGAGGAGAAGAGAGACCACTGGCCCCTCAGACAATGTGAACCTATTCCAGGTCACCCTTGGCCTTATCCTGAGGGACGTGGGGCCGGAGTAGTCTTGGGCTTTTCATACCCTGCAGCACTGGGATGTGGGAGAAGATTCCTCAGCTTGGGCCAGGCCCGGGGCCCCAGAATGGGGGGTTGCAGACAGGATCCCTCTCCCATGGAAGGTCCCGACCCCACCAGAGCCTCCTCCTTCCTGGGCTTCCGATCCCCCAAGATGAAGTTCGGTTCATTTTCTGAGGGCCCCTCCCCCACTGAGGAGCGTGACCTTATGTTGGGAAGTGAGCGGTGGGCACAGGGAGGCAGCGGCAGCCACTTTGGGGACAGGCCAAATATTTTATGAGTAATTTAATATCTGGAGCGCGAACCACTGAGCAGAGAACTCGCCAGTCTGCCTGGAGCAAGGAGCTGGTCTGGTCCTCATAACGCAGGGGCGAGGGTGGGGGACTGACAGGGACGCACCAAGGGCCACAGGGGAGTTAACCCTTTAAGGGCCCCGAGACAGAGCTCTGTGCCAGATCCTGAGCCACAGGGTCTGGAGGGCTTGAGCACTCTGGCCCTGGGAGGGAACGGGTGGCCTGCTGGGGCGCACTGGCTTTGAGACACAGGGACCTGAGCTTGGCTCCTGCTAAATGTGTGACCCTCGATTAGTGACTCCACCTGTCGGAGCCTCAGTTTCCTCATCCATGGAATGGGGATGATAATAATGGCACCTACGTCACAGGTAAGAATTCAGTGACAATGAACGCAAAGCACTTGGTGTAGTGCCTAGGACACGGCAGGCCCTCAACTAAAGGACATGTCCTCGCGACTCTGATGCTGTGTGGACCTCACAGCAGCCCTTCGAAGCCCCCAAACGTCCTTTGTGGTGTCTCCCGACAGCTACATCCTGGAGTGGAGGACTGACGGACTTCTGTCACCTTCTACATAAGTGTCACTGTGTCCTGTCTCCTGACATTTGCTTTAGCCCCCACTCAGGGTTTCTGGGGAGGGGTCCTGTCCAGGCGTGGACGAGCCTGGGCCCCGGGTCAGAATCCCAGCTCAGCCCCATGCCATTCCAGCTGTGCGGCAGGGGACAGGCGCTTCATCTCTCTGGGACTTTGTTTGCTTATTGGTGAAACACGAGTAAGGAAACACCTTCCTCGTAGGGATGCTGTTGCTTTAACAAGGATCATTCTGTAAAGACGCTAGTTCAGAGCCTTCTGACATAGTAGGTGCTCATTAAATGGTGCTCTTCGTCGCCAAGACTTCAAGAGAGTGGCGTGGGGGCCTGAGAAGGATGTTCCTTCTCTACGAAACAAGTGCCCGGTCCCACTGGCCAGGCTACGGAGACCCAGAGATGTGAGGGGACTGGCCACAGTCCCACAGCCAGTGGGGTGCAGGATCCAACTCTGGGCCTGGGAGCCCCAGAATCTGAGCAAGCTCTATGCCCCTGTGCCCCAGGGAGGGCCAGCGAAGACCCGGGCAGGCCAGTCGTTGGCCTCATCACAGTGCTCCCCACCAGGGATTAGTCTCCCATTTTACAGATGAGGAAACTGAGTCCAGGAGAGTGGAGTCAAGTCACTGATCTGGGGTCATGCAGTGAATCGATGATTCTGGGACCAGTGCTGCTGAACCATACTCTGCCTCCAAGTACCTATTTTTAATGTTGTTTCACTAAGGACCTCACAGTCTCTACCAGCTTGGACCCAATTAAAGGGACATTCATTGAGCACCTACGTATGCAAAGTATGCAGCTCAACTCCCCACAGTGTCCTGGTTGCTGTGAGAGTCTGCTCTGTGCAAAGTACTACCCGGGTACCTTACAAATGTCGTTATCTTCATAACAGCCCATGGCACATATAATATTGTCCCCATTTTATAGATGAGGAAACTGAGGCTCCAAGGGGAGGAGTGACTCCAGGTCACACAATTATCCGGCCTGGTTGAGAGCACACTGGCAAACAACTCACCCGCCTCTTTTCCATCCTTACCGCCACGTCCAAACTGCCCCTCCCCACTCCCGGCAGGTCCTGTACGGGCCCTCACCCCCGTGAACTCACTCTGCACAAGCCTTGCATGGCCTAAGCCATAAAACGGAAGGAATGAAGACGTATTTTTCAGGTTTCCTTCCCCGGAAACCAGCTGGGGCTGGGTCCCAGCGAGGCTGACATTTATGTAGTGTCTTTAATCACAGTAGCTGACGTATTCCAAACAAGGTCTGGAGACACCTTGTTAACAAGGGCCCAGCTGTCGCTCCTGTAGGTACCTGTGCTCACAGGGGGGTGTGCCCCAGAGGAGCTAGCTCAGGAACCCGGGTCTGCAGACAGGCCTGCGCCTGGGCTTGCTCGGGTGCCCGAAACCCAGGATGGAGGGAGAAAGGAAAACTGTCCCCAGGTGGGCACAGGAGTTTTCAGTTTGCAAATATTTTTTGCCTCATGCAGCTCATTGGAACCTCACCACAACCAACAGTCTCATGGTACAGATGAGGATGCTGACATTTGTTGAGGACCTACTATGTGTCCAGTAGGGCGTGTAGTTCTTTATGAAAGCCACTGTTTATTGCGTGCCTGCTGTGTGCCAGGCAGGCATTTTAGATGTTAGCTCTGCAGTGCTCCTGACAATAGCAGCTCCATTCTGCAGCCAAGGAAACAAAAACCCAGAGTTGAGGCGACTCCCTCGCCAAGGTTGCCAGCTAGGCAGTGGCAAAGCTGGAATGAACGCGGTGGGGCTGTAGCGGGGAGCCAGTGCGGGACTGTCACAGCGCCCCGCGAGTCCTGGGTGCTCTGTCCACTGCACTTTGCCTCTCCTGCCGTCTCTCCGCCGGTCGGCTTGATTACAGCTTCCCTTGCTCCATAGATGGATGCTCTAAGGCAGCTTATAGTGACAAATATGTGACAAGATGCATAAATGAGAAGAATCTGCGAAAGCGATGGGAAAACGCCATGATGCCCAGCTAAGTTCCTCCCTTTGTTTCCTTCAACGCGGAGCCTTCCCGGGGGAACCGTCCCAAGGGCCTGGGACACATGATCGCAGGCTCTACCTTTCCAGGCAGGACATAATTTTGCAGTTCCTCCCATGTTGCCTTTCTTCCTTCCGTTTGACAGCCATTCACTGAGCATATATTATGTACGTCTGTCTCCAGGCCCTGTGCTCTCTGGAGTAAGAAAGATTAATCAATCAATTAATTAACTAACATATCCATGCATTCATTCATTCATTTGATAAAAACAAGAATCTCCCAGGCTCTCTGGGCTGCGAAATGTCAGCTTCTGGCCTCCTCTGCTCCCTCCTAGGTCCTGGCTGTGTTCTGCGTAGGTGGCGTGTGATCAGGTGACTCGGCCGCTGCTTCCTCATTGGTCGGTGACTCCTGAGCTAACTCTTGGCCCTTTTCCTGTGGGTGTCATCAGGCTGCCACCTCCCCTAGCTCCTCATCAGTAAACTTGGGGTGGGCGTGAAAATCTGTTTTTGTCACAAGCTCCCCAGGTGAGTCCAATGCAGCTGATCTAGTTCAACCTC
This sequence comes from Lemur catta, assembly GCF_020740605.2. NCBI lineage: Eukaryota > Metazoa > Chordata > Mammalia > Primates > Lemuridae > Lemur > Lemur catta. The sequence goes on from NC_059130.1 coordinate 110,936,911, forward strand.
TTCCTCCCACGTGCAGCCTGAGGCTCAGAGAGGGGTAGTGAGTTGTCTGAGGTCACACAGGAAGTCAGGCTCCGAGGCCAGCTTAGAACTGGGAGCTCGTGACTTCCCATCCAGGGTGCTTCATGCTCTGCCAGGTCCCCTCGCTGTGGGTGTCCCTCCCTGGGTGGGCCCTGCTGGCTTTCTTGAACAAACACCCGCTTTGCTCTTGCATCTGGCCAACAGGGCTGTCGATGAGAATGCCTCCTGGCTATGGGCAAAAATAAACGCAGCTCACAGCTCGCTCTGAAAGCAGGGCATGTGTTTGTGTGCGTGTTGGGTATGGGGTTTAAGGCAGGGCACCTGGCGCTGCGCCGCCAGCAGGAGACCGGAAAGGCGAGATGCGGAGGAGGGACAGGAGGAGACCAGGGTGCTCAGCTTTGGGGAAATGGATGAGCCACCTTTTGTCCTTCCCTTGGTCTGCCCCTGAACTCCCTGGTCCCCACCATCAGAACACAATCAGTGAGCACATAGCAACAATGCCAGTAATAGGTTAATTGCCCTGCTCTTGCTGTCCGCCAGCCCCTGTGCTAACCACTGCCCGTGGATGAGAGAATCAACTCCACAGCAGATCCGAATGCTGGACCCACTCCTAACCCAGGTTATTCAAAGTGTGGTCCCAGCTCAGCTGCATCAACGCCTCCCAGCAGCTTGTTAGGAAAGCAAATTCTCAGGCCCCCACCCCAGACCTACTGAATTCGAATCTGCATTTTAGCAAGACCCCAGGTGATTTTTGTGCACATTACAATTTGAGGAGCCCTGCGCCACCACAGCACCCCAATTCCAGGAACAACACGCCACTGTAACTACGGCTAATACTTGTGGAGAACTTTCTGTGTTCTGGGGGCTTTGCATGCAGCATCCCATTTAACCCTCATCAGCTTTCTGGAGTGGGCATGATTATTACCTCTATGTGACAGGTGAAGAAATTATAGCCCAGAGAGTTTAAGTAATTAGGCTGAGAATGCATAGCTTATTATAAGTGGTAGAGGTAGGATTTGAACCCAGGCTCTCAGGCCCCTAGGCTTTCTTCTCTCACTGCATCTCTCACTGCTCATCTTGTATAGGTGTTGACAGCCAAGATGTCTGTCTCCCTTTTCCTCACCCCGTATAGCCACTGGATTTCTGAGGGAAGTGCTGGGTCTACTATTCACAGCTTTCATGCCCATGAGCCCAGCCTCTGGCTGGGGGTGGAGGCCACCTGTATTGGAATGACGGGGGTAGGGGGGGTGTGGGGGGAGTTTGAGACAAGTGCAGATTCCCAGCCCCCTTACAGATCCCGTCTGATCTCATGGAATCGGAACTTCTGGGATGGGGCCCAGATACCAGCTGGTTTCCAGGGGATTTTGTTGCCCCCTAACGTTGGAGTCCCGATGCTTCAGATCACTCAGGACAGGGACTGCAACGCCCACTTGACTGTCAAGGGCACCAAGGCCCAGAGAGTTTTTCTGTCATTGTCCCAAGGTTGGAATCTGGCAGAGCAGCTTAGGGGAAGGAGCACTGGCTTGGGAGCCGGGCAGTTCCGGGCTCCCTGTCCTGCACTCCTGCTCTGAGCCTGGAGCAGCGCCTGGGTGCAGGGCAGGCGGCTGGCACACTGCGGCCCGGCTAACTCAGGCCCGTAGCCTGTTGTGTGCAGCCTGCCGGCTAAAAATGGATTTTATATTTTTAAATAGTTGGAAAAAAATCAAAAGAAAAATATTTTGTGCCACGTGTAAATTATGTAAAATTCAAATTTCAGTGTCCATAAAGATTTATTGGAACATAGCCATGCTCATTTATTTATATATCACTTAGGGCTAGTCTCATGCTACAGAAAGAGGGTTGAGTAGTTGTAACAGAGACTGCATGGCCCGTGAGGCCTAAAACATTTCCTGGTTCTTTACAGAAAAAGCTTGGCAACCCCCGGCCTAGGGCAGCAGGTCCTCAAACTTTAGCTGCATCGGAATCACCGGGAGAGCGTGTTAAAACACAGACAGCTGGGCCCCTCCCGCAGCTTGTCTGCTTCAGCTGGTCTGGATGGAGCCTGGGAATCTGCATTTCCAACATGCTCCCAGGTGATGCTGAGCTGGCACCACACTTTGAGGACGTGGGTTTAGAGGAAACTGGGTCCTCAGAGCTGACCCTCAGCCCCACCCTGGAAGTTCATAGCCCACCCAGAGAGTGGGAAGGGCTGGGGGCGAAGAGACGGAGGAGGGAGGAGCTCCCGTGGCTCCACCCATCACCAACCGTCCCTCTTCCGAGCACCCTTCTCCTGCTATCTGCTCCCCCCTGGTGGCGAGCCCCAGGCCTCCATTTGGAAACGCAATTCAAAGCCTTCGAAGTTTGCACATCCTTTCACCCAGGGAGCCCATGTCTAGGCATTTAATCCAAGAAAAGAATCAAGGACCTGTACCAGGACATCATGGTCGCAATGTTTGTTTGTAAGAGGGTGAAACAGTAGACCAGGCACAGCCACCTGACTGGAGTCACACAGCTGGTGAGAAGAACAGGCAGGGTTCAGACTCGAGTCTATCTGATTCCAGAGCCAGTCCACTCAATTGCTGTAGGAAACATCGACCCTAGAGCGGAGTTGCCTGGCGTAGACTCTGGTTCTCATGCTTACTAGCTGTGTGATGTGGGACAAGTCACTTAACTGCTCTGTGCCTCAGTGTTCCCATATGTAAACGGGGACCATGCAAAGGTTGCACAGTTAACAGGAAGCACTTAGAGCTGCACAGTGGGAGCTGTTAGTACTATTATTTATTAAGCCTCTGCCTTCCTTCTTTCCCCCTCCCCTCCTTTCCGCTCTTGACTGGCTTGAAGCATTCGGGGTCACTGCGGGGTGTGCTGGCCAGGATCAGCTGGGCCAAAGGTGGAGGAGCCAGGACTCAGCACTGTGGTTGGCCAGTGGCAGACATCTGACGGGTCTGCCCTTACTGTTCTGAGAACTGCCACCACCCACAGGCCTGGGCCCCAGCACTCCAGGCAATGGTGCACAGACCTTCAACACGTGGATTAAATAGACCTGGATCTAAATCCTGGATCCTCTGTGTGACGTGGGCAAGTAACTCCCTCTCCCTGACTCTCAGCATTCTTACCTATAGAATGGGAGCAAGAAGATTAAGGCTGTGGTTCTTAATGTGTGGTCTCCAAGGCAGCAGGAACAGTGTCTGCCCTGGGAACTGTTAGGAAATGCAAATTCCAACAAGCCCTCCTGGTGATTAAGTTTGAGAACCACTGGATTGGAACATCTACTCCATAGGCTTGTTGTGACCCTTAAAGGAGAGCCAGGTGTTTAGCTCGATAACCGTGAGCAGCTGTTACTGTTCCTCAGCTGAGTGGGCCAGGAGTCTCCGTCTTCCAAGCTGGGCCGGTCAGGTCCCCTCTCCTGGGAGGTGGGAATCGGAGATGTTGGACTCTGTGTCACCTCTGTGAAGGATGGGGCTAACTTCGGGGTCAAGGTGTCATTTGGGGGCACCTACTTGCCTTAACAGTCCAGACAGCCATTCTGCAGAGAGTTGCGCGAGAAGAGAGGTCAGAGGAAAGAGCCACCCCGAAGGTGAAGAGTTTAGACATCCGAATGTCTGTGTAGGGAGGCGATGTTGGACTGAAACGGGCGTGGCTGGACACATAGAGCCCTGGATTTCTGGCAGGTCTGGAAGCTCGTGGGAGGACACAAAAAGGGAACTGTTAGGAGTGTCCTCACTGCGGGGTCTGGTGGAGGACAAGAAGCAGGGTCAGGGGTCAGAGGAACGTTGGTCCCGCAGGAGAGCCAGGCGGCCTGCCAGCAGCTCCTGAGACAAGCAGGCAGGAGCATGGAGCTCTGACTTCTTGGCCGAGGCTGGCTCTGCCTGGGTCCGTGCAGCGAGATGGGGTGCTCTGTGCACGTTCGACACCAGCAGCCAGATCTGCCCCTGGGGTGTGGTATAGCCCGGCATAGATGGACCCAACTGCAGAGGCTTGAGAACGTGGACGCCTGAGGTCTGATGGGTTCAGGTGAGAGGCCTGGGGACTGCAGAGGGGGGCTGCAGAAGGGATTCCAACAGGTGTGCATGGCAAGGAGGCAGTATGTCCACAGGTTTCGCAAGAACTTTGAGACAAACAGCAGGCTCCTGTCAGCTGTGTGACGCTGGGCAAATTGCTTGCCCTCTCTGAGTCTTAATTTACTTTTCTGTAAAATGAAGATAATACTATGTACCGCCTAGCGGTTGTGCTGGGGATTAAATGAGCTGATGTACATAAAGCACCGGAAGCACAGTAATCAATCATGGTGTGTGATTATTATTATAGCTATTATTACTAGACTCAAACGCCAGGCAGGCAGTTTGTATTGAAAGAGTTGAGCAGCAGAAAGAAGATCCAGCTCCTGGAGAAAAGATTCCAGGTCTCAGCTGGAGAGTCTGAGGTTGGAGCAGGTCACCAAGGCCAGGCCTGAGGCCCAGGAGATGGGACAGAAGCGGCTCAATGGATGGAGTCCTCAGAGATGGGCCAGCCAAACAGGAGCCTGGACTGGGGCTGTGGCCCTATGAGAGAGGCCAGAATGCTTAAATCCCTCCTACCTCAGGTCGGGATTGGTTGAGGGTCTTGGTGGGGTGGGGCTAGTGGGAGAGGCTGAGGAGAGCAGGTGCAGGGCTGGGTGGGACTCCAGTCCCGTGGTCTCAACCAATCAGGTGATGATCTTCCCCGAGTGGCTGCTGGGCATCGTGGGCTCCGTGGGGGTTCAGAGATGCGCAGGGGAGCGAGCTCCCAGCCCGGCTGGGGAGGCAGGGCGGGCGCGCACAAGAAGCCAGACGCGGGCTGGGCACGCTCGGACCTGAACGAGTGAGAAATGGGGAGAGCGGAGGTCAGAGGAGGGGGCGTGGGAGAGCCGCAGCCGTCCAGCTTCAGGGAGGAGGTGTGGCTTGAATGGGGTTTTAAAGGATGGTTAGATAGGCAGAGCGGAAGGTCTAGCTAGGTGGGCAACGGTGAGCGGAGGGGCACTGAGGTGGGAAAGCCCCCGTGGAGTGAGGCTGAACGTCCAGGCTTCTGGCTGAGACTATATCCAGTGGGCAGTGGGGAGCCACTGAAGGTTTTTGAGCAGGGGAGTGACATTTATTCTAACTGGATGACTGAGCTTGTGCTAGGCTGGGAAGACACAGGAAGGGAGGGGCATGTGGGGAGAATCAAAAGGGGAGGCTCCTGTTCCAAGGGCAGTGAAGGCTGTGCAGGGGGGCCCCTTGATCCCTTGGTGGGGGTAACAGGAAGGTACAAACACAAACCTCTTCAGGGGCTGGCCTAACAAGTTGCCTAAAAAGAGGTCTCAGGTCATCGGTGTGCAGACCTGCCCTTGAATCTCAGCTCTGCTGTGGGATTGTGCACAATCCCTTCATCCCTCTGCCCCTCGGTTTCCTCCTCTGTAAACTGGGCACGGTGCAAACCTGTCTCCCAGGAGGAGTGTGAGGATGAATGAGAGAGTGAGGAAGGGGTCTAGTCCTGTGCTGGGAACACGGCAGGTGTTCCCACCCCCACCTGCCACTGTGTGGCTGCACAGAGCCTGCCAGAGTGTGGCCTTCCAGTCACCTCCAGCTACATGGAGTTTCTGCTTTCAGAGGTCATTCATTCATTCGTTCATTGTTCATCATTCATTCAACAAGCATTTCTGAGCATGGCACTTACTATGTGCCAGGTGCTGGGACACAGAGTTGAATTGGACTACTGGCCCTTGGCCTTGAAAAGTTTATTTACTCATTCATTCAGCAACATTCATGAGCTCTACTGTGTGCTTTGGCCAGGCAGGGGGTGGTGTTGGGGGTAGAGCGAGCGCTGCTTGCTGGGGGGCGGGGTGGGTGTGGCTCAGCCTACAGGTCATGCCTCCGCGTCTGGGAAGAGCAGGAACCCGGAGAAGATGCTGTTGGCACCCTCTATGCCCACCAGGGAGTTCTTGTCGGTGGCTTGCAGGAAGACACTCTCGCCCTGGTCCAGCTTGAGGACCACACCCCCTGTGGTGACCTGGAAGGTATTGTAGACGTAGTCGCAGAAGGTGACCACCTTCTGCGGGCGCTCCCGGCCCCGGACGAGGTTCACACACAGGTTCCCCCGGGAGCTGGCGTGATAGGTGAAGTAGTAGAGGCCTGGCACCCTGCAGGTGAACTTGCCGCTGCGAGGCTCGTAGTTGTTGTTCTCGTTGGTGATGACGTTGTCGAAGCGGATGGCCATGTCCCGGCGCAGGGGACTGTTGACGGTTCTTGTGGCAGAGAAGGCGATTTTCTGGGTGGCCTTGTAGTCTCCTGATTCACCCTTGGGGCCAGGGGCTCCAAGGGGCCCTGGGGCACCTTTAGGGCCAGCAGGGCCCTTGGGGCCAACTTTTCCTGGATTTCCGGGGACCCCTGGGTCCCCCTTCTCTCCAAACTCACCATGGTCTCCAGCTAGCCCTGGACGCCCTGGAAGAGGAGAGACAAGAAAAGTAAGGAGACCAGAGGTCACTGGGACCAAAGGAAGGAGCCCTGGATGGGGACCTTGGGCAGGGCCTGCCCCTCTCCCCACCTGAGCCTCCCATCTGTAAGACACGGGGTGCCAGAGAGAGGCTCTGAGTCGAGTCTGTTATGTGCTTGATGGGGTCAGATGCCCGTGGGGAGGGGGGAGGCCCTCCCTGAGGAAGGTGCCGGGGCGTCCTTGGTCAGGCTGGGGCAGGGCCAGTGAGTGCTGTCCCTCTCTGCTCCCTCTCCATACAGACATCATTAATCGATCCTGGCATTCGTTCTTGCTGCACCTGCTAGTGCAGCCCCAGCAGCCACTGCCCCTGGTTTGGCACAGCACAGGATGGCACTCACTTTCCGGTAGAGTGGCAGAGCACAGGGCCTGAGAATGTGGGCTCTGGGGACAGACAGATGTACTTCTCAGATCACATCTGCCATTATTGGTTCTGTCCCCTTGACTAAGTCACATTCTCTCAGGCTCAGCTTCTTCATCCATAAAATGGGGAGGATGATATTTTGTGGGATTTCAAGGATGAAATGACGTTATGTGAGGAGAGTGGCTGGCACAGAGGGTTGCTCTGTAACTGTAGGTGAAATGAACAAATAAACTACATTTGACAGAGAGTTTTCCGTGGTGGGGAGTCTCCTTTGAACCCCACAGCAACCCCACAGAAGTATCATTGTCCCATTTTACAGGTGAGGAAATGGCGATTCAGAGAGGTGAAGCCACTTACCCCGGGGACAAATTCAAACCCAGGACTGTGTGAGCACAGCGGTGCCCTCTCTCTGCCTGGATCTAATGGTAAGAGATCCACGGTCTGGTCTCAGCCTCAACGTTTGCTGGGTTACCTGGGGTGAGGCAGTAGCCTTTCTGGATGTCAGTCTCCCTGACTATAAAATGGGAATCAGAATTCTCTCCTGGCAGAGATATCTCGAGGGCTCTGCAAGCTGATGGATTTGCAAGGGCTTTTGCAGTCTTGAAGGGAGGCAGGAGATGGGGCCTTGGGCAGTGATACTAGTGTGTCCCCAAAGCCCGCAATACCTTTCTCTCCCTTTGTCCCTGGGGTCCCAGGCTGGCCATCGGAGCCAGGTACGCCAGGGATGCCTGGAATGCCAGGGATGGTCGGGTGCCCGGGGCAGCTGCTCTGGGCCCGGGAGACATCGAGCAGCCCCAGGAGCAGCAGCGGCAGCAGCGCCAGGACGCCGCCCCTCGGGGTCTTCATCACCACGCTGTGTCAGCTGCCTCCTGTGGGGAGAAGGCAGGGTGGGAGGTGACCACCACCGCGACTCCTGCCACTCATCCAGCCCTCCAGCCCTCCATCCGTCCACCCTCCCCTCTCTCCCTCTGTCCCTCTGTCTCTCTCTGCCTCCCTCCCTCCTCCATTCGCCCGCGTATTCATGGCTTGTCTGCTATCACCAGACCCCTTACAAGGTGCTGGAGATTCAGTGATGAATAAGACAGATATGTCCCTGCCCTCCTGGTCCTGTGCCCCTTTTGGCAAAACAGATGACAAACAGGTCAACACACAAGTAAATAGATATACGTATAGATGATGATTTGTGCTCTGAAAGGGGAGGGCGCCGGGCGGCAGAGTGGCTGTGCGGGAGGCGGGAGGTGGCTGGTTTTGGGAGGGACGTCCTGCCACTGAGAAAGTTTTCTCCACGGGTGAGGCCTCTCTAGGAAGTGACATTCAGGCTGAGACCTGAAGCTTCAGGAGGGGCTGGGCGAGAACTTTCCAGGAGGAGGGAGCAGTAGAGGAAGGTGAGGGGCCGACAGAGGGGAGTGAGGGGCCAAGGTGACAGGAGGTAAGACTGGAGGGGCGGGCGGGGGCCGCTGTGAGGTTTGGGTTTTATTCCAGGTGCTCTTGTCCGTTAGAGCCTCTGAATCCAGGGTGCTGCTCACACAGGGGCCACTTTGCATCCTGCGTGGCATCCTGCGTGGCATCCCTACATGGCATCCCTGCGTGGCATCCTGCCTGGCATCCTGCATGACATCCTGCATGACATCCTACGTGGCATCCCTACGTGGCATCCTGCGTGGCATCCTGTGTGGCATCCCTGCGTGGCATCCTGCATGACATCCTGCATGACATCCTACGTGGCATCCCTACGTGGCATCCTGCATGACATCCTACGTGGCATCCCTACGTGGCATCCTGCGTGGCATCCCTGCGTGTCATCCCTGCGTGGCATCCCTGCGTGGCATCCCTGCATGACATCCTGAGTGGCATCCTGCGTGGCATCCCTGCATGGCAGCAGCTGTGATTTCTACACCAAACAGGACACTGAGGCTCAGGGAGGCCAAGTCACTTGCTTCAGGTCACACAGGAAAGAATGAAGCCAACGTCCCTGCCAGCACACCAGGCTCTGCTGGTGGAATATTCTCAGTTTCCTCCAAGAGCTGCGGCTCTGGTGAGAGGGCAGCGCTGGCCCCCGCTGAATCCCAGAGAACGGGGAAGAAGCCGGTGGCTGTCTGGATCCAGCGTCCCATGGCATTAATTCTCAGGACAGAAGGGGCCTGAAAACTCATCTAGTCCAACCCTCAGCCTGTTGTTTATTTTTGTTAAATTGAGACCACATTCACATAACATAAAATCGACCATTTTAGTGGCATTTAACACATTCACAGTGTTGTGCAACCACCACGTCTGTCTACTTCCAAAACATTTTCGTCACCACAGAATAAAATCCTCTACCCATTAAGCAGCCTCTCCTCCATCCCCCTGCCCCCAGCCCCTGACAAGCATGAATCTGCTCCTGTCTCTATGGTTTTACCTATGCTGCATATTCCATGTAAATGGAATCATACAACACGTGACCTTTTGTGTCTGATTATTTAGCATGATGTCTTCCAGGGTCATCCATGTTGTAGCACGTATCAGGACTTCACTCCTTTTTAATAGTTCATTGTATGGATATATGTGATATCGTAACATGTATATTTGGTCTTCAACCTGTTTCCTGGTACACAACTCCTAAAGTCCTTAGAGTCTCCAAAGTGATGTCTTTTTGTATGCCAGTAAGTTGACTGGTGGCTGGCAGCCCACAAGCAGCTTCAGGATGGGGGCTGCTCACGGGAAAGACCAAGGCAGGACTTTCAACCCCACCCGCAACCTCTGGGGAGGGGAGAGAGCTGAGGGTTAAGTTGATCAACAGTGGCCAGTGGTTCAATCATGCCTATGTCATGCAGCCTCCACAAAACCCCCAAAGGACTGGGTTTGGAGAGCTTTCGGGATAGCCGAACACGTGGAGGGGGCTGGAGGGTGGCCTGCCCAGGGAGGCGTGGAAGCTCCGTGCCCCTTCTCCTATGCCCGGCCCTATTTGTCTTGTCATCTGTATCCCTTGTGATATCGTTTATAATGAACGGTAAACGTGCTTCCTGAGTTCTGTAAGATGCTTTTGCAAATGAATCAAACCCAAAGTGGAGGCCGTGAGAACCCCCAAGTTGAAGTCAGTCTGTCAGAAGTCCAGGGGCCTGACCTTACAGCTGGTGTCTGAAGGGGGGCAGTCTCGTGTGACTGAGCCCGCCACCTGCGGGGTCCGCACTGTCTCCAGGTAGCTGGTGTCAGTGGCAGAATTCATCGCGTGCTTGTTGGTGGGGAAACCCCACACACGTTTGGTTACAGAAGATTCTGTGTTGATTGTTGCGATGTGAGAGCAGAGGAAAATATAGTTTGTGTTTTTCCACTCACAGAATACACCGCAATTTATTTGTCTACTCATCATGGACGGACATTTGGGAAGTTTCCACCTTCCCGCGGTTGTGACTAGTGCTGCTGTGAACGAGTGTGTGCAGGGATTTGAGAACCTGTTTTTAATTCTTCTAGGTGTATACCTAGGAGTGGAATTACCAGTCTTGTGTAATTCTATGTTTAACTTTTTCAGGACCTTCAGCCTAAATTCTTAAGTCTCCTCAATAACATCTCCGCCGAGGGCTCTTCCACCCAGAGCTTGCATCATTTCAGTGACGGGCAGCTCATTACCTATCAAGGCAGCCCATTGCACCTTTGCCCAGATCCACATGGTTTCCATCCCTCAAGGATGGGAGAGAATCATGAAACACTTGTTTGCACTTGTCGCTGCTACTGCTTCTTGATTGCCGCTGTTGTCGGATCCTCCCGACACCCTGGGCAAGTGGGTTGTGATGAATTTCCCATCTTGCAGATGAGGAAACTGAGGCTCATAAATGAGAACCTCCCCACAGCCACCCACTGAGTTAATGGCAGGGCTGTGGCCAAACCTCTTCCCTCTCTGCCTGCTGCTGGCTGCGCTGACCTCAGAACCCGGCCCAAGGAGGGCTCCCTGGGACCATAAAAACCTGCTGATATTTGGCTCATATGCTCTGAGAATCAGTCTCAGCCTCTACCTCGTCCCGGCCAATTCATTGCTTAAACCCCTGAGTCAAACTTAAAGCCCAGACCCTGGGCGGGCACCAAGGAAAGGAAGCCATGAACATGAGTGTGACCTGTGTCTGCTGGTGACCAGTTTAGGCTCTGTCATCTGAAGAGGGGGTGGCTCAGGGCGTGACCCTGCTTATCTTTGAGTCAGCATCCGTTCTCACTCTTGAGGGAGGTTTTACATAACGGCAATCTGACACCTTGCATAAGTTGGGCACTTACAGGCCAGGCTCTGGGCCAAATGCTTTCCGTGCCATTATCTAATTCGATTCTCTGGGCAGCCCTTTGAGAAAGCTCTCTTATTCTCTCATTTTACAGAGACGGAAACTGGGGATCAGAGAGGGCAAGAACCTCCATTCAGGTTGCACAGCTCCTGTGTGGCTAGGAGTCAAACCCACACCCCTGGATCTTCAAACTCACGTTATGTTAACAGGCCACTGTCCCCGGTGGTTTCAGTGCGGGCTTTGGAGCAGACAGCCTGGCAGAAGGACTAAGGCCTGGGGCATGCGAACAGCAGCGCTGGCTACGTGGTCAGTGCTGCTGCAGGTGGCCTCATCACCACTATTGCTGCTGCTGTCAGGCAGCGCACATTGACTTGGTGGTGGAGGCCTGTAGTGTCACGAGGAAGTAAACACTGCCAGGGTTCAAATCAGGCCTCTGCCACTTCTTAGCCAAGGGACTTGGGAAAATCACCTCTGCTCTCAGGCCACAGGTTACCCTTCCATAAAATGGGGACAATGCTCATCTCTCCATCCCAGGGCTGCAAGGACAGATGAGTTGTGGCTTGCAGCAGAGCCTGGCACGTTGGAAATGCCGAATGAATATGAGTTATTTTATTGTTATCACCATCATCCAAGAATTCCTGAGTCTTTAGACAGGAGGGAAGATGGTTGGAGAAGTGAAAACGGGTTCGGCCCCTTTGAGAGACGGGGCTCAGGGGGAGGGGCTCTTTCAGTGAGCGGCATTCCAGGGGTGGAGAGCTGCAACCAGCTGGGGGCAGGACTGGGGTAGGAGCAGGTCCAGATGGGACTCGGGGTGGTGGGGGAAGTGGGGTGAGGGAGAGGGAAGATCTCAGTTCTAGCCCATTTCAGGGGCCAGTGAGTCTCCAACTTGGAGTAGGACATAAAACTCACCCAGTCTAACTATCCCGTCTGACTATCCCCTGCCTTTGCCAAATGCCGTCACCATCAGCCTTGTTTCTCATGTCCTCCACCCCCAATCTCCCAGCTTTCTGTCCCCTTCCAGCCGCAGCAGTCCCTTTCCCCCCAGCCTGCAGTCCGGCCGACTTGGCCTTGATGTCCCCCTCTGCTGCTTTCTGGCTGCGTGACCTCAGGCAAGTGCCTTAACCTCTCTGAGCCTCTTGGTGATGTTGGTTTCTGTCTGGCAGGGCTGCCGGAAGGATTAGACACATAGAGGAATACGTTCCCCAGCGCAGGGCCCGTCCCACTGCCCCGCTGTGCAAACACCCCGCATTCACGCAGTGCCACCTAATACCCAGTCGCAGCTCCCCCTTCACATCACATTGTTTCCTTAGAAGGGTCAAGCTGGGCTTTCTCAACAGACTGTGAGGAAATAGGAGAAGCAAGGTGCTGGCGGAGCGTTGGGCTGGGTGGAGCGGGACCCGGGTTCTAATCTCGCCTCTGCCTCTGCTTTACTGACAAATTTTGAGCCAGGAAATGCACTGAGTGCTCAGTGAGCTTGATCTCCTGGAGGGCCCACAGCACTCCTGGAAGGTTCTGTGGTCCCCAGAGGGGTCTCGGGCTGAGAGAGGTCAGGCCACTTGCCCAAGATGACCAACACTAAGGCGGGAGCTGGGCTCAGCTCAGGTGTGTGAGCTCCCAAAGGCCTGTGCTGCAGGCTCCCATTCCAGGCTGCCTGCCCATCCCCTGGGCAGCAGCACCCCCTGCACACACACCCCCCAAAGACGGATCCCATGGTGTGGGATCAGGCCCAGCTATCTGTGCTGTCAGACACTGCAGGTGGCTCCGAGGCCGGGGATGCGATGCCGACACTTAGGGAATCTCCACCCTCCGCCATGTTGGCCCCGCCGGCCAGTCCCCCAGGCGCCAAGCCCCGTGCTCACCTGGGGAGCCGTGTCCTCTGATGCCGCAGGCCTGGCCGGCAGTGGGAACAGGAGCCGGGGGCCTGCTGCCCTCCGTCCAAAGCGGAAGTTCTCTTCTCCAGAGGCGGGAAGGGCTTTCCTCTGACGGTCCCCTCCCCGTCACCCCCGTCCCCCCACCCTGCTGCCCTCAGGCAGTTTCAGGTCCCATTTCTGCAGCCCAGAGGGGTTTACTGTAAACGGGAGGCGGGGGGTGAGTCTGGTTCGGCCGACTCAGCAGCTGTGGGCAGGACACGCTGTCCCAGGGCAGCGTCCACAGCTGGCAGCCTGCCCACCAGGGCCCTCTGCCCGCATGATCTTCTGGGGGGCGGAGGGGTGCCCTGCAGTGATGCTAATGTGCCCGGCCTGGTGCCTGAGCTCGGGATTGGAGTCAAAAACCTCGATTCGTATTCTGACTCTGCCGCTTGCCAGCTAACGTTCCCAGCCAAGGGAACCCAGGGGAGCCCCAGTTTCCTCGGCTGTACGATGGGACCATAATTGTGCCTGCCTGCGCTACAGATCTCACGGGCCACCGGGAGGATGATGGATGGGATGATGGAGGAGAAACGGTGTGTGTGGGGGGTAAACTGTAAAGTGCTGTGCACATGCTATTATAATTGTTCATACCACTTCATGTCCCAGGCTTCCGCTTTCTGGGCTCATCTCTTCTGCTTCCTTCCCCTCTGTAGGCTTGCTCTTTCCCTGTTCTTAGAAAATAATCTAATAATGAATTTAAAATGTGTTTGTTATTTATTTATACTCTCCCTCTGTTCCTGCACGGAGGCAGGGGCCTGTGTATTCCCGTGGGTCCTGGGGTCGCACCAAGATAGGGCTGGACAGGCCTAGTGACCTCAGCCCACCCCCTCATGTTATATATGGGGAAACTGAGGCCCAGAGGGGCAAGTCATTATTTAACAAGTATTTATGGTTAGCCTCTGTGTGTGAGGCACTGGAGAGAACCCTAAACAAATCAGCCGCGGTGCCCGTCCCCGTGGAGCTTGCCTTCTGCCGGGGGAGGCTGGTGTTAAACATCGAGTGGCACAAGGCTTCCTTGCTCCTCTGATGAGTGTCACAGAAAGCAGTGACGGCTGGAGCCCACCGTGTGTAAGTGGCCAATGCAGGACTCGAAGCTGGGTGTTCCTGGTGCTAGATCTCGCCCTGTCGCTGTGGCTGCCACCAGGCAGTGTGACGCCCCTTGGGGAGGGCTGCCCGCAAGCCGCAGGGGCTGGAGGGCCCCTCTTCACACCCTTGCGTGGAGGTAGGAAATCCTTGTGGGTGCTGACAGGTGGACAGTACGAGTTCCCTGCAGTGACAGATAGGGGAGGAAAAGACGAGTTTATAAAACCGAAAGGTCTCTGGGCTCAGCCAACGACAGCCCCAAAGGGACCAGGCCAGGCGCAGAGGAGACAGCAGTGGGTTCCAAGGCAGGAGAAGGGAGTTAGTCGGTGGCAGGTCCAGAGGTCCAGTGGAGGGCTCCCAAGGCCACCTGGGCCTGGGACTCTAATTCCTTAGTGGCTGATGGCAATGGGAAAAGATCAACTTGAACTTGGGGTAGAAGCTGTGAGACTAAGAACGGGCAGCGGCAGAGAGGTGGGTTGAGAGCCTGCGCTTTGGAATCAGCCACTCTGGTTTGACTCCCAGCTCTGCCTCTTCCTGACTGTGTGGCCTCAGGCACATCTAGTGCCCTCGGTTTCCTGGTCTACAGTAAATAAGTCGGAGGCCGGAGCACCGATCTCTCGATCTCCCGGGGCTGCGGTGGGGCCAGTGAGGTAACCCCACATGTCCAGGGCCCGGCCCTTGGCAGGCACCCGTGCAAACATGGAGCAGTATTATTTATGTGATAGGATCCTTGCAGCCTGGAGCGAAGGAGCTGCGCCTGGATGGAGTGGGGAGGCTGGACCCAGGGGTCAGGAGCTGAGGGGTCCCTGGGCCTTGACCCCTGAGTGGGAGTCAGCCGGTCTCTGTACCCATAAAGTCACTGGCTTGCCTCTCTGGTAGAGAGGGGTTCCCTACAAAGAGTAGAAAAAGAAACCCAAATCCCTCAGCTCCTCGTGGTCTGAAAGAGGTTCCTGGCAGGTTTGGGGTATCCTGTTCTGGTCCCCGCCGCACCCCATCCCGCTCTCCTGTTCCACGGGACTCTCACCCACCTCCCCTCGGCACAGCGGCCGAGCTGGCATTCTCAAACGCCTGCCTCTCCTGACGAAGAGAGAACAACAAGGAAGCAATTATGGAAAATAAAAATGGCACAGAAATTGTCGTTTCCAAAGTACAGGTTTCTGATCTGACACTGTGGCCTACATAAACGGTGCATTGATTTTCTAAACAAAAGAGAAATGAGAAGACAGATGTATCACTTGCGGTGTTGCCGGGCAGACTGCTAAGTGGCCGGTAGCGGAGAGCTGTGGATGCTGCAGTGGGCGGCCGGCCACCGGGGCCCTGTCCCTGCCAGAGACACCCAGACTCGGCAACCAGCCAGGGCCCTCGGCCCTTGCCTCCCACGCTCCTTCCGTGTGTGTGCGTGCATGTGTGTGTCCATGTCTCCCCACTTCCCATCTCACACATTTCTCGTGCCGCTACCGTGTGCCAGGCTTGTATCCAAGGGGCCTGACCCCCAAGGACGCTCGCAGTGCAGTGGGGACGCAGACCTGTAAGCGGGTAAGTGCACAAGAGCCAGCAGGTGGGCCGTGTGCACCAGATCCCCTGCAAACTGCCCACTCACCCACAGCCCTGCCTTTGCCAAACTTTTATAAAACAGCTTTGGGTTCAGAACTCTGGTTTTGCTTGTTTTGTTTTATTTTAAATAAGTCTATAGGTTAATTTTACTCACCACCAGATTTGGGAATAACCTGGGCTCTAAAGAGCTGAGAATTTGTGGCCAAATCTATGGAGAGTGCTCTGGAGATACAAAGGGGAGAATCAGAGAGGGCTTCCTGGAAGAGGTGATCTTTGTGTGGACTCCTGGCAGTTGAATGTGTTATCCAGGTGCATGAGGGATTTGTGTGAGTCAGTTGGGGGCTCTACGGGATGAAGGGACAGCATGGGCAAAGGCAGGCAGGTGTGACACAGCCCCTTTCCCAAACAGAAAAGCCAAAGTGGATAGAGGTGGTTGCAGATCTCTGCTTGGGCAGTTGCTCTTGCAGTCAGTGACTCCATGGGGCTTTGTGAAACCAAGTTGTGATGGCGGCCAGGATGGGCCGGGTCCTCCCAGACCTGAGTGAGCCCTGGGTCTTAGTGGGCTCTGAGCCTGGACCTGAAGTCTGCAGGGAAAGTCGCACTTTTTGTCTTTTTGCACCTAAAACCTCAAACACTGGGCCGCCCTGGTTATCCACAAGGATCATGGTGGCTGAGTCCGACCGTCAATAACGTCACCGTCAAAACTTAACAGCTTGTGGGCAGCAGGAGTTTTAGATAATCTCCGGGGCTGGGGGGGGTCCCAGAGTCTGTGAGATATTCAGGGTGGGTCAGACATGGGGAAGCAATTCTCTCTCTCACATCTCACTCACTGAGATGAACATTGAATGAATTAATGCACCTAAAGCATTGAGCATAATGCCTGGTGCATAGTAGGTCCTCAATAAATGTTAGCATTATGACTTTCTATCCACGCATTCATTTGAACGCTTTTAGTCGTTCATTTACCCACTTATGCATTCATTAATTCACCCCAATTCCCTCCTTCATTCAGCACAAATTCATTGCACATCTCGTCTTTGCCTGCACTGGGCTCACCTGAGCCCAAAGCCCTCCTGTGGCAGGTGCTCCCAAAATTCAGCACAGGCCTAGGAATTCAAACTCACTCCCGTTTACCTGTGAGCTTGGTTACTTTTAATGACAGCAGTGCCTCTTCCCCAGACAAGTGACAGCAGGTGACACCTTGGGGACCACTGGCAGCCTGTAACCACACTTGAACATCTCTGTCCCACGGGGCCATGGCGCCGAGTGTCTCAGTATCGGCAGACAAGCTTTCCTGGGCACCGACTAGCCGCCCTGAGTCCAGCACCCCCAGACAGCTGTGGCAGAGGCCAAGTTGAAGATGGAAAGTTCAAGGAATGGGCAGTGAGGAATCTGAGCCGTGCGTATTTATTGATTTAATTTTTTATTTATATATCTCCCCACCTCTTCCAAGACCTGAAAAAAAAACAACCTAATAACAGTACCGGAAGGTGCTGGTTACGTGTCAAAGGGATAGTACAAGCAGTGACTCCTGAAGGAGCTCAGAAGAGGGAGAGAGTCCGGGGTGGGCTTCCTGGAGGAGGAGTCCATCAGGTGGCGAGCGGGCCCTGAGCAAGGGTGCAGAGAGTGGGCAGCACAGCGGGCCGTGCAGGGAAGCGGGGAGAGGACGGCCTGTGGGGTGGGGCCCGCCTGGCCTAGTCGGGGAAGAGCAGGAAGCCGGAGAAGACGCTGTCGGAGCCCTCGGTGCCCACCATGCCGTTGTAGTCGTTGACGGCCAGCCACACCTCCTCGCCCACCTGCAGCCGCAGCAGCACGCCGCCCGAGCTCACCTGCTTGGTGTTGGACATGTGGTCGCAGAAAGCGGTCACCTTGACGTTGTTGTGGTACAGGTGCACGCACAGGTTGGCCGTCTGCGATGTGTGGTAGACAAAGTAGTAGAGGCCGGGGACTTTGCAGGTGAACTTGCCAGTGCTCGTGTCGTAATCCCCCTGCGGGTTGGTGACCGCCACGTTGAACTTCACCAGGCCGTTGGGCTCCGGGTACTGGGCTGTCTGCCGAGTGACGGTGAACACCGACTGGTGCTTCTGCTTGTACCTGCCCTCCTCGCCGGGCTCCCCGGGGGGCCCCATGCGGCCGGGAACCCCCGGCATCCCAGGGGGGCCCGTGGGGCCATTTTTCCCAGGATAGCCAGGTGTGCCGGGTTCTCCCTTCTGCCCCTTGGGTCCTCGCGTCCCGGGAATGGCTGGGATTCCTGGAGATAGAGCAGGCAGGAAGAAAGAGATGGGGCAGGGGACGGGGAACAGGGACCCTGGGGGTGTCCTCCAGGGAACGCGCCACTGGTGTTTGGTCTCTAGAATCTGCTTCCCACAGATGGACCTGGCAGCAGCGCACGGAGCAAGGCTCTGGCCAGAGGGCAGGGAGAGCCTAGTTCAAGTCCCGCCTCGCCACAGACTTGTCCTCTGACCTTGTCTAAGGTACTGCCCTGCCTCTCAGCCTCAGTTTCCACATTCGCGACAGAGAGGGTAGGACTAGACAGCATTAGGAGGTGTCAGAGCTGGACGGGACCTCAGACAGTGGGCCGATGGCTGTGACTGCCAGCCCGGGCACAGATGGCATGTGGCCACAGATAGCTTCGTTTGGCCTGCACAATGTCTTTAAGTTTTTAATTAGAGCCCCACGTTAACAAATTCAGAACTCACCTAAGAGTCTAGAATCTCCTTCCTTCTTGTTGAAAATCAGAAGATTGATCAGAGAGAGGATTTCTTTGGAAACTGATAAAGCTTGAGACTTAGCCCCATCGAAGCCTTTTGCCTAATTTTTTATTTCTACTTGTTTTCAGCTTTATATTTTGCAATAATTACAGAGTCATAGAAAGTTGGGGGGAAAAAAAAAGGGAACAGAGAGGTCCCATGTACCCTTCACCTGGTTTTCCCCAGTGGCACATCTTGCAAAACCAAAGTGTAATGTCAAAACCGGGAAATTGACATTTGTGTGCCGCACAGAGCTTCTGCTGGTGTCATCAGTTTTACGTGTGTGTGTGTGGGGGGTTCTAATGTAATTTTGTCACGTGTAGATTTCTGTAACCACCCCCACCTGTGCAATCAGGTGTCTGTATCATCTTGTATTATTTTTCTTAAAGGGGACCCTCAACACTATGTAAGCATCAGAATCCCACAAAACCTATGTCCGTTCCTGAGATGGGGCCACCCCAGGCCGGCGTTAGCACGTGGGAACTGCCGGATGGAGCAGTATAGACGCTGCCCCAGGAAGGGGGCTGTTCTCTCCAGCTTGCCCCAGCCCCACTCGGCCCACTCCTGTCCTGCGACAGCTGGCCTGCTCAACCTCCCTCGCGTTCCAGATGAGGAAACCGAGGTCAGAGATGTGCCCAAGGCCACACAGCCAGCATGAGGTGGAGTCAGGACTCGAACGCAAGTCTGGCTGAATCCCAGTCGGAGGATCTGATTCTGTTTCAGCCCTGATGATCCTAGGCCCTGTGAGATCCTTCTCCCCTCGTCTAAACCACACCCATCTTTTAAAGTTCGACTCCAGCTTCCTCTTCCAGGAAGCCCTCCATGACCACCCCTGCCAGCCCTCATGTTTCCTTTCCTCGTCCCATTTCCATAGAGCTGGGTGTCTGTGCAGACCCATTCATGACAGATTCTCTATGGCTGTGACCTGGTAGGTCCCAGAGTTAGGACTGTGGGATCAGGACCCAGCAGACCTGGGCTTCAGGCCGTGTGACCTGGGCAGGTGGCCTCCGCTCCCCGAGCCTGTGTTGGCTCAGTCGAGAGAAGGGTGTGCTGGAACAGGTCCCAGAGAGCCGCTGCCAGGGCGGGATGGGCGGCTGTGTGCAGAGGGCTGAGCACAGTGCCGGGCACAGCACAGGGAGCGTGTTCAGTAACGTCAGGTCCTGGCGGTGGCTGTCAGTGACGCTGAGCAGAGCAGTGTCTCAGCCTTCGTGACACCTTCGGCAGTGGGGAGGGGGGGCTCTGGAGTGGCTCAATCTCTGAATGCCGGCTTTGACATTCGCACAGTGGGAGTCCGTCACATGTCCAAAGCACTGTGGCCTCGGTTTTCTCGTTTGTAAAACTGAAACTGTGCCTGGTACTTGGGGGCTCGGTAATTGGTGGCCATCAGCCACCCTGGGCAGTGCGACAGCCAGAGGCAGCTGTGCAGTGCAGGGTCCCTAAAATCGCAGGCCTGGGGGCCTCATTCGGCTCACCCTGAATTGGAGAATTCCCTCCAGAATGTTGGTAAAGTCCCTTTCTATTGCCAGGGTGCAGGATGACAGTGGCAAACTCCTAAAGACGTTCTGCTCCACTGGCCTCCCTCTTCCACCTGCCTCTGCCACCCCTGTCACCTCTGCCCTGCCCCAGCCCAGGCTCACCCAGGCTGGCTGCAGACGGTGGGTCTCACTCACAGACAAGGTGCACACACCCCTGGACTCCAGCTCCGGCCTCAGCACCAGACGCCCATTCCTGTCCTCAGCCCCCTTCTGTCACGCCAGGGCTCGCCCGTGGGTTTCCCACGGAAGATTCTGAGACTATGACCCTGACTCCCACTCCCCACCCTCTCACCACGCTTGATCCTGGGGAGGGAGGTGAGCACAGGCCTCTGAGCAAAACAATAGCAATGGCCTACACGTGCACCTACCTCGTACTCACGACGGTTTTGTAAGCACGAGCAGCTCAATCCTCGCAGCACCCCTGGGAAGTAGCTACCACCATCTCCCCATTGTATCGATAAGGACACTGAGGCCCTGCAAGGTGAAGTAACTTGCACAGGTTCACGCAGAGGGCTCTGTTCACCGCGTGGGCCCACCTTCCCAGGTGTCCGTGTGGGGCAAGTGGTGGGGGGTGGTCATGATCATAGCCAAGCACTCGAGAGTTTGCCGAAGGCCTTTGCAGCCTTGTCTCCTGGGGTCCCCCTGCCACTGCCGGGGCAGGTGCTCTTATGCCCCCGTTATGCACATCATCGGATGAAGAAAATGAGGAGCCCAGAGGTGCACGGGCCCAAGTCCAAGGTCACCCCGGGGGAAGCCCAAGGCCTGAGCTCTGCAGAGGGGGAGCCAGACCCACGGTGGGACTCAGACTCTGCCCAGGGGCAGGCGAGGGAGCAGGGCACGCACTTCCTGCCGTCAAGTTGTCAAGTTGCTGTCCCCCGCCCCCAAGTCAGCCCCAGACCCCAGACTCACCCGGTTCTCCCTTGGGCCCCGGCAGCCCGTCGTGCCCGTCCTTCCCGGGGGCCCCGGGCAGGCCCGGCATTCCTGGGATCCCGTAGCAGTCTGTGCCCGCCTGGCCCCCGAGGGGCAGCGCCAGCAGGAGCAGCAGCAGGTTCAGTCCAAGGTGGGGCCGGCAGCTGGGCCCCATGTCCGTCCTGGGCCAGGAGCCGGGAGGGGGAGAGCTGAGCTGGCCCACCCCGCCCCTCACCCGCCCTGCCCCTCGCCCGCCAGGCTCCTCAGCCCTCAGGAGCCCAGCTCCCTGTCCCTCCCGTGGCTGGATGGGCCTCCCGGGCCCAGCAGGGGGTGGGGACGCTCCTTCCTCTCACAAACCAAGCTGTCCCTGGCACCAGGTTTCAGGAAGGTGGCAGGGGAAAAACTGCTGTCTGCCCTTACCTGGGCAGGGGTCCTGGCCTCGCTGGGGGTGGGCGGGTCTGGCTTGGTCACAGAGAGGTCCTCAGACCTGCCTCCCCTCTCCCGGGCAGGAGGACACCGCCGTGTCGGAGAGGACAGAGCAGGGATTGCCCAGAGCGGGCTGGGCCCCCTCCCCTCCCCCTCCCCCATGCCACATCCCCTTTCCCAGAGATTTCCCTGACTTGACACTTTCTTCTGGGTGCTGAGCCAGGCTGACCACAGTGACAGCCCTGTCCCCAGCCCCCTCCCAGTCATGAGTGTCTGAAATGGGGAAATGCCCACTGACTGCCTGGCATCTGGTGAAGGGAGTGTGTGTGTGTGTGAACACAAGCCCCCAGGGCACAGTCGGCCCCCAGAATCAGGTCCCATGTTGGCATTTGCTGTGCCTGAGACTCAGTTTTCTCACAGCGTCCCTGGGAGGATGTTATTAGCCCCCCTTTACAGATAAGGAAACTGAGGCTCAGGGAGGTGTGAGCCCTTGCTCAAAACCATAGACTGAGTGGTCTCTTGGTGTCCAAAGCTTTGCTCTGACCTCTCTGCTCAGGTGCCCCCCAAAACAAGCCTCACACACACTTGTCAAGTGGCAGGGCTTGTTCTAGAAACTTCCACGTGCCCCATCCCAGTGGTCACACTTGGAGGACCCCCAGGATGGTCCAGGTTTGCTGGCCACAGCTGTCACAGTGCTGAGGCCGCCCTGGCTGCAGAGTCAGGCCTGGCTTCTTCCAGCCCTGCCACTCCTTCCCCCAGTTCTTCAGCACAGCCATGGCCCTGGGCCTCGGTCTCCCCTTCTGTATGCAGGGGGCCTGGCTTTGAGAGTTGGCGCCTCTTCCTTTGACAATGGTCCCACCTTCCCTGCCGTCACCCCCTGCTCACCTGCATCCGGCACCCCCTGGGCTTGGAGCCTGCGTGGCTGGCGAGGGGCTGTCAGTCGGGACCAGGCCACAGGGCTGAAGGAAGCCACCTCCCACCACTTCTCCTCATAGGAGACTCTAGGGACCAACGGGCTGCCAAGCAGTAGAGGGTCCCGACCTTGACCTCACGCCTGCCACCCGTGGGACCTCCCTGAGTGTCGGTTCCCCCTCTGTAAAATGGGGGCTTCCTGCAGCTCCGTGCAGGGCGGGGGCTGGGACTTGCAGCACGTCGTGTGCCAGTGCCTGGCCCTGTGCCCGGCATCCGCCGCTCAGAGCCCTGCCCCGCCTCGCCGAGGGACCCTCAGGGCCTCAGTCTGCCCATCTGTACCTTCACCCTGGGGCATGGGGCTGCAGAGAGGGAGGCAAGGTCAAGGTCATGAACGCACTGGCCCTGGGAGTCCCCAGTAGGCAGAGGCCCCTGAAGAGCAGTATGGGGGTGGGGGCTACCCAGCCCGCTGGCAGGCGGCTCCGTCCTCCCTCCGCACCTCGTCTGCGCCTGGCCTCGCTTGTCCAGCAGGTGGCAGCCTCGGCCCGTGCTCAGCGCTCCCCTGCCCCTCCCGCCTGGCCCAGCTCTGGCTCTGTCCCTCCCCGCGGGGACCAGAGCTTTGCCTTGGTGAGCGGGGCTGGGGCGGGTGTAGGTGCGATCTGGGTGAGGGGGCAGCCGGGCACCCCCTGCACCCACCGTTCCTCTAGCCTGGCCCCTCTGCTCCTACGGGGCCTCCACCCCTGACATTTGCCTTGAGTCCCATTGCAATGAAAGAAGCCACCCTTTGGAGCCAGGCAGACCTGGTTCAGACCTAGGCCCTGCCCTTTTCTGGCTGTGTGACCTTGGGTTGGTGGCTCCTTTCTCTGAGCCCCAGTGTCCTCATCTATTCTGCTGGGACTAAAGGCTCTGGAACGCCCAGCACATAGTTGGAGCCCAAAGATCTGTCTCTTTCCCCAGCCCGTGGGTGTGTGTTCTGGGAGGCAGGGGAGAGTGGGGGCAGAGCTGGCCCCGGGAGGGAAGAGAGCCCAGGGGTGTGTGCAGGGACAGCTCCTGCCTCCCGGAGTGTGTCTGTGTGAGTGTGAAGGGGTAGCTGGTGTGTCTCTCCACGGGTGTGCATGGTGTGTTCTGGGGAGGCCCTCACCTGCGGGAGCGGGTGAGTCTCGGTCCAGGAATGTGGGTCCACTTGCATCTCAAGGGAGGTCTGTGTGTGCATGCGTGTGATTGTGTGTGTGTGTGTGTGTATACAGCACATAGATAAAACCGGCTTCCTGTGGGAAAACTCACAGGGCACTGGACGTGTTCAGGACTGAGCTCCTAAATTCCTCGCATACGAAGGACATGGTGGTTTGTTGCCTCGAAGCAGCTCCCAGATGGGCTGAGCTGGACCCTGGGAATGCACCGTGAACATTCTTGGTCCTCCCGGCCGCCAGCCCAGGCGGGAGGCCCAGCGGGCAGCAGAGGCAGCAGCCCCAGCCTCCAGGCTTGCCAGGGTGGAAGCCCAGGGCGGGACTCAGCCTAGCTTTGAGGAGGACTGCTGGGTCTCTGGGACCAATAGCGGCCCCGCTCTGACTCCTGTCCCTGCCTTCCTTAGTACAGGCTGGCAAAGCCCCTGTGCGCTTGTCCAGTGCAGCTTAGAGGCTGGGGAGGCCGGCAAGGGCGGTGGTTAAACACACAGGCTCAGGCCTCAGTAAGACGCAGGTTCAAGTCCCAGATCCTCCCCTTAGATACTGACTGGGGGCTTTAGGGTCCCCTGGCCCCTGCCTCAGTGTCATCATCCATAAAGTGGGGTCCTTATGCCCACCTCAGAGCTTGATTGTAAAGATTAAACAGAATATAATAATAGCTAAAACCCCAAAGCTCTTATGACCCAGGAACTGCTCTACAATTTTCATATATTAAATCATTTAATGCTCCCAATCATCCTTTGAGGTGGGTGCTACTATTAGTTCCCCCCTTGCAGATAAGGAAACAGAATTTCTATGACACGCACATGATCAGACAGCTAGTAAGTGGTGGCGTCAGGATTTGAACCCGCGCGGGTGAGGCTGCTGGGACCTGCTGAACACATCGTGTGACATGCTGAAGGTGAGCCTGCCTCTTACGCACTCGGTAATCACTGCCACCCCTTCCCCCGCCCTCCCGATGCTCGGAGTGGCAGCCAGGCACAGATTCAGACGTTTATTGCGGGACTAGTTCTAAGAAATGATCTTAGAGCGCGTGGTGGGGCAGCAAGTCCTAGGGGCTCTCGGAGCCAGCCCCCGCCCTTCAGGCGGCTAAAGGAAGCGCACCCCCATTTTGCAGAGCAGCACGTGGAAGCCAGAGAGGTGGAGTGAGGGGCCGGGTCGCGCAGCCAGCGGGAAGTGGCCGAGGCGGGGTGGGGAGGGCCTGCCCTGGCTCAGACGGACGGGAAGATGAGGAAGCCGCTGAAGACGCTGTCGGCCTCGGAGCCCTGGTAAATGCGGCCCTTGAGGGGGTCTCTTTCGATCCAGACCTGGTCGCCCTGCTGCAGCTGGAGCACTGTGCCCCCCGACACCACCTGGAAGAACCCCTTGCTGTTGCTGTCACAGAAGCCCAGGGAGCGCCGGAGCTGGCCCCTCAAGGAGGACACGATGGACAAGCAGATGTCCCACTTGGATACCACCTGGAAGGTGAAGTAGTAGTAGCCGGGCACAGCGCAGACAAACTTGCCCGAGTTGCTCTGGTACCGGCCCTCCTGGTTGGTGATGACCACGTCGAAGATGACCACGTTGCCACCCGTCGGTGGATTCCGCCTGATGGCCGAGAAGGCTGGCCGCGGCTGGTCCTTGATGTTTCCTGGGTTGCCTTTGATGCCCTTCAATCCTGGGACACCAGGGTCCCCCAGGGGGCCACTGGGCCCTGGGTAGCCCACTTTGCCGGGGGCTCCAGGGGACCCAGATTCTCCCTGGTCTCCTTTAAGCCCCCGGATGCCTGTCCGGATGCCAGGGGCCCCTGTGGGGAGAAATACCAGATCGAGAGCAAGAGTCCAGTGCCCACCAGTCCGTAGGGAGAGGCCTGGAACCCCTGTATCTGTGGGATGGAGGGCAAGGAAGTGCCTGGGCCTTCAAGACATCAATTCTGACTGGCTGTGTGACCTTGGGCAAGTGTCTCGACCTCTCTGAGCCTCCCCTTCGTCTGTGAAATGGACAGGAGTGTGAATAGGCACTTGGGAAAGCGTCAAGTTCTGGGAACTGCAGGACATTCTGGCTGCTCCGCTGTGCTCTTGCCCATGGCTGTGCCCTCCATCCCCCTCCAGGCCATTGACCCTGATTTCTTCAGGTTTGGGGACCACATGTAGCATGCCCAGATGCAAATTAGTGCAAGTGTCTATGCAATCCTTCTGGTCTGCCATGGGCTGGGAGGCTCAGGGGGCTTACATGAGACTTTCCTTTCCCACTCTGGTTGTGACAGCCTCCCTTTTCCATCACCCCCAGCCTTTTTTTTTCTAGAACATGAGAGTTTCGGGAGCCTAAAAGAGTTGGGGAGAGGAAAGCAGGGGCAGATCTGGGGGTGCTGGAAGGAAGCAAAAGGATAGTTGCAGTCAATTGGTCCCTTCTATGTGCCAGGCAGGGTTACTTCTCCATTTTGTAGATGCAACTTAGCTCAGAGAGGGTCAGTAACTTGCCTGAGGTCACACAGCAAGACAGAGGCTCCTGAGTCTAAAAATCTGGGGCCTAATCATCTGGTAACTGGGCAGTGACCAAGGACTGGGCATTGTTTCCAGACCTTTCACACTCATTGCTCAAAGCCACCCATTCTCCAGAGGAGGGAGGTGAGGACAGAGAAAGAAGATCCAGGCAGTCAGGGGTATGTGGAGTCCTGGGAGCCTGGGGACACGGTACAGGGAGAAGGCCAGGTCCCCTCAGCCCCTGGGGCCAAGTGCAAACTGGAAATGCTTCGTGGGGTGGGGGCAGGTGGACTCCTGCTTCTCAGTGTCGCCCCCAAGCCCCGACCCTGGAAGCCAGGCCGAGGTCAGGGGCTGGGTCCAGAGGGAGGTGCTTACCCGGCTCCCCTTGCTCCCCCTTGAGGCCTGGCTGCCCAGGTCGGCCAGGTTTTCCTGGGGCCCCGTCCTTCCCATTTGGTGCGCGGCACACGTCCTGCGTCACCGTCAAGGCCACGGTCGCGGCCAGGACACAGATCACCAGCCATCTCCAGGAGGCCTCCATGACGGCACTGCGGAGACACGGGAGGGCCCGGGCAGGCTGGACGTGCTGACGCACACCCAGCTCAGACCCTCGAATCCCGTACACACGTGAAACACACACACCTCCCCAGCGCACACATGCCCCGAGGGCCCTCGATGTCCGCTCCCGATCCAGCCCCAGGGACCCTCCAGATACACATGTGCAACTGAGCACACCCATCTCATCACACACGCAGACACACAAGTACAGCCTCTCGTCCAAGCACGTACAAAACACGGGATGCAAACTCAAAAATCCATCGTGCACTCCCGCACATGCAACCGACACCCACATAGACTCCGTCCCTCACTCGGCTGGACACACATATTCATACACTCCCACAGGTGATCGATTTCATTGAACAAATATTTATTGAGCGCCCGCTCCTTATTTAATTAGCACTCCCTCCCCCAGATGGTGGAGCCGTGCGTGCACACAGGAATTCACAAACACCCGGCACAACACCTGCTCACTCCTCTGTGCCTGGCTCTTCCCTGTCTCCACCAGAGGACGGGCAGCTGGCTGCCCCCACGGCCGCCTCTGCTGGGTCCCACTGCTGGCTCTGGCACCCCCACCCTTTCCCCAGCTGCTTGTGTTTTGGGGGCCAGGACCCAGGAACCCTGGTTGGAGCTGAAGACCCCCCGGGTGGTGGATCTAACTCATCACCTCCCACCCTCCCCCAAGCTCTGGCCCAGAGAGTTAAGGTCCCTCCATTCACCCATTCTAGGTCATGAATCAGTGCCCCCAGTCTCTGTAGCTCCCTCCCTCCCTGTCTCAGTTGTCCACCCCCTGGGCCGGCTCCCCTGGACCCCCAAATTTCACAGTCCCCTCCCTTTCGGGCTCTGGCCTCACCTGCCTCCGGTTGTCAACTCCAACTGGACGCTCCTGCCCTCCGCCCAGGGCCCCCTGTGGGATACCCAGCAGGAGTGGCGCCAGGCTGTGGCCAAGTTTCACATCCCTTCCCACTTCCCCTTCTCCTTCTCCAGACCTGCCCCCTGAACTTCCCCAGGGGCCAGAAGTTTGCCAGGAACACTTTGAGCAGACATCAGCAAGACTGAGACTTGGGGTGTCCTACCCCAGCAACAGCTGCCGTGGGGGCGGGCGGGGGCGGCAAGGCAGGCGTCGGCGAGGATGGGGGCGGCAGAGGGGGTGCTGGGCGAGGCTCTGAGAACCAGAGACGTGCAGAACATCAGAGCGGAAGGGATCCTTTTAAAAATCAGTCACTTGTAGGACTTTTTCACGATTATGAAGGCAACACGTGTTCATTGCCAGAAGCTGGGGAAACACAAAGAAGGAAGAACAGCGCGTTGGTAGGAGAAAGCCGCAGGCCAATCTGTTTCTAGACTTGCCACTTCCTAGCTGCATGACTTTGAGAAATAACTTGACCTCTGGGGCCCTCAGTTTTCATATCTGTAAATTGGGAATGACAGATTCTACCTTATCAGATTATTATAACATATTAATGACAGACACATAAAAACACTCAGCATATGGTGAATGTTTAATCATTAGCTTTTATCAACATTTTAAAAAGCAGCAACAGAAGCCTGTGAATTCTACCATCTAGAGATAATTGCTGTTAACGTTTGAATGGATCATCTGGTCTTACTCATCCTCAATGACGGGGCGCTCATTACCTGCCATCATGGAGCACTTCATCGTTGTCAGCTTGGACCCTGACAACACTTTTCTTTAGAGTTAGTGTCTCTGTCTGTCCCAGACTGAGGACCAGTGTGTTTGGGCCTCAGCTGACCACATCTCTGCTTCTTTTCATGAGCATATTTATGTTTTCTGAGAATTTTGCCAGAGGGAGGAGGAGAAGAAGAGGAGAGAGGAGATAAGGGAAGGCTGTTGGACATGGGCAGATGGATGGTCTAGAGCCAGGGTTTTGCAGCCTTGGGGACTGCTTTTCCATTTGCAATCTTGTGTGACATTGACATATATCAAACACATACAAATGGGGATGCTTTGGTTGAAGGGAGGGGGCCCAGCGCTCCCCCTGCCAGCCTCTCCCTCGAGCCCCAGACTCAGGAAGTTAGTAGAGCCAGAATCTCACCGGTTCAGCCCGTACATAACTCACTGTGAGACCCTGGGCAAGTTACCTAACCTCTCTGAGCCTCACTTTCTCTATTCTACACAGATGAGTGGGTGGGAGGCAGGAAGGTTGACCCAAATGGTCTCTCTCATCCCGTCCATCATCCGTCTTCCTTGACAGCATCATGCCAGTCTCGTTTCCCTGCAAGAGGAGTTAGAAACATGACACGTCAGAGCTGGAGGGGCCAGCCCCATCGTCCCTATTTTATTCCTGAAGAAACAAAGGACCAGAGACAGAAAGACTTGCCCAGGGTCACACAGAGAGGGGCAGGGTTGGCATGAGGAGAAATCAGATACTGTGAAAAGCCTCTCAAGCTATAGTTTTCAAAATATTAAATACCCAATTCTTACAGAAATTTAGAATGAGAACATGTCAATTTTTTTTTTTTGTAGCTTGTTAATGAAAGAACCACCAGGGTGGTAAAGCTAGTTCAATGGATATGAAGAAAATGATATGTGCCTAGAGAGAGAAAGAAGAGAGATTCAATAAAAACAATGACAAGAATTCTGGAATATTCCTAAGATCGTTAGATACAAAACTGGTTAAATGCTCTATAGGACAATAAAATCATAACTTTAGGGTTATCTTCTCTACTGGAAAAAAATCCTTTGCATTTCTAAGGACAAAAAGAATTTGCAACTTATCAGGTTTTTACCAGTTAACAGCTATCTTTACAGAGTCTGGGTCCTAATCAATAGTAAATAATAAGTCGAGCAATGTGACATTCCCCCAGAGTGTCAGATGACCCTTAGGAGGGCTCGTTAGATGCGGCTCTAATTTGACTTTGAAAGGACGCCGGTTCTCTGTTTGCCTCATTTCCAAGTGTTGGATGATTTTACTTATCAGGCTGTTGCAAGAGTATAAACACTTCCCGAGAAATAAAGGACATCAATAGTAATGCACATGTCATTAGTGTGAGACTAGAAGAGTCAGCAATAGCCCCGTGAATGTCACAACGGGGGCACCTCTGGTCAGATGGAGTGGGCGTGGGGTGGGCGTGGGGTGGGCGTACTCTTTCACTTCTCCAGAGCTCAGACTCCCGGAGGGGAGGCGGGAGATGTAGGGACAGAGGAAATCCCTAGTAATGCTTCCAAAGTCATGCCTGCAAGGTTCAGTCTCAGAGTGGGGTCAAGGGTCTAAGAAATAACCAAAAAGTAATTTTTAATTACTCAAATTCTTTACGGTGGAGTCACGTCTCATTTGAGGGTTGATTCCAAAATCAGCAATAATAGGTAAACATTGTACACGGGCAAAGTTATTGTAGGAAAAAAGAAATCTCAGGAAAGTGCCATGTTGGAGACCACATTATCATTTCACAATAGTCTTATGCTGTCAGTTTTGGCTTTGACGTTAGAACAGATTTCAGTTAAGTACCAGTCGGCTAATGTTAACCAACGTCACCCTCCCCAAAACACACACAGAGGAATTGGATCTTTAAAGATGGAGCCGGCTGGGCAAGGTGGCTCACATCTGTAATCCCAGCAGTTTGGGAGGCCAAGGCAAGAGGATCTCTTGAGGCCAGGAGTTTGAGACCAGCCTGGGCAACACAGTGAGACCCTATCTCTACAAAAAAATTTTTAAATTAGCTGGCTGTGGTGGCACATGCCTGTAGCCCCCTCTACTCAGGAGGCTGAGGCAGGGGGATTACTTGAGCCCAGGAGTTGGAGCTTACAGTGAGGTATGATTGGGCCACTCCAGAAAAAAAAAGACAGATGGAGCCACACTCTTGGTGAAGTGTTCAGACCATGAGAAGAGCTCACAGGAGCTGAGGCAGGCTTGGGGATGGCGGATCTCTTCCATGCCTGCACACTCCAGAAATAGGCTCTGTGAGGGAACACCCCCTACCTTATTTAAATTGCTATTTCTAGTTCTTTCTCTCTCTGAATCTTATTAGGCAAAGTGCAGATAGT
Organism: Lemur catta; assembly: GCF_020740605.2. NCBI lineage: Eukaryota > Metazoa > Chordata > Mammalia > Primates > Lemuridae > Lemur > Lemur catta. The sequence goes on from NC_059130.1 coordinate 110,967,285, forward strand.
CAAATGTGTACATAATGTGACTCTGAGGTTCTTGTATTTCTTTTTTTCTCTTTAAGAAAATTGAGGCATAATTTGCATAGAGTAAAATGCACAAACCTTGAGTGCACTGTCAGCGGCTCACACACGCAGGCACACTCCGTTTTCCACCACCCACATCAGAATGCGCATTTCCAGCTCCCCTGCAAGTTGCCTTGTGCCCTCCCAGTCAACAGTGCTCGCTCCACCCCCGAATAACCCGTGTTTCTGCCTGTTCTTGAACTCCATGTCAATAGAATCGTACAGCGTGTGCTCTTCTGTGTTTGGCTTCTTTTGATGAACATGCTTGTTCATCATGCGCGAGATTCACCTGTGTCGTGTGTGCCAGTTCAGATGGGATTGCTGAGTGATATTCCATTGTCTGCACACACAGTATCACACTGTATCTATTCTCCTGTTGGTGCGTAGTTTGGGCTACGATGAATAAAGCTGCTAAGAACATTCTCGTGCAAGCCCTCTGCCCCGCCTGGCCCTGTGAACATAGGCACTCAGTTCTCTGCTGTACGTTTTACCGCCAAGGGGGGCACAGAGTTTACACCGGTGCTCCTTGCTCTCCCACACCCGCTGCCCCAGACCTGCCTCTTCAACTCCCCCTCCCCACCAAAAATCCCCCGACCCTCTGCCTGAATCACTCTGCTTCCCGCTGCTCTTTACCAGCAAGGCTGTCTCAGCCTCCTCTTTCTTGTTAAACCCTCTTCCTGGGCCTGTCGGGTCTCTGCCTCCATTCCCAGTCCCCACCACCCAGTAAGATCAGGGTTTCGTTGGCAAGCGGTGCGTCGGGACCTGGGGAGGGAGCTGTCTCGGGAGAGCCCGCTGCACATCTTCCGTGCACATTCTTTATTCTTTGCCTCTCTCGGCAGATAAAAGCACTTCTTGGGACTGTTTTGCGAAATGCAGAGGGGATTGTAAACAACAAGTCATTTGCTGCAGAGATGGAGGTGGCGCGGGTTCACGTTCAGCGACTGTCCCCCTCTGGCTGTGTGATCCTGCAGGAGCCACCGACCTCCTGCATGGGGGGGCTCCGGTGCTTCACCCACAAACTGAGGGTAACTGATCTCAGACCTCAGACTGTGCGAGGCTTCCGGAGAGCAGCGTGGCTTGTCTCTGGCATGTGGCAGGCCCTTAGCAACAAGGTCCCATCTCCCTTTTCCCTCACCTGCCATGTGGAGGGCCGGTGCATAGTGACCTGTTGAGAAGTTTGGTGGGGAAATGTAAAAAGAAGACAAAACAGGGCAAAAGTGATTTCTTTGCAGGAGGGTGAAGAAAAATAGGGAGAAATCAAGCCCCCCAACCCATGGTCCCAGCTGTCCTGGTTGCCCAGCAGGGAAGGAGCCCAGCCTGGGAGGGGCTGGGGGAGCCGCTCTGGGAGAAGTTCCCCACAGGCAAAGCTAGCGGAAGCCACCAGGCGTGCAGCAGGTGAGATGCACAAAGATTATGAGGATTAGGAGAGAGTTTGGAAAATAAACAGAGCGGCTGCGGGAGCCAACAAGGAAGTACTGCCTCCACCTTGGAGGGCTGCGCCCTGGGGCCCGAGGGGACCCTGCAGCCTGGGAACATGGCACCCAGAAGGCTGAGATAACACCAGCTTCCAAGGATCTCGCATGGGCATGAGGGTCACAGGAGAGTGGCCAGGGAAAGCCCATGAACCCCAGACTTTTTATCAGGAGAGGCCGTCGTGGGCTAGAGGCAGGGGACTTGAGTTCTACTCCCAGAGATGGGTGTCCTTAGACAAATCACCCCCCTGGGCCTCAGTCTCCCCATCTGTGAAAAGAGGTGGGGGGAGTTGAACCAAAGCAGTGTTTTCCCTGGGTGATCTGAGGCAGGGAGCCCAGCCCCTTGGAGGGGCTCTGACAACCACGAAAGGCCTTTCCTACCTTGGCACATTGGCTAGGCCTTCCCGGGCTCTTTGGACATGACCTTGCAGCATCTGACAAGTGGGGAGCAGGCACTGGAGGGCTTAGAAATGGCGGGGGGCAGGGCCAGGTGTGTTGGGTGGGGGTAAGAGGTGAGAAAGGTCACTAAATCTCCCCAGGAGCTGAGACCATTTCCAACTTTGGGATTCAGAAATACTTCTTATGTAGAAGCAGAGATTTATGCTTTTCACAGCCCCTGCCTGGCTCACGCGATTCCCCATGAGGTTACTGATGTCATCCCCAATGAACTGGGGGGAAACTGAGGCTCAAAAAGGGCAGTCAGTTACCTGTGTCACACAGTAGCCTGGGTCCAGTCTCCAGGCCACCAGCACTGCCCTAGGGTGGTCCTGGAAGGTGTCCTGTCCCAGACCCTTCCCAGGGTCCTGGGTCCCAGCACCGCCGTTTGGGTTGTGACACTCTGAGCCTCCATCTCTGTCCTGCCAGCAGCTCACTGTGGGCCTGTGTCCAACGCTGCCCGAGCTCCAAATCTAATCAACCCTCCTCCTTTCCCCTGAGCCCAGGGCATGCCCGGGGTCGCACGTGTGCGGGGCGGGGCTGGGATTTGGGCACAGGTCTTGTGCTGAACTCATTTGCCCACCCGCGGAGCCGCTCTGGAGTTTGGGCTAATGACAGCTGCTTCTGCCCACTTGCCTCCCCCTCTTCCCAGCCCTCTGCTGATTACAAATAAACACCCGGTCTACGCAGGAGAGTAATTAACTCTCCAATGTGGGGAGAACTAATCAGCCTGGAGTTTGCTGCAGGTGGGAAAAGCGAAGGCTTTTCCTAAGTAGTATGCAAATGAACCTGTAGTATGCAAACGAGCCCCTCCTGCTCCTGGGAAAGGCTGTCAGCGCCACAAGCGCTGGCTGTGGCAGAGGGACAGGCTCTGGGAACCTGGCCCTGTGGCCTGGGTGCGGGGGGCCTGGCCTGTCAGATTTAGGGGGCAGAGAGGTCAGAGCAGGAGCAGAGGTGGAGCTCACCTTTAGGGTCCCCAGCACACCTGCAGCCCTCGAGTGGAGGAGGGGGAGGGCAGAGGGAGAAATAGATTCAGGGCTTGGAGAAATGGCTCCGAATGTGAACACCACTGTCCCTACCTGGGCGACCTTGGGCAAGTCACTTCACCTTCCTGAGGCTCAGCCTTCTCACCGTGGGATGCGGATAATGACACGCCCTTTTCAGGCTTGTACTGTGAGCTGGGTGGTGCGTGAGGCATCTGTTATAACGCAGTCTGCACTTAGCAGGTGTCTGTGAGTGGGAACCCTTGTTAGAAAGCATGAAGATGGGCCCATAGCGTCCCCTGTGGGCCACGTGCTGCCAAGTCAAGGCCCAGCCCCCCCGGGGCTGCCTTTCAGGGGTGCGCTCAGCCGTGTGATATGTGATTGGAAAGGCTACAGGAATGGCCCTCCTGCTCCCAGCTACACCATCGCTTCCACTGTGCCTGAAATTCTGGACCTGGACTAGCTAAGGAGACTGAGGCTCCCAGGGTGCAAAATTTAAGGGGGTGCCGACTCTCCTGATGGTGCAGGTGCAGAATTGACCCCAAGGAGAGAGTATCTCCTTGAGATTTTGTGCTCAACTTGCTCACTCACCCCATCCTTATCCTGGCCGTGCTAAGTTCCACCATTGGAGAGTCATCTCTTGGTGTTAAATGTTGCCCTCACCCTGTGTCTCCTTTAAAGTGCAGGGATTGTGGGGATAGGGAAAGGGACAAGAGGCAATTTTCTGGGGTAAGGGAACTAGTTTATATTTTGGCTGGGGTGTCAGTTACACGGGTATATTCATGGGTTGTATACATTGTACTCATCAAATTGTACATTTAACTTCTATGTATTTCATTGTATTTAAATTTTACCTCCATAAAACATAATTGAAAAATAAAATGTAGGTATTTTCTGGGAGAGATCACACACTAATGTGCAGTGTTAATGACATCCAAAGTGGTCATCCAGATTCTGCTTGTATACCTCCTGTGATGGGGAGCTCACTCCCTACAGAGCAAGGGCATCACTTGTTTGGTGGTGGAACTGGAATTTGAACCCAGATTGGACTCTACTGACTCTCCCAGGATTGTGTGTGTTTAGGAATTGCCATGAAGGTTAAGTGAGATGTGCTATGTGAATGTTTGTCCCTTACAAACATCTGCATATCTGGAGACACAGGAGAATTGCATATCCCGTCCACCCATCCCAGCAATTAGGTGGAGTCCAAGACCAGCACTGTGCAATGACAGACACATGAGCAGAAGTGACATTGCTGGTGCAGACTCTCCGGCGTGCTCTTTGCTGCTGAGGTCGTGGAGTCCTCGCATTGCCACAGTGGAGCCAGAGGTGGAGCCACAGCATCTAAGCAGCCTGGCTCGCCGAGTGTCATGTGGAGGACGATTACTCTGGAGAATCATCTGGACCCATGAAGGGCTTTGCAGGAGTGATGCGTAACTGAAGTGTAGTTACTGCAGCGTAATTGAGCTTGTCCTGACCTGCACAGCACAGGTTGGCCCAGTAGAGAGTGGTTATTACATTGACACTGTCTTGTTCACCCTCCCTCTTCCTCTTCCTCTTCATTTTTCAGAGCTATCGTTGTCCCTGACAACATTCTCATAGAACCCTTTAGGGCGGCACCATCCCTGGCCGATCCCCGTGGAGCTGTCCAGGGTCCTGTCCTTGGCCTGGGCTCTTCACCTTGCCCGGACTTTCATCAGTTCTGCACCCTCCGAGCTGGGCACCCAGGATTCTGAAATGAAAAACACCCAGGTCTGCCTTTGGAGAGCTTACATCCTGCTGGGGGAGGCAGACACAGAAATAACTCCAGGACTGAGCGGGTCATGGGGCACCAGAGACACCCAGAAACCAGCAGTGGATAAGATGAGAGTCACCCCAGTGCAGGAATCTTGGGAGACTTCTCAGAGGAGGAGGAAGGAGGTGGCCGCAGTGACTCACCTGGGCATTCATAGGCTCTACTGCAGTCTGAGTCCCCGTGTCTCTGCTTCCCACTGTGTAACCTTGGGGTAGGCATCTTCCCTCCTAAAGCCTTAGTTTTCTCATCTGTAAAATAGGGCAATAAAAGTACGTCCACATAGGGTTGTGGTGATGATTGAGTGAATTAACATGTGTAAAGTGCTTTACTGAGTGCCTGGCATGTAGTAATTGCTCAATAAGCTGTCGCTAGTATGACCTCATTTGGCCTTTGCAACAACCCTGTGAGAGAATAGAACTAGCATTATCTCCATTTGACAGATGAGAAAACTGAGGCTCAGAAAGGGTAGGCGACTTGCCTAAAACCACATGGCTAAGACCTGGCTGAGCTTGGGTGGGAAGCTGGGGTAGCTGGGCGCAGTCTGTGTTCACTGTGCCATTGGGGTTAGGATTTCTGTGCTCAGGCCTTGGATCTCATCTGTTTCTTCCAGCCTGGCCACATCGCCCACTCTTTCCATGTCCTGAGCCCCAGCCTGGCCTTCGAGACAACTATCTTTTTATTATAGTAAAATATATCTAAAATTTACCATTTTAACCACTTAAGCGCACGTTTCAGTGGCATTAAGAATATTCACATCCTTATGCAACAATCACCACCACCCATCTCCAGAGCTTTTTCATCTTTCCATACTGAAACTCTATGCCCCTGAAGCTGTAAACCCTCTCCCACAGCACCCGGCGGTCACCATCCCACTTCCTGTCTCTGTGAGTTTGACTTTTCTAGGCACCTTGCATAATTGTCCTTTTGTGACTGGCTTATTTCACTTAGCATAATGTCTTCCAGCTTCATTCATCTTATAGCATATATCAGAGTTTCCTTCCTTTTTAAAGCTGAATAATATTCCATTTTATGTATTTGCCACGTTTCATTTATCCATCCATCCAGTGATGGGCGTTTGGGTTGTTTCCACCTTTTGGCTGTTGTGAACAATGCTACAACGGGCTGGGCGCGGTGGCTCACGCCTGTAATCCTAGCACTCTGGGAGGCCGAGGCGGGTGGATCGCTCGAGGTCAGGAGTTCGAGACGAGCCTGAGCAAGAGCGAGACCCCGTCTCTACTAAAAAAAATAGAAAGAAATTATCTGGCCAACTAAAAAATATATATAGAAAAAAAATTAGCCGGGCATGGTGGCACATGTCTGTAGTCCCAGCTACTCGGGAGGCTGAGGCAGTAGGATCGCTTAAGCCCAGGAGTTTGAGGTCACTGTGAGCTAGGCTGACGCCATGGCACTCTAGCCCAGGCAACAAAGCAAGACTCTGTCTCAAAAGAAAAAAAAAAAAAAATAATAATGCTACAATGAACACGGGTGTGCAAAGTCCCTGCTTTCAGGAGACCCCACGACCTTGGGGGCCACTCCCAGATTTTGCCAGGATCCAGGACCAGAGCCTGTCTTGCTGCCCCTCAGGTGCTGAGCCTTTGCCTGCCCAGTGTCACTACTGTCTAGTCCCCCCTTCTCTCCACTCACAATGCCCTCTCCCGCCTCTAGAGCCCAGACCCCATGTCCTCTGTCTCTGATGACTTTAACCCTTAGCTAGTGTTGCCTGTGCCTACCCCTCCCTCTTCCAGAACAGGGCATTTCCTTCAGAATGTTGTGGGGATGGCCTCCACTTGAGGAAAGGTAAACATGAGAGTCCTCCCTCTGGAATGTGACCAGAGCTGGTCACTTGTGCCAGTGCAGTGAGTTAGAGGGAACCTGGCTTCCTGACTCTTGCTACACTCTTTTCAAGCTAGACGAGGCAGTCACTTGCCAGAGAAGCATCTTAGACAGGCTGGGTTCAAATCCTGGCCCTGCTGTGTGCAATCGGACAAGTTATTCATACTTTATCTCTCTGCACCTCAGTGTGTCCAGCTGTGAAATGGACATAATACAGAAGCCACTTAACACCACTGTAGTGAGGATTAATGGGGTCAGTAGGGTATTGCCAAGGATATAGTAAGTGATCACAAATACCAGATCGTGTTTATTCAAGGAATACATGGTGCTCGCTCAGGGGATCTTTGCCAAATTAACGGGAAGAATGAGAGTGAAGAGTGGATTTGGATTCAAAGCGAGCAGACGCCCAGGGGTGCCTGGAGGGAGCTGCTCAGCCCCTTGCACTGAGTGAGCAGCGCAGCGCCTGCTGCCTACCCCGCCTGGCTGCCCCGGGCATTGGTGGGGGCTGGGGGGAGGGCACGGGGGCAAATGGCTCTCGGCTCAGCTAGTCCCTCCTTGGAGAAAGCGGCTTCCTCCACGCAGCCCTCTCAGGGGCCCCCACTCTCATGCTTTCTCCAGGCAGACAAGCAGTTGCTGAGAGACCTGGTGGTACTTCTGGGGTGGGGGCTGGTGGGATAAACCATCCTCCCTCCATTCCCACCACTTCCGGCAGGGACTGAAACTGCAGGGGCTTTCTGGAGGCTGGGGCAACCCTGGCAGGGAGGACAGGAAGCCGAGGCTCATGGGTTGGACTCTGGGCCTGGCCTGGGGTGACCGGTTTGGGCTCCAAGACTTGGAGCCCAGCCAGGGTCCGCAGTTCTGCCCAGGCACCCGGAGAGGGCCCTGGCTTGGGAGCTGGAGACTCGGGTTCTAGGCCTGGCTTGGCCTGTGTTGCCTCAGCCTCCTCCGTCTTTCCCAGGGTGTCGATACCTTCCTCTCTAACAGGCGCCACCCCGCCTGCCTCGGGGGGCTGGGGGGAGGCTCTTCTACGATGCCGGTCAGGAAGGGGCGTCCCAAAGCCAGGCAAATCCGAGGGCATCGAAGCCCTGCCGGTGGGCGACTCACTCGGGCACCCCTCCCTGCCACCCAGGAAGAGGTGGAGCTGGGTCTGAACGTAGCCAGAGATGTTTGTGGAGCGGGGGGAGGGAGGCTGGGAGCCTCAGAGCCTCCGTTTCCCTGTGGCTGATGGCAACCACTCCGCCACACCGCGGGCCCGTGCAGGCAGTTAAAAAAAATTATCTAAATGTTCACAACTTTCCTGCACGGTAGCTGTATCACCCCCAGTGTGCAGATAAGAAAAAGGGGGGCTCTAGGGGTGACATTACTTGTCCCAGGTGTTAACATATAGTGCTGTGTGTCCTTCAGGAATCACCTCTCTGGGCTTTGGTTTCCACATCTGTAAAACGGGAGTGTCTGTCTGTCCCTCTCTCTGGCGTTCAGTGACGGTAGGCAGCCTTGCTGAGGTTTGGGCCAGGGGCGGTGGGACACCTTGGCCCTGCGGCATACCTGTCGGGCAGGGGCGGGGCCAGGGCACTGCAGGAGCCTTTGCTGCTTGACTTGGTCACTCCCAGGCCTCCATCTAAGCCCCGGGACTCCCCGAAGGCCTCTGCCCCGTTTCCCCAGCCAGGGTGCGCGCAGCGTCTTCCTGGGCGATGAGATGGTGGCCGTGACTTCCTGGGGCTCCTGGCATCCGTGAAAGGCTAACTGGGGGCGCCACTCCAGAGCGCCCCCCTTTGCCTCTCAGCAGGAGGGAGGGACCAGGTTATTTTTGTGATAAAAGTTTAATAAATTGGAAGGCATGGTTTTCATTCTGTGGGTAATTAGCTGCCACTGCTGCGCTCCCTCCTAATTGTCTCTCACTCCAGACGGGCGCGGAGATCAATAGGAAGCGGCCGCTGTGCGGTGAAAGTCACAATTAATTAATTGTCAGACGTGTGTGTGTCTCCATCTCTGTCACATCAAAGGGCCGGGGGCGGCAGCTGCCCAAGTCTCGGCCCAAAGCCCCCAGATGCATGCGACCATGAGCCACAGGGCACGCTTCCTGCCTCTCCCTCAGGCAGTGGGAGGCTCGTAGAGAAGGGGTCCCCTGAGACCCCAAGCTCAGGGCCTTCTCTGACAGCCAGTGTCATCCAGCCTCTGCCCTCCAAAATCTCTGCTGTAGCATCACTGTCTCGGATACCCTCGCCCAGGTTCCCCGTCTCCCCTTTGCCCACCGGCTCCATTTTCCTACCCAAACTTTGGCTGTGTCGGTGTCAGAGAGTGGGTGCCTCTCGGGGAGGGGATGGGTTACCCGGAGAGGACATTCTGGGAGCAGGCGCTGCTCTGCATGTTGATTCCGGTGGTGGTTTCGTGGGTGTAAAAAGCTATGTTGATGTGCACTTAAGATTAGCGCAAACAGTTACACCCACACCTCCCCTCCCCAGTCAGCATCAACCGCTCGCGTTTCTGTGCCAGGCACGGAGGTGGCAGGATGATGAAGATCACGTGGCCGGTGAGGGAGGCAGCCACAGGCCCTGCTTAGACACATCTTCCCTAGTCTTCACCACCAGCCCCGGAGATTCCCATTTTACAGGTGAGGAAACAGAGGCACAGAGAGGGGGTGGGAAGGAACGAAGGAGAGGAGAGGGAAGGCGGGAGGGAGGGGCCTGTGTATGTCGGGGGCTTGTGTGTGGCCGGCACCAGCCTGACGCTTTACACACCTCCACCTCTCCGGGAAGGAGGGGCGATGCGTCCCATTGTACAGACGGGGAAGCTGAGGCTCAGAGAGGTGCAGTCCCTCATCTAAGGCCACACTGGCAGGGAGTGATGGGCTGGGGCTGGAACCTGCGCTGTCTCACTGCAGCGTCCCTCTGAGGGGGACTGGGAGGAGGAGGGGAAGACGGAGAGAAGACAGGAGTTAGTGGGTGACAGGGGCATCAGGTGGGACCCGAGAAGCTGGGAATAGTCCTGGCAAGTTGTGAGCATGAAAGCGGCACTGCTGAGACACTGGCACATGGGTACACACGTACATGCATGCACACACACGCACACACACATGCACACACGCACACACGCACACACATGCACACACATGCACACACACGCACACATGCACACATGTACACACACGCACACACGCACACACATGCATACATGCACACACATGCACACACACGCACACATGCACACACACGTACACATGCACACATGTACACACACGCACACGCACACACGCACACACATGCATACATGCACACACACGCACACATGCACACACACACGCACACATGCACACACATGCACACATGCACACACGCACACACATGCACACACATGCACACATGTACACACGCACACACATGCACACACACGCACACACACACGCACACACGCACACACATGCACACACACGCACACATGCACACACACGCACACATGCACACATGCACACATGTACACACACGCACACGCACACACGCACACACATGCATACATGCACACACGCACACACATGCACACACACACGCACACATGCACACACATGCACACATGCACACACGCACACACATGCACACACATGCACACATGTACACATGCACACGTGCACCCGCTTAACACTTTTGCTCCGCCCCAACCTTTCCAGAGGAGCTTCCTGCTGCCTCACTGGTGCCCCCTGGCTTTCCCTTTCCTGCCCCAGGGTTTGCTGTTCGAACCCCCCAACCCTGCCCTGCCCCCCACTGCCTGGCACAGAGAAGGGGCCCAGCAAGTGGGCGGGCTCTGCCTGAGGCTGCAGCTCTGCAGGTGAAGCCTGACTTCAGGAAGGGCCAGGCCTGCCTGTCCCAGCCCTGGGCCAGTGCTCTGTTTTCCCCCCACCCCTGCCACCCACTAAGCGGCTCATCAGCCCCCCAGGGCACACGGGTGACAGATATTGCAACAGCTTCCTCCCGGTGGGGAGGCGGGCCGTCCTCTGCTGTCTCTCACTGAGAACACGGCAGCGGGTCCAGCCTCCCGCTCCCGGCTGGCCGTCAGGGGAGGCCACCTCCATGCTCCCACCACCGTTGCAGCCTGTCACTGCGTCTTTGAAGTGGCGCCTGATTTTCCAGTCTGTCTGAAGTTGCTCGCTGTTTATGCAGCAGCTGGTCCGGCAAGTCCCCCCTCCGCCAGGCCTTTCCATGACGGTGCCAGCCGCTGGGGACCCGGGGAGACAGCCACCAGGTCTCCGGGGGGAATGGCGGGAGGAAGCCGAGATACCATTTCTGTTTTCAGGGTCTTCTAGACCGAGTTTGCTTATTTTTTGTTTAAAAGGGTAAATAAAAAAGAGTTTCTAAGAACCCCAATGTGCTCTTTCTCTTCAAAGAAAAGGAACAGAGATTTAAAACAAAAAACAAAAATACATGGGCTAAAGGTAAAGCTCTTAAACTTCTTTGAACGTTTTTACTGCTGTGGCAGCTGCACAGCGGAAGGTGCTAGACTGGGAAGGCTCTCGTGGATGCTAATGTGTCGTGTGACCTTGGGCAAGTCCCTTCGCCCTGTTGTCAGGTCCCCTGGTGAGGGTTCAGCCAGCCCTGCTGCAGCACTCCACACTGTGGGACCTTCTCAAAGCCTGTGCTGTTTCCCCCGAGGCTCAAGCCCAGAAAATCAGAGCGGGGAGGTGGAGGGGCCCGCGGGATCAGCGAGCAGGACGGACCCTTTCAGACATGGATGCGCAAAATCTCCACTATAAGGGTGTCACTGCTCAGGATCAGAGGGGCTGAGTGACTAGCCTAAGGTCACACAGTGAGGGAGTCCATGGCCAAAGCAGGACTATTGAATCTGTGTCTTCTGCCTCCCCAGCCAGGGCCTTTTTCTTCTGCCTCATTAAGCTGTAGGAGGAAGTTTCCAGAAAGCAGGGGCCATCTTTACCTGACTTAGACTCTCAACAGGGGAGTTTGAGGATGAGGGCCCCGGGGTCAAACAGAACTCGGTCCTGCAACTGCCCTCTGTTTATGTGACTGCAGGAACTGATTTCAAGTGTCTGAGCCTCAGTTTCCCTAACTGTAAAATGGGGCTATTCCTCATGTCTCCCTCTTGTGCAGCTGTGAGGGTGAAGGACAGGACACACGTCAAGCACCCAGCATGGTGACTCCGTGAACGCCAGCAGTCGCTCCTGCCAGTCTTCAGCCTGGGTGGGGGCCTCGTCAGTGATCTTCGTCCAACTCTTGGAGGAGAAGGAGGACACATGAGGCCATCCTCCCAGGCCTGGCTGTCACATCGCCACCTCTCACACCGCACCCCTCCCACCAGAGCCCCTTCCTAGGAGACAGGCAGCCCCTCCGCGGGAACTGTCAACCTCGTCTCACTGAGAGGCCACTGCTGATACTGATGAGAACCCTGGCAGGAGGGGCAGGCAGCGAGCGGCTCGGGGCCTGGCCTCGCCCCCCAGCCCGGCCTGGCCTTTCTTGGTCTCCCTGTCACAGCGCTGGCTACAGCCCAGGGAGGTGACCCTATGGGTTGCTTACGTTGCCCATGTGGGGCTGGAGAACTGTCAGTCTAAGGGCTGGTCTTAAAGGGAGCTGGAGGGTGGGCGGGTGGGTGGGCTCAGCTTCGGGCAAGCGGTACAGAGAGCAGGTGCCTGGTGGGCGTGGGCTCAGGGCTCGGATGCAAGGAACTGGGTTGGGAGCCTGACTCTGACTCTGTCACTCACATGCCGTGTGACCTGGGGTAAGTTGAGTCATCTCTCTAGATGTAGGTTCTTCAGCTGAAAACATGCTCAGGGTGAATGCCCTCCCCGTAGGGCCACTGGGAAAACCGGAACAATGGCAGCAGCTGGTGACAGAGTAGTAACCTCATGAGTGGGAGATGCTAGGAGTATCATTACGCTCTTGCCCTCATGTGTGGGCATGACATTCATTCATTCATTCGCTATTCAGTAAGGCATTATTGCACCCTTACTATTTGCCAACCTAGTTCCAGGCACGGGAGAGACAGCTATGTGAACAGAGACAAAGCTCCCTGCCCTCCTGGAGCTGACATTCTAGTAGTGGAGGAATGAGGGCCTGGGGGGAGGGTGGGGGAAATCAGAGGCCCAGAGAGGACAGGGCATGGGGCTGGGCATAGGCAAGAAGCAGAGGAGAGAACACAGATCTTTGTTCAAATGGCTCAACCACTAACTTGCTGTGTGGCCTTGAGCAAGGCACTTGCCCTCTCTGGGCTTCCGCTTCCACATTTGCGAAAGGAGACTAATCACCCTACCTTGCGTCACCAAGACACAAGCCTCCAGTGAGTCCAGTCTTGGGAAGGCACTGGGAGAACAGAGTTCCTCCCCCTGCCCACTCCCCTCCCTGAGAATTAGGGCCGGGCAACTAGTGGGGGACAGGTGGGTGCCACCTGCAGTTCTACTCAGCCTATGTGCCCCAGCCCAGCGTATCCCGAAGTTACAGACCTGCAAATGGCTGCTCTACCTTTTAAAGTCTGGCCCTGAAGTGTGGGCAGGAGCTCGGCACATCTTCTCCTACCCCAGGCCCTCCGGACTAGGACCCCCTCCCTGAGATCCTGTTTCTTCTAGTTACCCTCAGGGTGGGATTCTGGGGATCTGGGCAGCCTTGCAGCTGGAGACCAGTAGCATTCACTCATGCATTCATTCATTCATCATCAATCGTTTGGTCAGTCAACAAGCACTCATCCATGTTTTACCATGTGGCAGCCTTGTGCTAGGCACAAGGTACCACGGGCGTGTCAATTTCTTTAGCAAACATAAGTACCTCCTCTCTGTTCCAGGTTTCGCACTGGGGACGCAGTGATTAATTGATTTATTCAACGTTTAGCGGCACCTACCATGTGCCCTGTGCTGAGTGCCAAACACATATGGAGGCCCTACTCTGTGCCAGGCACCATGATGGGTGCAGGGGACAAGGACACCCCAGATCCTGCAGCACCGGCTCGGAGCCAGGCACCCCACCTGGAAAGCAGGGGCCGCGTTTTGTATGCGGACAGGAAACCGGAGTCTCCCTGTGGCTAATGAATCATCGAGCTTCACAAGAGAAGCGCCAACAGACCCCCTTGTCCATGAATTTGCTAATTGAGCTCCTCGAACTCAGACATTAACCCGCATTACCATAAATACTGCGGAGAACAGCCATTCTCAGCTGCTGCTCTATGGTAGCGGAGAAAATCAGTCCAGGAATAAAACCGAAATGGAATCATAAAACCTTATTTTCACCATTAATTTAAACCTATTCTCCCCCAAATACCTTCAGCTACATCTTTCTCTAACACTCGGGCTGGAGAGAGGAGGACGGGGCTGGGGGAAGACGGCAGCTGTACAGTGAGGCCGGGGAGGACAACTGGGGGTGCGGAATGAGGGGTGCGGGGTCGGGGCCCCTTCTCTGCCTCACCGGGGGCAAGAGAGTGGGCAGAGGCAGACGGGCAGGCGGGTGGAAGGACTGACCGACTGCCACACAGACGAGGAAGACAGACAGACAATGGAAAGGCAGCTGGGCCGCCAGCCTGACCCGCAGAAGCCTGGCAACCCGCAGGCAGACGGCCAGGAACGCGGGCAGGCGGGCGAAGTGACGGTCCAGGCGGCAGATCCAGGGAGAGGCGGACAGCCGCTGTGTCCACCGAGAGGGCAGCTGCAGGGCGTGGAGGCCGGGCTGGGGCAGAGCTGGATGGCGGGGCCTTCCCTGGACGGCTTAGCGGAGGGACAGCCAGTGGACGCCTGCGTGTTAAGCCCCTTGCGTGAGGAGACTCGCGTGCGGGGTGCTCCCCTGGGCCCCAGGCTTCCCGGCTTCTTCCTCCACCCCGCCCCCCCCCCCTCACAGCCATGTGCATCGTCTGGCACGCAAGGCCAGGAGGCTCAGCGCAGCGTGAGGCCTGCTCCGTGGTTGGGCAGTGGGGGCAGCGCCTGGCCCCCATGTGGGCCCAGTTGTCTGTGTGTGGGGGGTGCTTAGACCCAGTTGCGGGTCCTAGCCCTGGGGACTTGAGGGCTTGGGAAGTCTGTAACTGAGCCTGCTGGGCTGTTGCCTTATTTGCACCCTCTGCCCCTGGCCACGACTCTGTGTGGTAGATTCTGTTATGGCCCCATTTAAAAGAGCAGCAAAGTGAGGCTCAGGGAGCGGAGGCACTTAGGCCAGGGAGTGTCGTCATGAGGGGGTGGGATCTTTACTTCTGGGAGTCAGGCTGCTCGCAGGAAGCCCATGCGTGCCCTGCTCCTCTGCATTGGCAGGGCCAGGGCACTGCGGCTGGGCAGCGGGTCTGCCGGACCCTGGAGCTCACGGTGGGAAACCTACGTCCTCGGATACAAGCCACGTTGTTCAACACCAGCGTTTTCAGTGATCACGATGCCTTTGGTCTCCATCGAGGAGCTGCCATCTGTCTCTCAGTTGGCTGCAAAGTCAGGTGGGGCAAACCCAGCAGCTGGGGATCCACAGCCGGCCCGTGTTCAGGCTGTTCGGGCTCCCGGTTGCTCATACCCCACCCCCGCCACCAACATGACATTGGGAAGAAATCTGGGGCTCCCCTGAAGGGTAAACGGGGCCACAGCTCCAACCACTTTGATTTTCATCCATCTCTTTGTGGTTGTGAGTCATCAAAACTCAGGACAAGAAATGCTTCCATTCACCAAGGTAATGCTGGCGGTAGCAGTAGCAGCAGCAGCAGGAGTAGTGACGGCCATTTACTGAGTGGTAAGGAAGAAGTAAACCACGTTCCAAGCCCTGGACACGTCAGCTCACACCTCGCAGTGACTCCATGAGGCAGGCGTCCCCCCCAGTTTGCTGGAGGGGAAGCCCAAGCTAAGTGGCTTGTTGGAAACCTCCTGGCAGGAGGCAGAGCCGGAATCTGGACTCCAGTCTGATTCCAAAGCCTGAGCTCGTTCTGCTGCCCCAGCTGTCTCGGAGACGGAGCCGCAGCTTGGGGGGGCTTCTGAGAGCCGTGGCTGGGCCGTGGGGAGCAAAGGAGGAGGGGAAGGTGGTGGCAGATGGTGGGGTGGGGCGAGCCGGAGAGCCCACAGAGCTGGGAGGCGGGTGGCCTCAGTGACTTGCAGATGGCTTCCTCCAAGCCCTGGGCTGCAGGTGAGGAACACCGTCCCATCCCTCATGAAAGAAACATCAGTGTTAATCGGATCAGGCCCCACGCCCTGGGTTGGGTGCCTCATCCATTTTTCATCTATTTCTTCTAAAACTCAGCCCAAGGGGAGGCAGGGGGAGGGGAGCTGAGAGAAGGCTGTGGGGTGGGGGAGGCGTGGGGGAGGCGTGGGGACGCTCCAGCTTCTGGGGTGGTTCAGGGAGCCTTTGTAGCCCTGGGCTGGAGTCAGACACACCCGGGTGTGATTCCAGCCCAGTGACTTCCCAGCTGTGTGACCTTCAACAAATCGCCTCCCTTCTCTCAGCCGTAAATTTCCTCACCTGTAACCTACATGTGCCATGGGCTGTGGCCAGCACAAAGTAAGTGCTTAGTAAATGGCAGCCATCGTGGCTGTGGGCTGGTCTGCTCTCACGAGGACCCTAGAAAAACGGAATGTCTTATCTTTCACACTGTTACACACTGCTGGGAAGCTCGCCTCTTCCCGAGGTGAAATGATTCCTCGCTGAGGAACTCTGTACGAAACGGCTTCTTAAGTAGAGCTGAAATCTGTCTTCCTGACGCCCACACCGTCTATTCTGGAAAGAACTAACCTATGTCCCTTTCCCAGGACAGACCCCAAGGGACCTGAGGACAGATGATGATTGCAGATGCTCCCACATTTTCACCTGGGTCTTGCCGTGATCTCCTCACGCCAAGGCTCCCAGACCCACCCCTCCCCATGATGTCCTCCCCAGGACACACCCAAGGCCATGTTCTGTCCCTTCAGCTCGGGCCAGCAAGTATTACTGAGCCAATTCCTGGGCTGTGTCAGCCTCGCCTCGCCCCTGAGAAGCTCCGAAGAGGTGTTCAGGCCAGAAAAGAGGCAAGGCTCCGGATGTTCCGGGCCAGCGTGGAGCACGGTGGGAAAATCACCTCCCCTGGCCGTGACTCTCCACTCCCAATAGTCCAGCCCCAGGTCTGGGACTTCTTGTGAACAGTGTTTACAGCCTGCAAAAATCCAGAGGTGGCCCCAGTCCAGGAGGTGGAGGCAGGTTCCACAGACACAGCTTCAGCACCAAGGACAGCTCAGCAGCGCTGCGGATCCTCAGCCTGTCCTGCTGGGTTTGAGGCTGGGGGAGTCTGGGGAAGGTGGCTGCATCCTCGGAGAGAAAGAGCTGGTTACAAGCCGGCAGACTGGGTTGTCTGGTCACAGGATGAAAGTGCTGCATAGCAGCTGAATGAATGACTGATTGAGTGTCTTGCTTTTAGCCAGGACAAGAGTAAGGAAAAATTGTGGAGCAAAATCTCAGAAAATTAAAGGGCCTTCGGGGAAAGCAATTTGGACTTGTAGTTGGAGGCAAGTTCTTAACTTGAGCCTTAACTGAGCCTCAGTGTCTCCAGCTGTGAAATGGGAAGAAAGGTATGCAATATATAATGTATCAAAAGTGCTTGGTACGCCGTCCTTCTGAGACTTGGCTTTTCTTAACGATAGAGCCAAGAGTATCTGCCTGGCCTGGGAGGGGCCCCGGGAGGATCCCGGGGGAGAAGCCAAATGCTCATGTTAAGCAGGACTCTGGGGATCCGCTGAGCATCTGCAGTGGACAGTCCATGTCTGGGATGTCCCCATGGGGACTCTCACGCTGAGGCAAAATGAATCCTACTCTGAGCTTCTCAGCAGGCACAAAATTGTCACTGGAGGAGAGACAGGGATCAGGGAGGGAATCAGAGGCCAACACCTTGGCTTGGTGTATACACACACCCCTCCCTGCACACGCAGGCACGCCACTCACATGCCCAGTCACACCCTGGCCCCTGTCACAGTCATGGAAGCACATACACACTACACACATACACACTACCAGTCATATGTACAATACCATGCCTACACCAATCACACACACACACACACACACACACACACACAGACACACACACACACACTCTTGTGTATTTTATATATTTCAGTCACCGGGTTCTACACATGAAAGACCCACTGATTAACCTCAGCCACCCTCACCCTCATGGCATGTACTTCCCCATCAGAGCCATACTCACGTGAGCACACCTGTATACAGTGGCACCCAACAGTCAGACACACACTTGGAGATAAAGCCACATGTACCCTTTGCATAGTCACACACCACCACATGCACAAACATGTCTACACAGCCCTCCTAGTCATCTCCTCACACCTAAGCACAACTCCGTGGCAACTCCACCCCTCTGCCCAGTGTCCCGGGATGCTCTACCCCAGGAGAAACTGTCTACCCCAGTGTGACCTGGGCTTGGGTCAGGGCCCACATCCCTGAGCATCCCCTCCAGCACATACCACCTTTGGCCCTCCCCTAGGGAGCCAGGCTGAGCCGGGTTGGAATCCTGGTCACCGCTCACCAGCTGTGTAGCATGGAGCAAGTTGCATAACCTCCCCCTGCCTCAGTGTCCTGACTGGTGAGGAGGGGATTGCAGCAGCAATTCTCTCATAAGTTTGCTGTGAGGACTGGAAAGCCTACATGGGGACAGCACTTGGCACCGTGTGGCACACGGATAATAGCACAGTAAATAGTGACTCACTGTTATTAACAACAACGAGCCACCCACAGACTCCCGTTAGAGGCCGTACAGGCAGCCTTCTCTCACAGCCCCTCCCACGCGGGTGTGTGTAGGGGGGTAATTACTCTTAGCATCAAAGGGGATGTCAGCACTGGAGGGAGGGGCTGCACCTGGGCACCCCCCTCCCCCTGCCCCAGCCCTCGGGCTGCCTTGGCCAAGTCTCCGTGAACTTCTTTCCCAGAAGCTCTGACTTCCTTCACCTGAGTCTGTATCCCCTGCCCTCCCCCTCCCCAGCCGAGGCCCCCCAGACTCCTCCCTCGATTGGGTTCCTGCCACCTCAAAGCAGAAAGGTGCTTTTCTGGTTTGCTTTGGTTTATGTTGCATTGGATGCTGAAACCCTTGTTTTTGGTATTCAGAGGGAAGTTCTTGCGCTAATCTCCCCACTCTAAATGCTCATCACATTTCTCTTAAAGCCACAGGAGCTCCCCCCATCCCCATCTTTTATTCATCACCTTCCACTATCCCCAACACAGGAGACATGGAAATGCAAACCCTCCAAGGACTGTGAATTTCATGCCAGCAGCTGACCCTTCCCCAGCCGCCTAGCAGGGGGGAGGTGGGGGGGTCCCAGTGAAGTGCCCGGGCAATGGGGATGCAGTGAGAGAGGCGGCTGGTCCATGGCCTGGGCCACCACCCCAGGATGGAGTGAGAGAGAGAGCAGTGATAGTGGGGGCTTCTCTGGGGGCCGGGACTCTAGACTGCTTGGGCTGCTCTCTTCCTGCGCCCAAAGCCTCGTGCATGCTCACCAACAGCCTTGTTCTCACCACCCCCACGGAGACACCCAGGCACCCCCACTCCAGCAGTAGCGACAAACACCAGGCACTGTCCCTTGCATCTTATCCTCATCTTATCTTTTAATCCTCACGACAAGCCTATGAGGTAGATATAAGTAGTGACCCCATGTTGCAGATGATGAAATGAGGCTCAAAGAGAAGTGACATCCTCAAGGTCACACAGAAGGGAAGGGTGAAGAAATTGACCCTGCTACAGCGCAGATACCCGGGCCCCTGGCAGGGTTATTTGCCTGTGCACTTGTCATTCACTGAATTCCTACCGTGAGCCAGCCCTGGGCCAGGCACTGGGGTTCCCTGACTAAATAGGGACAGTTCCAGCCTTCATCAGTCCACAATGAAGGTGAGAGATGTATCACACTACAACATAAGTGCTTAAATGGGGAGGCTCAGGGGTCTATGAGATGTCAGAGAAAGGAGGCACCTATCCCTAAATTAGGAGAAGGGTACTGGAGTTTGAGATCTTCAGTGTGAGTTGGAATTGGCCAGGGGGAAGAGGGGGGGAAGAACATTCTTATCATAGAAAACACACCAGGCACAGCCATGGGAAGGTGCTGAGAGGATTTACGGGGTTGCAGGTGTTTCCTCCTGGGGCAGGGTCCCCTGCAGGTTTGCTGGGGAGGAAGGACAGGAGAGGAAGCTGGAGAGGCGGGTGGGGCTAGATTAAAAATGCTTGGGGCCTCAGACATCTCTCTCCCTGCTTCTGCATTGCAGGTGTGTTGTCTGTTCTCTCCCCATGAACCCCCTTGCTGGGTGGGAGAGTCTGGCCAATTTTGCCTGCACTGGGGGGCCCGTGGAGTCCCAGGGGGCTTCTGCATTTGCTCAGGGGCCTCCAAAGGGAGCAAAGCTTGCTCCAAAGAGATGAGACCCTAACAGTGAAAACACAGACACAGTGTCTGACTGAAGAGCACAATGCCCTGTGCCGGAGGATTTCCTTTCGCTCCTCACACCACTCCTCTGGGGACTGTACTGCCTCTCCGTGGGTGGCACTTGCAAGGGTACCCAAGAGCCAGGAGGCGGAAGAGGGTCCAAAGCTGCTTCTGGATGCCTTCCTTTTAATGCACACTACGAGGAATTAGGTGAGCTGGGTTCGGACCCAGACTGCGCCTCTGAGCACGTCGTTGTCTCTCTCTGGGTGAGGCTGGGGTCTTTAAGAAACAAGGATAGGGAATGGAAAATCAGATTATCTTTAAAGTCCCCTAATTCTATAATAAGAGCAAAGAGAATTATCCCAACAGTCTAGGATTCTGTGATTTGGCTTCTCTGTTCTTTGCAGCCTGGGAGCATCTTGAGGGCAAAGATGATGGTATTTATTCCAGAATTCACAGAGCCAAGTGCAGGGCCTGTCACAGAACAGGTGCTCAGTAAATACACATTTGATTGTTCAACAAACACCTATTGAACACAAGTGTGGGTACTGGGGCTAAAGCACTGGGTAGATTCTATGAGGTACCTGCCTTTTTAGGGTGTACTGAATAGTGGGGCAGAAAGTAAACAAGTAAATAAACACCTAAGTGCAATGACTTCAACTGCCACAAATACAATAGAATCAGGCTACATGATGGCTCAGGCAGGAGCCCTCTCTGTGGTGGTCACATGCAGGCTGAGCCTTTTGCAGACATGGAAGAACATCCCAGGCAGGGGAAGAGCAAATGCAAAGGCCTGGCAAGTCCAAAAAAATAAAAGGAAGTGCGTGAGTGAGGGGGAGGGTGGTCGGAGGGAGGATGGAGAGGCCAGCAGGAGCGGATTATGTGGGGTGTTGTAGGCTGGGGGAGGATTTTAGATGTTATTATAAACTTGATGGGAAGCATTTGGAGGCTAGTAATCCCGGATGTAGCATGATCTGGTTTATGTTTTTAAAAGATCCCTTTAGCTGCTTGTGGAGAACAGATTATGGGGGCAAGAGTGGAGGTCGGGAGCCAGTAAGGAGGAGAGGTGCTGGTGGCAGGATCAGGCGGAGATGCATGGTTAGATTTGGGGTACATTTGGGTGACAGCTGACCAGACCTGCTGATCTGTTGCAGCAAAACCAGCCTCACCAAGTGGGGGGGGGGGTAGCACCATGGACAGCGCACCCCCTCATTTCCCCCCCACAGTCCAGAAGGCCAGTTCTTTGAGCCTCATCCGGCTTCTGAGACACTGAGCTTCCTGGCCCCCCCACAGAACCCCTCCCTTGTGGTTTTCTTTTAATAATTAATAAACTTTATTTTTTAGGGCAGTTTTAGAATCATAGTAAAATTGAGCAGGGAGTACAGAGCATTCTCATGTCCTCCCTGTCTCCCTTGTGTTTCTTAATATTTTTATTTTTAATTACAGAACATTTCTACATACAGGAAAATCAGGAAATCATGTAACAAACACATACATGCTCACCATTAGGATTAAATGGATATTAACATTTTGCCATATTTGCTTCAGTGTCCTCTCTTTTTAAAAAAGAAAATCAATCAAACATGACATAGTTGTATTGAACCTGGTGTTTATCTGTCCCCTGCATGTTTTTGTACTGTCATTACCTACCTGTTTTCAAATCTGCATTCAAAACCTGTATATTCTATCATTACATGTATTTTAGAAGTTTATGTAAATGGCATAATACTATACATATTCCTTTGCCATTTATTTTTTCACTCCATGTTATGTTTTGGAGACTTATCCATACTGATACATAATGATGTAGTTTATTCACTTTAACTGGGTAGATTATTTTATTGCACTTATAAAGCAATTTATCTTTCTGTTTTCCTGCTGAGAGGCAGTTAGGCTCTTCTTTGTTTTTCTATTACATACTAAGGTGCAATGAATATCCTTGGACATGTATCCTTTCGCGTGAGTGTGAGTTTCCCCAGGATACTGTACAAAACACTCTCTGTGTCCCATCCAGGTGACTTTGACCCACAGGCCTGCCCACCCTCCTGCTGTGAATGCTGAAGGCTCATAGCTGCTCCCTTCTTTAGAACTTCCTCGCCCACAAATTTATACCACTGCTGTACCTCCCCATGGGGTAGCCATAGCCAATGACTGGCTGACATGGGGTGCAAAATATTGGTTCTCTTGCCTCAAGGCAGGTCAACTCTGTGAAGTCACTAATACTTCAGAGCTCCCCGGGGGATCAGATTGAAGCTAATCTCCACCTGAGAACATGTCATTGCTTAGTGTTTCCTGCCACCCTATCTGCCATCCTCTCTCCCTTTCACCTGAGAGCTCTCCTTCAATAAATCACCTGCAGAGGAATTCCTGTCTCAGGCCCCACTTAGGGAACTGAACCTAAGACAGGCACACATTAGCGGTGGAGTTGGCTGGATCATAGATTCGTTCATCTTAAAGTTTACGAAGCATTTCCAAATTGCTCTCCAAAGTAGCTGTGCAAATTCACATTCCCATTAGCAGCTTATAAACATTGGTATTTCCCCCACACCTCCGTCAATACTGGGGTTCTACACTAAGCTTGCCAACCAGATTGGAGCAATATGCTATCTCGTATTGTTTTAATTCACATTTCCATGTTTACTAGTGATGTTAACACTTTTTTAATATCTTTATTGGCCTTTCACATTTCTTCCTCTGTTATTTGTCTGTTCACATCTTCTGCCTATTTTCCTATTGCTTTGGAATGTTTTGGTAAATAGATTCTTTGCAGTTTCATTCTTTTAAAAAATTCTTTTGTAGACGAATTCTCTCTTGGTTACACAGGTTGCAAATATATGCTCCCAGCCCGTGGCTTTAACAAATCTACTCATTTTTTGTCATATAGAAGTTCTTTATTTTAATAAAATAAGATTTATCATTATTTCCCTTCATCCTTTATGCTTTCTGTGTCTTAATTTCTACTGTAAGATCAAAAAGCTATTTTCCTCTGTTTTCTTTTAAAAACTTTATAGTTCTCTTTCACATTTGGGACTTTGATCAACCTGGGACTCATTCGGTGTGTGATTGGAGCAGGGATCCAAGTTTACCTTTTTCCATAGGGCCACTCAATTGTCCAATGTCATCTGTTAACTAGACAATCTTTACTCCGTGTCATGTTTCATCCTCTCACATGTTTGGATTTGTTCCTAGGCATTATTCTCTCTTCTTTGTATCTGTTAGTCTAGTCCTGGGATCAAATCAAACTATGTTATAACAATTATTAGAACTTTGTACAATTATTGATATCTGGTAGGATGAGATGCCCTCCTTCTTCCCAGTCTCTCTCAAAATTGCCTTGGCTATTCTGGGTTCTTTATTATTCCATATACATTTTGAGATGACCTTGTCAAGTTTCAGGGAAAACCCTATTGCAGTTTTTATTGGAAAA
Organism: Lemur catta; assembly: GCF_020740605.2. Classification (NCBI taxonomy): domain Eukaryota; kingdom Metazoa; phylum Chordata; class Mammalia; order Primates; family Lemuridae; genus Lemur; species Lemur catta. Next base: position 110,990,617 of record NC_059130.1, read on the forward strand.
CTGTAGATTAAAGTGGAGGGAAATAGCCAACTTTGTGATGGTGAGGTGTTTTTGTTTGTTTATTTTTTGAGACAGGGTCTCACTCTGTTGCCCAGGCTGGAGTGCAGTGGCGTCATCAGAGCTCACTGTGACCTCAAACTCTGGGGCTCAAGTGATCCACCTGCCCAGCCTCCTAAGTAGGTGGGACCACAGGTGCATACCATCACATTGGCTAATTTTTAACTTTTTTTTAGAGAGATGGGGTCTCACTATGTTTTCCAGGCTGGTCTTGATCTCCTCACCTCAAGCAATCCTCCCGCCTTGGCCTCCCAAAGTGCTGGGATTACAGGTGTGAGCCACCATGCCCGGCCTGTGATGGTGAGATTTGAACATGGTTTGTTTCTCCTCTGACTGTATTCTTTCTCTCCTCTGCATTCCATGCCTTACACAGGGAGCTGCCTAGGAAATGAACCTCCAAATCCTTCAATGCCCAGCCGAAATGCTTCCCCCTCCAGGAAGTCTTCTGTGAGAGCTCTGGCTCCCCAGGCTCTCTCTGACCTCCTCTCACTCTTCTGCGTGCCCCATTTCCTGGTCACTCAGCACACTGGATCTGACTGAGGGAGCGTAGTCTCTGAGCTCCTGGAGAGAAGGGCGGCCTCTCATTCATCTTCGTACCCCCAGTGGCACCCAGCACATAGTAGGTGTTCAATAGGATCTGACGATTTGTCCTTAAGGGAAGAGGAATATGTATAATAGTAATAGGCTCTTCCTCGTAGGAAACAGCGGATTCATGGGGAGAGGGCTTGGAGATGAGTTTGGAGATTCACAGGAAATGCAGTCAGACGGATTGAACTTTACATGGTGGCTCTTCCACGTGGGACACTGGCCTCTCTGAGCTGCTTTTGCCCCTCTGTAAGATGGAGATGACATCCCCAACTTCACAGGGCTGTTGCGATTATTAGTGGGATAATGTGGAAGATGGAGTAAAGGTGTTTTTTTCTCCATGTTCCCACTTTCCTAATTGGAGGGAGGGGCAGGAATGAAGCCCCTTCTCCCAGCTGGAGACCATTCACTTGCCCATCTCTGAGACCTCAGGGGCTTCTTCCCCAAATGTCTGAGCCATTGCTCACACAAATGGACACAGCTGGGTTCTGCCCTGCTTGGGTCTCCTGCCCACATCCAGCCTGATGCCCCCACCCCGGCTCCGGCCGCTGTGCCCTCTCCCCCAGCGCACAGTGGGTCCTCAGCTCCCTGACATAACCATGCAGCATGCTCGAACCCTGTCTTCCCTGCCCTGCCCCACCACGCCATGTCTCCCAGCGGACCCCTGGGTCCTGAGGAAGTTGTTCCCATGAGATGTTCCTTCCTCATGTGTTCCTCTTCCAGGCGCCGTCTTTCTTCCCCAAGGGCACCCAAGGGTGCCCAGCTGCAAGGGACTGTGCTCCAGGGTTAAGCACCGTCTGCCCCTCTAGGAAGAGAGGCTCTGGGGCCTACAGGTGCCTCCAAGCAGAGCATGGGCTTTGCAGTCAGATAGACCTGGCTTCCGGCTCATGCCCCACCCCATCCTTGACTTTCTGCAAGTTGACCTCTAGGGGACTCAGCTTCCCCATATGTAAAATGGGTGCATGAATCCCACCTCTGGGGACAGATGAGAAAAACAGAGGCAAAAAAACAATGGAATGCATACAGTAAGCGCTCAGCACAGGGTTGGTTGCTCCTTCCCCACCAGGAGATGCCAATGTTGTAGAGATGGAAAAAAAAATGGGGAACACAGGCAAAGATGAGGCAGAATTTATTCTCATTGTGGGTAAGTCCAAGACTCAGGATGGAGACCACAGAGAGGCAGGCCCTGGGGACCCCGAGAGGGACCCCACACTGGGGGTAGGGGCCGCACTTTTGCAAGTGCCAGGCCCACCATGCCCCCACAACGGTGAGGAGACGGTGAGGATCCAGAGCCCAGAGACGGGGTGAGAGTGGGTGAGGAGGAAGACAGGGTCCCCCCCATCGTGTCCTGACCTCGTTTCCGACTTCCATAGGAAGGAAGAGCAGCTCGGCCATATAGAAACATAATATTCAGAGGTGGAGAGAGCTGGCCGCGGCACCTGGGCGGGGCTGACACCCCGAATTATTGCAGGAGGGAGGGGGGCTCAGTGCTGGTGTGTCCGCAGGTCGCTGTGCTGGCTGTAGGGCAGGTGGGCGGGGCTGGGGGCGGGGCTTGCCCCTCCCTCTGGGGCTGGCAGGTGGCACCTGATGGGGGTGCCTTGAACCCTACCTGCTGAATTTCCCCGGGGACGGGACTTTCTCACCCTGGGTGCTTTTTATGTGCTTTGAAGACCATTTTTGCATTGTCAGGAGTGAGGAAAAAATATTCTGACATGGTAGAAAAAAGATATTTACATACCCTGGTGGGCCGTAGGGGGAGGGTCCGTCTGTGAGAGGGGAGGGGCTTCCCAGGCACCTTGTCCCTGCAGTGGTCCGGGTGGGGTGGTGTGTGGGGAGAAGAGCCCTGGGCTGGGAGGCAGGAGGTCCCAACTCTCACCCTTGGTTGCCATGTGACCCTGGACAAGGCACACCCCCCCAGGCCCCAGTCTCCCCATGTGGTACAGGAAGGGATAGACATGGGGCTGAGAAGCTGGGATCTTATGGTCCTTGACCCCAGGCACGGGGGCAGGGAGTGGTGCAGGGCTGGGCAGGGAAAGGTTGGCAAAGGGACTTCCAAGTGAGGAGGCCTGGGCCAGCGGGGGAAGGCAGCAGAGACGAGAGGGTCCAGCGGAGGGCATCCCGTGTGCTCTGCCATGATGCCAACACGGAAGGTGGCCAGTAGGACTGGCCGGAAACCCTGTTTTCCTGTTGAAGCAGCGGTGGGAGCTGGGTGGAGGCTGCAGGTGGCCCCCCGGCTAGAGGGAGGACCCAGACCTGAGATACAGCCAGGGTGGGCTCACCCAGGCGGAGACGAGGGTGGGCCTGGTGCTGGTGCAGTTCAGAAGTGGCCCCTGGCTCCAGCCTCCAGGTGTGGGGGGCGGCAGGCGTGCCCTCTCCCCAGGCTCCATGGGTGTTGGGACCTGAGTGGCATCACTCTGAGTTCCCTGCTCACACGCTGTGATACGCCTCCTCATTCATGACATGTCATCCACGGTCACACATATGTGCCCCAGCCATAACGGATAAGCACACGCATCATAACATGCACACGCCCATTGTGGGTCCCGACTGTGTGGACACACACATGTGATCACCTGTCGTTCACATGGGCTCCCAAGACCTCAGGAGAACACACTCCCCATAGCACACGCGTGCACACACACACACACACACACACACGCACGCACACGCGCACAGAGGCAGGTGAGCGAAGTCTCTGTTTGACTCAGTAGTGTGGAGCACAGGTGTCCCAGCGACGCTGGGCACCGAGGCCCCTTCCTAGGCGCTGACTCCCAGTGACTCTGGGTCCCATGGCGGAGCCTTCAGCCCCCTAGTGCCTGCAAGGAGGGTGGCCCAGGACGAGGGGCAGAGGCCTGGGGCTTCCCCAGCCACCGGCCAGCCCTGCAAGTCCTCTGACAGCCGGCACGACCCGGGGCTGGCTCGGTTGCTGCTCGGGCCCTGCCCCGGGTCAGAGGTGCCGGTGGGGCCCCTGGGTGCTGGTCAGCTGGGCCCGCATGGTCTGGATGCTGCCCAGGATCTTCTTCTGGTGGCCCATGAGGGTGATGCCCAGCGCACGCACGTCCCTGGGGAGGAAGGTGGCACTGGCCAGGTGGCTCTGGGAGGCAGGGCCATGCCCTCCCCTGGAACTGCCTCTGGCTCTGTGCCCCTGCCCCAAGGGGCCCAGCCGCTGCCCGCACTCACTGGGCGTTCATGTGCAGCACCATGCCCAGGGAGGAGTAGCCGCCGGCAGCGAAGTGGTCTCGGTATCGGCCCATGCGGATGGAGTCCAGCCAGTCCCCGACAGTGAGGCCCCCGCCGCTGCCACCGCCCCCTCGGAGGTCAAAGCAGCTGCGGGCGAAGGCAGGGGCTGGGCACCTGAAGCACAGGGGCTCCTGGTGAGTGGCCGTCCTTGGGACTCTGGCACTAGCCACCCTCAGCCTCCGTCCAGGCATCCAGACCTGGCAGTGGGCAGAGCAGGGGTCTGAGAGACCAGAGCCCCGCAAGGAGCGGGCTGAGGAAGGGCCCACGCGGGGTCTGGTCCAGGGATCAGGGCAGAGCTGTCCCAAGGCCTAGATTGAGTCCGGGCCACGTCTGGGGTAGGGGCTCGCCTGGGGCAATGCTGGGACGGCAGCCTGGCCGCAGTGGGGCTGGGGTGGGTGCAAGGCACCTGCTGACGGTGGCCGTGGCCCTGAGACTCTCAGGGCTGCGGATCAGCGCATCGAGGACGCTGACGATCTGGGAGAAGCGAGGCCGCTGGGCCCGGTCCTTGTGCCAGCAGTCGAGCATGAGCTGGTGCAGGGCGCGGGGGCAGCCCATGGGCGCAGGCAGGCGGTACCCCTCCTCCACGGAGCTGATGACCTGCAGAGGCACAGCGCTGGCCCGGCCGTCCCTCCCTCCGAGGCCCCACCGCGCTGCTGCCCAGCCGAGGCCCCGCACTCACGTCTCGGTTGGTCATGTTCCAGTAGGGCCGCTCCCCGTAGGCCAGCACCTCCCACATGACCACGCCGAAGCTCCACACGTCGCTGGCCGAGGAGAAGGTGCGGAAGGCAATGGCCTCGGGGGCCGTCCAGCGGATGGGGATCTTCCCTCCCTGAGAGGCCACGGAAGCGTTGAGGGGCTGCCCAGGCCTGGCGGGCCCCGGGTCCCGGCTCCTCCCCCAGCCCGAGTCAGGGAGTGGCCTGGGGCCCGTTTCCCCTTCCAAGAGCCCCTGTTCTGGTGGGGACATCTGCCTCACAGAGTCGGATCGGAGGGAAGGGTGCCGGGTGCCTGGCACACCATGGCTGCTCAGCATGTGGCCATCAACAGGCCAATGCCCATGCGGGGGCGGAAGCTCAGGGAACGGGGCCTGGTACTTTCCTAACTCTTTCTCTCCCTCCTCGTGTTTTTCTTTTTACTTTTTGGTCACAGAATCCTTCCTCTGTGTGAAACCTTCCTCAGAGGCTCAGTGGGAGAGACCCGAAGGGGGCTCTGACTGCAGGGTGGGCACAGAGCCCGTCGGGCAGCCCCTAAGGCACCCCTAGAGAAGCCCCGACCTCCATGGAACACGGTTGAAAACGGCCGGTTTTTAGCCAAACTTTAGAGACAGATGCGGAGTCTGTGTGACTGAGAGAGATTCCAACCTGCCAGAAGTCTCCCAGGCAGTGAATGGCAGTGGGGCCCCTCCCCAGGGCTCCCCCAGGCCACCGGGGATCGAGAAGGGCAGGTGGGACTGTTCTCACTTCCCAGGGAAGGGACTGGGGTGGAGAGAGGAGACCGACGTGCCCCAGGTTGAAGGCGCCCCTGAAACTGCCAGCTTCACTCAACTCCCTGAGAAAGAGACCTCGGGCCCTGGGTCGGGGGGCGCACTGGTGCCTCCTTGCCCCCTGCCCCTGGCCCCATGGCGTGGGCCACGCACCGTGGTGGTGTAGGCGGCATCGGGGTCGTCCTCCAGCACCCGGGACAGCCCGAAGTCAGACACCTTGCAGACCAGGTTGCTGTCCACCAGGACGTTGCGGGCGGCCAGGTCGCGGTGGATGTAGCCCAGGTCCGAGAGGTAGCACATGCCGGCGCCCACGCCCCGGAGCATGCCCACCAGCTGCGTGATGGTGAACTGCCCGTCGTGGGTCTGTGGAGGGACACGGCTTGGGCTTCAGGGCGCCCGGCGAGGCGCCTGGTCCGTGGACGGGCCCCCTCCCATTCGTGCGATGCTTGAGAGCTGAGCCGGCCTTGGCAACTTGCAAAGTGCTCCCCTCCCTATGCAGCACCTCGCGGTCTAAGGTGGATGCTCTCGGCCCCATTTACACTCACGGCAACCCTGTGAGCCCGGTGGGGCAGCAACGACCGCTTATCCCCGCGGCGGAAGGACAGATGGCGGCCCGGGGAGGTTAGGCACTGCGCCTGACAGCACCCAGCACAGACAGGAGCCGGGGGTCCAGCCCTTCCCGCCACACCCTCGTGCTCCTGGCTGGGTGGGGCCTGGACCCCCACAGAGCCCCCCTAGCCTGAGTGCAGGGCAGCAGGGCCCGTGGAGCAGAGGCTGTGAAGCAGTCAGACCGGCTGTCCTGAAGGCCCTCTCCCTAGACCTGCTGCCCCCCTTCCCCAGGCCTGTTGGGTCCCAGCTGGGCAGGGGGTTCGGGGGCTTCGGGCTGTCGCCCAGCACCCAGACTGAGCTTCCCTCCCGCAGCCCACGGGGCAGGCCGGGCAGACACGCACCCTCAGGAAGGCGTCCAGAGAGCCGTTCTCCATGTACTCGGTCACGATCATGGCCAGGCGGCCTGGGGAGGGGCGTGGGGAGAGGGGCTCTTGGTGGGGGTCAGGACTGCTGAGCAGAGCCCCCAGGAGTGTCCCCCACCCCAGGAGCTGGGCCACCACTGAGGACCCCAGGGTGCCTAGGGTTCCTACTGGGTCCTGGGCCCCGGGCACCCCCAGAGTCACCCGAGCACCTGACCCAAGGGGACAGGGCCAGGGCAGAGCAGAGGGAACCAGGGGATGGACCTAGAGCCCTTTCGGGCAGGAGGGGCCCTGCAGGGTAAGGCTGTCCTTGCCTGGCACCTACCGCGGGTGACGACGCCCTCGAGGCGGATGATATTGGGGTGGTTGAACTGACCCATGATGGACGCCTCGCTCAGGAAGTCCCGCCGCTGCCTCTCCGTGTAGCCAGCCTTGAGGGCCTTGATGGCCACAGGCACGTCCCGCTGCCCCGGCACCCGCAGCCGCCCGTAGCAGACCTCCCCGGACTCTCCTGCAGACCCCGACAGCGGCGGGCGGGGAGGGCAGTGGGACCCTCCTCCCCCGCCCCAGACCCCCACGCTGGGCCTGCCAGGCCCCTCTGTCTCCCCTTCCTCTGCCCTGGGTGCCCTCTGTGCCCCCTGTGCTGTCCCCCCTCACCACCCGGGGCTCACCAGAGCCGATGATTTTCTCAATGTGGATCCTGGAGGCCTCGATCTCTCGGGTGAAACTGCGGCCCGGCCGGCCCGGCTCCTCGTAGTTGTGGGGTTCCGCATAGAACTGGGGCTCTGGCAGCTTCCCCGGGGGGTGGTGCAGGGGCAGGAAGACAGGGGGTGCTAGGGCCACGGGACAGGGGCCTTCAGTGGGGTCCGGGAGGAAAGTCTCTCTCCCGGCCCTGGGGTGGGTGTGGGGGAGGCAGAGGGGTGTTTCTGGGGATCTCTGGGTGTGGTGGCAAACAGTAGGTGCCCCATAAGTGCTTGCTCAGTGAAAGTGAGGTCTCTGTGGAGTAGCCCTGGGGTCTCTATCGGGCTGTGGAGTCTCTGGTGAGTTTTGAGCATGTCTGCCATTTTCTGGGGTTACTTCTAGAGTCCCTGAGATCTTTCTACGTTGTTCTGAGGTGGGGATGTGGCAAAAGAAAGTTTTCACCACAAGTGTCCCCTTGGACTGACTGAACCCGGTTCCCTGGAAGACTGTGTTAAGAAGGATTCTGAGGCTGCACTCAGGCCCAGTGGGAATCAGCACCATAACTGACACTGGCATCTGCCTGGGCACAGGAGTGGGGTGTGGAGGTGGCACCCCCAGATGTGCCTTGTTTCTTGGGGCCTGTACAGAACCCTGAAACTCTCTGTAGTAGCAGTCCTTGTCCAGGAGTACACGAACCTCCTGAAGCACAGGCAAATGAGTGTGCACATTTGTGCATCCCCAGGGAGAGGGTCTCTGGCCTCCTCAGGGAGTACTGCGAGCCCAAGCAAGGTGACAGCACTGTCCCCTGGGTGCCCGGTCCCCGGGACACCCTGCAGCCTGTCTCTGGGGCTCTGGTCTCTTCTGCGGGCACCTTTCTCCTTCCTGCCTGCACCACCCTCAGTCCAGCACAGGGTCCCACCCTGACTGCCTCTTTGTCCCCAGGTCCCTGGGCCCCTGCACTCACCCTGCCCGTTCTGATAGTGCATCTTTTCCTCGTCCGAGTCCTGGAAGGCCTTGCTGTAGCCACAGTGCCTGTGGAGGGGGGTCACCGCGCTGCCTGGGGCCAGGCCATCCCCAGCCCCAGCCTGACCCATCCGGGGAGTCAGGGCTCCTCCCCTCCACTCCCCTCCCCACAGCTCGGCTCCTGCCCTGCATGGAGTCTGCAGGGGAGTCCCCGCCCCCCGGCCTCAGGCTCTCAACCCAGCTGAATTGTGACAGCGTGACAGTCACAAGCATTTTGTGAACTACAAAATGCCCTCAAGTCCACCTGATCCTCACAGCAAAGCTATGAGCCCCGTGTTACGTGTTACGTGGAACCACCCCTGGGGGAGGGCTTGGGAGGTGGGGCTGCTGCTGCCAGCTCCCTGTGACCTCAGCGAGCTCCTTTCCTTCCCCGGGCCTTGGTCTCCCATCTGTGGGATGATCCTCCCATTCCCGCTGTCTGGGACCCTAAGCCAGCGTTCAGTACACTATCCCGTCTCCACCTCCCTCCAGGACGGAGTGGGAAAGGAGCAGGTGACTGAGCACGTCTTCAGTTTGACAGACCTGGGTGCATGTCCCAGCTCGGGCATCTGTCAGCTGTGTGACTGGGCAAGTGGCCTGACCTCTCTGATCCCCAATTTACTTTCCTGCAAAATGAGGTCAGAATCTCTACATCACTGGAGTGTCGTTAGGTTAAATGAGATGATACGTTTGTAAGTGAGCCAGCCCCAGGCGCGTGGGGACCACTGGCTCGGTGGGGCTGGGGGCAGGCAGGAGGCATAGCACGCTTAGGGGGGTTGGGGCACTGGGCCAGGCCACCCACCTCTTCTTACAGATGAGCAGGAGCAGAAGCACCACCAGGCCCGTGATGAGTGTCAGGCAGATCCAGACGATGGTCCGGGTGTCGTATCGGGGCCCTGCAGGGGAAGCCAGGGTCGGGGGACCAGGCTCTCAGCTCTGGCCTCAGGCCCAGAGTCTGGCAGCCCCACTGGCTTGTGTGGGCACCCTGGGGTCCGGTGGGCAGCCTCCTTAGCCATGAGCCAGCCCAGAGTCAGGGCACAGGTCCCTCCTCCCCTGCTCCTGCCTACCCTCTTTCCCCTCAAGACCCTGCTGCCCTGGGCTGCCTGGCTTCCCACCGCTGGGACCGTGTGATCTGGAGAGAGTCACGTCACTTCTCTGAGCCAAGTACAGATGAGCAAGGAAATGCCTGTCCTTCCTGTTACTCTGACAGTGACAAGGCCGAGAGATGGACACTCAAGCCTCAAAGAACCCTCCCCACACCCCCTCCAGGGAGATCGTGTGCTACCTTCAGTTTTCAGAGGAGAAAACCCAGGCTCAGAGAACTCAAGGAGTTTACCCAAGGCCACACAGTAAATGGGATTGGAGGGGCACATCCAGGCAGTCCCAAGGTGGCGCCAGGCCTATGAGCACTCAAGACACACAGGTGCCAAGGGGGTGCCCGGTGGGGCGGCTGTAATCTGCCCAGCACCAGCTCGTGGCAGGGGCCACGCACAGATGAGACCCCGACTGGCTGTCTGAGCAGGGGAGAGTGGCAGGGACAGTGGCAGGGACAGCCTCTAAGTCAGAGTTTCCCAAACGTGACAGTGCCTCGGGGTCCCCCACGTGGCTGGGCGCCCAGCCCCAGGGCTTCTCAAGGGCTGGGCCGGGGCCTGAGAATTGGCATTGCTGATGTGTGCCCAGGGGCTGCCGCTGGCTCCAGGTCACATTTTGAGAACTCCTGAAGGCCAGGAACAGGAAGACACTGGGAAAGGGGCCTGGAATTTGTCCCCAAACTGCCCAGGTTCAAATCTTGCTTCAATGGGCAACCTCGGGCAAATCATTTTGCTGCTCCGACCCTCATTTGGGGACGTGGACAAACTGCTCGCTAGTGTCGTCTCTGGGACGATCATGAGGCTATTCTCCTGCGAAGGGAATTGGGGCCTGCGAGTCACACTGGCGCCTGGCAAAAGCCGGCGGGTGACGGGCGTTGCGGGCTCTGGCGCCCTGGTGAGTAACTTCCCTCCCTGAGCCTCCGCTTGCCGCCTGTAATAACAGCCCCGCGGACAACCAGAGCGGAAATCCTGGCCGGCTCCAGCTCAGCAAGCACCAGTCCCTCCTCCGGCCCGGCCTGGGCTGGGTGCGTGCCCTGCCCTCCCCGCTCCCGGCACTCACGGGGTTTCCCAGTCTCCACCTCCATGGCCTGGCTGAAGCGGCCGCAGCCTGCCGAGGTGCGGGCTCGGACCTGGAACACGTAGCGCGTGCCCGGCTTGAGGCCCGAGATGGTGGCTCTGGTGGTGACGGCCTTGAGGGTGGAGTAGCTCTGCATCTCCTTGTCCTGCAGGGAAGGGTGGTCAGCCGGGCCCCCCCACTGCACCCCCGCCCGGTCCCCCAGCCCCGCCCGCAGGTACCTTCTCACCTTCTCGTAGTACTTGATCTCGTACTCCAGGATGATGCCGTTGGGCTGCTCCGGCTCCTGCCACAGCAGCGAGACGCTGGTCTGGCCCGCCCGCTCCTGCCGGATCACCACCACCTGCGACGGGGCTGGGGAGGCCGCCCGGTCAGACGGGCAGTGGGGAGACGATGGGCGGCCCCTCCCCCCTCCCCAGGCCCTGCCCGGGAGAGCCAGCGCCCTCCGTCCTGGCAAATGGCTGGCTGCCACCCAGGTCAGCACCCGGGGGGCCCTGGCCCAGCCTGGTCTGGGATGCCCGGGTCAGCCTGACCTAGCCGAGGCCTGGGGTCCCGGCTCAGGATGCTGGAGGAAGGAGGGAAGGACAGGCAGAGGGGGGAGGGGTGGGGAGAATGGAGGAAGCGGCCCCCACTGCTTGGGTTTGGAGGGCACGGCTGGGACAGCTCTGGGTTCCCAGGGAAGGTGAGCTGAGCCCCCAGGCCCATCTGAGATCAAGTATCCTTCCAGTCACACTAGGTCACTGGGCCTCCCTCGCTGACGGACTCACCTATCCCTTCAGTCATCTGTTCCCTCCCTCCCTCGGTTACCCCTGAGGTGAGTCTGCAGGGAGGTGCCGGATACAGACACGGCCACAGCCAAGCTGAGGACCTGCCCCCTCCAGCCCCCAGGCCTCCCGTCCCCTCTGCTCAGCCCAGTCCCACTCTGCCCGCACCTCCAGCATCCCCCACCTGCCCCGCATGGCCGGTTCTTCCCTCGTGTCTGGGCATCCTGTCTCCCCAGCTGGCCTGGGAGCTCCCTGAAGGCAGGGACTGCGCACAGTAGGTGCCTAATAAATATTGTGGGATGACTCTGACATGAAAGTGAAGAAGCAACTCCAGAGTAGGGTGGAAGGGTGTGGCCCAGCCTGGAACCAGGCGTGGGCTCAGCACTCGGCCCCCTCTCTTGCCAGCTGGGACTCGGCTAAGCCAGCAGGTGTCTCTGGGCATCGGTGTCCCCATCTGTAAAGTGAGGCTGGTGGGCACCACCTGCCAGGGCAAGGGGAGGGTTCGATGAGGCCACTGTATGGAGGGACACACAGGTAGTGTCTCTTAAAAACCAGGATGTCCCAAGGCGGGAGGTGCTGCAGGGGTGGGGCAGAGAGATGAGACCGGGGCTCGGGGGAGGGAATGGACTGTGCTTCCGGGCGGGCTCCAGGAGGAGGCGGCTGTGGAGGGAGGGGGCGAGGGGCAGGCAGGAGGGACACAGTCCTCCCCATTGGCTCAGGGCTGCCGTCCGCCCCTAGGCCCCATCCCAGAGCTGTGGGCTTCCACTCAATCCTCTCCCCAGGAGGCACTGCACTAGGACCCAGGGACACTGCAGTGCCCAAGACAGCCCCCAAGGAGCGATGGTCTAGGAAGGGAGACAGGAAGGAAACGAGAAAACCAGCCGGCAGCGTTGCTGCAGGTTGTTCCAGTGCCAGGCAGGCAAAAGGAGGGTGTTGTGCTGGAGGGGACCTCACGCAGGGCTGGGAGGGCACGAGGCCATTTTAGCTGGGTGGGCAGGGTGGCCTCCCAGGGCAGAAGAACCAGCCCCGGAACGTCAGCGGGCAGAGCGAGTCATTGGGAAGGAGAAGCAAGGCCAAGGCCCAGCGGCAGGGAAGGGCTCGGGCACTCAGGGACGAGGACCAGAGGCCAGCGCGGCTGGAAGGGCGACAGCCAGCACAGGAGAGGATGGGGCATGGCGGGAGGGTGGCAGGGGTGAGGTCACATGGGCCCACCTGGGTCCTGAGAGTCCGGCCGCAGGTGCACTCGGCCTGAGCTGTTAAAGGGTAAAGGCCCAAGCCCAGCCCCACCTCGCTTAGATTTCTGAAGCTCGCTCGGGAGCGGTACGGAGAGCGACTCTCGGGGGCAAGGCGGGAGGGGGACCTGAGGCGGTCTAGGTGACGGGGTCGTTCTGAAGGGAGGCCCCCTGGGACTAGCTGGTGGATGGGTGTGGAATGCCAGAGTCAGGGTGACAACCTGGGTTTGGAGCTTCAGTGACCCAGTGGTCGGGGTGCCAGGTCCCGGGCTGGGGCTCCGCGGGAGGGACAGGTGTGGGGGTGCTGTCTGTCTGTCACACACCTGAGCAGAGACGGGCATGGGCAGCTGGAGCCCCAGGGAGAGGTCTGCATGGGTGACAGCACGAGGGTGGAACTCAAAGCCAGCGGCCTTGACAAGGCCACCCGGAAGAGATGGGCCTTGGCACACAGGAAGGAGGACGCACCGGGCACCCCAGCCCTTAGAGGCTGTGTGACGAGGGGGCTGCAAAGATGCAGGGCAGGCCGGGCAGGGAGAGGGACAAGGCGGGGTGGTCTTGGATGTGGCTGCAAGAGAAAAGTGCTCCAAGGAGGAGAGAACAGGGGCAGAAGTGCCCAATGGATGTGGCCACTCGGGGTGTCAATTCCCGCAGAGGGTGAGGAAGACGCCCGATCGGAGCTGCCAGAACAGGCCACAGAGGGGAGGAAGCGGATGTGGTGGGCACAGGCAGCTCTTCCAAGGGGACTTCGTGGGAAGAGAGACAACAGGCTGGAAGGGAATGCAGGCTCGAGGGAGGGGCTTGTCCCCTGTCTGATGGAGGTGCTGCCTGAACACCCCCGTGCGGCCCACCCCTGGCCTCAGCTGCCCCGAGAGCTCTCAGCCCTGGGCTCGCAGGTCTCCCTCACTGTGTCGCCAGCACCTGGCACAACACTTGGCGTTCAGTGGGTGCTGCACAAATGCCGCTGGACAGGGGAGGCCCCTGCATAGACGGAGCCCTGGCCCAGCGAGCGGGGAGCCCTGGATTCAGAGCCGGGGGCTTCACTCGGGAGTGGGGCAGCCCTGGGCCGGACGCCTGGCTCTGCCACTTCCTGGGCAGCTCTCTGGGCCTGGGTCTCTTCCTCTGTGACGTGGTGGGAATAGTGTCAGGGCTGCGTGGTGTTGGGAGGAGACAGTAGGTGGGGGGGGGTCACAGGCACACTCGAGGGTGGCTGTTAACAGGAAGTTGCCCTCGCTGGGCTCTCGGGTCAGGCAGGACCCCCCAGAGTCTGAAAAGAAGGAGGTTCCAGGGGCTGAATCCAGTCCACTGACTGGCAAGAAACAGATAAATGGCTGTGCTCCAAGCCAGTGTGACCAAATCCGTCCCAGGGGCAGCAGTGGCAGCTGTTCTGGAAAATGATCATCAGAGTAATTTTATTTTTTAATGACATTTATTGAGCATTTACCCTGGGCCAGGTGCTGGGCTAGGCATTTTCATTCCTCTCCTCGAAGCCTCAGGACAGCACTGTCACTCCCATCGCACCAGGGAGGAAACAGGCCAGAGAGGGAAGTTCTGGAAGCCGGGCCTGTGGGGCCACGCTAGTGTGCTTTTGGATTCCTCCCGCTTACAGAACGTGTTCTACTTTTCTAGGGCATGAGGAGCCCCTGGCTCTGGGTCCCGGCGGGGAGGGCAGGGCCCGCGAGCCATGCGCTTGCCCAAGGCCCACAGCAAGTCCGCGGCAGCCCTCAGAGCCCGGGCTGGGCGCGGGGCCGGGGAGGCCGGGCACGGAGCGTCTCCGCCTACCTGCCTGGTTCGTGGTGATGTTCACGACGGCGGCCTGGCGGGGCTCGGGGCTCAGGTCAGACACGCCGTTGACGGCCTCGATCCAGAAGGAGTAGTTCATGTGCGCTAGCAGGTTGGCCACCAGCAGGCTGGCCCGCACCAGGCTCGTCTGCTGGGGCACGAAGCGGGTGCCGCTCCCACACGCCTCGCAGTGGCTCAGGGCCCAGGGGCAGCGGCGGCACACGGCGTTGTAGGTGATGTCACTGCGGCCGCCTGGGTCCAGAGGAGGGGCCCACTCCAGAGTCACCGACGTCCCGTTCACGCTAGAGATCAGGTTTACTGGTGCCGACGGAGGCCCTGGGGGCAGAGGAGGAGAGGTGGGGCTGGAGGGTATTTGTGTGGGCTGGCCCAGCCTCCCCACTGTCAGACCAGGGGTTACCCAAGGGACAGGCTCCCCTATCGCATCTGGGGTGCCTTAGGTATAAGGTCACATCTATTCCCTCCTCTGGATGCTCCCCGAGGGCAGAGGTTGTGTCCCTCTGACCGCGGTGTCAGGGTCTGGGCACAGAAACCCAAGAGCCCCCAGCCCTCCTGAGCAGGACCACAGGGATTCCCCGGTTTGTGCTTCCCAAGTTCTCATCCAGAGCAGGAGACAGATGCACAGTCCCGAGGCACCCACAGCAGCCACCCGCTTGCGAAGGGACCCAGTCATCTGCAGCCACAGCCATTCCTTAACCCCTGTGCCGGATTTAATGTAAATGCCACTGAGCACTCACGGTGGGTCAAGTGAAACCCCAGGCAGCCGGCCACGCATCCCCACGGCTGTGTGTGCCAAACACCCCCTCCCTCACCCCTGGAATGGGGGCCCCAGTCTGGCAGCACAAAGACTTTTGGGAGAGAGGAGCAGCCCCGTGGTTGAGCAGACCGGGGGCAGGGCTGGGGGGGCACTTGGTTGGAGCCAGGAGGACATGGGGGGCTGTGTGGACCCCTGGGCTCAGGATTCCAGCTCCCAGAACCCAGGCAGGGAATCTTAGATCTTCAGAAAATGCAGCTGCAGGAGCTGAGAATCACAGAGAATCTTACCAGCCGAGGAGGAGAGAATTTTAAAATCTGAAGGGTCTGGAATACTAAAAACCTAGCTCTTTTCAGTCTTAAGCTTTCTAGAACCTTAAGACACTGAACTGTAGGCTTGGAAACAAACCAGAGTCCAGCTAGCTCTGCGTACGTGTCCGTGACCTAGAGCCGGCCTGGCCTTGCCCGAGCAGCCCCTGCTGTCACCATGTCACCTAGCTCCCTTGCTGCAGGTCCCACGTGGGGAAAATGCACAGGTCTGGGCAGAGCAGAGGAGGGCGGGCGGGCACACGTGTGTGTGTGTGTGTGTGTGTGTGTGTGTGTGTGTGTGAGCGTGTGCAGGTGCAGGCTCATGCACGTGCCTGAGAGCCCACACCTGCCACGCGCAGGGAGCCCAGGGCTCGCTGGTGACGGGTGTGTGGGAGGGGAGAGGGTGTCTAGGCTGGGGCAGATTCTGGGGCCAAGTCAGAGCAGTCTGAAGTGCCCCTCACCCCCCACAAGAGCCCAGCGTGGGCAGATGGGCTGGGCCGAGCGGGCCGGGCTGTGAGCGGCCCCTTCAGGGCAGGGGAGGAGGGAACACAGGCGCTGCGTCAGCAGAACCCCAGACAGTCACGCAGCCCTGCAGGCATGGGTGCCCGAATGCCTCCGTGTGTCCCTGGGGACGCAGGGCACACACATGCACAGCCACACCCCGGCTAGGCACACGCTTCCTTGCAGGGCCAGCTGTGCCCGTGCACACACACACGGTGAGTTCACAAGACACGCGCCTTCAAGCTTCACAGTGTCTTCCGCGTCCCCTTCAGGCACCCAGATACATGCGCAGCCCTAAGGATCCTTTGTGTGTGAGCACAAGTGTGCACCCTGCGCTCACACACAGGCGTAGAGACACTGGCAGATGTCCTCTGCAGGAGCAGCTGCAGACACAGACACGGTCACGCTGTCACTGCAGGCATCCCAGGACACACACGGAATCAGACACACACATCCGCGTGCACACACACCGCACACCCTGAAGGCGGCTGCCGGCATTCAGCAGCTCCGAACAGCTCATCCAGGGTGATGGCGGTGGGGCACCGCTGTGACCCCACACTCACCCTCAGGTGAACACTCTGAGCTGCCCGTCCAGCCCCCGGGACATGGCCTCACAGCCAGGTCTGAGGATGACCAAGGCCCCCGGTGCGGGGAAGGGCATGAGTCGGGCTCGAGTCCGCCCTCCGGAGCAGAGAGGAGAGACCAGGGAGGGAAGGAGAGATTTCCCCAGAGAGATGGCAGGTGACACACGACAGGGGCTGGACACCTAGAGAGGTCAAGGCCACCCTTGAGGGGTCAGAGTCACCCTCCCAGCCCCAGACTGGCCCCTGGCCTGAGACAGCCACCTGCCCCTGCCCCACCCACAGAGAACTGGCTCCCTGGGGACCCCGAGGATGGGGTCCTGGCCAGACCAGGGCTCAAGGTGCTGGGGTCTGGGGTGATACTCACGGGTGCAGGCTGAGGACGGGGGGTCCAGGGCTGCGCGGTAGTAGCTGAGGTCACAGCGGCAGGCCTGGGCGGCCGGGGCTGCGGAGTGGCTGTGGGGAGGGCAGCGGGCACAGAGCTGGTCCCCAGGGGCTGACTTGTAGAAGCCCAGCTCGCAGGCTGTGGAGGAGAAGGCGGCCACAGGTGAGCCAGCCAGGCCACCCTGGCGGGCCTTGGGGACAGCTCTTACTCTGACCCAGAGCCCCCAGAGGGACAGAGGTGCAGACCTCCAGCAGTGCCCAGTGCGGCCTCCCTGTGCAGGTGGAGGGATGGAAGCACAGAGAGGGCCTGTGACTGACACAGGGTTGCACAGCAAGTCAGGGCAGAGCTGAGGGTGGGACCCTGACACCAAGTCCCGGCCCCAAAGTCGGCCCCATCCCTGAGTTTCTCCAAATCCCCTGGCCCGCCCTCCTCCAAGGGCCTCTACGCAGGCCCTGTCTCTAGCCCCAGTGGGACGTGCTATCCTGTCCATTATGGGACACCGGTCCCTAGGCAAGACACCAGCCTTAGGGGCTGAGGGCCAAAGGAGGGTGTGACTTGGATGGGACAGGGAATGGGGTGGTGGGAAAGTGACTGGAAAAGAAGTGCACGTGGCAAGACCCGGGGCTCCCCAACACGGGCAGACATGAAAATACAGATTCCTGCCCCCCGCAGACGCCCGAGTTAGAGGAGCCACTCCGGGGCCCAGGAATCTGTGTAATGAGCCCCGTGTGAGGCAGCCTGTCCAGGAAATGCAGGCTCCTCCCAGACTCACTGTCACCCTGGCTGGGACTGACCCTCTCTCCAGCTGCCGCCACCATTGGCCTCCTCCCTCGCCCGGATGACTCCAGCCCTGGCTGCCACCCCGGCTGCCCGCGTGACCGTTCGCCCAGTCAACCGCGCCTCCCCGGTGCCGGCTCTGGGCCAGGTCTGTCCTGCGCCCCGGGGGCCGCGGTGACCAGGGGCCACAGTCTCGGCCCTCAAGGGGCTGGAGTGACAGAGAGGAAGACACAGCAAACAAGGCTGAGAGCATTTTCTAGGAGGGAAACAGAGGACGAGGCAGTAGAGGGGTAAGCAGCGGGGGGAGCTCCCTTCCCCAAGGAGGGGATGACGTGTGAGTTGTGGCCTGGAGGAGTCCACTGTGCAGGGCCTGGGAACATTCTAGGTTGAGGGAATCTCTAAAATTCGAGTCTCTTTTAGTCACTGCCTGTTCAACTCCCTCACTGGCTTCCCAGGATTTAACAATAAAGCCTGGCATACAAATCCCTCCCTGCTGGACCAACTCCACCCGCAGCGCCTTTAGTGTCCCCTCCCCCATCCTTAGGCCACACTAAAGCCCTGGCATCGCCACACCCAGCAGCTGTTTCCTGCCTCAGGGCCTTTGCACGTGCTGTGACTTCCTGGGATGCCTTTTCTCCTTCGTCTACCTATTGAGCTCTTCTTTTAAGATTCATTTATACTGATCCTTCAATGAAACTTTCCTAGACCTCTACACACACACACACACACACAGAAACGACCATTCCCTTCCCTGTTTCCGCAGTCCCTGCGTGGTCTCACCACCTATAACACCATGGCTGTACTTATGTTTCTGTGTGTCTGACTCTCCTTCTAGACTGGGGGTCTTTGTGGGCAGACCCTTGTGAAGACAGGTCGGGCTGCCCTGTTCAGCTCAGAGGCCCAGCACCTGGCACAGGGCTGGCCCAAAACAGGAGCTGTTAACACCAGCAGGAGTTTGCACACTGAGTCGACCCCACCACTATCTGCTCTGGGCAGAGACTCCAGAGGTTAGAGTGGGCCAAAATGCCACCCAGCCAGGCAGCTCCTTCCATGGAACCGACGTCCTTTGCGACAAGAGACCACCAGGGAGCTTACTAGGATTCTGTCTCCACTTAATCCCGTTCTGAAAACTCAGTGCTTGAGAGCAGCTTCATTTGAAAAGATGTCACGTCATTTCAGAGCATTTCATCTTTGGATGTTGATCGTATCTCTTTATTATAATAGCTAAAACCAGGTTAATTTGTAAAATCTTACGAACTTCAGAGAAAACCTGGAATCGAGAGAAATGATAATGCCCTTAAGTTGCTTTGCAGACTCAGAGGCTGCGGGGCTTGTGAGTTGTGGGGTTGGGGAGAATGGGCCCCAGGTTAGAGGCATCTTCACCCCTCTCCGGGACCCCAGGAGGGCACAGGCCTGACTAGGGGCTGGGCTTGGGGCTGGGAGCTCGGAGTTGTGGGGGCTCCCAGTGGACACCCCGTGATCGTGCCTCCTCTTCCCAGAAGCACCCTGGCAGGCTCAGTCCTGGGGCACAGCCTGGGGCACAGGCTTCTTCTGAGCCCAGGGAGCCGGTAGAGATGGCACCACCAGGAGGGGCCTTTGCAGGGAGTCAGCAGGTATTTGTTGAACCTGTTGTCAAGCCGAGTGACAGTAATCCTCACTGCAATTATCGGATGCACGTCTTAGCGTCGCATGTGTTCCTTCCCCCCATGTTCACTGAGCTCCTGCTGTGGACCCAAGAGAAATACGGGCTGGGCCTGCTCGCAAGGGTCTTTCAGAGCCATGAGGGGCAGACACATCGATCATCTTGGTGTGACGCGTGGCCGGAAGGAAGCAGAGCACAGTGGCCGCCTCTGCAAGTCCTTGACCCTTTGCAGAATTCATCTAGTCCTTGCCAGGCACAAGCAGAGACTCCGGGGCAGGCTGCCTGGGTTCTCGCTCTTGCCTGACCCCTTTTCCTGGGCTAAGTGACATCAGGAAAGTTGCAGGAACTCAGTTTCCTCATCTGCGAAGTGGGGAGAATAATCGTACCCACCTCACGGGGCTGGAGTGAGGACTGCAGGGGTGAATGTGTGTAGACTCATGCCAGGGAAGTGCCCGGCACTCATTATGACCATCGGGTGTCCTTGGCATTAATACAACTGTTGGAAAGAAGAGGAATCAGAGGCTCAGGGAGCTTGAGTGCCCTGCCCCAGGGTCCCAGCTGATCAGGGACACAAAGCCCGGTCGGGGAGCCTCGGGAGCTCTGGCCTGCACCCCCAGCCTCTCAGCACCGTCCCAGGGCTTGGAGGCGGCCGCGCCGTTCTGCCGCTCAGCAGTCGGCAGCTCTCACACACTGGGCTAATACCCATATGGCTATAACGTGTCAAGGCCAGATTAATCCACGCAATGAAAATAAAATAATCTTTAATAAGAATACTAATCACCAGGCCTCAGGGAGCCCGGAGACCTGGAGGCTGGGCCGGGTATTAATGGCTGAGACAGATGGAGCAGCTCTGGGTGGAGGGCCCGGCCCTGCCCAGCGACCCGGGGCGCTTCCGGAGTCCGCGTGTGCCCGGGTGTCGGGCCGTGGGCCAGGAGGGGCTCCTGCCCCAGCCGAGGGCACCTTGCCCAGGCCGCCTGTCAAGCCGACAGCTGCCTGCGGCCCCGGCCACCTCTCTGCTCTCTCCCGCAAAGAGCTTGAGATTTGACAAATAAGGTGTCCGCCGGTGGACGGCCAAAGGAAATTAATTCTAAATCAGATTTTAAACACAGTCAGGAAGGCAAAAGAGCTCGTCGTTCATGCTCCCCCTCTGAAATGAGACTCTGATATTTATAGAAGGATGATTAGGGCCATGGAGGGTGATTTATATTCTGCGTCCAGGTGACAGGAAGGACGGCAACCGGGACTTCAGGCTCTGGGCTGAGTCTCCATTGGGTGATGCTCCGAGAGGTCCTTCCCCCTTCTGGAGCGAGTCTGGGAGCGGGGAGGAGGCAGAGCCCAGGGTTGGGGGAGGTCAGTGGGTCAGGAACTGTGTAGCGTGGGAAGCTTTCTGGTTGAAGAATTGGGAGATCTGAGATTCCATCAAACACTCCTTGCTGTGTGCCCCTGGGCCAGTCACTTCACCTCTCTGGGCCTCCATTTCCCCACTGGGAAACCGGACTAGCTCCACACGGCTCTGACATGTTCTCATGGGTCTCTGAGGCCTGAGTGCAATCTTAGCAAGGCCTCTAAGGAACCGTGTGACCAGGCAGGTCCCTTCTCCTCCTGGACTGTTCTGTCTTCCCCTGTAAAATTGAGTGCTGCCCGCCAGCGTCTGGGGGGAGCTTTGAGGGCGAAACCAGAGCGACGGGAACCCCGAGGCAGGGAAGGTGGCTGTCGGTGGGGGCCTGGCCTCTGCCGCAGGTGTCAGGCTTCGCCTACTCCTAGAAGGGAGGGGCTCAGGGCCAGGCACGCTGGGACCCCCTCTCCCAGCCCTTCCTCTGCTCAACAGGGAATAGGAGGTCCCCACATTGGGCGCGAGTCACATGGACCTCAAGAGGGCTCCTGAAGACCCGGTCGGCTTAGGCAGAGGTGGCCGCAGGTAGGAGAGGACGTCCAAAGTAGCCCAGGACAGGCACCCACTGTGCTCCCAGCTCCTGCGTGGTCCCAGGCCACCCCCCGAGGAGGTGATGGGGCTCCAAGGGGGACAAGGGCTTCTCACAGGGAGGGGAAGGGGGACGCTGGCAGGCTCCCATCTGGGACCCGTGCTGCCTTCCCAAATGAGGTGACACAGACAATGACAGAAGCCCACCAGCAGGGCTGAGCAACGTCTTTCCTTGTGCGACTTAAAACCACACTCCGTTCCCAGATCTCACTGCCTGCAGTGTACTATGAATTAATATTTTCTATAAAACCTGTAATTATCTTGCAACTGGCATAATTATGTTGCATTATGATTTAAATGTAAAATTCAAAATATGCCTCAATTCCCTAACCCTGCTTTGGCACTTCTTTATTATTTTTTATTAATGCGCCAGCAGTGCCAGGAAATGGGGGCGGCCTTGGCCACTCCCAGCCCCGGGAGGTCCTGCTGCTCAGGCCTGGGGTGTCCAGCAAGAGCCCTGCCCCTGGCGTGTTGTGGAACCGTGGGCAAGACACGGCCCCTCTCTGGGCTCCGCCTCCCACCTCTGCCAGACAAGAAGCCTGGAGCGTGACCTGAGACCCCTAAGCAAGGCCTTGACCCCAGAGTCAGTAGGGCAAGTCTGTGTCCTGCAGACTTCTCACGCGTTATGTCAGTGTTTCGTTCTGTTGAACATCTGTGTCTCAGGGCCCACTGGACAAACGCCTGGCTCATCTGTGCTCAGTGGCTGACTCCAGAGTTGGGGGCAGACGTGGCCTTGAGTGGGTGCGCACTGGCTGGCGGCCCGATTGTTACGGCCTATGCGGTACCAGTCACTGACCATCCGAATGTCGCCCTGGGGAGGAGGGCAGTGGGCCTTTAAAGAGGGCATCGTGGACAGAGGAAGTGGCTCAGGGCTCTGGAGTCAGGTAACCCAGGATCATATCCCTACTCTGCCACTTAAGTTGAGGGGCCTCAGTTTTTGTCACCTGTAAAATGGGGCTATAATACCTCACTTAGAGGACTGTCGTAAGGATGTGAACTCCCTGAAGGCAGGGACTCCATGTGACTCTATCTCTGGTGCCCGAGACACAGTAGATGCTCAACACAACGAAACACTGACAGAAGGTGTAAGAAGCACTTGCGAAAGTGCCTGGCACATGGCAATCACTTGGAAATTGTCACTACGGCGCTTTATTATCCCCATCAGAACGAGGGGGTGTTGGGAGCAGCTCTGAAAGGGAAAGCAGCCTGGGGGGTGGACAGGGAGGGGCTAAAAGCCTGCACCTGGCTCAGAGCAACATAGACCTGCCTTGGGCCCCAGCTCTGCTGCTCACCAGCTGCCAGGCCTAAGCGGATGACACTATCTTGTGTGCCTCAGCGTCCCCATCTGTAAAATGGAATTGTAACAGCTGCCTTACTACAATGAGCAAAAAATGAACGGGTGTGTACGGGGCACCCCCGTGCAAGCTGTGAAAGCAATAGGGGGGTTTGTGTCATTCTCCATCAGAAAGCCGAGAAGTACAGGGACGTCTGTGCCAGGAGCCACGAGAGGCGGGTGGTCTGGGGAGTCTGGAAAACCAGGCTACCGAGGGCAGAACAAAGCCAGAAACAAGCAAATGTCACAGAGGGTGTTCTGGGGTTGGGGGGCAGGACAGGCGAGGACTCGTAGCAGTTGGGGTGTAAGGAAAGATTTCTTAGGAAAACCAGAGAGCCTCTGGGAAGGGCTGGGAAGGGCCCGGTGGCTGGAGGGAAGGTCCTGGTCCCAGAGATCCCTGGGCAAGGCAGCTCCTCTCCCGGACAGGCTCAATTCTGTAACAACCTGCGTATCATCTGAGACTGTCAGCCCATGCCCTGCCCAGTCCTGTTAGCACTGAGGGCCCTTCCTGAAAAGGGGTGGGTGCTGAGGACTGAAGGTCCCCTCACTGCGGGCCCAGGGCCTGTGTGGCAGCAGCAAAGGGCCAAGAGGAGAGTCCCAGCTGCTGATCAGGGTCCCATACTAGCTTTTACTGAGGGTGTCTGGGGACAGGCCCTGTCTCTCTGATCCCTGCATAGGAACAACCTCTGCCTTTCTCCTCCTCGGCCCTGGGAAACCAATGGTCTCAGCAGCCATGCGTCACTGTGCCCCGGGTGGCTGAGCTGCCATGCATGCAGCTGCTGGGGAGACCAGGGAAGGGCAGAGAGAAACCGGGCTGGGACCAGCAGCAGCTGTGGCATCCGCCGTCTGTCCACACGCGCTCTCCCAGTGTGCCCTGCTCTCAGGATGCCTGCCGCACGCACCCCCCGTGGGGTCCACTGCCCACGCACACACACGCACACACACGCACACGTGCCTGCACACCACCTGAGGCCCGGCTCACTCTCTGATGCGGGAACCCCAGAAGTACACCCATGGGAACAGGTGCCACCCTAGGTCATGACCCAGGGGCTCTCTGCTGTCTCTTCCCATAGGTCCCTGGGCAAGTTCCCCCAGACACAGGCAGCCCGGTTCGGGGGCCCAGTGACAGACCAGCCTAGACTCTGCTCCCTGGGTGCTCCTGCCCACACGCCTTCCCAGCACCCTGCCACCGTACTCTTCTCCCAGGGCCCCGGATCCACTCCCTCTGCCCTACAGGTTAGAAATTTAGCAGTTCTGAACAGCGACCATGGAGTCAGACTTCGGGGTTCAAATCATAGGTCTGCTACTTCCTAGCTGCGTGATCTTGGGCAAATTGCTTTGCCTCTCTGTGCCTCAGTCTCCCCATCTATAAGACCAGGATAATAACAGTCCCTATTTCATGGTGTAGTGGTGGCGACGAAGTGACTTAACACATGCAAGGTGCTTAGAACAATGCCTGACGTGAGTTAGCCTCCCTCCCCCACCCTTCCTCCCCCCACGCCCTCCCCCAACACACAGGCACACAGGTGGCCGAGTGGCTCTGCTGCCACAGGAACACGGAGGTCTCCCCATCCCCCCAGGTGCTGTGTGCACCACCTGGATGCCCCAGACGCTGACGTCCCCCCCACACCCGTGGCCCTGCCCAGCCGAGGCGCGCTCACCCACACAGGCATCCCGCCGCTCCTCGTAGCCGGCGCTGCACACGCACTTGCCGATGGGCACCAGCCACTCGCCCTCAGCGCTGCAGTACATCTTGGGCGTGTCCCGCTCCTCCGAGTGCCGCACGCACTGGCCCCGCACCTCCACCAGCGAGGACGAGTCGGCCCCCGTCACCGCCTCCGAGAAGGCAGCCAGATTGCGCACCATGGCGGGGCACTTCTTGTAGTAGATGCGCAGAGAGAGGATGGCGAGGCAGGCGCCGATGTCCTGGAAGGCCAGGTAGAAGCCGCGCTTGCTCAGGGGCCCCACGCCGCGCACCTCGGTGTTGAGCTTGAGCCGCCGCACCCCCAGGTCGGCACCCGTGAAGCTCTCGTCGGCCGCTATGGTGTCGATTTTGAGGAACTGGCT
The DNA here is from genome assembly GCF_020740605.2 of Lemur catta. Classification (NCBI taxonomy): domain Eukaryota; kingdom Metazoa; phylum Chordata; class Mammalia; order Primates; family Lemuridae; genus Lemur; species Lemur catta. The sequence goes on from NC_059130.1 coordinate 111,014,918, forward strand.
TTCTTGCGTGCTGGCGCCCAGGTCGCGGTCGGACTCCAGGTAGTAGAGGTTGAAGGTCTCCTTGCAGGTGCCCAGCACACCGGGCATGCTGTTGCAGTCGCGCAGGGTAAACTTGATCTCCGCGTAGACGCGCCGGGCGCCGTCGCGGGGCACCCAGCTCGTGCGCAGCCAGTTGTTCTGGTTGGGGCTCATGACGTTGCACACCTGGTACGTGTGGATGGGCTGGAAGGACTCGTCCACCTCGTTGATGGAGTCCCACTGTGGGCAGAGAGAACACAGCCCGCTAGAGCACCTGGGCCTCCTCTGCCAACGACCCTGCCACAAGCCACGGGCACTGTGTGTGGAGTCCTGGGAAGGAGGAGGAAGGAGCTGACCTTTGGGTAGATCGTCACAGCTGCCACGTGCCAGGCACCCTGCAGACATCCTCGCTCAGAAGGCCATGATCCTTCTGGGGAAGGGTCATTTACTGACTTTTGACAGATGAGGAAATAGAGGCTCAGACGCGGGAACCGAATGTCTGAGGTCACGTGCCTAGCTAGCGGGTGGTGGGTCCGCACTGGGACTCGGGCCTGTCTGATGCTGAAGCTCTGACCTCGTCTCTGTACAGCTACTCTGTCGTCCCTAGAGTGCGGGGACTTGTTTGGGGAAGTCAGCGAGTCCAGTTTCCATATCAGCTGCGGAGGGATCTTTCTAACATGTCTCTCCCCCCTCACATCCTCCAGCAGCTCCTCCTGCTGGCGCTTGTTGAGTGACTGCCTGACGGACCGACTCCCCCTGCCCTCCACCTAAGGCTGGGCTGGCCTGGGTTCTACCGGAGGGGGTGCCAGGATGCAGGAATGTCGCGTGTGATTGCTTCTGTACGGGCTGCCGGCTGCCGTCGGCAACTCAGAAATAAACCAGACAGGCTCAACAGAGTGAAAAGACAACCCACGGAATGGGAGAAAATATTTGCAAGTCACACATCTGATGAGGGATTAATATCTGGGATATATAAAGAATTCCTACAACTGAACAACAAAGAACAACAAACAGTCCAATTAAAAAATCGGCAAAGCACTTGAATAGACATTTCTCCAAAGAAATATACAGATGGCCAAATAGCTCATGAAAAGATGCTCAACATCACTAATCGTCAGGGAATCACAAATCCAAACCACACTGAAACACCACTTCAAACCCATTAGGATGGCTACTAGTTTAAAAAAGCAGAGAAACTAACAAGCATAGGCGAGGACATGGAGAAACTGGAATCCTCGTGCGTTTTTGGTGTGGATGTAAAATGATGCGGCCGCTGTGACAAACAGTATGGTGGTCCCTCAAAACATCAGAAATGGAATCACCATATGATGTAGCAGTTCCATGTCTGGGTACATATGGATCCAAAACAATTGAAAGCAAGGTCCCAAAGAGAAATTAGTGCATCCACCTTCACAGCAGCACAATTCACAATAGCTAAAGTGCGGAAGCGACCCAGTGTCCCTTGATGGACGAAGGGATGAGCAACATGTTGCACACGCACACGAGGGACTGTCATTCTGCCTTAAGAAGGAAGGAAATTCTGACACGTGCCACAACACAGGTGAACCTTGAGGACACTATGCTCAGAGAAATGGCCCAGACACAAGGGACAAGTGTTGTACAATTCCACTCAGGTGAGGAGCTTAGAATAGTCAGATTCTTAGAGACAGAAGGCAGAATGGGTTTAGAGCCTCAGTTTTGCAAGATGAGAAGAGTCCTGGAGCTGCACAGTGGTGACGGTCACACAGCAGTGTCAATGCACTTAATGCTGCGGAACTGCACACTTGAAAAGGGTTAAGCTGGCACATTCAACGTTATGCGTAGTTTACCGGCATAAAAAAGAAAAAGATATTCCAGAAATATTCCCTGCCCTCGAGTGCCCCCAGGCACAGGCCAGGCGGTGGGGGCCGATGTGCCAAAGGGAGCAGGAATCCAGGTGGGCGCAAGACTCCCAGGCCCCTCCCCGGACCTCCTGGATGTGACATCTGCGTGTTCACCGCTGGCCTGGCCCTGGGATGAGGCAGGAACCTCTGGCAGGGGAGGGGACTGTTGGGCTGAGTTCAGTGACTCCTGAGGGCTCCGAGGAGGATGGCGGGGGACAAAGGTGGGGTGATGAGGGCAGAGGGAGGGATTGGGCTCCAGTCCCTGTCCTGGCTCCATGACACATGGAACACCTTGACTGTCATCTCTATAGCCTAAAGGGGGAGGGCAGCTGATGACGACGCCTCATGACGCTCTGAGAATCCGTGGGGGTCCAAGCTCACGGCCCAAGAACCAGAGTGGAGGCCACGGGTGTCTCAAGTCTTCTCCTGCCTGCACGAGCCCCGCCGTCTGGCCTTGTCTTGACCTCAGTGCCTGCACCTGTAAAATGGGGTTCAGACAGGCCCCACCTCACAAGGCTTGACAGGCTGCAGGAGGAAATGCCCGCGAAGTGCCTCGCTCAGCCCGGCACGGGAAGGCACTTGACGAACGGACTAGCACAGGGCTGACCTGGCAGCATCTTCACAGCCCACTCTGCCCGTCTCCAGCGACCGTGGGGAAAGACGTCTGCCTCCTAGGGGGCCACAGGGAGTGCCAGTTTCACCTGAAAGCGTTTGTGGTTCCTGCTCTCCCACCCCAAGAAGAACCCCTGTCTCACACCCCACTCTGCAGCCAGAGGCAGAGCTGCAGCACATCTGGGGCTAAAGTCATTGTCACAATTAATGGAGCACCAAAGAGCCAGCCAGCTGCTCCCTGTCTGTTTCTTGCCAGGGGCCCGGATAAATTAATCAGCTCGATCTGAGTCTGCTCCAGCTGCCCCACTGACGCCAATGGCCTGGCCTGGCCCTGCCAGCCCTAGGAGCTGCCGCAGATGCCCAGAGTGGCACAGACTCCAGGAGACCTGCAGCAAGGGCAGAATCTGCTCTCTGCCTGGGGCTTCCCTACCCAACGCAGAGTCTCAAGCCCCAGAAATGGACCCCAGCACACTGCTCCCCCAACTCTGTCCTCTTCCCAGATCAGAATGTGGTGAGCCAGCTGTGCAGCCCCGGGGACATCACCTCCCCTCTCTGAGCCTTGGGCTTCTCATCTGTAAAATGGGTAGCTAATGCTTGCACCTTCCGTCTGTCCCCTAGGGTCGTGAGGATCAAGTGAGACTATGGAAACGAACAACGTGCCCTCTTACCGAAGGCAGCGTCCTGCGGTAGACGGCGATTCGCCAGGGGACCAGGGGAAGTGGAGCGTGGGCCAGCGTGTGCAGGTTCCCGGAGCAGAGCGGGGCACAGGCTAGTGAAGGGCAGGGGCTCTGGGCCAGGTTCCCCCAGCCTTGGAGTTGTCAACCTCTCAGAGATTCCAGGTTCTCATTGGTAAAACGTCCTTTTCACGGGTCACCCCACTGATGACATTCGCACGGCAAGGCCTCTGTGCTCACCCCCATGCTGTGCACGAGGAGGTGGAGCCCAGGCAAGTGACCCGCCTGCATCACGCTGGCTGCAGGACACAGCGCGCCAGCCCTTCAGGACCCCTCAATGCGTCCTTCAACCGAGTAACGTATCTGATGCTGGGGACAGCTCTGGATGGTCCTTGTCCCCAGACTATTGAACAGAGGAGCAGACAGAACCTCAAGGACGTCTCTAGAGGGTTCCCTCCCAGCTAGACAGGACGACCGCCTGGAAAACGTCCCGAGCAGGAGATGCCCAGGCCCCTCCCCAGACCTCCTGGGTGTGGGAATCTGCATGCTCACCTGCCAGCCTGGCCCGGGTTCAAGGTCAGGAGAGTCTGGGAACCAGGCACTTCACCCACTTCACCCCAGCCTTCTTTCCTCTCTGGGCAAACCAACCACCAGGCCCCATAGAGATGGGGGTGGTGTCTGGCCCAGCAGATGGTGCAGGATTGCCTCCCACCCCTCACAATGAGGTCACCGGGTAGGCCTCACCACCCGCACTCCTAAGGTAGCATGAAGGAGGCAATGCGGGCTCCAGGCCCAGAGACCTGAGTTCGAGTCTCAGCTTGCCATCACTTGGAACCTGTCTGAGCCTCAGTTTCCTCATCTGTGAAATGGGTTGGCTGTGCGCACCTTGCAGGATTGGTTGTGAGGATTAAATGACATAATGTCTGTGAACTGTTAAGAGCCACATGAATATCAGTTGTCATTATTCGCTCTAACTCCCAAACAAAATGAGAGAACGCTGAGCTATGCTGCACAGTGCCCTGCAAACAAAGAACCCAGATCACCAGTGTGACCATCCAAAACACAGGTCCAGCCATGCTCCTCAAAACCCTGATGACTCCCTAAACACCAAGTCCGAGGCTCTGAGTGGGACAGAGACACCCCAGAGCCAACCTGGGGCCAGGTGTGCCCTGGTTGCTGGGGCTCAAGGAAATGCCCACTCAGCCAGCAGCTGAGCCCCAAGCCTCACCTCCTCACGGTTGGCCTCCGCCACAGGCTGGGCCTCCTCATTCCCCAAAGCCCTTCCACACCAACACTCACCCTGGGGTGACAGCCACACTGAGTGTGTCACAGAGAGGGACAATGGGGCCCGGGAGGTTAAGGGACAGCCCGAGGGCCTGGCCTCCATCCCCAGGCAGGGCTGACCCGCTCGGGCTGCAGCGCTGGCCAGGAGGTGGGGCTCCCTCCTGGCTCCCGGGCCTGGAGAGTCAGGGCCACATGGCCTGTCCCAGCTCCCTGGAGCCCAGTGCAGGACGGCTGGTGACAGCAGGCTCAGCTCACTGCTGCCTGGTGACAAGACCCCCAGAGAGAGGAGTGGGGCTCTGTCTGGACCTCCAGCCACAGGCCACAAACGGCCCAGATGAAAACCCTACCCCAAAGTCAAGAAAGACTCTCTGTGTCTCTAGAATCATCGTTACTAACATTATTGTCCCTCTGTCCCCAGAGCCATGGAAACTGAAAGTGCTCATGAAAGAAGTGGGGTGTGCGTGGTGTGCGTGTGTCTGTGGCGGGTGTGTGTGTGTGAGCACGTTGGCAGGGGGACATTACTGAGGTGACAACCACATGCGATAATACACACTAGTAAGGATGCTAATGACCGTTACAAAAGCCCACATCTATCGAGGGCCCACCACGTGCCAGGCGTGGTGCCAAGCCTGTGTGTCGTCTCTCCCCACCCTTGCCACAAGCCTGAGGGCATCACTTGCTCGTGCCTTTCTACAGACAGGGCAACTGAGACTTGGGAAGGTGACGTGGTGACCCAGGGCCACCCAGCTCATCGTCACCAGGCCCGGGGCTCACTTTCACTCTGCTGCCCCACCCCATAGGATTCGGTCCCCAGTGGGGGACTGGGCAGCGCAGCCTTGTCGCCGGAGCCCACCCTGCAGGAGGGTGGGGGCATCACCTATGAGCACATGACCCACAGGGACCTGGTGGGCCGAGCCCAGAGTCACCACGGAGGCCAGACGGGCCTGGGGCTTGGCCACAGTGGGGACTGGCAGTGCCACCCAGGCGGTTCTGACAACGAAGAGAGAGACCAGGAGTGGCTCCAGGGGTCAGAGCAGCTCCCGGTGAGGGCAGGGCAGCTGGAGGAGGGGACCAGTCCTGAAGGAAGGAAGGCCTGGCTTTCCTCGATGTCACTGTGTCCCGGGCTACCCTGGGCCTGGTCTTGGCACATCATGAATCTGTAGGCCCAGGGCACAGACATGAGCATCCCCAAATCTAGGGTCTCAGACCTGAAGAATCGGGAGCCCAGCACCAGGGCTGGTCTGGAATCCCAAGGGTCTACGTGCACTGAACAGCTAAGAGATCAGCCTCTGACTTCTGTGTGTCCTTGGGCAAGCTCCTTTGCCTCTCTGGGCCTCTGCTTCCCTTTGATCTATCTGAGTCACAGACACTCTCTGCTCACAGAGGGATGGCACTGTCCCCACCACCCATCACTCACCCCGTGAGCCGGATACGTGAGCCAGCCCCAGTCTCCGTGGATGGTCGACGTGTCCAGCAAATTCACTGTAAAACGGAGACAAGAGGACGTCAGGCCCCTGTGACCCCCTCCCCAGCCCCACAAGGGCAGCCCAGGCGCGCCAGGCCACTCTGAGCCCCTAACACACAGCTCCGCGTCCTTGCCCACATGTTCCCTCTGCCTGGACGCCCTTTCCCGCTTCCCCCACCCTTGAAGGCCCAGTTCAAGTTCTCTGTCTTCCCAGACGCCTTCCTCGCCATCTTGGCCAGAAATCGGTCTTCTAAACTCCAGGAATATAAGTGCCCAAGTGGCAGAATTCCTTGGTCGGTGGCACAGCGGGATAGTCAAGAGGGGGCTCGGGAGTCCGGCAGGCCTGGGTCAGAACCCCAGCTCTGCCACTTACAAGCTGTGTGGCCCTGGGCAAGTCCCTTCACTCCCCTGAGCCTCAGCTTCCTCCTCTGTGACATGGCGGGTGACAGTGGCTCCTGCCTCGCAGGGCTTCTGTGAGGGGGACCCGACCCTTGTTTCACCGAGGTGACGTGACGGCATTGAGACATTCACGCTGGAAGTCACGCCTGCCGCCTGAGGACTGGCCCCAGCTGTATAATCACTGCTGTCCCCGGGTGTTGCCTGGCACCTACCAGGCCCTCTGTGCACATCTGGGGTGTAGGGGTTGAGGGGGTGGAGCTGCCTCGGTGAGCACCTACTGTGTGCTGATCTCTGCAAGGGGAGCTTTAGATGCCTCATCTGGGACCCACACGATGCCCTGAGAAGTAGTCACTGTTACCTCCATTTCACAGACGGGACAATGAGCCGCAGAGCAGCCCAGGAGCTTGTCCGGAGCCCCCAGGGTGCAGCTGTGGGGGCTGCGTCCAGCGCACCGGCCGCGGCACCACCGACAATACCGCCACCCCCGCACGCCCGGGCCGCGAGGCAGAACCTCTGCGCAGTCCCCACGGTGGGGAAGGAGCGCTGGTCCAGGAGGCGGGTCTATTCTAAGTCAGACCCTGCACAAAGGGACCCTGTATGGTCTCAGCAACATGATAAAAGAGCCACTTATGGGGTCAGACGCTCCTGGGCTCGTGCCTCAAACAGCTCCTTCACTTCTTTGACCTCAAGGTTGGGGTGAGGGTTAAGAAGCCATCTGAGAAGCCTGGAGCCAACGCCTGGCCCAGAGCCCGTCCTTACCGGCGCCACTTCCCTCTCTCCAAGGCCCGTCCCTCCTGCCTCTCTCCAGTCCCCGTGGCCACCCCTCACTTACCGGGCATTAAACTGTTTAGAACCCGGGGATCCAATCCCAGCTGTCTCTAAGTGCTGTGTGCCCTTGTGTAAGTCCCTTCACCTCTCTGGGCTGCTGCCCTTTGATCCAGCTGGGGACAGCTGTGTGAGCGGGCTCTGGGCTCCAGGGTCCATTCCACTCTCTCCTCTCCCACGAACCTCCTCTCCCAGCTGACAACAGGCTTCCAACTACCCGCATTGGTGGGCTTGGGCAGGGCACCGAGGGTTGAAGCTGGGGCCCTCCTGGAACTTTCCCACAGGGAGCCGGGGTGTCCTTCTGCCTGAGCTCTGCAGAGCTCGGAGCCTGCCCCTCCAAGCTGGAGACAAGTGTCCTCAGGAAACGCTGGAGTGAGGATGCTCTTATTTGCTGATTTCCTCTGCCTCTCACCCTCCCAACCCACTGTCAGGGACCCCGAGGAGGCCAGCTGGAGAGGGGCTGGCAGAAGCAGGGAGGGGGCCTCTGAGTTCCTCTCTGGGTCCCCAGGGGCCATGTGGGATCAGGGGATGGAGCAAATGTCCGCAGAGGGATCCCCCCTCCCTGAGCCGGCCCCACGCCAGGGGCACAGGCAGAGAGAAGAAGGCTTCCCGCCTCCCTCCCTCCTCCCTCTCAGGCAATGGAGAGAAAACTGGGTCAGGCAGCTCTCTCCTCCTGCTGGCTGGTGGGAGGGGGAGGGGGCCGCACTGCAGTTTCCCCCAGACCAGCAGGGCTGAGTTTGGGGACAGGGTGGGGAGAGGACACCTATGGGCTCCCCCGCCCCACCCCGCATCCCAGACACAGGTCTTGGGGCCGGTGCACCCCTTCTCCTCATGTGGCCAGGATGCCACTCAGACCTGCCCGTACTCCAGGGCAACCCCAACGAATGGCCACCGCTTAGAATTCTCCCCTGGAACACCCCAACTTTAGGGCCTGCAGATCCCACTTTCTGGCCCTTCCTTTTCCGCTGGGAAACCCGGCCACATCTGCGGCTGGTGCTTGGTCAGCCAGCCAGGGGGCTCAGATAATCCAAAGATAAGTCAAAAGTCGATTCTATCGGATTCAGGAAGGGCTATAGGATTCCAGGGCTGTTTGTGCCAATTCCTTCCAGACCCTTCTCTGTTCCTCCCCTCCCTCCTCTCTCTCTCTGTCCCCATCTCCACCTTCCCTACCTCATGTCCCCTTGTACGGGTGGGAACACAGAGTGTGTCTCCAGGGAGGCGCCAGGCCCGCAGGAGGGCTGATCAGGGCTGGAGAGAACCTGGCAGGAGGCCGGCCGGCCTGGGCCTGCGTCCCCTTGGAATTCCAGACCCTGCAGTCGCCGCACCTGACGCTCTCCTGCCCCCTGCACTGCTGGGCTGGGAAGCCAGTTCCCCCTCTCAGCCCACCCCCCACTTGCAAAATGGGAGGATTGGACTCATGCTCTCTCGGGACCCTTCAATGAAGCGAATCCCTTAACCTCTCCGTGCCTCGGTTTCCTTATCTGAAAGATGTCCCCAGGCATCCCTCCTAGGCCCGTCTGCCTGGGCTGTTCTGGGGGGATCAGACGGGTCCCTCTCCTCCTCTGAGAAGCACAGATAATTCCTAAGCCGCTCGTGTTCCACTGTGGAAGGCATTATGCGATTTCTTTTTTTCCCCGGCACCGTCACCTTCCCCCATTCCATTTCGCTGAGACTAATACTTAAATTGATTTACATTCCCTGAGGACACAGGGCATGATGGTGAGGCTGGAGAATTCGGGGTGGCCAGGGGATGTCAGGCAGGCTCTGAATGACTGGGAGACCACCCTGAAGCGCGGGGTGTTCCACACAAGAGAGTGATGAGGGCCCTGGGACCTGGCGGCGCTCGGGGGCATCTCTGCAGGGGCAGGGCCCTTCCCTGCAGGACCAAGGTGAGGGACCTGGCGTAGGGCACTTGGCCAGGCAAAGGCACTGTCACCTCTGCTGGACCCCAATTGGAAAGAGAGCCCCTCCCTGAGTTCCAACAGTCTCCCCAGCAGGTTCTGGCTGTTCCATACAGGCCCAGGGATGATGCTGGAAAGGATTCCTGATGTCCCTGTGGAACGCAGGCCCCAGGTCTCCACCCCACGGCTGTCTGACTTGCAATGGTCACCCGTGCCTGGCTGTGGCCACCCTGCTGTGCTGATCAGACGGACTGTGGCCTCTGGCCCTTGGACAATGCCTCCCTCCTGCCTGGACATGCTTCTCCCTGCCTGCCTCCCTTCCCCCCGCCTGCCTCTTCCCCAGCTTGTGCCCCTCCTCGGACACGTCCTCTCTCCCAGGCCCATGGTCTGTCCCCAGCATGAGAGCCTGCTCAAAGTTCCCTCTTCAAGGGGCTCTGGGGCTTGCCAGCCTGTGACTCTGGAGGGTGCTGGCTCCTCCCCATGGAAGAGATGAGACGAGAAATTGGGGTGCACCCCCCCATGCCCAGGGGCTGGCATGGGCCTCTCAGCATCCTGCTGGGCAAAGACACCGCCCCCGTCCCCCCATGCCCCCGGGAACGCTGTCTTCTCAGGCGCAGCTCCGAAGTCCGAGGCCCCTTGTGCCCCAACCCTGCCCTCTTCCCTGTGCACCCAGCACCCCCACCCCGGTTTCTCCCAGTGTCCCAGGAACCTGGGCCTCATCCCCCCCACTCCAGCGGCTTGTCTGCCTGCGTCTCACCTCTCAGCCCCTCTGCAATGGCCCCTGCTCCCTTCCGGGACCTGACTATCATTTTATCTGTGTCTGCGGGCGTTTGTTTGCGCACATGCGTTTCAGTGGACATGAACGCAAGTGAGAGGCTCTCCTTATACATGTGGAGTGACATGTACATGCATATGTGGATTTTTCATGCGCATGCATCTGTGCCTGTGAGTACATGTGCGCTCATGCACACGTGTGCTGGCTGCATTTCTGCATATATGACTGCGGTGTTACCCGGGGGGCAGAGGCACTGTCCATGCATGTGTGTCTGCACAGGCCTGGGTGTACACGTGTGAGTCCCAGTGAGTGTGTGTGTGCACCTGTGCGTGGGGTGGGATCTCACTGAGCTGTGTGTGAGGGGCGGATCTGTGCTCTCTCTGAGCGTAGAGGAGCGACACAGGCTCCGGTTCTCACAGCGACATTCATCCTGCCGGGGGACAGCCCCGCTCTGAACCCCAGACATCAGCCCAGGAGCCTGCACAGGGCGCTGGGTCTGGCTTCTCGGGCCAGCGCTGTGGGAGCAGCGGGGGTCCGAGGCAGCCGCTGGCGAGTGTGATGCAGTACTGGGGTGGCATCCCGGGCTGGCCCTGGAGTGTCCGGTGAGCGGAGGTGGGTGTGTGTGTGGAGACGAGAGGCCCTGGGTGCTCCCTCTCAGCTTTCCTTGTCCCCCCACCCCACCACCAAAAGTCACCTCCCAGACGCTTTTGGTCCCAACTGCTCAGTCCATGCCCCCCTTTCCTGGGCCCCGGGTGCCCCCGCCACCCTGGCTGGACCCGACCAGCCCCGCTCGCCAGGCCCTGCCTGCCTCAGTCTCTCCTCACTGGCCCTTTCTCCCAAGGCCACTCCTCCTGCCCCCAAGCTGCCTCTCCTCCAGCTGGTGTTCCCCAGTCCTCAGCCCCTGGCCCTCAGCCACTCCTCTCCCCAGACCCTCATCCTTGCCCCTCCTTCCCGTCCCCTCCCAGCCCTGCCACTCTCGGGTCCTGATTTCTGTCTCAGCCCCTCGCCCCCAATGCCATCCTATCCCCTTTTTCTTCAGCACTCTGACCCTTGTCCCCCATTCTTGTGTCCCCGTCCCCCAGTGCCTGCCACACTGTTCTGTCCTCTGTCCCCGTCCCCTGCCTACCTTGCCGTCCCCTCTCTCCTCCATGCCTCTTCTCTGGTCTCCGTCCAGTCCTGTCTCCTCCTCCCCAGTGTCCGCCCCCCAGTCTGCCCCTGTTCCCCACTCCTCTGTCCTTTCCCTCTGTCCCCTAGTCCCCCGTGCCTCTGTCCCTCTTCCTCGAGCCCTCGGGTCCCCATCTCCATCGCTCTGCCACTTAAGCCCAGGTCTCTCCCAGCTGCCACCCCTGCACCCCCAGGCCGAGGGATCTGGCTGCTTGGAGCTCAGGGTCGCGCAAAGCAAGTTCAGCCGCTGGCAGCGCGCGCCGCGCCCCTTGGCCGCCCCCGCCCCGCCGCCGCCGCTCACCTTCGCCGCGCGCCGCGGACACGCAGGTGGCCGCCGCCGCCGCGGCCGTGACGACCCAGAGCGCGGGGGGCAGGCGGCCCCGGGCGGGGGCCATGGCCGGGCCGGGCGAGCGGGGGCGCCGCGCACCCCGGGCTCGGCCGCGGCGGCCCGCGCGTCGCGCGCTCCCCGGCTCTCCCGCACTCCGGGCCGGCGCCCTCCGCGGCGCACACGCCGGCACACGGCGCACACGCGGGCACCCGCGCCCGCCGCCGCCGCCGCCGCCCCGGGCGGGGGCCGGCCCGTCACGGCGCCGAGCCAATCAGCACCGAGGCGGGGGGACACCGGTCCGCGGACACCGCCGCACGTGCGCACGCTCACACTCGCACCCGCTCGCGCCCCACGGCCCCCACGGGGACTCGCAGCCACGGCACCCGGAGCCAGGTGGGCCGCCCCCGCGACACCGGAACACGGACCCACCCGGGGATTCCCCCGGTGGACACACACGGGCCAGGCACCCACTCACTCGTACACGCATGACCCTCGGACACACAGAGTGCCTCTCGTGGTGACACATGCGCTTGCACACACACCACTTCAGGGACTGAGGCTCAGAGACCAACTCAGAGGCACTTTTAGGTAAAAAAGAAAAACAAAATGACCCCCCGCCCCCCACACCCCTAGAAACAAAAACAGGGCACGAAGCCAGCCAGTTTAGCCCCCCAGCCTTAGATTGCAGTGCTCATGAGTGCGGGCTCAGGGACCAGAGAGACAAGGATGTGAATCCTGGCTGGGTGGCCTTGGGCAAGTTTCTTAACCTCTTTGAGTCTCAACTTCCATGTCTATAAAACAGGGATAACAGTACCTGTGTCCTAGGGTGGTTGTGCGAATTAAATGAAAGGGCCCAGGCAGAGCGCCTAGCATGCTGCCGGGCACACGCTGGCACTGGGGGGTGAGGGCAGCTGTTCCCCAGTGAGGGCGATTACCATTCCCCACTTTTCCCGGCCTCCGGTCCTCTCCCCAGGAGGGAGTCTCATCCTGAGATGGCCGAGGGCCGTGGGAAGAGGGCAGGGGTGCGGGGCTCCCTCCTGGGGCCCACCCTGCTACCCTCAAGCCGCATTGCTCCTGGTGGGCCAAGGAGTCAGTCCCAGAAGCAAGTAAGAGACCTGCAGCCTCCTGGGGGTGGCCCTCCAGTGTGGGTGCCCATGGGGCAAGTCCCTGACTCTGCCTCCAGCTTCTGCCTGGCACAGACCATTGTTCAGCTCCCTCTGCCTCACTGCCGGTTCCTGTGGTCACCGGAGGAAGAGTTGGACCCATGGCTGGAGGTTATATAGGGTGACAAAGGCCATTTGGGGAGTGCGTGCCATGAGTCAGACCCTGCTCAAGGTGCTTTATAAACCTGCTCCAGTTTCTGCCTCGCAGCCCTGCAGGGGAGGTGCAGCTAAGGAAACTGACGCTCAGAAAGGCCGTGCTTTGCCTTAGCTCCCACAGTCGGTTAGACGGTAGAGAGGTGCTCAGATCCAGACCTATTTGACTCCAAAGCCCACTTCTTTTCTCTGCATCTTCATTTCTTACAGAAAGGGGGAGACAGTTCCATTTAGGACCTCTTTCTGACAGCTCTGATGGACTGCCTCGCAAATGTAGTGAGCCTCCTGTTACCAGAGGCATTCAAGCAGATACTAGTTAGAGATTGCTCAGGGATGCTGTGAAGGGAACGGGGTGGGGGGGTACGAGGAGCAGATTGGATAGACCCAGAGTGGCAAACTCAAATGCCGGCATACAGAAGGCAGGCACCCTCACGGAAACTGTTAGGAGAGCATACCCAGCTCCAGCCAACGTCGCCAGAGGAGATGTGAGCCCAATTCTGCATTTTCAAGAAAATTTGCGTATCTGGAACTTTTATGTGGCATCTCTTGATTTTTAAAGTTGGCAGTGAATGCAAACATTCTAATAACACCATTGCGTGGGCAAACCCGTGGCCACAGCCCACGAGACTCCAGACCATTCTTCAAGGCTTATCAGATGGAAGAGTCTGTGGCTGGGAACTCACTCCTGGGGCATCGAGGGAGTAGGCAGAGGAGGGGCAGAAAATGCAGACCACATGCAGGACAGGGTCACACACACTCACAGCAGCCCCTGCTCCGGCCCCGGCTCCCAGAAATATTTGTTGGTTGGGGGAGGCCTTGCTGGGAGTCGGCGTTCTGTATCCCTGGTGCATGTGGAGCCAACCAAACCTGGAGTTCGCCCGTGTGCAGGCGAGGAAACTGAAGAAAGTAGGCAGGAACCCTCGAAGGACTTGGGAGTGTGAGGCGTGGTTCTCAGTCAGCAGTCTGTGCCACGCTCCAAATCCTTGTTAGCAAAATAAGAGACTCATTTTGCCAAATGTCCCGGTGGTGGTAAGAGCAGCATGCTTTCAGTTGTCGCTCTTCCCCGGTGGAACTCCCAGCACAGCTCAGCCCAGGTGTGTCCTCTGCCCAGGTCTCTCCCTCCCAGCCCTCCCCTCTGCTGTCCTGTGTTTCAAAGGGGCAGCTCGCAGATAGGCCAATGGGAAGGAGGAGGCTCCTCCAGAAACAGGTGCTGTCACTGGCCCTGTGGGGAGATGGCGCCTCCCATCCTCTCCTGAATAGTCAGCCAGCTGCAAGGCAGCTGGGAGGGCCCAGGTGGGGGCTGGGGCCCGGCTCCCTGCCCCAGCTTCACCATCGGCACTGTCATTCCCTGAGCACCTTCCAAGCTGGAATCTACATCCCGTTTCTCGTTGCATCCCTGCAGTGCAGAGCTTTTACCCATTTTAAAGACAAGCACAGTGAGATTTGAGAGGACTGACTGGGTAGAAGCTCTGGGGAGTGCATGAGCAGAACCCCTGATGCTTGCGGTTTATTTTGTCTCCTCTCCCCCACTGGATTCTGACTGCCCCCCGCCCCCCACCCCGATTCTGAACTGCATGAGAGCAGAGTCCACACAGGTCCTGGCAGGGTCCCGCCGGCTCCTTCTGGTGCACAGTAGGTGCTCCGTTTGCTGGACAACTCAGCAACTGAACCAGCAGACAGACGTGCAAGAGGCCTGCACTCGGCTGGCCAGATGTGCCGGGCGAGCCTTGCTGGAGAGCCGTTTCCGGGTTCCAGGACAGCTGCATTTCTGGATTGCTGTTCAGGTGTGCTAGCTGCATGTGCCAGGTGTGCTTGGCCTGAACTCTGTAGGGGTGAATCTGAACGTGCTCAGCCTCTCCCGTCAGCACATTGGGACCCTGACAGACACAGCAGGCACGTTGTCGGGGGGCGGGGGGGAGGCAGGGGTGGGCTCGGTCCTTCCTCTCCTTCCAGCCCCTCCCTGACCATGTCTCTTCCTCCTGGGAGTGGGAAGGCAGTTTCAGGGAACATCAGGCAACCCCGATCCATGTGGACGCTCCCAGGAGTATTTCTTCTCCCTTCACCTTTCTTTTTTTTCCCGCCGCACATACGATCATTCCCATTCACTTCACCTTCCTGAGCCTCAGTTTCTCCAGTTATAAAAATGCAGATAATGCCACCAACTCAAAGGGTTGCTGAGAAGCTTAAGTGAGTTCACAGAGGTGAAGGTGCTTGGAAACCTACCCAGAGATCTCAGGTTGGAAGGTGTTACCGTATTTAGGAGGGGACTGGGAGCAGCTCTGACGCCAAGGGTGAACTACACGGGGCAGAAGGGGTGTTCTGGCAGAAGATGGGTGAGTGTATGAATGTGGGGGGCAGGGGTTAGTGGCTGCATCTTCACCTACCCTGGAGCCACCTGCCCCCTGCCTGGACATCCTGTTGCCCCGAGCTGTCTCGCTCAGAGCAGAGCCTAGACTCCCACGGAGAGACCCCTGCCCCACATCCCAGGGCAGGGTTGGTTCACTCTGTGGGAGGACTGAGGGGGGGGGGTCAGGGCATTCCTGACCTTTGTGTATAAATCTCTCCGTCTCCCCTGGCTGGAGGAGGGAGTCACTGGAGACCTTAGGAAGAGCCTGGATTCCTGACACGGGGCCCATGCTGCTTCCTCGTTTGCTTAGGGCCTCAGTTTCTCCATCTGTAACATGCCCTCTCCAGCTGTCTTCCCGAGTTGCCGTGGGTGTGGAGGGAGCTTGGTGTCCACACTCCACTGGGCTGGTGCTGGCGTTCCCAGGTGACAAGATATGACCTTGCCCTGGAAGTACTCCCAGGCCGGAGGGGACATAGCCCCTTGGAGAGCACCCCCAGAAATGAGTGAGGAAGTAGCTTATGTTCCATGGGAGAGTTTCACCCAGACCGTGGGGATGTGTTTAAACTTTGTATTTTGCCTCTAGAGTCAGGGCAGAGGTGTCCAAGACAGCCTTGTCAGACAGAAATATAGCATGTGACACATTTGTAATTTAAATTTTTTAGTATCCCATTAAAAAATAAAAACAAGTTAAACGTAAGACTCTTTTTGTTGATTGAATGTTGCCTGGTATGTAACAGTATTTTATTGATCAATTCACTGATTCAACACTCACATATATGGGCACCTCCTGTGGCACGGTGCCCGGTGCTGGGACAAAACGGTGGGCCACACAGTCCTCGATCACACAGAGCTTCGGCCTGGCGGGAAAGCAGGTAATTAAATAGGCGATTATAAGACCCCCTCCCACGCAAGGGAATATTTCCGAAACTGTAGGCACCAAAACTTAAATAAAATTTACAATTTAAAATACTCCCCCTCCAAAAGGCCTTTTTAAGCTGAATGGAATTTAGCCCTTTCTCAGTGGCTCAAAGTCATCACTATGAACCGAGAGTCATTGAATCCTGATGTGGAAGAGGACGGGGAGATGAGTTAGCCCGAGCTATTGCTTGTGGACAGCGTAAGGCAGAGGCGTCTTCGGGGCCGCAGAGGTGGGCAGATGCGTTTGCCCTTGTACTAAACCTGCTCTGCCGGAGTCGTGTTTCCATCTCTTCCTTCTCTCTCGGGCTGGCAGCTCCCTCTTCTCTCTGCTCAAGGGCTCCTGCTGCTGCCAGTTTCCAACTGCCTCCTAATTTTCCATCTCTAATCTATTGTGGGCTTAAAAAAAAAAAAATTACTGCTTGTTAGAATCATTTGTAAAGTAAGAGTCAGTAGGTTCTAAGTGAGGGACTTCCTCATGAGTAACGAATGCGAGTTTGGTGTCAGCCGTGGTGACTGCTCAGAAGTCTCTTCTGCTGCTTCCTGGCTGTTCTCCGGGTAACTGTTCTTAGGTTGGAGGGTACGTGAGGTGTTGTTGTAAATACATAAGAGCCTTATTAATGGACAGGCATGCACAGACTAATTGCTTCCTCCTGTTTACACATAATCAATCAAGTCCCCGGTTTGGAACCGCTGGCGAGCGGCCGAGTAGCCTGGAGAGACCGCTGCGTGGGGATGGCCGCAGGGCTCTGGCTGCTCCGTCCTTCATGTTCGAGCCTTTCCCGTCCTAACAAACCCCAACAGAAGCCTCCCTGGACCCCCTAGACGGCTGCTGCCTGCTCCCCCTCTGCTCCCCTTCCAGCACACTTCTGTTCTCACCGCCTCCGTCCCTTCCAGTCTCTCCTGCACCTGCCCCCCTCGCACTCGCCCCCAGCCCGTTAGCGCCTCCACAGCCCCTCGGGCACCCCCTGCCCCAGACAGACACACTAGTCCTCTCCCAGCACCACCGTCACCTCGTCACACGGGTCAGGGACCTGCACGGTGTCCCGGGACCAACTTCTCCACCAGCTGCATATCCAGGACATCCCATGTCCTGGTGATTTTGCCGCCCAAATGCACCTTGGGGGACCCACGCCCCCAGATCTGTCTCCACTGCAACCAGCCTGGTCTGCGCCCCATCACCTCTCACCAGGACCACTTCGGTGGCCGCATCGTGGCCTCCGTGCCACTCTCAGGGCCCCTCCAGCCACTCTCCACACAGCAGCCAGAAAGGCCATCCGGTCAGCCCTGCCCCATGCCCTGCCCTCCCTTCCCCGGATTAGAGCCCTTCCAGAGCCTTCCATCGCTCTCCCTGGGTAAAGACCCAAATCATTATCACGCCTGCAAGGCCCCGTCCAGGTGGTCGGGACCCTGCCACCTCTCCAGTCACCGCCTCCCGCACTTCCCCAAATGCGCCCGCCACGCCCCTTCCCACACAGGCTTTTGCCTCTGCCGCTCCCTCTTCAGCCTCGTCCGGCCCCCTGGCATCCTCCAGCTCAGCTCTGCCAGCCCTGCCTCGGGGAAGCCACCCTCCGGGCCTAGGGCAGCCCTCTCAGAGCCAGCACCCTTGCTTCTGTCTGGATCCTACCTGATTCCCGGATTCACCACCCTCCTGTGAGGACAAGGACCCCCGTGCTCTTGCCCGGTACCAAACCCTCAACGTCTGGCATGAGAGCGACCCCCCAAGGACTTTCTGCTTTGGCCCTGGCCCCTTTTGAGGCCTGGCCCAGACCTGCAATGGGGGCTCCATTCTCTTTGCCACTCACTGCCCATGTGATTTAGGCAAGTCACGTGACCTCCCAGGGGTGCTGCTCGGCATCGGGCGGGGGGGCCCTCCAAGGGCTCTCAGCATCTAGGATAATATGACAGAATATTCACTATTCGGATTAATCTTAATAACAGCCCATTGAAGTGAGTTCTATTATTATCTACATTGTCTCCGTATAAATGAGAGTCGGGTGGGGGAGGGGTGAGATGACTTGTCCAAGATGTCACAGCTACGAAGTGGCAGAGTCGGGATTCACACTCAGATCTGCCTGGTCCCCAAAGCCCAAGCACTTGGTCACGAGGCAGCTGGGAGGGGGGTGCGGGCGAGTCCTCGGAGAGTGGGGAAGTCCTGGATGGGGCGGGGCTTGGTGAGCGGTGAGGACGGAGCTGATGCCACGCTGGTTCTGGGTTATCAACTCGTGGGTTACCAGGCGGGTTTGTGGGGCCAGCGAGGGAGCTCGTGGCCCCGAGGGGAGGCTGCATCTGGGCACCTCAGGGGTCAGAGCGGGGAGGTTCTGCCAAGTCCTGGGCTGGAGCTGGGCTTGACCCCTAAGCTGGAGCACGGGGCGGGGGCAGGGGCTCTCCCTGCAGTGGGTGGGGTGACAGGGCTCCCGGGTGGCAGCTGTTGGTGAGGGGGGGGGGTCTCCAGATTTGTTGGGAGGCAGCAAAGAGCTCTGGAGTCAGACCCGGTTCAGACCCCTGGCCTGGCCCTTGCTGTGTGCTGTGTGGCTTTTGGGAGGTCACTTTCCCTCTCTGAGCCTCAGTCCCAATCGATAAAATGGGGACACCACCACCTGTCCTTTAGGGTTGTGAAGAATAACAAGATACCTGGCGCAGAGCAGCCCCCGGGCTTCATGGCCCTTTGCCCACCTCTCCCCACGAAGCCCCACGACCTCCCCCAGGGAGCAGGAGACGGGGGACCTTTAATGTCCCTGGTGTTAAAACATAACCTGTCATCATTCTGCCTTGTGCGGAGAGGAGCCTACATCGGCGTTCTGACAGAGCGGAGTAGCTCTCTGTGTTTGCGGGTGTTTTCTAGAGAGAGAGAGAGAGAGAGAGAGAGAGAGAGAGAGACAATGGGGGGGGCACAAGTGAGTGCCTGGGTGACAGTGACTTGCTTGTGCAGGTGGGGACCGTGCGGGTGCGAGTGGGTGGGTGGCACCTCTCTAGAGCAGGGAAATGGTTTCAGGAGGGTGACTTGGTAATGCCCGATACTGGATGTATTGAAATGCTAAGCAGCTCTAAAGATCTGCGTCTGATTTTCATTAAAGCTGCCGGGGCAGAGGGTGTGCCGGGAAGGTCGGATTCCAGGAGCCAGAGCCAGGGCCGTGGCCGGCACTGAGGCCACCCCATCCACACCCCTGCGGCCACCTTCCCAGCCACCACCACTGTGGCCATCACTAGAGTGGGCGCTGCAGGGAGGAAGCTCTGGCCCCCACGTGAGGCCATCCTGGTGGTCGAGCAGCCAGGCCTCAGTTGCTGTGGCCAGAACGAACGGAAGGGCGGCCAGCCCGGGGCTCTGCGTGGCAAATGCCCCTCCCCGGCCTCCTGGGCCCATTTGCTCATCTGCCATCTGGGCAAAGAAGACCCCTGTCCCACCTCCATCCCGTTCCACCCACCCATGTTTTCTGAGGCCGGACAGTGTGGGGACCCGTGCTGGATGCTGGGCATGGGTGACGCATTGTCTGCCGTTGGGGAACCGCCAGTCTGGTGGCACAGACATTTCATGGCAATGGGATAGGGACATGAACATGACCCTACTGTAGGGTCCAAAGGAGGGAGAGCTAAACGGTATGTGGGCAGATGAGGGGAGTGGCCACTGAGCCCAGAGAGGGAAGGTGACTTCTCTGAGGTTGCACAGCCAGCAGCAAATCTGGGACTAGAACCCAATCTCCTGGCTCCTTTTCCAGTGCTCTGTTCCCTGCATTAATCCATGTCACCATGCAGCAACCAGAACATGGGGGAGCGGGCCAGGCTGTAGGTCTGCTGTGTGTCCGCCCTGGGGAGGGTCGGGGAGGGGGTCTGGGTCCTGATCCCCACCAGAGCAGGCAGAAATAAGCAGCTGGACGGGGCTGTCATTTACGAGGTGCCCACCGTGGGCTGGGGGCTTTGCAATGCCCCTCTGCACTAGCCTCACACCAAGGCTGCAGGGGTCGCCGTTTATATTAGGCTCCCGAAGGCTCAGGGTGGGGGGCGCCTGCCCAAGGTCCCCCAGCCAGGGAGCAGCAGAATGCAGATGTGAACCCAAGGACATCTGACTCTCCAGCCTGTGTGTCCCCCCAGCCAGGGAACTCCCTGCGGCAGGTTTCTTGGGGAGGACACAGAGTGTAACTTGGGTGCTGGAGGCCCCTTAGTGGCTCAGGGGTCACCCAGAAGGAGTTCTCAAGAGTCTGGTTTAATCTGGATTTGCCCCAAATGCAGACTGACTCCCTGGGATGCGAGTGGACGAGGGGTGAGGGCCCAGCCCTGTCCTCGCTGCAGGGCCCAGGCTGTCTGAGTTCCAGCCAAGCCGTCCCGCGCTGGCCCAAGGTCATCTGCTCGGGAAGAAAGGCAGCTTCCCAGCCCGGCGTGCCCGCCCCCCGGCTCCGAGCTGGGAGCTGGGGCGCGGCTGCAGGACACCGTTTCTGGTGAAAGCAGATCACCTGGCGCGGGGCTGGCTGGGTGGGATGGCACCGTGGTGACAGGTCCATCAGGCCTGTCTCCCGCCACCGTGTTTCCTGGGGCTGCTGGTGACAGGCCCTGCCTCGGGCTGTGAAGGGACCGCAGCTGAGGGGGAGGCAGTCTGGCCCCACGGCCGGCCTCCCTGGTGGCCTTGCGGGCAGCGGCTCCGCCTCTCTGATGCCCCCTCCCGATTAACCCGGGCATCACCCGGTCTGCAGTTCTGCCCTGGCGTGGACCATCCATCGGTGCTGTCCCCTCTAACTCCATCCTCTGTCTCTGTCCTGGCCACTGCCACCTGCCTCCAGGTGCCCCACCTCCAATCCCGCTTCCCCCACAGCCAGGGAGATCTTTCCAAGCAGGCGACTGCCCTGCGGGTCACCTGCAGCCGTCCCACTGCTGCAAACGAAGCCCTTCCCGGCCTGGCTTCTGTCCCCCTCCCGGCTCATCACTCCTCTCAGCGCGGGCTCTGCGGTGCTGCTCCTTCTGCCAGGCCCTGCCCCGCCCTGCCACTCCCCACCAGGCCTAACTTCTCCTCTGCAGGTCTCAGCTCGACATCACCTCCTCCTTGAAGCCTTCCCTGCCTGAACTGAACCCCTGAAGTCGGGGTCAGTGCCCCAGCATTTACTCCTTGGTCATCCCATCGTCACACCAGCTCGCTGTGACAGACCCTCAGGGTGAGCAGGCTGTGCTCAGTGTTTTGCCCACGTTGCCTGAGTCCAGCCTGGCACTGACCACTGAAGACAGGGGGCGCCTTCAACACCCCCTTAGTAAGGAGGGGCTGAGTGACGTGCCCAAAGGGACTGCAGGCAAGTGGCTGACGTGAGCGGAGTGAAGGACCCCAACTTAGCCAGCACTGCACCCCACATCCACCCCTGATGGCTCAGCTCTCTGGGGGCTGTTCCGGGCTCTGGCCAGCCAGCTCTGTTCAGTCAGACTGTCGCCTGGGCCAGCCCTCCCCAGCCCCCCAGGCCCCTGGAGGTTCTGAGCAGCATCCTGTGGCTGCAGCCAGGAGTTCACAGCCCTCTCCTCTCTGGCTCTCCCGCCTCCATTTTGGGGTCCCTCGGATGACCCCTGAGTTCCTGACCCCGCCCATCATGCCCTCCTGCCTCCCAGACCCGGCCGCCTACTTGTCCTGAATCCCCACCCGCCCTTCGGAGCCGGCCTCTCGGCCCCACCCAGCCTCCAGCTTGCTGGCCCTGTGCGGGGGCTGCGGAGACGTGTTTCTGATCCTGGACGCCCCCCAAGGCCCCGCCCTGGCCCTCCATCTGTGCCCGGGCTTGTTCTGTCAGCCTGTCCCCCCTCCAGAGCTTGTGCACCCCAAGGCGGGAGCTCAGTGTTCCGGCCCCACCTCCTCTCCCCACCACCGCCTAGGGGCTGGGGGCTGGGGATGATGAAGTCGCCTGGGAAGAAGGAAGCTAAAGATGTAAACGAGCCCGTGAAATCCCCGGTGACAGCCGTGACCACTGTGGCTCCAGCCATTAAACACGGAGCTTTAACGGCCCCCGAAATACACCTGGGGCACTTGTCAGCAGCTCCTGCTCAACACACGTGCACATGCGGGCCGTGCACACGCGTGCACGCACACACAGGCTCAGCGAGCAGACGCGGGGTAGCACGGGGAACCCCTGGAGATGGTGCCAGGAAGCCCCTTGGCTTAAGGATGGGAGATTGGGGTGGGGGCAGACCTCCCCCCACAGTCTGCGTCCCTCGTGGGGCCCCCCTTCCAGGTTACACTTACCCTTGCACAGCGCTCACTCATCCCCCGCACCCTTCCCAAAAGGCTCGGATGTGGGTCAGATGCTATTTAATATCCGCCGCCTCTCGTGCCTCCGCACGGCCTCCGAACGTGCGGCACAGGGCCCGGCACGCAGCGGGCCCCGGAAGGCAGGCAAGGACATGCAGCGGCACTGGCCAGCCAGGAAGAAGCCGAACCGAGAGCCTCGGCGTTTGTCTGAGTCCCACTCGGTCGAGCTGAAAGCCCCGGAAGAGGGGTCCGGGCTCTGAGTTCTGGCCTTGCTACTAACCTCTGTGTGACCAAGGCCTCCCCATCTTTGGGCCTCAGTTTCCTCGTTCTTTTCTTTCCTTTTCTTTTTTTTCTCTTTTTATTTCTTTTTTGGAGACAGAGTCTCACTGTCACCCCAGCTAGAGTGCAGTGGCATCATCATAGCTCACTGCAACCACAAACTCCTGGGCTCAAGTGATCCTCCCGGCTACTGAGTAGCTGGGACTACAGGCGCATGCCACCACACCCAGCTAATTTTTCTATGTTTTGTAGAGATGGGGTCTCACTCTTGCTCAGGCTGGTCTTGAACTCCTGAGCTTAAGTGATCCTCCCGCCTCAGCCTCCCAGAGTACTAGGATTACAGGTGTGAGCCGCCATGCCTGGCCAGGCCTCAGTTTCCTTACCTGAACAGTTCCCGTCCTGCCCTGGTCAGAGAAGCGTCTTGCAGATGGTGGTCTGACACCAAGTGGGGGGAGTCAGCAGGCCTGTGGTCCCTGCAGCCTGGCCAGGGATGGTGGCCCAGCAGCTGTGAGGCCTCAGAGCCTGCCAGGCCCTTGGGGAAGGGGAGGCGGTGTTGGGAATGCCTCCTCTTGGGCAATCAGTTTGGTTCACACATGCTAGGCACGGGGCACGTGGTAGATTCTCAGGGCACGTTTGTTAGCCTGAACTTAGCCACTAACCCTGTTATGAGTGAATTTTCAGGAAGCACTCAGGAGTCCCTTCTTCCGTGTCACTCCCCTCCAAAAGAGTCCTGCATCCTGGCTGTCATTTCTCTCTCCAGCTGAGGGTCTCACCGCCTCTGCCTCCCCAGCTCTAAGCCCTGACCACTCCGAACTCTCCCTTCCTGCCTGCTGTGGCCTCTCTGCACCCCGGCCACTGCCCCAGCTGGCACACCCCTGCCCCTCGTCCCAGCCCTTTGCTGGTGAACTCAACTACCCCAGCCCCAGGTCTCCACGTGCCTTCCCTGCTTCCCCCTCCTGGGTCAGGTGTGTCCTTAGGGCTGCCTCAGCCTCCTGGATGTCCACGTCACAGAACTGGTCACAGTGGCACGGCCATGCTGGTGGTATGCCTGTCTTCTCCCGGCCCTGGTGACGTCTTCTCAAGGCCTGGCACATGGTGAGCACTGACACAGGCCTGTTCCAAGGGCAGCTCGAGGTTGGCATGTTCCGGCCCATGTTCCTGTGGGCTCCCACCTCACGACTCTAGCGTCCACCTGGCCCTGCAGGCACCTGAGCCCTGACGCGTGTGGCCGTTTCCAGGGCTGGGGCCCCTCTGACGGGCTGCCTGTCCCGGAGAGCCCGGGGCAGCTGCTCTCTCGCAGTGGGTTCCAGCAGTTCTGCCACAGGCACACTCCTCTGGGGACCATCCTTCTCAAGTGCCAGGCACAGGGTCGGGTGAGACAAATGCCAGCCGTCCCCTTCGGGGTGCCTTTCCCAAACGGAGCGGGCCCCTCTCCCACGTTGCCGAGGGCCTCTGAGCTCGATCTTTCCATCTCAGTCCTAGTCGCTTTTGCCCTTTCCAGGGTCATCTGTCACACACAACAGGAAGCAGGTGTCAAGGACTCTTAAAGTTCTTGAGCAGAAAGTTGCCCGTCCCTCCTTGCCTGGTGGTAGCTTGTAATAAGACCAAACCCCAAAGGATGATCTTACGGAACAGGCCAGCCCGGCGGGGGAAGGAAAGGTAGAGGAATGGCAGGCGGGATGGTGACAGCCCTGTCTGGCAAGTGTCCCCTCAGAAGGGACTGACAGCAGGGACAGGGCGCTGAAAGGGGGCAGGCAGAGGTGACCGGGTGGAAATTTAAACGCAGGCAGCTGGCAAAAGACAGGCTTGGGACAGAACTCCAGGCCTGGGGTTGGGGGCCCCGGGGAGTGTCCAGGGAGGAACCGTGAGCAAATTATTTACCTTCCTGGGCCCCATTTTCTCCTCAGGAAAATGGGGATAATAACAGTAGCCTCTTTGCAGGGTTGTTTTGAGGATGGAGTGAGTTAATATAAATAGAGCTCCTAAAACAATGGCTGACGGGTAAGTGCTTGCGTGACTATTGTTAACGACGTGTGTTTGCTATTGTTATTATACTAACAAGACCAGTTTCCTGAGCTGCAGCAGTGTGCCGGCTGCTCTTCACATGCTAACTCACGCCATCCTCCCCACACCCTGTGGGTAGATGCTCTTGTCCCGGCTGGCGGAGGAGGCCTAGAGGGGCGAGGTCCGTTGGCCTGGGTCACACCCAGGCAGCAGCAGAGGGACGAGGACCTGGACGCCGGCGTCTGACCCCAGAGCCCACGCACAGACCTCCACCCCAGGGCCTCAGGCTCTTGGGCCGGGGCTCCTTCCTCTGCTCCGTGCTGCTTGTCCATGAGCCCGTGGCTTGGTGATGCCCTGGGAGTGGTGGGGGGGCCCATGGGGCAGCAGCGTCTCAGCCTGCGAGGCTGGTGGCTGGCCCGGTGAGCCTGCTCGCGGGGAGCCCCCGATGGTAGCTGGGGGGCCGTGGCTGGGAGCAGGGGCCCCCACTCTGAGGCCCTGGGGTGGAGACCCTGCCCCAACACTCTTCCCACCCTCTCATTTCCAACAGGGACTCTTTTAAGAGCAATGACCAGCTTGCTAGCGGACTTCAAAGATGGTATTTGATGAGTTTTAGCAGCTTCAGCAAAACTCTAATTTGAATTTCAGGCGCTGGTGTGTGATTTCCTTGGTGACAGCTCCGAGGGATGCTTGGGCTCGGCTGTCATCCAGTGGGGCTTCTCGCGGGCTGCCGCACCGCCTGCCTTCCCAAGGAGACGCGGGAGGCTGAGAGGCGTGGGGCACCATTGAAGCTCGGGGAGGAGAGGCATAAACAAGTGACAGGGAGAGAGGGGAGTGGGAGGGAGGGGACATGGGAGCAGAGACAGAGGAACAGAAAGGGAGAGGAGGGGGGAGGGGGAGAGACAGAGAAGGAGAAGACGAGGACGGGAAGAGGGTCAGAGGATGAGGGTGAGGTTAGGGGGCTGCCGGGAGACACAGCGACAGAGAACAGAGAAAGGAGGGGAGACAAGAAGCCCCAGAGGGGAAAAGGCGAGAGAAGAGAGAGGGAGACAGAGAGACTGACAGGCCAAAACTAGGCTGCGGGAGAGGGCAAGAGAGAGAGCCGGGAACCACAAAGAGACAGATGCGAGGAAGACAACTGGAGCAGGGGAAGGGCTGGGAGGGGAGGGACGGAGAGAGACAGGCTTAGCGAGGAGGAAGCACCTTCTCGGTGCCAGCAGGTGGGCGTGGGGCCCCGTGGGGCCCTGGGGGCCAGTGGTGGGGACAACACAGGAAGGGACCAGAGGGCTTTGGAGGGGCCTGGGCTCTGGGCACTGCAGAGAGAAGAAAGTTCTGCCTCCCAGTCCTGTACCCCGCAACGCTCCCTCTCTCCTCAGCCGGAGCGGCTGTTCCAGAGCAGAGGGACGAAGCCTGCGAGTCCCCCAACCCCAGAGCCCTGCTGGGCACCGTCTTCCACCTGCTGCCCTGACCCCAGCATTGGGCAGTTTGCAGGAAGGGAGTTTATTTCCCGCATAGCCCCCCACCCTCCACACGCGCGCGTGCGCACACTCACACACACACACACAAACACACACGCACACTCACACACACTGGAAGGAAAGACAGGGAGAGACAGGATAAAAGAGGGATCTGGGAGCAAGAAGAATCACCTCTTTCTCTGAGCCTCGGCTTCCTCTCCTGTAGAAACCAGGATCGCATTACACGTTTCGCGGGACTCCTGGGAGGGGAATGGAGATGATCCATGGGAAGGGCTTAGCCCTGGCTCAACTGAATCTGGGCTGAAGGGACACCCTGCACCCCCCACAAAATGGAAACCAGGTTCTGAATCTGTTCTTCCGGGACACTGTCCTTCCTCGGGGAAGGGGAAGGCAGTGCCCTTCCCTCCTGCCACCTCCTCCTCCAGGGGCCGGGCAGGGTGGGCCAAGCAGGACCCCACCGGCCTCAGAGCCGAGCTCTTGGTGTCACAGGCCTCGTGACTGCCATCCAGACTGGCACTGAGTCAGGTGGGGAGGGAGGGTGGCCCACAGCCCCAAGAAGGAGCCGCCAGCGCTCAGACAGGGGTGAGAGGGCGAGAGGAGAATTCTAGAAGAGCTCTGTCCAGTAGGGCAGCCGCCAGCCACGTGTGGCTACAGAGCCCTTGAAACACAGGTTGTCCGAACTGAGATGACTTAGTATGTATGAAAAACTGCCAGAAAGCTAAACAGTATTTTTATAAGGATTCCAGGTTGAAATGAAAACAATTTGGGTGTATTGGGTTAGATAAAATACATTATTAAAATTAATTTCCCTTTTTTTTACCCTTTTAATATGGCCATTATTTTAATATGGCTATTAGAAAATTTACAATGACATACACGCCCCACTATTTCTATTGGACGGCGCTGTTCTAGAATGTCTGAGCTGGAGGAGGCCTTAGACATCAGACACCTCCACTGTGCAGGTGGGAGACTGAGGCCCAGCAGGGAAAGGGACTTGCTCCAGGTCTCGCAGCCACAAAGGACTGTTGGGAAGACTCAAACTTAGGTCTCAGGGACAGAGCTGGGAAGAGCACTCATCTCCTCCGGCGTTAACCGGCCACACGAGTTCATTAGGACGAGCTGCGAAGGCATCATTTCTGAGAGTTCAAACAACTGCCAGGCAGATTAGGAGCTTGAAAAGGCTCCCGCCAGGGCCGTCGGGGGATCCCGACCTCGGGCCCGAGGCCTCACCAAGGATGGGCCAGAGAGTTAACGACGCCGCAGCCGCCGAAGGAGTGTGCTCATTTAAAAAGCTGCAAAGGAAAAGAAAAGGTGAAGCTGAACTGCGGACCATTATGAAGGCTGCAGAGCCCTTACATGGTTTAATAACAGGCAGAACAAGAGACTGAAAGTAGGACCCACTCCCCGCCTGAGCCCTCGGGGCGCTCAGCGGACGGCTGTGCGAGGAACAAAGCCGAGTCTTGAGCCGGGCCTGGCTGGGTGACCTCGGCAAGCCTGTTAGCCTCTCTGGGTGCAGCACTCTCGTTTGTGGTGAATTTCTAACGGTACAAGCTTTGGAATCAGACGAACCTGGCCACCAGGCCCTGCCACTCATCAGTGATGCTGGGCCAGTCACTTACCCTGTTGGGGCCCCACTTCCTTACCCCAAAACTGTGCATAACGCCTACCTCAAGGGTGGCTGGGGGACCCAGTGGAGGACAGATTGTGCTTGGCCACCACCGGGCCACAGTGAATGCTGGCTCATGCGGCAGACACGTATGGACACCTGCACTGCCTCAGCACAGGGACCCTGCCGTGAACTAGAGGGGCCGGGTCCCCGCCCTGTGGGGCTCTCGGTGGGGCTGAGACAGCCCCATGAGTAACGAAACTTACACGACTGTAGGCCGTGCTAAGTGCTAAGAAAACAACTACCGGAGGCGAGAGGAGGGAGAATGACGTGGGACTGTTTAGGCAGGGGGACAGGGAGGGCTCTCAGAGGTGACATCCGGGAATCCCAGTGTCAGGAAGGGCCCTGATCTCATCCTCCTCCTGCCCCGAGTGCTGGGGGCACAGCTGGGAGCTCCGACTCGGACTTCCAGGGTTTCTGCCCACTTCCACCTTCCAACACCCGCATGACCCTGGGCAAGACCCTGTTTCCACACCTGTCGAAGGGGGATAACGGCACACATGGCCTGTGAGGGCCAGCCCGGCGGTCAGCCCAGCCCTGATGCGGACCCTGTGCTGGTGAGGCAGACGCAGAGGCGATCAGGGAAAGGACAAGGTGCCCAGAAGCACAAAGACGGCCTCCTGGAAAGGTGACATCTGTGTCATGGCTCAAAAGAATCTTCAAGGTGAGCAGGGTGCTGGTCGGGAAAAGACGTGGCCCGGGGACAGCATAAGCAGAGGCCCAGCGAGCAGGGGCTGCCCTTCCTTCTGGCCTCGGCGCTGGGGCTGGCAGGCTGGCGGGGTGGGGGCTCCCGGCAGTCTGACGGCCGGGGAGGGAAGCGGGAGGCCGGGAGACGGGGCTGGGGCTGGGTGGCTGGCAGAGGTCAGCTCTCGGAGGGCACCGTCTGGCCGACTGAGCTGCCAGGATTCATCTCAGGCACCGTGGGGGGCTGGATCTGTGTCCTAGGCAGGTCCCTCTGACAGTTGACGGCCTGTGAAGACAGCTTGCAGGCCCCTCGGGCCTTCCCTTTTCTGGCTGGGCGTCTCTGGGGCCTCCAGCCGCCCCTGAGCCCACTTGCTCAGCACGTGCTCTGCTTGTAAATGGCCCCAAAGAGGGAGAGATTGTGGCTGTCAGGTGGACAGCCCAGGGCCACCGTGGACAAGCGGAGCACAGGGGACCTGTAGGGCCTCCCTAAACCCACCCACCTCTGTGTTCTCACCCCAGCTAGGTCTGCTTTCAGCCATTGGGTTAAAATCCCGTGCCACTAACTTTTCTGTGCCTCAGTCTCCTTGCCTATAAAATGGGGCAGAATCCCCTCATCACAGCGGTGTGTGCAAGTGGACGAGGTCATGGGTCCCTAGGCCGTGTCGGGTGGCTTCTATGTGCCTCCCCCACCCAACACTCCTGTGAAGTAGGCAGGGGAAGCGATCATAGAGGGAGGGCAGCGGAGACTGAGAGGGAGTGGCCTGTCCACGGATACTCAGCACATAATGGCACGGGTGGCACCAGGACTCAGCTATTTGGGCCGGCATCAGGTTGTCACCAAGAACGATATTTCAAGTTGAGGGATGACACTCTAACGGGAGGGCTGCAGGCGTACTGCATTGGTGAGAAGTTATTTTGAGCTGAATTTCTCAGCCTCCCTCAGCCCACTCTGTTCCCTCCCCAACCAAGGGATCAGTCCGAGTGGCACCTGCCAGCTCTCCCCAAGATGGGGAGCTGGGATTGCACCCGGCCTGGCCCTGAGCTCTCTGTCCACCTGTTCTGGCCCTGCTTGGCCCAGTCTCCAGAGCCTTCCTGACCCTCTCCCTGCTCTGCCGCCCTCCCCACCCTGGCCCTGGCATGGCTCTTGTCATTGGGTACGATGACTGCCTATTTTCTCACCTGCCCCTCCGTAGAGTGCGAGCTTCCTGAGGGCAGTGTCTCTGAGCATGGGCACCTTTGTCCCCAGCACCAGGACTGTGCCCTGTCACTGTGTGGCCCAATGCATGGGTGCTCCTAGCCCTGAGCCTCCCCTCCCTCCCTTAACCTGGCGTTGCTCACCTTTCGGTATTATCCCCCGGGATCCTTTCAGGACATTTTCTCCCCAGTGAAGTTTTAATCTACAGATATACTGCACCTCTGTGCATGTACTATGTGCATATCTGCTTTATCAGTAAAAGGAGCAAGATCTCCCCCACCCCGTAGCCACTGTCCCCCTAGAGAATGCGTGCCTTGACCCACGTCACTGGTGAGGCCCCTGCACTGCGCGCCACATTTGCTAGGCTGACTTAGTTGCTTCACTGCAGTTAACCACTTCTGGTGGAACATGAAGGCAGCAGAATTGATGTCAGTGCACGTTTGCTGGTCAGATGGGTGTTCTGGGAGTGGGAAGCCGACACAGGCCCCTCCCACGCTGTGGGTGCCCAGCCCAGAGGAGGGAGAGGGTGGCAAGCCAGCCTCCCTCATGAGGTCATGGGAGGGCCGAGTTGGTGGAGCACTTGAAGACTGGTCCAAAGTCACTTTACAATGGAGAGACTGAGGCCAAGGGAGCAATGGGGGCAGAAGTCAGAGGAGAAGATTAGAGTCCAACCAGACTGCGAGCCTGTGGAGGGGACGGGCCACATCTTACTTATTCCCCTGTCCATGCCGGGCACCCTGTCTGACGCAGGGTAGACGTGCAGGGCATGTCAGAAGGACAGACGGATGGATGGAGGGACAAAGACAGGGCAGACGTGACGCCTGGCCTCTGCCCCATGCCGAGGTTGGGGATGCGTCTGAGCTGCAGTTCTGGTGATGCCGGGACCAGCCAGGACTCAGAAGATGAAATAGGAACACGGACAGGGTGACCTTTAACACCTCTGACTCCAGACTCGTACATCTCTACTTGGACGTGTAACAGGCGTCTCAAACTCGCACACCCAACTGCGTTCCTTATCTTCCCTCCAAAACCTGCCTTCTCGAGGGCGGCCCCAGCGCAGCACGTGGCAACTTCACGCTTCCACTTTCAGATCAAAGATCTTGGAAAGCATCCTTGAGTCCTCTGTTTTTTCTCAACTCCCACATCCAATCCACTGGCAGGTCCTGGTAGCTCCGCCCGCCCACCCCTCACCACCACCTGGTCCATCTCCTGGCTTGGCTAACACGGGAGCGTGCAGAAATGTCTTGTCACAGCCACATTTTCACTTTTATGAAATTCTGCTGCGAGGAGATGCTGCAATGGGCCTTAGGTAATCTCCCAGCCCCCACCCCCTTGTATTTATTCTCCGCACGGCAGCCGCGGCACCTCTGCTCAAAACCCTCCCTTGGCCACGTCCTTAGAATGACCCAGAAGGTCCTATAGAACGTGGGCCCCAACCCCCGTCCTCACTTTATCTCCTACGATTCCCTCCCGTGCCCACCCTGCTCCAGCCACACTGGCCACGCGCATTCCTGCCTCAGGGCCGTGCCCCAGCGTCCCTCTGCCGGGAAGGGTCCCTGGCATTCACACGGCCACGTCTTCAAAGCCTTCAGGTCTCTGCTCAAGTCATTTCTCCAGAAAGTCTTTCCTGGCTGCCCCCAAAAGGCCACATGGCCTGACACCTCCTGCGTGTCCCCGTGGCGCTCACCATTTCCTCGTGTGACACACACTTCACTCATTTGCTGTCTCTCCCCCAGTGAGGGCTCCGAGAGAGCAGGGGCCGCAGTCTGTCTTGCTCGTTGTGGCATCTCCAGCGCCAGCCGCACCGTGTGGCCACAGCCGTGGTCAGTAAATGCCTGTGGCACGAGTGCGTCCTAGGAGTCCAGGGACGTGCG
Organism: Lemur catta; assembly: GCF_020740605.2. Classification (NCBI taxonomy): domain Eukaryota; kingdom Metazoa; phylum Chordata; class Mammalia; order Primates; family Lemuridae; genus Lemur; species Lemur catta. The sequence continues at coordinate 111,046,212 of NC_059130.1, forward strand.
AGAGGGGCCAGGCAGGGGACAGTGCCCGTCTCAGGAAGCCCTGGCACAGTGTCATTGTCGTTCTTCTGCCTCTTCATCTGCTCTTTTCACTCAGTCGCCAGGCGCAGGGCTGCGTGGGCTTCAGACACACGCAGAGACAAGCCCCGTATGATCCCACTTCTGCGACCCGCCTGAACCAGTCGGCTCGCGGAGACAGGGGGTGGAATGAGGTTGCCAGGGCAGGGCGGGAACAGGGAGTGACTGCGGACCGACACGAGGCTTCTCAGACGGGGGGAGATGAAGACACCTAACGGGCACAGAGCCTCAGTGTGAAATGAGGAAACGTTCTGGAGCCGATGGCAGTGGCGGCTGTGGGAACGTAGTTAATGCTACTGAACTTGACACTTAAAAATGGTTAAAATGGTAGACCATGATACGCATATTTGACCACAAAAAAAAGTTTAAAAAAGAGACATGAACACAAATGACCACGTGCTCAATACTGTGGGTTGGACGTGGTATGGGAGGAGTCCGGGGGAAGACAGCTGGGGTGGTGGAGGTGACTTTCTGGAGTGGGAGGCATTTGGGATGGGCTTGAGGCTGGGGAGAAGCTGGGTGGGCAAAGGCTGGCAGAGGGCATGGGCGGCGGATGGGGAGGAGGATGGCCAGCGCCAAGGCCTGCGGGCAGGCCAGTTTGGCACCAGGCGTGTGTGCTTGGCTGGGGTACACGTGGTTCCATTGGGAACCCTGAAGCTCTGTGACCCCACAGCCCAACGTTCTAGGCACTGGAGACACCACGGTCTAGGTCTGAGCCCCCAGGAAGGCTGATGGGAAAGGGCAGATGGGGCGGCCCGTGGTGTCCAGGGGAGCCCGTCTCCCCAGCCCTCCGCACACCGGGCTCTGGTCTTCATCCCCCGCCAGCCAGGCCTGACCCGGGAGACCCAGAGCCCAGAAGAACCGGGCCTCAGGCCCTGCCCCTCCCAGTGGGCACCGAGGCCACAGCCTTCCTGAGGTCGGGGGGGAGGGGAGGGAGGCCCTGGCAGACTCCTCCCTCCCTGTTGTCCCATGGGCACCAGAGGCTGAGCTACGAGGCACAGCCTCTCTGGGGTCAGGCCCAGGGAAGCTGATAGCCACCACTGAGCCCCCTCTGCCTGGCACCACAGGAGGCCCTTCACGGGCGTTACTGTATGCTCCTAAGAGGCAGGCAAGTATTATCCTCCCCATTTTACAGATAAGGAAAATAAGGCTCAGAGAGGGTAAGTAGCTTGCTCAAAGTCACAGTGCTGGGCAGTAACCAGGCTGGCATGTGATCGTCTGACTCCACAGCCCTGTCAGCCTGTGGGCCCTTGGCTCTTGGCTTGCTTCAGACCAGGGCTGGCAGGGCCACCACCCTCGTGCCCCGCTCTCCTCCTGGGCCAGGTCCTTCCCCCAGCTCCAGGGAGCTTCCCTCTCCCAGACCTAGATGCTTTTGTCACCTGTCCCTGCCCGGTACCAGGGACTATCACTGTTCCTCCCAGCTGTGCCAGCGGTGGGCACAGCCCCCAAGGCCCATGCCCGCTAAGGTGGGGGCAGGACTGCCCTGCCATGAAAGCTGCCACAGGAGGCCCTTCTTGGCGCTGCTCTCAGCACCTGTGCTCGCAACTCAGCCCAAAGAGGACGTTTCTCCTCCCACTTGAGGGAAACAGGACATGAGGTATGGCTGGGGTATTGTGCTCGCGGCAGAAAAGCGCCTCAGGCCCTTCCCTGAGCACGCGCCATGTGGCAGCCCCACGCTGGGCTCTTCTCACGCAAGATCTTGCTCAGTGCTCACAACCCTCCATGGCAGAGGCATCATTAAGGGTGGAGAAACCGAGGTTCGGGGGTGAGTCGCACACCATGAAAGTGGCGGTTGGGTCTGGAACCCTGGTTTCTCCACCACCCGTGCTACATAAGGTGGTAAGATGCTGGGGAAGGGCTCTCAGACGTTACCTAAGTCCACTTGCTGGGTGGGGCTGAGAAGACTTGTGCAAGGTCAGCTTATGAGTGACAATGAATTTGGTTTCTCATGACTTTTCTACAATGGTTGTCAGAAAGACATCAATACACAGGAGGTGACGCTGCCCCCTGGGAGCAGTGGGGCGGGGGAGGCTTCCAGGCTGCCCCTGGGGCACTTTCTGATTTCCTTTCCACTCTGGTCTGGAGTTGGTGAGAAACAGGAGCAAGAACAGGGCGTTTGTAGTTACGCCAGTGTGACCCTTCCAGCAAAAACTGGGTGCTTTCTCTACCTGCTGAGCCTCCATTTACTCCATGAAGTGGGGTAACAGTAACGTCATTGTAGAGTCCGCATCAGGATCAGTCAAGATTGAGGGGAGCCCAGGGCACATTGGGGGTGACGGATGCTCCATCACAGTATCAATGCTGATGAGGATGAAGATGGTGGCGGGCAGAGTGGTGCCATTTTAACTGTCTGAGCACACAGCAATGGGTGGCCTTCATGAATTAAATGAAGCATTCTGAACCTCGCAGCCAACGTTTGCCACTCAAGTGCATTTCCCTCCTGACACGGGGCACCGCTGGAAACGCCACAGGCTTTGGAATGTGACAGTCCTGGGTTTGAACTCAGGCTCAGCCACTTCCTGTACCCCCGAGCTTCCATCTAGTTCTAGGCTAACAGCAGCCACCCCTGCGTGACTATTTAAATTAAGATTCCTCAGTGGCACCAGCCACATTTCAAGTGCTCCATAGCCGCGTGTGACTAGTGGCTCCCTCGCTGGCCTGCACAGAACAGGCCACTGCCATCACCACAGAGAACCCGACTGGGTGGTGCCGCCCTGGCGATCGGAACGTGGACGTGGTCCCTCAGCTGCAGATGATGCAGACATGTGGCCTGGCCCGCGACAGCGGCTGGCAAATGGCAGCTCACAACCCATTCCTGCCGCGAGGACCCCGGCTGCGCCCCAGGCCTCCTCACTCCCCTGGCCTGAGGTGAGCTTTTCCTCGCAAAGTGGACGCAGTGCTGGGCTCGGCTGTTCCCCCTGCAGTTCTGCTACTGACTCACCCTGTGACCGAGTGACAAACTGTCCTAAAACCTCAATTTCTTCATTTGCAAAACAATAATTCATGCCCCTCCAGCCTCAGAGAACTGCTGCCAGAACCAGGCAGGTAAATGACTGAAAGTGCTCTGGAATACAAGGGACCACCGCAGACACAAGGGACAGCACAGTGGGGTGGGGAAAAGCCTACATTTTGTGTCAAGAACCTGGACTCCAATTCCAGCTCTCGCTAGCTGAGGAAGCTTAAGTGTGAGGCTGAGGTCCTGGACCATCTGAATTCCTTTACTGTAGAAGGGGTAACGATAAAGACACCTACTGTAAACTTTCATGTTACCGTGAGGATCAAAGGAAATAATGTATATGAAAGTATCTGGAAATAGCAGAGCGCCATTCAAGAGCAAGGCACGACAGGGCTGCCGCTATCCACACAGAAAGGAGGGAGGCCAGCCGGGTCGAGCATCTGCTGCCTTCTCTCGTTCTGTGCTCTGCCTGCCTGGGAGCCCCCTCTTACCAGTGAGGCCTCTCCTGCTCCAAGCCAACTAGCCACTGTTTGGGACAGAAATGGGGACAGCATATGGGTAAGACAACCTGTGCTGCTGCCAGAACAGGACACAACCCCACCAAGGCTGCGTGGCCCAAGGCCTTGGGCAGCGTCAGGTCCAGGAGACCCCTGTGTTGACGACACGCCCCCTGGGCTGCAGGAGCCCGCTCCTGGCAGGCTCCCCAGTGCACTGGTCTGAGGTGTCTGCAGAGCCCGGCTCTACCCCTGCTTCCACAGCGTGGCTGCTTGTACGCCACGTCTCCTGGGCACCAGCCATGTGCTGACACCAGGCAAATAGGCTTGGGCAGACGGCTGAGGCCCTGTCCAGGGACTCAACGATTAGACTGCCCTTTTTCATCTTCTCGCCCACAGAAGCCCACCTTACCTGAGTTTGGAAGCACCCAGTGGGGTCTCTGCAGTGGGGCAGGACCAACCTGGAGCTTTGGGCCCCCTGATAACATGACTTGAGCACTTGCTACGCCACAGCCTGTATCAGAGCCTTCTTTGCGTTACTTTTAATCTCTGCAATTACCCTAGGAGTTTTTATTACTTCCATTTTACAGACAAGAGAATCATGACAAAGAAAAGTTAACACACCCAAAGTGACACATCTAAGGCACAGAGCAGGGGATTGGAACATAGAGCTGAGTAACTCTCCAGCTGGGCTCTGCACCACTGCATTTTGTATCGTCTTCTGATCCCATATTCTCCAATAAAACGGCTGCTGTTCTGGAAAATATTTTTCCCTTAGGAGCCCTGGATTGATTGAGCCAGAGAACCCATGCCGGGCCCGGCTGCCGACACGGGAGCTCAGGCCGCTGTGGCCGTTCCATATTCCTGGGAAGCAACCCAGTGGGGCTCTCAGGTGTTGACTGAGGACTGGTGAAACTGTGAGGAGTGCAGGCGTCTAAAAAAGTGACAGGCCCCAGGCTACTAGTCCCAAAGCAAGGCAAAGGACAGGGCTCTTTTTGCTACTAGGCACCACATTTCCAGCTGATAAAAGCAGAGTTGTAGGCCTGTCTGGCTGTCTCGGACAGGATGGACGGGGAGAAAGAGAGAGCAGAGAGAACAGGCAGGGGGTCTTGCTAGCAGCTACGACAACAGTCCAGGTGTGACGGACAGGCTGCTAGAGGCCTGGCAAGTATGGATAAGGCATATTTCAGGTTGATTAGGTATTAAACAAGAAATACTTTAATATATTATAGCACAGTGTCTAACAGCAAACCCTGGAGTCAGACAGCTGGGTTCAAATCCCAGCTGTGCTGCTCCCTAGCTGTGTGGTGACTTCACTTCCCTGGCATTGGTTTCCTCATCAGTAACACAGGGATAATGACAGCACCTACGTCACATAGTTGGTGCTACAATTCTAAGAGTTAAGAACCACTTAAAGCCCCTAGTCCAATGTCCAACACGTGGTAAGCACTTAACAGCAATTATCAATTATGAGAATATTTCTAAAACATATTAATCCTTCCCTTCTTCCCCCCACCCATGAAAAAACAAAACCAACCAACCAAACAAAACGCCCACAACATTTATAGGTCCCATGAGCGTCAGGTCTTGAGTCTAGACTGGCATGGGTGTTTTTGGTACTTGTTTCTCATATCCTTGCCTGGCTAACTAGGTTGTAAGTGCCCGAGGAGCAGGAGCCGTGTAGCATTTTAGCCTGGAAATAGGCCCTTACAGACTCCCAGAGCCTCAGGTCTAAACCCCCCTGTGCAATCGAGACACCTGATGTGTCAGGCTAACCGCCTGGATGCACGTGCATGTGTGAAAATGAGGATAATGCACAGTCCTTGCCCTTGAAGGGGTCACAGTTTAGCGAGGGAGGATCTTAAGTCATCTTGTGACAATCTAATAATCCCATGCTCCCAAACCCACAAGCGCTCTCACTTGACATCTCTCTCACCCCCACACAGTCACACGTGCAGGCACAGCTACCCTCTGCCTCAGCTCCAGCCCTGGTCTCTCTGGAAACGCTGGCTTTGGTCTGGACCCTGTGTGGAGCACGAGGTTTCAACCTTAAATGGAATGAAAAGCTGTTCAGTCCTGTGCCAGCCCCACGGGCCCCTCCCCCGCCCCCTGCCCATTTTTATCAGACCCTCCTGATGGTGGGCTATGCAACCGCCCCTGGAGGGGACTGTGGGTCCCTGCACTGACCTTGTCCTGATGTGTTTGATCAGCTGTTTCTGGCCGGCGCTGGGGAGCCAGCGCAAGAAGAGCCGGCAGGAGTGTGTTTGATCAGAGCAGCTGGGAGCGGTGGGCCGGCTGGCTGCTCTTAGCCTTCTGCTAATCTCCTCTCAGAGGGCAAAGAAAGGAGGATGTTCTGATAGACTAGCACACAGGTAACTTGGGAACAGCCTCACTGATCGGAGAGCGATGTGGCAGCCGGGTTCTCCCTGAATGGGAAAACAAGGCAAGCAAAGAGTACCGCCTGGTTCCGATTGCGCCTCTATGTGCCCAACAGAGCGTGTCCCGTTCTCGGAGAAACCAAGATGGCAAGAGGTGCTCCCTGTCCTCAAGCTATTTAGAATCCAAAATGAGATAAAGCTGTGTAAGAATTAAGGCACAGGCTGGCCCGGTGGCTCACACCTGTAATCCTAGCACTTTGGGAAGCCGAGGTGGGAGAATCGCTTGAGGCCAGGCGTCAGCCTGAGCAACACAGTGAGACCCTGTCTCTACAAAAAAAATTTTTTTTTAAAGTTTAAGGCACAACATATATCACGGCATACCCAGGATTTCAACTGTGTAGTACACGTGGATTTGAGAAATCTCAGAATGCAGATTTAGGGACTGCTGAGGAAGTTCTTTCTCCGCGACGCAGCTCAGGATTCCAGCAGCACGCACGACCCAACCAAGCGCCAACTGTCCCTGCCTCACAAGGTTGGGGACGTGAGGGGATGGAGAGGAGCAGACAGAATGCTAGCATATTCCACTGGCTGGAAACGCTCACACAGAGCACACGGGCGCAGCTGCACAGTCTTCCTGTCTCCTGCAGCAGGCAACACCCACTAAGCACCCACTGAGCACACTGTCCAGTTCCAAGTATGCAGACGCACGAACGTCTTGGTGGGCAGGGACCTACACTCGCGCAGCCCTGGGTGACAAGGCAAAAGACAGAGGCATGAGAAAAAGCCCAAAGAACGTTCCTGAGGAAACTGTGAGTGTGGTTTCTATGTCCCCTTCTCAGGAAACCCAGAATCCCGAGATGGTTCCCCACGAGGAGAGCCTTGGTCCAGGACAAGTCACATGGAGCCACAAGCTACTTTTCTTTTTTCACTCCAAGCACAGGCCTGAGCACAAGCTCACAGGGAGTAAGATAAACAACGAACACTGGAGAGGCCAGGAGAAAAGGCCAAAAATCATCACACACTCATTTTTTTCCATTTCCCTTGCTCTCATGGCCATGTTCCCATCTGACATTCCAAGGTCTGTGCCTTTATCAGGTGTGATCCCTCAGCTATGGTGCCAAAGGGCACTGACAGCCCCTGCTCCGATCCTGGAGGTCCTGCTCCCCTTATTCCTGCTCACTCTGGCCTGGGCTGGGGGCCCGGGGTTTACTTCAGTGCAGCCCAGATGTTCCTACCCTGGTGTGGGTACCTCTGCACCGGGTTCCAGGTCTTCCTGGGGTGCATTAGGCACCCTCCTTTCCAGCCCTTCTCTGCCCTGGCTTTTCTCTAGGTCCTGTTAAAGTATTACTAACATGAACAGCCCATCATTTACAAAGCACCTGTACTCTGTCAGGCATTTTATAAATGTTATGTTTTCTCTTCACAATCACTGATAGGAAAGACTCACTCAAGGTCATCCATCTACTAGGCGGTGGGGCTGGGAGGGTCCCGAGTCCGTGTCCTGTCCACTGTGCTGCTGGGTCCCTCACAGCGAGGCACCTTGGCCCAGGCCTAAGATCACTGAGCCCCAGGGAATCCCTCGGTCCATTCCCACCTCTGCTTAATCCCGCCCGGCCCGCAGGGGCACTGCACGTCCGCCTTCACGGCTGGGGCCTGACTGTACGTTACAATTACCCCTGTGGCCTCCTGGGACACTCTCAGGACTGCTGCCCCAAATACAACCCAGACAGCTGCAGCCTCTCGCCAGAGACACTGCTTAGGCAGAGGGGCCTTCCCTCATACAGGTGCTTGTGGGCTCTGGACAAGGGTCCACTTGTGCTACTGCAGGACTGTCCCAGACGCAAGCACAGAGCCGCCTCTACTCCCTGCCTTCCCTGGGCTCAGGGCTGCCCTCAGCTGCCAGGGCTGCAGGACATGATGTGCCTCCCCTTGCCTTACACACTGGGTTCTTCCTGCAGAACTTATGTACATCCTATCTGTGTGTCTCTCCCTCTTGTTTCCTTGTTGGCTGCCAGCGCTGTGACATTTTCAGCTGTTCACAGGGATAGGTTTCTGCTTATTTTATAGCTCTCTGCTCAGCACTTTGTGCTCCTGGGGCAGTTGAGATTTAAGAGATAAATGAAAAGTGGTGGGCACTGTAAGGATCCCTAAGGATTCAGAGCGAGGAAAAAGAGAGACACATAAAGGTATAAGAATGAACATTCTCCTGCCAGAGAATGCAGGGAATGGCTGACCCGCATGCAAAGGACTTTATTAATACCAACTAAATTCATTAAATCCAGGCTTTTAGTTCACACTGCAATACTGTGGGTAAGCACAATCATTTTCCCCAGTTTATGGCGGGAGCGGGGAGCTCAGAGAGGGTAAGCACCTCACCCAAGGCCACACAGTTAGACAGTGGCGAGCTGCAGGTGCCCAGGCCAGACCAAAGCCTGTGCTCTGAAACACGGCCCCACACTCGCTCCCTGGAAAGACGGTTCAGGAAATGAGACTCCACAAGATGGGAGGGTCCCCCTCCACCCCAGGCCATGACGGCCTGAAGGCACACAATGGCCCCTAGGAAATCTGTGCCCAGCTGACACCTGCCCAGAACCAAAGAGGAAACAGGTCTATAACATCACAGTCCACGTGAAACCCAGGTAGCACAATTTTTTTCAAAGTACATATTTTATTTATACAGATTAGTGCAAGTCGAACATGAATATGGTTTGTAATCCAATTTACACAGCATCCCGTGGGGGCTGGCTGTCCTGACCACGGAGGGAAGCAGGGGAGACTGGCCTTGGTAAGGGAAACAACGAACATTTCCACAATTTGGAAGTAATCTAAATTAGCCCAGGGAATGACTTTTTTCCTCAACAACGTACTCCCCAAAGTACAGACAGCTTCTCCCTTCCTTATAGGCCGAGCTGCAGTGGCAAGTTTCTGAGTTTCAGCTGTGCTTCTGAGCTTTTGCTAAGGCCACCATCCCTAAGGTTTCCATGGCAACAAAACAATGATCAATTTGCCTCTGACACTCCCTTCACCCCCAAATCTTTTTTACTCCCCTTTTCTTCCTACCCCCCAGTATCCCTGGGATACACTGGGCCAAGCAGAACAGGGCAGGGGTGCTGCTTCCTCCTTCGAGAGGACAGATGAAAGCATCCCAGCACCACCTCCATCACTGTGCAACCGCCAGCCCACCTTAATAGGAACTCTGACCGCCCCCTAGCAATTTCCGCCACCCCTCAGCCCATTCACGGGTCTCAAGCACATGAGATTTAAAGGCACCCTCACACACCATCAGGATGTCATCGGCCTCTGGTGACCACAACACCAACAGCCCCTGGAGAGAGGAACTTAGGGCCCCCCTCTCATGCTTCCCCTCGATTCTGGGAGTCCCACCTGACTGAGCCTGCACGCAGAGAACGAACTCGTCTCTCCCTTCACTGTCCGTCTCACTGGACCTTGTCTTGTCCCTCAGCCTTTGACCATCTGAGCTCTGGCCGGAGGGACGAGGTGATGTGTCTCCTGTGGACGCCGACAAGTCAAAACACTTGCTCTTCAGAGAGGACCCGAATCGCCAGGGGAAACCCAGTACTCACACCACAGAACCTGGGACTCACTGGGCTCAGTTTTCCTAACTGAGCTTCTGAGACAGAACAGACACGCTTACTAAAATACATGAATAAAGACCTTTGTCTCTGCCCCTCTGGTTCCAGGTTCCACTCATGTCCTTGGACAGTAAGAGTCTCATCTTCCTACGGTAACCCTTGCTCTTGAATGACCTGTCTGCTATCTCACTTACCTGTGATCCCAGTATTCCCACAGAATCAGACTCCGGCTTGCAATCTGCCTGCCTCTCCCTCCCTACCAGCTGGATCATGAGCTCTGGCAGCAGACAAGGTCTGGGGATCCAGTGAACAAATCCACGTGTTCCAGGAAGCCCGCAGACTTCTCCATGCCACCACAGACAGCCCAGAGCTCAGCCCAGAGGCCACGGGAACAGGGCAAACGGAACACAGGGGCCATAGCCAAACAAGCGGTGTGGACGAAGGAGACCACATTAGCAACGTCTCTGTGGCAGCAATTCACAAGGTCTCTCAGTAGAAGTGAGAAAAGAATAAAATGGCCGAGGAGAACTGGGAAAGGTCTTCCCAATGAAGTCCACGCCTGGGCCTCTCTAGGGAGTGACACCGTAGACTCACAGTCGGCCCACGCAGAGGCCTACTCAGAGCAAACACTTGACTTAGGACGGCCCTTCCACCCATGCTTGACCAGATCCAGCACGGAGTGGCCTCCTCCCAGCGAGCGTGCCCTGAGCGAGGGCATGTGGGGGCCCTGGCAGCGCCTGAGGCTCCTCTGCTCGCTCTCGGCATGGCACGCCGCAAGTCTGGTGCTTCTGAAGAAACAAGTGTCCTGCCACCATCTGGGGCTCTACCAGAAACCCGAGAAAGGCTTCTTAGTGCTTGAAAGGGTCTGACGCTTGGGTTTGAAACTTTCAGCTCTCTTTATTCAGAAGACTTTTTTTTTTTTTCGATCACTTTCTCCTACAAGCCCTCAGCACTTGATTTGATGTGTTTTGGCTGGAAGAAGTTTTAGTGACGCTCACTGCAGTTCCCAGCCACCACCCCACGGCTCAGGAGGAGCTGCATCCTCAGCCACCAGGCCTGGCACCAACGCCCCGTCAACATGTGCCACCCCACTGGCTTTCAGTGGGTCTTATCTGGTGCCACAGGCAGAGTCAGTGCCATTTTGCCCCTTGCAGATCAAGAGCTCTCCTGGTCTGACAGCTCACGGGACTGAAAAAGCTTAAGACAGGACAGCCTTGGTAGAAACAGTGAGGCCTTCACATGGAGGCGAAGTCTTAAAGGTTTGAGCACCATCTTCTGGTCAGCTTTTGGCTTCTGTGGCCGACTTGCCTTTAAAAATTTCATTTAGTACAGAATGGGAAGAGCCCTGAACTGTCAAGCTCAAGTGATCTGCATATCAACGGGAGGACAGGACAGAGCAGTTGGCTGGGGTGAGCAGGCCCAAGCTGCCAGGAGCTGGAACTTGCCGTGGAAACCATCAGGCTGCCCGCACAGAGCCGGTCTCGATGGCCAGCCAGAGAACGCGCTGGGCGGTGTTCAGGTTCTACGTTCTGCTCTTCTAGCAGGGTGCGACCTGAGTGTGTGGCAGCGGTAAAAGCTCCAGGCATGACTGAACCCCTTGCCTCCGTACGATGGGCTTGGAACAAAGGGGTGGGCTTATCTCCGCCAGCGCGGCTTGAGGGGGAGTGAGGGTGAGTGATCAAATCGGGCCCTCCCCTCTGCAGGGCTCAAGCCACACAGTGTGGCGGGAGCCCTGCCTGGTGTGTAAACACTGCACCAGCAGATTTCAACCTTTTGGCATGGAAGGGAAAGAAGATAAATGCTAGTCGTTCTCTCCAAACGGCAGGAACCTATATCCATCTAATTGCACTTCATAATGGATTCCACAAACCATTAATTATCAGATTATATTTTAGGAACTAAAGATAAAATGCTTTGTGAAATTCAGACTCCAAAGGCTCACTGGCCTGCAGTAAGTGTGGCAGCCTGGGAGCGCAGACAGCAGGCCACTCCCAAGGCATGGAGGCCGGTGGCAGAAACGGAGCCAGGGTGACTGTGGCTGCTCCTCCAAACGCAGACAGGACCACCTACCTGGTGCCCCTTCATTAGCTACCTCGCACGCTCCAGAGGGAGCAGCCAAGCCTCCAGGTTGGGTAGAAGTTTTAGCCTTTGATTAGAGGAGGAGGATGAGGATAAGATGGAGGAGCTGTAAAAACCAGCCCTAAGGTAACGAACACCATGAAGAACATCCTGGAAAGGCATATTCTTCGCAGCGGACACCTCACACTGAACACTCCAAAGGCTCTGTTTTGGGAAGGGCTGACTACTGCCACGGTGGGACTACACGGAAATGACGGCTTTCTGCATTGTTAACATGGCTACCTGTCCACTGCCACCACCAGGGGTGTGGGGCACAGCCACTGGGTACAGGGGTACCCAAGTAGAGGGGAGGAAGACAGGAGTTAGCAAAGGGCCAAGTACGCTCAAGGCCAGGGTCCCTGGATGGTCTCTTGGCGCTTCTTTCATTTTTAAGTGGCCAGAGGCACCGGCAGTGTTTGCCGCCCCACTTGGTGGGCCACGTCCCGTAGTTAACTGCCATCCTGCTCACTGGGTGCTGTCAGCACATCGCACTCCCTCAGTTGCCCTGGTCACCAGCTCCCACCCCAGTGCTCTTGCAGACTCTGTTTCAGAAGCTGCACTTTACTTGGAGATGGACCAAGGCGAAAGCAGCAGGCCCGTGGGAAGGAGGCTTGTCTGCCACAGAGGATGGTGGTGGTGGTGTTGGTGGCTCACACACCATTGCTTCTATGAGAACAACGAAGCTTCCGTTTTCCAAGTGAGACAGTTTTGGTTGCTGTGAAGCTAAGATGCTCACCACTCAGGACAGCCAGGGACAGAAGGCAAGCGGCAAGTTGCGGAGCTTTCTCTCTGGTGCAAAGGCAGGAACCCCTCCACGGGACGAGCAGCCGCTCACTTGGCCTCACCACAGATCAGGGTCACGGTACCGTCCAGCAGATCCTCCACAGTCACCGCCACGAGCTCAGAGCTGGTCTGAGATGTCTGAGAATCTGGCAATGTCACAAACACCTGCGACCCAGCAAGCTGGGCCTCCTCCAAAGTGATCACCTGCTCTGCCGGGGCCACTGGCTCTGGGGTTTGGATCACCTGAAAGGGAAAGACCACGAGGCTGCTCTGGGCAGTGTTCACAGACAGCTCCCCAGAATGTACATGGTTTTCATCTCGTGCTGTAATGATGATATTTATGTTTTCACCTGAGGAGAGCAATTACATGTGCCTAATGGGAAGAGGCAAGTCTAACACACCAGTGATGCAAAAGAGAAGGCAGGCAAACAATTTAAGTAACTCTGTGCACTAAATTGCTATAATTTCACTCAGTACGCCATCTCTGGGTGCGCGGACTCTGATTACACCCCAGTGAATGCTGGCTCCGCGTCTCACACTGGGTTTTCCGGTCTCGAGGATGACACTGCAGAAGTCAGTACCATGTGAGGGGAATGCTACTGAAGGGGACGGTCTCACGACTGAAACACGCAAATGGGGGGGATCCACCAGAAGCCCAGGCTCGCCCAGGGCGGCGTCTCTGGACCTCTGTCAGGCTGAGAGCCTTCCCTGGAGGCTACATGGGGACAGAGCTCAGGAGGGAAAGAGAGCGGATGGACTGTGATGTCTATCGACTCATTCGCTCGGCTCACAGGCCGGCAGCGCAGGCGTCCCCTTCCCTTCTGTCCTCCACAGGCCACTTATGCCCTTTCCAAGTCTGCAGGATCTGCTAGAGGTGACCTGCCCAGCTCAAGGAGAACTACTCTGGGGTTAAGCACACCCAGTTCCTGCCTGAACCTCCAAGTTGATGCTTCTGATCTGCGGACCCCAGAACAGCTTGATGCCCTTGACATCTCCAAACTGGCATGCCCTCAGCGGGTACAGCCACATCACTCTTGAGAACCAGCCAAGAGTGCCAAGCTGGCACAAGTGAGGAAGCCAAGCTGGCACCTTCTCAGTGCTATGGGAGCAAGGAGAGCAACTGTGATGTTCTGTCAATAATTATCCAGGATGCTGGTTTTCAAACTTTCTTTCTTTCTCTTTTAGAAATGGGACCCCCCACTTTGTCCCCGAAGGACATATTCCCTAACATATAAGAACCCTAATATATATAAAAAAGATAGATAAGAGCAGAGCAGCTCTGGTGCTATGACAGCAGGAATGTCACTGGGGTCCTGCCCACCCGACTTCCCCTCTGTTCCCAGGGGCGCACACGGTTTATCAATGACTGACCTGTGCAACTGGACAGTGGGATAATCCAACAGAGTAAAACCTCAATCTGTTTACAGCTCCTCTCCAGCCTACCCACACATCACTGACAATCGACACGACCAAGTTTCTTTCCCTTTCCTGCCCACCCCCTATGGAGAAGATGGGAAGAAGAGTAAAAGAGGATCAGGGACACAAAGAGAGGCTGGATCGAGCTCTTCCCTGAAGCCCAGGGAGGGTGAGAGGCCTAGACACGTGCAGAGTGTACTACGTCCAGCCCAGAGGAGCTATCCAAGTGTTCAACTGCAGGTGTTCCCTCCCCTGCAACGAGTGCATCTGCCTTCTCCAGGGTTTCCTGCAACTCTCATCACATCCCACAGTGTTTCTCGGAAGGCAGGCGACTGTGTGAATCGGGATGAGGAAACCAAAGCTGTTGCTTCTTTTGGAACTCTTGTTCCAGGCTCCCTCTACCTAGGGGTCATTTTGCATGTGGCTACCAGAAGGCTAGAGTTTTCTGACCTGTTTGGTAAGAGGCCAAGAGAGACTCTCTACAAGATCCCCAAAGAGTAAGACTGGTGTCACAGAGCCACCCCTAGAGAAGCCTCAGGATCCCCACGCTAGCCCAGCATTCTGTGTAGCGGAGGTCCCAGGATCACCTGCACCATCTGTGAGGCCGCTGCCTGGGTTTCAGTGCCCATCACCTTTGGGTGCTCAGATTCCAAGTGACTGTCAAGCTGGGCCTGGGAGGTGAAGAGTTCCCCACAGAGCTCACAGGGGAAGGTGCTCTCCGACTGCTTGAAGTGCTCCGTGGTGACGTGGTGCTGCAGTGCTCCAGGGAAGCGGAAAGTGGCCGCACAGTACAAGCACCTGAATGGCTGGGACCCTGGAGGAGGGGAGACAGGAGGAGCAGGCTGTGGTGGAACAACTGAGAGACACCAGAGCAGCGAGAGGTGAGAGGAAGGAGCAATGGGGATTGATGCACAGAGGCAAATCCAGGTTTTATGGGACTTGAAGCTTGTACAATTTTGGTGGGGGGGGCTTTCTTTAAGAAAAATAATATAAATGACAAATACAGAACTAGGCGCAGGGCCTTGGAACGGTCCCATGCAAGTGAGGGGCGCTGACACTACAGTTTCATTAGCATTAGATTCAGGCTAAACCTGTCTCTGCTGAAGCCCATTATTCATTCAGCTGTAGATAATGATGCTGATGATACTATATTTCATCAATTCCAAGAAGTACATTTTAATATCTCTGAAATAGGATCAATGGCACCTTACGACTGCTGTGGGCTAGGCGGCAGTCGGGTGCAATTGTCAATGCACATACGAACATCAAAAGTGGCAGCACCAAGACTTGCAGAGTGAGTGCCAATGGCTTGGACGAAAATCCCTAAGACAGGAACGAGGGATGTTTTTAACTCATGGGAACCAAATGGCTTAGAAGGGAGGAGGTAAGTGATGAAAGTTTAGCTACATTCCCAAAGCAGGAATCAAAAGTAGACTAATTTTATGTAACACGCAAAAAACCAAAACCAACGGCCTTCAGTTCTTTGATGGAATCTCATACTGTGCGCTCCATCACCAGCGCTCTGGATGGCACAAGAACAGTGTGGAAAACATGCATGTTGACAATCTGAACTGAACGTTGCTCCGAGGAGCTGGATTCTTCTCCCTTAATCAATTTATTTCTTGTGTTTTCCTTTTTATGTATGCAGAATGACATGATATAAGTTTATGTCAAATTAAGTCCAAAATGGCACTTAGAATAACCTATGAATTCTAAGTGATGAAAAAGCACAGTTTAGGTGGCAGCAGTTTTTCTTAATGGTTCATTAAAAGTGGAACATATTATAATTGGCATTGTATTTATTTTTAACTGGCATTTTAGATTTGATGAAACATAGCATCAACAACAACAATTATAGCTAATGCTTAAGGGATCTTACTGCAGCCAAGCCTTCAGTTTTTGACTTTATGAGACAGATACTACAACTGTTCTCATTTTATAGATGAAGAAACTGAGGCACAAGTCACTGAAGTGACTCGGCCTGGGTTGCACAGCTGTGAGCGGCGGAGATGAGATTCACACCTGGGTAGTCTAGCCTGGGGGCACGGTGGAGGTAGCACTGACCTGAATGCTGGCACTTGACGTGAACCTGCAGCAAGGCTGGTGTGGGGAAGAGCTCCTTACACTGGTCACACTCATGGAACTTCATATCTGCGAAGTGTATGAGGAAAGAAGTGGTGGGAAAGAACAAAAGGCGGCTCTCCAAGGCTGGAGAGTCACAGGGCTGGGGAGTAGGGGTGATGGCCAATACTTAGCAAGTGTCTACCAAGGGCCAGGAACCTTATACCTAGGGTGTATGCAAAGGATCTAGTGGCAGAGAGTATCAGGTCTGGATCCAGACTGCCTGAATGCAAAGCAAGTTGTGAGAATGAAATGAGAAAATACACACGAAGTGCTCCGCACAGTGCCTTGCACATAGGAAATGCCCTGTAACTGATAGCTGTTGTGATTATCCCCAAATTTACCAGCAAGGGAGGTTTTAATGACTGCCATTCTGAAGAGAAAGAAAGAGGCTAAGAAAAGAGAAGTCACCTGTCAAGGTCATGCAGTTACAGCTGACAAGTGCTGCGATCAGGATTCCTCCCCAGGCCCCCCCACTACCAGAGGTGGCCCCCTTTCCACCCGCCATGACTGGTTCTCACTCAGGTGCTGGCAGGAGCTTACGCTGCTCTGGGTCTCCCGTTCTGAGAACCACTGTCACCGAAGCTGCTGCTACTACTAATGGACCAGTGTGGCAGCCTTCAGGTGTGCTGGGGCAGAACAAGGGCAATTACCAAAGTCACCTCGCTGGAGTCCTGGAAGTCAGGCTTTCTGGACAGCCCTCTGGATGCCGTGTCATCACGCCCTCCCGCTCTCTGGCCCCCACTCTCTCACTTTACCTGCATGCTCCGCTTTGATGTGCTTCTTGTGCTCAATGGTGTTGGGAAAGGTTCTGTCACACGAGCTGCACTGGAGTGATGAGAACTTGGAAGACCGATGGTTCTGAGCAGCAAACACATCAGGGTGGTGGGTCCGATTGTGGTACCACAAACCAGACAATTGCTGCAGGGAATTTGGCAAGTGTTAGGTTTGAGAAAAGTTCTAGTAAGTTGGAGAGCTCACGAGGCCCTCACGAGAGAGAGAAACACGTTCTCAAGTAAGCTTATGGATCTAGAATCATACTCTCTTACCCATCACACTGAGTGCCGATGTGAGGAGTGGCTGGTGCTGGTGGGAACAGGGCTGTGTTCACTGGGAGGCCACCACAGGACAGGGCTCAGGCGAGTCCTTCACACACCATCACTCCTCACAACGAGCCTATAAGGGAGGTGTTAGGATCTTTCCAGTAGGTGGAAGCTGAGGCACAGAGGGGTTGGATGACTAATCACACAATTAGTGAGAAGTAGGACCAGGATTCAAACCCTGGCCTTCCACCTATAACATCTGTGTTCTTTACCACCGAGCTGTATCCCAATGCTTTCCAGAGGCCTGGGGACCCAGCACATAGCCTGCTGGAGGAGTACATGCTGTCCCCATCCCGTAAGCAGGCGTCCCTCTCCTTCCCAGGCTCCAGAGCAGCATTGAGAACACTCTCCCTACAATTCAATGGTCTCCTAGAGCTCACACCCAGGTCTTAGTTCTGTAACCCTAACGTTACAGCACAAGGCCTGGCACAAAGTTAGTTCTGAAATTAGCTGTTATGCTTCTCTGCCTATACCCAAATCTTATAGATGCTAGCAATGACCATTCTTTTCTCTGTGGTTTTAGAGTTTCTGATAAATGTGGCTTCTTTTTAGTTCTATATGCAGTTTTACTTTAATTACATGCCAAATTCTAAGGTTAAAAAGCCAAGCTCTTCCCTGGGAGTTAAAAAAGACAAACAATAATTGTGTTAAATAAGATAATTCCAGGTAGTATTACACTGTCCATTGTCATTCTCATGTCCCTCGACACATGGGGTTGACAGGTTCTATAGAACGTGAGTGTGGAAGGGGAAAAGCACATTCAGTTCAAGACAAGGCTGGAATCTACAATTCAAGCTCCCCCACTGCATCACTCTGACCAGAACTCCTCAGAGAATGGGAATCACAAGCTGCATTCTTCGTGAGAGTCAGCCAATTGTCACCTCCTGGATTAAAGATGTGATGCACAAGCCACAGACGTGGCAATCAGGGAAGCTCAAATGCAGAGCAGGTCAGGGACTGGGGCGGGCAGCTCCCAGCGGCACCTGGAGTCACCTGGTAGGCCTTGTTGCAGATCCCACAGCTGAAGGGCTTCCCTCCGACGTGGGTCACCATGTGCCGCTCCAGCATGGAAGGGGCACTGAAAATCTTTCCACACGTGGGGCAGGGGTGGTACTCCTTGGAGTGCACCTCGTGGATGTGCTTCCGGTGATCCTGCAGAGTGGGGAAACTCATCCTGCATTTCTTGCAATCATAAGGATCTTCTATGTCTGGTTTCATGAGGGACATCCATGAGAGGAGTCGTCGGAGAGAGAGAAAACACCACAGGCAGCAATCAGTGACACGCTGGTTGTTGTGTACAGCACCAGATTCAAGACTCTGTTTAGACATCATATAGGGTCACAGACTCCAAGACCAGAAATCAGTGCTGCAATCACCAAACTACCCTACCTGTGTCCCAGCAGGTGGGATTCCTCCAAGCTTTTAGAATTAACCACCTTTGCAGCATCAAATAACTCAGATCAATTCCTCATTTTACATCTTGTAAGTTAAATCCTATTTTATTCCTTTCCAGAGAGTATCACCCTTGCTCTTCCTGTTTGCAGTGGGCCTTTTGAGTTTTCTACTTCTCAGCAGAGATTTCCAGCACACTCTGCTTTGCCATCAGTGCTATGACTGGAGGAATGCTTCCTTGTTTCTCACTTTAGCATCAACAATAAGAACATTCACATAGATGACCTCACCTCCAATGAGTACTCTATGATGGGCATGTTCTAAGTACTTTATGTATATTAGCTCACTTAATCCTTCTAATAACCTTATGAGTAGGTTCTATTATCTTCCCTATGTTGCAGATTAGGAAAATCAAGGTTTAGAGTATAAAGTTAGTACCTTGCCCAAGGGCACAACTAGGAAATGGCTGAACTGGGTTAACAATCCCAGCTCTCATTTCCAAGTCCATGCTCTGAACTACATGCTTAATTGGATAAGACAACTCTCGAGTGAAACCTCAAAAATAAAGCTTGCATTGATGAAGAATTCATTTGCCATGCATTTGCAGGAAACTTTGGTCTTTTTCTTAAAACAATAGAAAGTGAAATGTTTTAATAGTAAAATCCTTTGCCCACAAGAAAGGCCCAACCCACAAGCTAATCTCAAGCATACACTGATTCAGATTAATTTAGGAACTCTGACATGTAGCAGCACTGATTGGAACTAGTAGGAATTCTGACAGGCAACTAGTTTGCCTGTGGACATGAATTCTTGGGATCTCAGTTTTACACTGTCTTTTAAAACATTTTGATGCATTTTCATAAGTAATGACATGGTCCTATGAAACAGGCAAGGAACAGGAGAGAGGGGCCCGCGTGCTGGGCCTACCATGGATACTCTAGGGAGTGGCAAAGTATTTTGGGTCCTTCCCATTCTGAAAATTAATCATGTACTTCCCCTCTCCTGACTCCCACATAATGCTACTAGGAAAAGAAGACTAAAATGGAATGTCATTTAAAGAGGTCAAGACGACATCAAATCCAAGCCAAATCTCACTCATCTGTAAGTCTATTGTAACTGGGTTTTTTCGACAGCCTTGTACACTCCTTAGGGGGTCGGGGCCACCCTTTATATTCCTCTTGTACCACCCAGCGACCAGCCACATGCTGGGGACATAGGAGCTCTGGCAAAGTCCTTAATGGCTGGCTGATGAGAGACTTGGATATGCTGACACAAAGCATGTTTGTGAGACACTGTATTTGCCAATAGCTAGAAACAAGTGTGTGGAAAAAAGGGTGGGGAAGGGAAAAGGGAAGAAGGGTATGTAACACGCATGGCAGGCAAAAAAGACAAGCTTCGATGGTGACAAATGGCACCTGAGAAGGTTGCTCTTGCCACCAGTAATAATATCTGGCATTTATTGAGCATTTCCTGTATGCCAGGTATGGAGCCTCATGCTTTACATGTGATATCTCACTTAATTCTCACAATAATCCAAGGTGGTGGCATTATTACTTGCTGTGGTTTACAGAAGGGGCATAAGAGGCTTAGAATGGTAAAGAAATTTGTTTAAAGTCTCAAGGAAAGTAAATGGCAGGGTCAAGATTCCAGTCCAAGCCTGTGTGATTTCAGAGTCCAAGCTCTTAACTCCCCTGCTGTGCTGTGCTGATTACACTCCTGCTGCAACAAGGGAGGCTGAAGAAAACGTGATATGGCCAGCCAAATGTCACACTGGCGACTTCCTAAAGCTATAATGAGGAATCACAGAATCTCTTTTACCTTCCTCTGTGTGTGTATATGTGCATGTGTGCTGAATAAAAGTGTCTGTATCAGTTCTGGCAGAAGGGGACAGTGATGGGGTCAGACTCCACTAATTGAGTGAAATATAACGGCATTCAGAAGAGAATGCTGGGCAGGAGGCTTTTAAGGGAACATGACTAGGGACCACTTACTTCCGTAGACATTAACTCAGAAAGTGTCTGGGTTGCTCCTATGGGAAAAGGCAGATAAAAAATGAGAGTGGGAGGAAGAGGGTGGGGTAGAAAATAGAAGCTCGGTGGACTAATGGAAATATTCCAGTGCTCTGTGAGCCCATCAGTTATAGAGGCTCTCTCCTTCAAACGTAATTTGCCTGTCAAGCAAACGGTGCCAGGTGCGCTAAAAAGGAAGACAAGGAAACAGCCTGGCCAGAGAGAAATAAGCATCATACAAGGATACGTTAAAATGGGATTCTTACTGAATTAGGAATGAGGGGCTCATTCTGGGTCTTACAGAACAGGAGAGGGGAAGGCACTGCATGGGGCCCAGGTCTGATGGAGTGACACCTCTGTTACAGTTGTTACCGGCTTTCTCAGCACCACCCCTGGCACTGAGTGATCTTAGTACATACTGTGAAAGGTATGCAGGTGGATGGAGAGGCCATTAGCTTGCCGGAAGCCCTTGCCACAGTCCCTGCACACATACGGCTTGTCCCCGGTGTGGGTCCTCACGTGGCGGGACAACTCAATGGACTGGGCAAACACAGCATCACAGTACTGGCATGCATACATTTTTCCTGCAAATATGCATGAGCTTATTAGAGCCAGCACTAAACATGGCATTTCCTTTTTTTTTTTGGAGGCAGAGTCTCTCTCTGTTGCCCAGGCTAGAGTGCCGTGATGTCCGTTTAGCTCACAGCAACCTCAGACTCCTGGGCTCAAGCGATCCTACTGCCTCAGCCTCCCGAGTACCTGGGACTGCGGGAACACACAACCATATCCAGCTTCATTTCTACAAACAAAATCAAGCCACACATCAGGGAAATATCTTCTTGGAGATGAAATTAACCTATCAGACAATCTATCATACACTGGGTGAAAGGTCTGAGCCATCTTGTCACATGGCGCCTCACAAACACAACCAATCACACAGAGGGCGTGAATGTGGTCAGACGCAGGAATAAGGACAGAGTTCTCATCACAGAGAACCCGTCTGTTCATTAGGCCATCACACGCGAGGAAAAGCTCATTTTACTCCCAGCAAGTGGACACATCCTTGCACCCAGAAATATGTGAGTCTGGATGCCCTCGCAACATACACGGTGTGGATCTGCAACTGCACACAAAGGCGGGAAGCATGGATTCAGAGAAGAATGAAAGCCTTCTTCTACTGACTAGTTATAAAGCTATTACATATCGCTTGGTGTCTCTATAGTCTCATGTACATAATGAGATATAATGCCCAGACTGCCAAAGATTGTTAGAAAATGCAGGTAAAAGGCAAGTCTGGAGAACTGGCATTTATAAAAATACTAGAGCAGCTGAGCCTCCAAACTCCCTCATGGGCCAGGAGAGGGAGTGGGACAGTCCATGAGGTGAAGCTCAGGACGCCCGGCCCTGGGGCTCACTACAGCCACAGCAATCAGCCTCGTTTTCAATTTGACATTTTGGGCTTCAAAATAAGATTATGTTGGAAAGAAAGGGTTTCTTGAATCAAGAATGAAATCATTGAGAAGCCCGGGGCTTAGTCCTTGACACTCTCTGTCCTTACTTTGCAGCTGATCTTATCTCAGAGCCTTATACGTCATCTGTACACTGACAGTTCCCACATTTGTGTCTCTAGTTCCCACATTTCCCCAGAACTGCGGACTTACATATCCAACTCCTCATTGCTCCACCTCGCCACTGGGAGGTCTAACAGGCATCTCAAATTTATCGTACCCAACCCAGACACATACACACGCCCCACATCACAGTAAACGGCAGCATCATTCACTCAACTGCTCATGCCCAAAACCCCAAACCATCCTTAATTCCTTTCTTTTCCTCACATCCCAAAACCAATCCACCATGAGTCCTGCTATTAATACCTCCACTTTCAAAGATATATCCCAAAACTTGAAAAAACTTTTTTTACAACTCCCACTAACACAACTCTAGCTGAAAACTACATCACCTCCACACTGGACTATTGCAATAGCCTCCTCCTATCTCCCTTTGTGCTACAGTCTTGCCCTGCGAGACTGTTTATTGTCCAGAGTGGCCTGAATCAACTTTTGAAAATGTAAACCAGATCCTCCCTCCTAAGGCTTCCTGTGGTAGGCAGAACAACAGCCCCCAAAGACGTTCATGTCCTAATCCCTGAAACCTGTGAACACGTTACCTGATGTGGTAAAAGGACTTTGTAGATGTGACTGAGTTAAGGATCTTGTGCTGGGGAGATCAGCCTGGATTATCCAGGTGGGCCCAGTGTAACCACATGGGTCCTTGGAAGACGGAGGAGGGAGAAAAAGAAGGAGACACCGTGATGAAAGCAGAGGCTGGAGTGATGCGGCCAAGAGCCAAGGAATGCAGGCAACCCCTGGAAGCTGGGAAAGGCAAGGAGTGGACTCTCCTCTACAGCCTCCAGAAAAAACACAACTCTGCTGAAACTCTGACTTTAGCCTCATGAGGCCCATTTTGGACTTCTAATTCCCCAAACAGTAAGATAATACATTTCCATTGTTTTAAGCCACTATTTGTGGTTATTTGTTACAGCAGCAATAGAAACTTACACACTTCACATAAAAACCAAAAGTCCTTATCTTGGCTTCTGAGAGCCTGCAAGGTGTGGCCTTTGGTGGCCTCCCTGGCCTTCTCTCTTAAGGCCCTTCCTCACTGACTCTGCTGCGGCTCCTCCCAGAAGCTGAAGCACATTCCCCCTTGCGGGAGGGCTCTGCACTCCTGATGCTCTTCTCCCAGGCCCCCCGTTGGCTCTACCTCTCACTTCTTTCAGGTTTCTACTCAAATGCCACCTCTCAGAAGCCTGCTCTGATGAAACAAACAGTGCCCTGCCATTCCCTTTGCTGCACACCCTGCTTTATATTTCTTCACAGCAATGACTACTATCTGAAATATGTTTATTTGTCAACAAACATTTGTTTATTGTCCGTTGTACCCACTGAGATGTGAGCTCCATGTGAACAGGGTGTGTATGTTTACAACATCCCCACGCCTGGAATGGTGCTCAAGAAATTCACCCACCCAGCAAATATGCACTGAAGGCATATTACTGCCAAGCGCTACTCCACGTTCCACGGATGGAGCAGTGGGAAGAAAGACTAACAGCTGGACCCTCGCAAAGTATGCGCTCCAATAGGGAGCCCAAGTATAAAGTAAATTACCGAAGTAGAAGCTACATCACATTATGAGCACCATGGAGAAAAACAATGCAGGGAAACAGGGAATGGGGCTGAGATCTTGTAGGGAGGTCAGGAAGGGACTCAGGGAGAAGGTGAAGTGTGAGCCAAGACTCGAAGGAGGCGAGGACAGGAAGCGTGAGTTGTATGAAGGGAAGAGTTCCAGGCAAAGGGAAGGGCAAGAATAAAGGTGCTGGAGCAGGTGATCAGCAGACCTGAGTCCTGGCCAGGAGCTGCAATGGGCAGAAGAGAGTGAGTGAGGGGACAGCACCAGAGACTAAGTCAGAGAGGAACTGGGGGACTTCATCATGGAGGGCCTGGAGGCCAGCATAAAGACTCCGGATTTCACACTGAGTGAGATGAAAAGCCATCGTAGAGGTTTGAGCAGAGAAGTGAGCTGACATGGTTTAGTTTTAAAACTGTCTAGGAAAACCGTACAAGCAAGGAGGCCAGCTACAAGGCTATTGTGACAATCCAGATGGGATGACGGTTGCATTATTATTTACACATAAATGCTCCAAACAGTACATAGACTCTTCCAGTAAGTCTTCTCTGACAATTCACCTCCGACCAGACTAGAAACCTCTTCTTCATTCCTCCGTATCACCCTGGTATTATTCCATACTCTACCACTGATACTCCGTGCTATAACTGTCCCTATGATCCCTTTCCCCCGCCCCCTTACCGTAAGTTATGTGGGCACAGAAATTCCAGCTTAGCACTCAGCACCTGGCACTGCCCCACCCAGAGTAGGTGCTCAGTCAAAGCTGTTCTCATGCCTGAACTCCAACCCAAAGCTCAAAGGATTCTGGCTTCAGTAAATTCTGTAACCATAAAGTCATATTACATTAGCCAGCCTTTCTTCACAAACTCTCCCCGTAAGTATTTTACATGTCTGTGCACATATGTATTTCTAGTTGTCCATGTGCCTAGAGATTTGGAATTCTGTTTTTGTTTTTAATTTACTTGACAGAGCTATCACGCCTAATTCCAAAACGGTTTAGGCAGCCCACACAGGAGACATGAAACTTCTCCATGACTTACCCTCCGAGTGCTTCTTCTTGGTGTGGTAGGCCAGAGCGGAGGCCTGGGTGAAGGTCATGAGGCAGTGCTTGCACATGAACGGGCGGTCTCCAGTGTGAAGGCGGAGGTGGTTCTTCAGCGTAGAATTGGCCGCAAACTTCGCCCCACACTCTTCACAGGAGAAAGGCTTCTCGTCAAAGTGCTCTGTCAGTTTGTGGTACTGCATGCCTAGGAAAGCCAAGGCAGGGACCAGAGGGGACACCATTAATCAGAGTTATAATCCAGCAGGAGGATGCCAAGAGCAGTCTCAGGCCAGACCTCCAGAGGCGGCACAGGACGAGCCACAGAATGCCAGGCCATGCTGCCTCTTGCTGCACACGGCCACACTGCTCCTCTGCCCAGCTAGCACCCCCAAAGTCACCTGGCCTCACTCTTGGGTGGATAAGGCACAAAGTGATGCTGGGTTTATCTTCCCCATACCTTCCCCACCTTAAATGGGACCCAGTCACTCAGAAATAAGGAAACAAAACTCACTTTTATGTTTCATTAGGTTTATCCAGCAACTGAAACAAGGGAAAACAATTCTGACTATACATCCCATGGTTTCCATGACTCTTGTTTATTATCAAGAAACAAGTGGTACACAGAAACCTAAGAGTCAGGTATTAAGTGACTGGTTATTATCATGAATAATAAGAGCTATAAGTTACTGTGTGCTAACTCTATTATAGGCATTGTATTAGGTGTTTAGCTCTGTTACCCTAAATCTTCCTAACAATGCAAAAAAATAGGTGGTACAAGGGTGCATATTTAACATATTTGGGGAAATCAAAGCTCAGAGAGCTGATTCCAAAGCCCATGTTCTTTTCAAAGTATTACCTGGCCTCTATAGGAATCTGCTCTATTTTCTAAGCCCACCCACACCCCTCATTTTGCACAACTAGGGGCAAGGCCTGGAATCCAAATTGTAGTACCCAGAACTATTATCCTCCATTACTCTGCCTTCCTGAATGTACCTGAGGCGTGGGCAAATTCTCTCCCACAGAGGTCGCAGGTCACTGGAAGCCTCTTCTTCTTCTTCTTGGGGACATCAGGCTCTCCACCTGCACCATGGGCCTCCAGCTGATGTTTCTCCAGCTCTTTCTTAGAATCCTTGGTCTCACTGCACTCTTTACACTGCACCTGTTTGCTCTTGGCCACCCGGCAGCGCTTCATGTGCACTTTTAGGCGGCAGTAGAAATGGAAGCTTTTGTCACAGGCCTTACAGACGAAGTTCTTCTTGGCAGAGTCTGGGGAGGCAGAAGCGTCCTTTTCTTGTCCTGGCAAGGAACCAGTCTCTCCTTGATCGTTTTGTTCCCTAGACTGGCAGTCTTCTTTAGCCGGCTCTGCTGCCTTTTCATCTTCTTTGTCATTGGCTTCAAGGTGAAATTTATCACTCACCTTCCACGTGTCTTTCTCTCCATTTTCCTTAGTAAGGAAACCTGCATAACAGAGAAATCTCATGGCTCTGGGAATTCTGTTTCCACTTGGCTTTATAACTTTTCTAACATACATCTTACAGGAGACTGGAGGCTACCTGGGATTCTCAAAAACACTCTGAAATAATATCACTGTCATCTTTACTTCCCAATAAACACAAATAGCATCATTTTACATCTATGTCTTATGCCTTTTTTAGGTATTGAGAACACAGAAAATGAGTAAACTACCTTAAGGTAGGGATGAACTCATAGGTGAAGTGCTGCTTCTGATCTTCAATAAAGAAACAACCTGGGGAGGCCTGATGGGAGCCCCCACTCCACCCCGTTTCTTACCAATATATGCTAACTCCTGCATGACAGGCTGCAGGTCTGGAAAGGATTTGTGGACACTGCACAGGAGGTGACATATTTCCGTGGCTGAGACTGATTTTTCCATGGCTCTGCTCTGCACTGCTCTCAGGGAAGCTTCGGGGCTGGTTGTCTCAGAGGAAATGCTCAGAATCTAAATGAATACCACGAGACAGGGTGTGGGGTTAATCTCAGCAGATTTTCTCCACGGTTTTCAACTTTAAAAAAAAGGTAATTCCAGGAAGGCATTGCTCCATTTCTAAGTAGTTCATACTTGTTATAATACATGTAGTGGAGAGCCTATTTTTCCCAAAGAACAGGAAAACTAACAACACAAAAAAAGGAAGCACACATCAAGATAAATGTGCAAACACAAAGATATAAGCAGGGAAGCATAAAGCATTCTCTAAGAGAAATATCTTCTCAGAAACTAGGAATCACCCAAATAACTTTTTTAGATCTAAATATTAAAAGCTTGGAAAACTACAGGACTTGGTTGTTGGTGTTTCTGTCTTGAAGACCAGGATAATTTTTTATAATATATAATTGTCTCGATGTCTGGAAGTAATTCTGCATGATCAGTGGCTTCATATTTTTAGATACTTAGATGTAGCCTTTTCAACATCATTTTCTTTCACAGAAACTCAGCGTTTTAAAGAAGGTTCAAATAGGAGCTTTAAAGAGGCCAAGAATATTATTTCAAAGCTGTCCTCTTTCCGAATGTTAGAGCTATCAGCAGAAAGAGTCAGTACACTGAGAAAATAAAGCTAAGCCATCCACAGATGGCCAAATGGAATTTTCATTTTGGAAGATATTTTATTTCTGCTCTTTTCAAGTCTATCTAAATAAACCTGATGTCCCTGGAGGCAGGCAGGAGACTAATTAGTGAGTCTAAAACTGATCAACTGCAGAAGCCCCATCTCTGAAGTATGTGGCATGCTGGAGAGAGTCTAGCAGATGAATCTTTCCTCTGAAGCCCCACAGAAATGTGTGTCATCTTCTTTCCATCTGAGAGAACAATGTGAGGCTGTCACCTGTATGAGCAGAGTAAGAAATCAGCACTTCTGCACACCTTCCACGCCTGCCTGGACCAAAAGGGTACTACAGGTGGATCTGTACTTTAATTTTATGTTCTTTTCTTATTCTTCTCTACTCAAACTGCGCATGATCCTGGGCTAGACATCCATAAGTTCCTCCAAGCCCCACCTGGTATTCCTGGGATGCTGGCCACATTTTGAGAAGCCTTACAGAAAATGAGTTGGCACTATCTGTTACCCCATATGGGCAAAAGCTTTGTTCTATCTATGTTTATCGTGACTTTCTCTAGAAGCCAGAATAGAACACATAATAAGACCAGTTTTCCTTTCCTTCACCTGAGAGAAGCTGCCTTCTTGAACAGGTTAGAGAATAGTGTCATGGTTGCCCTGGAGATTTTCCTAGGTTTAGACAAATGGAATAAATCTAAGTTTGAGTCACGTGAACCTGGGTTCAAATCCTGACTTCATCTCATACCTGTAGGAGCATCTAAGACGTGTAACTTAACCCCTTGGATTCCAAGCTCCTTTGCCTGTAATGTGACAATATCACCTGCCATGCAGAGTTGGAGGGATTAAAAGAGCAAAAGTGTCATAAAGTATTAGCTTAGCATGGGGCTAGGCACACAGCAGGTACTCCACAGGTGCTGGTTCCTCCCTTAGGAATGAAGACAGCCCCAGCCATGAACTCTGTAGAATGCTCTGGAATTCAGAATTCATTGTGTTTTTCACAACCACCACACCTCTTTCACAGTCTCTGCCAGGTGTTCTTCCTCTGTGGTAAAGTACTTGAGCTCCATCCTTTGTTGGATGGCCTCTAGGATCAATCTCTTATGCCTCAGGATTGTCTCTAAAGCAGCACTTTCTGGGGTAGTCACTGAAAGAGAGGGGGATCGAAAATTCATCAGTAAAACTATGAGCACCTTTTCCTTCCCTTTTCCTCAACTCAACTCTTGATAATGAGAACACATTTCCCCTATCTCCTGCCTGGGGTTGGCAGTGAAGAAAATGGTGAATAGCACTGTAATCAGAGAATAATAATGAACATAATCATAGAATAATTACTCCATTCTGAAAAAAGAAGGTTTACTAACTCCTGTGTCCTTGAACAAAATTGCCAGTCCTTGCTTCTAATGGTAGGGATGTGGACGACCCCATAAGAGAGCTCTTTCTATTTTCTGGAAAGACTGACAATATTCTTTAGTGCGGACAAAACCATAACAGAGGTCAGTACCTTACCTGCCCGGAAGAAAGCATCGGCACCAGGCTCCCTTCGTATTTCCTCCAGGAGCAGGTTCAAGGGGCAGGTCTTTGTCTCCTGAGCCACCAGCAGCAGTTGCCAAATGGCTGTAGCAGACAGAGTCTGCTTTTCTAGAACTGCTGACATCAGGGAACTGAAACCACCTGAACCAGAGTCACGTTTCACAAGCTTCTCCATGACCTTCAAGATAAAGCATAAACATGCACATAAGAGACCTCCTAGCCACTGGCCCAGCTGCAGAGCTGCAACTCTGGGTATTGGGTTACAGTGAGCATACGTCTGGGAAGGAGTTTCTCAATGTCCTTCACCTCTCTCAACCTGAGAGATTTCTTACACATGACATCCCTTTGAATGCCCTTCCTTATTACCACAGAAACTATAACCATCCTACTTATTACTACTTTGCCTTAGAAATTAAATTATCTTCTATTTCTTCTTCTCTACTTAGCATTTCTCAACATGACTGTGCATATATATTTATAGAAAATATAACTATATGTGTGTGTGTACATACTTTTCATATTTTTTTCCTTCTTTCTTTTTTTACCCTTCCTCCCTCCCTCTCTCTTACCTCTCTTTCTCCAGGGGCTAAGCTCGTCATGTGTGAGATCACCTTCAGTAACATCTGGTTGTCTGGGAAAATCTCAGAGAGGTTTTCGTAATACCGTCTCAATAGCTCAGTTCCACAATCATCAAGGCTTGGTTGGACTGTAAGGAATTAGCAAAACGATAATGTTTGATGCAACAAAACCTCCTACAAAAGACCATGGGATATTACAAATGAGAGAGGAAGCAAGAGAACAGCACAAGAGCTCTGTCTCCTCTGCAAAGTACAACTCACGGCTTGGGGCCTCATACACATGGGTTCAGATCTCCTCTGGTCTACACTTACTCACTTGGTGCTTCAGGGTCATAAAACCACGAACACTTTGAAAGTTAGTGCCTGGTGGTAGAAGCTAGCGACTGCTCAACAGGAGGGTAATTAGAAGGCTGTGCTCGTAAGAGAGTCAGATGTACAGATTCAAGGGGTGTTATTCGTCATGCCTGAGGTAGAGGGTCCATGTGGTGATCCAAAATATAGCAGGCATGAGACAAAACTGCTCATGACACTGACCCGCAGCTCTGCTTATCTGCCCTTTGAGCCAATTTGTTAGGTATTATTTACTTGAAAGTAAAGAAAAATCAAAATTATTAGGCATTTCCCTTAGCTTTGTAGATATTAAATAAAAATTGATTCTCTTCTTTGGCCTAGTAACTTCATTTCTGGAAATATAATCTTAAGAAATTCTCTGAAGGCAAAAAAAAAAAAATTATGTACAGAGACAACTGTCAAGGCACAATCTGTGATGATGCAGAAGATAATAACAATTACTATTTATAGAGTACCTACGTGCCAGGCACTGTGCTAAATGTTTCATATGTGTTATCGCATAGTAGCCACAAACATGAACATGATAGGTACCATTCTTATCCCCATTTCACAGAGAAAATGAGGCTCAGAAGGGTTAAGTTATTTGTTCAGGGTAATACAGCTATAAAATAGTAGTGTCAGACCGCAAACACAGGTAGTCGTAAACATTATGCTACATCTGCCCTAAAATAAGGATATCATATACATTTTTATGATGGAAAACTAAAAAACAGCATTATGGGAGTTTTTCTGAAATGTGGGGGAGAGTGTTATACTGTTAAGTGGGAGAAACATAAAATTATAAAATACAGTAGTATCAATACTATTAAAATATAATAGATTAAATATGTCAAAGTATTAATACTGACATACTTGAGTGGCAGGATTTTAAGTCTTCTTTATTTTTGGAATTGTCCCAGTTTGTATAAGTACATATTACTTTTGTAAGCTACAAAAAAGTTCTCCCATTTCCCAAATATCCTTTCTCTGAAAACTATCTCAGTCCTATTACCCTGGGATAGGGGAGAACTGGCTTGAGCTGGGCTGTCTTTCTAAGGAATGGATAGGGACTCCTTTCCCTATGCTGAGGAGACACAAGGGTAGTTAGCTCTGGGGACCACTGAAACCGAACAGAACGCGAGTGGAAAAGGGGCAACCGAAACTTGAGGTTTTGCTGCTCATATTTGCCAACTCAGCTGTCAGGATGCTGAGCCTCGTGAGCATATCTGCTCCGTCGGCTTTCACAGGTGATCGTGGATGGCCCCGGGAAAGCCACACATTGATAAACCTTGACCTTGGACCACAGGAACACCAAGAAGGAGCTTAATCGAAAGAGTCATTCTCAGATCTCAAATCTGAACTGCAAAAATACTGAGAATATCAATTTGTGACAGCTAGTTTCTGTTTTGCACTGACATTTCTTAACATTATCTTATCTCCCCAGCATGGAGGCAAAAGGGTGTTTTAAGCTAGCCAATCATTAAGTATGAAATGTCCGATCTCAAATCAAAAGTATAGTTTATTATACATCAAACAAGAAGCAGTACAATTAATTAAAGTATACGCCTAAACTATCGACATAGTTTTGTCATCTTAATAATGGTAGCTTGTTTATGTCAGCAGCAAAAAAGCCTGAAGAGCAAGTGGCAAGGAAACTGCAAAAGGTGTTTCCCACAGCTTGTGGAGAATTGAATATTTTTCCTTGCAAGAAGTGGTCCAAAGTCTGGAAGAAGCGGCAGTCAGTTGGTGCAAGGTTTGGTGAATACGGTGGATGACAGAGAGTTCCCAAGTACATCTGCTGTATTTTGAGCAGCACTGTTTGTGTGACATGTGATCAAGTGCTGTCTTGCAAGAGGATTGGCCTGTCTCTATTGACCAATCTCAGCTGCTTAATCACAAGCATCTTCATCATTGCGTCCAATTGGTTGCAGTAGACATCCACTGCAATGGACTGACCAGGTTTCATGAAGCTGTAGTGGATAATAGCAGCGCTGGACCACTAAACAGACACCTTTAGCTTTTTTTGGATGAATATTCAGTTTTGGACTATGTTTCGGCACTTCCTCTTTAACCATTGTGCCAAATACTTGCAATTATCAAAAAGAATACATTTTTCATCACACGTAACAGTATGGTGTAGAAATGGTTTACCTTTATGTTGTGACAGCAAAGAAAGGCAAGCTTTGAGACAATTTCTCTTCTGACACTCATTTAATGCATGAGGTACCCACCTATTCAGCTTCTTTACCTTGCCAATTTGTTTCGAATGATCCAATATTGTTGAAACAATGACGTCAAACCTTGCTGCTAATTCACTGAGAGGTTGAGATGGATTCATTTCCACTACAGCTTTCAGCTCATCATTATCCACCTTGGTCTCAGGTCACTCACATGGCTCATTTTCAAAATTAAACTCAACCAGAACAGAACTTCTCAAACCATGGATATACTGTGTGTTCATCAGCCACATTCTTCCCAAACACTTTATGTCTGTGCTGCCTTGGTTCCACGATGGAATTCATACTCAAAAATAACACAAATTTTTGACTTATCCATGGTTTCACAAAAATTGCTCTAAAAAAAATTTGAAAGATAATCACAAGCCAAACTGTGCATTTGAAAGAATGAGAATGTACCTTCACAACGAAAATAAAACAAGAAGTGTGAAAGTGAAATGTCAGAGATATCAACTGTCAGACTTGGTACTTAAGGAAATCGGACATCTCATACTTAATAACCTAATATAATTTTCTATAGGAGTGATTCTAGTCCAGAGAGTCAACAATTAACTAATACCTGTGGTGCTTGGCAAAGTGGTTATTTTCTGCAAATTCTCTAGCAGAAGACCCAAGTTTGGGAAAGTCATCTTCACAGCCTGGAGGAGTTTTACCAAACTCTCAGCAGTCAGGGTCTTCTCTTCAGTCATTCTGTGCAACAAATTTTCTATTGTCTCCTTGGGTGTCCCGCCCTCACAGCAATTCAGAATCACCTGCAGTGGCAAGCAATCAACAAGACACCAGTTACTGGCAATTTGAAATTTCTCTGACACAGCACTGAAAAACCCAGCAAGATGGCATTATGGGACGCCCTGTCTCCAAGTCCTCTTCTACTGTTCTCTAGCACTATTTTTTTCTTTTTTCAGTTTCTTCCTTATTCTGTTTCAATAAAAATCCAAAGCATTCTCCAAACAAATAACTAAATCTTTCTTTCTCAATTGCAGGTCTATGTATATTTTCTGCTTCAAACAGCTTGTGTTTTGTGAAAATACTCTTAAACTAGGCCTGTATGATAAAGCAAAGTAACTTATATCTAACTTAGTTCTCTAGTTTGTTTAGACACTGAGACTGAGAAACACAGCCTGGCAATTAATCAATATAGTATAATGTTTTTCAATCTCTATTCAGTAGTTCATGTTATTGGCAGAAGCTGTAATTTCAGAGTAATTCTATTATTTTATTTCCTTTTACTTTATTTGCATAGTAATTTGAGTATCCAGATAGTTTATAGATTAGTCTGTGGACTCCAAAATAATAGATTTTAAGTGCCTTTCTGGATTATTTTTCTTGTGAACTCTTTATTATCCATTCCTCTCACTCTCAATGGCCATATACATCAGTTCCAGTCATGATTCAACAATTCCACTCCCTTGCTCTTCCTTGGTGTGCTAGAGGATTTTCTGAGTCAAAAGGGCACAAAGCTCCAGCAAAAGGTTGAAAACTAAAACACATGACAGACATTTTATAGATATTTTCCTATTATAATAGAACTATTTCTTAATGGACTATGACACAGTATGCATAACTTGGCTCTATGGAACTGATAAAGCAGGGGATTATTTCAATATATGCAATCTACGATCCACAGTGACAAATTTTGAGCCTTCCTTTGGGAAAACGCCAGCTCTCAGGAGAAAGTCAAGCAGATCAATCATGATAGTACGCCAGAGGCCGTACTAACTCCCATTAACTCCCATTTTAAAATAATGAATTTAATTTTAAAACCAAATCGGCTTTACATATATGAAAGGAACATATATAAAATAAGTCAAATTGTCATAGTCCTTGTCAGTACGGAACAGTCATTGTCTTTAAGGTCTAATATATAGATTTCTACTAACTGAATCATAATTTAAAATTTAAGAGCTTTATCTAAAAACCATATGGATTTCACCACTAAATCTTAGTTCCTAAGCAATAATCTGATACAAAATGAGGCAATCAGATACTGTTAAGAGCAGGTATGGGCTTTAAAGCCAGTCAGACCTAGTTTGAACCCTAGTTCTATTATGTATTGCCTGTGTGACCTTGGGCAAGTTATCTAACTCACTGAACCTTATTTTCCTCATTTGCAAAAGAAGATAACAATACCAACTCTTGAACAGCTGATATGAGGATTCTGGAAAATGAAGGTGCTGTTTATAGAGCCTAGCATAACTCCTAGGGTATACATGATCTTTAAGAAATGATAGTAACACTATCATTATTATGATATTATTAGGGAGCAGTGTGCACAGTGGTTAAGAAACTGCCTCAATTAGAAGCCTGGGACCCAGTACAAGCCCCAAACAGCTGTGTCTCTGGGTGAGCTGCTTAACCTCCCTAAGTTTCTGTTTCTTCATCTTTAAAATGGATAAAGAAATGGTAATATCCACACCTTCATAAAGCTGCTGTGAAGGTAAAATTCAGTAATGTTTAAAAGGTCCTCAGCACATTGCTTGGCACACAGTAAGCAATAAATGGCAGCTATCATAATTACTATTTTTTGTCTGTTTCTAGTCCTGAAGTAAAGACTTTCCTATTTACCACTTCTTACAGAACCCAAGGTGTTTATAAAGATCATGGCATCCATGATTAGCATAATTTCATAACAGAAAAAAGTTCCAAAGAGGGTGCACATTTCACATGATGTCAAAGCTACTCGACATTCACCTCTATACTCCCACTTTGTTAGTTTGCTTCAATTTCCATGAGAAGGAATAGCTTAATGAAGCTCTGGTGGAACTCCAATCTTAAGAAGTGTTTTTGTGATTTATAACTAATTTAAGTTCTTCTGCTTCAGCTTTCTCTATCAAGTAAACTGAAAGTGACAGAAGAAAATGACAGTGTGGTCTATCTTGCTTCAGAGAATGAGGCTGAGCTGGGGCTCTACCTATGAATGTCGTTTCACCAAGATAATGAAACAGTTCAAAGGACACATTCAATCTAAGTAATAAGGAAAAGGTTTGAATGAGTAATTGAATGAAATCACTAAAGAGGGAATGTGAAACTTCTAGAGCTATAAGCAACTTACTTAAACTGAGTGCCTGAAATGACAATCTGAAGTCTAAGGAGAAAACAAGAGTTTAATCTTTTTTTTTTTTTTGTATATAATCTTTCTCTAAGAAGTTCAAAGGGCTTAAAATTTTGAAAAATAGAATTTGCAAAATACAATTTTGAGACTGAAGGTTACCCCCATTATTTATATACACACATATATATGTGCAATATACATTCGCTGAGAAAAATGAAATCTAGGATCCAGTCCTCACTATAAATCCAGTGCTTGGCCATTATACCAGTGGTTTTCTAAAAACATTTAAGTCACTTCCCACAGTTTTAAGAATTGATGCCACAAAAGTACTCTATCCCTAATTCCTTCTTTCCAGATATAAAAATATTTTTAGCACAAAGTTGAAATCAATAACACCAACAAATATAGTTATCTAGTTGCCTTGAGAAGTCATGCCAGCAGTTTTATGAGGACTTTAGTAGCTAGCTGGTGGGAGAGTAAATTGGTACAACCTTCCTGAAGGGCAGTCTAGCAATATGTATGAAACACTTGAAAATTTTTACACTTTCTATTCCAAAAGTCCACTTCTTAGAAATTATTCTAAGGAAATAATTTAAGAAGTATGTAAAGATTTGTGTGCAAGCATCTGCTCTACATCATTTATTATAGCAAAAAAAAAAAACTGGAAACAAATACTCAACAATGAAGAATTAATGAATTACGGTATGTCCATCAGACAGGGTACAATACAACTATCAAAATCCATATTGTAGGTATAAAAATGTATTAACATATTAAATAAAAAACCAAGTTAGAAAACTGTATGTTTCATATAACCTCATCCCAGGATGACTTAAACAAGAAAGAGTGGGAGCACATGATCCAAAATGTTAGCAGGGCTTATTTCTGAGTGGTGAGATTTGAATTCTTTTTGTTTTTCCTTGTTTCCCCAGTTTTCTACATATTAACAGGACAGCACATCACTTCTGTAAGGAAAAAAAGTATCATAATAACTACAAATTTTCCTTAACATTTCAGCACCTGGTGTGGCTATTTGTAGTAAAGATTTATTGAGTCAGAGCAGGAACAGCATATATCCACCCATCCACCCAACCAGCCACGGGATGGCTCAATGTGCAGGGACCCCAGTAGCTGCTGCAAGGGATACAATGGGGCATGAAACAAGGATCTGAACGTCAAGGTGCTTGCTATGCAGGATGTATAAAAATACTGCAAGGTATTGTGATGTGCCACAAAAGTTGTTTTTTTTTTTTTTTTTTTTTTTTTTTTTTAAAGTGCTATATCAATTCAGAGGCGGGAGGAGATACTTGACACGGTTACCCTTTTTTCAGCACTAGTCAGGAGTTCCTCCTTGGCTGTTTCCAGGAACTCCAAAATAGGTCTCAGCTGTGTTACACACTGTATCAGGTCCTCTTTGTGTTCTAGTAACAGAACAGACAAGGTCTTTCCCTCCTCTGTGCTCCCTGGGGGAGAAAGAGTTAGAGACACACAAGAGAAGCTAGTCAATTTGAAGAAAATGACAGCATGGTTTGTCAAGAGAGATCTAACAGAATAGTAAAGTGATTTTCAGCTTATTCTGAGCACCTGAATGTGGAATCTCTTTCACAGAGGAAAATACTTTATTATTCTGTTTAAACTCTATGAAAGGAAAAATGTTTCATTTATCTGTCGGAACACAAAGCTGCAGAGCCAGCCAGAGGTTAACTTCTGGTTGGCAAGGCCAGTGCTTTGTACCTAACCCAAATGAGAGAAACTTCAGTCTTTAAGTGCTGTCAGCAAACCAGTTCACCCTGGGCACTCAAGTCATTGATTTGGATGTGTGGCTTTTTGAAGGGCGGGAGAACACTGATGGCATTCTCCAGCTTCAAGGTATCAGACTAGTTAACCATGGGATAGAAATGGGGACTCAAATTTAGTTTGTATACATTTAACATGCAGTTTCTGGGATTACATGTAGAATTTATGTGAAAACAACTTAATAACTAAGCCACCAAAGAAATGTATCATTGGAATAAACTTCCCAGAATAAAACTCAGTCATTCCAGTGGACAGGAATTTTCTCCTACCTTTTGGCTGCACTGTTTCTACATCTTCTGGCTTTCTGCTTAATAGCGCTGTTTTCACTGCAGGATTAGAATCTTGATACAACCTCAACAGGGACACAACGGCCTGCACATCCAGGCTCTCATCTCTTACTTTATCCAGGATTCTCTGGAATGTTGAATGTCCTTCTTCACTCTCAAGACACTTCATTATGGTCTAAGGAACAAAAGTATCCAGAAAGAGAGATTAGCCAGCCATAAGAACCACATGCTACTCTTGCATTGGCAAGCAAGGCCCTCAACAGTTTGATCCTTACCCACTGCACTTCCTTCCCCAGCAGCAAGTCCAACACACCCTGCTGTCTCATGCTCCCACGCCTGTCTTCTGGAGGACTCCTATTCCATGATTCCACCCTCTCACTCTGCTTAGGGGTTACCTCTGCTGGGAAGCCTTTCCCAACCATGGACCCCACCTCCTCTTTACTGCTTTTTTAATTTTTTGAGACAGAGTCTCACTCTGTTACACGGACTAGAGTGCAGTGGCATCATTGTAGCTCACTGCAGCCTCAAACCCCTGGGCTCAAGTGATCCTTCTGCCTCAGGCTCCTGAGTAGCTGGGACTACAGGCGCACACAACAATGCCTGGCTAATTTTTCTATTTTTTGCAGAGACAGGGTCTCGCTCTTGCTCAGGCTGGTCTTGAACTCCTGACCTCAAGCAATCCTCCAACATCAGCCTCCCAGAGTGTTAGGACTAAAGGTGTGAACCACCAAGCCTGGCCTCTCTTTACTGCTTTTAATTCTGTACTTGTCACACTGTCTTATAATTATTCATTTTTTTCCTATTAGACTTCTTGAAGACAGGATTGTGCTTTCTAGAGCCCTGTAACCTCAGCAACTAGCATGGCCTGATACACATAGTAGGTGTTCAGTGAATTTTTAACAAAATGCACTTCTTACCTAATTATACCTTTCTGAATCTTACAACATTTTGAGTATTTCTTGGGCAAGGATATCTGAATTTAAATTGAATGAACTGTCATTTTATTATTTGAGAATGCAATTAAAATCTCACAATTTAGGAAAAAAGAACACCTTAAGTCATTTACATTACAGATGATAGACTATTTAAAAAGACATAGGCTTTATTAATTTTAGATATATTCTGTAGCAATTAAGGTTAACAATGTGTTGGCTTGTCGTTGCCTGCTGTAAGAAGAACATATGATTCACATATTAATTATTCCATGTTAATCACTGCTTCCAACCTGAAGGGGCTTCATAGTTTCCTCCCCTAACTAACATTGTTTACACAACAAGCCTTGCCTCCTCTGGCCTTGTGCCATTTGACCTTTCAGTGGCATTTGGCACTGCCATTGCCTCTGTATCACAATTCTCTGACTTCAGTAACACTGAAGCATTTTGGAAAAGATCTCTGACTGCTCCTTTTCAGCCTTTCCCACTGGTTCTTCTTCCAAATCCATAACTATAAACAGTACCTTTAGAGAGATTTTATCTTTCTGCCCTCCTCCCAAATAAACAGAATTATAAACGAGTTAGACCTTGAGTTTCTTTTCTTTGCTTTATCTTGCTTCCTAATCACAGAATGGCTGTATAAAACTAAATTAAACATTAAAACAGTATCCTGTTTTTTGGTCATCTCCAAAAGCAAACATAGATAAAACAGTTTAATAACCCACATTAAGATATCATCAGAGTAAGTAACTTCCAAGAACCTAAGGTAACTCATCTTCTATTTAAAAAATAATAAGGCTGGGCACAGTGGCTCATGCCTGCAATCCTGGCACTTTGGGAGGCTGAGGCAGGAGGATTGCTTAAGGCCAGTGGTTTGAAACCAGCCTGGGCAACATAGTGAGACCCCATCTCTTTAAAAAAAAATAGCTAGGTATGGTAGGGTACACCTGTAGTCCCAGTTATTTGGGAGGCTGACGCAGGATGACTGCTTGAGCCTAGGAGTTTGAGGCTGCAGTGAGCGATGATCACACCACACACTCCAGTCTGGGCAATAGAGCAAGAATCTATCTCATAAAAAAAGAAAAAAATAATAAAAAACAACAAATAAAGCCATCAGTTGAATGCTTAATCCCCTTTGGTCAAATTAAATCAATTTTCATGCCTTTGTTAGTCGGCCTATAATCTTTTCAAAATGCCTTTTCACTAATGCCCACAGGGACCCTGTGTCAGGAAGCCTCTAACATGGCTCCCAGTGATCCCTTACCCAGGTACTCATGCCCTTGGGCCGTACCTCATGACCTGCTTCTAAGGAAGGGAATATGGCAAAAGTTACAGGATGCCACTTTAGAGGTTCTGTTACTATGACTTCTATCTTGCCTGTGCTCTCTGTCCGTGCTCTGGGAGACGCAGGCTGCCGTACTGTGAGCTGCCCTATGGAGAGGCCCACGTGGAAAGACACTAATGTCTCCAGCCAACAGTCACTGAGTAAGCTTGGAAGCGGATCTTCTGAAGCTTGCCAACAGCCATGTGAGTAGGCTTAGGAAAAGATACTCCCTCAGCTGAGCCCTGAGATGACTGCAGCCCTGGCTGACACCTTGATTGCAGCCTTGCGAGGGACTCTGAGCAGCTAAGCTGCACCTGGATCCCTTACCCACAGAAACACTGAGGTAATAAAGGTTTGTTTTTAGCCGTTAAAATTTAGAGTCATTTGTGACACAGCAATGGATAGTTCATACAGATACACTCCCTGCTGATACCCTCAGTAAACACGTTTCTTCCTCTTTATCTTCCCTTTCCTTTCTTCCTTTCTTTTGTGCATTCTAACTAACATGGCACATAGCTATCTCATTCTATCCTAGGCCAGGTTTTTTCCATGTGAAGCTCTGCGAATATCCCAAATCCACCTGTCTCAGTTTCCAATTTGTCTGGCATTATCATTTGCGCCAGTGGGGAAGAGCAGCTCTCATCAATGGTGGCGTCTGATGCGCTTCTCATTATCCTCTCTGCTGTCTCCCCTCTGCAGAACTACTCAGCAGTGAAATTAAAACATTTGTTCACTTCATTGCTCAGCAGTGATGCTAGAGTGACCATCTGGGAAGAGAAGCAAGGGTGGGCTGATGAAAGGGCCAGGAGAGGGCAGTCAGCTGCCTGGACAGCCCTGCTCTCTGCTCTTTCTTCCAGAACCTACTGGGGAGCTGCACCAGAGCCAGAGCTATAGCTGTTCCTCCATCAGCCTCTGAGCTGCCTGGGGCTCTGCAGTGGGGGGAGCAAGCCCTTTTCTGAAACAGCGTCTCTGCCTCAACAGAAGGTGTCACACATTAGGACAGGCCGGGGTTCATCAATTGCTACCATGTAACAGAGCTCCAAGAGAGGAACTAAAACAGTTTTGTTAAAAGGGTAACGTTCTTTAACCATACAGTTGGAACTAACTCCTTTAATTCTCAGGGTTAAAGGTACTTCACTGAATTCACGCTAATTCATGGTCACACGAGTAATCAAAGTACTCTAGCTATAAGTGAAATATAGGTAAATATATTTACAGATGAGAAAGTTTTCTTTGTATATGTGAAAAACCATTTAATCTTTCCCTTAACTCAAATCTTTTAATTGAATTCACTTATTTTCCCCAACTATTTGCCTACTGCCTTCAGATTTGTTTGAGTTACACTCTATTCCTGTTCACTCAAGCCTCCTTTGACGGCTGAGGGCCAGGTGGTGGCAATAATGACACAAACTACAACTGCTCACCACCATCCAGGACACTGCAGACATACCACCTACTTTCCTCCTCATACCAGTCCCAGGAGGCATTACTACTACTGCCATTTTAGATGAGAGGCAGAGAGGTTCAGTCACTTGCCTGAGGTCACAGGTATAGTACGTAGAGCAGCCTGGATGAAATACTGTGTTCATTCCATACCTCTGGCACCCTCGCTCCCAGATTTGAAATGTAATCAGATCTATTTATACTGGTTCTATTGGACTTACCAGAATCAACATTGCTTCAAACACTGGGTAGTATCTAGACAATCTGTACCATTTTTCTTGAATTCAATGTTGAGTATAGAGACTGGTACACAGTAGGTACTCAATAAATGTTTGTTTAATGAAATTCCCTTCATAAAACCACTAGCCCCTCTATCTATGGCTGTATATCTTAGACTTAATAACTAACAGAGAGATTTGAAAAAATAACTATTTCCACCTCTCTCAGACCAGCAAAGTGAATCCCATTAACTCACTCTCAAGAGGGTTCCCCAACAGTGTCAGTGAAGACAGTCCTCAAAGCACAGACCTGCACTACTTGACAAACCCCCAAAGAGGCGGACACAGTTGAAAACATCAGATTCACATGGGAGAGGAGACTTGTTTGCCTTTGAAATAAAGTTGAAGGAGAAAAAAAAAAGCTTTGGGAGTCTTTCTAGAACGTTAGGTGAAAAGTGGATCAAAAAGCCCAGAAATCAATAGTAGAAAAAGTTATCTCCTTATTTTAGTCAAAGACCTGCTTTGCTGTATACCCAATTAATTAAAAGCAGAGACATGGCTAGGAATAAAGAAGGAAGACAATTAAAAGTTCTAGCATAAAAACTGAAAAAAAGTAGGAGTTTGGCTTTAAATAAAGGTTTTACTTGGCTCAGCCAGAGGTCAATAGTGACCTCTTGGGTCACCATCTGCTTTTCTAATGGGTAGGGGGATATCACACGGAGATAAAGATAGGCAAAAGACAGTTTCCCATCCCAGCCCCCAAGAGATTTCTCCTTAATCAGTTTTGGCTTTGGTTTCACACAACTCAAGCAGCCCAGCCTCTTCTCATGTGGCTGCAATCGCTGCTCGGGGAATGGCTTTGCCACCTTTCATCACTGATCGCAGGAAAGAAAACAATCAGGACACTGGTTCATGGTGTTCTCCCTGCACTCCGTGCAGCCCGGCTGTACACTCTACCTGTGTTTCAGAAAAGGAACAGGCTGGTCCATCTCAACCAGAACACCACATCACTCACAAGCCTTAACAAGCCTCAAAATTAAACACTGAGGGGTAGATTATTTTTAATGGTAAGCTGTCTCAAGTTATATTGTGATGATTAACCAAATAACAACAACCAACAACCACAAAACACCACTCAAAGCTCTTTGGGAGCTAAAATGTATAAATAGAGGAACAAAAAATTCCAAACAAGCTTTGAAATTGTACAGAAATGTAAAATAATGTTACAAGTGAACAGTTCTTAAATGCTCTCATCCCTGAAGCCTTATGGTGATTTCTGTAATTTGGTGACTCCTGTGCACACCTCCCCCAAAATTCACATGTGTGGCAGGATTTCTTTGCTATCAAGACACTCCATAAGGATAGGGATCAAGTCTTAAGTTTATTTTCCTAGCAACCAGCTCAGTGTGTCTGGCACATGTCAGTTACTCAGTAAGCAGCTGCTGAATCAAAGGATAAGCAAAGAGTAACACTTGGGAAAGGGGTGTTCAGAAGTCTCTCACAACACTGAAAGGTGCCAGCACAGACATTATGACATCTGCAATCACATACTATGAGTCTCGTAAGCCATTAACTTCTTCAGCCGTGCTTGTCAAAATGTGATCTACAGACACCAAACAGCAGCCCATGGGGAACTTGTTAAAGATGCAGATTCCCAAGCTCTACAACCTAAGAATCAGACTCTCTGGAAATGAGGTCTGGACGTAAACATTTTAACAAGCACACCAGATGATTCTTATATAGATTGCACTGTTGGTCTAAGACAGATTGCTTCATACTAGACACTACCTCTGCAGTTCAGGAAGCTACTTCCAAATGGATGGTGGTACCTATTTGAAAGCACGCCTTATAAATCAAGCTTAAATATTAGGTTATTAAGCATGAAATGTCTGATATCCTTAAGTACTAAGTTTGACAGTGGATATCTCTGACATTTCACTTTCATAATACATGTTTTATTTTTATTGTGAAGGCTTCATTCTTTCAAATGCACAGTTTGGCTTTTGATTATCTTTCATATTTTTTAAGAGCAATTTTTGTGAAACCATGGAGAACTCAAAAATTCATGTTAATTTTGAATATGAATTCCGTTGTGGCACCAATGTAGTGCAGACAGCTTGAAATATCAACCAAGTGTTTGGGAAGCATGTGGCTAATGTACACACAGTATGTCAATGGTTTAAGAAGTCCCATTCTGGTGAGTTTAATCTTGACAATGTGCCACGTGGGCAACCTGAGACCAAGGTGGATAATGATGAGTTGAAAGCTGTAGTGGAAACCAATCTATCTCAACCTACGTGTGAATTAGCAGCAAGGTTTGATGTTAGTATTACAACAATATTAGACCATTTGAAACAAATTGGCAAGGTAAAGAGGCTGGATAGATGGGTTCTGCATGAAGTAAACAAGCATTAGAAGAGAAATTGTCTCGAAGCTTGCCTTTCTTTGCTGTCACGACATAAAGGTGAACCATTTCTACACCATATTGTTACACGTGATGAAAAATGGATTATTTTTGACAATCGCAAGCATTTGGCACAATGGCTGGATAAAGACAAAGTGCTGAAACAGAGTCCAAAACCCAATATTCATCCAAAAAAGCTAATGGTGTCTGTTTGGTGGTCCAGTGCACCATCCACTACAGCTTCTTGAAACCTGGTCAATCGATTACAGCAGATGTCTACTGGAACCAATTGGATGAAATGATGAGGATGCTTGCAATTAAGTAGCCAAGACTGGTCAAGAGAGACACGCTAATCCTCTTGCAAGACAACGCTGGACCACATGTCACATAAACAACACTGCTCAAACTACAGAGGCTGATCTTGGAAACTCTCTGTCATCCACCATATTCACCAGACCTTGCACCAACTGACTACCACTTCTTCCAGGCTTTGGACCACTTCTTGCAAGGAAAAATATTCAATTCTCCACAAGCTGTGGGAAACACTTTTCACAATTTCCTTGCCACTCGCTCTCCAGGCTTTTTCACTGCTGGCATAAACAAGCTACCATTAAGATGACAAAACTGTGTTGATAGTTTAGGTGCATACTTTGATTAATTCTACTGCTTCTTGTTTGAGATATAATAAGCTAAATTTTTTATTCAAAATGGGACATTTCATATTTAAGGACCTAATCATCACGTGTCAGAGTAAATGACC
This sequence comes from Lemur catta, assembly GCF_020740605.2. Classification (NCBI taxonomy): domain Eukaryota; kingdom Metazoa; phylum Chordata; class Mammalia; order Primates; family Lemuridae; genus Lemur; species Lemur catta. The sequence continues at coordinate 111,090,346 of NC_059130.1, forward strand.
ATGGCACCAGGGTATTATAAGGCATTCAGTGAAAAGGGAGTTTCAAGGTCTACTAAGTCTAAAAACACTGAGTTAATGTACAAACAATAGCAGTTGTTACCTATTGATCTCCTACTATGTGCCTGGCATTTTACTATGAGTTTTATATAATTAATTCACAACAATCCCATGATGTAGGTGATAGTATCCCCCTTTTATAAATTAGGAAACTAAGGCTTATAACGAGTAAGTTGCTTAAGGTCACAATGCTAGCAAATGATAGAGCTGGATAAATAAATTTTATATCCAATATATTTACAGTGGAGCACTACTCAGCAAATTAAGAATGAATATGCAATAACATGGATGAATCTCAAAATAATTATGCTGAATGAAATAAGCTAGACAAAAAATACATAAAACTCCATTTCTATAATACTCTAGAAAATACAAACTTATGCACAGTGACTGAAAGCACATCAGTGGTTACCCAAGGGATGGGCAGGTAGAAGGGCAGGAGAGAGGGATTACCAAGGGACAGGAAAAAACTGAGGGCGACAGATATGTTTACCATCTTGATTGTGGTGATAGTTTCAGGGCATATACCAAAACTTATCAAATTATATACTTTAAATGTATACAGTTTACTCTATGTCAATCATACCTCAATAAAGCTGTCTAAAAGAAAGAGAAAGAGCAGGAGAGAGAGGAGAGCCTAAGAACACAGCGGCACCTCCCTAACTCTACATTTAATTTAAACTATGTTCTTAAAGTATCTTTTCCCTTTTTCTTTCTGAAGTTGAGAGATTTATCATGGACTACAACAGAATCAGTTTTAAATACAGCCACCAAGTGATTTGTAGAGCTCTTACTCTGACCTCTAAAGCCGAGGAAGAAATAACATAAGCCTATAATGATCACCAACAGTGAACTAGTGTTATTTCAAAGTACTATTAATGTTATTGCCATCAAAAGATTAGAACAAGAATTGGAAAAAAAGAAATGTTGAACAAATCCATGAATAACAGACATTTCTTATGCACCTGCTATGTGCCAGACACTTCTTTTAGGTACACATGTTAAAAAAAAAATGCTTAAGACACAGTTCAAATGAGTATAGACGTGATTCTAATAACTTGAGTACTGCTGATCCTAAGGAATACTGTTACTCCTCTGTAGCCAGTTAAGTGGAAAGGAAGCCTTAAGAGAAAATGAAGAGGTGTGTCTATAAGCTATCAAGGTAACAAACTAATGACAAAAATGATGGATTGAACAGTTAAGAGACCTGCAAGTGCAAAAATGTAAAACCATAATGTCCTTCAGCATAATCGGTACAGAGAGTACCAAGGATTTACGACTTGAAACCTCCCAAAGAGAGTCATCAGGGTTAGGCCAGCCTTGTAAACAGCTGGCCTCCAAAGAAAACAATTCATAGCCAACTGTCGATTAGCAAGGTTAAAATAAATATTAGACCTTGAATTTGTTTTTTTAAAAAGTAATTTGCTATGGATCAGGAAAACATTTAATTATTAGAAGGCATTTATTGCTTTAACACTAAATTACCTACATGGGAGGACTGACCCAGAACACTCCCACCAGAGGAGCAAGCCTGCTGGGAGCGGCGCCCTCCCACTCTGCCAGCAGCCTCTCAGAATGGGGAGGCAGGGCTGGGAGAAAGGGGAAGCCAGGGAGTTTTAAAGTGGCTGTGGAGATGAATCCTGCAGGGTCAGGGATGAGGAATCAGGTAGTGCAGGAGCACACAGGTGGGGATGTGTCTCAGCTGAGTTACCTACTGAAAAAAAGAAAAGGTCTGCTAAGACAGAGCATGGGAGCCACTTGGCAGTTTTCTAATTCCAAATATTTACACATATATGTATCATTTTTGCCTTGTTGATGAATAACTCAGCACAACTCAGTGTGTAAGGGAACAGCTCTAAAGCCCGAATGCTTAGTTTGAATTCTGGCTCAGGATCCTATGAGCTCTGTGACCTTTGCTAAGTGGCATCACCTCTTTGAGACAATTTTCTCATCCATAAAATTGGACTGAACAATAGTACCCACCTCAACAGTTTTTGTGAGGATTAAACGAGAATAATATGTACCAAACTTAGCATAGAAAGTACTCAATAAATGTTTACCATTATTATTTTTATGTCTGAAAAGGGCCAGTGTATTCCTAAACACTGGATACAATTAACTATGTTAAGTTTATATAAAGTCCTTTTTGTACATGTTTTGAGTATCTGTTGCTGTTTTGTTTCTGTTTTTATGGTTTAAATCTCTGATTTGGGGTTATCCATAACTACCTTCTGCTTCATTTCATCCTTGATTAATTAAGAGGAAATGCTATGATCAGTTGAGTATTCTAGATCAAAACTGGTTAGAAGCTGGGATTCACCTGGTGATCAAAATATAACTTCATTTTGTGGAACAGAATAGAGAACCCAGAAATAATACCATATTCCTATAACCAACTGATCTTCAACAAAGCAGACAAAAACATACACTGGGGAAAGAACACACTATTCAATAAATGGTGCTGGGAAAATTAGATAGCCACATGCAGAAGAATGAAACTGGATCCCTATCTCTCACTATATACAAAATTTAACTCAAGATGGATTAAAGATTTAAATGTAAGAAGACCTGAAACAATAAAAATCCTAGAAGAAAACCGAGGAAAAACTCTTCTGGACATTGGCCTAGGCAAAGAATTTATGACTAAGACCTCCAAAGTAAATGCAATAAAAACAAAAATAGACAAATGGGACTTAAATAAAAAGCTTCAGCACAGCAAAAGAAATAACCATCAGAGTAAACAGACAACCTACAGAATGGGAGAAAATATTTACAAATTATGTGTCCAACAAAGGACTGATATCCAGAATCTACAAGGACCTCAAATAATTCAGTAAGACAAAAAATAAACAACCCGGTTAAAAAGTGGGCAAATGACATGAACAGGCATTTTTCAAAAGAAGATATACAAATGGGCAACAAACATATGAAAAAATGCTCAACATGACTAATCATCAGGGAAATGCAAAGTGAAACTACAATGAGATACCACCCTACCCCTGTCAGAATGGCACTTATTAAAAAGTCAAAAAAACAATAGATGTTGGCGAGATGCGGTGAAAAGGGAACGCTTATATACTGTTGGTGGGAATGTAAATTAGTACAACCTCTACAGAGGTCAGCATGGAGATTTCTCAAAGAACTAAAAGTAGATCTACCTTTCGATCCTGCAATCCCACTACTGGGTATCTGCCCAGAGGAAAAGAAATCATTATATCAAAAAGATACCTGTACTTGTATGTTTATCACAGCACAATTCACAGTCGCCAAGATATGGAATCAATCTAAGTGCCCATCAACTTATGAGTGGATAAAGAAAATGTGTTACATATAAACCACGGAATACTACTCAGCGATAAGAAAGAATAAAATAAGTCTTTTGCAGCAACTTGGATGGAACTGGAGGTCATGATCCTAAGTGAAGTAACTCAGGAACAGAAAATAAATGCCACATGTTCTCACTTATAAGTGGGAGCTAAATTATGGCTACACAAGGGCATAGAGAGTGGTATAATGCTGCGGTCCCCAAACCCCAGGCCGTGGCCCAGTACCGGTCTGTGGCCTATTAGGAAACGGGCTGCCCATCACTACCTGAGCTCCACACCACCCTCCCCCCACCCTACCCATGACACCCCACCCCAACCCGACCCTGGTCCGTGGAAAAATTGTCTTCCATGAAACCAATTCCTGGTGCCAAAAAGGCTAGGGACCACTGGGATAATGGATTGGAGACTCACAAGGGGGGAAAGTGGGAGGGATGAGAGATAAAAAATTACCTATGGGGTACAATGTACACTATCTGGGTGAGGGATGCACCAAAAGCCCAGACTCCACCACTATATAATATACACATGTAATGGAATTCAACTTGTACCCTCTAAATCTCTTCAAGTAAAAAAAATCTAAAATACATATATTACTATATTGAACAATAAAATATATGTGTGTGCATATATATGTATGTGTATATATATAACTTCATTTTGAAAGTATCTTGCCTAGTACTTTCGCAAGACTGGCCCTTATGGAATAAATGTCCAAAAAAAGTTAAAGTTTCAAAAAACTGAAATACTGGGTTATTTTGCATTTTCATATTTCTGCCCCTTATGAGAAGTTGATAAGGTATCATGAGAACACTAAACTAGCAAACAAATAAAACTCAGAGGTACTTACCTCCTTCTGTGGGCCTTTAATTTCTGAACATACTTCTAGTCTTTTTAAAACATCCTGGGTAACCTTGAGTGCATCTGAGAAGATAGTTTCATTTTCTAGAAGAAAATTCAGCTGGTAGTGTTTCCTCTCACACTCTGAATGTAAAACAAAATGAAACAAACCAGCAATTCATTACTCGAAATGATGTTTTAAACATTTAAGCTGTCTGAGAACCTTCAGGTCATACACTGCACTTATGTGATATCTAGAATATCAATTATGAGTAACAGGCAACAGCACTCTCACGGCTTCCTTCTTTGTGCCATCCTCAGCCTGGTTAAAATAATGGGTAATTACCAGAAATGGTACATCATTATTTCAATACTGCTTTTCTGCTCTATTGTTCATTTTAGATTTTCAACATTCAAAAACACAGATGATTTTAAAAGAAGAATGCCCCAATGCATTGGATTTTGGTTTTCTACCTAACACAGTGGTCTTTGGTAAATTTATCAATGAAACATAAGAACTGGTTAATATCACTGAATCCAGTAATTGAAAATAGAAAGATTACACGACAACTGTTAAATGAATATTACCTGGTTCTGCGCTCGCCTCTTTTGCCTCACTAAAGGTTTGCACAACAGGGGCAGGGGAACAAATTTCAGCTGTATGAGGAGTCTCCACTGGGGTTTCTGTGTTCCCCTGAATCTCCTGGGCAGCGGGAGGATCCACACTCATCTCCTGTGTAACTGTATGGACTGCTTCCTCCGTCTCAGCCTTCATGGGGGCCCCTGGAGTGGCAGAAACCTCTGAGGAAGAATGAGGCTCTCCAGCACCTTCAGAGGAAAAGATTTCTACTTGAGGCTTCTCTGATTCCTTCTGGAATGACTCTGAGGATGGTGTAGAGACATCCCTTACCACCTGACCCTGAACAGAGCAGTTTACAAGGCTGGTCAGAAGATTTTTACAACTAACAGCCACATCAAACATCTGTAGGCTGTCAGCTAAAGAGATGATTTTGGAGAAGTTGTGCTTGCCCACGGGGAGTCTGCCAGTGTACATCATTTCTAACAAGAGGGCAAACTCCTCAGGGCTCACCACTGAGGCATCGATGGAGATGGTGTCTGTGTTGTCCAGCAGGGTTTTGAACAGGAGGCTGGCGGCAGCCAGGACTAATTTGTGAGCCCTGAAGTAAATGGTGCCAATGGAAATGGTGCAGTCACAGAACTGCTGCTCCTTGCACAGAGTGTAGAGCTGCTGCAGCAGCTGCCGGCTATAGTTGGGGAGCTCCATCGCGTCAGTTTTGCCCTGAGAACTTCTCTTATTCTCTTCTTCCAGAGTCTACTTTGTGAGGATCAGCCCTAGAAAAACCCACAAAATACCATGTTAAAAGATCACACAGGGAAATGCCTTGGATGAAATGCTGAACAAACAAAAAAGGCAATTCACTCATTCAATCAACAAATGTTGCTCAACAGGGCGGGGCAGTATGCCAGGAATACTAAATTATAATAATAATGGTCATTATAATCTTCATGTGTTTAACTATATGAAAGGGACTATGCTTAGTGCTTTGTATGGATGATCTCATTTGATCCTCACAATGACTCAGTGGAAAACATGTTATTTCTTTCCCATTTTACAGATGAGACTGAAGCTTGGAGGGACCGAGAGAACCAGCCTGAAGAAGAACAGCCATTAAATGGCATGCCATATCTCACTGACTCCAAAGCTGTAACCACACTACGGTAGGCCTTTCCTGCCCCCAAGAAGCTCTATAGCTACCTGGGGAAGACAAATACATAGACAGACTTGTAATACGATGTCCTCAGCTTATTCATTCTATCTGCACCACTGCAGGGAAGTCATCATTTCCTCCCTCTTAACATGCATTTTTCACTTGGTTTTCCTGCCAGCTCATCAGCCATCCTTCTCAGCTTCCTTGTTGGCTCTTCTTCCTCATCGTGCCCTCTAAGGTCTGGAGTGCTCCGGGACTCAGTCATCCCACCTCCTCTGTCTCATCTGGTTCCATAGCTTTGAAATTTCATCTAAATGCTGACAACTTTCAGATTTATATCTCTGGCTCAGACCTCTCCTCTGAACTCCAGATGTACACCCCCAACTACTTACTCAACATCTCCAATCAGAAACCTAATAGGTTTCTGAAACTTAACATACCCAAAACTCTCCTGCCACCTTCCTGACTTCACAATTCTGTCCTAGTTGTTCAGAACAAAAACCAAGTCATCCTTGACTTGTTCTTTTCTCATAGCCTATATCCAATCCTTTATAAATTCTGTTGGTTCTACCTTCACAATATATCCCAAATCCAATCACTTATCATTACCTTCACTGGCTCCACTCTGGTCAGTCCGAGTCATCATGGCCTTTCAGCTGGACTATTTATTTCAACAACCTCCTAACGGTCTCCATGCCTCCGCCCTTCCCCAATGCTACCCTCACCCTGTCTTCAGCCCAGCGGTCAGAGTGATCTATTTAGCACACAGCCAGATCTTGTCACTTCTTTGCACAAAAAGCTTCAAATGGCTCCCAGCTTTAGAATAAAAGTCAAAGTTCTTATAATGGCCTATAAAGCCCTTCCTAATCTGGCTGTCATCAGCTCTCTAACCTCATCTTCTACACTTTCCCCCTCACCCACTCTGCTCTAAGCGCACTGCCTTCCTTGCTGACCTTGGAGCATACACAGCATGCTCTGCCTCAGGACTGCCTCCCCTCTCTGCGTGGCTGACTGGCTCACTTCCCCCAGGTCTCTGCTCAAAGGCCGTATTATTAGTAAGGCCTTCCCTGACCATGTTCTTTAAACAACCTCCCCACCCCCCACCTGAGAACAGCCCACCCTCCCTTACTCTGCGTTGTTTTTCATCATAGCACTTATCACCTACTGACATACTGTATTTTTATTTATTATCTATCTGCTTCACTAAAATGTAAGCTCCATTAGGGTAGGAACTTCATTTTATCATCTACTGTATTCCAGTGCTTAAAATTCTGCTAAAGTAAATATTGTTGATTAGTTGGTGGAATGAATAAATAAGTAAAAGGAAATGTAATAATAGAGATTTGCACACAGAAACCCAGTCTGGAGTCCAGGAGTTAGAGTAAGCTTTAAGGAAGACATGACAGCTAGCTAGTGTGTTATAAGACATGGAGGCACTGATGAGGTAAAAAGAGTGGGAGGAAAAGGCAATTCTGGCAGGAAAGGCTGCATGAGGCACACAGATAAGAAAACATCCTGTAGTGGCGGGAGGAGGATTAGGAGCTGAGATTATTACTGGAACATAAAGCAGGGAATAGGGAGTGTTCAGAGATGAGTCTGGAGGGGCAGGCGGGGGGTTTGGCCATGGAGCAACATGAAGGCCATGCTTAAGAGCTTGGATTTTATCCTAAAGGCAATGAGGAGCCATAGAAGGGTTTGAAGGCCTTTAAGCAGCAAGTCGCAATGTCAGATACGCATTTAAAATATATCACCTCAGTGATACCTGCACAGAATTTGAGGGGGATAATGCTAGAGAAAGGCTCTATTATTGTAGGGGATCAAGGGAAAATCAATGAGGGCTTCAAGCAGGAGAAATGGTAGTAGGAGAAAGCCAAAAAAACATTCAGAAGGTATAACTGCCATGATTTAGGGACTGAATGGAGGTAAAGAAAGGAGAGAAACAACTCCCAGGTTCATGGTTTGATGAGCGGGAAGGTGATGAGATGATCTAGACAACACAGGAAAAGACAGTTTAGGGGAGAAGACATCTAGTTCAATTTTGGATTTGAGGATCTTATCTTTAAGGGTTCTTTGAGGAAATTGTATAATCTCACCTGATAAGAAAAAAATACACTAGGGGTAAAAAGATGTATGCCATAAAACAGTAATTGCTTTTGTTAGAGGATTATGGATGATTCTCTTTCTACATTTTCTGACATTTGAAACTGACAGACAAAAACAGAAATAAAAATATTTCCTTTAGGAGCTGAGATTAGATCATTCAAAGTTTCCAGTCTTAAGGAGCTTAGAAGGCACCACTCTGTCCTAACAACAATTAAAAAGCTGAACACACTGAAAAATCAACAACTCTTCTTAGATTCATCAGAGAAGAAAGGTCACAGGGCAAACCACTGTCCCTAAAATTAGAGACAGACAGGCGGACACAGAGAATCACAACTCAACACACAGAAACCAGTAAGCAAAAGCCTCTGTAGGAACAAGTTCCAGGTTAAGAAAACCTGAACTGTAACTGATGAACTGCTGGAGGCTCAGTGTGCACAACTCTGAGAGTTAAATTTCCAGGGAGATCTGGTCATATGGGGACTCCACGCTTCTATGAATTTTATCTCCTGGAGCTCTACCAACTCCTCACAATGAATATCGGGAAAAAAAATCCCCTCTTGCTTCCTGCAGGAGGAGGGGGAAAAGGAACCATTTCAAAATACACTGAAGCATTTTGTTCTTAGCAAGGCCTGCCCCTAGGAGAACCTATTTTACCAGAGCCTAACCTGCTTTGTTTTTATCAGGTTTTTCCCTAACCTATGTGGGGAAAAAGAAATACACAACTGCAGCCCCCTCCAGCTACCCTATACCACCTACGGAGCAAAACCACCTGAAAACACTTGTGAAGTTCACAGTGCAGGGGCACAGGCTCACCAAAACACTGAGACCTAATCATAGGATTACAGAAGGCTTCTCCCCCCAAACCATACCACCACATCACTAGAGGCCTATTTACATCAGTACATTACGTCCACCTTTTAATAAAAAACTATTAATACAAGACATACTAAAAAGCAAAACAAACAAAAAACCCAAAAATCACAAACAAAAAAGTGGTTTGAAGAGACAAGCATGAGATTCAGATACAACAAGAATGTTGGAATTATCAGACCAGGAATTTATAAAAACTATGATTAATATGCTAGGGGCTTTAATGGAAAAAGTAGAAAACATGTAAGAACAAATGGATAACGTAAGCAGAGAGATGGAAATTCTAAGAAAGAATCAAAAAGGAATGCTAGAGATAAAAAAAAATACACCATAGAAATGAGGACTGCCTTTGACGGGCTCTTTGGCAGACTGGAAACGACTGAGAAAAGAATCTCTGAGCTTGACGATGTAACAACAGAAACTTCCAAAACTAACAAGCAAAAGGAAAAAAAGACTAAAAAAAAAAAAGAACAGAATATCTAACAACTGTGGGAACACTATAAAAGGAATAACTAACGTAAAATGAGAATACCACAAAGAGATGAGAGAAAGAAACAAAAGCAATATTTGAAGCAATAATGACTGTGAATTTCCCCCAAATTAATGTCACATGCCAAATCACTGATTCAGGAAGCTCAGAGAACACCAAGCTCAGGATAAAAGTCAAAAACACTAGGATTATGCATATTTTGTTCAAACTTCAGAAAATCAAAGATGACCATGCTAACAAAGAAAAAAAAAAAGAAACAATACAATTTATTAATATCAGAAATAAAAGAGGATATATCACTACAGACCCCATGGCCATTAAAAATATAAAAGGAATTTAAGAACAACTCTGTGCCTACAATTAGGAAAACCTAGATGACTCGATCCAATTCCTTGAACAACACAATCTGCCAAAACTCACACAAGAAGAAATAGACTATCTGAATAGGCCTATATCTATTAAAGAAATTGAATCAATAACAACCTTCAATAAACTCTTCCAGAAGATAGAAGTAGATGGAATACTCTCTAATTTATTCTTTGAGGCAAACATTAACCTAATACCGAAACCAAAGACATTACAAGAAAAAAAAAACTACAGACCAATATTTCTCATAAACATAGATGCAAAAATCCTCAACAAAATATTAGCAAATCAGGCCAGGCATGACAGTTCATGCCTGTAATCCTAGCACTTTGGGAAGCTGAGGCAGGATGACTGCTTGAGGCCAGGAGTTCAAGACCAGCCTGGGCAACAGTCAGACCCCATCTCTACAAAAAATAAAAAAATTAGCCAGGTGTAGTGGCACACATGTGTAGTCCCAGCTACTCAGGGTAGGCTGAAGCAAGAAGACTGCAAGCTTTAGGTTGCAGTGAACTATGATGACGCCACTGCACTTTAGCCCAGGCAACAGAGTGAGACCCTATCTCAAAAAATTTAAAAAAAAAAAATTAAAAAAAAAATCAGCACATTGAATCCAAAAATGTCTAAAAAAATTTTGACCAAGCGAGATTTATCACAGGTATGCAAGGCTGCCTTAACATTCAAAAATCAATGTAATCATCACATCAAGAAGCTTAAGAAAAAAAATCACATGATCATATCAACAGGTGCAGAAAAAACATTTGGCGGAAATCCAATGCCTATTCATAATAAAATACAACTTCCAGCAAACTAGAAATAAAGAACTTCCTCAACTTCATAAAGAACATCTACAAAAAACCTACAACTAATATCATTCTCAACGGTGAGAAACCAGAAGCTTTCCTGCTGAGATTACAAACAAGGCAGGGATGTCCCTTCTCAGCATTGCTTTTCAACATTGTACTGGAAGTCCTGGAAATGAAAGGTATAGAGACTGGGAAGGAAGATATAAACTATCTTTGTTTTCAGATGGCATGACTGTCTATGTAGAAAATCCAAAAGAACTGACTAAAAAACTCCTGGAACTAGTAAGAGATTATAGTAAGGTTACAGGATATAAGATTAATATACCAAAGTCAATTGCTTTCCTATATATTAATACTAGCAATCAACAAGTAGAATTTGAAATTAAAAATAAATTACCATTTCCATTAGTGCCCCCCAAAATGAAATACTTAGGTATAAACCTAACAAAAATATGTACAAGATCTATATGAAGAAAACTGCAAACCTCTGATGAAAGATATCAAAGAATGAAATAAATGGGAGATAGTCCATGTTCTTGAATAGAAAAACTCAATACTGTCAAGAGTGCCAGATCTTCCCAATGACTCAGAATAGCCAGCTCAATGTTGAAGGAAAAGACCAGTGTTGGAGGACTGATACTACTGAACTTCAAGACTTCTATACAGCTACAATAGTCAAGACAGTGTGATACCAGTGAAAGAACAGAGAAGTAGAACAGTGGAACAGAATAGAGAGCCCAAAAATAGACCCGCATAAATATAGTCAACTCATCTTTGACAAAGGAGCAAAGACAAAATAATGCAGCAGATAGTCTTTTCAACAAATGGTGTTAGAACAACTGGACATTCACATACAAAAAAATAAATCTAGACACAGACCTTACACCTGCCACACACACACAAAAATACCCCAAAGTACATCAGGAACCTATATGTAAAATGCAAAACTATAAACCCCTAGAAGATGACATAGTTCTGAGAAAGCCCATGTTATCTTGAGTTTGGGTATGGCAAAGATTTTTTAGATATAACACCAAAGGCACAATGATGAAAGAAATAATTGATAAGCTGGATTTCATTAAAATTAAAAACTTTTGCTCTGCAAGACAAGAAAATGAAAAGACAAACCACAGACTAGGAGAAAATATTTGCGAGAAACATCTGATAAAGGACTATTATCCAAAATGTAGAAAGAACTCTTAAAACTGAACAATAACAAAATGAACAACCCAATTAAAGAATGGGCAAAAGACCTGACTAAGCAGCTCAACAAGGAAGATATACAGATGGCAAATAAGCATATGAAAAGATGTTCAATATTTTATGTCTTTAGTGAATTGCAAATTAAAACCAAAATGAGATACCACTGCACACCCATTAGAATGACCAAAACACTGGCAATACAAAATGCTGGAGAGGATGTTGAGAAATAGGAACCCTCATTCACTGCTGGTGGGAATGCAAAATAGTACAGCCACTTTCGAAGACAGTCTGGAAGTTTCTTACAAAACTAAATCATATTCTTGCTGCAGATCCAGCAATCACACTCCTTGGTATTCACCCAAAGGAGTTGAAGACTTACGTACACACAAAAACCTGCACATGATATCTATAGCAGCTTTATTCATAATTGCTATAACTTGGAAACAACCAAGAAGTAGGTACAATGGATAAACCATGGTACATCCAGACAGTGGGATATTATTCAGTGCTAAAAAGATAATGAGCTATCAAACCATGAAAAGACATGGAGGAAATTTAAATGCATACTACACTAAGTGAAAGAAGCCAGTCTGAAAGAGCTACATACTGTATGATTCCAACAATATGACATTTTGGAAAAGGTAAAAGTATGCAGACAGTAAAAGACCAGTGATTGACAGGCATTAGGGGAGAGGAAGGCATAAATAAGCAAATTACAGAGGATTTTCAGGGCAGCGAGATTATTCTGTATGAATCTATGACGGTGGATATATGTCATTATACATTTGTCAAAACCCACAGAATCCACAACACCAAGAATGAACCCTAATGTAAACTACAGACTTTGGGTAATAATGATGTGTCAATACAGGTTCATTGATTGTAAGAAATGTATCACTATAGTACCAGACATGGATGGTGGGGAAGGTTGTACATGTGTGGGAAACGGGCGCAGGAGTGTGGCTGTGGGTGGGGAGAGACATGGGAACCCTCTGTACTTTGTGCTCAATTTTGCCTGTACCTAAAACTGCTCTTAAAAATAAAGTTTATTAATTAAAATAAAAAATTTCTAAAATGCATATAAATTTTTCAGTTGTAACTACCCCAAATCCCATCTATACCATGGCACCTCACATTGCTGATCATTCATGTATTCATATAATTTTTTTAGCTTGCTCAAAGAGGATCTTTGAGACCACCTAGCCATACTGTTTGAGTTCTGTTTTAATATCTGTATTACAAAAAGGCATATATGCCTTTAAACAGATGAAGAAACAGTCCTAGGGGCTATATGACTTGCTGTAATAATAGTAGCAGCAGGAACAAGACTGAAATTTGTATCTCTTGGTATTTATGGAAAGAGGAAAAAAATCCATAAGATTTAAAACAAGTAAAAGTAGAAGCTGTCTTTAGAAAAAAAGGGATAACTGAAAAATTTTAAATTAACATTTTAATATTTGAGGAAAAATCAGAACAAGAATTCAATTTGTAAATGACAGAAAGCATAAACAGGCACTGATGAGGTTTCTCTGAGGAACAAATTATATCAACATAATGTGATTTTTTTCATAAGGCAGGACAGAAGCCTTGTGGATTACAGTAAATCAAAAGACTTACCTGGACATACATTAGATCTTTTTAAACATGCTTTTATAAGAAACAAGTGATTGGGATTATATTTTCAAGACAAAATAAAACTTAAAAGGTTGTTTTATAGTCATTTTTCTGGGGAGGGCATCCATATCAGACTAAAAAATAAGATCCACCAAGATGGAGAGGAAGATATTTTAAGCATTAACTGTAGGACTTCATGGTCAGAGTCATTCAATGTTTTTGTTAACAACTAAATTAGAAGAGAAAATAATAGAATAACTTTAGCAGAATGAGCAACTGGTCAAGGTTAAAAAAAAAATCAAACCAAATTAGTACCAATATACAGATACTAAAAAGATGGTTACAAGCTTGAACAATGAAAGCAGAATGGGGATTGTTAAGGCCAAAAACAATCATTGGTGGTCAAGGGCTACATAATGAATTTAAGTTGGCAACGGGTAGAAAGTTGAAAATTTACCGAGGTTAGGCCGGGCACAGTGGCTTACGCCTGTAATCCTAGCACTCTGGGAGGCTAAGGTGGGAGGATCGCTTGAGCTTAAGGAGTCTGAGACTAGCCTGAGCAAGAGTGAGACCCTCATCTCTATGAAAAATAGAAAAATTAGCCAGGCGTAGTAGCACAGGCCTATAGTCCCAGCTACTCGGGAGGGTGAGGCAAGAGGATCGCGAGCCCAGGTGTTTGAGGAGGTTGCAGTGAACTATGATGAGGCCACCGCACCCTAGCCAAAGCAACAGAACTAGACTTTTTCTCTGGGGAAAAAAAAAAAATTGCTAAGATTAATAGGAATTAAAGAATAGACTTGTGGCAAAATGGCACACTGAGCTGATGTAAATGGGTTTTTTCTCCCACTACAAATACACAGAAATGAGGATAAAACATAGTAAAAATGCTTTTAAAATATAGTCAAGCTTTAGGGGAAAGGGAAAGAAAAGAAAAGAAAAAAAGAGGAAATCCCCAGGCACCTGAAATGAAAGAGACATCAAAATCAAAGCTAGAACCGTCAGTGGGAGTTGAGACCATGGTGGCCCACAGGGGTTTCAAACTCCTGTACAATCCCTGGGCTTGGAGGAGGAAGCATTAATGCTCACATAAAGACTGCAAATGTAGCCTCGGGCAGGTAGAAGGTGGGGGAGCTAGAACCGAGACCCTTGCATAAAGCCCAGAGCCTCGAACACCTATCCGTCCTTGATACGCAGTCTAAAATATCTCTCTTCTCTGGCTCAGGGAAATGGTGATAAATGTTGCTAATTATCTAGGCCTTGAATAAGAGAAAAGCCACCCATAAGAAATCTTAAATGTAGGCTATGCCATACAGAAGTGTGGGATCCAAATTTACACTGTATCATACAGGAACTTGAGCTGAGAAATTAACCTAAAAACTGGTCTCTGGCATGTAGCAGAAAAAACAAAATTTCTTCCATAATCCAAAGCACAGGGATTCACACAGGAAAAAAAGAAAAACAGAAAAGAGGTTCATTATTACAAACCATATGTGGAAGACCTAAAAAGTAAATCTATAAAAGCTAACAGTAGAAAATGTCAGAGGGGAACTTTGAAGCAAGGGTAGGCAAAGACTTCTTCAACAATGCCCCAAAAGTTGAAAAAAGAGAATAAATTTGACTACAAAGGTATTAAAAGTTTTTGTCAAAGAACTCTATACAGATTAACAGACAAAGGACAGAAATGGGAGATAATATTTGCAAAGTTCAAAGGCAACAAGGAATTAATATCTAGAATATAAGAAATTATATATTATTTTCCTATAAATCTCAGGGAAAAAACTGAAATCCAAGAAATTATATATTCTTTCCTATAAATCTTAAGAACAAAACTGAAATCCAAAGGGAAAAAAAACAGGCAAATTGGCTAACAAGCAGTAATAGTAATTATTATGATAATAATAGTGGCTAACATCTATTTGATGTCTATTATAGTCAGGAAATGCTTTATATGCTTTACAGATTTTAACTCCTTTTATCCTCTTTACAACCGGATGAGGCAGATACTGTTATTATTCCTTTTACTAATGGGGAGACTAAGGCCCAGAGAGGCTGAGTAATTTCTCTAAGGTCTCACAGTAACATATGGTAGAACCTAGATTTGAACCCAGGGCATCATTGGTGGGTAGATAAATTGATACAGCTGCTCTGCAAAAGCAAACTGATAATATTTCATGAGATAAGTTGTGCATATATGCCTCGTGACCCAGAGATCATCCTCCTGTATGTGTATACTAGAAAAATTCTCATGCAGGTCCATAAGGAAATATGGCCAGAAAGATCACTGGGTCACTGTTTGTGGTACTAGGGAGATGAGAGGTAATTTAGATGCCCATCATGAAAAGACTGTTTAAGTAAATGTACAGATGTACGCTATGAAATATAGTGCATTATTAGACAGGAGAAACAACTAGCTATTCAGACAGAAACATGAATAGCTCATAAGGATTCAGTACTGAGTGAAAAAATAAACAGGATGAGCTCTAAAGTATAATACCATATATTAGATAAGGCTACATATGCAGTCAAAGACATTTTATCAAATACATTAGAGTGGATGCCTATAGGGGGATAGGGGAATAGGAACAGGAGTTGGAGGTGAGGGAGAAACATAAAACAAGAAAAGCTCCACCCTGATAGATAAATGCTGGAGTGTCACAGAAGAGGGTCCCTACCCTCTCCTCCACCAAAAGGCAAAAAATAAAAATAAAAAGTCACATGAGGAAAGGAGTCATGTAACTTCACCATGATGAAAAGTCATTAGACACAGATGAAACATCATCTTAAAGAACTGAAAACTACAAAAATTATAGAATACTGTAAAAATGCTAGAAATTAATTGTGCTTCATTTAATAAACAAGCAAAATGAAATAATGCTATAATGAAAGAGCAAGACAGTATGAAAAAAAGAATAGGAAGAAGTAATAAAGGACCAAAAGAACTTCTAGGACTAAAAAATTAAGTCACTGAAATTCATCCATTGATAAATTAAATAGATTAGACATAGCTAAAGAGAAAATCAGTGATTAGGACAAGTCTGAGAAAATTGCTCAGAAGGTAACAGAGAGTTAAAAAGAGAGAAAATATGAAAGAGAGGTTAAGGGGCATGTAAGATAGAATGACAAGGTTGAACATACATCTACTCAGCATTCCAGATGGAGACAATGATTGAATGTGTGGGAGAAGCAATATGAAAATATAATTTCTGAAAATTTTCTAGAATTAAAGACAGACATGAGTCTCATGAAGAAAAACTTCAAAATATCAACACAGAAAGAAAAATTTAAGTAAACCAAAGAAAAAGATATTACTTACAAGAGAATGACAATTAGACTGATACAAACTTCTCATTAGTAACAATAGATTCAGAAGAATATGGAGTAACAGTTTTCAAATATTAAGGGAAATACCAATCAATTAAGTATCTTTATGATGATAAACTACATTTGAGGCTGAATTTCAAACTAAGAGATTCACGGACTGTCACTGAAAGAATTACTGTGAGAAGGAAATGGAACCAGAAAGAAGGGAGACTATGTAAGAAAAAAATAGCAAGCAGCAAGCAAAGAAATTGCTAAACATCATATCTACTAAAATCATTAAAATCAGGAAGACTGATAAAAATCAGCTGGTGAGAATGTTGAGTGACTAGAACTCTCATACACTGCTGTTGGAAGTGTAAAACGGTAAAACTACCTGAGGAACTATTTGGCAATTTCTCATAAGGAGCTACTACACATGCAACAACATGGATGAATCTTAAAAATACTATGTTTTGTCAAAGCCAGACACAAAAGAGTATATACTATATGATCCAATGTATAGGAAACAGAAGTAAAGGCAAAACCAATCTGCAATAAAAATCAGGTAGTGGTTGTGTAGAGGTGGTGGGGGTGGTGTAGGAAGGGAATTTTCTAGAGGAATAGAAATGTTCTACATCTTATTTGGGGAGGAGGTTACAAGTAGATATTTGTCAAAATTCTTCAAATCAACACTTAAGATCATCATAATGTACATTGATTATATCTCAATTAAAAATTACCAATTATGTTGCTATATCTAAAATGCGCCAACTATTTAAAAACAGATATGGGAAGGAAGGGTTAAAAACAAGATAGAATAATGACAATCACAGCAGCAACCACATATGGAATGCTTACTATGTGCCAGGCATTGTTCTAAATGTTTTGCATATATTAACTCATTTAATCCTTTCAACAACGCTATGAAGTGGGTACTCATCACCTCCATTTTACAGATAAGAAAACTGTGGCACATAAAGGTTACACAACTTACCCAAGGTCACACAGCTAATGTATAACAGGGTGGGGTTCAAAATCAGGCAGTCTGGTGCTGAGGTTTGTACTCTTAAACACTGTAATCCACTGCCTCTCTGAAATAAAAAATCAACAACATGGAAATGAGAGGAGGCTAGAGTTAGGATGTTCTAAGAGTCAACAGGACAACAAAAATAACAATTAACTTTTGCCTTTGTTAAGTGAAGCATGTTTGTTAACATGTAAGGATATAAGGGAATAGAAGCTAAATAAATATTTACAAATAAGAGGTATAAAAGAGAATAAAGAAAATGTGATTAATCCAATATTAAGCAGGAAAAGAAAAAAAGGAAGGCTAGAAAAGTTTGATAAATAGAAAACATATTAAGATGGCAGGAATAAGTCCAAATGTATTTGTTGTCACAATCAAGAAACATTAATCTTTCTCGTTAAAAGACAGAGATCCTCTGATTGGATTTCTTTAAAGTCAGCCATATGTTGCTTATTAGTGTGTGGGTGTATTTACACTTAAAACAGTGCATGGCATGTAGTAAGCACTATTTGCGTTAGCTCTTATTTACCAAGAGAGGCTATGAAATCATCCCATTAAACAGTTTTGAAACTAGCCATCTGACTTGATAGCTTAAGTATCTATCTGTAAATAAACAATTAACTATATAGTCTTCACAGATTACTTTAAGGTACAGAATTCTGTTATTAAATAAATATATATAGTCATGGGGGAGACACTAGTGATTTGGGGACTACTGAAGTACACTATAGAGGTTAAACTATACTTTGCTGATCTCACAACTGAAATGTAAAAGCCTCTAACATACATTTTACTGGGTTTCTGCCTAATTCACTTTGCAAGGAAGTTAAACGAAGGAGACAGAATATAGCACTACATATAACGTGGTGAAACTGTACTTTTCATAGGTGAGAAACTATAGTGGAACATTGCATGTTGGAATCTCTAAGTCCTGTAGACTCACATATAGAGGGAACCTAAATTATGTTATTAAGCACTTACTGAAATTGCTAGGCTCAGAAAATTGTCAAAGGTCCCATGGGAAGAACGTTTAAGCAACAGAAGAACACCAGAAAGATGGATGTTCCTCAAAGGAACAATATTAAAGCCTCAAGAAAAGACTATACTGATATAGAATAAAGATACTTAGAAGAAACTTAATTGGCTGAACCAAGTACTGCATAATGACCCAAAACACAAATGGGAATTCAACACAAAGTAGAAACTAGGCCAGCTTTCTAAAAGGAGCACAAAGAATATTTATTTATTTAAATTTTTACTCTGTCTACCAAAAAGGATTTGAAAGTTTGAGGATTCTCTAAGTTACAAAGAAACAACAGTCACACACAGGAGAAAAACTAGAAAAAGCAAAAGTGAGAACCAAGTCATTATTTGTAAGAAACGTGGAATCCCTTTAACGACCAGGGAAGAATACTACAGATTTACAGTTTCAATAGTCATTGCTTAATTAAAGTAGATGTTCTGAAATCCACAAATGCTGGCAAGTTCCCTAGCAAGGCCCTCATGCAAAGGCCTTTGCTGTCACTCCTAGAGGGTAAGGGGCTGTTTTCTGTGCCTCAGAGAACTGGACCTGCTATTCCCTGATTTACTGTACTTATTTTCCCGTAAGTCTTCAGCCAGCAATACACACATGTCAACCAACAACTATTTATGGGACAATTGCCCACCATTTACTCAGCACATTGCTAGGTGCTGTGTGGGAGACAAGTGAAATATAAAACAAGATCCTTATTCACAGGTAATAAAGCTGACCCAACACTGGAATGATCAAAAACAGAACTCTTAAAAGGACTCAATCCACAAGAGACAAGAAGAGGGAAAGGAAGTGGAGAGAAGAGAAAAAAAAAAAAAGACTGATCCCAGTGAGTAGCAAGAAAAGGAAAGGGCTGGAGCTGGTAATGAAAGTTAGGTTTAATTTCAACAGACAAGGCTGAAAAGGTGAAGAACTACAGACAGAGGGAGAAACACGAACCTAGGCCCTGAAGAGGCACACTTGGCATGTGTGCTGGAAATAATATATGTGCACAGACAACTGGCACTGCAGCTGGCTTCGGAAAGGCACCAATAAGTAGTTGTCCCCACTATCATGATTAACATGGGCTGGCTACAGTGGGTCTCTAAAAACAGCCATGTAAGAAGTGTGGAGCACAAAGCCAGATAATGAGCAGAGGAACTTACACCTGCTGTTTGATAAAGGCGCTTCTGAAGTGGGAACAGCACAATCAAAGCAGAGCACTACCAGTGACAGGTGGGATGGACTAACAAGCGAAGGAGATTAGCACCAGGAATGAGTAACAGGCTTCCGATACAAACATGTCTACCAATAAACAATTGGAGGTTCATGGAGCAAAAGCTGGACACTCTGCCTGGGGATTTCTGTATTTCAACATCAAAGAGAGAAAAGCCATTCTAATTCTTGATGAAGGTCCTTGATTCTGGTTCCCCTAACAATTCTGCACTCTCCTTTGGACACACCTACCCCATGATCTGAGACATCTTTCTTTTAGCCTGGCTCGATGCAACCTTACCTGCTTTAAGTATTGTTTTATTGTTGCTATTGATAATCCCTAGCTCTTGAATAAAATCTTGACTTCTATCTTGATGCCTGGGCTCTGCCAGAACCACAGAGCTGGAAGGGACCTTGGAGAGACCTATTCATTGCTTTCACTGAACAGGAGTTCATTACTTTATCTATCACGTACTCTTGTCACATGACCAAATGACCTTAGTCCAATCTTCCCTTTTAAAGGAGGAAACTGAGGTCCCAAGAGGCTCAGATGCTCTCTGATCCTACTCTGCTTTAACCCCGTGGCTACATAGTGTCTCACAAACAACTCGAGTCAGGTGAAATAACAGGTACTCTCAATACGATTAGAGCAAAGATCACACATTCAGAGACAAGAAATGGGGGATTTGCTATACACAAAAAGATGATTTAAAATGTAAGGTATCTAAGGAATCAGTTAAGTTAAAAGAGAACCCCTAGCAATTATTTCTGAGAATGCAAGGAGGATTGGTGAGGTTAGAAAGGGGTGACTGTAGCTTTTAGTGGGCCCAGATTTCTCAAGTTCAAAAGCAGCTGTCATTTGGTCTCTTCTTTTATACTGAAGGCCTGAGGCAGATTATTGTATTTGATGTTCCATAGGACAGATTTCGTATGTGTTGTCATCATTGTTTCTAATGTTATCATCACTATCATCACTATTCCTCCCCAAATGCTCATCTATATCAGTTCCAATCCCTGAGATTTGAAGCAATAGCTGAATGGCCTGTCTGCTTTCCTAAGGTACATCCCAGTCACTGGAAATCCAGGTAGCAAAACAGCTCTGAAGAACTGCAGCATAGAAGATCCTAAAGGGGCTGAATCAGGCATAAAATTCACCTCTGGGGATTCAGGAGGTTGTCTAGTGGACCCTATCATAGGAACCAAGAAGGGATGATGCTGAGAAAATAACACTTTGCTTACGTATTGGGATTTACAGCTCATAATCTCACTTATCCTTGTTTTACAGATGAAGACTAAGGCTCAGAGATACTAACTGCCTTGTTAAGGGCCACAGAGTTAATAAAGGGCAGAATCTGTACTGGGCCCAGGTCTCAATTCCTAAGACAAGGTTCTTTCCTCTTTAACACAAAGGCCTCATTGGATGGTCAGACTTAGCAACTACTTTTGCAACTAATTCTCCCTTCCAAGAGCTCGGCCATTAAGAAGTACAGCTGTCAACTTTTGGTGACTTAACATGAACCCCTATAGTCTCACCCTGAGGGAAGTGGTCAGTGAGCCAACCACACCCACTGCCCCATCTGCTGAGGAGACCACATTTTCCTCAATTACCAATCCATACCTCATGACAAAGTTAACCCTAATGATAGCCTGCTCTCTTTTTTCATATTCTACCAAATTATCTAGGATATTACTTATCAAATATCCACTAATAGCTTCTGATATTTAAGTACTTTATTATGTTTCTTTGTACTTTTTACGTATTGCCTCCTTTAATACTAATAACCCAGCAAGACAGTTAAACCCAATTTCCAAATAACTCTCCTAATAGTGGAGAGGTTAAGTAACAGGCTCAAGGACACATAGCAAATCAGTAGAGGAAATGAAATTTTCATATGGTCTGTCCGACCCTATGAAGCTCGTGCCCTTTTATCTACTAGAACAGCTTCTCAAACTTTAATTTTTTTTTTTTTTTTTTGTAGAGATGGGGGGGTCTCACTATATTGCTCAGGCTGGTCTTGAACTGGGCTCAAGCAATCCTCCTGCTTCGGCCTCCCAAAGTGCTGGGATTACAAGTATGAGCCACCATTCCTGGCCTTTCAAACTTTAATATGCATAAGAATCACCTGGAGATCTTGTCAGTGAAAAGATTATGATTCAAAAGTTCTGGGTGGGGCCCGATATTCTGCATTTTTAATAAGCTCCAAGTAACACAGATGCTGTTGGTTCAAGGAACCGTCTCTGAATAGCAAAGTACTACATGACATTGCCTATTCTCAAATCATATTTTTTCATATCTAATTATTGTCAAATATGTTTTAAACAACTTCTAAACAGTCACAAGTCATCCTCAAATCTTTCCCTTTTGTACCTGCCCTTGGCTCTGGACAGAAAAACAAAACTCCAGAGCAGCTCTGGGAATAAATCTACACAATATAGAGAATTCTAAAACCAGGCATTAGGCAAATAGCTCTGTGGCCTCTTAGTACCAACCCAAACTCCTGTGGAATGCAGTCCAGCAACCTGTTCTTCCAGGGCCAGCCCAGCTTCCCTGGCTGTTGCCAAGGAAAAAAGTAACTAGACCCAGCAAGCAGTCCCTTGTCCCAGGTCAAACTGCTCCTGATCTAGAGTGAAGTGGCCAACTGGACCCAGTGAAGCCTTGGAAGGACCTAGATGATACAGCCAATCAATAAATGTTTGCTGAACTGAATTCAGTGAAGAGTACTGGCTCATGACCTACTGTGACATCTCCTTTCTAGCCACTATGGCATCTGTCTTCCTGCATAGAATCAGACAACTCTACTGGTCTTCCCATGGCCTCCTACTCAGATCCCCTGAAAGTGGTATTAAATAGCATTTCAAGGCTAGTATTCTCTTTTGTAGTGTAAAGTCTAAAATTAAAGCTCAATATTATATGCTGTCTTGATATCTGGTAAAATCAGGAGTGCCTCAAACAGCCTAACCGCGAGTACCTCTCCCCACTCTGCTCCTGTGGATAAGTGGATAAGGTCCCCTAGCCAGACAATTCTTCTTATTAAAGGGACCAGGTGCAATTCCTGCTTATTCTTGGGAAGTGGGTTTTGGTTCCCAGCCAGCCCCCAAAATTATTCCAACAAGCCAGTCACATCCTCTGGCAGGAGCCAGGGGCGCCTCACTCTCTTGATGTTATTAATACAAAGGGTCTCCCACAGCACCGCCTGGTTGTTTGCTCTGCTCCTAAGTGCAGCCCCATGAGGGCCTGTGTGCTGTGGTATCCTCCCCTTCCAGGCTGTGAGTACATGTGACCAATAAACTGCTGTGGAGCTCACATGCCCACTGTCAGTGCCATGCATTCAGCCATCCAGTAAGCACAGGTGGGAATCTCTCCCTCATCAATAAGGTGCAGAGGAGGCGACTGAAACATCTTTTCTGCCCAATCCACTGGTCTCTGCTCCTTTTCTTGTCCTTGAATCTCTGGAATGCCTTTGGCAAGGTCATCAACTGCTCTGTCACAGTAATAATGCCTGGCACTCTGCTAAGCACTTCTCATACACTTTCTCATTTAATTCCCCTAACACCCCTGTGAGGAAGACACCCTTATATCCCTATTCCGTAGATGAGGAAACAAATGTCCAGCAAGGTTATACAAGCTACCCAAGACCACAAAGCTAGTAAGTCTGAGCAGAACTCAAATGCAGATGTGCCTCGCTGGCTCCCTGTTCTCAACTACCAGGTTCGTCTCTCTGGTTGACAGGGTTTCTGGGCTCACTGCTATCATTCCCCAGTCCTCTCACAGACAGAGACATACTGCGGGGAGGCCTGACAGGAGCACCTACATTTGAGGCCCCTTGTTTCTTCTGCTGGTCTCTGCTAAAAGATGGATGGAGATGAGCGTCCGGGCAAGGGCACTGCTGGAACAGGCCGACTCGCTGGCTGGCTGGCTGCCAAGAGACTTCCCAAGATGGCTTGAACTTAATTTACCAGAAGGTCTAGTTTCATTGTCAACCTTGCCGATACAGAAACCCTATCCTGTCAAAGTCTCATAGTTAATTGGACTCGGGGAGGTTGGATCACACTATCTAAACTCAGAAGAAATATAAATCAGAAAGTCAATTCATTAATTCACAAGGTGAAATATGCTTATTCTTTGCAGTTATCTGTGGGAAAAATCCAGGTGCCAAGATCAAATATCATCAGAAAGCTTCTTAGGAGTCACAGAAGAGAGCAAAGGGAGTTAGCTGTATGCAAGCAACATTTAGTGGAAGCCTGGTGCATCTGTCTGCCATGATAGTAAATGCCTGGCCCCCAAACTGTGCAGGGAGGGTCTGAGGGTCAATGGGCACTGCCAAGTGACGTTCTGTATTATTCCTTCCATCACCCATTTCTGGACTCTTCCGTGGCTCCAACTGCCCTTTTGATATAGTTGCATTGCTGACCTCAGCTTTACCTTTAAGATAACCCTTTGCGCATATCTAATAGCACTGATCATGTGCTAATTTTCCAGTACCTCTCTCTCTCTCTCTCAGAATGCAAGGAGCACCCTGCTGTTGGGCCTGGCCATAATCTTTCGGTGCTCTGGACATCTGTCTACAGCAGATCAGAACTACTCCTCCTTCAAGGAGCCTGAGCCCAAGGAAGCTCCCAACTCACTTCAAACTTAGCCCCCTTCCAGCTTCCTTCTGGGTCACTGACCATACTCTGGCTGTAGCCAACTCAATTCTCATTCTCTTTCCCTCCACTTGTTACTCTGACTTCCTTCAGGCCACTCATCACTGATTAAAACTTAAAAAGTTTATCAATACCAAACATAGATGAAATGATTCCTTATCAGAAGGATAATAAAAATCAAAATTATGCAATTAGAGACTCCTTAGAGACTATGTAAATCAGTTCTATCATTTCATAGATAAAAAAACTGATAGAAATTAAGTGATCTACCAAGTCATCTATCTAGGTAATAGCAAGGCCAAAACCAGGACCCAGGTTTCTGAGCTTTCAAGCCACCACTTGAACCAAAATACCAAACTCCTAAGTACACACAACGGGCCCTCAGTTGTGGGCTTCCTGGCTTCCATGTATCTCACAAACTGGTTAAGCACTAGGTATGTTATACAGCCTATTTACCGGGTTTTTTTTTTTTCAATGCTGATTAAAATATCAGCCACTGATAGCTCTTTCAATGAGAAAATACCTATCAAGCCATAAAACTTCCCCAAAGTGTCTCAGGAAATACATGATTGCAAATTTCCCAAACCACTGTCATTAGAACCGTAAGGTGAATTCGTGACTCAACAACAACAACATTAAAGTGACTAAGATATTTAAACAGTAATATTGCCAAGTGCAGCAAAGTGTGCCTGTAGTCCTAGGTCCTCGAGAGACTGAGGCAGGAGGATTGCTCGAGGTCAGGAGTTCAAGGCTATAGTGTGATATGATTGCACTACTCCATGATATGAATAGCCACTGCACTCCAGCCTGGGCAACATAGTAAGACCCTGTCTCTTAAAAAAAAAAAAAGTAATATATTAATGAAAACTTAAGTGAGGTCAGGATAGAGAAGTCCTTTCTACACATAAAGGAAACAGAAGAAATTCACAAATGAGCAATAAATTTGACTACATAAAAATGTAAGCTTTAAAAAAAAAACACCATCAACAAAACTATAAGATAAATGATAAACCAGTGAGTACTTTATGTCATATAAGAACTGAAAAATAAGTAGTTATTATTATTAGAATAGAAAGATTATACAAGTCAGTAAGGAAAAAACTAACATTTAAAATTTTTAAAAATTTTAGAAAGAAAAAAACATAATTCAAAACAGAAATAAAAGTCAATAAACTGATTAAAAATTCACCCTCAGGAATAACTGAAGAATGCAAATTAAAGTATCAAATCAGAAACGTTTTTCAATGACAAAATTTATTAGGAAGCAGTAGTTTTAGATCGTGGACTCCAGACCAACTGGTAGACTAACGTGAACACATACTCAGTGACCTTGGGCATATCACTTTAATCCCTGTGAGCCTCATGGTCTTCACAGTTTTGGTGTGAAGACGAAACAAGATAATGCTTCTGAATTTCTTTAGCAAAGTGACTGTCAACAGTAAATGCTAAGTGTTAGCCGCTATTACTACAAAAATACTACCTACATTAATAAATGTAGGAAAGGGAGCAATGAGATAGGTACCCACACAGTGCTGATGGAAATATAAACCGGTGAAACCTTACAGGGAAGTAATCTGGTAAATAATCTAGAAGTAATGCAGAGCTCATCTAAAGCTATAAAAATGTCCTTAGAGAGAGACATGAAAATTTGAGGGGGTGGGGAGGGGTATGCTTTATTTGTACTGTTTGAATGTTTTACCAGAATTAGTTTATATATCAGTTGTATAATTATAGACAAATAAAAAAGAATGAGAAATCCATCATAGTAGTAGAGGAAAGAAAATTTTTCAATGTTTATGCCTTTTAGACCCACTTCTAGGAATCTGTCAATATAGAAATAAACTAGAAATGCAATGAAATATTTACGTACACTACATTCACAGCAATAGCATTAATGGTAAAAAAAAAAACAAACCCTGAAAACTTAAGTGTATGAGGTTTTTAAGTAAATATGGTATTCAGCCATATTATACAATACTATGCAACTATTAAAATTAGGCTCTACATAATACCAAAAGAACAAGTAACCAAAGAAAAACAGATAAACTGTATTTCATCAAAGTATTAAACGTTTGTATACCAAAGGGCCCTATCATGAAAGTAAAAAGACAACCCACAAATGGGAACAAAATATTTTCAAATCATATATTTGACAAGAGTCTAGTTTCCATATTCTCAAATCATATATCTGACAAGAGTCTAGTTTCCATATTGTATACCAGAATATAATATCCTGAACTCTTAAAATTCAACAATAAAAGGACAAATAAGCCAATTAAAAAACGGGCAAAGAGTTGAATAGACATCTCTCCAAAAATAGACAAAATGGCCAATAAGCACATGAAAAGATATTAATTATTAGGGAAATGTGGATCAAAGCCATATGAGATAACATTTCACATACACTAGGATGGCTATAATAAATAAACAAAAATATAAAATACAAATATTGCTGAGGATGTGGAGAAATTGAAACCCTCATAGAATTGCTGGTGGGAATGTAAAATGGTGCAGCCACTGTGGAAACTAGTCTGGCAATTCTTCAAAAAGTTAAACACAGAGAGAGATACCATGTGATCTAGCAATTCCACTCCTAAGTATACATCTAAGAGAAGTGAAAAGACATATTCACACAAAAACTTGTGATGTTCATTGGCACATTAGGCATAACAGCCAAAAAATGGAAAAAAACCTAAATGTCTATCAACTAATGGACAAAATGCTGTATATCCATACAATGGAACATTATTCAGCCATAAAAAGGAACTAAGTACTGATACATGCTACAACATGAATGTATACTGAGAACATTATGCTAAGTAGAAAAAGCCAGACACAAAAGGCCACCTATTACTGTATGATTCCATTTACATTAAATGCCCAGAACAGGCAAATCCGCAGAGACAAAAGGTAGATGAGCCTTGTCAGAGGCTTCAGGGAGGAGCAAATCGGGAGTGACTGCTAATGGATATAGTGTGGGGTCTTTTTGGAGTAATTAAAAAAAGGTTCTGGAATTAGAAAGTGGTGATGTTTACACAGACTTTTGAATTGTACACTTTAAAATGGTAAATTGTATGTTATGTGAATTGTATCTAAATAATTTTTTTTTCATTAGGCACTTGAAGATTTTTAATAATGTGGGAAAATACTCTCAACACACTAAAAGGAAAACAACCAGCATGCAGCTGAATATATGTATAATTCCAATTTGGTTTAAAAATATGTGTGTATGCACACACACATTTACATTAAAAAATACAGAAGATAGGAAGGAGGAGGAGGGAGAAAAAAATACAAAAAATATACCAAAATGCTAAGAGTGGTTATCCTTAAGTGGTATCATTATGGGGGACTTATTTTCTTCTTCATACTTTTCAAAACTTTCTGTAGTAAACAGGCATTATTTTTATAACCAGAAAATTAAAGAAAAGAAACCTAGGTCTGGCTCCAACACTAGTGTCATTTCCAACATTCCATCATTCATTAAACATTTATTTAGCTCCTATGTACCAAGCACAGTTAAATAAGACATAATATCTACCCAAAAGGAATTTACAGAAGTTCTAAGGTGGCATTCAAACCCAAGTCCAGAGACTGGGTATGGCAGAACGAATCCAGATGCTCTTTAAATTACTATACATGCGATGTTGTCCAACTCCACACCTTCTCAAGGAGAGCCCACAGCCTTCGTGAGCAGCAGTGTATCTTAGCGGTTAAAAGCTGGGGCTGGAGTCAGACTACCTGGGCGTGAATCCTGAATGTCCAATTACAAACCACGTAATCTTGAGCAAATTATCTAAGCTATCTGGGGTTCAGTTTCCTTATCCGCAAAATAGGGGTAATGGTAGTACTTCTCTCATCCGGTTGCTAGAAGACTAAATGAGTTAACACAGCTAGAGCACTGGCAGAATATGCCACAGACGTAGTAGAAAGCGCTCAACAGATTAGCTGCTAGCCACCATGGTGATGATGACCATGACCATGACCACCACCTCACAGATTCCCAAGGAGGCAGAGACATGGAGAAGATTAAGGACCGCTAGACAGGCTTTTTTCCAAATCTCAAAACTGGTAGCTAGCATCTGATTCTTGACGGGCCTCTAATAACCAGTCTATTCAACTAATTTCTTTTTCGAGATTCTCTCTATTTCTAATGAAACTCTTCTTTTTAGGCATTCTATAAAATACGAGGTGAAACATCAAATGTTCAGCATAACAAATTGCTTATGTCCTCTTATCTTCTGACTAATTCATAGAACAAGAGATCTTTCAAGGCTATTGTAACAGAAGGAGGTTTGAGAGATTTAGGTGCCTTTCCAGGCCATGCTGTGGTCCAGTAGTTCACCCAAGATCACTCTGTACAGACCAAACTGCAAAATCTCCTGAGCAACACAATCATCTAATGAGTGACTGGGGATTGTGACTGCATTATTCTTAATGCCAACTCTCCTGTCCTGGAGTTAAGAGTCTCAACAAGCAATCACCACTTCAATGGTTTCAAATCCAACCTCTTAGGTGTTAAAAAGACCCTTGGCTTTGTCACTGGTATTGACAGGCATTTTGCTTTGACCTAAAAACATGAATGATTTCTAAGTTTTCATCAACTTGATTATCATAATATACTGTTCTTCAACACAAAATAAATTTGGATCACACATTAGCAAAGTACCAAATATCAAATTCAAAGATACCTGTCTAATGTAAAGATTAAAGGGCTCTGGCAACTGAAGAATACCACACCAGGCATGATGATGCCAGAGGCCATGTGCTCAACAGTGAAGGGGCTGGAGCACAGGCTCCAGAGACAGACAGCCCAGGGAGTGAATCCCAGCTCTGTCCCCCTTACTAGCTGTATGACTTTAGGCAAATTGCTTAATTCTCTGAGTCTCAGTTTCCTCATGTGTAAAATGGGGATAATATTAGTGTTTATCTCATTAATTAATTGTAAGAATTAATAAGCTAATTATTAATAAGCAAATGAGTCAGCACACAAAACAGTTTCTGTAACAGTGTAAACATTCATTAGATGTTAGCTATCATCACCTTCAGAAAAGGATGCATAAAAATACACTTGCCAAAATATTAGTTTTTATCACTCCACTTCATCACTTTTAAGTTACGTATGTATCTTGTATACACGTCAAATATTACATAGTTTTTTTTTTTAAAGAAAAGAATTCACAGACAACCACATTGCTAGTTTCATACAGCTGGTCCCAGATGAGAGTCAGCTAAGAAAGGGAGAAGAAATGGGGAGAGTTAGACATCTCATGACAAGAATGCTGGGCTATAATCTGAGAGATTTCATACAAAACCTTAAACTCACTGAAAACTAAGAGATACAAATAACTTTTGAAATTGCCAAGCATTTCATAGATGAGGAAACCAAGGCCTTAAGAAGTGTTTTAAGATCTTCCAGTTCACTAATGACAAAAATGAGACTCTTCCTCTTACCTATATCTTAGATATATATTCCAGTGGGAAGCAAAGAGGAAGACATTTTAGAAAGGGGAAAAAGACACAGTTTGGGAGGTTAACAATAGTAGCTAAAATTTATCAAGCATTTTTTATATCCCAGGCACTGTGCCAAGCACTTTACATTGGTAGCCTTATATAATTTTTGCACAACCAGTTGGGTAGTTACTATTATTAACCCAACTTTCAACTGAGGAAGTGAAGGCCTAGAGAGATTAAATGACCTGCCCCAAATCACAAAGCCAGTGAGTGGCAGAGTTGGTAAATGAACTCACGCTGTCTGACTCCAGAGCTGGAACTTTTACCACTAAGTGCTACTGCCCAAGCCTAACAACTTAAAAAGCAGTGAAGCTCTTAATCCTAGAGTCTTTCTCCTACTTTTTTTTTTTTTTTTTTTTTCGGTAACTTCTCCCTTCAGAGGCATTGCAAAGATTCACAGTAAATAAAGTGGTTTTTAAATAAGAGCAGATAACAATGATGCAGAGCCTACCTATGCCGTGCTATGTGAGGTGTCTTGCGCACATTCCTCAACCCCTCCTATCCCCTGTCCAAGGCCATGCAGCTGGTCATAGGGCAGCTGAGGGCTGTGGGAGCCCATGTGGCCACAGCAGCCACGGTTTTGGGAAACTCCAAAGCCGTTTCCCAGCCTCATCAGTGAACAGGATGCACCCGTCCATCCAGCACATCTTCTCTGAGCTCAGCCCTTAACTGAGGCTTGGCACTACATGGAGAAGAAATTCAGCATAATCCCTGCTCTCAAGGAGCTTATGGCACAGCTGGGAAGAGGCCACTTTCAGCTTAAATGCTTCTTTTCTTACATCTTTGTAGCTAAGTACCAGAGCACTGAAGAGACCATGGACCCTCAGCTTCCTGCAACACTGTCCTGTCACACTAGGCAGATCACTCGGCCACCAGTACCCTCTGTGTACATTTCACAGATGAACTCCATTCTCCTCTCCTCTGAGTGCTGTGAGCTTTTTCTTTTGTCTTCGAAGAAGTGAGAATTATTTTCATCTCTATCTTTCCCTCATCCATCACCAGGGAGTATGACAAGAGCGCTAACTTAAGGAGCTAACAACAAAAAAAATTCAAAAGAGGATAACTTCTCTACTGCCTTTAACTTTGGGAAAGAGCCCATGGGATTCCACAGTATTTGCTCAAAAAGGTTCAAAGGAAGACATGGAAAATTTCATCTTCAACATTTTGCTGCCCAGGAAAAAAAAAAAAAGACCCAGAACTCTAGGGGCCAATTATTCTGCTGTCTTGGACTTTGACCTTAGAAAGTCTCCCTCTGGTTTTACCCTGACTGGAACTGAGGGCAGCTGGTAGCAGAATGCCAGGTGAATGAGCAGCTGTGTCTAGGGTGGTCAAATTTAATGACTGCCAGGTCTTCAGAGAAACATTCAAAAGTTACAGTACCATGCCAGACCTACAGGCTGAATGAATAACAGCAGCAAGTTTCACTGTTACTTAATTTAAATGTATTAGTTCCTACTATGTTCATGACACCATGCTAGGAGCTGGGTATTCAAAACAGTGGTTAGCCTTTGAAAATCAACTAACATCAACTCTACTAATAAAACTGGAGAAAGAGGAGACAGAGTGAGCAGAGCACATAAGAGAAGCTAAAAAGAGGGAGAAACAGGAGGGCTTACTGTTTGCAAACAGAAGTAAGGGAAGTGTTTGGATGTGAATTAGAAGGAAGACTAGTAACACCAGCTGCAGTCAGAAGAGCAGCTCTTGACGGTCTCCCTTGCTTCTGGCCAGCTTGAGCTTAAAATTAAAAAAAAAAAAACAATCTTAATAAGGAGCTATAAAGAATTGGGTTTTCAACCCGACTTTAGCTTTGTAACCTTGAGTCACTTAACCTTTCAAAACTTGCTTTCTCAAGTGTAAAATGAAGTTAACATGTACATAGGAGTTCATAATGCTATTCTCACTTTTATATTTGAAAATTTTCTTAATAATTTTTAAATGGGAGTAGTAGTACCTATTTTAGTTGCTGTGAGGATTACATGAAATAATTATATAAAACACCTAGTACATGGCTTGTTACTTTGTATATGTTCAATAAATGGTAACAATTACTATCAACATGGTATGAAATGTAAAATATAACAATATGAAATATTATATTATAATAGTATGAAAAGCTTTAAGTTCTGGGATGGGGAAGAACAAAATACCATGAACTAGTAAGTTAATGATTGCAGACGTAGGAATACAAGGACAACCTTTCCAAATATAGTCTTTCCCCCACTTCCATTTTCCCCTTACCACCTTATTTGTCTGCTCAACAAATAGGTACTGACTGTCAACTGTATGTAGGACACAGTGCTAAGCAGTGAGAGTGAATAAGAGAGGAAGACAGACAACAGAAGGGGTTTTAGAAAACAATATAACAGGATGAGCTTGAGGGGTGGGTAATGAACCACCTGAAGTTACACACAAAAAGTTTTGAGTATGTGGGCGTGTAAAATTTACCTGAGAAGTTCTAGAAGGATTCTAAAAGGAAGCATTTATTTTTTTAAAAAAGAATGAAGATCTAATAAACTGAAAAAGAAGCATGAAGAATTTATATAAGGAAAAACATAAAACACTCCTGAAAAAAGACCAAAGTAGCCCTGAGCAAATGAAAAGATAGACCATGATATGACCTCGGATGGGAAGAGCCAACATCATGAAGATGTCAGTTCTCCCTAAACTAATTTATAAATTTAACACAATCCCAATAAAAATACCATCAAGCTGTCTCCTCCTAAAACTAGACAAAAGTTCATACCCCAGAATAAACAAGCAAAAAGAGCCAGGAAAGCCCTGAAAAAAGAGCAATATGAAAAAATTGACCCTTCTAAATGTTAAATTATAAAGCCTGTAAAATCAAGATGATTTTGTAATGGCACATGAACTGACAATCAAACCAAAATAGAAATTCCAGTAAAAAACCCAAGTGCATACAAAGGTTTAGTATTCAATAAAGACAGCATCTCAAATCAGGGGAGAGAAGAGTTTTAGTAAGTAGCGTTGAGACAACTGACTAGCCATTAGGATAAACTCAGATTCTTCCTCAAATCAAATGCCAAGATAAATTCCAAATGGATCAGAGTCTTAAATGTTTAAAAAAAAAAAAAGTGAAACCATAAAGCATGCATGTACTAAAAGAAAACATGAATGGATTCCTCATCAGTTCAGAGTGGGGCTAGTTTCCTGTGACTCAAAATACAATACTATTCACTTTTGTTGTCATATTTTTAAAAAACCACTATTCAAGTAATATTTGGAGCCTCAAAAGCTATTATTTAAACATATAATCCTTTGTTTCTAATCTCCCTCATCCTTCTTGGGCCTTTTCCTTCATAAAGCATCCTCTACTGCTTGGTTCTGTCCCAGACCCAGGCCCTAGTGCCGATAGCAGAGGTCACTCACCCAAATGCCTCCAGGGGTCAGACAGATATAAAATGAGACAGAGTCTCGCTCTGTCGCTGGGGCTAGAATGCCGTGGCGTCAGCCTAGGACACAGCAACCTCAAACTCCTGGGCTCAAGCAATCCTTCTGCTTCAGCCTCCTGAGTAGCTGGGACTACAGGCATGTGCCACCATGCCCGGCTCATTTTTTCTATTTTTAGTAGAGAAGGGGTCTTGCTCTTGTTCAGGCTGGTCTTGAACTCCTGACCTCAAGCAATCCTCCTGCCTTAGCCTCCCAGAGTGCTAGGATTACAGGCATGAGGCACCGCACCCAGCCTGTAAGCAAATAATTTTTAAACACCGTATGGGCCAAACTCTGGCCTACAGCAGTTTTCTACTGAGGTCCTATTTATACAAAATATCCTAAGATAAAGAAATTTCCTTCCTTTTATTTCCCTTTGGGTATTAATAGAACCATAAAATTACATCCATGAATTGACTTTTTCAGAGGTCCTAGTATTAAGTTTCTCTCAAAATAGAAGCTCTTTCCTTCCACAGATACGTAGTGGACTCTCTTGGACAAATGCAGGGAGACAGCCTATCTTTCTTTACCCCTCTTCTTCCTTGAGTCTATCCCCTTTCTCCTCTTCTTTACTTTTCAACCCAATTTTCCTAATTCTGAGGAAATTACTCTATCTGCAAGAAGCTGATGCCTAGAAACAAAGTACTAGGCTTCCACTACCTCTTTCTTTCGCCTGCCAGCAGAAACAAATATGGTATCCACCAACAAGTTTGCTAAGACAATAGGTCCACATCTCACCAGTGTCATGTAAAGTACTGACAACCAACCATCCCTAAAGCATCTATGAAGCACTTCACTGCGTAGATAACTATAGTATACAAACATTTAACTATGCTTGACCACTTCAGACATGAATCAAAGCCTGAAAAAGGCACTTTCAAAACTCTGAGGTTAAGGTTCCAGAGCAGTGAAAAGTAACTGTTTTGCAGGGATTCTCATCATGACTTCAGTTACGTGGTGTTACAGGTAACATTTCATTGTTGGCTCTGCACCTTTTAAGGGGTCAAGGGCCCCTCTGAGATCTGATTAAAGCAATAGGCTCTCTCTCAGGAAAAATGACATTCACAACAAATTCGCAGGCAACTTCAAAGCATTCCTGGGTCCCTTACAATTCAACCGTTTACCCCAAGATTAAAAAATTTCTGATTTATGTGCATCAGCTATAATGCATTTACTTTATGTAAGGAAAAGAAATACTTGGCATCATGATGTTGAGGATTTGGAGTTAAATAGCATTAGGGAAATGTAAAGAAAGCTAGCTTTCTTTCCTTACCCTTTTCTCCCTTGAGGGCTTCCAGGGTCTCAAAACTGCACACACTCTGCAAATGAAATACCGTACCCTCTGCATGACTTAAAGAAAGTGACGATCTCATTTCTGAATTTAAATGCCCTTAATATTTAATTCTTGCCTCTATGTGGTTAGTAGCTTGCTTTCTCCACATTATCGAGATGATGACTTTAGAAGGCAGGCTATCGGAGATCCAGAAAACCACATATCCCAATTCAATTTCCTAGTGAAAATCAAAGAGCTCACTCTGTTGAACAGTTGAAAGAGGCTCGGGGGTCACTGCCTTCCCCCACGGTGCTGGTACAGGCAGTACTCCAGAAGGTAATGTAAATACTCAGTGTGAGGCAACAGGGCATACCAATTTGTTTTTCAATCTATTTTATTTCAGTTCAAGGCATCATTGCAGACAGATAGTCCAAGAAAACAAGCCACACTTGGGTTATACTCAGTCTTCCTCAATCTCTAAAAGCAGTTGAGTATTGCCAAACTGTAGCTTGTTTTCCTGGGCTGCCTGTCTGCAATGATGCTTTGAACTGAAATAAAATAGATTGAAAAACAAATTGGTATGCCCTGGCTCTTCCTGCAGTTTCATATTATCCTTCAAAGCTAATGTTGCCACCTCTTCTTTACTGGAACCCAACAGACCCAAATCACAGAGTAGAACTGCAATACTTTAGAAGCAAAGGTCCCACCCAAACCTAAAATAGCAATTTAATTCAGGGCTTGTTGTTTAACACTGCATTAACATGCCACTCTCTGTCCAGTTCCTTGCTCCATTGCTAGGTTGGATTATATCCTCTGATGACAAGAGCAATATGGTTACTGGATATAGTTTAAAGCAAAACTTGGCATTGCTGTTCTTATAGAGTTCCCTTGATTTATTACTGCCTCTAATTTTTCATGTTCATCAGCCCAAACATCATCCTATTTTTACCTATTCAAAAAGCCTGCCACTTGCATCAAAGCATTCAATACTGTTTTAAAGTATGCAATATTATTTTGAAAACGTTTTAGAGGAAACCTGAAATCCTTTCCAAACAAATTTTAAAATTACCACCAACTAGAAGAAGTCTAACATTTTCTTAGCATGGTTTAAGAAAATGTACATACATTCAACGGAGGAACACAAATGGTTTCAAGCTTAAAACACTAAAATGCTGAAAAATGCTCTGCATAGACAGTTGTATAATTTGGTTTAAAATAATTAAATCCCATCTGGAAAAAGTTCCTTTCTTAACAGAAACAGTAAGAAAAAACAAGATCTGCTCTCCTCTCCACAAAGACAGACGTTTCCCCTCCCCCCATTTTGTCTATAATATACTTCTGGATTTTTGTTACTATTTAGCACTTTAAATAAGTTTCCATTTGGGGCTAAATTTGGTTAGTTTTCTTTAATTGGAATTCAGCAACATGTGCAACAAAAAAACAAAACCAAAACTATTAATACATTTTTCTCTTATTTAATCTGTACAATGACCCTCTGAGGAGGAGGTACCATGATCCACATTTTACAGATTGGACAACTAATTTGTAACTTGCCCATGGGCTTGTAGCTCTATCAGTAGTAAAGCTGGGTTCAGGGCCAGGAACTGTTCACAGGAGTTAACCACAGCACAATCACTCCCTTCTCTGAGTTCTCCAACACCTCAAGTTCTTGCCCACCTTATAGTCTCTTAACCTAACTTCTTCCTCCCAGCCTCTCTCCCCTTTCCCTTTCTGCTATACTGACTCCTTGTCACTCAACAAGTTGCAGCTTATAGTACCTTTCTCAAAAGAGGTCTTTCCTGACCACCCGGGTAAAAAGGGGATCTCCCAGGTTAGCATCTATCTTAGCACTACCTTGTTTCCTTCAGAGTAGTTGCCACATTTTGGAATAACTTTGTTATTTCTCTATTGTCTTGACACTAGGTTTTAGCTTCCAGAACAGAGAGCCCCAGGTTCATCTTGCTCACCCTGGTAATGATAGGGCCTACCTAGCACAATGGTGCTAGGTACATAGGAGGCCCTCAAATATTTGCTCAATGAATGACCTGGATTTGTTTATTTAATATTTACCTGGAAATACCAAGTTGTAGGCACTGGCTAACAGCTGAGGACACAGTAGGGAAGGTGTGGCCTCTGTCCCTGAGAACCTACTAAGCTAGTAGGAAAGACAATAAACAGATGGAAAATACAGGGTGGTAGAATGATACAGGGTGGTGAGTGGGATCAGTTTAGCTGCAGCTCCCAACTCCCTTATGCATTAGCTATGTAACCTTGGAAATCTTTTCTCTGTAAGCCCCAGTTTCCTCATCTGTAAAATGGGAATATTAATACTACCTATGTCATAGTGTTGGTGTGAGGATTAAATGATAGTCCGTGTAAATAAATCACTGAACGAGGCACCTGGCACAAAGGACTCAATAAATATTAACTATTAATTTTATTATTATGATGCTGTGACAGCTGTATTTGAAATTATCTTTGTATACCTGTATACCATCTGTTCAAGGACCCTACAGGATTTAAATTCCATGGAAGGGCAGGATCATGTTGGTCTTGTTTACCACTATATTTCCAGGAATTTACACTTGAGGCCAGGAGTTCAAGACTAGCCTAGACAACATAGCAAGATCCTGTCTCTACAAAAAATTAAAAAATTAGCCAGGCATGGTGGCATGTGCTGACCGTTCCAGATACTTGGGAGACTAGGGTAGGAGGATTGCTTGAGTCCAGGACTCCTGAGGTTGCAATGACCATGATGATGCCACTGCACTCCAGCCTGGGCAACACAGTGAGATCCTATCTCTTAAAAGATTTAAAAAAATGAATAGCTAGGTTTGGGAATTACTGCTATAGAAGAAAGGTGTCTACATTAGAAAGGGGATGGAGAGCAGAAGTTTAATCATTTAGCTAAGCTAAGAAAAATTTCACTTTGAGATTGTAATTAAAATCTCCATAAACCATATAAAGATCTGGATACAACTCCACGGAAGAACCAACAAACAGTTCCAGGTAGAAAAGACTTGAAAGCAGTTTGACCTGGGCCAACAGGGGGTGCTCCCAGATACAGGCTCAATTTGCCAGCTCTACAACCTAGCACACCCTTAAATAGCTTCAGCGTTCAGAACTGGCTTCTTTTGTAAAATGGAAATACCATACTTACTAATAAGGTGTTGTCATAAAGCACAACAACGCTATGTATAAGCATAAATAATAAAGCACCTGGCTTATTGTAGACGCTAGGTGGATGGTATCATTGCTACGACTCCTACTTTGAATAGCACTCAGACCAGAAGCGGCAATGTAAGCCAGAATGTTTTGTCAACTAAAGAACTCTAAGGTGCAGGAAGAAGGGATGAGAGGAATCGCTTCAGGACAACACTGCCCCAATCTGCTTGTGTCTAGGGCACTGGTCAGCACACTTTCCCTGTAAGGAGCCAGACAGAAATATTTTTGGCTTTGTGGGCCAGTTGATCAAAGCCACGCAATAGCTGCGCAACCACTCCCCTCTGCCCTCTTGGCAGGAAAGCAGCCGTAGACGACTCATCAACGATGAACATGGCTGAGTTCCAATAAATCTTCATTTATGGACACTGAAATTTGATTTCATATAATCTTCGCAAATTATATGAAATACTCTCCCCCCCCAACCACTTAAAAATGTAAAAATCATTTTTAGCTCCAGGCAAGCAAAAACCGGGAGGGAGAGAGAAGAGGGTGATGGATTAGGCCCAAAGCCGTAGTTTGCTTCCGCCCGGTATAAGGACCTGAAGGGAGGAGGCAGTGAGACCGCGAGAAGAGGCCTCCGGTCGGGCCGGGGGCACGGGCAGGGCGACGGCGGGCCCCAGGCGGGGACCAGGCCGGGCCCAGCGCCCCGAACGGGTCCCCGCGGCCTCTCCGCTCGGGAGACTGCAGCGCGGCTTGCACTAGAGATGCGGACCAACCCTGCGGGGCCACGTCCCGGGGTGAAGAGAGGCGGCCGCGACTTGGGCGAGCCCCGCGGAGTCCGCCACGCGGCAAGGTCTGTGTACACCCCTCGTTTCGGGAGCCCCCGGGCCTCAGCTGCAAAAAGGGTCTCCACGCTGAGTCCCAGCCCCGTTTCTATGGTTACCTGTTCAGCACCGATTCAAACTGCCGTTCTTTATTGACAGCGCCATAGAGGACACGAACACTCCTGCCCGAAGGGAACAATAAAGCTTTCGCCATTCAACAGCGCCGCGGACGCCAGAAGGCGGCCATCTTGAGGCCGGCGCAGACAGGGTACGAGCGGGAGGGGCGGCCGGCCTTCCTCGCGCGCCGGTCACGTGCCGGGGGCGGGGCCTGCGTCACGCGCCCCGGCTCCGCCAGTGCCCGGGCCAGGGGGGCGAGTCGGCAGCTCCCTCCCTGCCCGCGCCTCCCTAAAGAAAGTTCTAGTGGGGCTCCACCGACCCTCGCTGGAGCAGCTCTAAGGCTAGGATCTTGTTTCAAAGAATGGCAGAGAAGTCAACACAAAGGGCTTCTTTTCATTTTTCCAAAACAACACGTTCACGTGCAAGGCAGAGCTGTGACCTGAGCCGCGACCCCAGACGCACTCTCATTGGTGGAGAGGCTTGGCGCCGGTCGGACGTGATAGGCTAACAGGCCGAGTCTCAACCAATCACGGCGTCCTGGAGGCAGTTAGATTCCCGCCTCGCCCGCCTCCCAAGTTTAGCTTTTAGAAGTTTGGGGAAAACGTGTTCATAGCTTGTCTTTTGCCCC
This sequence comes from Lemur catta, assembly GCF_020740605.2. Classification (NCBI taxonomy): domain Eukaryota; kingdom Metazoa; phylum Chordata; class Mammalia; order Primates; family Lemuridae; genus Lemur; species Lemur catta. The sequence goes on from NC_059130.1 coordinate 111,129,911, forward strand.
TTTCCGCCCTCACACACTTTGTCGCTCACTAAGTGTTCCGTGCGAAGCGTCCGCTTGCCACCTCATAGTCAAACGTTTAAATCAGATTCAAGAGTGTCAAAGTAAGTTAACAGCAGCGCTGGCCCACTGGACACAGTCGCCCTAGCACTGTCATGCAGCCACGTCTGTCACTGCCAGTCACGCGCCCAAATCCAGTCGTCTTTACCTACAATACTGAGCTCCCTCCGTGGTTATAGCTGTTGCATCCACAATGTCAATATTCAGTCGTTCTGAGAGCTGTCACTTTCAGACTCTCTCCATCACTGTTTTCAATCACAACTTTAACCTACTGGGCAGAACTGTCACTCGCATTGTTGCTGTCACCTGATCGATCATATTTACCGTCACTGAGATGCAACTTCAAACAGTTCTGTTCAATATAGTGCTCAGTGTGCCCAGCTTTCAGTTGTTTTCACTGTCATTGTCACTTAGCTACTATCACTGCCACAGAGTTTAGCCAATATTTAACAGGCCCCTACAGGGTACACAGTTATACTTGTTACCACCTAGTTAGTCACTTTCACTATCACACTCACAGGTCATTGTCACATTTAGCGTGAGATTGACTATAACTGGCATTCAGTCGTTTCTGTGGTCCGCTGGAGCCACACCTACAGCTATTGTGTCTCCTAACCACTCATTTCCACCATCCCCACATTCTCCTTTAGTGGGACCCCCAAATGGAGGGTTGCCAGACTGAGCAAACACACACCTAGAATCGTGCTTGGCCCATAGTAGGTGCTCTGGAAATACTTACTGAATTAATGGACTTTAAAAATGTAGCGGTGCTATATGTGAATGTGGATGGCTTGCGTCTCAACAATAGGAATAGATTTTGTGGGTTTTTTTTTTTTTTTGAGACAGGGTCTTGCTCTTGTTGTTGGGGCTAGAGTGCAGTTGACACAGGAAAGTGGACCCCAAAACTGAGGTCCAGCCTGAAAGCCAAGTGGATTCTTGGCTTCTAGTGGGAAAGAACTCAAGAACAAGCTGGAAGAGTAAAGCAGAAGTAAGTTTACTGAGGTAAAAAGAAAAAGAGGGAGGCTGCCTCATAGAGCAGTGGCGATCTCTCAGAGTAACAGAGGTAGCACTTTGTGAGTTTCCGGGTCTTATTTTATACCTTCTATTTAATTTTATGTTGAGCAGAGGGAGGAGTATTCATAAGATTTCTGGAAAAGGAGTGATGAGTTCCCAGGACTGAGGGTTCCTCCCCTTTTTAAACCATATAGGGTAACTTCTGGGAGTTGTCGTGGCGTTTGCAAACTGTAATGGTGCTGGTGGGAGTTTCTTTTAGTATGCTAATACATTATAAGAAGGGTATAATGAGCAGTGAGGGTAACCTGAGGTGGTTTTTTGTGGCCATCTGGGTTCTAGCCGGTTTTGGCCAGTTTCTCTGTTGTTTCTTGTTTTATCAGAGACGTTAGTTGGGGTCTTATGTCTCCTTATTGAGCAAGACCTGCCAGTTCCCTGTCACACAGTGGTGTCATCTTAGCTCACTACAATCTCAAATTCCCCTGCTCAAGTGATCCTCCGGCCTCAGCCACCTCAGTAGCTGAGACTACAGGTGTGTGCCACCACACCGGGCTAACTTTTTGTATTATTTGTAGAGATGGGGTCTTGCTTTTTTGCCCAGGCTGGTCTCAAACTACTGGCCTCAAGCAATCCTCCCATCTCAGCCTCCCAATGTGCTGGGATTACAGGTGTGAGCCACTGAACCCAGCCACGAATAAGTTTTGAGGCACAATCTGTCTCCCCACCACGCCCCACCACCACCGTTCCACTTAACAAAACTGCATCCAATGGGGACTAAGAGGAGAGAGCATGAGACAAGTGGCCACCAAGTACACTGAATTCTTGGGACTATGATTACAAAGAAAAGGATTTTTTTAAGTGTTTTTTTTCGAATACATGTTCATTATAGAGCATTTAGAGAATATTGGAAGGAATCTTTCCTTCAGAAGGATTGTTTTAGACATAAAAAGAATGCCATACCTCAACAGCCGCCCCCTGACACACACACACAGTCTATGGATCAGTGGCTGCAGTTTTCCTGTAATCATTTACTTGAGGTTTTGCATTACTAGAAATTCCTGTGGGGCTGACTTGCATAGGATCACGGAGAGCAATGGCCTCGGCTTCTTGCTGGCCACCATATGGAAGAATAAGAAGACAATGGCTGGACCCAATCTAGACATTCTAAGGGCCTTACCTCCCCGTAGAGCCTCAACAGTCTTGGAAAAATAACTTGTGCTTCCCAATCACCAGGACCCAAACCTTGACTTTGAGGGAGAATGTACTTGGGAACTTTGCAACTTTTCTCTACCTTGGCAGAGAATGTTCTCAGGCCACTGCCCCATGTAAGATGCTTGAGGTGGCTCCAACTGATTCCAGAGTGACTATTGTGTGCCAAGAACACTGAGACCAGTAGGACACATTCCCTACCACAGTAAGACACAACAGCGGCCACCACTGCTGCTGCTAATATGAACAATCATTTATTTCACTTTACTCTCTGCCGGGTACCATGCCAAGCTCTTTACCTAAATTATCTCCCTTAATTCTCATAACCACTCGAAGTAGGCAACACTTTTACCCCATTTTATATAGCAGGAAACAGACTCAGGGAGAGTAAATAATTTGCCCAAAGAAACACAGCTAGTAAACAGCAGAGTTAGGGTTTAAACCTAGGTGGTCTCACTCCAGAGCCTGCACTTTTTTCAACCTATAGTAATTACTTTTGGTTTTTACAAAACAAATGTGTTTATTATAAAGAATTCAAGGATTACAGAAAAACACAAAGAAGAGAGTAAAACCAGAATCACTATAAACCCTGTCCTACCACTTAGCAGTAACGTATCATTATAGATGAGAATTCCTCGCATCTCTGGGCGTGTTCATATAGGTAGATGGGAAGATGATAAATGATAATAACGACAGCTTCCCTCCAATAAGCACTCTGTGCTGGACACTATTCTAAGTGCTTTCCATGAATTAACACATTTCATTTACTCAAAGAGAGATGGATAGACACAATTTTATTAAAATGAGCTCATTTAACATATTCAGGGTTCACATCAGCAGCCAACCACCTGGTGATGTTTTTCCCCAAAGCTGGTTCTTTGTGCGGTTTTGCTGCCTTCTCCCTGCATCCCAATCAAATCCTGAGCCCAGAGTCCTTGGGCTGCAAAGCTGAGCCTTTAAATAGCACCTTGTGCACAGCTGCTGCCCAGTCAAATGTCTCCGCTGTTCCCCAAGGCAGTGGTGTTATTTGTGGAAGTGAAGTTTGCTGGAGGTTCGACATATGCTTTTTATTTGTCAGAGTAGGTGTCTGGGCCTTGGCATTCTCTTTTCTGCTTTCTAAGTGTTAGAATTTCACTACCCTTTCTCCCGTCCAAATGAAGCTCAATCTTCAGATCTTGCCCAGTGGATACCAGAGAGTCTCAGATGAGGATGCTATTGGAATTTGCCGAATGACTCAGAAAGGTCAGCCGCCTGCTCATCCTTCCAGGATGACAAAAGATGAGGAGGAGGGAGGCTGCCTCTCTCCAGCGGGGCTGCCCAGCCAATAGGAGGCTGTGGCACTGCTGTGGGCCTGACCCCATGAGTCCCTTGCCTCCGCTGCCCCCAAGGCAAAAGGCACTCTCACATTTAGAGCGATGGAACTGACACCTCCGCTGAGATGGCTCACGGGCCCTTCAGAATCAACTGATCCAGAACTGAAGTGATGATTTTCCAGCCAAGCCTGTTTCTCCCCTCGGGCTCTGAGAGGATGGCCCGCCCACTATTCTCCACCCTCTTGCTTAAGTCAGACACCCGGAGTTGCTGTTGATACTTCTCTCTGTAACTGTCAACCAGTCACCAAGTCTCGTTGATTTTACCTCTGATATACGCTGCCCATTTCCTTGGCCAAAGTAGCCAAAGTACAAATGATCTTTACCTCTCAACTACTGTCATACCCTCCTCCTGCAGCCTCTTTTGATATCCTTTACTGTGCTCTGCAAACAGCAAGTCAGCGTGATTTTTCATTGCCTTTAGAATCAACTTCATTATAAGGTATAATTTACATACAAAAATGTACTCATTAAAAGTGGAATTTGGGCAAATATACGCACCTGTGCAACCACTACCACATCAAGACATAGAACATTTTTAGATGACTTTATTTTTTAGAGTGCTTTTAGGTTCACAGCAAAATTGAGTGGAGATACAGAGATTTCTCATATGCCCCCTACCCACCCACACGCATAGACTGCCCCTACTATCGATGCCCTGAAGCACAGTGGCACATTTCTTACAGTCAATGAACCTACACTGACACATTATCATCACCCAAAGTTCATAGTTTACATTTGGGTTCACTCTTAGTGGTGTACATTCTATGGGTTTTGACAAATATATAATGACATGTATCCACCATAATAGTATCATACAGAATGGTTCCCTGCCCTAAAAATCCTCCCTCCCCACTAACGCCTGGCAATCCCTGATCTTTTTACTCCTTCTATAGTTTTCTTTCCTTTTCTAGGAAACATTACATCATTGGAATCAAACAGCATGTAGCCTTTTCAAATTGGCTTCTTTCTCTTAGTCATGTGCATCTGAGTTTTTCCACTTCTTTTCATGGCTTGATAGCACCTATCTTTTTAGCACTGAGCAATATTCCTTTGTCTGGATGTACCACACTTTATTCATCCATTCACTACTTCTTGGCTTTCAAATTTTGGCAATTATAAATAAAGCTGCTATAAACATGGGCTTTTTAGGTGGACATCAGTCTTCCATTCCTTTGGGTAAATACCAAGGAGTGTGATTGCTGGATCACATGGTAAAGATATGTTTAGTTTTGTGAAAAACTGCCAAACTGTCTCCAAAGTGGCTGTACCATTTTGCATTCCTATGAGCTTTGGGGGGCATGACTGAGAGTTCCTGTTTCTCCACATCCTCGCCAGCATTTGGCATTGTCAGTGTTTTTGATTTTGGGAATTCTAATAGGTATGTAATGGTATCTCGTTGTTATAATTTGCAATTCCCTAAAGACACATTGTGTGTAACATCTTTTCATATGCTTACTTGTCATCTGTATATCTTCTTTGGTGAGGTGTCTGGTCAGATCTTTTGCCCATTTTTCTTATTGTTGAGTTTTAAGAGTTTTTCGTATATTTTGGACAATAGTCCTTTATCACATGTGTCTTTTGCAAATATTTTCTTCTAGTCTGTGTCTTGTCTCCTCATTGTCTTTGGCACAGCAACATTTTCAAATTTTTTAAAAAAGACTAGTCAAGTGTAGTAGTGAGAAGGAGGAAAGAGCAGAACGAGTTTGAACTGTGAACCACCAATTGTGATAACTCACTACCTTCAAATTTTTTAATTTTAATGAAGTTCAGCTTATCAATTATTTATTTAATGTATTGTGACGTTGTTGTTGTATCTAAAAAATCATTGCCATACCCAACATCAGCTAGGTTTTCTCCTGCGTTATCTTTTTTTTTTTTTTTGAGACAGAATCTCACTGTGTTGCCCATAGCTTACTGCAACCTCAAATTCCTGGGTTCAAGAGATCCTTCTGCTTTAGCCTCCTGAGTACCTGGGACTATAGGTGCACCTGGCTCATCTCCACATTATCTTCTAGGATTTAATTTTTTTGCGTTTTACATTTAGATCTGATGCATTTTGAGTTAGTGTTTGTGAAGGGTGTAGGTCTGTATCTAAATTCATTTTGTTGCATTTGAATGTCCATTTGTTACAGCACCATTTGTTAAAAACACTGTCTTTGCTCTATTTTGTATTTCCTTTGCTCCTTTGACAAAGATGAAATGAATATATTTATGTGGGTCTATTTCTGGACTCTATTCTATTCCATTAATCTCTTTGTCTATGCTTTTGCCAATACCACACTGTCTTGATCATTGTAACTTTATAGTAAGTCTTGAAGTTGGGTAGTGTCAGTCTTCCAACTTTGGTCTTCTTCAATATTGAGTTGGCCATTCTGGGTCTTTTGCCTCTCCATATAAACTGTAGGATCAGTTTTTTGATATCCACAAAATTGTTTGCTGGATTTTGATTTGGATTGTATTGAATTTATAGATCAAGTTGGAAAGAACTGACAACTTGAAAATATTGAGTTCTCCTATCTAAGAACATGGGAATCTCTCTCCACTTATTTAGTTCTTCAATATCTTTCTTTAGAGTTTTGTAGTTTTCCTCACATAGTTCTTATATGTATTTTGTTAGATTTATACCTAAGCATTTCATTTTGGGGGTGCTAATGTAAATAGTAATGTGTTTTTCCTTTCAAATTCCACTTGTTCAATGCTGGCATATAGGAAGGCAATTGTATATTAACTTTGCATCCTGCAACCTTGCTATAATCAACTATTAGTTCCAGGAGGTTTTTTTGTCCATTCTTTCAGATTTTCTACATAGACGCTCATGTCATCTACAAATTAAGACAGTTTTATTTCTTCCTTTCCAATCTGTATACCTTTTATTTCCTTTTCTTGTCTTATTGCGTTAGGTGGAACTTCCAGTATAATGTTGAAAAGCAGTCATGAAAGAGGACATCCTTCCTTGTTCCTGATCTTAACAGAAAAAGCTTCAACTTTGTCATCATTAAGTATGATGTTAGCTGTGGGTATTTTGTAGATGTTCCTTATCAAGTCAAGGAAGTTCCCCTCTAGTTTCTAGTATGTAATTTGCTAAGAACCTTTTTTTTTTTTAAAATCACGAATGGATATTGGATTTCTGTCAAATGCTTTTTCTGCAGCTATTGATATGATCATGTAATTTTTCTTCTTTAGCCTGTTGATGTGATGGACTATAATAGTTAGCATTTGAATGTTGAAACAGCCTTGCATACCTGGGATAAATCTCACTTGGTCATGGTTTGTAATTCTTTTGACATTGTTGGATTCAATTTGCCAATACAATTTTGAGTATTTTTGCATCTATGTCCATGAGAAATATTGGTCTGTAGTTTTTTTCTTTTTTTGTAATGTCTTTGTCTGGTTTTAGTATTAGGGTAACAATAGCCTCAAAAAATGAGTTAGGAAGTATTTCCTCTGCTTCTATCTTCTGGAAGAGATGATTCCAAGAGAATTGATCTAATTTCTTTCTTAAATGTTTGATAGAATTCACCAATGAATTCATCTGGACTTGTTGCTCCCACCTTGGGAAAGTTATTCTTGATTCAACTTCTTTAATAGATATAGGCCTATTCAGATAGTCTATTTCTTCTTGTGTGAGTTTTGGCAGATTTTGTTATTCAAGGAATCTGATCATTTCATCGAAATTATCATAGTTTTGGGTACAGAATTGTTCATAACATTTCTTTATTATCCTTTTGATGTCTATGAGGTCTGTAGTGATGTTCCCTGTTTCATTTCTGATATTAGTAAGTTATGGCCTCTCTTTGTTTCTTATTAATTAAGCTTACTAATTTTATTCCTCTTTTCAAAGAATCAGCTTTTGGTTTCCTTAATTTTCTCTATTGATTTACTGTTTTCAATTTCATGGACTTCTGCTCTAATTTTTATTTCTTTTCTTCTGCTTACTTTGAATTTAATCTGCTCTTCTTTTTCAGTTTCCTAAGGTAGAAACTCAGATTATTGATCTTAGATCATTCTTATTTTCTAATATATGCATTCAGTGCTGTAAATTTCCTTCTAGCTAGAACAATCTTGAAAAAGAACAAAGCTGGAGGACTCGTGCTTCCTGATTTTACAACTTACTGCAAAGCTACAGTAGTGAAAACCGTGTGGTATTGGCATAAAGACAGACACACAAACTGATGGAATAGAATGGAGAGCCCAGAAATAAATCTGCTGTCCTATATGGTCAAGTATTTTTGAGAAGGTTGCCAAGACCATTCAATGAGGAAAGAATAGTTTTTTCAACAAATGATGCTGGGAAAACTGGGTATTCACATACAAAAGAATGAAGTTGGACCGTTATCTAACAACATATATAAAATTAACTCAAAATGGACTGAAGTTATAAATGTGAAACCTAAAACTATAAAACTCTTAGAAGAAAACATAGGGCAAAATCTTTACAACAGTGGGTTTGGTAATGATTTCTTAGCTATGACACCAAAGGTGCAGGCAACAAAAGAAAAAATAGACAAATTGGACTTCATGAAAATTAAAAAAAAATTGTGCATCAAAAGACAATATGAACAGTAAAAAAGTAACCCATGCAATGGGAGAAAATATTTACAAATCATATATTGGATAAGAGATTAATATCCAGAATATATAGAGAACTCCCCAAACTCAACAACAAAAAGACAAAAGTCCAAATTTTAAAATGGGCAGAAGACTTGAACATTTCTCTAAAGAAGATATATAAATGGCCAATAAACACATGAAAAGATGCTCAACATTACTGTTTATTAGGGAAATGCAAATATAAACTACATCAAGATACCCCCTCATGCCCACTATGATAGTACTATTTTTAAAAACCCCACTGAAGTAAGAATCAGAGACAGAAAAAAAAAGTTAAAAAAAAAAAACCCAGAAAATAATAAGTGCTGGCAAGGATGTGGAGAAATCACAATGCTTGTGCACTGTTGGCGGGAATGTAAAATGATATGGCTGCCATGGAAAACAGTGTGGTTGTTCCACACAATGTTAAAAATAGATCACCACATGATCCAGCAATTCCACTTCTAGGTACAGACTCCAAATAATTGGAAGCAGGGTCTTGAAGAGATACCTGTACACCCATGCTCATAGCAGCATTGTTCACAACAGCCTAAAGGTAAAAGGAACCCAGGTGTCCATGGGAGGATGAATGGATAAGCAATTGTGGTATACACATACAATGGAATATTATTCAACATTTAAAAGGAAGAAAATCTTGCAGTATGCTACAACATGGGTGAATGTTAAGGACATTATAGTAAGTGAAACAAAATACTGTATGATTCCACTTATATGAAACACTTAGAATAATCAAAGTCATAGAGGCAGAAAGTAGAACGGTGGTTGCTAGGTGCTAGGGGAAGGGGGAAATGGGGAGTTATTGTTTAATGGATATAGACTTTTGGTTTTACAAGATGGAAAAAGTTATGGAGATGGATGGTGGTGATGGTTGTACACATTACGAATGTATTTAACAACACTGAACTGTACACATAAAAGTGGTTAAGATGGTAAATCTTATGTTATGTGTATTTTACCACAATAAAAAGATTGAAAAAAAATGTGCCTGCCCTCCCCTCCCCATGACTGGGTCCCTTGGAGTTTTTATCTCTCAGACTTGTCCACAACGAGCCTCTAGCAATCCATCAATTACAGTTCAGGTTTCCCTACCCAGCACTGGTTTCCATGGAGGTTTCTGCTCTGGTAAATTGTGATTTCCTGTATCTGTCTGTCACTCCAATTCTGGCGGCAGCAGTTTGCCCTGCGACCTCACTTCTCTCATAAATCTAAGAGTTGTTGATGTTTCAGCTTTTACTCGTTGTTAGGATGAGTGGCGACATCCAAGTTTCTTACATGCTGGATGGGAAACTGAACGTCTTCATCGCCTGCACGAGTTCCCTCCTACCTCATTCTAGTTCACTGCCCTCCCTTTCCCTCCACATGCAAGATATAGAACAGAGATCAACAAATCTTTTCTGCAAAGGGCCAGACAGTAAATATTTTCAGCTTTGCCTGACATACAATCTCTGTTGCGACTATGTGATTTGCCTTGTCATTGTAGCATAAAAGCACTTAGCACATAAACGAATGAGTGTGGCCAGAGTTGGCTGGATTTCGCCTACTGCCAGCAGTGTTCCAGACTGCTGCACTGTATACATATATATAGTTTGCTATTTTTGTGTTAAGTGGGAGAGGGATAAAAATGTATGTTTGTATTTGCTTATATTTGCATAAAACATTGGAATGGTACATATGAAAAATGGAGTGTATATCGGTCTGGAGACAGAAACCAGGGAAATCTGAACGGGGAAACTTTAATCTAAAGAAGGACTAACCAGTAATATACCTAGTATGATACCTCTGAAGCAACACTGTCCAGTAGGACTTCCTGCAACGAGCGACATGTTCTATATCTGCATTGCCCCGTGCAGAAGTCATTAGCCATGCGTGGCTAGGAAACACTTAAAATGTAGCTAGTGTGACTGAGCACCTGAATATTTATTAAAAATTTAACTTCCTTTTAATTAATTTATATTTAAATCTAAGTAACACATTTGGTGACTAGTGGACCTTGGACAGAGCAGCTCTAAAGAATACAGACATGACAGATGTTGGGAGTAGCCGCTACCTCTAAGGTTGAGTAGACCCAAGGAAGGAACAAACTTAGAAGAATCCTCTCCCATCCCCCCAAGGTTGGGATTCAGACCTCATGAGAGAGTATGTGGCTATAGCCCACAGGATGCTAGAACTGTGTATACCATTGGGTTTCTTGCACACCTTTGACGGAGAGGCCATGCACTGGCAGCTGCACTATAGAAGCAGAAGCCAGAAGAAAAGCCCCTTCCTCTTGCAGCTTCCCTGAGCAACCCCTACCAACAAAGTCTAGCATTTTTCCATCTGCCAAAGTGAAAATGACTACAGTCCAGCTCCAGTGTCACAAAGCAACATGAAGAAGAGGGAATTTAGAGCTGAGAAGCAAAACATTGATAAATGGCAGAGGGCAGATGAAAACTGGGGGAAGCAAACTTTTCCCTGTATTCTTTTTAATATTATTTTGACATCGAGTCACATAAACATATTACTTATCCAACAAATTAAAAATAAGAAGATGGGTGGGGCGCCTGTAATCCCAGCACTTTGGGAGGCTGAGGCAGGAGGATTGCTTAGGGCCAGGAGTTGGAGACCAGCCTGGGCAATATAGCAAGACCTCATAAAAGACCTTTTAAAAATTAGCTAGGCATGATGGCGTGGGCCTGTAGTCCCAGCTACTCTAGAGGCTGAGGTGGGAGGAATCGCTTGAGGCCAGGAATTCAAGACCAGCCTGGGCAACATAGTGAGACCCTGTCTTTACAAAAACAAATTTTAAAAAAATTAGCTGGATATGGTGGCACTGCCTGCAGTCCTAGCTACTGGGGGGTTGAGGCAGTAGGATCTCTTGAGCCCAGGGATTTGAGGCTGCAGGGAGCTATGATCACATCACTACACTCCAGCCTGAGCAACAGAGTGAGACCCTGTCTCTAAAGAAATAAAATAAAATAAGAAGATGAAAAGTATATACCAAGCAAATACAAATCAAAAGAAAGCTATGACAACAAAGTATCCATACAAAGAAAAAGGGCCACATATATCATTACAAAGACCTTTATACTGAGGAGGTAGAACAATTACAACATACATGTACATAATAATATAACTTAGAAATACGTATGTTAAACTACTGATAGACTTGCAAAGTGGATGAATTTACAATGGTGGTTGGATATATTAACATAACCCTTCAAGAAACTGATAAAGCAAAGAGAATAAAAGAAAGGATACAGAATATTTGAATAATTAATAAGCTTAAGCTAATATATATAATTGCATCCACAAACCCAGAATACAAGTTATTCTCAAAATCACATGTGAAATGTAAAACTGAATCATGTGCTAAGCTACAAAAGAAGTGTTAATAAATCCCTAATAATTGACAACAGTTCCCTAAATTAAATGCAGTCGAAGGGGGAATCAATAACATAAAAGCTCTGCATGTCTGAAAACTAAAAATCACACCTCTAACCCATGTGGTAGGGATGATAAAATAAGGAAAAGTAAGGAATTCTTACTATTGAAGCCAAAGACTTATTAAAATCAGCAAGAGGTTGCTAAAGCACTTCTCACAGGGAAAATTATAACTTTGAATATATACCTTAGAAAACAAGATGTTGTAAATGTTAAAGATGGTTAAAAAATAGCAGAGTAAACCTCTTTGAAGAAGAAAGGAAATGCTGTGGATGAGAGCAAATATCTATGAAATAGGGGCAGAGGAAATAAAGGTGATTAACAAACCAAAAGTTGGTCCTTGAAGAAGAAAAAATCTAAGAAGACAGACTCCTGACAAAGAGAGAACATAGAAACAAAATACATAATAAAATGGAATCAATAACTGTGGCTACAGCAGAAATATTTGTACAAAACCATAAAAGGGTTTTGCTATATTGGGATGCTCTGGGCTACTAATAATAAAAAAAAGAAACCTAAACTGATTTTAACAATAAGGAATTTATTATCTCATATAACAAGAAGGCCCAAAGTAGGGTTATTCAGGGACCGGTAAAGTTCACTTCCATTAAGTCATAAAAGCCAAGTTTTTTTCCATGGTTCCTCCCACCGCCTGTTTCCCCTCTCCATCCTCAGTGCATCACCCTCATTCACAGACTAGCTCCCCTCCTGGACACAAGATAGCTGCAGCTGCTCCAGGCTTCACATAGTCACAGCTACATTCATCGGCAGAAAAAGGACTGTTTCTTTCTGTGTTTCCTATTTCTTCAGAGAAAAAAAAAAATTTTTCCTAAAGCCTACTGTCCCCTTCCCTCTACACACTCGTCCCTTCTGCCTCTTTGCATCCTATACCCACATCTAAGCCAATCACTGACAAGGCAAAGGGGACAACCATGTTTGACAAAGGTCAAACCTAGGTTCTTCTCCAAGGCTGGGACGGATTGTGCTCTCTCCTGAAGCACATGACTAAGTGGAGACAAAGTTAGGGATGGGCGAATGACCTTGGGGAGGCAGCCAACAGTGTCTGCTATTGTTGTGAACTTCAACATTTTGAACATCTAAGAAAATGGACAGGCCAGGTGCGGTGGCTCACGCCTGTAAATCCTTGCACTTGGGAGGCCGAGGCGGGCGGATTGTTTGAGCTCAGGAGTTTGAGACCAGCCTGAGCAAGAGCGAGACCCTGTCTCTACTAAAAATAGAAAGAAACTATATGGACAGCTAAAAATATATATAGAGAAAAAAAATTAGCCGGGCATGGTGGCGCATGCCTGTAGTCCCGGCTACTCGGGAGGCTGAGGCAGGAGGATTGCTTGAGCCCAGGAGTTTGAGGTTGCTGTGAGCTAGGCTGACGCCACGGCACTCTAGCCTGGGCAACAGACTGAGACTCTGTCTCAAAAAAAAGAAAAAAAAAAAAAAAGAAAATGGACAAATTTCTTGGAAAAATAGGAAATGGCAAAATTGGTACAAACAGCAGAAAAAATATTGCATAAAATGTCCTTCTGTTCATTCAGTAATTATTGAGTACCTATTAAGTTCTAGGCATTATCAAAACATGATCAGTAGCCACCACTATCATTCCCCTGCCCCTCTGCCATCAATCATAAAGTCACCAGGCCAGGACGGTTTTGCAGGTAAATTCTACCAAACTGCTAGAGAACAGCTATTAATAGTTTCTATCTTATTCAAGTTTTCCCAGAGAAGAGAGGAGGGAAGGTTGCTTAGCCAACTTATGAACCTAGTTATACCTCGATATTATAGTCAGATATGGACAGAATGAGAAAAGACCATTATAGGTCAGTTTTACTTAAAATTACAGATGCAAAATTCCCAATTTGAAGAACCAGAGTAGGGTTTATTTTAGGAATGTACAGATGATTTAGAATCAGATAACTCTATCGAGGTGTTTCAGATTAAAGAAAAAATAGAATATTTTAATAGACATAGGAAAACGCCTATTTGAGATTAAGGTAGCTTTCTTAATCTGATAAAAGTTCTCTATCAAACACCTACAGTGGACATATACTTAAGGAAAAAAATGTAGATTTACCATTAATATGGAAACCAGACAAGTATACTTTTTAATACCACTACTGTTCAATGTAGTACTGGGAACCTGGTGTACCACAAAGATGGCGTCACAATTTAGGGAGGAAAGAATGAATTATTTAATAATGGTGGTGGGAGAACTGTCTCATACTGTGAAGAAAGTGCAGGTAGGCGCCTATCACACTACCATAGTCCCCCCTTATCCGAGGGGGATACTTTCCAAGACCCCCAGTGGATGTCTGAAACCACAAATAGTGCTGGATACGATTAATCTATATGCATTGCCATAGAGGAGCAGAGTTAATCTGCCCTTGCATGCTTTATGTCCTGCTGCGTCCTTTGTACTTTGGTAGGTTCTATTGTGCATCTTCTTCCTGAAGAGCCCAGTTTCACTGCAGCTGAAGCCTTGCTTTGGGTGGCATCCTTTCTCCTTAATCAACTCTTCAACTCTGCCGGAAGTGTGGCAGCAGCTTCTTCAGTCGGCAGATGCAGCCTTTCTAGTAATTTTTATATTCTTCAGTCCAAACCTATTCCTGAATCTGTGTAACCATCCCTTACTTGCAGTAAGTGAGTTGGTGTCACTTGTTTCAGGGGATCCGTTGCTCAAGTCTTGGTATAGGCTGGCTCAATGCTTCCTGGCGCAACACATTGCTGTCAGTGGGAACACATTTCTGTGCATGTCTTCCACCCACAAAGTTGATAGTTTTTCCATCTTAAGCAGTTAGCATGCACTGCGGCCATAACTTTTGCGGTTTGAGGTACCACTGCAAAACTAGCACGAATGTCTTTTTCCTTCTTCACAATTTCACAGATAGAAGATTTTGTTCTTACAGGAGATCTTAGCAACCTCAGCATACAATTATTTTTTCCTTCCTAATTAGGTCAAGAACTGTCACCTTCTCACTTAAATCACTTGAAGGGTTCTCTTTGGCATACCCAAATTGCTACATCATTACTCTTGTGCTTCAGGGCCATTATTAAATAGAATAAGTGTTCCTTAAACACAAGTACTGCTATATGCAACAGCCAATCTGATCACCCAGATAGCTACCAAGTGAGTGGGTGGGTGGCATGGGTGGGTGCAGCCTGAATACGCTGGGTGAAGGGAGAATTCGCCTGGGCAGGGTGGTGCAAGATTCCATCATGCTACTCAGAACTGCACGCACAATTTAAAACTCATGAATTGTTTCTTTCTGGAATTTTCCACTTATTACTTTCGAACTGTGGTTGACTTTGGGTAACTGAAACCAAGGATGAGGGGAGACTACTGTATTTAAAAAAAAAAAGAAAGGTCAAAATGCCCTCAGGTGGATTAAGGACCTAATGTGAAAAAACAAAGCTATAAAACTATTAGAAAAAAAATGTAGGCAAATGTTGCTGTGCTTTTGGGATCAGTTAGAATTTCTTAAAGGAGAAAATGGATAGATTTGATGACTTCAAAATGAAAGACTTTTGCTTCAATAGGTCAGATCTAGGCTTACCTCTGAGAGAAAGCAGTCTGGGGCTGGCGTCAGGGACCCTGTCCTTCTCTGGTGACATTTCTCCATCCTCAGCACACGGCTCCTGCCACTTAGTACAGTGCTCCAACCAGGGAGGAGAGGGAAAGAGGAAAGGAGAAGGGAGCTTGTTCTCTTAAGGAGTATTGCCTGCAAATTCCCCAAATACCTTCTCTTACCTCTTATGGCCACACCTGCAAGGTGTGCTGGGAAATGTAGTCTTTTTGCCAGGAAGCTTGTATCCCATTAAAAATCAGAGTGTGTGTGTTTGTTTGTTTTAACTAAGAAAAAAAGGAGAGCAGTTGTTGGGGATAGCTAATAGCTGTACAAAAAGAAGCACCGTAGACAAAGTTAACTGGCAATTAAATTAGAAGAACATATTTCGATATATAGTACAGTATATGCCTGACATTAATATCTCAGATGCACAGCAAATCAGAAAACAAGAAACAAGGAGGGGGAGAATGCTAAATAAAAATGTGGAAATGGTATGAGCAAGCAATTCACAGAAGAGGAGACCGAATGGCTAATAAACAGATAAAGAGATGTTTAACCTTATTAATAATCAGATAAACGCAAAATAAAGTGAGAAATGGATACTACTTTACACTGAAAGATAAAATATTGGATAATATCAAACTGCCAAGGATGCGGGGAAAATGCAACCCTTATGCACTGCTGGGGGGAGGGAAATGGGGCAGCCAATTTGAAGAGCAATTTGGAGGTGTAAGCGTCTCATATCGTTTTATACCACAAATCCCGTCTTGTGTATGAACCACAGAGAAATTCTTACTGAAGTACACAAAGAGATATGTTCAGGGATGTTTATTGCAGCATTGTTTATAATATAATAACAGTGTTGGATGTAACTTAGATGTTCAATAGTTATTAAATACAATATAATATGCATAAATGATGGAATACAACATGAGAGTCAAAAAAGTATTAAATTTACAGTAATCTATCTATACTTTTATAATGTCAAAGAAGCAGAATGAGATATATAGCAATATATCACTATGTACATTAAACATACACACATAACGTGTCATTTATATAAATGCATATGTATGTGTTTATAATGCAAATGTGTTTATAAGTGCAAATAAAAATGGACCAGGAAGCTGAGAACACGGGGCAATGGAATAGGACTGGAGGTAGAAATGAACAGAAACAAACTGAATTAAAAACAAAATTAATAATAAATAATGAATGTAGGGCCAGATCGAAGCTCCTTAAGGGTAAATCTGGGCTCAATTCATCTTTCGAGTCACAAAACACCCAGCTTTCCAAATAACTGAGTGCACAATAATTTTTCTTCAATGAATGGATGACTATTCCCCAAACAGAATATCGCTGTATCCTATGTGCTACAACACGGGATTTGTGTAATGATTTATATGAATATTTCCTCTCTGGGGCTCGCATGATTTGCCTCCAACTTCTTAATCTCATCAAGCAGCACACTCACAATTTCAAGTTATTTCTTGTGAGGCCATTATCATCGCTGGGTGGTTTTTTTTTTGTTTTCATTTGGAATTGTGTCTCTAAAGCGTCTCTTCCCCTGCAGGTTTTGAGCCATCTGCGATAAAGGAGGCACTTAAGATTTCAGTGACAACAAAAACAGATTAACGAAAGGTTTGCCTTTCATGTCGAGTGCGTTTCTGTTCAACTTTCAGGTGCCGCGTGACAAAGCGTGTTTTGTTTCAGTCCATTGAAAACGAGGCCTGGGTACTGGATGAAATGCATTTGTTCTCTTTTCAACTGTTTCCGAGTGTGGAAATCTCTCCCCTCAGATATCCACATGGCTTCCTTCATGTCTCCGCTCAAATGTCACCTTTCCGAGAGCCTTTTCGCTATTTTTAATAGCATCTCCACGACTTCCTCACCCCCTTACCCTACTTTATCTTCCTCCGTGGCACTTCTTATACTATGACATACATTTATTCATCCATTGTCTGTCTCCCCATACCGGAATGTGAGCTCCCTGAGACCGGACCTCGTCCACTCTGTTCACTGTTCTATTCCCACGCTGGGAACGGTGCCTGGAACAGAGAAAGTGCTCACTAAATATGTACCGCCTGCATGAATGGTGCATTTCCTGAAGGCTTTTGTGAAAACCTTTCCATTATAGCCCCGTCCAGGTCAGTATATTTCTTATGATTAACCCAATAAGCATTGCCCCCTTTTGCTGTTAATCTTTTCACCGTATCTATATATTAATTTATCCAATATTTCTTGAACGCCTACCACGTGCCAGGATTGTGCTGGGTGCTGAGGGATTCTGAAGGAAATCAGACAGACCATGTTTCTTAATTTCTCTTTTTGCTTTCAGCAATGACAGTGATGTCACGTTCCTAAAATCGGCATTCCCTTATTAATAAGTTTACTCCGTGCCAAGCAAGCACAGAGGCAATCTCATTACCGCCATTATCTTTTTCAAACCTCACAACAATCCTCTAAAGTTGATATTATTACAGAGTCTCAAAATTTCTTTCCCATAAGCATGCAGTTTATTGGCAATAAATAAAACAGCAGGATTATCTCATAAAATTTAGCTCATGGTTTGTCAAAACTGAATAGGGGCTTCTAGAGGGGTATACAAGGCACAACCATGTGGAACAGCTGCACAGCCCCTGCAAAGACCCTCCAGCCCACCCCCACCTGCTCCCCAGGCACTCTCAATGCTCTGCCCACCTAGCACACCTTGGCCTTCAACTTCACAGATTTGTTTAGTGACTGTTTTCTCACCAAAGGCTTTTATACAGAAGAAATGCAGACATCTGCAGTCATGAGGGATTTAAAACATATTTTCATGTGATGCCAAACATGTTTATACACAATCATCTTTTCCATGACGCGGTCAGAACTGTCCCTTCATGAGAAAGGACTTTTGAGACACCTTAGTAGTTTTTAGGTCATTTCAGAGTCGAGGAAATGGAAGTTTGGAGAGGTTAAGAAACTTACTCAAGGTGAATAAGTGGCTGAGAGAGGCTCAGGAGGGCAGTAGCTCCAGGACTTGATGATGGTGGCAGGTGAGCTGGTGCAGGGGGACAGGAAAGAATCAGAGCAGGTCTCTGTAGTCTTGACTTGGACAACTGGGTGCTTGTGGTGCCATTTACAGCTTGTTGGCTGTGACCTGTTTGTAGCCAGAGGTGAAACCTCAAGCCCATGAGAATGACGTTAGGTGACTCCAGAAGACATTGACTAAAGACCCATGCCCCCTTCAAATCCACCTCCATCTTTTCCTAGGAAGCAGAGGGTGGGGGAGAATGACTCCCCGATCGAAGGGAGGCAGAGCACCTGCAGGGGCGGGAGGGGGTGGCGGAGGCCTGTTGAGCATAGATTGTATCAGTGGTGTCAGCAATGCAGGCATTTCAGACTTCCTGGCATTTGCACAATCGAAGCTCCCTTAGGACCCTGGAAGAAATATCATCCAATAACCAGCAAATATCCTTGGCTCCCAGAGATGCAGTGTTGCCAGTGACCTTGGTGGTAATGACCTTCAGAGGAAAATCCAAGCACAAAGCATGTTGGAGGAAACTGTCCAACCCCAAGGCCATAGCCCCGCAGACTTCAAAGGGTACAGCTGCTTGTTTCTCCGGCCTGTTAGCAATTAGAATTCTTCTGCATGGAGCGCTCCAAGATGAAACAGGTGGAGATTTGCCAAAGATCTACCTTCAGCCGGCACCTCGGCTTTTATTCTGGAGACTCTCAGGATGCAGTAGGACACCTGGCATCCATTTCGGATTTGGTTCCCCAGTGGTGGAGGAATTCATATCCACAGGAGCACACAGCCCAAACCCAAGCCAGGGTCCTGCTTGGCTGTTGGGTGAGCAGTGGTTTCTTTACGGCATGAGAACTTCTTTGGTTCAACTGCTTCTTAACCATGGTGGCAGCCATCCTACTGGAGGGGGCGTGCTACCCTGCACAGGTCAGGGACATCTTGGGGAGCATTTGGTTCGTCCAAATAGAACCCTGCCTCCCTGTTGTGGGCCCGGCAGAGGGTGCTCTGACCTTTCTTGTCTGGCCTCTAGGCTTTGCTCATGTTGTCCCATCAGCCTGGAAGGCCTTCCCTGCCCCTTCTTTTCCGGGCCAGCCCTCTCTGTCCTGAAGGGCTCAAATCACTGATCACTCCCTCCAGCATTGCCTCTCTGCCAGTCCCACCTGCCTGCCAGGTGTCCCTCCTCTGACTCCCACTCCTGATGCCAATCACACTGGTGTCTTTTGGTATCATTTGCCTTCTGTCTCCCTAGACCAGGCGGAGGCAGGGACCGTGTGTCAATCTTCTTTATACCCTATGTGCCCAGTGCAGTGTCTGGCAGGCCCTTAGGAAACATTTGTGGAAGGAATGAAATAAATTTACAATATTGTACTGGTGAAAAAGAACTGGAAGATTTAAACTCTGTAAATGACCTCAGAAGTGGTAGGATTCCTTTATACCCACAGACGTGGGACAAATCAGGACATCAATGCTATCTGATGCTGACTTCTCTCTCTTCTTCTTTTGAGACAGGCATCACGATCTTCAGCCTGGAGACTGTGTTGAGACCACTCAGCAACCCATTTGTTGTGCAGCCCCGAGTGACGCTCCTGGGCTTCCATGTTTACCTTCATGGAGGCAGGTGGGTGAACTGCATCTACAGAGCTGATATATATAATTGCGGATACTCACAAGTGCCGGGCACTGTTCTAAGTGCTTTATGTATATATCACCTCATCTCATCCTCACAGCAACCCTATGACATGGGTAGTAATATTATCCCCATATTCTCAATGGGGAAACCGAGGCACAGAAAGGTTGAGTGACTTGCCCAAAGTCACACAGCTAGTAATGGATGGAGCTGGGGCTTTTACCCAACAATCGGTTTCCAGAGCCCACCCCTTGACCCCAAAGCTGAGCTGCCTCTCAGATGGATGACTTATGAGACCCATTCCTGTTTTACAGTAGAACCCCTCTTATTCTCACACTGGGGATATGTACGTTGGATGCCCTCACTGCCAATTTTTTAAAATGTTTGTTTTGTTTTTTTGAGACAGGGTCTCACTCTGTCACCCAGCTAGAGTGCTGTGGCATCACCATAGCTCACTGCAACCTCAAACTCCTGGGTTCAAACGATCCTCCTGCCTCAGTCTCCTGAGTAGCTGGGACTACAGGCACACACCACTACACCTGGCTAATTTTTCTATTTTTGGTAGAGACGGGGTCTCCCTCTTGCTCAGGCTGGTCTCGAACTCCTGGCCTCAAGTGATCCTCCTGCCTCAACCTCCCAAAGTGCTAGGATTACAGGCATGAGCCATCTTACCCTGCCCTCAGTGCCAATTTTTAACTGGCCACCTCCTCAAGAGGAATTCAGCTTTTGTCCTCTGTCCCCGACCCCACCCTCTTGCTGCTTAGAGAAGAAGGGGTGGGGTGCAGACTGGGGTGCAGACTGGGCAGCTGGGCAGACCTGAGCTGGAGTCGCAGCCCCACTGCTCACCTGCTGCACAACGTGGGCAAGCTCCTTCCCCTCTTGGAGCTTCCGTTGTGGTGCCTGTAAAGTGGAGATGGAACCTTCCGCCTCGGCTGCTATAAGGATGAAGTAACACAGACAGGTTTGCCAGGTTTAGCAAACAGAGATACAGGGTGCTTAGCTAAACCCGAATTCCAGATCAGTAGGGAAAAATTTTTTAGTATAAGTATGTCCCATGCAATATTTGGGACATAATTATGCTAGCAAACTATTCCCTGTTGATCTGGAATGCCAGTTTAACCAGGTGTCCTGTGTTTTACCGGACAGCCGCGCATGCAGAGGAAGCACCTGGCACGGGGCCTGTCCTGTTGGAAGTCATCGATACACTTTAGAGGGTCTCTGCTGAAACCCAACACTTGGCGTTTCACGGGACGCACTTTGGAGGCCTGGTCTGTGGTTAAAATATACATTCGCCCATGTGGACCCTCCCGGCCAGGGGTAACTGCGAACCCCGACTCACCCTGTGACTGCGCTGGCCGTGGATGTGAGTGGGTGGACTAGGATTTCAGGAGCAGAGTCTTGAAAGCGCCTTTCTGAAACACAACACGACGTGCACGTGTGCCCCTCCTCGGCAGGAGCCAGCCAGGCCTCGGTCCCCACGGTCAGGGCCTGGCTCACTGCAGTCGGTTCCCCATCCAAGGGCGCCACCGTGTGCCGGCATCAGGGTTGCCGGTGCGTGTGCGGCTCTCGCAGGCGCTGGGACCTGGGGAGGGGCCTGGATTGCCCGTCCTGCTCTGGCCCCAGCAGAGCCTGCCTTCCCGTTTCCCCAGTGGCTCCGCTCTCCCTTTCCCCACCTTCTCTGTCGCTCTAGCTCTCCATGCTCGTATCAACTCACTGAACAACACCTGGAGCACGTCGCAGAGGTTCTCAGAGAGGCTACAGCGCTGGGCTAGGAATCGGAAGCATTTATGTGGGACCCGGGAAGCCGTTTACTGACTATAATCTATGTCCTGGGGCGGGGGGTCGTGTAACCCCTCTGAAGCTATCTGTTTCCTAAGATTGTATATAATCCCTGCCTTGCACATCCTGAAGGACTTTTGCGAGGAAAAATCGGTTGTGCACACAAAAGTGCTCTGAAAACTGGGAAGTGCCATTACGATGTACGTAGTTTTATAGACTATTATCACATAGCATCTATAATAATACAGTTGGTTACTAATAACAGCGATAACAGTGACATTTCCTGGGCACCTAGGACCCTAAGACCCCAAGTCTGACCAGTGAACACCTGGGGACGTCTATACCTCCCCGCCTCTGCTGTTTGGCTCCGGCTTTCAGACCCAGGATGCTGCCTCCAGGCCAGCCCTCTGTGCGGCGTTAGATACTTCCAGCATCTTCCAGACAGAATGGCTCATATAGCAGTAAAGGGCCCTGGATCTGCCTGACCTTCCCCGAACTCCCTGGGCCTCAATGTTCTCATCTCTTTAATGGGGATGATAGATAGTAGCCTCCCTTCTCGTGAGGATTAAATGAGATATGTGTGAAGCACCTGGCAACCGTAGCAAACTCTGCATAAACTGTGGTTGTTTCCTTCCGATTCTGCCTGTCATTCCAACTGCTCCTTTTTAGGAAGCCATGTGGAGAAACGGAAGTCAGACAGAAGTGACTTTGAGTATTGGCTCTGTCATCAATGTCCTCACTATAGGACTCTGGCAGGTGTCTTCACCTCTCTGAGCCAGTTTTCTCCATGATGAGATAGGGACAGAAATAGAATCTATCTCTGTGGTTGGGTTGGCTGAGATTGCTTTGTAAAGTGCTCTGCAGGTTTCTGTCCCTAATTACCAGATAAATGGCAGCTCTTCCATATTCCTTCCTCCTCTTTCAGCCACACCACCCATCCACCCTTCCGTCCATCCTTCCATCCACCCATCCATCCATCCATCCATCCGTTCAACCTTCCATTTAAAAACATCTATTAAACTACTACTATGGGCCAGATCCCAGGCTAGCTGCTGGGGATACAAAGATATTAATAAATAAGACATGAGTCTTGCTCTGGGAATCTGCAGTCTCATGGGGAAACAGTAATAAAAAGAATCACTTCCATTTATTGAACACCTACTATGCAGCAGGTAGTGTGCTAGGACTTTACACATGTCCTCTTGGAAAATTCTCATAAAGACTCAGGAGACACGGCCAGGTGCAGTGGCTCACGCCTATGATGCCAGTACTGTGGGAGGCGAGGTCAGGAGTTCGAGACCAGCCTGAGCAAGAGGGAGACCCTGTCTGTACTAAAAATAGAAATTACCCAGGCGTGGTGGTACATGCCTGTAGTCCCAGCTACTTGGGAGGCTGAGGCAGGAGGACTGCTTGAGCCCAGGAGTTTGAGGTTGCTGTGAGCTAGACTGACACCATGGCACTCTAGCCAGGGTAACAAAGTGAGACTTTGTCTCAAAAAAAAAAAAAAGACCCAGGAGACAGGACCTCAGAGGCCTTACTTTCCACCAGTGCTCTCTCCTGCCTCCTGCATGGACTGTCAGGTAAGCATGCCAGGCAGGTGGGAAGGGCTGTCGTGGGGTCTGAGAGAGGCCAATGGGGCCCAAAGGAGGGAGCGCTTGGCTCCGCATTGGAGAGTTGGGGGCAGCCACGGAGAGCTTGCAGAGGAGGTGTCAGAGAGGGGTGTCTGGGTGGTTGGGGCTGTGGGCAGAGGCTTGGAGGCACAGAGAGGCAGGGAGCCTTGTCTTTGGGGGACACTGGTGCTGGGATGGTTGGTGTAAGGGGGAGGGTGGGAGTAGATGATGCTGGGGCGGGGGCAAGGGGCCCAGATCACAGGGACCTTGGTGTCCAGGCTCTGCTGAGCAGTTTGGACTCCACGCTGCAGGGAAGCGTGTTTCAGAGTGAGGTGTGGAGAGGCGGTGAGGTAACCACCCTGGCAGAAGCGTGGTGGCTGGAAGGAGGAAAGCAGTGAGGGGGATGTGCCATACCTTGTCCTGCAATGACAGCAATGGCCAAGGGGTGGAGAGGAACAGTGGGTGAGGCAGCGATGGCAGATCGGCCTCCTCGCTCTCCGAGTTGCTTGCTGGCTGGCTGAGGGGATGGTGCCACCTACCAGGACAGGGAATCCAAGAGGAAGAGCAGGGCTTGGGGGGAAAAGGTGATAAATTTATTACGATGTTCAATAAGCAAGAAAAAGTGCCTCATGCCAGGTACTGGGCTGGATACTTTATTCCAACCCACCAATTTGGTACAATCCTGTCATCATCCCCACTTTACAGATGAGGAAACTGAGGTTCAGAGACATTAAATCTCTTCCCAAGATCACATAACTCATGAGTGGCAGAGCCAGGATTTGAACCCACATCTGTCTGGCTCCAAGCCTGGCATGGAAGAGAAAATCGCAGAGAGATTGTCAAGGTTCCCATCATGAACCTGGAGCCTGGTGGTGTCCAGTGTTAGAGCTGGGCCCTTGGAGTCATTCCAGAAGCCCAGGAAGGTGCTGACCGTGCCCCATCAGTCTGCTCTTGGCCCCCGAAAAACCCTCTGGGGTTTCAACCTTTCCCCGAGACTCAGCCTTGGCCAAGCTCACCCTGGGCCCGCGTGCCCTGCTGACTGGCAAAGGGACAGTGTCCATGCCCCACCCCCCAGTCCCTGATCAGGCCACCTCCTCCTGCAGAGCCTCACATGCGACCGACAGGAGACATAGGTGCTGCGGATTAATCTGCCACTCTGGGGTCTGGGGAGAAGAAATGCAGTGAGAGAAGAGAGGAGAGAGACGCTCAGAGAGTCTGTGGCCTCAGAAGTGAGCTGATGACTCAGAGGCACGAAACACTGACGGTAACAACCACAGCAGGGGTTGCTGTGTCTGGGGGCTGCTAACTGGCTGCCAGGCCTTTCCTACTTTACAGCTTACTTAGTCCTCACAGCGACCCTGTGACATAGGAACTAATATTTTTCTCATTTCACAGAGGAGGAAACTGGGGCACAGAGAGGTTAAGTCACCTGCACAAGGTCACACAGCCATCAAGAGTTTGAGTGCCCATCACTGTCACTCTTCCCCCTCAGCCCCTTCCACTCTACCTGGTGTGTCTGGTAGCCCTGAGGACAGAGGAGAAAGTGGGGGCAGGGCAGGGCAGGTGCGGGGCTGGTGAACCCAGCCTCCCTGGACTTCCTGCTGGGCCTCAAGTGGGAGGCAGGATCTGAGCTCCGAATCCATTCTGCTCTGACTCCTCGTGTGATCTTGGATGACCTGTCTCTGCTCTGGGTTCAATAATTTCTGCAAAGAGAATGTTCATTTAGATGGTGTCTACATTTCTTTCTAGGTTGGAATGATGTCATTCTGAGACCTGGGACAGAGGGAATATTTGGGGTGCCAAGGAGCCAGTGACCCTGGCACTCAGCTGGCCCAGCGAGGGCAGGAGTCGAGTGCGTGTACACTTGGGCCGCATTCCTCTCCTGTGGGCTGCATCCCTGGTGACGGTCGAGTTCTCGCCCACTTTGGCGGCCCGCACTACTGCACAGAGGCCACTGGAGGGCGCTGTCACCTCACAGTTCTGGCAGAGTTCACCTCTGATGGCCCGAACCTCCGCGGGAGGCTGGAGAGCAGTTGGGAGGCCTGGAGCCAGTTCCTGGGGGGCCTCTGCACGCAGCTGGACTCGCTCAGGCCGCGTGGGGCCGGTAGGATCTGGTCCCACGGAGGGACGCGCCAGGATGCTGCCTGGGAGTCGGAGCCCCAGGCGTCAGGCCTCTGACTCACCGCGAGCTCTGCACAGATCGCTTCAGCTCTCTGAGCCTCGGTCTTCACATCTGTCACACGTGGACAGTGACAGTCATCTCATGGGACAGTCATCTCAGTGCCAGTGAGACTTCTGTCAATGAGAAAGCACGTGCGAGTGCTCTGTAGAACTCGGAAGTTACTAGTAGTCTCAAAGGGCATCCAATAACCTTTCCCAAGGGGGGAGAGTAACCCTGGGCAAAGGCCCCCGAGGCCTTGGGGCCGGCGCAGGCGCCAGACTATTCCTCATATTCTCACGACGGCCGGGGAGGCATGAGTTACTCTCGTCTCCACTTCAAAGGGGGGAAATCTGGGCTCAGGGAGGTGACAAGCCCCACCCTGGGTCTCCTGGCACTGGGTGGTCGTGCTAAGATTCAAACCCAGACCCGTCTGGCTCCGCAGACTTGCCTTGAGCCACTACACTGGCCCGCACTGCCTCCTGCCAAGTCGGGGAGGGGTTTGGAATAACCTACTACTGTGGCCCGGGCTGAGGGATCACATCAGTGTCCCTATTTAGTCCTTCGGAGGGGTGGCCTCCCCACCCACCTGCTTTCCCACGAACCAGTATGTGTGTGACACAGATGCACATTCGACGGTGTCAGTGACTCCCTGAACTGATCTCGAAATTTTCCCTCCCCTTGGACTTGCGGGTGACTCTCCCTCCTCCCTGGGAAGCAGAGCTGGCCCTGGGATGCAGGTGGCTTTACCTGCGACTTGACCAACTTCTCGTGTGAGTAAGTGGAGGGTGGGAGGAAGGAGCTTGACATGTGGCCCCTTCACAGGCTCCTGGCTGGTCAGGGCAGGTGTTCCTGGGGTGGGGGAGGTGACTGCAGGACATGGCCCTGTGGAAGGCTCGCAGCTTTTCTCAGTTTTATTTTCTGTCTCATTGAGAGGAAGATTGTGCCATTGGCATGGTTGTAGGTACGTAGAACTACGGCTTAGTTCTCACGACTTCTGTCCCCTTTCCCCCATCCTTCCACAGCTTGAGAAGGGTGGAGGGCTGGGAGTGGAGGGTGACAGGAGGTGCAACCTCCCAGCCTGGGGGTTCTTGGAGTCCCAGAGTCCCAGAATTGTGGCGCTGGGAGGACCCTTAGCAATCAGGAAAGCATCTGGGGCAGAGATGAGGCAACTGAGGCCCAAGGAGGGGACCAGCCAGGCTGAGGTCGCCCAGCCAGCTCGAGACTGGCTGGGACCGGAACACACCTTTCCCCTGGTCTCCCGCCAACCCGTTTCTCGAAGTCATCTGCCACCTGGAGCGTGGCTAGTTTAGAAAGCTCAGACAAGGAGCGAGGGCACAGGACAGCGGAGGGGACAGGGCCGTGCCGGCACAGAGGAAAGGCAGGGAGGCGCTGATCTTGCTCTTTGAAGGAGCCAGTGGGGAGTTGATTGTCTTCATGTGACATCACCCCTGGGCAAATAATGGCCACAGAAAGCAAATATTATGACAGTAAACGCGCAAACACGGAGCCCGTGGCAGTTTCAGTGTCAGAAATGGGCTGAGGACCCCGGGCTCGGTCAGACCAGCTCTGATGCTTCCTCTCAGCAAACGTGCCTCTCCCTGCGGGGGAAGCAGGACCCCCAGCAGGGTCCTCCCGAGAGGCTGCAGTGGGGCTGATGGGAGAAGCTAGGAGGGCTCTGGAAGAACTGGGGAGACACGGCGTGCCTGGGGACTAAAGGAGAATGTCCCGGGATGCAGGAAGGAAAGAAAACTGCCAGTTACTGGGCACCCGTCCTGTGCCAGGCCTGACTGAGCACGTCATAGAGATTGTCTCATCTAATCATCTAGCAGCTCTAAGGGACGGGCATTGCTGTCCCCATTTTGTAAGGAGTACAGTGAGGCTCAGAGAAGTTAAGCGACTTGCCCACAGTCACACAGATGGGAAGTGGTGGAGCAGGGATTTGATCTCAGGTCTGTCTGATCTCGCTTCAAAGTCTGGACGGGGGACCTTCCTGCATCAGAATTGCCAGGAACCCTTGTCAAAAGGGAGATATCCGGGCCTTCCCCCAGCCCTACTGAATCAGAGCCTCTGGGGAGGGCTGGCAGTGGCTCCCAGGGAAGAAGGAGGCGGGCTGCTAAGACCTGGAAATAATTGCTCAATAGCAGAAGGCAGCCAAATTTTTCTGTAAAGGGCTAGATAGTAAATATCTCAGACTTTGCAGGCTTTATAGTCTCTGTCACAGCTGTTTGGCTCTGCCATTGTAGCACGAAAGCAGCCCCAGACAATACATCCATGAAATACTGTGGCTGTATTCCAATAAAACTTTATTTACAAGGTGGTGAGCTAGATCTGGCCTCTGGTGGCTTGCTGCCCCTTGTCTGGTCTGTAGCATGCAAGGTGCCCTCATAGCCTGTCCCTCCTGCTGTCTTTCCAGCAGCCCTGTCAGGGCGTATGATATTTCCATTCTACAGATGGGGAGACTGAGGCCTAGGGAGGTTAGACATCCAGGGTCACACAGGGAGTTTGTGGCAGATCTGGGATTGGGACCAGACCTCCTGACTCCCAGTCCAGTGTGCTGAAAAGTAAGAGCCTGGTGAGAATGGCTGGGCCACAGGGATTGCTATAATGTTAATTCATGTGAACAGCCACCATTCACTGGGCACTTACCACGCGCCAGCCCTGAGCCATTACCTCACATAAGCTGCTACCCAGATGTTGACTGTCATTGTCACTGTCACATGGGGCTGTCACAACCTCCGTGGGAGGTAGGAAGGCATCTGCAGCGTGTCAAAACCAGCTTATCTCGGGCGCCCCACACACCTGACATGCTCCAGCTGCACCACGGGAAGGCGGAGGCTGCTGACAAGACGTATCTGCCTTCTATTCTTGAGTATGTATGCACGTGTGTGCTCTCTCCCGTGCGCACACGCACACAGGCACACGCCCCACTCTCAAACAAATACCGAACAGACGTGTGGTCAGTTCAGTGAGCCCCTTGTCCTAGGTAGGAGAACACAAAACCCAAGGCCTGGAAGCGACTCGTCTGGTTTATGTGCGATGTTCCCGCGGAGAGCAGGAACCAGGAACCTGCCTGGTGTGGGGAGAAGAATGCCGGGCTTCCAGTTGGCCCGGATCCTGCACCGTGCTCTGCCAGGCTCTGCTGGGTGACTTCAGCTGTCCCTTTGCTCATTTATGAAATGGGCGTCACTTTCTTAATTCATAAATTGGATGGAAAACAGCTTTGCTCATTTGTTGAGCATTCATTCATCCATTCACTCACAACTATGTATTAAGCACCTACTGTATGCTAAGCACAGCCATGTGGTTTGATCTGAAATCCCATACATTTAAGATTCAGTTCTTCCTGCTCCTGTGTGGGAGTCAGCACATAAAATATA
Source organism: Lemur catta (assembly GCF_020740605.2). Taxonomy (NCBI): domain Eukaryota; kingdom Metazoa; phylum Chordata; class Mammalia; order Primates; family Lemuridae; genus Lemur; species Lemur catta. The sequence goes on from NC_059130.1 coordinate 111,158,734, forward strand.
GGTCTTTTGCCTCGAGGATGCTTTGTGCTAGGATTTCTCTCTAGGTAAAAAGTTTATCTTTCTCCCATGCATAAAGTGAGCCTTGGCGAGAGTGTAGCCAGCCCCACCCACCAATTCATTCATCAGTCCAGTCGTCCACCCATCCCTCCATCCATCTTCCCAGCTGCTCCCCCACACTCGCATTCCTCCAACCACCCATCTGTTCGTTCCATCCATGTGTTTGTTGAGTGCATGCACGTGCCTGACTCAACCCCGTGTCTGTTGACTGCACCCCCAGGAAGGCCCCACCAGTCCCCACAGGAACCTGGGCTGTGAGGCAGAGGTGATGGGAAGCTCACGGTCTAGGCAGCAATAGCTCTCAGTGCTCCGCATCCGGGCACTTTCTGGAATGCCTTCAGGCACTTTGAAAGTAACTGCAGCCAGAGACCGACCTGCCCAGGCCGCACACACCTTCCCCGTCTAGACGCGGCCCCTCCTCCAAGTCCTGCTCTGCCCTCTCTCCCTCTGAGAACACACCTGCGGGCCCAGCCCTGGGCCTGTGTGAACCAAAACTAATCCTACATGAATGGGTAAGGGGTGGCTCACGCCAGTAATCCCAGCACTCTGGGAGGCCGAGGCGGGTGCATCGTTTGAGCTCAGGAGTTCGAAACCAGCCTGAGCAAGAGCGAGACCCTGTCTCTACTAAAAATACAAAGAAAATTAGCCAGACAACTAAAAAATATATAGAAAAAATTAGCCGGGCATGGTGGCTCATGCCTGTAGTCCCAGCTACTCGGGAGGCTGAGGCAGAAGGATTGTTTGAGCCCAGGAGTTTGAGGTTGCTGTGAGCTAGGCTGACGCCACGGCACTCACTCTAGCCCCAACAACAGAGCAAGACTCTGTCACAAAAAAAAAAAAAAGAATGAGTAAGGAAAGGGTGGCGTGGCCATGCAACAACATACTATACAGCCATGAAAAGGAACAAAGCACCGACACATGCGACAACACGGATGGACCTTGCAAACACGGTGCTTGGTGGAAGAAGCCAGTCACAGAAGACCGCGTGTTGCACGATCCCATTTACATGAAATGTCCAGAACAGGCAAGTCCACAGAGACAGAAAGGAGACTGGAGGCTGCCAGCGCCTGAGGGGAGGGAAGGACGAGGAACGATTGCCCGAGGGAACAGGGATTCTTTGGGGGATGACGAAATATGCTGGAATTAGTAGTGGTGGTTGCACAACATTGTGAGTAAAAACCACTGGATTGTATGCTTTAACAGGGTGAATCTTATGGTATTTGAATTATTTTTAAAAGATTTTAAAGTTGTTAGAACACATTAGAAATTGAAAAACAAGACTTCTATGTGTTATCACATGTGCTCCTCCCAGCCTCCTGGTGACAGTCAGGGAAGGTAGCATTGACGCTGTTCTCCAGCCGAGCAACCGGAAGCTCAGAGAAGATGAGGGAGCCCCCAGGATGGCATTGCTAGTTAGTGGCGGGGGTGGAACTAGAAGCGGGCTCAGACTCCTGGTCCAGTGCTCGTTCCTTCATGTCAGGCGGCCCAACAAGCAGATGGTGCCTCCTGAGCCAGTGTCCAGCTCTGTCTGTGTCTGCCACCTTTAGTCCAGGGGTCTCTGCCGGCAGAGCTGGAGCTAGAGGAGGCTGTCACAGCAGCTAACGGCTGCCATTGCGGGAGTGGCCTTGGCACCAGGCACAGGGGATCTTACTGCATTCTCCTGTCATGAACCTTGTTGAAAGCTCCAAACCCCCTCCCCACGAGCACCCTGATCTTTCCTGGGGAGTCCCCAGTGAACACGGACTGGTAGGAGGTCACGCTACTCCCACCCTGGGGGCCAAAGAAAGAAATAGGCAGGGGTAGGCATAGCACTGAGGCCGGTCCTTGACCTCTGAGCAAAGGCTTGGGGAGCTCTGGGGTCCTGGTCATCACTACGACTGTGGTGGCCTGCACCCCGGGCTGCTCCCCCTGCTCCGGCCCCTGCTGCCCTGATGGATGGATCACTCTTTGGTCCATTCCTCCATCATTCCTGTATTCCATCCACTTTCTAGGCCTGGTGTTCCAGTTAGATTGTGCAAGCTCCTGACATCTTTCCACTAAATTCCCTCGTGCGCTTGTGAGAGACAGAGTCAGGTTCTGTTGCTTGCATTCACTCTGATCAATCTCATGTCTATGAAACAGGAGGTACTCTTACTTCGCCTCTCTTACAGATGAGGAAACCCAGGCTCAGAAAGGTGAAGTGACTTGCTGAGTGTCCCCCAAGATAATAAGTGGCAAAGCCAAGATTTAAATCCAGGTCTCTCTGATTCCCGAGCCCAATCTCTCAACTTCTACGGAGGAGGAAGGCCAGTAAACATTTTCTGGCTGCTTCTCATAAGGCAGACCTTGAGCTGGGCATGTCCTCTCAACAGCTCTATTGAGGAGGAATGATTCTACTTTTAGAGGTATGAAAAGTGAGGCTTAGGGAGATGAGGTAACTGATTCACAGGTACCAGAGCTGAGATTAAAACTGAGGTTCACCTGACTCCAAATCCCTGCACTCTTAGGCAGAGGTGGGGACGGAGACCTGGATGGTGGGTCTGCCCTCTCCCCAGTTGGTGGAAGCTCTAATCTCTGCTCTTGGCTCCATCAGCACCTCCCCGCCAAGCCCATAGGGCTGGAAACCTGGCTCTAGCCATTAACACACGAGCTCAGGGGTTGGGCAGCCACTGGGAGGAATCCCACCTCCCAGCCCAGGTCCCCTTATAAATCAGGGGCCCAGGAAGCCACAACACTGATATAATAAATATTTATGTTGCCTCCAAGAAAAAAATGTCTCACTTGATATATTTCATTGTGAAAAGACAGCAGGCCCCAGTACTTTTGGTGAGTCTGGCAGAGCTGTAAGGCTGGGGCCCGGCCTGGCCCCCTCGGGAGCCACCGTGTCTCTGCACTCCGGCTGCAGCACCAGGTCAGAGTGTGGCATTTTGCTTCGGCCCCTGTGGGCCACCGACAGGACTCTGGAAAGGACTCATTGGGCAGGCTCGGTGGGGGATTTCTGTCCAGAGGGGATGGGGCTGGGGGAATATAAGGAAGGGACCCTAACTTCTATTCCTCCAATAGCCCCCAAGCCAGCCCTAGCCCAAATCCCAAGGCCATTCCCAAATCGGCTTCAATTTAGGTTGGATAAACATCAGCACCCACCTCAAACCCTCCTTAAGCCCTCATCCCCGCCGGACCTGGGCACCAACCCCAGCTCTAAACACAGCTGCCCTAGCCCCAGCCCCATCCACGGTTCAAACCAGATATCAGCTCTATCCCAAGGTCAACTTGACCTCAGCCAACCCCAGGCCTAACCTCAAACTGGCTGAGCTACAGTCCAGTCCTAAAACTCAACCCTAACCCAGGCCCTAAATCCTGCTCCCAGCTCTGCCACGCCCTGGCACCAACCTCAGCCCCAGCTCTCCCCTGAGCCCCGAGGCCAGCCAGTGCCATGCCCTGGTCTGGGGCAGAGGGTCACCAGATGGCTTTCCTTTAGCTCAGGGTCTGGGAAACCTCCTTTAGCAAATTCAACAAATATTTGTTAACTACGTCCTATGTGCCAGGCCTTCTCTTAGGTCCTGGGGACACATCTGTGGACATGAACATTGCCTTGTGCAGAGGGCAGAGCTCCTGCTCCCCCCAGCCTCCCAGCTCTGAGGCCTCCTCCCCACCCGTCTGCCCTCTGCCCTCGGCGGCTCGGGCTGTGCTCTGAACAGCCGCTGTCTGGCACAGTGACTTGGGTCGTCTCCCGGCCTCTGAGCCTTGAATCCCCTTCTTCATAACCAACAGTGGGACAGTGGCAGATAGACAACCTGGCTTTGAGGTTCCACCTTCTTGTGACCTTCTAAAAATCTCCGGCCTATGGACAAAGGTCAATATCCAAGTGGAAATGGATGCTAGGTTTTCTGTCCTGGACCTCGATGGTGGGGAGGGGGCTCTGGCGTCAGGAACCAAACAGATGGCCTTCCCTCTGGGGGGGCTGGAGAGCACAAGCTCTCTCGTCAGCCCCCACCCAGAGCCACATGGCCGAAGGGTCCTGCAGCCAGGCACCATGGCCACTCACTGGCCCCTCCGACTCTTCCCCCGTCGCAGAGCCCCTGTTGTCTACTCCTCGGCTTTAGTGCATGCGCCCCTGGCCGGGTCAGGCTCTGCCCTTGCCCCTCCGCTCTGGCCGCCCTCCCACTGCCACCCTCGGCTTGCCGGGGCTGCTGCCCGTTCTCCACCGGCCCCTGGGCCCTGCCACACCTCCCTTTCTCTCCTGGGCTCTCTTGCTCTTCCGTGCATTGTGTTCTTAATCCCTCTAATTTTCTGTCTGTTCTTCCATCTCCCTCCTGCACATCTGGTCATTTTCTCTGCAACATTTTTCTTTTCTCTGTGTCTGTCTCTCTTTCAGTTCTCTGTGTCTGTCACTCGTGACCAAAAGAATGCAGTGAAATGGAGCATCGGCTCCGTGGCAGTGCAGGAAATGTGAGGAATGTTGCCCTGGGTGCTCAGGAAATTCTTGTGATTTTGTCTCCACAAAGATATGTTAAGTATAATTCTAGTGACAGCTGGGTGACCTTTAACACAGGGTCCCTTGTGGTTCACAATAAGACACATAATCTCACCTGGTCCGCCTGGCTCTCCTGCAAGGCAGGCAGGGAAGGCATTAATGTCACCATTTCCTGGATGGGAAAACTGATCCTCCACGTGGAACAGTGGCAGCAAGTAAGGAATTGACTCCAGTCCAGTGCTTTCCTTTGTTCCCCCTTGTTACACTGTGGACTGTAGCATCCACCGCACAGCCTGGGCGGAATATTTCTGGTTGATTCTGAACGTACACGGGCCTCTAAAGCTGGGTAGTAGGTGATATGTCTCACCCAGCTCCACGATGTACAGTCACTGTAGGAACGTGGGGAGCATCGGTCCCCAATCCAGCCCAAAGGGCAGCTCTGTGCAGAATTTGGAGGAGAGGCAGCTACTCTTCCAAGCCCAGAGAATCAGGAACTTCTCTAAGAAGAAAAGATCAATGAGGGAGGAGGCGGCTGGTGAGAGAAGAAAAGACCCTGTCAACCCCTCCCCAAGGCTTTGGCAGTCTGCTCAGAAAAGTGGCCCAGTGCGAGGACAGTCTGCTCTGGGGACAGGCTCCAGGGTCGAGTGCTGGCTGCCATTTGGTCTCTCCTTAAGGGGAGTGTCCATCTCCTTAGTGCAAAGTGGGGGTGCTGTCCCACGTCCAAGCGTGATGGATGTGACAGCCCCGTGTCGAATGGTTGGTGTAGGACAGGTGCTCACTGCTAATGACACGGGCCATGCATACTGAGCACTGAGGACCCAGCACTTGCAAAGTGCTCTCTGTTTGCTCCGAACTCCACCATAACTCCAAGGGCTGTGTGAGTCTCACTCCATTTGAAAAGGCAGTGGAATCCGAATCTCATTGATTCCACCATCTTGAAAACAATCACCTGGCAGTGGATAAATTATTCCTTCAAATAGGCTTGTGTGTGACTGAGATGAAATTGAATGTGAACAAAAACTAAGTAGATGAACCTGGAGGACATTGTGTTAAGCAAAATAAGCCAGGCACAGAAAGACGAATGCCGCATGATCTCACCTATGTGTGGAGTCTAAAAAGGTTGAACTCAGAAGTGAGACTAGAATGGTGTTTCCCGGGGGCTGAGGTATGGGCACACGTTGGTTAAAAGATATGAAATTTTAGTTAGAGACAAGGAATCCATTCTGGAGGTCTATTATACAGCAGGGCGACTATAGTTAGTGTATTGCACAATTGAAAATTGCTAAAAGAGTATATTTGAAATGTTCTTATCACAAATAAGGAGAAAATGAAAAGTATGTGGAGTGACAGGTATGTTATTAATAATTAGCTTGATTTAATCATTCCACAATGTATACATATATCAAAACATCAGGCTGTGCACCATAAATAAATACAATGTTTCACTTCCCAATTTAAAAAAATAATTCAAAAATTGGATGTGAAAGGTGGAGGTTGCGTAGATACTGGTTGTACTGAGTCAGCTCTAATAATTGCCAACAGTTTTATTTTATTGAGCACTTGTCATCTGCTGGGAACTGTTAGGCCCTTTGCATGCATTCTTCATCCTCAAAACACTGGGGGGTTAACGTCCCCATTTTATAGACCAGGACACTGAGGCTTCGAAAGGTGAGGGAACTTGCCCACTCTTGGGTGGTAGATGCAGGGTATGAGCCCAAGTGGTAGAATGCAAAGTCTTAACAACCATGCTCCACTGTTCTGTGCTGAGAACCTTGCCCACATGCTCTCATTCAGTCTCGTAATAATTTTGCTAGATGAGAAGAATACTCTTAGAACTAGCATGTGTGGAGCTGTTGCCATGGGGCCGATCCTGTCCCAAGCACAGTACTGGCCTTATTTCATTTCCCCCTCACAGCTCTGTGAGATATGCCAGGTTTATGAATGAAGGTGTAGAAGCTCAACAGTAAGAGTTAAACCAAGCTCAGACTAATGCCCGGGCTCCTGAGCCAGCATTTGAGGCTCAGGAAGCCCCTCATGGCCTGGCCCCGCCTCCCTCACAGCCTCATCAGCTGCCTTGCCCGCCTCACTGCCAGTTTCCCGCAGTGTTCGCAGCTCTCTCAGAACATCCTGGCCTCGTATGCCTCTGAGCCTTTGCACATGCTGTTCCCTGTCCCATTCCTGCTATCTAACACCTCTTTGTTCTGCAAGCCTTAACTGGGATGCCACCTCTTCCAGAAAGTCTTCTGGGCTGGGTACCCTCGTCATGTTCTCCCTCAGCCCTGGGTCTCCTCGCCCCCCACACCCCGTGCACTGTCGTCGTCACCCCTGTACTGGTTTGCCTCCCCCTCTGGATCGGGAGCGCCAGGAAGGCAGGGCCCTGTGTTCACCGTCTCCCTTGTTCCCGGCACAGCTCCTGACTCCAGGAAATGCTCAGTTAAATATTTGCGTAAACAAAGAAACAAAATGCTTCCATGTGGACAAAACTGCTAACCTCACCGAGTGCTTTCCCAGTGCCAAATGTTTGACAAGCATCATCTCATTTAATTCTGACATCTGACAACAGCCTTAGGAGGTAGAAACTCTGGTGACCTCCATTTGAAAGACGGGAAACAGAGGCACAGAGAGCTTAACCTTTGCCCAAGATCACACGGCTAGTACTGGTGAAGCTGGGATTCCAGCCGCGATCTTCCGGCCCCAGCATCCCTACGCTACCCCACTCCTTAGACACCTAAGGGGAATTCAGAATGCTTGGAAAGGAGTAAACTCAAGGTAGAATGATCAAAATACAATTATAATTGATTACTCAAATGAGCATGTGCTTTTAGAAAAATGAGCTAGAATAAAAATCCTTAAAATGCTCAAAAGTAGGCAAAATAGGGAGAAACCTCCTTAAAAGGTTGGCAGGGTCTGCACCTCCCATCATGAAATGCTGCAAATGCGATTCTGACTGAGCCGGGGGCTGCTGGAGCACAGGGCGGGCTGGCCTGGGTGATGCTCCGGGCCCCCCTGTGCCGCCGGACGCATGGGCAGATGGCAGCTGAGGTCCCACTTCCCAGGGCTCCGGGACTCCCACGCCCAGCCTTGACCGTGAAGGTGCTTGCGTCCTCAGCGCTCGGGCAGGGCACGGCGGGCTGTTATCTGCCTGGTTTGAATTAGACGCGGGTTCTGCACAACCTCAGGCTCATTAGCGGTTTCATCGCCCAGCCTGGCGCCTGCAAGATGGTAACATTTTATTGTTTCCTTGCTTTTTCTTTCTTTCTTATTTCTGTCTCTCCACCCCCTTTCTTTATTATTTCCAATTTCCACCTCATGCCACAAAAATGCAAAGGCCACCACAATCCTGCTGGGACACACTTGCAGCCACCAGTGCCTCACATGCCCACCCCCTCACCGCCCTCTGGCGGCGCACACACACCCAGTGCCACAAGCTACAGACCCACGGGTCCCTCCCCGGGGGCAGGACTCCCAGGGGACCAGGGCTGTGTGTTTCCCTGCCCCCACCCAACACACACATACCCCACCCCGGCCACCTGCATTTCTCTGGGGACTCAGGCTGGCACAGCCCTTAGTAGACATCTCCGGAGTCTCTCAGCCTCTCTTCCCCTGTCCCCCATCCAGTTTTGAACTCTGATCCATAATGTATCCTTTTACTTAACAAGGCAACCTTTTCTCACCTGCAAAGTGGATGTAGTAAGAGTATTTGTCCCCTACCATCGGTGTTAGGCTGCAAGGAGAGGTGAGCAGAAGGGGCTTATCCCAAACTGGGCATGCAGTAAGTGCTTAACAAATAATAGGCCTGAGTATTACTCTGCTGATGTTGGAGGCAGCCATACCACCCGGAGAGAACCTTGCTCGGTGGCTGCCGCCAAGAATAGATGAGAAGTTGCGCTAGGTCGGGCGTGGAGAAGCGCTCGGGAAAGAGCATCCACGTGTGTCCCCGTCCCCATCCGCACAGACTCTCACTGTGACATCTGTTATTGTTTCCTGCTTTCTCCTGGCAAAGGCGGAGACAGTGGATGAGAGGGAAGAGGGCCGAGTAGACAAGGAGGACCGTGAATGACAAGACCAGGAGGACCTGTGAATGACAAGACCCGAGAAAAGAGGTGGCCAGTGAGGCGGGGCCCGGAGCGAGTGGGGCGGGCAGAGCGGGAAGGGCAGGGAGGCAGCGGGAGGAGGGAGCTCCTTCCTGGTGACGGTCCTTAACTTACAGTACAGGTTCCTCTCAAGCTCCTCAACCCTGGCTGTGTCCCCCACGTCCAGTGCTGTCCCGTCGGGCATCAGGGCTGGGTGGGTGTGGAGGGCGGACACGTCTCAGGGCAGGGCCCCCCGGGAAATGGCAGCTCGCTCGTGCCAGCTCGTGCAGGGCAAGGTAGTGTCTTCCTGGTGGGGCGTTTCCCGAGACGGCTATGGGCTGCTGGTGAGTGGCTGGAGCCGGGAGTTGGGAGCTCCGGGCCTCTCGCTGCCGAACTGGGTGACCCGCAGGCCTCATCTTCCTCACCCTCTCAGCGGCTTTAGACACAGCCGGTCTCTCCCTCCTGCCTTAAGCCCCTGGTTACCAGGACAACCCATTCCCTCGGTTTCCCTCCTTCTCCCCTGGCCGCTCCTTCTCGGGCTCCTCTCTGGAGTCTGCCTCCTCTTCCGAACTGATCCATGGTGGAGCACCCGGGTCTCTGCCTGCACCTGCTCCCGGCGCCCTGTCTGGGCTCACTGCCAGCGGTCTCATGCAGTCCGAGGCTGCCATAGCGTGTCCGTACCCTGACATCTCCCAAATATCTGTCTTCAGGCCAGACCCCTCCCTTTGGCTCCGGACTCTTACATCCAGCTTCCTGCCTGGAGAAGTCCCGCCGCATCTCAAACCAGACCGAGTTCCTGACACCTGCTCTCCCCTCAATCTTCTGCTCCTGGGTACCCGGCACTCCAGGCTGCTCAGGCCCAAGCCCCTGGGGCTAGTTGTCCTGCCTGCTCTCCTTCCCTCACATCCTGCATCCAGTCCATCCACAAGTCTGCTCGGTGCTAATCTGATAGTGAATCCTGACTCCCGGGGGACCCCACTGCCACCCTGGTCTTGTCCCATCAGCTTGTGCCCCTGTTGCCAAACTGGCCTCATACTGTCTTCTTGCTCCCCCCCTTGCCTGCTGCCCTTGCATCCAGTGATCTTTCCAAAGTGGATGTCAGATCTTGTCATTCTCCTGCTCAAAATTCTCAAATGCCTTCCAGCACACATGTCAGTCCCACCTGGCAGCCAAATCCCTATTGCATGTTGCCGACCCCTGTGTGCCTCTCCCGCAGCTCTGTCTCACCCACTGTGGTGGGGACATGTCAGCCTCCTTGGCATTCTTTGGCCTTTCCCAGCTTGTTCATGCCTCAGGACCTTTGCACTTGTCACTCTTCACACCTAGATTGCCCCACAAGGCCCCAGGACCTGCTCCCTTTCTTTGTTCCAAAGCTCTGTTATCTGGAAGGCCTTCCCTAAGGGCCTTCTGCACCGGGTCTCCTGCTCAAACCTCCACACTGGCAGAACGTGCCCTCCTTTGTCTTCACATTAATAGGACTTACTGCAGCGTTAAATGAGATCACGTTCTTATTTGCTTCAGAGGTGCTTCTGCCTCCCACTTAGCATAAGCTGAACCGTGGGGACTTTGTCTCGTTCAACACCGTTTCCCTAGTGCCTAGCACCATGCTTGGCACGTAGTTGGTGCACAGTAAAACTATGCTGGATGACTGAATAAATGAACATCCACTCATCTGAGACCATATTTATGGGATCCCTAGACAGCGAATGTTTGTTGAATGAATTCATGTGAAGTGGTTGTATTTGCCCTTTTGACTATCAATTCCTTGAGGGCAGACCCATAGATTGCTCCCCTTGGTATTTCTCATGATGCTTTAGTAAGCTGTGTGACCTTGGGTGAATCACCGAACCTCTCCCGGCTTTAGTTGTTTCATCTGTATTTTTATTGTTTTAAATTTTATTTATTTATTTATTTTTCTTCATCTGTAAAGTGAGAATAATAGTGGTACCCATATGAGAGGGCTGTGGGGAGGATTAAACAAGTGAATATACATAAAGCTCTTAGAACATTGCCTGGCACAGAGTAAGTGCTCACGAAACATTGGCTGTTACTATTATCCTGGTTTTACACACAGTAGGTGCTTCAAGAGCTATAAGGCAGGGGATCAAGCACACACTGAGTTACCTTGAACTGAGCCCAGAGAAGCCTTTTCATACTGCCCCTTGCTTTTCCCATACTAGGAGCTGGGGAATCGTCTGATAACATGAACTGAATTGAAATTAGAAACCACATCATGCCGTCAACTCATGCTGAGTTTGTGGTCAGCTAAACCCCAGAGCCTTTCTTCACAGCCTTATTGCTCAGCCAGGGATCCCTCATCCTGTATTTATGGGTTTAACTTTATTTTTTGTGGTCTTTTGCTTTTTTTTAATGTTCCGGATTATAAAAGTAATATATGCCCACTGTGGAAAGTTTACAATGAGCATAAAATTACAAAGGGCAGGAAAAAAGCAGGTTACAAATCAGCATGAATGGTTTGAATCCACTTGCGTAAAATGCTTTTTTATATTTATAAAGAGAGACAGGGACAGACAGGAATGGGGGTGGGCAGGCTTGAAGAGATGTTCCCTGAAGTGTTTGCAGAGGCTGTTCTCTATGGGGCTGCATGTCATGTGATTTTAATAGTTCCCCTATATTTTTTCCTTTATGCTATTTGAATTTTTACAACAAACGTGTATTATGTTTTTCAAAAATAAATTTTTTGATCATTATGTTAAAATGGAAATCAGATAATTTAACTCCGCTACTTAAAATGCTCCCCAGGGTTCTTCATTCATTCAAGAATTAATCATGGAGCGAGTACTAAGTGCTGGGCTCAGTTCTCTCTCCTCCCCTCAGTGTATGGTTCTCAATGCTGCCTGAGCATCGCAGAGTGTCGTTCTTTGCAGGTTACAGGTTTAACATCTGTCCCTCCACAGAACACAGACTCTGTGAGGGCAGAGCTCTGTGTAACGGCTCCTCCCTTGCAGGATGTCTGTCTTTTACGCAGCTTCTCCCTGGGCCTGGCATGCAACAGGCACTCAACGAATATTTGTTGAATGAATGAATGGACTGAATGGATGTATAAAAGCAAAAATAAAGAAGTAAAGGAAACTCTTTCGTGATTCCACCACCCAGATCTTGGTATCTTGGTATAGCTCCTCCCAAACTTTTTTCTCTATTACTGTACATACGAATGTCGTTGAAAACACATTTTGCACCTTGTTTCTTAACCCAGCATATTAGTAAAAGCGTTTCCCATGGTATTAAGAAGTCTTAATTTTCCTGAATGAACTGTAGTGGTTCTCAACCAGAGGCGATTTCCCCCACTCACCCCCACCCAGGGGACAGCTGGCAATGTCCAGAGACATTTTGGGTTGTTACCCCTGGTGGGGTGAGGGGCACCGCTCCTGGCTGCTAAACATACTACGAGGCACAGAACAGCCCCCACGACAAAGAATTATCCGGCCCAAGAGTTGGTGGTTGGTGCCAAGGCTGAGGATCTGCTTCTAGTTGTCCAGCATGTAGACTGACAAGATTTGACTCATCCACTCTCTATTGTCGGAAATGGGGTTGTTTGCAGCCTTTCACTAACACAAACAGGACTGTGAATTTGCAGTTTCAGATATACGCCTCTACCACATTTTACATTACGTCCTTGGGGTACATGCCGCTGCTTGATTTTTCAGGAGGTTAAGTGAAGGACAACATTGACCTTGCTTGAACTTCCTTTTGTCGATTTCAACTGAGTAGCCCAGCCCCTCTGGGCACTCTGTCCTCTGCCACATTTGTGGTCCCTCCCCGCTGTAAGTCACGTCAGGGAGAATATCCAGACCTCCCTGGCCAGGGTGCGTTCTGCGAGAGGGCTGTCCCAGCAGTGCCTCACCTGTCTAAGATTTCAAACCCTTGTTTGGGAAATGCTTGGTTAACCATGATCTATAAATGATGTCTGTCCTGGGAGCAGGAGGAAGAACAGAAGCAGAAGGAAGGATGTTGTGTACTTGCCGTGTACTTTCCATCCATGGCTTATGCCAATAACATCACTATTGTTTGAGACAGTTTGGACAGCTCTTTGGAAGCGCTTTAGGGGTTTGCAAGGCCTTTGCTCAATAAGAACATCACCTAGGTGGGAGGTGTTGCTAGGTGTGCAAATACATCCTATGCAAACCAATATTCATTCATTGAACAAATATTTGCCGACCCCTGCAATGTGCCAGGCACTGTTCTTGCACTGTGGACACAGAGATGATATAAGACAGAGGGAGCCTCTGCCTTCATATAACTTACTTTTTGGAGAGAGCAGAGTCACAAAAACAAATTAGGTAAAATACAGTGCTAGGAAGGAATTTATGTTTGAAAGAAAAACACGTTGGGGACAGTTTCAAAGCAAGGGGTATAATTTTAGTCAGAGGTAGGCTCTCTAAGGATGCAGTATTTTAAAGTGATCTGAGTTAAGAGAGCGCGTGATCCCTGGCAATAGCTGGGAGAATAGCAAGTGCAAAGATCCTGGGGCAGGAATGTGCTGGGTAAGTGTGAGGGGCAGCAACAGGGCTGGTGTGGTCGGTGTGAAAGGAGAGAAGGGAGAAGTCGTAGGAGATGAGGTTGCAGTGACCAGGCAGTGGCCAGATCGCAGAGAGCCACGTAGGGCACCGTGAGGATTTGGAGTGTCGCTGCACTGGAGGGTTTGAGCAAGGTAGGAAAGAGATCTCGTGTCCCTTTAAAAAAATCCTTCTGGCTTCTGGATGGAAGATGGCTCATGGGGAGGCAAGAGTGTGAGTGGGGAGCCCGGGGAGGGTCCGTTGTGACAGCGCAGGTAAGAGGCGATGGTGCCTCGCACCTCGTAAGGAGTGGTGCATTGGGTGAGAAGCGGTCAGATTCCAGATATATTTTGAAGATAGAGCCCATGGGTTTGCTGGCGGATTGCATGTGGGGGAAAGGTGAGGGAAAGAGAGATTGAAAACAACCAAGGATAGGGAGCTGAGCGGGAGAATCCAGAGCTGTGAGAGTTCTCTGCTGGGATCCGTGTTCCCGTGGCACGTCCGCATGTGACGGAGCCCCACGACAGCACACCAACCCCAGGCCATTTCCAATTTCCGAATGCTCATCTGTTTGCTGTTGCGCAGACTCTTGTTAACGTGGAGTGTGGCTGGGGAAAGCATGGCATTACCACCACCTGGGACCTGGTTAGAGTCTCAGGCCTGCCAGTGGTTCGTGTGCTCGTTCAAGTTTAGGAAGCATCGATGTTGGTCACACACCTACAAGGGTGGAATTCTTTATCTTCTCTCTGGGTGCTTTGGATTTTGTGAATATGATAAAATCTCTTTCATCTGGAAAGTGGCTTTTAAATGATAGTATTGTGAGTGGAATAGACCAGAGGAGAATGTTGGTAAAGGCAAACCTCAAGGTTAAGGTTAGAACTGCAGAGAGGATTTGGAAGAAGTGGCATTTCCCTACTGTGTTTTGGAAGCGATGGTCATTTCCTTTCCTGGGCTACAGAAGAGCTAGTGTTCACCACAGATGGGTGGACTGAGAACTGCACGGTGTAAAGTGAACAGGCTGTGGGGCAAAGCAGATTTTAATTCAAATCCAGGCTCCCTATTCACTAGTTATGTGATTGCAATTCTCTGAGCCTCAGTTTTCTCATCTATAAAATGGGACTAATAGTTTTAAGAATATAAAATTGATGTGTTGATTAAATTAGATGAAATGTGTCATGAATTTAGCAATAGCCTGAAAGAGAAGAGCTGCTTAGTAACCATCAGCTATCACAAGTGTGGTTATGATAGAATCAGGATGCTTTTGGTTACAAGTAACTGAAAACCTAACTGTTTTAGTTTTCTATTGTTGTTGTAACAAGTTATCCCAAACCTTGTGGCTTAAAATAGCACAAATTTATTATCTTACAGTCCTGTAGAGGCTTGACGCGGACCTCACTGGGCTAAAATAGCGCAAGAGCAGGGCTGTGTTCCTCTCTGGAGGTTCTATGGGAGAACTGGTTGTCTTGTCCTTTGCAGACCCTAGAGCCCATCCACATTCCTTAGGTCACAGTCCCCTTCCCCCATCTTCAAAGCCAGCAACGTCGCATTTCTCTGACTGAGCTTCCCTAGGCACATCGCGTGGAAAGGTCCTCCAGTTACGAGAACGCACGGGATTGGACTGGGCCTCCCCGAATAACTCAGGGGCAGCTACCCATCTCAAGGCCCTTAACCTTAAGCACATCGGAAAAGTCCCTTTTGCCACGTAAATTAACACTCGCACAGTTTCTAGGGATGTTGCATGGACACCTTTGGGGGGCCGTTATTCTGCTTACCACCCGACTCAAACTAGCCTTGAGATTTAGTGTCTTACGTAGTAAAGGAGTGAAGGTACTGTGGGCTTCAGGCACAGTTTGATCAGGACTTGACTTTGGTTTCTCCGCTTCTCTACTCTTTGCCCTCCACGCTTTCTCCTTAAAGCAGCTCATTTCGGTCACAGGAAGGCTGCCAGCGGAAGCCAGGGTAATGCAATTGCCTTTCTTCCTTTTGGGGGAAAGAAACAGCTCTTTCCACACCTGTGAAACAGGTGCTCTGAGCTATGCTCTGAAAAGACCATCTCTGGTGGGCGGTAGTGGAGTCGCGAGTACCCTGATTGGTTATCCTGGGGAGAGGGGTGGGGTCAGTCCTACCTGGGGGGAGGGGAAGTAAGCACCACTGCAATTATCCACATCCTTGACCTACCTGTTCCTGGAGCAGGAAACACTAAAACAGAACTAAGGCAAATGCCTCTGCTTAGGGATCAAAATTACTACGGCGAGCTCTCTGCCCTTGGCTTGCTGGACTTCTGACCTCTACTCCATATGCCTGGTCCTCAGTGGGCTAATGCTCTACCCGCCTTCCTGGCTCCCCATCTGACTGTACTCACACCCTCCAAGCATGTGTGCAGGGCTTCCCTGCGCCCCGGGAATTGCTCCTCCCTCCACAATTTTTCTTATGCATCTTCTACAACTATTACCGGGTGTTAACCACAGTTGTTTATCTGGACTATGTGCCAGGCATTGCGTTAAGCACTTGAAATTATTAGCTCATTCATCTTTACAGCAACTCTTTGAAGGAGGAAGGCATTATCTTATCCCATCTTACTGATTGAGGAAATGGGGGCCCAGAGAGGTTAAGTAACTTGCCCGAGGTCACACAGCCAGGAAGGGATGGAGTTGACTTCAAGTCCAGCTCTTAACCACTATGTTATCCTGCTCTAGACTGAAGTTAGAAACCAGAGGTGATGACAATCCAGATTCTGGGATCAGGATGCCTGTGCGGAGAGATGCTGAAGGTGAAGATACCCACCATGGCTGATTTACTGCAACACAGTGGGTGGGAGAGGCTTTGCAGCTGATTAGGTGAGCACCAGCCCTGGGGTCTGGGCCGCTGAGGCTGGATGCAGATCAGCTGGCAGGGCCAGGCTGCTCTGGGGCTTTTCCCCCAACCTTGAGCTTTTTTTTCACTCTTAATTTGGTGCCTGGGGACGGGCCTCTCATCCCAGCCTGGTGGGAAAGTTGTGCCTTCCAGCCAGAGGACTGTCAGGACAGGGTCCCACTGGCTCCAGCCCAGTCAGGGAAGCAGTTGGAGCCGCTTCTCTCCTGCCCCCTTGGCTGGGACGAGCCCTGCACTCCTGCGGAAAGCTCCGACGCCGTGGTCTCTGGGCTGCCGGACAGCCGCTGCCCACCCGGCTTCCCATGCTCAGTCCGGCCAGATCATCTCCGCTGAGCTGGCCTGTGAGATAGAGAATAAATTAACACTTCCAATAAGGGGGGAAAAGTCAGCTTTTATTGTTTGGTGATGAAATGAAGTATGGGGAAATGTTTATTCTGGTTGCAGGGCCAGGAAGAGAGGGGTGGGGAGGGGGGCAGGCATCCAGGAACACGAACAGCCAGGGACGGGACGGAGCAGCTGTCAGGAGAGGCAGCCACCAGGCACAGGGAGGGGCTCCCAGAGGGGGTCTGCGCTGGAGGTCCCCAAGGTCTCTCAGGACTTCTGGAGACTCGACTTTAGGAGTGGAGGGAGCACTGCACAGGGAGCTGGATGGAGCGGGATTCCAGCCCCAGCTAGATGTCGCCGTATGACTTGGGGCACATCCCTGGGCCTCCCTGGGCCTCAGTCTCCTCATCTGTTACTGAAGGCATTGGCTGCAATGGCCTCGCAGGGCCTCCCTGTCGCCACTGTCTAGGACCGGCTCGACCGTGGCAGGACAGAAGCTGTGCCTGATGTTTCTGACACCATCAGCAGACGCACAGAGGGAGGAAAGCAATGTGCTCGATATTTCAAGAAAGGCCGTGCTCTACTCTAAATACTGTAACTGCCAGCTAGCAGTGGGATTTCATGCCCAAGCACCACCTACCCTACCTCGGATAAGGCTGGGGCATATTTAACTGCGTCCTAGCCAGCTAGCTGGGAATTCCTGGACTGCAAGGAGGGGATTTGGAGGAGGCGAGTGCGACTGGCATGGGTGAGGCTGCAGAGACCCCAGGGAGGGCAGAGCCGCCAACCCTGAGTGTGTGTGTGTGTGTGTGTGTGTGTGTGTGTGTGTGTGTGGTCTGTCAGGTGGGGAGCACCACCTGACTTCTGTTAGGGGCTGCACTTACAGGGTCTGATCCAGTGATGGCCAAGCCATGGGCCAGTGTGGATGGCCACCACTAATGCTGGCCAGGGCCCAGACCCGGGGCAAAGCAGCCAGGAGGTGGGGGCTGGACCCCATCCCCAGTGGGCGGTGGCATGGCATGTAGTTCTGCACTTGGGCTACAGACTTGGAAGAGGCAGGTTTGCAGCTTGGTCTCAGCTTCAGCTGAGCTGTCCTGGGCAACTGACTTTACTTCTTGGGTCCCCGTTTCCTCATCCATAAAAGGGGGAAGTAACGGCCCTATCTCACAGAGCGGGGGTGAGGATTATGGAAAATGAGGCGCCTTATGTCAGGTATACCTGGGCACAGGTGAGAGTCTCTCATTAGGACAGGAGGCCCACCCAGCAGAGGAGACCTGCGGTCTCTGCCCCAGCCCTGAGCTGAGTCAAGAAATTTGGGAAGATCCTATCCCTGCCAGCTCCCACTGTGCCGTGGGTCCCAGGAACAAAGCTAGGAAAGTGGACTCTGTGTGTGGCTTAGGTAATGCATCAGAACCTTCCGGAAAGATTATTAGCAATGCAGGTCCCAGCTCCAGTGCCCCTAGAGTTCCATCGGACAGTTTTGGGTGAGGCCCAGGAATCTGCATTGCTAACATGTGCCCCGGGGGTTTCAGCTGTCTCCTGAGAAACCCTGTGCAGAGTGGCCAGCCCTGCCCACTTGTGAGGTAGACCCTGGTGCCGCTGCCCCTCTGGCTGGGGGAGGGAGCAGCCGGGGAGCCTGTTGTACCCCAAGTTGATGGCAGGGAGCGGGCTCGGTTCAGAGCAGCCCTGCCTGGGCACCCTCAGGGCTCCTCTGCCAGCTTCTCGGGCTTCAGCCCCAGCCCAGGCACAAAGATGAGGCTGCTCTGCCCCCACTGACCCTGCCTTGTCCCCAGGGACTTATCTGCCCGTAGGATGGACATGCTCCCTCGCCTCCCCGCCAGGACTGGTGACTCACAGCCCCAAGCAGAGTCCTTGGCACTAGCTAGGCCGACAGTCGGACAGCGGCTGTTGCATTCCCAGGCCCTCAGAGGAGCCAATCAGTGACAGGGTGTGATTGGGGGCCACCCACCAGCCAAGTTATCTCCTTGGTGGATGCCTGAAATTCCTCCATTAATACTTCATTCTTTTGGAGGACATTATTGCCTTATCTCAGTTCCACTCTTCAGATACAAGCCCTTTGGGAAGTATAACATACCTGAATGTGGATGAGCACGTCAAAACACCCTCCTTCCCGGCAGAAGGGGTCCAAGTCCTCAGGCTCCAAGTTCAGCGCTCTTCGCAGTACCTGGCACTTTCAGTCATTCAACCAACAGGATCAGGCCCCAGCTGCGTGCTGTGTGCCCTGTGCCGGGTGCAGAGATGCATGAGATGCGGCTCTGCCCTCGAGGCATAGGGCGGGAACTCCCGAAATGTTGGTGGAGTGCGCGACTCTCTGACTCTCTGCAGCCCCAGCGCCTCACATGACGCCGGGCACGCAGTAGGAGCTCACCAAGTATTTGTTGAATGAATGAACCAAGCGCTACATAAACAAGGCCGTGCTGTGTCGGGGCTGTGAGCGTGAACTCTGGAGCCGCCCCGCCTGGGTTTGCCTTCCGGCTCTGTCACTTACCAGCTATGCGACTTCAAGCCAGTTTCCACACCTTTCTCTACCTCAGTCTCTGGGTTGGTAAAATGGGAATAATAATGATTGTTTATCTTTGTAAAGTACTTAGAACATTTCCTGACCCGCGGTGAGCACGATGTAAGTGTTTGTTAAATACCTAAAACTCAGCAGTCATGATTGAATACACATGGAAGGTATTTGGTAATGTTTGCTGGCTGGTCTCAGGGCTGCACACGGCAGGCATGATGTTCACTGTCCTCCGTATCCTCAGCGGCTGGCACGGTGGAGACATCAGCAAATGCTGGTTTATCGGACTAACCCTGTCCTCCTGGACCCATCTTCAACTTTCCGGTCAGGAGCTGTGTGTCTGGGGGCACTGGGAGCCACAGCAGGGCTGGTGGATCTTGGCTGGGTTCTTGCAGATGCAACCATAAATCCAGTTGCAGCTGGGCCCCTGCAGCAGGGCCGTTTTCCTGCCTGTTTGGGTGCGGACAGATGCTGTCGATTCAGAATCGAACTCTATTGAGGCAGAGGCCAACGGGCAAGGCGGTGAGACGCGGGGTAGAGACCAGTGGGAACGGCCTGTGCTTCTCACAACTTCCCCACGGTTCTGGGCGTGTGACTGGCACTTGGTAAATACTTAGTAATGGTGTCTGAGTGTGGTTTAGAGCAGCTGTTCTCTTCTTGACACCCCCTGCCTCCTGGGACACTGGGATGTGGCAATTCCAGGCCGCTGCTTGGGCCGGTCCCACATCTTGGAACGTCTTTTCATATTCCTTTCTCCTTTCTAAATTCCCTCTGCCCCTCCTTGTTCTCATGGCTTTTCCCTAGATCTCTGCCTCGTTTTTGTTCAGTACCTTCCCTTGTGCAAAAACACCCCAGCTACTCACTGATCTTTCATTCATTCATTCAACAAACATTCCATGAGTGCGTTAGATACTGCACCGGGACCTGGGGACACCAAATTTCCCTAAGGGGAAAAATGCAAAGTAAACAAATAATTAAACAATCACAAATCTGAAAAGGAGGTGGAGGCTGTTGTGGGATCACAGAACATGGAGAACTAACCCAGCCTTGGGGGTCAGGAATGGCCCGTGTTAGGGGCCGAGGTGCAAGCCAAGTCTCTGAGAACAGACTTCAGTTAGCAGGTGAAGGAAGAGGGGGAACAGTGCAGATTTTAGACTTGGTACCAAAGGCAGCGAGGGGTTTGAAATGGAGAGTCAGATGATGGGATGTCAGTTTTCAATATACAATAAGGTTGATGTTTTAAAATATAAAACTTGTGACTTTTAAGTTTTTATTTTTTTTTAAATCAGCTCTACTGAGGTATACTTTACATATAATAAAATGAACCAATTTTAAATGTGCAATGCAATCATTTTGGGCAAGGGCATACAGTTCTGTAAGTATCACCATGATCAATATATAGAAATGTCCATTATGCCCCAGAGTCCCCTCACGCCCCTTTGTAATCAGTCTCCTCCCCTCCACCCCACTCCACTGATCTGCTTCCCAATCTGTAGTTTTGCTTTGTCTAGAATTTCTCATAAATTGACTCGCACAGTGTGCTGCCTTTTGTGACAAGCTGCTTTCACCCAGCAGTGGTTTTGAGATTCCTCCGCGTGTGTATCAGAGCTGGTTCCTTTTGCCCTGCTGAGTAATATTCTGTTGTGTGGCCACACCATGATTTGGTTATGCTCTCAGCAGCTGATGGCCATCTGGGATGTGAGGAGGCTGCTTTTATGTTAATCCTTCCTCCTCCCACCCCAAAGCACGCTGTCTTGCAGCCTTTCTTTGCCTGGGGAAGGAGAGAGCAGGTAGGTGTTCATCGGAACAAAGGAACCAGACTGGCTTTCCTAAGTTTGCAGTGTGAGAGTAGCCTTGAAAGCCGGCCTTGTGGGGAGAGAAAAAGGTTTTTTCTTTTAAGCCCAGAGGCCCTCCTGTATGTCCGGGCCAGGCCTGACCAGCTCGGACCAGAGAGCTTTACTGTGAGCTCAGGGGGATCCACCCAGGACGTGAGACAAGCTTCCGCCCCAGAGAGGACGGAACCTGGGAGTCCTTCAGAGAGGAGGGACGGGCAGGAGGGGGACAAGCCTGAGCCCAGGGTTGGGACTCTGCTGGGTCTGCTGGGGAGGGGAGAAGACAGAACCACTCACGGCCACCTCAGGGGGAATCTGAGAGCATCGGGACTGGTGCCGAGCCCCTGCCGGCCCTCCTGGCTCATGGAGACACCAAGGGAGGTGTCAGGACCAGCAGGCCTGAGAGAGCCCTGCTGGTCCCCAGAGGCCTGTGGGTGACATTCACAAGGCCCATAAGTCTCTGTGTGCCTCCCAGGGTTCGGGGGGGGGGGAGATCCAGAGGGGCCCAGAGGAGCAGGACAAGGACACAGGGAGACGATGGCAGGAGGCACCAGCAGCAGCAGCAGATGTGGGCACATGCCCGCAGGCCGGCAGGGACCAAGGCCAGCACCAGGAGGCTCAGCAAAGGCAGACGCCGAAGCTCACAGGTAAGTGAGTCAGCACACCTGAGGCCCAAGAGGTGGGCAGAGGGCACGTGTGGATGAGTGGCCACGCCCCCTGCCACCCTGACAACACGTCTGTGCCCCTTGAATGCACACGCATGTGCCATCTCACGAAGGAAAGCTGGCGAGGACAGGGGGAAAGGGGAGAACCCCTGTAGGGCAGCATCTCTCCCAAAGAGACTGAGTCACCTTTAATTGGTAAAATCAAGTTGGTTTATTTTGGTTTGTTTGTTTTTCCTGCTGTCAGCAGGATGAGGAGGCTTATGAGAAAGTTGGGGTCAGTTAGAGAAAATAACTTTTATTTCTGTCCATGTGTGGTTTATCTCTAGAGTAAGTACACTCTATGATGTTCGCACAATGACAAAATTGCGCCCAATGACACGTTTCTCAGAATGTATCCCTGTTGTTAAGCAATGCATGACTGTAATGTTCTATAATGATTAATTATTTTAAATACCTATTATGTGCTTACTTGCCATCATTCATATATTTTCCCTGGAGAAATGTCTGTTCAAATCATTTGCCCATTTTTTTTTTTTTTTTGGTTGGGTTGTTTGCTTTCTTATTATTTTTGTGAGTTCTTTATATATTTGAGATCCATGTCTCTTAACAGATACGTGATTTGCAAATAGTTTCTCTCATTCTGTGGCTTATCTTTTCATTTTCTTAACAGAGTCTTTCAAAGAGCAAAAGTTCTTAATTTTGGTGAAGTCCATTGTATCCATTTTTTTCTTTTATGGATAGCACTTTTGGTGCTGAATGCAAGAAATCTTTGTCTAACCTGAGATCAGAAAGATTTCCTCTACTTTCTTTTAGAACTTTTACATTTTTATGTTTTATATTTAGGTATATGATCCATTTGATTTCATTTTTAAACATGGTGCAAGGTAACAGCTCATAGGGGAAAGAATTCAGTCTTTTCCCATTAAGTCTGCTCTTAGCTGCAGATTTTTCATAGATGCCCTTTAGCAGAGGGAGGAACTTCACACTTTTGTGGTTCTTTGTGTGCCAAATAATTTTGAATTGTACCCTGGACATTATGACTGTTACGTTGTGTAGATTCAAATCATTATTGTCTTCTGGAGAACACTGAAGTTTTTCTTTGAGCAGCCACACACCCTGGCTAGGTTCAGACTTTGAAGCTCTGCGCAGCCCCTGTGGGTGAGGGCTGGGCTCCCGCTTCAGTTCTCCGAGGCTCTGCTGTGGTGGTTTGGATCTGCTCAGTGCACACGCGGTTCTGAGTTAGACTGGGACTTGCCCAGGTGGTTCCCATCTCAGTTCAGTTCTCCAAGGTCTGCCCTGCTCTGAGCTATATAATAACCCTTTGAGAGTCACGAGACAAAAATCAACCCCCTCATCTGGGAAATGAGGCATTGGAGCCAGAGCGCCATAGGTACCTGGGGGCAAAGACCACAGGTAGGGTGCTCCTTCCTCGCCTGCTGTGGGGGCCGAGGCCTCACTCAGTGACACTGGGGGTGGGAGGATGCCCAGGCGTCTTTGCTCTGCACGGTGGAGTCGTGAGGCCCAAACTGACCTCCCCAGCCACACCCTGGCTTGGGCTGAGGTCTCCCAACTCCTGGCCTGCTTCGGGCTCTTCTCCCGTGGGGGGGCCGCCCCCACCCAGATTCCAAGCACTCTGACTCATATAGCTTGTCCTCATTCTTCCATCCATGGCCCAGGGGCAAAGGGGAGAAGTCCTAGGAAAGGGTGAGCCTATCTGTCTTGGCGTCTCTGGGGCTCACTGTGAAGTCAGTGGAATCCCAACTGCTGAAGTCAGGAAACAGCCGTAGTGACAGCCCACACTCACTGAGTGCTTGCTGTGCTGTGCACCGGGCTCCACGCAAGGTGCATTCCATGCATGCTCTCCTCAACTCTTTGTAACAACCCCATGAGGCAGGGGCTGAAAAGACACCCATTTCACAGATGAGGCGGCTGGTGAATGGTAGGGCCCCCAGAGAGGGGGATTTCAGAGCCAGATCCATCTATCTGTAACCTGGGCTGCTCGAGCAACCGAACCATCTCCCAAATGCTGTGCTCTGCTCCCTTGAAACTCATTACCCTCCAGTGCCACATGTAGGTGCAAGAGCCCTATAATGGGATGGCCAGAGGAACGAGCTGCCTCCAGCCCCCAACCCAAAAGAGAAGAAGAGGAGCAGATTCCCAGGGGCCCTCGGGCTAAGCGGGCCCCAGCCTCCAACCGGAAATTAACTCAAAGGGAGAAAGGAGCCAGCCCTGGATGCAGAGAGATGAGGCTGATTGTTTTCTGTTCTTCATTAAGTAACAAAGGGAAAAAGCAACTGTGCGTGGTGTGTGAGCTTCCCCACTGGCACCACCCTGGACTCCTGGAACATCTTTATCCACTTACCCAGGGATTCAGGAAATTCTCTTCCAAGCCAGTTTTATTGGAGATTTTGGAAGCAAAGCTCACAGTCTCCCAATCAATAACAGATGAACAATGCTCACATCACATTTTTTTGGGAGGACGTTTAGCCCAGGCTTGTCCCATCTGAAGGGCCTGGCCTTGGACATCCCCATTTGATCTGACATTGCTGGGAAATGAAGTTCAGGACAATTCTAGAAACCAGAGTCATCCGCACGGGATGCCTTGGGAAGGGGTGTCGTGGTCTGGGCTAGGCCCAGGGAAGCCCGCGTCGTACGAGGGTTGGGGCAGGCCGGCAAGGCTCCCCTCACCTCCGCTCTCTCCCCCTCCTCCCCCGGCTCATCTTCCACATGTGCTCAGCGCGAGTATCGACTCTGCAGCCCATAAAGAATCAATCAAACCCAGTCCGTGATGAGCCCGGGGCCGCGGCGCCAAAGCGCTGATGGAGAGAGGGTGGGCAGCGAGGTGACGGCTCGCCCGGCCGTGCAGAAGCAGTTTCGGCAGAACCTTCTCCCCACCCACCCTCCATCCCACAGACACACTGAGCTGGGGATGAGAATGGGAACCAGGACCATCTCGTGAGCCTCCATCTCCCCTGTCGCCATAACTGGAAGGGCAGGAGGGGGCGTGGGAGGGGAGCAGGGAAGCCCCTGGGGGAATGTGACACTTTCGTCACCATTAGACGGTCTGTGGTGCAAACATACTACATAGGGTGGAAAGCAGAGTCCACAGCGCATTTCCTCCATCTCATCAGCACTTATGGAGCACCTACGGTATGCCCGGCAGGGAGAGCGGGAAGTGCAGGCAGAGTTTACGGTCTAGCACTTTTATTCGGAAACTGTCAACATCACAACTCTCTCATCAAGAGAGAAAAGAAAAACAGTACATTCTGGGGCCCCTCAAGGCATGAGGGCTGTTCCCTTGAGCCATTTTGGAGATTCCATCACTCCTGTGGCCAGGTCGTCCACACCATCCCCACCTGCTGCCAGGAACTTGCTGCACGCGTTGGCCCCGCTGCAGTCAGCCCAGCCTCGGGCAGATGTTCGTTGAGCACCAGCTGGGACCAGGGCTGTGGGTGGTCGCACGCTCTGGAGGCCAGAGGCAGGCCAGGATCGGGGCACTTGCTGGTGTGGCCCGGCCAAGCGACCTAGGAAAGCTACAGAGAGGGAGCCCCTCTGCCGCAGGGAGGACCAGCCCAGGTCCACAAGACACTACATTCTGACTCAGGCCCAGCTCTGCCAGAGAATCGCTATGTGACTTTGGGCCCATCTGTATCCCCCCCGGACCTCAGTTTCCTCATCTGTAAAATAGGATGGTGCATAGGTGTGTGTTTCTCCCAGTGTGGTCTGTGGGCCCTTTGCCTCACAATCATCCCAGGGTGGGGGACATGGTGACAATGCAGGTTCCTGAGCCCCATAGGAGGCCTCTGGCTGGGGTCCTCAGGAGGCGGGGCTGGGAATCTGCATTTGTAACACATCTCCCTTGGAGATCCCAATTTCCTAAAGTTTGAGGGGACAGTGTCTCAGTGCTTGGCAAGCTTGTCCACTTGGATTCTGGTCCAAAGGAAGGTGGTCACTGGGACTCAGATAGCCAGGGGAGATGTCATGGAAAAGGCAGATGCGAGCTGGGCCTGAAAACATAGTCACGGAGGGTATCGTGCTGTTGCTTAGCAAGGGGCTTGCAAGTACCAGGCCCTTCGCTAAGTGCTTTAGGGGCATTATCTCATTTAGCCATCACGACAGCCCTGTAAGATAAGACCTCTTAGCCCCATTTCACAGGTAGAGAAACTCGGGCTCATCCAAAGGTTAAGTGACTTGCCTAAGCTGTTTGGATGCCCTCGGAGACGGTCTGCAAAGTCCTCCCTAACCAAATGCCGCGGGCTATTCGGGGTCCTCCTGAACCCTGGAGCCGCAGAGAAGGCCCTTCAGGAACACAAGGTATTGGCATCTGGGGCTCAGAGGACGACAGTGGACTGTTTCTAGAACACATCTTTCACTCACTCAGTCTCTAATGTAGTCATTCACTCACTCATGTTTTCTCTCTCCTTCATTACTTAATTCATGTACTTATTCACTCATTAATTCATTTGGTTAATCACTCACGCTGTGTGCAGTGGACTTTATTTCTGGACTGTATTAGTCAGGGCTCTTTTGTTACAAGTGGCAGAAACACAATTCAAATTGGCTCAAGCAGAAAAAGCAATTTATTGATACTTTTATCTGAAATGTCCAAAGGAAATGACATGTCCAGCTTCAGCCATGACTGGACACAGGTGTGCAGATGTTATTGCCGGGAAGCTCTCCCTGCACTCCTTGGCTCTGCTTTCCTTGGTGTTGGCTTCACTCTCAGGCAGGGTTTTTGGTTTTTCTTTTGCTTGTAAAGTTGCCCACTGGCAGCCGCAGGCTTGTGTCCTGTCGGCTTAGCCACCCCTGCTGAAAGAAGTCTCTTTCCCAAGAGCTCCAGCAAAAATCCCAGAGAGGCCTCTTATTGGTCTAGCCTGGGTCACATGCTCATCCCTGAACCAATCACTGTGGTTGGAGGAGTCAGGGCTCTGACTGGCCAGGACTTGCTCTAGGGTGATGGTGTCAACCCCAAGGAATTACGCAGACTGAGCATGGAGGAGGGGTCGTTCCCCAGGGAAACTTGGTGTGCTGTTACTAACAAGAGAAAATGGATGCTGGGAGGGTGAAATTGAGGGGTGTCCTCTACCTAGGGGTCAGATGTTTGCATTGCACTGGGCTCCTCCCACCCAGTTCCAATTTGACTTCAGACACATCTACTCTTTCTCTGTGATTTCTTCTCAGTCCCATGGTAGAGCTGGGGGAAACGGCCTCTTCTGATTTGGAACTGCCACTCCATGATGTCCCTCTGTGGCTGAGACAGTGATACCGACAGCTATGGCTTCCTGGGCATTCACTGCGTGCCTGGCTAAACGCTCCACAGACAGAGCCCCCTTAATCTTGCCGGCAGCTCTCCCTCTGCGGTGGGCAGGGTGGGAGGGGTACTCCCTTTCACACTTAAGGAACTTGGGGCAGAGAAGTGAAGGACTCTGAGCTGCAGCCACAGCTGCCAAGGGACAGCGCTCGGATGCCACCCTAGTCTGCGT
Source organism: Lemur catta (assembly GCF_020740605.2). Classification (NCBI taxonomy): domain Eukaryota; kingdom Metazoa; phylum Chordata; class Mammalia; order Primates; family Lemuridae; genus Lemur; species Lemur catta. The sequence continues at coordinate 111,185,539 of NC_059130.1, forward strand.
GATGCTGGAGATCACGCTGTCTGTCTCTGCTCCGGCGAGGGCAAATTCCTGCCCACAGGTGAAATTCGATTCTGTGTGGGGTAAGAGAGTGGGGAGAGGACAGGGTTGCTAATTTAAAACTGCTCAGAAAGAAACTTCCACAGTTACTTGGAGGTTTTCTGAGACCCGCCCCTGGCTAAACGAGGTCCTGATTGCTGTCACACTGGCCACATGGATGCAGTTTGTGTGGGCGCAGGCTGCATGGGGACAGGCCGGCAGGGAGAAGGGCTTCTGCAGGGCACACCCTCCGCACTCATCCCCAGCTTCCTGGGCTGTAGGGTAACTGAGGTCACCAGGCAGCCGGGGAGGGGTAGGAACCAAATGTTTGCAGAGTATCTGCTGCATTCCCAGAACTGTGCTGGGCTGAGCGGGTTACCAGGAATCATTATCTTCGTGGGCAGAGATTCTTAGGATGTTAGTGCAGCAAGCAGCCCCAGAGGCCAGTTCATTCCGGGCTTGCAGACTCATGGCTGCCAGGACCAGGAGGGGCATGCAGCCTGGTATGAGCGGGGAGTCACGGGGAATAGGAGAGCATGGGCCACCACCTAAAGGGGACAGCTGCCACTCTGCATCTGCCATGTGGAAGTGTGAGCCCTGGGCTGCCACATCTTCTGATTTTTCTGAGAGAACCTACAGATCTGGATTTTTAGGTGAATACCTCCAGTCTTTAAAAATGGGTTTGAATTTCAAAAGAACACTGTGTAGGCTAAGTCAACATGTCTGGAGGGTTTGTGATGTCCCTTTGCTTCACCATTGGGGAGGTCACAAAGGCAGGACGGGAACCACCTCTTCTGCCTTCCAGGTATGTGGTCCTGACTCTGGGCCAATGAGCTCCTTGCATGGGTCGATCACTCGGCACCTCATACAGCGCATTTGCACCCAGGGTCTCAGTCTTCACCCAGCCCGGGAAGAGGTAGAGTGGGGACAGTCACCTCCATCTTACAGGTGAGGAGGCAGAGGCTCTGCAGAGCTAGGCATCAGGACCAGACCCCACAGCTGATAAAAGGACCACAGACATCTGGCTCCTGGTGCAGGGGCTGCTCTCCTGGTTGGGGTTGAATCTTGCAGCGTGGGTTTCAGCCCAAGTCTGGCCTTCCAGAAACCTGCAGCCTATGGAGAGAGAGGATATGGTTAAGAGGCAAGACTCAGATGAAACATGCTCCGTGGAGCACAAACGCATGAGACGGACAATGAGGGGAAATGATGGCAGCAGCTGACTGGGATCAGACCAGGGCCAAATGCTTCACATGACTTGTCTCATTAAGTCTGCATGACTACCCCCGTGAGAGGTCCTATTATTTCACTGATGAGGAAACTAAGGCACAGAGAGGTTAAGAGACTCATTCAATATTATACGTAGGAGATGATAGAGCTGGAATTTGTGCCCCAATGGCCTGGATCCAGAGAGCTCATGCTCCGGAAATATTACCAGGAAGTCGGCAGGTGTTGGCACCATCAGGGAGGATGGCTGGGGCCCCCTGAAGTACCCTGAATTCAGAGTATTCCAGAACAGTGGATCGGCATTAGCAGGTGCTTGGAGGCAGGAATTTTCAGGTTGATTACAGATCAGCAAAGAGCCCAGGCAACCAAGGATGGCAGAGCTGGAAGAGTCCACTGAGACCATGAGATCCAAGCCCTTCAGTGTCAGAGGACACTGATGTCCTGAGAGGTTTAGGCTTAAAGCCACACAGCAACTTGGTAGAAGAACTAGGGCCATAATTCAGGTATCTCATCTCTCAACTGCTTTTCCTGCTGCCTCCAGCTTTGCTCACAGATGTGTTTGAATTTCTATTTATGGGACTTTCCCAAGGTGGGACCCACAGGTGTCAGAATCCTGCCTGACTTACCTCTTTATTACTTCATGACGATGTTTCCAAAACTCAGTGGTGTAAAACAATAGTTTTCGGTCTCTCATGTGTTTGTGGATTGACTGGGCTCAGCTGATGGCTCTTCTGTTCCACATGGTGCTGGCTGGGGCTGCAGTCACCTGGGAGCTCAACTGGGCTAAAATAGCCAAGATGGTGCACTCACAGGGTTGGGGGTTGATGCTGGCAGAAGGCTGGGCGCTGATCTGAAGCTGTGAAGCAGAGTGCCTACCTGTGGCCTGCCTGTGTGACGTGGGCCTCTCACAGCATGGCAGTTGGGTTCCAAGAAAGGACATCACAGGTGAAAACTGCAAGGCCTCTTCTGTCCTAACCTCAGATGTTACACAGCTTCACTTCTGCAGGATTCTGTTCAACAAAAACAAGTCAGGAGCCAACCTGCCACTCTACTAGGTGTGGATGTTGGGAAGGATAGTTCGCCTTTCGAGACCAGCTACTGTGCTGTCCTTCCAGACACCTCATTCGTTTCTCCGTCCCGGTCTCAAGGACTCTCCTCAGTTTGCTCTGTTGACCAATGATTTGGTGAGTTCATCTTGGTGCTTTGCAGGACACTAATGCCTAGTACAGTTTCTGGCATACAGTAGGCACTTAAAAAGATTCGCTGAAGGGAGGAAGAAGGAAAGAGTGGAGGAAGGGAGGAAGGGTTTCCTGCAAAAGCCAGCGTTGTAATATAGCCTTCTCCCTGAACCACCAACACATCAAGCTCCTGCCCTCTTTAGGCCTTTGGCACTGGCTGTTCCCTTTGCCTGGAATAGTCTTCCCCCCACATTTTCCATGGCCATGTTCCTCTTGTCATCCAAGTCTCTGCTCAAAAGTCACCTCCTTAAAAAAAAAAAAAGTCACCTCCTCAGACAGACCCTCTCTGGCCACCCAGTGTTACCACGACTACTAGCTACTCTCTTATAACCTGAGTTATTTGCTTCAGAGCACTTACTGCCATCTGATAATACATCGTCTTGCACATTTATTTATGTAACTACTCGTTGTCTGTCACCCTGTCTCCCTCCCAGACGGGTGTTTCTCCACCTCGGCACTGTTGACATTTTGGGCTGGATAATTCTTCGCTGTGGGTGGGGTGGGGGGCATTTTGCTTGTTATCGAACGTTTAGCAACATCCCTGGTCTCTACTTACTAGATGCCGGTAGCATCCTCTCCCACACTGTAACAACCGAAAATATCTCCAGACATCGTCAAACGTCCGGGGCAGGGTGTGCATGTGCATGTGTGCGAATGCATGAAATCTGGCCTGGCTGAAAACCGTTATTCTAGACCACCAATCGGTTCTCACACTTTAGCATGCAGCAGAGACCTGGAAGACTCGTGAGAACGGACTGCTGGGCTGAACCCCAGAGTTTCTGACTCAGCTGGTCTGGGGTGGGGCCAAGAATCTACATTTCTAACGTGCTGGCCCGGGGACCACACTTTGGGAACTCCTGGTCTGAAAGCTCCCTAAGAGAAGGGTGATTATCTCTCTCATATCCTATGTGCCTGGAACTGTGGCCTTACACCGTTGTCACTCATAAATACTTGTTAAATAGACCGTCTGCAAATCTCAGCAGTCAGGAGGCCACTCCTGAGCCTCAGTGCAAAATTGTCTGGTAGGGGAAGGGGGACGTTTTTGCGCATTGGGGAGGGGCTGCTGTTTTAGGAGGTATACCCTCACCGCTCAAGTGGGCCCAGGATGTCCAACAGGATCTCAGAAGACATTCTGCACATACGTATTTCAGTTGGCTTTGACCTAGGTGGGCTTGATGGCTTGGCCGCTCATCTTGGATTCCTCCTGCGGTTCTCTCTGACCTGTTTCTCCCTGTCATCGAGGGCTTATTTGCTGTGGGGAGAGCCGACATCAGGGTCACCATGAGGGGTACCATGCCCCTCCCCCTGGGGCCCTGACCCATCTGAGAATTGAGAATTTCCCTCCATTCTATGCGGTCTCACGGCCGGAGGATTCCACAGGGGCTGCTGCCATCAGCCAGGGTGTTTCCAGTCTAGAGTCTCCTGGGAAGGTAATGGGTCCACTAGGGGTGAGGTGACCTTATGCAGCCATAATAATATTAATGATGACAACCAGAGGTGCCATTTCTGGAGCTTTCCATGGGCCAGGCAGAGTGAAGGCACAGCACGTGTGACTTCATTTGCACCTCACCATGGCTCTATGAGGTAGGTGCATGTTATTGTGCCTGTTTTACAGATGAGGAAACTGAGGCTCTGAGAGGTGACATCACTTGCCTAACTAGACTGGAAGAAATGAAGCCAGGGTAAAAACTTATGTCTTTTTGACTAAACCCTTGTTCTTAACCTTTCCACAGAGTCTCAAACCCTTTGGGTAGATGCTTAAAACGTCCTGTGGGAGGGAAGAGGGTTTGGTGGGGCCATGCTGGCCTCTCTGCTGCTCCCGGGTCCCACCGGGCACCTTGGCACTGGTGTTCCCTCTGCCTGGAAGGTGCTTCTCCCGGGTGTGTGCAGGGCGGGCTTTCTGGCTTCCTGCAGGTCCTGGATCAAATATCCCCTCAGTTAGGGGGGCCTCAGCTCCACACTTAGAATTGCAAACCCCTCCCACTCCGGCGCTCACATCCTCCATGCCTGCTGTCCTCTCCCCGGTAGCACGGCCTCCGTCCGACACACTCCACACTTTGCTTACTATGTTCGTTGTCCCTCCGCTCTGGAATGTCAGCCCCATGGGGACAGGAAGCCTTGGCTTATTTTGTTCATAGCTGTATCCCCAACACCTGCGACAGTTCCTGGTGGGTATTAGAAACTCATTGAGCATCTGCTGAAGGAAAGAAGGGAGGGAGGGAAGGAGGAAGGAAGGAAAGAATGAAGGAAGGAAGGAAGTGGACTTTGTCAGTCAACAGTCAACAAATTTTTCTTACTGTGGAATTTCTCAAAGCCTTCATTGTGTCCATATACATATATATACATACTTAACTATACATGTTAAGAAAGATATAACTTTTGTCACGTCTCACACTTATTTGGTGACAGAGCATTCCTTGATAGAGCTGCAGTTAACCTTGACCCTCCCAAGGCATGCTCTTCACTCCCCCGTGTTCTCCAGCTCTCTCTCGGCACCCCTGCCCTGCCTCTGCATAAAGCGCACAACTAGATATCGGGGTGCATGGACACCTCCCTGCACGCCAGTTTGGTGGCTGTGTTGGAGACCTGCCTGTGTGACAACATTGGCCTGCCTGTGGAGCTGCACGCTGCCTTTGAATGGACCGATTGTCAAAGGCAGAGAAAGGCCAGCTCACCTTTGAAAGAAGCCACTCTCCAGGCAAAACCAGGGTGGCCTGAGCTTGGGACAAACAAAACAAGGCAGACAATGAATCCATTGGAAGCAAGCAGTTGGGAACCGTGGGGCTGTAAGGACTTGGCTTTACTGGGCTAGAAGGACAACAGGGAGACAGGTCACTCAGGGACAACAGTTTCCAGGTCGTTTTATCTGCAATTGAGACAACAGCCCCAGGGGCTGAAGTCAAGGATGGTCTCATTTATCAGAACTTTGAATTCCTGCTGACCAAGCTGGACCAAGCCTGGAGCCTTTGCTCTTTCTCTTACCTGCAAAGACCCCACCATTTAAAGAGAAATGATGTCAAGAGTGCATGCTTTGGAATCAACAAACCTTGGTTCAAATCCTAGCTCAGGTAATGACTGCTGAGTGACCTCAGGCAAGTCACCTCACCACTCAGCCTCTGCCTCCTCTTCTATAAAATGGAGCGATCGTACCTGACTCACTTTCTCCCTCCTATTCTTCCTACAGTCAGATTCATTTTTTCATTCATTCACTCATTCATTCATTTGTTCATTCATTGGTTCCTTCTACACATACCATTCTGGGTTCTTCTGACCCGCAGTGACCATCCTTGGACTCTGACATCCCTCAGCATTCCCCTCCCACCCGTGGTCCGCAGTAAGGAGCACTGGGCCGGGCACTCGGGGGCTGCTGTCCTGTGCTGCCAGGGTCCCGCTGCAGCCCACACAGTCGTATTAGGGGGCAATATTTTCCCTTTTAAAATAACCCTTTGTTTCCCCAATTTCCAAAGAAAAAGAAGATAGAGACCTCAAAGATGTGCTTCTAATATTTTGTATATATCCTACCAACTTACATACATGTGTATATACATGTATGTACACGATTGGTCTAGTCCGTACAACATGCTGGGCTTTGCACTAAGCAGGTTAAACACGTCACGTCCTTTAATCCTTCTGATGGCCCTACGAGGTATGTGCTACGGTCATGCCCCTTTTCCAGACAGGGAAGCCACGGCTCAGAGTGGTTAGGAGCTTGCCTGAGGTCACACAGCTCCTAGGTGGTAGAGGTTCCCGGAGGAGGCCCAGGGTAGGTGGGTCAAGGTTACCTGGGTGGGCAGAGAAGGCAAGAAAAGTTGCATATAGGAGGTGACTCAGCACAAAGTCTATTCAAAGCGCATAGAGAGGTTTGCAGGTGAGTACTGTTCTGTACAAACGATGCATGATCAGTGCACAGAATGAAGAATGGCAGATCAGCAGAAGAAAGAGACTAAAAATGAACTCCAAACCCACCTACCATCCAGGAATCATCAGAGTTAAAATGCTGGTGAATTTTTTTCACTCCAGTTCCATTTAATTCTAGAATCCATGCCTCTTATCTCCACCAGGGCACCTCCTCTAGAAGTGTTTTCTAACGGGCTTTTTTCACTTAGTACGGCATCACGGTCATTTCTGCATGCAGTTAAGGATTCTTTGGGAAAAATGATTGTAAAAAATTGCATGATGTTCTAACTATAGGGATCGTTTATCCCCAAGAGATAAATTTCTCCCCAATTTTGTATATTTAAATTGTATCTGTCTTTTAGCTGTTGTAAATGACACTGGGATAGACATTCCTGTAGATAGATCTTTTCTTGGCTGGGTGCAGTTTCCTACAGGTGCACCTGTAATCCCAGCACTTTGGGAGGCCGGGGGCGGGGGTGGGGGGGGCGCTTCAGACCAGGGGTTTGAGTCCAGCCTGGGCAACCCAGTGAGACACCTCCCATCTCTTCAAAAAATTGAAAAACTAGCCAAGCGTCGTGGCACACGCCTGTAGTCCCAGCTACTTGGGAGGCTGAAGCAGGAGGATCCCTTGAGCCCAGGAGTTCGAGGCTGCAGTGAGCTGTGATGACACCACTGCACTCTAGCCTGGGTGACAGGGTGAGACCCTGTCTCTAAAAATAAATAAATAAATAATAAATCTTTCCCCTCAACCTCAATTATTTCCCAAAAAATTCCTAAGGGAGGAATTGTTCTGTGAAAGGATGTGCAAAATGTTAAGCATTTGATGCCTACTGCCAGGACAGGAGAGGAGGGCGGAGTTTTGTTCAGACACCCAACCCCACCTCCTGCCCCCTTCAGTGGGGGTGGCGGGCTGTTGTCTGCAGTTCCCACTATAACCCCTAGAAGCATTTAGCTCAAGTAACTGTCCCGAGGTCTTTTTCTCCACAATCTCAGCAGAATGTGGATATTTTGTCTATACTATTGGATTCATTTTAGTAGAAAAGGGAAAGTTCTAGTATTAATAAGTATAACGAGCCTCAGAGTAGGTAACACTCCATTACTCCCTGAACAGCGTGTGCAGGAGAGAAACTCCTGCCGGGTTAGACCTGAATTCTACTTCTGACCCACTGTGGGACCTTGTAAAAGTCACTTCAGCTGTTTCCTACTTTCCAAAATGAGGGGTTTGGACAAGACCACTGAGGAACCTTCCAGATCCAAAATGCTATAGTTCTTACAGCCCCTTGATTTGCACGTTTACTTACTAAGCTAATTGGAATGACTATATTTAAAAATTTTGGAATGTGAGGCCCAGTGTGGAAAGTATCTTGCTTAAGGTCACACCGCAAATTAGCAGCAGCGGCAGCAGGGCCAGAACCCAGGTGTCTGGTTTCCCAGGCCTGGTGTTAATAGTTTCCTCTCTGCCACACGGCTTCTGATGAGAGTGTGCACACAGCCCTCTGGAGGAGTGTTTGTGTGTATGAAGTCACATGCCTGTGGGTACACCCATCTGTGGGCCCACACTTGAGTGAGTGTATGTATATCTGTACATACACAGTTCTGTGCACACACATGTCTTTGAGTACACGTGCGTGTTTGTGTAAGTGTATGCATGTACACATTTCCGGCATGTACACATCTGTGTGTGCACATCTGCCTATCGTGTACACATGTCAGCGTGTGTGTAAATGTCTGAGTGTGCTCGTGGGTCTTTATGCATTTATTTGTGTGTATGCACATCACTGAGTTTATGCCCATACCGTGTGTGTACTTCTGTCTGTCGCTGTGCACACACGTCTCTGTGTACATGCGCGTCTGTGGGGCTTGTGTAGGGGGAGGTGTTGACGCCAAGGCAAGCTCTGGGCTTGGCTTTCCCCTCTGCATGGGGAGCCTTCGGGCTGCTTGGGGTGCCAGGAAAGCGTCTCTTTGAACACACGGGGTACTAGTGGCAGCTGAATCAATTTTCTTCTGGACAATGTGTCTCCACTCTGGGAATGCTGCTTGGACAGCCCTAGGCAGAGAAAGGGGACTCCCCCTGGGGCTGGCCTTGGAGCCACCTCCTCTTTCTTCCTTCAGCCAGGCAGTCACGCTGTGAGTCTCTTCACAGACACACATGGGGTGCTTATCCCAGGTTAAGCTTCATGTGGGGGTCCCGGAGAGATGGAGATGGGCTGGGCAGGGGGGAAGGGGGCTCCTTTGGTGGAGGCTGCAGTCCAATGCCAGGGAAGAGGCCACCAAGAGTGAGTGTCCTCAAACATCTCGGGGCTTCAAAGGATGTGAGAACATAGGTCTGCAGGATCCCCAGGTGGCAGGGCATGTGGGGCAGAGCTACTTGGGTGGGCAGCGAGGGCAGGGAAGGTGCCAGAGACTTGGGCCTGGGGTTCAGAGCAGGCAGAGGCGGGTGGGTAGTACTGTCACACACGAGGGACGCCTGCTCACTGTGCCAAATGAAGAAGAGCAGAGAAGTGAAGCAAGGGACTAACACTGAACTTCAATCCCACCTCCCATCCAGAAAGGGAGTTAAAATGTTGGTGATTTTTTTCTCTGCATGTGTATGTATATTTTTGCTAATCAAATTGGGGTCGCACATCTATATTATTTGGCAGCTGGCTTTGACGTTCATGCAACACGTGTGTCGTGAACATCTTCCATGCCGTAAGAATAGCTTGGAGACCACAAGCGTGAGCAGGGAAGTCCTGAGCTAAAATTGGGCCCACACTTGTGTCAGGTAACTGTCACCCTCCCTGGGCCTCACCGTCTGCACCTGCACGAGAAAAGAAGAATAGGTAACTCCCTCATAGGGCACTTTGGGGGTTAAAAGAGGCGATGTTGTATACAGGTAGGGCACCTGGCACAGGGCCTGGCACGCCTGAGGAGCCTGCCTGTCCACAGAGTCCTTGTTAACGGCTGCATACTATTCCACTGTAGGGATGTGCCCCTGTTTGGTCAATAAATCCCTTACTCCTGGGCTTTAAAGACGTTCCCAGCTTTTTGCTGCTGTAGAAACACAACTGCTTGCTCTGACCATCAAAAGGGGAGTAAGTGTCCTCTGTAGGTGGGTCAGGGGCAATCTAGGCTGAGGCAACAGCAAGAAGCAGCCGGTGCTACGGGAACTGGCCCCTGGTGAGGTGGAGTGACAGACAGGGCTCAGGTCCTGCAGCAGGGCTGTGGCCTACTGCAGAGCTTAAACCCTGGCCACCTGGTGACAAATCTGGCAGGGGATTAGTAGCGTGAGACTGCCATGCTTTGCAGGCCAGGGGACAGGCTGGAGAGATGAGGAGGAACATGTGGGAACATTCAGGTGATGAAGAGGAGGGAGAGGGGAGAGGAAGAAGAGGTTGCCACCCTGGCACTACTCTGAGAGGGGATCCCAGCTCTACTACTTAGTCGCTGTGTGACCCTGGGCATGCTACTTAACCTCTCTGTGCCTTAGTTTCCTCATTTAAGATGAACTAATAACAGTGCTTAGCTCTTGGGCTGTTGTGAGGGAAAATGAGTTAAGGTATGTCGTCCCTGGAGCCTGACAACTGGTAAGTGCTCCGTGTGTTAGCAATTGCCGTTATGATTCCATGATTCTAGAAGGCAGGGTGAGGGGCTGCTACAGCATGGCCTTGCTGACGCCAGGCTGAGCTCACACGGTGCGGGTGGGCCAGGTGGGCCAGATGTGGGGGTTTGGGCACTGTTTCCCCACCTGGGTCATTGTCCCCAGGTTCACCATCACCGCGGCTGCACCTGGTCCCGGAGGGGCCCCTCCTGGGCTCTCTCACTCCGGACCTCTCTCTCCTCGGTCCTTGTAGCCCCTTTCCTTTCCGACACCTCCCTCCGCCCGTGCACCTCTCCTTTATCTGCCTCCCCACCCTTTCCCACGGTGCCCATCCCGGGGCGGCGGGTCGTCTGGGATTCAGCCGGAGTGTTCAGGACAGCCGGCCAGACGCAGATAGGATCTCTGGCCCTGGGAAAATTAGCCTTTTCCACTGTACCATGCTGAAAGAGGGTCTGTCTGCTTCACCTTGGGTTACGTTGAAAAGGCTCCTTCTATTGCCTTAGCCTCGGGAGACACCAGGCTTCTGCAAGGAACCGGTGATGAAAGTAACCTTGACGGTGATGCCTCCCTCTGGCTGAGGCTTCCTGCCTGTGACTTTCACCGATTCCTCTCGACAGCCAGACACCAATCATGGGGGTGCCATGACCCACTCGAGGCAGGGCCAGCCGGCCAACCCATGTGCCCCTGACCCTGTGTCCGAGTTAGTGACGACTCCCTGGGCTGCAGACACGGGAACCTGGCCCCCTGTCCAGCCCCACCCAGGCCCCGCTGGGCGTGGGGAGCCGAGATAGTGGGGGAAATGTGTGAGGGCCCGGCTGATAGGGCCGGGGCGAGGTCAGCACTGGGAGGCCCCGTGGAGGAAGTGAGTACCCGGAGCCACTGGCAAAGGGCAGGGGGTTCACGGCTGGTGTGGGAAGCTGGGAGGAGGCCAGGGCTGGGGCTGCGATATGCATGTCCTGAACAGAGACTGGCTTGGATGTGGGAGGCAGGAGGGGCCTGTGTTCTTGAGACCAGATGGCCACGTATCTGTAGCAACAATAGTGTGGATGACAATGAACACTTGCTGAGTCCCAGCTCATGCCAGGCACTGTATGTAATTCCCTTTCCCTTTTCCCCCTTTCCCTCTAGACAAGTATTTTTGCCCACATTTTTCAGATGAGAAAATAGGCTCAGAGAGGTGAAGTGACTTGCCCAAGGCCACACAGCTTGTATGTGGCAGAGCCAGGATCACCTGTCGGTCTGCTGTACCCCAAGCAAACTGCTCATTGCAGGATTGAATCAGAACCCAGAAAGAGGTGCACATTTCTAGTGGTTTCTAAACCTGCCTGCCTGCAGATTCATCTTCAAAATACAGACCCGCGGGCTCACTCCAGGGCTACTGAATCAGCCTATCCCAGGGCAGGGGCTGGGCCATGGTACTTTTCACCTGTGCAGAATCAGGTTTGGAAACCTTTAGGCATGAATAACTCTGGGACCCCTTCGAGCCGCGAGATTCCTCCAACCAGCAGCAGGGCTGCACTGGTAGTGAGCGCCTCATCACAGAGTGCACGTGCCCAGAAGCAGCCCATGCCGCCTGTGAGGGTGTGGAGGAGCACGAAGATTGAATGGAAGGTTCTATGGCACAGAGGAAAGCACTTAGTCTCTGGACCCGAACAATTCGGGGTTTTAATCTCACTTCCCCACCCCGCTCCCCCCCCCCACCCCGCCCCGCCAATTTCCTTCTCTGCAAACAGGGAGGAAAAGCATCTGTCGTGCAATATGGAGGACTAGGGGAACACCTGAGAAGCCCCTGGCTTACACGGGGGCCCAGTGCAGTCTTTCTTGCTTAGGTTCCAGGATTGAGGGCTTTATCTTCCTTCTCTTTGAATCCCATAATAGCACCTGGCATAAGTCTTAAACCAGTGACTGGTGCTCCCTATATAGTTACTGAACAAATTCCAGGTGCATATTTAAATATAAACCCATCTTTTGTTAGTCATTAACACTTTAGTATGAGTTAGCATATCAGAAGTGCTAACTCAGGCAATCAGGAGAAAACCCAAGCCCAACTGTGGGAACTGGTCAGGATTTGGGGGGAAAGAGGCTCTAAAGGAGAAGATGGAGCTGGGGGAGATGGCAGAGCCGGGAGAGTCCCCACAGTTCTCACAGTAGAGAAACCAGAGCTTAAAATGACCTGTCTGAGGTTGTGCAGCAAGGCGGAGGGATGACTGGGACTAGAACCAAGTTTCCCAGCACTCAGGCTGGTTCTTGCCCTCCACACAGCCCCTCCTATCCCACCCCTAACCCACCCATCTTCTTGGAGCTTGTTCATTCAGGGCTGAATTTCTGGTGTAGTTGTTTGGGTCCATGGAGGACAACTTAGTTTCTTTTCTCCTCGCTGCTGGAGATGTGTTGGGTTGAAGGGTGGATCCGACGTGTCCCATCCATCGCTCCCCTAACTCGGCAGGTGTCTCAGTCGTCTTCCCCAGAATCTGATTCCTGTTAAAACAGAGTGAGATGGAGAAACTGCCTCACAGAGTAGGGCAGGGTCGCTCAGCTCACACGGTGATTGGTTTGTGCCAAGGGCAGCATTTTCTCCCACAAAGACCAATCACTTGCTCTGTTCCCCTGTCCACCTAAGCTCCTGCCCTCCCGAGCTCCCCGCCCACCCACCACCGACTTGCCTTGTGCCATCCCTCCAACGACACCCCAGGGTCGGCACTTACACCAACTGGAGCCTTCTCACTGTCGCATCCAAACGGCTCCTCGACAGCCTTTAGCAAGCCTTCAGCCTCGCCGTGTCCAACAGCAAACTCGTTATCTTGCAGCTAAGCCTTTTCTGCCCCCGTCTTCCCATCCCTGATGGCGTCGCTGTCCACCCAGGTGCTCAGGACAAAAGCACAGCTGCTGTCTGAGGCTGGGTTTCGTGAAAGCCCGAGCAGGGGTTCGTGTGCGGCGACGTACCGGGGCGAGCTCCCGGGAGGAAGGGACTGGGCTAGACAGGTCAGCGCAGCGGGCCAGACTGTGGTCTCAGCTGGAGACCAGCTTAGCCTAGTCCCTCCACCCAGGCGAAGCTCTGGAGCGTGAGCTGCAGGGTCAGTCCCACCCCAAGGCACGGAGGCCAGGCTTCGTGCCCTCTTGTCAGTCAGTCATCGCAGGAGGGCTCGTAGACTCCTGGTGAGGCAGGTCCCGGTGGCCAAGGCTGACACTCACAGCAGCTGGTGGAGGGGTGCAAGGGACATCAGGGGGGACACCAACAGCATCCGCCATACACGTCATCCTTCATCCCCCTCCATTCACACCCTGCTTCCGATCCGTCACAAATGTGGTCGGCGCTTCCGTCCCATTGTTCCACCGTGAACAGCTGTCACCACTTGCACCCTCCTCCCTAGTCCCTGCCACCACGGCCCGTGGCCTGCACCAGCCCCACGGCCTCCCACCCAGCCCGTCTCCTGGTTTCCACTTCGGCCTCCGCCAGCCATTCTGCATCCAACCCCCAATCCAATCTTCTAAAAAGCATAACTCACATTAGGTCACCGTCCTGCTTCCGAAACCCTCCGAGAGCTGCTTACTGCACATGGCACGACATCGCTAACCTGACCTTGGTCTACAGAGTTCAGGGCAGTCTGACCTTTCCCTACCTCTTGGACCTAATCCCCTATCATTCTCCTACCTGCCTGCATTGACCCGTTTTTATTGTTTCAATTTGCCACGCTGGTTCCGACCTCGGGTCCCCTGCCTTCGCTGTTCCCTCTAACCTGAAGGCGTTGTCCCAGTCTTGACTGGTTTCTTCTCTTCTTGGAGAATTTCAGTTCGAAAGCTCTCCAAGTCCCTCTTTGTCTTATCACCCGGTTGAACTTCTTTGCAGCACTTTGCACTATGTGCAAGTGCTCTGTTTGTTTTCCTGCCTGCTTACTCGCTGCGTGCCCCTCTAGAGAGTCACAGTGCCCTGAGTCACTCACCCACGTGTACCCAGTGCCTAGGGCAGTGCCTGGCACGTAGGGGCGTAGGTTTGTTGAATGAGCAACTGAATGACTCATCTCCAACTGCCCACTGCCTTCCTCTCCTGGCTTTGGACAGAGGACCCTGGCAGTGCTGCCCGCTCTCTGGGCTCTGTTCTGGGGGCTCTTGCTCCATTGTCTCAGGAGGAACCCTGGCCCTGTGAGCACCTGTGACATCTGTGACTTTTCCCTCTGGGCTCAGGAGAACCGAGTGCCGCGGCCCTCCCCACAGGGCGACCCCAGCAGGAAGGGACCGTGTCAACAACCTTCTCTGCCTTCACACAGGCTGGCTTGACCTGAAGCTGTTCTCTTTCTTGCGGGACCTTATTGAGGACTGCAAAAGGTCACCAACACAGTCCAACGTGCTGGCATTTTTCTACCAAATTCCCTAAGGCTTTAGCTCTTGAGGCACAAAGTCTGAGACTCAGTATGCAACTGGCGTAGTTGAACCAAGGGCCCGCTGTTACCTAAGAAGGATTTCCAACTCCCCAGCTAAGGATTGGGGAACACTCCCAGCCCCAGACCCCACCTCAACTCAGCTGACTCCACGTTTTAGTTGTCCTTTACAGTACCCCTCTTTTGGGTGCCCATTTCTGAATTTGAACTGAAAAATGGAAATGACTATAAACATCACACCCCATAAGCATTGTGATTGTTTCCACTCGGGTCATGTTGTCAGTGACGTCCGTCCTGGGCAATTCCCAGGGCTGACGCTGTCAGTCCACAGCTTTCTCTTTTACTCAAGAAGCCGTCCAAAAGTGAGTGGGTGAGAACCATGATAACTCTGAATTCCCTGAGTCTTAATGACTTTCCATAGCATTAGTTGAGATGCACGTCACACAGATTTTCACGTGCTAGGCAAACACTTGAAAGCTGTTGTTCTGATGAATGAATACAGTCGTTGGGGACATAATGCAGTGATTCCCACAGTATGTTCCACAAGGTCCAGTTGTCATGGAGAGGAAAAAGAATTACATAGTCAAATAAATTCTGGCAAAAATTAGATTTAACAGCAGCAACCCAGCTTCTTTCATGCAGGACTTCTCAGAGCCTTTAATATGCTAATGAATAGTGTGATTTTCTGAGAGGGAGAAGTAGTTTGCAGTGTTTCCCAAAACACTTTGCCCAGGAAGTTCTTTTTTTAGTATATCATCTGGTGGCTCTCGTGTCCCGTGGGAAACACTTGGGGCGTGGAGAGATGACAGGATTTCGAGACAGAACACCTGAGTTTGGAGCCCAGTTCTGCCATTTGGCAGCGGTGTGAGCCTCAGTTTCCTCACTTGTTAGATGGGCTCGTCGTCGTTGTTGCCTTGCCTGCTTGGTGTTTGCCTTGTGATGTATGTATATGAAGTCATCCAGCAGAGGGCCCGGCACAAGGAGTTCTCCTCTGAACTACATTCTGTTCTTGCAGCAGAAGCATCAGAAGATATGAATATTGTCCCTGGTGGTGACAGCCTAAGAGCGTCACCCACATACTGAATCCCCCCAGGTATAGAAATCTGGTGACTCTGGGAACTCCGTGGCCTGCTTGTGCCTGACACCTTACGGCTGTCCTCCAGAGAGCCAATGCCCCCGCCTGCGCCGCCGGGAGCTGCAGGAGTGGTAAAGGTCGCTGTTAAATGGCTCCGGCTAGCAGGTTGGGTACATGAACTGGGGGAGAGGGAGATGTCAGGTCAGCCAAGAACAGAAATTTTCAGAGAAACTCTTTGTCCAGTTGCCATCGCAGTCTCATTACCTTGACGACCATCTGACTCAACTTCAGAGCCCCTTACTTATGCTTGCATTACTAAAACTTTAAATATCACAAGCTTTATAAATTCTACCCTATGAATATAGGATGTACCAAAAGAAATTTTTTTTTTTTTTTTTTGCAAGACAGGGTCTTTCTCTGTCACCTGGGCTAGAGTGCAGTGGCCTGATCATAGCTCACTGTAACCTCGAATTCCTGGGCTCAAGTGATCCCCCTGCCTCAGCTTTCCAAGTAGCTGGACTATAGGCGTGCACCACCATGCCCGGCTAATTTTTAAATTTTTTGTAGAAACGGGGTCTCACTATGTTGCTCAGGCTGGTCTTGAACTCCGGGGCTCAAGCAATGCTCCCGCCTCGACCTCCTGAAGTGCTGGGATTACAGATGTGAGCCACCTCGCCCGGCCTCAAAAAGAAAATTTTTTAAAGGATGGGGTATTTGGCTACACTGAAGTTCTGCATTACATCAGCCACGGGCACAGGGCTGGCTAAGAGGGTAAGTGAGACCGCAGGGGCCTGCACCCAGAATCTGTCCCTTTGAGATCCACCTCTCCCCATTCCACAGCTTTCAAGGGGAGCTGGGAGAGGCAAGTCAGGAGCTTCCAGGGCCCCCCTCTCTGCTTTAACCAGGACAGCCAAGCAGGGACAAGAGACAGATGCAGATGGCCTTGGTCCCCAAAGCTGACCTTTTAAAGCTGTGAGGCAGCTTTTGCCCTTAAACTGAGTTATTAATATGTCCTTGTCTCTTACAACCTGAGTCATGATTAGTAAGAGGAGGGTTTGAACCATTTATTCATAAGCAGTTAGTCCACAAATGTTTACTGAGCACATACTATGTGCCAGGCCCTGTTGTGAGCACTGAGAATGCAACAGAGAACAAAATAGGCATATCCCCTGTCCTCCTAGGCTTGTCTGAGGTATGGACTCAGTGAAAGAACCAACTTAAAAATTTCATTTTAATTTCTGATTATAAAATGAATACAAACTCTTGGAACATAAAAACCAGCAGAAGGAAGACATATACCAAAAAAGTAGAAGGAAGATAAAAAAAGTTCAGTCATAATCCCATCATCCAAGGATCAACACTGTTAACATTTTTATGTGTTTAGTGTTTTTCAAAACAAATATGTTTTCTAAAATGAAATAATATGGAATATATAGTTTTTATCTTGCATTTCCATAAAAGGCATCGTGAACATTTTCCCATGTCATTAAATATTCTTCAAAAGCGTTATTTTGGAAAAAACATGATTCAAAACAGCTGCATTATTTTTTAGCACATGGATAAACAGAGTTTTAAAAGTCTCATCTCCTGTTGTTGGGCAGTCAGGCCATTTGCAACATTATGCTATTATAAATAACACTGAAGCGAACACCCTTGTATAAAAAAATACTTTGTCCCCATCAAGAGATTTCTTTAGATAACTCTCCAGAGATGGCATCTTGCTAGGCCAAAGGAAACAAACATTTCCATGTTTCTGGAAGTATTCGCAAGTCTGCCCTGCAGGGGAGCTGTATCAGTTTGGACCCCGACCAGCAGGACAGGAGCAGGCCCCTGCTCCATCACTGTCCCTTTTTGGGAATTTAGCTGGGCCAGGATTGGGTGAGGCCATGAGGCACTTGCCTTGGGCACAAAATTTAAGGGGGCACCGAAAAACTCAGTAATCAAGATAAATAGTATTTTAATGAAATACTTTAAAAAAAATCAAAGTGAATGCAAAAAAAAAAAAAATCCATGATGAATAAAACAGCAAAATTTTAAATAGAAACAAGATTTGACAGTGCCCACCACACTGCCATCTTGGAGCCTGAGGAGGGAAAAATGTGTGTTCTTGCACGCATGATTTTATGTATTTTTCAAAAATACATTTTCCAGAATGTTATAATAGTTGAAAAAATATTAAAACATTAAAAAGCAGGTGTATTAAAACTCACAACAGTAGTTTAAATATGTGGGGATTATATTCAAATCTTTTGTTAAAGTTTTACATTCACTAAACATACTTTCAAAGTCTCCTCTCATTTATCGTCATGTGCAGCTCCCAACTAAAACAAAATAAGCAAAGAAGTAGACTTTGAATTTTGATTTTCATTGATAAGTTTGTTTCTATGAAAGCCAGGAAGGCAAAATTATAATAAATTCTGATTTTGCTATAAATAAAATATTCAAACTTAAAATAATGTGGCTTTTAGTACTCCTGTGTTTTATGTTTTCAATATTAGTTAACTCCTTTTATGTTCTAGAAAAAAAGTTACCTAACTGTTAAAAAAACTGTACACAACGTGTACAGAGGGGCACACTGCTTGCTTTTGCTTTGGGTTCCAAGGCAGCTTGGCACAGCCCTGGAATTCAGCCCATTTGTGTTGGTGTGAAAATGGCGATGGCTACACATTCACTCATTTACTCACTCAATTGTTCAATTTGATGCGCATCTAATGATGGTCCTCATGGGGGTCTGGGGAGAGGATCCAGAGGTGAGTACAGCACAGACCCTGCCCTGGAAGGGACTGTCATTTAGAGGAGAGAAGTGGGGCAGGCATCAGAGAGCCTCGGTTGGACCTGGCCCCTGTCATTCACCAGCTCTTTGGCCTTGAATAAGCCTTCAACCTTTCCAGGCTCAGTTTTCCCTCTTGTAAAATAGGGATTAACAAAGCTTCCCTTGCAGGGTTCTTGTGAGGATGAGATGACATAAGTGAGGTGCTTCGTGCACAGTGACTATGACTGTGAGGACCACGATCGTTCATACATCCAGTTAATTCAGGCCATTCATTCTGCAAACAATTGTGGAACAGCACCCACGTGCCAGGCACTGTGATTGACTATAATTGTGCCAACAAAATTTAACCCTCACCCTCAAGGAGTTTATTATAATCCAGTGGACAGCAGGTACACAAATGGATAAATCACAACATAATTCCATAACTCCTTGACAGAAGTGGGGTCTTGCAGGATGAGTAGGAGTTTGTTGGGCAGAGAAGAGGGCAGAGCAGGAGCAGAGACACCAGGCAAGAAGATCCTGGGAAACAGGGTAAAGTCCGTGGTGGCTCCAAGCAGGGTGGGTGGAGGGGATTCAGCAGGCCGCTCTTCACACTTGGAAGAGATGCCTTGGTGCTCCCAGTGGCTGGGGTGTGAGTTCATTTCTCCCTGTCTGGCTGGTCCACGGCCTAAGGTGCTGAGTGGCTAAGGGACTTGATCCAGGTCACAGAACAAGGGACTCCAGGGAAATTCCTTCAATGAAGGCCAAACTTTATCTCTGTTCTTTGGGAAAGCGGAGAAGCCATGGCATTCTGTTTGTTTTCCCTTTTTAAAACATCCTGTCTTTTATTGATCCACCCTTCTGCCATCATGCACATGGACTGTCCCTGACATTTGGTGATAAATGTGCCCAGAAACAGTCGCCTGTAAATCATATCATGTCAACGTGGAACCAGCGTGAATCTGACTCATGTTAACCTCACCGCTCCCCATCCCCCAACCCCCTGGGAACCCCAGGAGGGCCCAAGGGGCCTGTCTGGTTGGAGTCTGTCCGTGGCCTATTGTGGGTGCGGGACAAACGCTTGCTGAATCCACACGATCCAGGTGATCTGATGACCCTTCGGGGATGTTCTGTGCCTGGGCTGGGTAAGTAGGGCGGCCTCTCGCCCTTTCTCGCCCTTTCTCTCTCTCGTTGTTCCCAGGGGGCCTCCAGCCTCCCAGCCTGGACGGTGCTGAGCTATAAACAGACATTAAATGAAGGAGCTTAGCCTTCAAACAAGCCTTTGAAGAAGGATTGCAACGTGACTAATCACCCCCTAATTTATTGGTCTGTAAATTTGCATTTTCCGACAATACGTTTTCTTCACGTAGGGCCCTCCCACACCGCGGACAAAGGCAAGTTAGCCGGGGTTGAGCTTCCCATTTAAAAGCTGCAGATGCTTGTCTTTTCCAGCATTAGAGTCATTATATTGTTTTAATGTCTAAAACATGATCACACGCAGGCAGGGGCCAGGAGAGGGGTGGGGGCACAGGCAGGGGCAAGAAGGAGGTGGCAGGGGCAGGGGGCGGCAGGGAAGGAGCTGGGGCAGGCAGCTGGGCCCACCTCTGCCCCAGCCCCCCTCTGGCCCTCCTCGAGGCCCCCCTCAGCGCCAGCCCTTCTGTACCTGAACCACCCTCTACTCCCACCCCTCCCCTCGTGGGCCTCCCCTCCCCCATCCCTTGGCCAGGGGACAGGCTCGGGCAGGATTTATGGGGTTGGCCCCTGTGGAGAGGATCCGGGGATAAATCTCAGCTTATTTAGGAGCGTGATCTACATTTATTGCACTTAATGTGATCTTTAACGTGTCCAAAAGGGGCCCATAAATCCCAGCCTGGCGGCTCTGCCAGCAGGGCCCCTGGGAGGCCCCTCCCCTCGCCCGGGTGAGCTGGTGCGAGTTCCCGGGCCTGCTGGTTCCACCTTCCCCTGAGGCTCCCACCCTGGCTCAGCAGCCCAGGCCTGGTGCCCGCCCTGAGCTGGCCTGCCCAAGCCACATGCCCCACAGGGCTCTGCTGAGACCTGGGTCCCCTCACTGGGATAGAAGTAGTTCATGCCTCTTTGACTAGGTAACTTCTAGGGTCCTTTCTCGAGGACACGATGCAGGTCCAGAGGAGAGGGGGGCAGAGCAGAGCGGAAAGGGCCTCCTTGTAACAGCATCCCAGGGAGTAGGGCGGGGGTGGGAGGCAGGTCCTATGAACACCGTGATTACTACTGTTTTCATAAACAAGCTTGTGCATATGCACTCATGACAAGCTCCCCAACACGGAGAGCGTTTCACAATTCATAAAGCACATCGACATCCACCCTTCCCACTTCCCAGAGGAAGAAACAATAGCTCCCAGAGGCCACAACGTGCTCGAATTCTCAAAGTTAGTAAGCAGCAAACCGGGCATGGGACTGGCCACCGAGCTATCTGTCTTTTTTCATGTGACCACACTACCCAGATGTGTGGGCACACACATGTGCCCCCCAAGAGCACACGTGCCCATGGGTGCTGCACACACAGATGCTGCGTGTGTGCACATGTGTGTGCACCTGCTGGATCACTCCCAGCTGAGATGGTGCAGACACTCGAGGTCACCACATGCATTTCCCAATCCTTTGTCTCTGTTTTTCTTCCAGCAAGGAGAAATCATGCCTTGCTGTTCAGACTGTCTATCTGCGTGTGTGTCTCTTGGGTGCGTGAGTGCGCATTTGGGGTGGCGTGGGAAAACGATGGGGAGGGAAGCCCGGTGAGTCCGTTTTCCTGGGAATGATAAAAGCAGCTTTAGGAACCGGCTCTCATATGGAAGATCATTCTCTTCTCTGGGTTAGAGATGGTTATCCCAACCCCTGTTTTGCCGTCAGCTGGCAGCATGCCCAGCCGCAAAAAGCCCATGCGTACACATCTGTCTGCACACACGTGTACGCACATGTGAGGCACCAGGCATGAAGCCCAGCACCCAGCAGGACTGGCACAAACATCAGGACGGCCACTTGGGGCGAAGGGCTGTGTTTTCCTTGCGTGATTTCTGTAAATGGTGTTGTGTCTGTAATAAAGCTTTGCTGCTGAGTGTCGCATAATAGGGAAGGATTAATAACCGTTCCATTGGATTTAATGAAAAGGTTACACTTCTGTGTATTATTTTCTAATTATAATCCTGTTCCATATTCATTGCCGAAAATTTAGAAAACGGGAGCATAATTAAGAAAAAAACTTTCACCGAATCATTTGTAATTCTTCCGTGCAGAGATAACTCGTTTTTAACTTTTCCAGGGTATATCCTAGCAGAGGTTGTTCTGCGTGTGTATATATTTCTTAAAAACTAGGATCACCCAATGAATACTATTTTTAAAATTTTCTTTTTCCTTCGTATATTGGGAACTTTCTTGCCTGATGTTCCATATTCTCCTTCCCATTACTGTCAAAAAACACCTTGCACCCTGGCGCGACGAGCCGTGATTTTCCTATGCCAGCAGACATCCAGGTTTGGTTTCTGCTTTTCAATCTTGCAAACAATCCTTGAGGCTAAACCTCAGTGAATCCCATGACGGATTCCTTTGATTCAGTTCCTAGAAGTAGAGTGGCCGCCTCAAAGATTGTACACACCTGAGGGATTTCCAGTAACTCTCGCTGGATTGCTGTCTAGAACCAGGGTCTGGGAGGAGAGGTCCACTCGGTACTGGGAAGTGTTTTGTTTAGAAAGGAGGATTTTGAACGTCAGCCCCTTGGGCGCCAGGGGGCTGAGGTCCTCCTGTCTCTTCCGAAGTGGTGTGGGGTGACAGAGGCAGGGACGGGGAGGTGCTGAGGAGGTCCTGCCACCCTTAGTCCTGTGCCGAGGACTGACCTGGCTTCATGCCACCTGGTGCTCTGTCCCTCACACCGCATCCACGATCCCTGTGCACAGGGCAGGAGCTGAGTCAACACTGCCGAGAGAACAAATATTTGTTGAATGGACCAATGTTTGTTGAATGTTCAGAAGTTTGCTGATTGAACCGTGTTTGTTAAAAGAGCACTATTGTTCTTGGAAACGCCACTGCTGATACACGGGCTGTTTTCCCTCTCTGAGGTTCCTGGACTAGAAGGTAAGCTCACAGCCCACCTCCAGGGCCTCGTCCTCGCCCAGCCCGGGCAGCTCCTGGAGGGTGGGCCAGGCATTTGTCATCTCCGTGACTCCAGGGTGCAGCCCAGTCCCCTCTTCCCGCTGCGTATGAGAAATGTCGGTTAAATGAATAAATGACTTGGTCCTAGATCCCTGCTGGACTGACCACTAACTGTCAGTGTGGCCGAGGGCAGGTTGATGGACCTCTCTGAGCCTCCACTCTCACACATGAAATGGACAGACTGGCCTCTCTGTGATGGTCCAGCTTTTTTCTTTAAAATAGAGCTTTCCTTCAAGCAAATCCCACTCCAAGGTGCTGCCTCCCTTCCCTCACTGGAACCCCTAGGGTTCCATGGTGCACAGTTTGAGAATCCCTGGTCCTCAAGACTAACCCGAAGGCACCGTGACTGGGCTCAGCACCAGGAATTTCCCCCAAACACAGTCGATTGGTCCCAGAAACCATAAAGAAAGTGACTCTTAAGTCCTGTGCATCGGATGCACTGTGGATTAGATAAAAATGCTGCATCGATATTAAATTTTCTAGATTATGTAATTATATGTTCTATTGTTATATAAGAGGAGATCTTTATTCTTAGAAAATCCGCTCTGAAGTGGGAAGGTGTACAGCAGCATCACACCGCCTACTTTCAAATAGTTCAGGAAAAAGTGAATGTATCTACACAGGACGAGGAAGTCAACATGGCTGTGCTGAAAATGGCGAACTGGACAAAGGGTGTGGGGAGCTCTTTGTACAGTTCTTGGGACTTTCCTGTAGGTTCAAATTGTATCCAAATAAGGAGTTTCAAAAAATGATCTTTTTCAAACTACTTGGCAAAAAATCTTAAAAATTACACAATTTCTTATTTTAAAAATAGTAGAAAAGAGAGAAAAGACCCCAAGGGCAGGGGAGCATCCGAGTATATAAAGGCCTGCTCAGATGAGTTCTTTCCTAAGTGGGTTTTCTAAAAGGCGGGCAGAGAACACTCCTTTTTTTTTTTTTCTTTTTTGAGATGGGGTCTCACTCTGTTGCCCAGGCTGGAGTGCAGTGGCGTCCTCATAGCTCACTGCAGCCTCAACCTCCTGGGCTCAAGCGATCCTCCTGCCTCAGCCTCCCGAGTAGCTGGACTACAGGCGTGCACCACCACGCCTGGGTAATATTTTTATTTTTTGTAGAGATGGGGTCCACTGTGTTGTCCAAGCAGGTCACGAAGGAATTCTCCTTTTAAGTGTACTCACTGGGAAGAGTTCTGGATGCGCCAAAGCTGGGGCTTGAATCTTTCTTTCAGAAGGTGGAGTGGCCTAAATTCTCAATGTGCCAGCAGGTCCCACTGGGGAGTTCCACTGACGCATAAGATATACAGGGCTGCACCATTTTCTAGCCCTGATTCCTGGGCCAGAGGAAGAGGAGGAGGAGGAGGAGAAGGAGGAGGAGCAGGAGGAGGGTGAAGGTCTGGAAGGTGCAGGAAGGAGATGCTCAGAGGGGAGAGAGGAGGGAGGAGGGTGGTGGAGAAGAAGGGAGGGGTTTGGGGGAGCTGCAGCGGCAGAGGCTGGGAGACCGCTCGGTGGGGAGGTTCCTGAGAGGATTCAAGAGATGCCTCTGAGGCCCCTTCCAGCCCTGAGAAACACTCAAGGATTCAAAGGAGCAAGACACGTTCCTGGCATGTCATGTGTGCGTAGCTGTGCATACACTCACACTCACACACACACGCTCAGCCCCGTCCCGCCTGCTCCCACGAGGGGAACACGGCTCCTGACGTCCGTCCGCAGCACACAAGCGTGGGGGTCGGCGTGCGTGGGGCTGCGCAGCCCACCTGGCCGAGGGCCTTGCGAGAGGCACCGACCTGCGAGCCTGAAATCTAAGAAGCTCCAAAAGCTGCGCTTTTCTCTTCACTCGCGAGTCTGTAAAACAGAACTGGAACTGTCATGAGGCTATTTATGGTCTTTATTTTTCCCACTTACCATGAATATTCACACATTTCACTGCAGAACTAGTCATGTTTGCTTATTGAGTGCTGCTCAGGCCCTGTGGGGTTATTATAAAATCTGTAGTATATGTACTGAATTCCCCTTCTAAAATCTGAAACATTCTGAAGTCTGAAACTTTATCTGGCCCCAAGGGTTTCAGGTAAGGGACTGTGGACTTGTACTAAGGTAGAGTCGTGTTTTCCAGAAGAGGGTTGGGAGAGCAAGTAGCAACGTGCTTGTGGGTGTGTGTGTGTTTGATTGTGTGCATTTGTGTGACTGTGTGTGTATGCGTGTAAAGGCTTGATTGGGTGCAAGTGTCTAGTGAAGTTGATGTTGGCTTTAGCTCTTACAGCAGAAGGGGATTCATTCATTCATTCATTCATTCCTTTTGGAGACATCAATGTGGTTGAAAAGAGCAAACCTCACCGTATACATACAGCAAATTATGGGTGACAAACAGAGAGCGGGAGCAGCAGAGGAAGGTCTAGGATTAACCACCAATCCCCACTCCTCAGGACATGATGAGGCCACGTTCTGCCCCAGGTCCCCTGCTGGACCCCTCCTGGCTCTGTGCCTCTGACCTGCCTTTTCTACTTGTGTTCTACACCACACCCACCCAGCGCCACCCAAGGCCCATAGCTGGTGCACTGGGTGGGAGGTGGGGACGGAGCTGATGCACCAGGGGTAGAGGGCTCCTAGTCTCTCTTTCTGCATTTGTTCCCAGTGCAGCCCTTTCTAGCTTGCCGCCTGGAATACCCAGAATGCCTAGCCACAGCGGAGGAACAGATTGACAGCTCCACTCTGGAGTTGGGACCTATGGCTGGAGTCCCGGCTCCCAGGCTGACACCCCGTGGCCTTGGGACAGTCCCTGCTCTGGGCCCCTCACCTCAGCCACCTTGCATGCCTCCAGGGCTATTTTTCTCTTGGGGGGAGGGGTTCCAAACGAGATCACATGTAGAGGCAGTGTGCCATTAGGAAGTGTCATTCCCGTGGGAGCGGTGGTGGCTACGCTTAGTTTGCATGGCCTCTGGACAGCGCAGGAGCAGCCAGGAACCAGTGGGACCTCTAGTGTCCTGGGTCCTGTCCCCTTCCATCCCTCTGAGGACATCCCTTCAGCCAGTATCCCCTTCTCATCGTCAGTTTCTCCCTCTGTCGGATCTTTCCCGCTGGCATAGGCACAGGTGGCGATGTCCCTGTATTTAAAAAAGGCAAAATACTCGCCCTTCTAAAAGCAGTGTGGTATCCTGGATTGAACCGGATCCTGAAACAGAAAAAAGGACCCTTACGGAAAACCTGCTGATATCTGAATAAAATCTGTAGTTTGGTGAATAGCATCACACCAATGTCACTGTCTTCGTTTTGACGAACGCACTGTGCGCATAGAAGACGGTGGAGTTCAGGAAAGGTGTGAAGATTATGTGGGAACTCTCTGTAGTGTCTTTGCAGTTTTTTCTAGACGTCTAAAATTATTCCAGAATAAAAAAAGGTTATTTTTCAAAAGTCTTCTCTTAAGTCCATACCCCCTCCCATTATTTGCTTCCTAGTTTATCAACACCCCCCCCCCCCGGAGAGCTGTCACACTCGTGGTCACCAGCCCGTCTCCTCTCAGTCTTTTGCGAGCTCAGACTCCAGTCGTGTCTTCACCACAATGTGTTCCCCAAAATGCTCCTGCCAAAGCCTCCAATGGCCTCCACGTGGCTACATCTGGTGGCCAAGTCTCAGCCCTCCAGTCTCTTGGCCACTCGGCGGGGTCGTGGATGAGCCCCCTCCTCTTAAAACACTCCCTGCACTTGGCTTTGAGGCCGTGGGGGCTCCCGGCTCTCCTGCCACTCAGCGGTCTTCCTGCCTCCTCTCCTCGGCTGCTGCGTTTTCCGTATCTCCCACCTCTAGACGAGGCGCAGGGCCCAGACTCCGTCTTTGGATGACCTGCACTCGCTCCCCAGGTGACCTCAGCCACCTGCGGGCTCACAGCGCCATGGGTCGGCTGCCCGTCATCGTCCCCACTCGGGTGCGCCGGGAGCGCCAGGTACACCGAGGGCTTCTCACACGGAGCAGGTCCAAAGCCCAGCACTGGAATCTGCGCCGTCTTTCCCACTGCAGTTGCTCTGGCAGAACACCTTGGCTTTGTCTTCGATTTCTGTTTCTCACACATTCAGTTCATCAGCAAATTCAGCACATTTAAAATCCGACCGCTTCTCCCACCTCCACGGCAGCCATGCTGCCCCAGCCCACGTCCCCCACCCAGATGAATTCCATGGCCTCCTCCTGGCTCTCCTCTCCTTCAGCCTGGTCTCAGAACAGCAGCCAGAGGATCCTTTGCAGGTGCGTCAGCTAAGGTCATCCTCACCCCTCTTGGCATCCACGTGAAGAGTCGAAGTCCTTTCAGTGCCGTCAAGGTACCACATGACCTGACCTCACCCCCAGCACTCCTCCCCTCCGCCCACTGTGCTCCAGCCACACTGGCCTTCAAACACACTGGACGTGTCTCTACCTCAGGGCCTTTGCACATGCTGTTCCCTCTGCCCCTTCACTTTCTTCAAGTCTCTGTTTAAAGTTCACCCTCATTGATGTGTTGGCTGATCCCCTTTCATCAAATAGTAAAACCTTCATTCTCTCCCCCAGTTTAGACTCCTCCGTGGCGTTCGTTCTGTGATGCACTATGCTTGCTTCAGATGTTCATTGTCTGTCTCCCTGACCAGACAGCAAATCCAGAAGACAGAAGTTCTATTTTGATTCCTTCTACATCCCAAATGTCTACGATGGGGCTTCGTGGAGAAGAGATTTTTTTTAAAAAAATCAACTTTCATGACTTAAACTGGAAAAAGAATCCCTCGCTGGGCTGGATGCTGCCTGAACTTTCTCTGCCAGTTCCGGAAGGCCTTTCCCACGGCCGCAGCGCTGTGGCGGCCTGGCCAGCCGGGCTTTGAGCACCACTGTCTTCCTGTCCACCCCATGCGAATCCTCCTGCAGGTGTGCACGGGCCCACTCTGGTGTGCACGTGGCTTACGTGTGTGTGGGCCCTGGGGTGCACGGAGCACATGGGTGGCTGCAAGGCCCAGGTGTCCCCAGGGCTGCTGGCTGAGTCGCTTGTCTTCCCTCTGAGCATCCTGTGACCGCCAAGAGTGCAAGTGAATGGAAGCCCATGGAGTGGGAGGCCGGGAGGCTGCAGCCTTCTTCCTCCTCCTCTCTCCCACCCACCTCAGCCCTCCCTCTGGCCCCCTGCAAACTCTGGCCAGGTTAGGTGTGGCGGGAGAGGGGCCCGAGCACTCTCGGGGTGCAGCCCAGGCAGTGGGGAGCCTTGGGACCCCGTCAGGAGTTCGGTAGGGGCAGTTCCAGGAGAGGGAAGGCTGCCGCTCCCCTGCCCCTCCAGCTGACGGTCTGGACCCCTGCCCTCAGGCCCCGAGGCCACCTGTCCAGTGCGTCCCCTCTCTGTCCACTCCCGCTTGCTTGCCCTGACCTCTCACTCTGCTGTGTCCTCACCTTTCTCCTGGTCTCAGCCTCTGCTTTTCTCTCTGCCTGTCTCTGTGTCTCCCTTTCTATCATCTCTTTCTCTTAGTGAGTCTCTTTCTCCTCGTGCCTCTGTTTCCTGCTTCTCACACGTCTGGTCCCTGCTTCCTCTGCCTCCCCCCCCCCGCCCTGTCCTTCCCCAGCCTCTGCCCCTGCTCGTCCGTCGGCCTCCGCTGCCTCCCTCTCTCCCCGCCGGCCTCGCCTGCCTCCCGGCGCCCTGTCTGTCTCTCCCTCGGCTTTCCGGGAAGGCGGCGTGATTTACGAGCTGCGGACAGGGCCAGCTGCGGGTGCGGGAGGCCCTGATTACGGTTTCCCGGAGGAAGCTGCTTGCTCGGGGATGGCAGGGTGACAGCGTTTATACAGAGCGGCCTGCTGGCCGGGGCTGTCAGCCCGAGACGGATGGAGTGCCGGAGAAGGCCCATTACTTCATTCACACCTCTGTGGGCAAACAATAAAACACTTACACGCGGCCCTGTCGCGGGGTGGGCCTGCCCCAGGACCTTCCCAGCCCGGCCCAGGGTCTGGCCTCTCGAGGGAAGGAGCATGGGCAGGGGGTCGGGCGGCCCCCGGGGAGGCCCACCAGGCCCGAGCCCCAGAGAAAGCCCGGGACCTGGCTCGGGCGCTACCAGCGCTTCTCTCTGGGCCTCAGTTTCCTCATCTGTGAAATGGACGTCATGCTCACGAAGGAGGAACGACGCGGAAAGCATGGGTACGCTGCAGAGTGCCACAAAAGTGAAGTGTTACCATCAATATTAATTAAAAACGATATTCACATTATTGTCCTGGATGGAAAGGAGAATCCTCAGGATTCTACACCTGGCTCTTTGAAAGAAGGCATCCGAGGGCTTGGGCTGCGATTCAAGGCTGCTACTTGATGGGCGGAAAGCTATAAGACCGGCAAAGTTACCCACTTTCTGCCTGTTTTCTGGGGATCCCGTCACCCAGGCACCTAATTCTGGAACCTTCATTCACATGGAGTGAAAGTGACTGCTGACAGCCACCACCGTGTAGCATCGCTCCCCCCAGCCGCAGGGCCACGGCTTTCAGTCAGGAGCACTGCCCGACGGTGGGATGCCGGCCACCGGCCCGGGTGTAGACAAAGGATTAGACACCGGGGCGGGGGTGGCTTCACTGACTTGCAACTGACGCCATGTTTCTCGAAAACGAAACTAGAGTGGAAATATCGGTTATGCCACCCTCACCGCAGGCAGGACTTGAACCTCAAGTGCCACCGCCATTTGCCACAACCCTTCCATGTGCCAGGCATGAGCCACGCTCTTTCCACCCATTGCTTCATGGGAACACTGTGCGGTGGGGTGCGCATTGTAGTTCACATGTCACAGCTGAGGAAACTGAGGCTCAGAGAGGTTAAGCAGCTGGCCCAAGGTCACACAGCTTATACATAGAGGAACCGAGATTGGAAAGCAGCTCCGGAGCCTGTGTTTGTCCCTCAAGCAAGGAAGAGCAGTTAGTGGGTGGGCCCTGGGGCCAGGGTGCCTGGGTCCCAGTGCTGCCTTCCCCACTTTCCAGCTGTGGAACAGCCTCTCTTGGACTCAGTGTCCCCGTCTGCACACTGGGGAGAGGACAGCGAGTATCTCCCAGGATGGCCGTGAGGATTAGCTGAGATGATGCGCAGATGCTGCTGGGAACCACGCCTGGTGCACAGAGCAACGAACGCGAGGCCACGATTAAGGCCTAAAGCCGTCCGTGCACGGGCCTCCCACCAGCCCTGCGCCCTGCCCCTCCCTGCTCCTCGGCCCTGCAGTTTGTCTCTGGTGTCACCTTCATGCCGGTCCCTTTAAGGGGAGAGGCAGGAGGCCCAGGCTGTAACATAAGGGTTGACCACAGATGCACTTGACTGGGGGAATAAAATCCAGCCCCCAACAACAGCCCCCACAACCCGCCTGGGAAGGAGACGCAGCAGAAGCCCGAAGACCAAAGTGTGAGCCTGTTTCTTTACCCTGAACCAGCCAGTGGGAGTCGTCAAGGCCCATGGTCAAGCGCGGAGAGACTTGGGTTTGAATTAGGTGCCACCGGGTGTGTAAATTGACCAACTCCGCTCCCTTCTTGGAGCCTCTGTTTCCCCATCTGCAAAATGGGACTGCTGCTGCCTACTGCGAAGAGTGGTTGTGAAGATTAAATGAGATGATGCAGAGAGCGTGGCCATTATCCAACGAGTATTTATTGAGCACCTACTAAGTGCCGGGCACTTTTCCAGACACTGGGAATACTGAACCAGAGCAGGTGTCTGTCCTCCAGGACCTCACACTCAGGTGGGGACTCCAGGTTGTGGAAGGGGCTGTGGAGAACGAAGAGGCATAGCGTGGGGCTGGGGGAGGGTGCCTGTGGCCAGGGCAGTCGGGGGGCCTCTCTGCCTGGCCACTTCTCTCTTCCTACCCGAATTGTGAAGGCCCCATCCCCCCAGAGCCTGTGGCAGGCACAGACCCCTCCCCTGGTGCTGCTTCCTCAGGGCTCCTCTCTCTCCTCTGTCCCCACACCCACGGGTGCTCTGACCAGGCCTCTGGGCAAAGGGGCCCCAGGAAAAGCACCCTCTTCAGGGTCTCCCGAGGACCCAGCCCCCTCCTTCCCCAGTGCAGCCTGGCCCGGCCTCTGGTGTCCCCTCTTCCTGCCCCAGCCCCGGCAGCCCGAGGTTTCCAGCCAGGACCCTGGCCCACTGCTGGCCACTGAGGGGAGGCTGCTGGCAGGGTTGTCCTCCACTCCAGCCGGGGTCACAGGGCAGAGTTCACACCGAGGGTGCAGCAGAGAGGGCTGCCGCAAGCCCGAGGGCAGTGGGTGTCACAGGGAACGTGAAAGCCTCAGCTCTCATGGGTGACTGGGCGAGTCACCCAATGACCAGGGTGAGGGTGGCAGGCATGGCTGGGGCCTAAGCTGGGTGTATGTCTCACCCACATAACCAGCTGACTATCATGTGTCCCACACCCTGAGGGACCTTCGTGGAGCCACTGGGGTGGATTCACATGACATGGTCCCCACCTTCTGGGATCCCCCATCTGGATGGAGCCCACCAAGAAATGACCTTCCAGCAACAGGAATTAAACTGCACAAGCCAGACCTCCCTGGACCACCAGGACTGGGGCCGGAGCTGGGGCAAGGACAGTGGCCAGAGCCACCTTGCCATTCTATCCTGAACTGAGGGCTTAAGGAACATGAGCCAGGAGGTGCTGAGCAGAGGGAAAAGGGGGAAATGCTTATCTCCCTTAGGCTCAGTCAGAGGAGGCTTCCTGGAGGAGGCAGTATTATTAGGATATTAAAAGATGGTTGCGGTAAGCAATGTTTATTGAGAGTACTATGTGCCGGGCACTGTGTGGAGCCCCATGCACGCTGCATCTTGTTTATTCCACGTGAGATCATGAGGCAAGCACCTCCGGAGTCCCTGACTACAGACGGGGACATGGAAGCTCAGTGGGGGGCAGGCATTCACAGTGGGGGTCTTGGGGAGCTGGGTTCCAAACCTGGGCTTGTCAGTCCTCAGAGTCCCTGGGCTTAACCACCACGCCACAGGGTGTCCAAGTTTAAGCAGCAGCACAGGAGACAGGACATGGGGCTCAAACACTGTCCTAACCAGAGGGGTCCCCCATTTACTCACATCATGCATGGCAAAGTGGAAGGAATAGAGCCCCCCCATCCACCTCTGTCACCTGTGCAGAGCAGGCAGCCTGGGTCCTGGGGACACGTGGATGTGGTGAGGAGGGAGGGTGACGGTCTGAGCCACCATCTCCCAAGCACCTGCTACGTCTCGAGCATTCTCCACCTGTGGACTCAAAGCACACAGCCCTGCAGAGACGCCCACAACCCATCCACTCACCAGGATCCATTCAGCGGTATTGACTGAACATCTCTTACACTTCCACAACTGTACTAAACACGGGGACAGGGGATGAGGGTGGCGGATAAGAAATGTCGGGAAATATACGGCACAACTCCTGCCTTCAAGGGGCCTCTGCTCCTTGGACAGTGGACGCGTGCTCAGAGAGTTTCAGCAGAAGGTGACGGACATGTGCCACAGGAGCACAGAGTGGGCCGAGGGCCTGGTGACCGGGGCTTTCTGCAAAGGGGGTGCTCACGAAAAGCCATGACGTTTCCAGCCTCTTCCCGCACACAGACACCTGGCCGCTGCCGAATGCTTGTCATCTGCGGGGTGCTCACAGGCGTGTGCTTTTCCCTGGTCTACCTGGAAACACCTGCGTCTCCTGCAGGGGCATCCGAGACAGTCCCCTTCCTGTGGCTCTCCCATCCATTCCCACTTCCCTGGGCAGAATTGGTGGCCCCACCATCCGTGGCCTGAGGACCACAGCTTGTGTGCACTCCGCCACCTCACTGACCATGCAGACACGTGATCATGCGTTTCTTTCTTTGTGGACACGGCATAGGTGAGCAGTCAAGAAATGATGACCGTGGGGTGCTTCCTCGGCACAGGGCTGGCACACGCAGGACTGCAGCCACGCCGGTCGCGGGTGCTGCTGCCCACGGTGCTCAGTTCGTCTGGCGGATGGGGGAGAACAGGAGCGCACACCTGGGGCAGGGGCTGGCCAGGAAGGAGCCGGCACACGGGGAGGTGCATCCAAGAGGCCCGGAGTGGTCTGGAGATCTGCAGCCGTGGATGCGGGTGGAGGGGGAGGGGGAGGGGGAGGGGGAGGCTGTGTGATCCTTCACCGAGATGGATGGTTCCAGAAACAGCCCAGACAGGTAAACAGTGGGGCTGAGGCCAGACAGGGCCCCACCCCACCCCCGCTGGCTCTGCGCTGGTGACAACTCCTGTCAAGCTTGATGGGAGGCTGCTGGCTGCTTCTGCCCCCTTGGCCCTGCTAGGGGGTGGGGCTTCACTCAAAGTTGGGGGGCCAGGGCCTACTCCATGGATCCCAGCTGCACAAGAGAGAGCCCAGGGGGAGCGAGAAGAGGGCCTTTCCTTCTCTCCCCCTCCACGGGAATTCAGGGGGACACTGGTCCTGCCAGATGCTCTGCGTCGGTCAATGCCCCCTTCCTCCAGGAAGCCCTCCCTGACCAATCTCCTTATCTTCCCTTCTATCCACCCCTCACATACCCCCACAGGAATGGATCCCCTGAGTGAAGCCTCTGGTATCCCCTGTCTGTCCCATTCACTCGACACTTGCACTAGTGTTTGTACAACCGAAGCCCGATCTACCCTCGCTGGCTGTGTGGTCTGGGCCACTCTGACCTGTGATCGCTTTATCTACTTCGTGGGGATGTGAGACAGATATTCTTTAAGGCGAACTTTGATACTGAATCTGCCACTTCCTGGCTTTGAACCTCAGCTCTGCATCTGGCAAATGGTGGTCACGGTGTTAGTGTGAGGACGAGGTGAGGCCCTTGTGTGACGGGTTGGCCAGGCAGAGATAGGTGCGTCATGAGTGTTAGTAGTTACCTCCTGTGAACAGGTGAGCACAGGGGCTCGCAGACGGCCCCAACACGGCCCCTGGGCGGAGGGAACTCAGGTGTGACGGGTGCTGCTCCAGGTTCTCTGAGAAGGGACAAGGGATTTGGGGGTGGGTCTGGCACATTCCCCCAAAAACCTGTTGATCCAATGACCCGTTCACCTACATTTTCACCACCCCCCCCAATGTTTTTGCACCTACCAAGTATCTGATCTTATTTGCTCCATTCTTTTATTTGTTGTTTAGCTAATTAGTTTAAAGACATTCTGGCTTAATGGGGGGTGATTAAGTTATCTCTTAACTACGTGGCTTGGTAGGAGGTGGGTACCCTTTTAAAATTTATTTAAATTACTTTGGAAGTCTTCAACATAATCTTTCCAGTTTTTCAGAGTTTACGCTCTAGTCATCAGAATGTCATTTTAGTTAGTTAACTTTAAATTGCATTGTTATTTGAGAGAAAGTTTCAGTTTTGTTATCACTTTCAGGACAACTAAAGAGATGGAAAGCCGCCTCCAAAGTGGGAGCTGCTGTAACCGGAGAGGGGCTCGAATGGCTCAGGCATCTGCACTGAGCCCTGGGCTGGCCCTGCCCCCAGGAGGCTGATCCAGGGGTCCTGTTCATTCCTGAAGGAGCCACCAGGACATCCCCAAGGGGAATTGAGACTGGGGGCCGAGGGGAAGAGCTGCTGCTGTCTCCCAGCTGTTCTATCAGTCCTCACGGGGAGGGCAAATTGGAGTTGGAGGTGAAAACTGTGGTCACTTAGGTGGGGACAGAGAAAACCAAATCTGAGCAGAACTGAAGCAGCATCCCTCCATCTCATCCTCCATGCAGTCGCCTGCCCACCTGTCAAATCCATTCACCCCTCCCTCCATACATCCACTCAGTCATTCATCCATCCATCCATCCATCCACTTAGTCACCCATCCATTTATCCATCCACTGAGTCACCATCCATCCATCCATCCATCCACCCACTCAGTCACCCATCCACTCAGTCACCCATCCATCCATCCATCCATCCATATACTCAGTCACCCACCCATCCATCCACCTATAGACTCAGTCATTCATCCATCCATCCATCCATCCATCCATCCATCCACTTAGTCACCCATCCATTTATCCAGAGAATACATTTTTAAAAACAGGAAAATAGAAGTAACAGTGAGATCCCTGGGGTAGGAAAGGACAGGGCATCTAGGATTTGAAAGCGGAGCCAGTTGGCTGACGGTGTTGAGTAACCAGCAAAGGGCAGGAGAGCTGTTTGAGCACCTGGGCAGGGCAGGGCCAGGCATGCTGGGCCTCGTGGGGACAGCAAGGTCTATGTCTGGGACCTGAGGCCGAGCTGGTAGTAGGGCACACGTGCCAAGGAAGACAGAAGCCACAGGAAGCTCAGGCCCTGAGACCCATCTGCCATAGCCCTGATGCTGCCACCAGTGACCCGGCAGCCCTGGTGGAGGCAGGAGCCAGCCCTGCACGAGGAGCGCTGGCTTGGGAAGCAGCAGACCTGGGTCTGGGTTGGGCTCTGCATCTCACTGTCTGTGTGACCTCCCTGGGCCTCAGTGTCCTCACTGCAAAATGAACATAGCCGTTCCATCCCCCGGGCTGCTGGGAAGAGCAAATGAAATAATGGTTGTAAGGAGCACAGGTGAGGCACACGGGTGAGCTTCTGGGAAGCCAAAGGAACCCAGGTGGGCCTGATGCAGCGGGAGCAGGGAGGGGCAGAGAATGTGGACGACTTGCTCAAGTGGCCCAGCAGGTTTTGGGGGACTGGCCCGGGCTCTTGGGCTGCCTGGAGGCTCCAGCCGTGGGGTTGGAGGTTCTGGTAGGGAGAGACGAGTAGCGATTATATCCGAAAGGGGAATTCTACGCTCAGCCCCACTGGCCCAGGGGAACGAGTGGGGAATTTCATAACAAGGTTCTTCAGGAAAGGTTTCCGTCTGCCTCACTGCTCCCACGGGGGGGACAGGGGGAGCCATCGCCCTGGGACATTGTTTGTCGGGGGAGGGTGAAGGCAGGGTGGCCGGAGCAAGAGCACGAGCTTCAGACACAGTGACCTCGTTGCCAGATGAGGGTGGTGGGGCGGCTGAGAGTGAATTAGAAAACATCCTTCTCGCCCCGCTGTCCTCACTTTGTTCCAGAAAAGTATTTAAGGCTGATGTAAAGTACCTGGCACAGAGCGCGTGCTCATTCATCCAAGAACGTTCTCCAGCGGCCCCGAGCGGCCAGCTCCGTGCGCCCTCCCACCCACAGACCCTGGCCTGGCAGAGACCCCGTTGCTCCTCTCCCCTGGGACCCAGTGGGCTTCGGG
This sequence comes from Lemur catta, assembly GCF_020740605.2. NCBI lineage: Eukaryota > Metazoa > Chordata > Mammalia > Primates > Lemuridae > Lemur > Lemur catta. Next base: position 111,221,032 of record NC_059130.1, read on the forward strand.
GAAAGCAGGAACACGACTCCAGAGGAGTGTGGGCCTGGCAGCTGCCCCTGGGATAATCTCTGAGACACAAGCCGGGCCGAGATAGGCACGGGCGTGTGCTGGGCCAGGGAGCACCCTGGAGTCGGCGATGACTGCCTCTTTCCATCCAGTCATTGCTTTACCAAACACTTGCTGAGCACAGGTTCTGGCTTCCCCAAGTGTGGGGCCCAGCGGGGGGCCCTCCGGCCTCCGCCTGGCCTTGGACACCTGGCTCCCTGAGGCCGGGGCTGGGGAGTGAGGGGTGGCTGAGGGCGGGAGGTGGTGTTCCAGACAGACAGACAGACAGACAGAGCCGAGACAGCCCCCAAGCTTCGTCACCGTTTCAACTTTTCACATTTGAACCCAAGACAGCGGATGTCAGACTCAGGCCCCTGCCCAGACTCCCACACACTCCCTCCCTTCTGCGGGCCCCTCTCCGCCCCCCACCCCTGCCTGGAGTTTATGGATGGCTCCCAACCTCACCCTGACACTGTGGGATCCTCGCTTCCTGTGTTTATCTTGGAGAGGGACGGGGCTCTCTCCTCTCACCCACCCGGGCGGCCGACGGGGCCGCCCCACGCAGGTTCCAGCACGCTCATGTGTGCACTTGTGTGTGCATGCATGCGTGCGCACATGTGCGTGCACGGGCTCGGGTGCAGGCCAGGCGGCCTTGCTGTTCTCCCAAGCTCCGTGCGTGTGCGAGTGTGTGGGCAGGGGGCGCGCACAGGTGCCCTCTGCACCAGCCCTCTCAGCCCCACCACGCCACGCAGCCCCCCGCCTTGCTGGGGGGGAGGTGAGGCTCAGGGGGCGGTGGCCGAAGCGGAGGCCGCGTGGCTGAGTGGGCGGACGGGAGTCTGGAACACAAGGCTTTCCTTCTTCGTTCTTCAGAGCTGCCTTATTCTATCCCAATTAGAGCAATAAAAGGTATGAAGAACATGAAACCGTCCGTCACCCCACCAGGGATAACCGCGGCTCGCACATTTGTCCGTGCTCCCAGACCTTCTCCAGGCGTACGCAGACGCACACACGTGGCCTGTTCAATTACAAGATGGAATTATGCGCACCCCTCCTGCCTTCCTCCCTCCTTCCTTTCTTTCTTCTTTACTTTTTATTATAGGAAAACTCAACATAGACGGAAGTTGAGATAATGGCATGAAGAATCCCCAGCACACATTTAAAAAAAATTCTTCCCTCGTCTTGTTCATGTCAATAAATAAAGACTCACGACGTGACTTTGGCCCACGTGAGCCGCTTGTCACTTGTTGGTTATACACAGAGCCAGCACACGGTGGGGCTGAGGCGTTGGCCTGTCACCTGTCTGGCTGGGGACATGAGGGCTCTGTGGCTGTTTCTGCCCTTTCGACCTCTCCCCCCCGCAAACTCCACCAGCTGGTTTTAAACACTCCCAGGCCCGGGCCGGGCACAGGGTCTGCCATAGCTAGTCTGGGGGAACAGCTTGTCAGAGGCACTGTCCTCACCTCTGATTCCTCCCTCAGGGTGTGTCCCCTGAAGGAGAAAGACCTAGACCTGGGGGCACAGAGGGTGTGACAGACCCTGCTCCTAGTGCCAAGCCGCACCCTCCCAGACCAAGGTCTGGAGCTTCCTGACACCCACCCACCTCCCACGTGGCACCTGCAGCACAGGAGAAGGTCCGTGCCCCTCCCCCTCGGAAAAGCTGGGGGTCGCTCTGCAGATGAGAAAAGGCCAGAGGGGTCTGGTGGGGGGCTGTGCAGAGAAAGCCCGGGCCCCCATCTCCCCCTGTAGCACCCCGCTCCCCACAGCTGCTCACCCCGGCCCCACAGCCAGCTCTGGCTTCTCTCCCTCCGGAATGAATTCCTCTCTTCCCAGCCTGGAGGGAACTCTGCTCGGGAAGTGAGCAGACGGACAAATCCATCCTATGTGTTCCTGCCTGGCAACAAGTTCAGTTTCCCCCACCTTAGTGCAGACACATGACACACCCAAGTGTCCCAGAGGTGAGCAAGGCCCCTGGGGCCTCAGGCAGCGGGAAGAGGCATTGTGCACACAGCAGACTGCAGCAGGGGCTGTTGCCGAGATATGATAGTGATTGCCCTCAGCCTCAGTCTTCTCGTCTGTGAAATGGGGATAATACTTGACCCTGCTTCATTGGGTTGCTGTGAGGATTAGACATGGTCATATATGGAAAGTGCTTTGCTCATGGCAAGAGCTAAAGGTCATTTGCTGTTATCAGAGGAGCTGACACCCGAACCCAGAGCAGTGAGGTGGTAGCAGGGCAGCCCCTTTACCTAGAGGGCTCAAAGGCCGTGTCCTCATGGAGCTTACAAATAATTAAATCACTCAATCATTTATAAATTATAGTATTCTAGTTTAATTAGTTAATTTATTTGATTAATAATATTAGATGGATAATTTATTAAATCATTTATAATTACTAAAACAAATGATTATAAGTTGTGCCGAGTACATTAGGAAAACAGAGTACTGGACTGGAGAATGGGTTGTGTTACCAGTTGGAGGCCTCTTGGAGGAGGTAGCATTTAACCGGAAACCTGAAGAGTAAGTGTTACAGACAGAGTGAGCGGCACGTGCAAAGGCCCTGAGGTGGGGGGAGATGCTCTTGCTGAGTTTCAAGGAACAGGAAGGAGGCCTGCATGGCCAGAGCAGAGTGTGTGAGGCACAGAGAGCAGGGACAGTGCTGGAGCAGACCGTGAAGGGCGTTTCTTCTCATCCTGTCTGACTTTGGGCTTGGCTAAGCCCCTCTTCCTGGCACGAGTCCACTTGCCCCCAGGACAGGGCTCTCCCTTTCCTTTTGCCTCCCCCAGGACTTTATCTGAGGCTTAGCACCAGGGCCCCTCGAAGCCTCAGACCCATGGGTGGGCAGGAACCTTCTGGGCTTCTCCAGACTTTCCAGCCCTGACTTCACCTTGACCAGAATGCGCAGTGGGCCCGGGGCCAGGCCAGGGCCGGGGGAGGCTGGTCTCTGCCCTGCTTTCATCTGCAGGCAAGATCTCTTTCATCATAGCTGTTGTTTCCAGACCGTGTGCTGGGCTGTGGACAGTGAAAGTTCAGGCACGCACCTATAAATCTGCAGGCAATGAAAGAAGAGCCCGAGCATCAGGGTGTCTGACACTCCCGGGGCCCCGCTTCCCCCTGTCCAACTGAAGGCTCCTCGGGGCTGATGTCAGAGGACATGCTAAGAAAACTGAGGACCCAGGGTGGTGGCAGACAGATTCGAGCTGGGAGGGTGACTGGAAGGATCAAACCCCGCCCTGGAGAAGTGGGCTCACTCGGCAGGTTCTGCCAGAGCCAGCCTAGGGCTCCAGACTCAGTGCTGTGAGGACAGGGCACCTACGGGATGCTGCATTCTGGAAGGAAGGTGCACAATCGCTGGGGGAAACACCCAGGTGTGGGATGGGCTCCTCACCAGGCCGGGGTCAGGGACTCCGGAGGAGCTGGGTGACCTTGGGCAAGTCCAGACCTCTCTGAGCCTCTGGTTTTTCTCCTCTGCAGAATGTTTCTATCTGAGATGTTGGGCGGTTCTGAAGTTACATAAAACTACGTACGCTGAGGGGTTCTGGGAGCTGCTGTATCTGTGCAAGCCTCTTAATCCTGTTTTAAAATTAGTGTTATTATTTTTTTAATCACTCCCTGCATTCTGTCCTTGCAGGTATATATCCTCTTTCTATCTAGTTTGGGTTAAAGGCAGAGGACTAGGAATCAGACTAGTTAGGACTGGGAATCATGAGACCTATTTAGCAAACAGTTTGTGGTTAATCCTGCATCTGGTATCTCCTTGCATGCCTCCACAGACAGGCAGCTCACTACCCATTCCATGGTGGAACAGCACTTGTTAGAAAGTGCCTTACACTGAGCTGGAGTCTGCTCCCCATCCTGGCACCTGTGGACCTGGAATAATCCCAATTACTCACCCATTTCCATGGCGATCCTTCCAGAATCCTGTGGCCCTGAGTGTGCCTTCCTGCCAGGTCCAAGAGGCCAGGCCGACTCTGGTTTCTGGGCCTTTCTCATCTCTTTTCTGAGTTTTCTACAATGAGCATGTGCTGCTTTTTCTATTTTTCAAATCTATGTTAAATTATACTAACAGTACAGAATGCAAGAAGAGGAAGTGCACGTCTCCCTCCTTCTCCCCGCAGACGCTCTACCCAAGGCCCAGAGGAACATTCCTCCTGACTTCTCTGTCTTTGGTTACGTATATACCCAAGCCCAGCGTAGCAGAGAACACAGTGGGCGGCACCGCAGAGGGGTTGAGAGCACAGGCTCTGGAGCCTGCTTGCAGCCTGCCCTTGAATCCCACCCCTTAACCTCAGTTTGCACATCTTTAAAATGGGGTGATTACAGCACCTACTACATGGGGTAATTATGAGGATGAAGTGAGTTCTTGCACACAACGTGCTCAGACCAGCGCCGAGCACGTAGGACCCAGCGCAGGCGTTTCGTTTGGTTTTCTTTACTTAAAAACAAATGGGATCATATGTACATTCTTTCTGCAACTTGCATTTCCATCATGCACAGCTCTCCATGTGAGCGCAGGTAGATCTAGCTCGTCTTGTTAACAGCTGCAGAGTGGCTGTGTGGCCACACTCATGATTTAATCACTTTTACTATCAGAAAAATTCACTTTTAAGAAAGGTCCCAGGGGAAGGCCCATAGGCAGCCTGTTGCCCTGTTGGTATCATTTTTTCCCCAAGGAAACCCTTTGGTTCTCTCCTTGGTGGTCCATTGTGGCCCTGAGGAAGCCAGGCCAGCTCTGGGTAGTGGGAGCCAGGGTCTGGCCAAGGCGGCAGCCAGGCACAGACAGGATCTGGCCCCGGGGAGAGGGTGGGCACAGACAATGCTTGTGGTGTGGCCAGGACCCCTCAGAGACGCATCGTGTGGGCCGGGCTAGTCAGGGAAGGCTGCCTGGAGGAGGCAGGGTCTGAGTGGGGTCTTGAAGAGTAGGAGGGAGTTGGACACAGATGGGGTTGGGGAGTTGCACCTGCGGCAGAGACAAGTCTGTTTGGGCCAGGGAGGACTTCAGGGTGTTTAGAACCAAAGGGCCACATAAGGGGGAAAAAGGACTCCGCAAGCCAGGCTGCGTGTGGGCTCGCCCCACCAGCAGTGGGGAGCCACAGAAGATTCTGGAGAAGGGGGGAATCTCCACTCTGCGTGGCCCTGGGAAAAGCTCTAAGCCTCTCTAGGCCTCAGCTGCCTGTGGATGCTGGAATAGACTTGGAGGGGGGTATAGAGGGAGACTTAGGGGCTGGAATTTAGGATCAGGCCCTGCTTCCTCTAATCAAGGGGACCCAGAAGGGTGGGGACACTCCCAGAGGTCACCCCCTGCCTTCAGATCCCTGCTTCGCAGAATTCAAACCGTTTCCTTTCCTTTTAACCTGCCGGCTTTCCAGAGAAATCTGATTTTGCAAACATGTTTTCTTAGCCAAGGGGAAGTGAGTGCTATGCAGACAGTGGAGATAGCGCCTGTGATGAGGGCCTCTGGGCTGTCCCAGCTCTGGCCTGGACGGGAAAGAGGGACTGGCGGCTGGAGTTGGCCTGAGCCCACCCCCCTGACCACCTCACGGTGGCACACACGGCACCTGGAAGCTTAGGGTGACCCGGGTGGAGAGTGGATGAGGCCGTGGCAGAGTCTGAGCAGATGTGCTCCTGGATGTGGGTTGGGCACCACCTTAGGGGTTCCAGAAGTAATTGGCCTTCTGGCAGGGCAGGAGGAAGGTTCTGGAAGGGATGAAGTCTGAGAAGCTTCTTCATCTGGGTATTAATGTAAGCACAGCCTCCCTGGCACCTGCAGGGTGGTGGGGCCCCAGGGGCAATTGGGTTCCAGCAAATTAACACCATTCTTCCCTCTACAGCAGGCCCAGGTGCTCGGGGTACGCAGGGTGGGCCCTCAGTCCAGGACGAACCAGCCTCCTTTGCCCTCCAGGATGCCTGGAGCAGTGTCGGAGTTTTCACGACCTGATGGGGTTGGCGCGTGTTCCATTTTCCAGGTAAGGACACCAAAGTTCCTGGGCTGCTGTGAAAGTGACCTCACGAGGACCTTCCTTTCTCTCAACAGGGTTGTGCTGTCTCTGGAAGCTGTCAGTGGTGGAATTTCTGGCATTGCAACCAGCTAAAGGCAGAGGGCATTGCCGGGCTGTTTGCACTCCTGGGAGCGCCCTCCGCTACACCAGGGAAAAGTACCAACTTCCTTTGCAGCCCCCTATCCGCGCCCATCAGTGACTCCTGGTTCCACCTTGGGAGCCAGGGATGGAGGATGTTTTCCCACATTATTTCATCTTCTTGAGGATCATTCCACCCAGAACCAGCCGCCCTGCTGGAAGGCACAGCTACCTCCCATCCCCTCTCTTTTCTGGGCAGTATGATGCCGAAGTCAGTTCAGCCAACACCTCCCGCAAGAGACTAGCACAGACATAACATCTTGGCCTGACTTAACTTTGGACAATGAGCCAGGCAAAAGGACAGAGGATCCCAAAGCCCCACCTTCCTTTTCTTGGCCTTTCTAATCCCCTTGGTGCAACCTCTCTGAGGCTCAGTTTTCCCATCTGTAAAATGGGATCATAGAGACAACACCTCATAGTTGTCTTTCTCCAAGGCCACACACTGGCATTGAGCAAACTTAGAGACAAAGGTTCACATGCTTCCTATCCTATGGGCCCCCATCCAAGTCCCCTGTGGGCTTCCCATTCAAGCCAGGGCCACCAGCAGCCCATGGGACACCATGCTGCCCAGGGGTTAGGGGCATTCTGGGTCCATATCCTGGTACTTCTACATAGCAGCTCACTTACCGGTGACCTTAGGTACGTCACTTGGTCACTCAGTGCTCAGTTTCCACATGTATAGAATGGGCATAGTAAGAGTACCCAGGGCCCAGGATTTAGTCGGTGCTCAGTAAATGTCAGCCGTGAGCACGGCTGAGAAGTGCAGTGAGCGTGGGGAATGGACAGTGTTTCATCCCCGGGGAGGCCACATCAATCCCGCTTTATTGGAACATAAGTGCTTTTAACAAGGCGAACAGCGGCAGGCAGGCAGCCCGCCAGCAAGGGCCAGGAACCCACGTCCAGCTCTCCAAGCCCCCGGACATCAAAAACAACAACGCGAAAGGCTGAACATCAAAGAACGAACAGCAAGTCCAAACATTTCACTGTGCTCTTATCTTAATTAAAGCAAGTCGTATGCAGAGTTCTTGATGACACAAGTTGAAAAGCAAGGGTCTGGTTTTATTAGCTTTTGCTGACACCCACAGAGAAGTCTGTGACTTGCTCAAGGTCACCCAGCACCCTGGGGCCAGAGCTGGGGTTCAAAGCCAGACATCAGATGCTGGAGCCAGAGCTCCTTCCACACACACACACACACACACACACACACACACACGCCACCCCGCCCCGGGGGGGAGCTACAGGGGTTCAGGGTTGGACGTTCAGGAAAGAGGTCTCAGTTCATTCATTCAGCCATATATTTAATCATGGCTATTGAACGCCATCTATCTTCCAGGCCCTGTTCCTGGCTCTCGGGATACAGCAAGAACAAAACAGTCTAGTGGGGTGGGGGAAGCAGACGCCAGTAAATAATGACATAGATAACTATAGCCATGTGCCACATAATGTGTCCTGGTCAGTGGTGGATTGCATGTATGGCAATGGTCCTGCAAGATTATAGAGATGCCGAAAACTTCCTATTGCCTAGTGACATGGTGTCCATGGAAACAGAACACGTTACCTTTTCTGTGTTTAGATACACAAATACTTCTACTGTGTTACAGTTGCCTACAGTATCAGTACAGTCACACGCTGCACGGGTTTGCGGCCTAGGTGTATGGTAGGCTATACCATCGAGGTGTGTGTAAGTGCATTCCATGATGTTTGTGCAGTGACAAAATCGCCTACAGACTCACTTCTCAGAACCTATTCCCATCATTAAGCCACGCACGACTGCATTTCATTCTAATTGTGGTAAATGCTATTCCTTACGTCTCTTTGAGTCTGGGCTCTGTGACTGCTTGGCCAGTAGATTGCACTGGAAATATTGCTGTAAGACTTTCCAGGCCCAAGCCCATTCCCTCCTGTTGGGATGCTCCCTTTTGGAACCCAGCCGCCATGGTGTGAGGAAGCCCAAGCAGCCCCGTCAAGAGACCCACCTATGGGGAGTCTTACAGGTAAATAAGCTGGTAAGTAGAGGTCCCAGGATATGGACCCAGAATGCTCCTAACCCCTGGGGAGAAACTGACTTACTGGTCATGCGAGTGAGGCACCACGGAGCGGAATCCTCAAACCCCAGTCAACCAGCCCTGGCTGACGCCATGTGGAGCAGGGACCAGCTGTTCCCGCCCAGCCCTGCCCAAATTGCAAATTCGTGAGCAAAGCAAAGGATGGTCGTTTTTAAGCCATTAAGTTATAGAGTGGTTTGTTGTGTAGCAATAGACAACTAGAACGCCACATTTGGCCCTCGTCGGGTGGGGTAGACCCAAGTATGAGTCCCATTTCATAGATGTAGAAATTGAGGCCCAGACAGTAAACTGACTGGCTTGAGGTCACATAGGTAACGGGTGGCAAAGAAAGATCAAATGACTCCAAATTCTGTGTTTTTTCCACTCCACCTCATGGCTGTCCCCTCAATAGCACGGCAGCCAGGAGGATTTCCGGGAACACCTTTCTGACTCAGAAGCAGAAACTCCAAAGGTGGGGCTTGGGGCAGGGCCGAAGGCGACTGGGAAGACGGTTTCTGAGCAGGGAGCGTACAGCATTCTTAGAGCCCTTCCGAGTGTACCACGAGATGGGTCTCTGCGGGTTGTCGTGTAAGGACAGGCCCTGCTGGCTTTTTGAAATGAGTAAACAAAAGCTCGTTGCCTTGGTGTTGTCCTCTGTGTCCCCATCTGTAAAAGGGCGTGGAAAAGCCACCCACCCTACTCAAGCCAGGGCTGCAGAGTGGGCCCCCTGTCGGATGCTGGCACCCCATCGTGAAAGAAATGAACAGTAGCTGAGGCTCCGAGGAAGAGAATTCTTAACGCAGGAAAGTCCACGGCAGGCGGGCAGGGAGAAGGCAAACCCACTCCTGAAAGCTTTGTAAGCAAAACACCCCCCAAAATGTGCTGCTCTTGAGGCTGGAAGCAGCCCGAGAACTCCAGCCTGCGAGGGAGGCAGGGGCTCCGGATTCTGGTCCCAGCTCTGACCCTGACCTACTGTGTGACCTTGGGCAAGTCACTGTCCCTCCTCGGTCTTCACATGTATGAGCTGATCTGGAAGATCCTGTCAGTGTCCGGCCGGCAAGGACGGACCAGCCCAAAGAAACCGAGAAGCTTCTCCCCCTCCCCCACCCCAGGGGCTCCCAGACTTTAGCAGTCAGTGAGGAACCAACCCCTTGGGCTGTTTCTAGAAGCAGCCATGTAGGTGAGCTCTACCAGGCAAATTTCCCTCCTCCCCCTTCTCCTCCTTCTCTTCCTCCTCCTCCTTCTCCATTGTCATCATTATTATTTATTTGGCTTTCGGATGGGCCATCCAGAGCTCTTTATAAAGATAAAAATATCATAACTCAAAGCCTCCGTCAGCAAACCCGCTCCCCTGTGTGATGGAGGCTTGCACACGGCGCTGCTCACTGTGTCCCTTCCAGCTCGGACTCTTTCACAGCCTCACAGAGCGAGAGACGCAATATTGAACCGGAGATCCCTGCACTGGGGCCCGCGCCGACGGCGATGGCAGCGCTGACTCTGTGCCCGGCCCTGGGTGCAGCGCTTCCTAGGCATCGTCTCATTTGCTCTTCACAGGAACTGCACGAAGTAGTCAATGGTCTTGGCTGATTTCACACAGAGAGGGAAACTGAGGCCTAGAGAAGGACAGGAACTTGTCCAGGGCTGCAGAGTGCGCAGTCTGCCTCCAGAGCCTCCGTTCTGCATTAGTGGGCCGTTTGCTTTCCAGGAGCGACAGCAGCAGCAGCCACGACTGTCAACAGCATTACTCCAGCCGCAGCCGCTTCCCCAAGCGCTCGGTGTGCTGGGCGTGGGGGCTCAGGGCTGGAGTTTTGTTCTAACTAATTCATGCTGCAGAATGAATCAACCCCAAACATAACTGGTTTAAAACAATGACAGTTATATATTTTGCTCATGAAGTGCAGTCTGGGCAGGGCTGGTGGGGGCGGCTACTGGTCTCTGCCTATGCTGGGATGAGGGCTGGGGGCTGGCAGGGCGTCTCCCCACCTCTCTTCCTGCAGGGTCAGGGCCGCTTCGTGTGGCCTCTCCAGGGCTGTGTCCTCGGGGACATTTCTTACGTGGTGGCTAGAGGCTCCTAGAGGCCGAAGTGGAAGCAGCAAGGTCCTTGTGTCCTAGTCTTGGAGGACGGGCAGCGTCACTCCTGCTCCATTCTGTTGGCTACAAGTGAGCGCTAAGGCCCGTCCGGATCCAAGGGTGGGGAACGGATTTCCCACTTCTGGATGAGAGGATCTGTGGCCATTTTGAACTCAACACGCCTTCGTTTGCATTTGAGAATCTTTACAATAACCTACGAGCTTCATTAGTCACTCACGTTCATTGAGCACCAACTGTCTCGATGAGACGGGTCTCGGGAGAGAGCAATGGACACGGATGTCATTGTGCCCCCTTTGCAGATGAGGCGGTGGAGACCTGCACAGGTCTAAGTGCCAGTGAAAGGGCCCAGCGCTTTCCCTGCGGACCCTCGCTGGTCTCCACAAGCCCAGGAGGCTGGCGCTGTGGTGGCCAGACTGGAAGTGCAGGGGCAGGGGTTCACACCCTGGTCGCCGGGATTCTAGGGCCGGGCACTCGTTCACACCCCACCCTGCCTTGTCCCAGCATGTTCTAAGTCAGCACTTTGCTGTGACACAGACGAACTGGACGTGGGGCGCCCTGCAGGAGGGTCCTGGCTTACGGAGGAGGACAAGGCCCCCCCATGGGAGCAAGGCAGGGAGGGAGGGGTGCCCGAGGGAGGGAAGCGGAGAGGGAACGAGGATAATGGCCCAGCCTGAACCTGTCGCCACAGCAACCGCAGGGGCTGTCTGGAGTCAGCAGCCTGCCAGGCCTCGGCCCCACAAAGCCAGAGAGGGAGGCAGAGGGGCGGGCCCGGCGGGGCATAAATCAGGGAGTTCTATGCCCCTGACTCCGGGCAGACGATTTATGGGACTGCTCAGAGCCCGCAGGACCACAGGGGAGAGACAAGAGGGTCTCCCTGTTCCCACCGCCCCAGGGCCCCTGCTTGGACAGTGCGGGTGTGGAGTGCGCAGGGAGAGGCGCCAGAGCCTGGGAGCCCCTCTCGGCCACCCTCGGCGCTGCTGGAGGCCCCTGCCCCCACCGGGCCTGAAGGACCGCTCTGTGCCCACCATACCAGCATGCCACCCCACACCGACAGCAGAAGTTTCAAGAAACAGTTACCCTGAACTGCTGGAAATGCACACTGCTTTCTATCCTATTCTGTCCTATTTCTTTTAAAAAATGCTGGTCACCACCCACTAACTCAATGCCATCGCTCACTAATGGTTTCTGACCTGCAGTGAGAGAAACACTGAGCCAGAGGAAGCCAGACGGGGAAACTGAGGCTCACTGCCCTCACACACAACTAGAACAGCCTTTATCTGTGTCAATCACCAATTTCAGTCTCCCACAAGCGCCTGGTTCTGCCTCGAGGCGGCCCCAGCTCTTTCCCCACCAACCATGACAGCTACCCAGGGTGGAACAAGCTTCCCCAGAAGGTAATGAGCCACCCATCTCTGGAGTCATCCAAGCAAAAGGTGAATGGCCACCTGCTGGGCAGCTTCAGGGGGTCCCAGCATGCTGTAGGGAGGGGCAGACTGATGCCTTTGGGCGTGTACAGGATGCAGGCAGGCAACGCTGACCACTGTGCCCGCGTCGGGGCTGAGCCCAGGGCGGGACAGGAGAGAGGTGGCCTGCCAGCCAGCCCTGCCAGGGAGGGCTCCCAGCTCAGGCTGGCTCAGGCACACAAGGTGGCAGATGTCATCGGGGGGTGACCGTGCCTGGTGGGGGCCTGGCAGACATGGCAGGAGGCAGCTGGGCACCCAGCCCCTCCCTCCTGGCCCCTTTGCGCTACCTTCCCAACCGCAGGAGGCTGGTGCCTCCCCTGGCTGGGCCCCCACTCCCTGGACGATGTTCCGAGCCCCACAGTCACCCCTGTTCCCACCTCATCTCCTGCCCCTCCCAGCTCTGCGTCCAGCGGCAAGTTCCTCTTACCACGTGGTGCTGAGGTGCTCGAAGGGCTAATGACAGTATCTCAGCACAGCACAGAGCCCCACCACTCCAGGTTCAGAGGGACCCACGTCCCAAGCTCAGCTCTGCCACTCACCAGTGGGACCTTGAGCAAAACATGTCACCTCTCCTAGCCTGGCTCTTTAGTCAATGGGGCCATATATCCACCTTCCTGGTCTGTTTGCTTTTTAAACTGGTGAATTAAAGATGCATAAAGTATATCAATATTATTTCAATTAACTGGACAACTGGCGACTCTCCTTTGTCACGGGGTTCACTGTGACGGTTGTCCGGCCTCCTGCGGGAGTGGATGGTGGAGTCCCAAGCACAGAGGCTTCAGCACCACTTGTTAGGGACCCCTCCTTCCTCTGCCGGGGCAAAAGGCACCTTTAACCTTCACACCAGTCCCACGAGGTGGACATGGTTATTATGGCCGTTTGACAGCGCAGGAAAGCAAGGTTCAGAGCTAATCCCTGGTCCAAGGTCAAAGGGCTTGTGAGAGGAAGGGATGGGGGAAGTTCAGGTCCCCGCACCTGACCCCTGCGCCTGGGGCCTCTCAAGCCTCCCCTGGGAACAGGACGTGGGTTTCCTGGTGGCCGAAGGACAGCAGCAGGGACAAAAGCATGACACAGGCGGAGCAAGGCCAGGTCCTGCCAGGCCCCTCTGCGCATCCTTCACTCACGTCATCTTCACAGCTGTCATCTGTCCCCTCCGGGCCTCCACACTGGCTCTTCCCTCCGCCTGGAATGCTGTTCCACCAGATGTGTGAATTTTGGATTCTGTCAACATTCAGGTCTCAGTCCAGATGCTCCTTCCTCAGAGAAGCCTGTTCTGACCATCCAGGGTAAACTAACGCCAACCCCACGTCCCCGGGGGACCCCGGCCAACTGCCGATCACTGTGTGTCCCCTGCCTGCTCCGCTGGGCATCACGCAGCCGCGTGGCTTGCCGGGCAGTCATCTGCCTCCCTCGTGCGGCGTCAGGCCTGTCGGCTGGGGGGCTGCACTCCACGTACTTAGAGTGGTGCCTTGTGCCATACGGTAGGCGCTCAATAAAGACAGGGTCTGGCAGACACTGTTGGTGGCCCACCCATATGCCATCAGCACCCCTTCCTGTGCACCCTGACTCCCAGCACTTCCCATTGCCGGCACCTGCAATACTCCCCTGGGGGCTTTTCCTGCCCCCCTGAGCTTCCCTGTCCAGAGGCATCGGGGGTCAGTGCTGCCCAGGAGCGGCCTTCGGGCAAGGACAGGTGGAAGCTGGTGGAGAAACACCCCGGCTCCTCCCCCCAGACTGGGGTAACCCTGAGGCAGGTTCTACCCTGTCTGCCCGAGCACCCCAGAGGGGCCAAGCCTCAGTTTCCCACAGTGGAACGTGCTGAACACCCGCACGGACAGAAATCTCTCTCCGTTCAGGAGGCTGTAAGTCCAGAATCAGGGTGTCAGCGGGGCTGGCTCCTGCGGGGGGCTCAGCGGGGGTCTGCTCCACGCCTCTCTCCTGACTTCTGGTGTTGCTGGCAATCCCCGGCGTCCCTTGGCTTGTGTGGGCATCGCTCTGTCTCCCTCCAGCATCACATGGCGTCCCCACGTGCGTCTCTGTGCCCACAGCCCCGCACCTCAGACGGACGTTGGCTCAGGGCCCACTCTACCCTAACGTGACCTGTCTTGCCTTGACCACGTCCGCAGAGACCCTGTTCCCAAATCCAGACACGTTCGCAGGTATCGGGAGTTGGGACGCTTGTGGAGGGACATAATCAAGGTGTCAATTCACAATACTGTCCCTGTCTCAGTCTACTCTTCCCCATGGTTCCTCCCGGGTCACCTTCCAAGGACTTCACTCAAGTCCTCGTCTCAAGTCTGTTTCTGGGAGGCCCAGCCTGAGACAAAATGTTTATGGAATAAATGAATGAATGATATTTGATAGAGGAGGAAGCTGAAATTCAGAGGGGTGACAGCCCTGCTCAGGGTCTGAGGTTGATGCTGGTGAGCTTCAGAGCTGGGATTTACCCCAAGTCCATCTGTTTCCAAGGCCCCCGAGGAGAGAGTTGTCTATCAATGGCGAGGTTGCTTTGAAAGGTAGTGAGCTCCCCGTCCCTGGAAGACTGCAACCAGAGACTGATGGCGGATTCCTGCACAAGGCTGAGCGTTGGTTTGGGTGACTTCAAAGGCCTAACTAGCCCTGACATCTGAGTCTACATTTTAAAAGCATGTGGTAAAAACTCCAGTCCTCAGGGTCAGTGAGCAGAGTAACCTTCCCCTGACCTCCCCAGAGCCTCGCAGCAAAGCCAAGTTTGTCCAGAATCAGCTTTAATTTGATGTCTCTTCTTCTCCTTTATTAAAGGGACACAAAAGAGAGAAAACCACTTGAATTGTCCCCCAGGCTGGCTGGCTATAAATGTCTTCATAGAAAGGCCCAGCCCGGCTTTGGTGCCCGGCAATTACAGCTGCCGTGAGACCCGCCCAGACACGCAGCCCGCGGCACCTCCTTGGTCTCTCCCTGCCCAGGCAGGTCACAGCCAGCAAGAGGCCGTCTTGGCGAGCAGGCTGGGGACCCCAAGGTGCCACCCAGCCACCCGACAAGCACACCCGGCCTCCTCTTGTCCAGCACCGGAGTAGCATGGCTGTGGGGCGTGTCCCCCGATTTCCTTCAAGGGTGCGGCAAGCCCAGCTGGGACAGCACGGACGAGGGACGGTCACCAGTGAGTTGTCTTGCACACGACCCTCACCCCTCCGGGTTCTGTGTGCAACTCCAACCTTTGGCAGCATGGGGAGGGGAAAGGTCCGATCCACGTTTTCCTCCCCAAGAGCTGTGCACGCCCCTCACCTGCCTAGTAAACAGAGCCTGGTCCTCAGTCTGCTCAGAGGAAGAAAAAGAGATAGGACAACCTAACAGAACAGCAGTTTCAAGCACAGACTCTGGTTCAAATCCCAGCTTCTGCGGCATCCTAGCTGTGTGGCTTGAGGCAAGTTGGTGAACCTCTCTGAGCTTCTGGACTCTCATTTGCTAGATGGGTTGATGATAACAGTACCTACTTCATAGGGCTATTGTAACTCCTAAATTTAGAGTTAACGCATGAAAAGCCCTTTGCACAGTGCCTCCCACCCGGTGGTACCCAATAAAAGCCAGGGTTAGGACCTACTGAGTATTCACTGTTTGTCTGGCCCCATGCAGGGCACTTCACACTAATTGTCTCATTTAATCTTCATAAGCACCTTGTGGAGTAGATGTTATTATCGCACCCATTTTGCTGAGGACAAAACTGAGACTTTGAGCAGTCAGGTAGCCTCTCTGTGGTCTCACAGGAGAAGGGGTGGGGCTGGGATTTGTATCCTGGTTTCTCTGACCCCGGGGGCTGGAGTCTTGCAGGGCTCTGGGCAGTCCCTGGATAGAAGAGGAAGGTCTGTGCCTGGCTCTGCCCCAGACACGCTCATTCATGTGTTCCTTCCTTCATTCATGTATTCATTCAACAAACATGTACTGAGTGCCTACTATAAGCCAGGCATGAAGTCAGGCCCTGCAGATGGAGGGTCACAAGAGACACAAGTTTGCTCTCAGGGATCCCACAGGCTACTGTTCCCTCTGGCTTCTGCCAGAAACTATGGCTTCCCACCATAAAGGTTCTAGAATATACTAATAACACTTCCAAGCCCAGCTCAAATGGCTCTGTCCAGGAATCCTGCCCCAATCTCCTCCCTCAATCTGATAATCATAGTTAACAGTTCATGGTGCCAACTGTGTGCCAGCCATGGTGCTGGGTGCCATTCAGGTGTTAGTGCATCAGGGCAGTAGGACGGAGCAGGCCCCCGGACTTTCTGACGTCTGAGGCAGGAGGCACCTGGTAGATCTGCAGAGAATGCTAATTGATTCCCTGCCACTCTTCCTAGGGACAGAGTCCACTACCTGCTTGTAAAAGCCAAAGTCCTTCCAAGAGCTGACCTTGACCTGCCCAAACCCCAACCTCATCTGCTACTCACCCCCTCACTCACTCTGCTCCAGCCACACTGGGCTTCTTGCTATTTCTAGGTTCACCAAGCACATTCCTGCCTCAGGACCTTTGCACAGACCCTTCCTGCTGTCTAGAAGTCTCTTCTCCAAGATAACTGACACGTCTGGCTTCTTTACCTTGTTTAGGTTTCTGCTGAGATATCACATGGTCAGTCCGTCCTTCCCTGAACATTCTGCATAAAATGACAACTCCACCCCCACCCCCCACTCTCTGTCCCCTAACCTGCCTTTTCTTTCTTTATAGGATAGATCTGTGATGTGACCCATTTTGAGTTAATTTTTAAAATGTGTCATGAGTTATAGATAGGATAATGTTTACTTTCTTTTTGTTTGTTTGGTTTTTGTTTTTGCCTGCACATATTCCATGGTTCTAGCACCATTTAATAAAAAACTATTCTTTCTCCACTGAATTGCCATTGCACCTTTGTCAAAAATCAGTTGTCTATATAGTCGTGGGGCTATTTCTGAATTTTCTTTTCTATTCTGTTGATGCATCTGTCTATTCTTATGTCCATACCATGCAGTGTTGAATTACTGTAGCTTTATAATAAGTCTCTCTAACTACCTTTATAATCAGGTAGTGTTAAATCCTCCCACTTTGTTGTTTTTCAGAATTGCTTTGACTATTCTAGGTCCTTTGCATTTCCACGTGACTCTTAGAAGCAGCTTGTCGATTTCTACACAAAAGCCTGAGATTAGGATTGGATTGCATTGACTCTATAGATCAATTTGGGAAGAACTGACATCTTAACAATGTTAAGTCTTCTAACCCAAGAACATAGTGTATCTCCATTTATTTAGGTTTTCTTTGATTTCTCTCAATGATGTTTTGTGTTTTCAGTGTTCAGGTCTTGCACATTATTTTTCAGCGCTTCATACTTTTTGATGCTCATGTAACTGATGCCTGCTTTCGTTTCAATTTCAGATTGCTCATTGCTAGTATACAAAAATACAACTGATTTTTGTATATTAATCTTATATCCTGCAATTTTGCTAAACCCAATGATTAATTCTAGTGTTCACTGGTTTTTCTGCATATAAGATTATATTATCTGCAACAGCTTTACTTCTTCCATTCCAATTTGGATGCCTTTTATTTCTTTATTTTCCCTGTTGCTTTGGCTAAGACTTCCAGTACAATGTTGAACAGAACTGGGGAGAGCAGACATCCTCGTCTTACTCCTGATCTTAGGGAGAAAGCATTCAGTCTTGCACCATTAAATATGATGTTAGCTGCAGTTTTGCTTTGTTTTTGGTAGGTGCTCTTGATCAAGTTCAGGAAGCTCTCTTCAACTCTTAGTTTGCTAAGAGTTTTTAGAAGGAATGGATGTTGAATTTTGTTAAATGCTTTTTCTGCATCTATTGGTATGATCATAAAGTTCTTTTTTTAGTTTGCTAACATGGTGAATTACATTGATTAATTTTCAAATGTTAAACCAAACTTGCATTCCTGGGATAAATCCAACTTGGTTATGATATATTATCATTTTTATATGTTGTTGGATCTAATTTGATAAATTTTGTTAATGAAGGATATTAGTGTAGTTTGCTTTTCTTGTGATGTCATTTTCTGGTTTTGGTATAAGGGTGATGCTAGCCTCATAGCATGAGTAGGGGAGTATTCCCTCCTCTTCAATTTTCTAGAATAGTTTGTGCAGAATTGATATTATTCTTCTTAAATGTTTGGTAGAATTCAGTGAAGCCTGAGGTTTTTTTGAGAGAAGGTTTCTAGCTATAATTCCATTTCTTTAATAGATGTAGGTTTACATCTAGTGCTCCTTATTTTTTATTTATTTAATTTATTTATTTCAATAGAGTTAGGGAGTACAAATGGTTTTATTGTTACATGCATGAATTGTATAGGGGTGAAAGATGGCTTTTAGCGTACCTGTCACCTAAATAGTGTGCATTGTGCCCAATGGGTGATTTTTCATCCCTTACCCCCTCCCACCCTCCACCTTCTGAGTCTCCAGTGTCCATTAAGTCGTCACTCTGTATGACCACGCATACCCGTCACTTAGCTCCCACTTTTAAGTGAGAACATGTGGTTTTTGTTTTTCTATTCCTGAGATACTTCACTTAGGATAATGGCCTCGAGTTCCATCCAAGTTGCTGCAAAAGACATTATTTCATTCTTTTTTGTGGCTCAGTAGTATTCCACTCTGAGTATGCTACTTCTTTATCCACTCATCAGTTGATGGGCACTTAGGTTGATTCCATGTCTTTGCCATTGTGAATTGTGCTTTGCTAAACATACCAGTACAGGTGTCTGTTTGATATAGTGACTTCTTTTCCTTTGGGTAGATACTCAGTAGTGGGATTGCTGGATAGAATGGTAGGTCTACTTTTAATTCTTTGAGGAATCTCTATACTGTTTTCCATAGAGGTTGTACTCCTTTACATTCCCACCAACAACGCATTAGCATTCCCTTTTCGCTGTACTGATGGCCATTCTGACAACAGTAAGGTGGTAGCTCATTGTGGTTTTAATTTACATTTCTCTGATGATTAATGATGTTGAGAATTTTTTCATATGTTTTTGGCCATTTATATGTATATCTTCTTTTGAAAAATATCTGTCCATGTGCTTTGGCTTCTTTTTAATGGGGTTGTTTTTTTCTTGCTGATTTGTGTGAGTTCCTTGTAGATTCTAGATATTAGTCCTTTCTCAGATGTATAGTTTGCGAATATTTTCTCTCATTCTGTAGGATGTCTGTTGATTATTTCTTTTGCTGTGCAGAAACTTTTTAGTTTAAGCCTTATTGATTTATTTTTGTGTTTGTTGTATTTGCTTTTGGGGTCTTAGTCATAAATTCTTTGCCTAGGCCAATATCCAGTAGAGTTTCTCTTAGGTTTTCTTATAGAATTTTCATGGTTTCTGGTCTTACATTTAAGTCTTTAATCCATTTTGAGTTAATTTTTGTATATGGTGAGAGATAAGGATTCAGTTTCATTCTCTTGCATGTGGTTATCCAATTTTCCCAACCATTTATTGAATAAGGCCTCCCTTCTCCAGTGTCTGTATTTTATTGTATTGATCTTCTTTGTTGAAGATCAGTTGATTGTGAGTACATGGTTTTATTCCTGCATTCCCTGTTCTGTTCCACTGATCTGTGTGTCTACTTTTATACCAGTACCATGCTGTTTTGGTTACTATAGACTTGTAATATAATTTGAAGTTGGGTAATGTGATGCTCCCACATTTGTTCTTTTCGCTTAGGATTCCTTTGGCTACTTGGGCTCTTTTTTGATTCCATATGAAATTTAGGATTGTTTTTTCTAATTCTGTGAAAAATGATGCTGTTATTTTGATGGAAACTGCATTGAATCTGTCAATTATTTTGGGCAGTATGGACATTTTAACAAAATTAATTCTTCTACTCCATAAGCATGGGATGCTTTTCCACTTGTTTGTGTCATCTATGACTTCTTTCATCAGTGTTTTGTAGTTCTCCTTGTAGAAATCTTTCATATCCATAGTTTTTTTTTTTAGCAGCTATTGTAAATGATATTGAGTTCTTGATTTGACTCTCAGCTTGGATTTTATTAGTATATAGAAATGCTACTGATTGGGGTACATTAATTTTGTAACCTGAGACTTTACTGAATTCATTTATCAATTCTAGGAGTCTTTTGGAGGAGTCATTAGGGTTTTCTAGATATAAGATCATATCCTTGGCAAACAGGGATAGTTTGACCTCCACTTTTCTAATTTGAATGATGTTTATTTCTTTCTCTCTCCTGATTATTCTGGCTAGGACTGCCAGTACTATGTTGAAAAGAATCAAAGATATTTTTTCTGGGTATAGAATTCTAGGTCAACAGTTTTGTTTTCCCAATACTTTACAGATGTTTTCCACTGTCCCACTTGCATTGTTTACAATGAGAAATCTGCTGTCATCTTTATCTTTGTTCCTTTGTGCATTATGTGTCTTTTTTTCTGGCTGTTTTTATGATTTTCTCTCTACCATTGGTTTTGAGCAATTTGATTATGATGTAACTTGGTGTCATTTTCTCCATGTTTCTGTGCTTGGAGTTCAGCTTAAATTTGAAAAATGTCAGTTATTATTTCTTTGACTATTTTTCTTTCTAATTTTTTTTCTTTTCTTCGCCCTCTTTCTCTTCTCTCCTTTGGAGACTCCATTTACCCATGTTTTAGGCTGCTGAGGTTGCCCCACAGATCACTGATGCTCTGTTCAGCTTTATTATTGAGGGTCTTCTCTCTATGTGTTTCATTTTGGATAATTTTTATCCCTATGTCTTCAAGTTCACTAATCTTTTCTTCTGCAATGTCTAGTCAGCTGTTAATCCCATCCAGTTTATTTTTCGTCTCAGATATTATAATTTTCATATTTAGATGTTGATTTGGGTCCTTTTAAATCTTCTACTACTCTACTTAACATGTTCAACCTTTCCTCTAGTTTTTCTTTCTTTAAACAAATGAGGTATAGTTATCATAATTTTTTAAATCTCCTATCTTCTAATTCTAACATCTATGTCAGTTCTGGGTTGGTTCTGATTGACTTTTCTCCGTATGAAGGGTTGCATTGTCCTGCTTCTTTGCATGCCCGGTAATTTCTGATCAAATGTCAGACATTGTGAATTTTGCCTTATTGGGTGCTGCATATTTTTATTTGTATTTCTATAAAAAATCTGATCTTTATTCTGGGACACAATTAAATTTCCTGGGAACAGTTTGATCTGTTCAAGTCTTGTTTTACAGATTCGTTAGGAAGGACCAGAGCAGCATTTAATACAGGGATAATTACTCCCACTACTGAGGCAAGACCCTTTTGAGTACTTTACTCAGTGCCCCATGAATTATGAGGTTTTTTTCAGTCTAGTGGGTGGGAATAGGCACTGTTCCATACTCTGCATAAGTGTCAGGTACTGTTCCCTCTAATGTTTTTAGGTGGTTCTTCTCATTTTGGGTAATTTTCTCACATAAACATACTCTCGTGGGACTTAGGGAATCTTCAAAAACCCTGAAACTATACACAGAAATACCCCCGAATATGCACTTGGCATCTGAAGGCTCCAACCTATTTTCTATGGTTGTTCCATACTGCAAACATCATAGCAGTGAAGACTGAGAGTCCACCCTCCAATGTAACACCTATTTGGACTTCTAAAATCAAATCCAATTACAATGACATGAACTAGGGCCACTGTAGACTAGCCAGGGGTAATCCTTGATCATCAAGTTCAGTCTTACATTTCTTCCTTGTTATTCTATTAATACCACTATCAAGCTCAACACAAAATCATTTATGAAAATGGGGAGCCCATGTGGGGTAACAAAGATGTGTGTCTTGTTAATCAAAAACAGTACTGATCTCCCGAGACAGCAGGAGAGAAGCGATTAACCCCACCGCCAATTCCCCAAGCTGAAATTCTTTTCAAACTGTATCCCAAATAAAATTATATCATCTTCATTTACCAAACTTACTACTCTTAATGTGCTATGTCAGTATCGACGATATTTAGTTCCATTTAACATTCTCATGTATACGGTGCATTGATGCATTGCCGTGCTAAAATGTACTAATGCCAGTCAGATTCCTTAAGGAGTCAGTGACCAAAGAGCAAGTTAAGAATAACCACCACTAAAAGGAATTTTTAACATTCAAATCTTCTTCCCTCCCCCTTCCTCCATCCTTCTGTCTTCTCCCTCTACTGTCTCCGCTCTTCTTCTCTCCAACTCCCTGAACTTCTCTCCTGGCTTCTCCCACCTCCTCATCGGGTTAACGTGAAAAAGACCGGGGCTGAAATCCTGACACAACCACCTTCTTGTTGGGTCACTCTTGTTGGGTGATTTCTCAACCTTCTGAACCTCAGTTTCTTCACATACCAAAGGAGGGATGATACTATTTATCAAAGAGCGTGCTCATGAGGATCAAATGAGATAATATGCAGCAAACACCTGGCGCATAATATGTGCTTAGTAACTGAAGGCAAACGTGTGCTGAGCATCTGTTCCGTGCGGGTCTGTGCTACATGCTGGAGACACAGAAAGAAAGGAGTTCAATAAGGGGTAGAGACGAGCAAATAAATTACACTGAAGCGGAGTAAAAGATATTATGGAAGCCAGAATAAAGTTGTCAAAGGACAGGGCAGCCTCTGTGCTGACGAATTCTCCATCCCCACGGGGGCATAAGCAGAGAACCTGGGCACCATTTTGTTGGGATGAGAATACATTGGTGTTTATTGCCTGATATCTGGATATGAGGGGCGGGTGGGAAGGGTACCTCTGAGCTTCAGGCAGAGTTGAGTCCACTCCTGGCTGATAAGGGTGGCAGTGCTTGTGACTAAGCGTGGCCAATGGGAACATCACCTCCCAAGATATGAGGCACTTGATCCGGGGCTGCCGCCTCTTTATAAAACTGAGAATGAGGCACCATGGAGGGAGCAGAGCTGAGGAATATTCAGAAACCCACCTTTAATGACATGGTTAGAACTGCTGGATCCAGCCATACCTGAAGCCGAACTTTGACAGGAACTGAGCCAATAAAATCCTCTTTTATTTTTCATCTTGATCAATTTGGATGCTTTTTTTCTTCTTCCTTTTGGTCAAAGAGTCCTATAACTGATGTAACAAAAATGCTGAGACGCTCAGGAAATGTTTGGTGGGGAGGAGGACAAGGGAGGAGCTAAATGACCTCCAAGGGCCCTTCCGGCGGGAGAGGCTCTGACTTGGGCATTCAAGGGGCTGAATTGGTGGTTGTTTGGGGACAGCAGAACAGAGCAGGCGACACAGCACCCCAGCATTCCTCCAACTCCAGTTTCCATTCTGGGAGCGCTTCCTGGTACATTTAAATGTGCCTCTGTGTGTAAGTGCCTTCGGGGGTTTCAAAATAGCCTGACACATAAACAGACTGGAAACTCACTCTTTCTCTCCCCGGGTGGGGTGGGGGCGGGGTGCTGGTGCTGCACAACCTCTGTTTGGAGGATTTAGAAAACATTTCAAATTCAGTCTCCCTCGTTCTGGGTCTGGCAAGCCCACCTGCCTGGGGCACTGCTCCCCCTGAGTGCCAGGCCCAGGCGCGTGGGCAGGAAAAAGCAGACTGCTGGGATCCATCCTCAGGTCCTTTGGGTTCTAGGACCTGGCCCTTGCCAGCCCGGGCTTCCCAAGGAAAAGGGGCCCCACAGGGGAGCAAAGAGTCAGCTGGAGAAGGGGCAGCACCCGTCCCTTCCCTGCTGGTGGAGCAGACCCCTTCCCAATATAATTCGATGCCAAAACATTTATTGAGCAGCCACCCGTGTGCCAAGCCCTGTGAACGCGCCAGTGTGGACAAAAACAGGGCATAGAAAATGCTCTAATCTGCAATTCAGGAGCGTGAGCTTGCTGTGAACCTCGGGTAGCTGGTTTCCAAAGATGACTCCCTGACACCCCTCCCAGAGTTCACACCTCGTGTGGCCGGATTGGCGCTGGCTCTGTGGCTCACTCTGACCACCAGAACACGGCACAGGGGACGCTGGGTGAGTCCCAGGAGGAGGTCACAAGTAGCCCTGCAGCCTCCACCTGTCTTTCTCAAGCACTTGCCCTGGGTGCTCCTTCCAGAGATCCAGCCGCCGCGCTGTGGGGGGCCCGAGCCACAGGGGGACGCCGCAGGTAGTGTTATGGGTTTGTGTTTCCCCCGCCCACCCAAGTTCACATTTGAAGTTCTAACCCCAGTACCTCAGAATGTCCTCATCTGGAAATAGGGTCTTTGCAGATGTGATTCGTTAAGATGAGCTTATACTGGAGTAGGGTGGGCCCCTCATTCAACAGGACTGCTGTCCTTATGAAAAGGGGAGATTTAGACACAGAGACATAACACAGGGAGAACATCATGTGAAAATAAAGGTAGGGATCTGGGTGACGCTTCTGTAGGACAAGGGACACCAAAGACCACCAGCAAACCCCCAGATGCCAGGAGAGAGGCCTGGGACAGCTTCTCCCTCCCAGCCCTCAGAAGGAACCAGCCTTAATCTTGGACTTCCAGCCTCCAGAACTGTGCGACAATACGTTGGGTGATGAACTAACATCCCCTCCTCCAATTTCAGAGATTTCAGAGATTTGGGTCCCAGAGCAAAACAATTTGAGGGTGATGCCAACCTCCCGAGTGGTTCCGACTAAGCATTCTGAGCTACTGCTCAGGAAAAAGCAAACACACCCTGAATCCAGTGAAGCCGGTTACTCTTTTGCAAGGATTAGGAAACACAGGGCAATAGGGAGCTATGCACTCCTCACGTGAGACCGGACTACATCACGTGATGATGGTGACGTCTCAGTTTTGAGAAATGTGCCACAGTAACGGCAGATGGTCACATTGGGAGAAATGGGTGAAAAGCACACAAGAGCTCTCTGCACTAGCTTCACGATTTTCCTGGAAGTCTAAATTTTTTTCAAGATAAAACATTTATTAAACAAAAAGTGTCAGCACTCGCAGTGGCGAAATGTGTTTGTCTCTGGATAGGTCAGAGGGGACCTCGCCACATCCTCTGCGATGACGAGGTCACACAAAAATCAACAGCCTTTTGCCCTCCCGAGTGACCAGTGGGGTAATAGTTGTTGTTCGCACATTATGTCAAAAACTGAAAGATATAAAACACATCAAGGGTTTGGCATAGAGCGGGGAACACGATGCGCACTCAGTCATCGGTAGCTGTTGCTGTTGTCGTTACAAAGCCACCTTGTTGCATCCCCACAGTGCTACACAGGCTGGTTTAGAGTCTACAGTTCTGCCAGCCCACTGTGGCTTTGCCCTAATGCACCCTCAAAAGTCGACTTAGTTATCCGTTGCTGCGGAACAATATTACCACACACTCAGTGCTCTTAAAACACATCCATGATCTCGCAGTTTCTGTGGGTCAGGAGTCGGGATGCAGCTTACCTGGGTCCTCCGCGAGGCTGCAATCCAGGTGGCGGCCAGGGCTGAGGTCTCATCTGAAGGATTCACTGGGGAATGATCCGCTTTCAGGCTTACGTGGTTGTCGGCAAGGGCTGGGCCGCTTTTGTAGTGCAAGACTTCTGACACCAAATGTGTGGGGTTTTGCACACCAATAACTCGCGCTCTAACTCTCTGGACCCCACCTGGGATTCCAACGATTGAATTAGATTCTGACACTAACTCCTGGGCGTTAGTGTCAGACCTCCCAGGTGGAGGGACTAGTCCCACAAGACTGTTCCCACTTCAGACACCGGTACTTCTGACCAACTGGCTATGAATCAGGAGTTCCTTTGACCATGTCCTCGGCTTCCATAATTTGCCAGAACGACCCACAAAACTCAGGAAGGCACCTTACTTACTGTTACTGGTTTATTATAAAGGATACAACTTAGGAACAACCAAACAGAAGAGACGGGTAGGGCAGGGAATGGGGGAGGGTGCAGAGCTTCCGTGCCCTCTCGGGGCACCACCTTGCAGCGCCTCTGCGTGTTCCACAACCCAAGTCTCCAAACCCCACTGTTCAGGGTTTTTAGGGAGGTTCCATTAGGTATGCATAATTGATCAAATCATTGGCCATTGGTAATTAACTCAATCTCCAGCCCTTCTGCCTGCCGCAGAGGTCTGGGGTGTGGGGCTGAACGTTCTAACCTTCCCATCTCGCCTCAGTCTTTCTGGCTACCAGCCCCCACCCTGCAACTGCCAAGGGGCCCCCCCTCCACCCGTCATCTCATCAGGATACAAAAAGACATTCGCAGCAGAAATTCCAAGGGCCTTAAAAGCTCTTACGTCAGGAACCAGGGAGTAAGACCAAATATTATAACAAAAAAAATGCTCCCATCACCCCCACCACTCAGGAAATTACGAGGGTTTTAGGAGCTCCATGCCAGGAATCAGGGATGAAGACCAAATATATATTTTTTATTATATCATAATATCACAGCAGGATTCTGTTCCTTGCAGGTTGTCTTGGTGGCTGGGGGCCAGAGACCACCCCCAGGTCCTTGCCAAATGGGCCTCTCCATAGGGCAGCCCGCGAGGTGGCCGCCGGCTCCAGCAAAGCCAGCCAGGGAGGGGCCACCAGCAAGAAGAAAGTTGCAGTTTCATGTGACGTAATCCCAGAAGTGACAGCCCATCACCTCCCATAACTTGTTGGTTATAAACAAGTCACAGGTCCTCCCACACTCAAGGGCAGGGGATGACACGGGCATAGGAGCAGGAGGCAGGGGTCACCGGGGCCATCTCAGGGCCTGCCCAGCCCGGACGTGCTTCGTCAAGGCACGGTGACTGCTGACCACGGCACTAAAGGAGGCTGCAGTGGTGCTGGGCTGTCCAGGGATGCAGACCACTACAGCTACCATTTACTGAGCACCTACGACGTGCCAGGCACTATCCTGAGTGCTTTGGAAGTACTTGCATATTGACTCCTTCAACAACTGGAGACAGGGGTCATGGATATTGACTTACAGAAGAGCCTGGCGAGGCTCGGGAAGTTAAGTGACTCACCCAAGGTCACACAGCAGAGTGGTGGCAGAGCTCAGCCTGCCTGACATCAAAGCCTGGCTCGGAACCCTTCCGGGGCCTTGCCGGTGTCAGCCAGCTGAAAAAAGACCCGAATCAATGACCGCCAAATCTGGACATGTCTCTAAAAATAAAAGGAAAGGTCAGTCCCTGTCACATGAGGGAAAGATGAAAGAATTGAATGTTTTATTAGAGAAGAAAAGGAAAAAGAGGTCATGGTCGCTGACTTCAGAGTAGTTGTCACAGGGAGGAGAAGGGACATTTTTTCTGGATGGCTTGAAGGCAGAAATGGACGGGTGGGAGCAGGCCGGGGAGCCGAGGGGGAGCCACGCACAGACCCCCAGCCCGGGCCAGCCTCTTCCCGTTCGTGTGGAAGGGGAGACTTGAACTTGTCCTTGCAGCTGAGCAAATATTTCTACTTCCCCTTTGCAGGCTGGAGTCGGCCTCTTCTCCAGCCGGCTCGGCAGGGCTTCAGAGCAGCGGCCTTGAGCTGCGGGGTGGAGGTCAGCCCGGCCACCCTGACCAGATGGGCCCAGGTCGGAGGGCATTGCTGACGTCCCTCTCCTTTCTTCTGGGCCTCATCACCTGGACAACTGTGAGGGGCTCCCAGGTCCCCCTCCGGCCCGTCCTCCGTGTGGCAGCCATGTGGTCTTTCTACAACTTAAAGCCCACCAGGTCCCTCCCCTGCTCACACCCCGGTACGGCTCCTTACTGCTCTTGGGATAATTTAACTTGGCCACCAGCCCCTGCTCACCTCCCAGGCTTGCCTCCAGCTGTGGCCCCCCAGGGCCCCTCCCACCTTGCAGGTCCCAGAACGATACGCTGTTCCCAACACCCCTCGCAATTCTAAGGCCTCTGCATTCACTCTGCCTGAACCGCCTTTCCACCCGGCACACTCCTATCCACCCTTCGAGACTCAATTTAAATGCCCCCTCCTCCCAGAAGCCTTCTGTGGCTCCCTCGGGTGAAGTTGCTTCCCTCCACATGGAACGTGGGCCTCACAGAAGCTCACGTGCACTGAGCACCCACGCGATGCCTCACGGGCATGAACTCGCTAGGTCCTCCCCACCTGTATCTGCTTCCTATCAGCCCCATTTCCCAGAGGAGGAGACAGGAACAGAGAGGTTAAGCATTTCGTTCTAAGACACACAGCCAGGAAATGGCAAAGCCAGGGGAGGAACCACCTCTGACTCCAGAATCAGTGTGCTTTATTATTCACTCCTTTATGTGTTTAAACAAAGTAATTTATGCAAATGGCAACAAATACATGAGTAGCAAAGAGTACGGAAGAAAAGAAATGGCTTCTACCTCCCACCCCAGCCCAGCCCCAGCTACATCAGCCAGGAAACTTTTCTAAAGTGTTGGAAGCACCGATGTGTGATGGTTACAGGGTGAGCCCCTGACAGTCAGACGCCCAGGGGACCCACCACTTACCAGCCGTGTAATCTTCATGCCAGTTAACATCTCTGTGCCTCAGTTTCCTCGTCCATAAAATGGGGATGATGATAATAGCACATACCTTGTAAGATCGTTGTAAGGATTCAGTGAATCTCTGCAGGCTTGGAACACTCAGTAGTATTGATTATCATTGCTGTCTTCTGCCATCTCCTGCGTAATCATATATATCACACTCACGCTTCTGCTGCTTCTTGTGTCACCTTTAGGCAGTATCTCTTGACGCCTCATGACAGGCGAGAATGTCTCTTTTCTACCCTCATCTTCTCTCCCTTCCCGATGATGTTTGGCAGTTGCACAGTTTTCATTGTCCCATGCGGTGTCTGGGCTCTCCATTCCTGGTCACTGTCCTTGGCAGGGACGGGTTGACACATCAGATGGTCCACTCGACTTGAGTCCTAGGACTGGGGTCCCAGGGATCTGCATCTCTGCTCCCCTGGCGCCAGGCACAGGGCTGCTGCCTGGGTGTGTACACATTTCAGATGGGGGATGGGAGCCTTGCGGGGGGAGGGAGTGCTTGGGACAGGCCCGACACCCTCAGGCTTCTGTGGCCTCCTCCTCCGTGTCCTGAAGTTTGAGTCATGTCAATGCAAGAGGCTCCGCCGGTGTGGACACAGGCAGGAACTGTCCTGACCTGCCACCAGGACCGTCCTGACCCACCACCAGGACCCCCCCGGCCACAATTCCTGGCCAAAGAGGAGGAAAAGGGGAGTTTTGAGGAAATCAGGGCCTGTGTTGTCTGCCCCTGCTGGAAGCCGTGTCCAAACCTCCCTCCCCGAGACCGAACTGGGGAGGTAGCTCTCCCGGAAGGGGCTGTAGCGCTGGGTCTCACTTTCTCTCCTAGGGTTTGGACGAGGGGTCCCTGCCATGCAGGGAGTGGGCAGAGCCCAGGGCCGAGGAGAACTGGGCCCAGCAGAGCCCCCAGTTGCCCAAACACCTGTGCTCATGCCCGGGAGCTCAGCGCCAGAGCAGGGGCAGCTGCCACCTGCTTCTCCACGCTGGCCACACGGCCAGGCGCCCTGAAATGGCCCCAGATGAGGACATCAGTGAGGAGTGACTCCTCACACAAACCCAGAGCGGAGTTTTAGAGTTGGAAAGTTATCCCAGGGAGAGCTGTGCTGGAGAAAGACACTAGAGCCAGGCAAGTGTAGGGGTCGTGCCCAAGTGAGCACCATGGACAGATATTTTCAACCATTTCTCAAGCAACAAAAAGAACCCTTTTTTCCCTGTGGAATATTCCATAGAAACCCAAGGCAGAGAGAGGTAAGTGATTTATCCAAGGTCACACAGCTGACGAGTGGGGATGGGATTCACGCCCAGGCAGCATTGTTCTAGAGCCCCTGCTTCTCAAACATCACCAGATAAAGCCGCTCTGTTAACCACCGGCAGGGGCGTGGGGGGGAGGGGAACCCCTGAGGCACCTCTGCAGACAGCGCAGCTTGAAGAGATATAGTTTGAAAACCACTGTTGTTGGATAATTTTATGGCATCTCAAAGTCACAAAGCTTGTCATCCCTGGTTCATCTCAGGCAAATCCTGTGACTCGGTTGGTCCTACCCAGCCTTGGGGTCCCCAGGGCTCAGGCGTCAGGATAACTATGGGTACCCAGAGGCAGTGCGGTGCCAGGGGAAGAGCCTGGGCTCAGAGACAGAGAAGCGTGAGGTCCAAGCCTGCCGCTGCCTGGTACTGAGCAGGGCTGACACAAGCAGAGCGGAAGGCACTAGCCAGGGGACAGGGGCTCTCTGAGCCAGCAGGGGGCTGGAGCAGTGAGCTCAGGGGAGGCAGGTCGCAGCAAAACTCCAGAGGGCTTGGAATGAGGGGAGCAGGAGCAGTCTATTGCGTGCACCTCTGCGACCCGGCCCCCCAGCCCAGGCCCTGGCACAGAGTGGTGCTCCTGGGATAGCCGCCAAATGAATAAATAAATGAGCATCTGGTGACAGGAAAAGGCTGATGAGGCTATTGCTACAACCAGGATAACGACAACAACAGCAAATCCCCAACTGTTGTTCTCTGACCTCAGGTCACCACTCGAGAGTCAGACTTAGCAGAGCACAGTCAGCGGGTCACGTCGGAGCACGTGCTGTCCTGAGCTGGGGGAGGATAGCTGGCAGAGGGAGAGGAGCCCCTAGGATTGCCCCCACTACCAGTGTCCCCAGTAAGATGACACACAAACGACAACAAATGTCTCCTATCGCCGCCCGCGAACATTGGCGGTGATAATGACACTGACATTGGCACTGCTACGCGCCTCTCATGCGCCGTCTCACTGAATCATCACCATAGCCCTGCGGTTGTTACTCCCATTTGGGGATGAGGACATCGAGGCTCAGGGAGACTTGTAACTTGGCCACGGCCACAGGGCCAGCGGGCGGTGTGCACAGGACCCAGACTGTCGGACTCCGGGGCTGTACTAACCGCGATGACATTTAGCTTTCTCCTCTGCCGTGGCGTGGGGTGACATTCGCCAAGTGAGTCAGAGTCTCTGACCCTCAGTTTTCCCATTTGTAAAACTTGGGCTTCGTGGGGCGATTGTGAGGGATGCAGGGAGCAGCCTGGCGCGGAGGAGGCTGGTGGTCGATGCAGCCAGGTTGAGCGACCGCCTGCATCTCAGCCCCGACGTGGCGCCCAGGGAACTCAGCGGGCACGCGGTGCCCCACAGCCTGGGCCTGGGGTCTCTCGCTCAGCTGTGCAGGCTTAGGCAAGTCGCTTTCCATCGTGGGCCTCAGTTTCCTCATCTGTCAGAGGAGGAGGTCGTGGAGGCAATCTCCAAGGGCGCGAAGTGCTGACATCTGATTTTAAGCAGTGAAATCCCCGTGCTCACCTCCGGAAGGCATTTCACACGGGCCTCACGATGGCCTTAGAACTGGCCAAATGAATGCTGTAAATTTCCCCTCCTCCGAGGACCTCTCTCCTTCCACACCCTCCTTCTTGACGGCTCACACTTTCTCTGCTTTCAGAGAGATGTTTTTCAAGCATCCCGTGTGGGGGCCCAAGCGACAGCAGCACGCAGAAGCCCAGCCCCAGCGGTAATCCCCGGCGGAAAGCGAGCGGGAAGAAACGTGCAGGACGGGGGTGCCAAGGAGGAGGCCTCGTCCCTGACTTGCCAGCGGCCAGGATGCGGCGGAGGCCAAGGACCGGGCCTGGGGGGAGTCCAGCAGGTCCCCCCAGAGGGCATCACTGGGATCATTCATAGCCCAGGATCCTCACCGGAATCTGGCAGGCAGGGGCAGGCACCAGCAGTGATCTTGCCTGTCTGTCACACAAACATAGGCTGACTTGTTTATGCTGCTTCCTCCTCTCCCCCACCCCAACTTAGCCTCAGACCGATTGCCATCTATCCTGGAGCCTTAATAGGTGCCCAAGACCCAGAATGTGGTCTGTGTGTGTGCGGTAATACAAGCACTGGATTTGGAGTGGAGGGTATAACTGCAGGATTTGGCAAGACACTGAATAAGGCTGCTATATATGGTTGTTCAGGTTGTGCACTGAACAAGAGCACCATGGGTGATAAGGAGAATGGGTCTAAAATCCATCCTGTGCTCTGTTGACCAGGCTGTGATTGCCCAGCGGGGCACATTTTTCCAGTACACACAAAGGTGCTCTATGGGCCAGCAGTGGTCCTGACATTGAACCTGAGTTTCCACCTCGGTAATGACTCAACCATTTTCTCCTACAGATATATGGTAAGAACATAGTAATATAACTTACATTAAAGCACCTAACAATTATTTGTAATGAATTATTATTTATTTATATAAAGTCTTGTTCCACAAAGGTTTAAAGGAAGCTTATCAAATTGTATATGGTTAAGTAGAAAATACGATTGCATACGACACTACACGTTGCTTGCATGAGGGAAGGCAGATATGAGTGTGTGCACCAGCCGTCACTGATCGATGGGATCCGTGACACACCTTGTCCACATTCTGAAAGTCAGTTTCCGCCTTGGTATAAAGGAAAGGAGAACGTCGGTACAGGGCTGTCTTCCTGCTACACGGCAGGTCAGTAGCGGTAATTATTATACTTTGGGGCCTGTCAGGGGGCGGGGAGGCAAGCTGGAGCAGGAAGACCAGCACGTTGTGTGTCACCGTTTTAGCCTTAAGCTTCATGGTGGGCAAAACAAAGATGTAAACACTCAGGTGAGTGTGTACACGCATGTGCACATACATACGATCAGTGTCCATGGCATAAAATTATACCAGTTTCTCAGATTTCATGCAAATTGCCTACGCTGAATTCCGAGTGAATTTTCCCTGCAGTTCCTCCTAACAGGGTCATGTGATGAATCAGAAACCGCCCTCGACAGCAGCCCTGGAGCAAGCACACGGGCGGGTTTGGGTTGGTGGGTTCTTAGAGAGCAAGCCCGGGGAATACATCCGGGTCAGAGCCCGGTGAGAGCCGGGGGAGACCCCGTCCCCACCCACACCCAGCCCACGGGGAGGGCGCTGGGAGTAACCGGGGCTGAAACCTCCACGCACCTTCTGGATTGGGGAGGAGACCTTCAAAGGGACCTCAGGCCCTTCTCTCTACGGATGAAGAGACAAGACCCTGGGAGGGCAGGGAGGGGCTTCGGGTCCCCAACTCCAAGCCCAGTAGTATTTCTGCTCCACCGTACCACTTCCCTCCCAGCTTGCTGAGCGTGCAGCAGCACTTCCTGGTCCAGCCTGCCCCATGGCAGGTGGGTGGCCACCTCCCAATCCCTTACCGACTGAGACTCCCCCACTGGTGAGCAGGGCTGTGGCTAGGTTGCCCCCAGGGAGCCCCTTTGTAAACTCAAGTCTGG
This sequence comes from Lemur catta, assembly GCF_020740605.2. Lineage (NCBI taxonomy): Eukaryota > Metazoa > Chordata > Mammalia > Primates > Lemuridae > Lemur > Lemur catta. The sequence continues at coordinate 111,253,935 of NC_059130.1, forward strand.
GGGGGGGCATAGCTCCAGAATTCAGCCCTGAGGCCTCCTGGGGGAGGGAGCGTTTGAGCAAGGACAGGCCCCTCCTGCCCCTCAGCTTGGCGGGACACACAGAGCATGAGCTTTGGGATTAGGCAGCCCTCACTTCGAATCCCAGCCCTGCTGCTTGCGAGCTGTGTCCTTGGGGAAGTTATTTCACTGTCTCTGAGCCCTAGTTCCCTCATCTGCAACGTCAGTTAATCACTGCACCGCTTCTAGGGCAGCTGCCAGGACTGAGTGGGACCAAGGTTGGGCTAATCGGGCAGTTTACGACTCACAGGTGATCGTGACCAGTGATAACACACGCATGGGTTACGGGAGTTGGCAGAGCCCTGGCCTGCGGCTGGACAGATCTGAGTGTGAATCCTGGCTCTAATGCCACTGGCTGAGTAACTTCCTGGGCCTCAGTTTCCCCATCTGCTAAATGGGAGGCAGGACTATTCCAAAGGCCAGCAGCCCGTGAGAGTGCGGTTCCATTTTGTCCCAGCAGAAGCCAGAAGCACAAGGGAGCCCGCGCCTCAGCTAGACGGAGGCAGGGCCCAAGAGGGCCTGCAGCCTCAGAGCTCGCTGGCGGCTCCCCTCCCAGGCCTGGGCCCGGGAATGTGTAGGAGGGAGGTCCCGGGAGGGGGCCCTGCAGCGGGAGGAGCAGCCCTGGCGGCGGGCAGTGGTGCAGTGACCCAGGAGGGAGGGAGAGCTTGGCTCCAAGCTCATCACTCAGCGAGCTGTCTCCCCGATCCGGGAACCCCGGCGGCCCGTCCTCCCCACTTCCTGTGCGCTGGGTCAATATTGTGATTTCCACTGTGCCGCCCGCCTGGGACGGCCTGGCCCTGCACGCCGCCCAGGGTCATGGGGCTGGGGGGAGACAGGGGTATGGAGAGGTCACCCGCTGCCTGGAAGATGACTCAGGACCTGCAGGCTGCAGGCGGCGCGGCCAGGATCCAGGAGCCCCAGTGCAGCCTCACCTCCGCTGTCCCCTCCCAGCACATGAGACACATGTCACCCGCCGCAGGGGCTGGAGGCCAAGGAAGCCCACCATGGCAGAACTGGAATGGTGCCTCATCAAGGCCTGAGGGCTCCTCCCATCCAAATGGAGGAATTGACCGAGGCCCAGAGAGGGGCAGGGACTTGCCCAAGGTCACCCAGTGAGTCTATGGCAGAAGCAGGACCTGGATCCCATCTCCTGACCTTGAATCCTGACCAAACGCCCCTCTCCTACCCTCCCTACCCAAGCAAGTCCGCCTACCTTCCTTTCCACCAGCACGTGTGCCTGACTCCCTCCGTGTCTGTGCCCAAGCATGGGAGACAGCACAGCTTGGCCCTGGCCGAGGACCGCCAGCATTGAGGCTTGTCCAGGAGGGAGAGGTGGTCAGGTGGGTGCCATCTGGGATGCCCACAGACTGGCAGCTGCACAGACAGGGGGTGGGAGGCTCCAGCCGCGAGAGTCCGGGACCTGTGGCTCCATTTCTCCTGGTGAGCTCATCTTGCCAGGGCTCGGTGTGGACCTCACCTCCTCCCTGGAGCCCCCCACTCTCCTCAGGCCAAGCAAGCTGTCACCCTGTTGTGCCACTTCTCACACCCCACAGTGCCTCCCTCACTGGATCGGGAGCTCCTGGGAGAAGGGACATGACTATCTCACCTCCAAATCCATGGCGGCTAAGGCCATCCCTGGTGCTCAGCACCTGCGGAGTGAGGGGAGGGTCAGACAAATGGGCCCCCTGAGTCTTATCTTCCTACCTCACCGTGACCTCCCTGGGGGCAGAAGCCCCTGCCCTCCCAGTGTCCCCCTTCTGGAACCTCTTCTTATTCTTCATCTGACTACCTCCTACTCTTCCTTTAGGTCTCCACTTAGCTGTCACTTCTTCCTGGAAGCCCCCCAGACCACCCTGCCAAAACTACTTTAGCTGGCCCTGCTCTGAGTCCCTTATACTTCTCTATCAGTGCTCGTAGCCCAGGGGAATGCAATGGCTTGTTGAATGTCCTTCCCCTCTGAAGAAGTGAACTAGGACTTGAGTCCCCGTCTGTGAGTCTCACCATTGTCTATCTAGCTCAGGTCAGTGTTGGATGGATGGGTGGATGGATGGATGGACAGATGGATGGATGGATGGATGGATGGAAGGATGGATGGGAAGATGGATGGATAGATGGATGAATGGATGGATGGAGGGAGGGACGGACGGACAGAGAGACGGATGGAGGGAGGGACGGACGGACAGACAGATGGATGGATGGATGGATGGGTTCCTCACAGAGCCAGGCCCATACTGGGGATTCAGGAGATGCTGGTGGATGGAGATGGTGGTGATGATACTGGGCTGAACACCTCTTGCTCTTTTCTGTCCAGCAGCCCTCACACCCCAACCTTTGTCCACTCTCAGCCATGTGGTCCCCTGTGGGAAATTGCCCTTCCCCCCCCACATGACCCTGTCAATCACTGAGCCTCAACGCCCATCCTCATGACCCAGACTGGGTCAGTGATTGTCCCCCACTTTCCTGGCAGCAGTGGTTTGTCAAAGGGCAGGCATATGCCCCAAACAAGGCCAATCAATCCTTCCCTGGGACTGACCAATGGATCCTGGGAAAAGGTAGCTCTCTTGCTTGGGACTGGGGTTGCCAAGCTTCCTACCTCATGGAAGGGAGACAATCTGGCCAGCCCCAAAGGGAAGCAGAGACAGCAGAGGTGAGTGACAGAAAGGATTCTGGTGGCCCTGAGTCCTGATTCCAGCCCCCCGGGTCCCTCTCAGGGGCCACTTCCCATGCCACCAAGTTCCCTTTTTCACTCAAGCGGCTGTGATGTGGGCTTCTCAGCACTGATGGAAAGAATTCTGAATGACATTAAGCCAAGGAGAAAACAGTGAGAGGGACAGGGTGAGTCCAGGTGAGACACAGATGTTGAGCAGCAATGGACCAGCAGACTCAGGGAGATGAGGGACTCTCCTGCCAAGGACCTAACCAGAGACCCCTCAGCCCTGCTGTGGGCAGGGCCAAACAACAAAGCATTGGCAGCAGAAGGGATAACCTAGGGTGAGGTAGGTGCACCTTTGCTGCAAATGGCAGAACCCAACTCAAACTGGCCCATTAAGCAGGAGGGGGAATTAACTGGCCCGTGGGTCTGTAGCTTCAGGCGTGGCTGGATCCAGGCACTGCACTGCTGTTGTCAGGAACCGTCTCTCTCCAGGCCTCCACTGGACTTTCCTCTAGTTGCATCGGTTCTCAGGCAGCCTGTCTCCAAATGACGGCAGCTTTGGGCTTCCAGCCTAACAGCAAACCCAACCGAGAGGGAGCACCGCTCTCCCCACTGTTGCAGCGAAACCCCAGAACTTAGTCCAATTTGTCTTGTTTCAACCGCACGTCCACCCCCAAACCAGCCCTGAGACGAAGAGAATGTGGTGCTCTCGTTGCCCCAGCCGCAGGTCCCTGTTGAGGTAAGTCTCACTCAAATAAACGACGGGAGACAGGGGAGGAGGCGTCTCTACAGGGCTGCCGTCAGAGGGGACAGACAGGACACAGGCAGGCAGAGGCCGTGGGCTGGGAGTCGCTCCCCACAGCAATGAAGGCCTTTGGGGAACAGATAACATTCCCTTCGGTTTGGATGGTCTCTGGGGGAGGGCAGAAGTCCCCCCTCAAAGACAAGAGGACAGATGAGGGGGGCTCGGAGCTACTCCCAGCCCTGGAAGCCTCTGGTTTGCAGCTGTGACGCCAATTGTCTTCAGCCAGACACATCCTGGACTTAGCCAAAAAGGCAGAGGTGAGATTGGAAGATGGAGAAGCACCTCTCATGCCTGTATCTGCCTGCCCCAAGCTCACGTGTGTGCCAACCCTCCGGGCGCCCGGAGAAAATCCCGGCATGATCTGTCCGGGCCGCCCGAGCTCAGCAGTTTGTGGGAGAGACAGCCGGTAGCTTCCACGTTGTCGGAGGGTGGCAACGTCTAGGACCGTGACTCTGGGTGGTCTCTGGGCCCCCCTGGAGGAGGCTGCAGCCGTGGAGCCCTGTGCATGGAGGAGAAGAGGAAAGTGCCCTCCTGGCCCTTCAGGGCTGCCAGGCTGCCGGCTCTCTGTACCCCCTGTACTTTGCCGAGAGGACCCCTCCTCATGCCCTTGGCCCCTCAGCCAGGCACTTCCCCTTAACTCCCTGCTTCGACTCCTCCTCTTGTCTGTGAAGCCAGGGACGGACACGCCATCAAGGGAGTTGCGCACGTCTTTGTGTATAGGCACAGTACCTTTCTGAGACTCAATTTCCTCAACTGTGCCATGGACACGAAACCTTCCCTGCCAACCCTGCAGGCATGCTCAGACGATCAAATGGACTGTGGCCATGACCAGGAAATCATAGAGCCTCTCTCACAGGGCACTTTATAATGGCCCCCATGTGGATACCTGGGGAGCAGGTTCAAACCCCCCAGTGTGCTCCCTTGGAGATGGGGTTTGGGGAGAGGATGAGTCTGTCCAGTTCTCCAGGCAGGAGGATGAGGATGGGTGAGACGTCTGGAAACTCTCTCAAGCCTTCCCCTGACTGGCCCGGAGTTAAGGGGTGACACTTCCTCCTGCCTTCCCGCCCGATCCCCGCTGGTCCTGTCCCCTCCCTCCACAGCCCCTCCAGGGCCCACCCACTCCCACCACACCCGCAGCTGCCGTCCTGGTCCGAGCCACCCTCTCTCTTCCGGGCGACATCCCAGTCTCCTCGCTGGTCTGCCCGTGTCCACCTGCCGTCCTGTCTCCACATGGCAGCCAGAGGGACGGAACACGACGAAGCAGATATTTACAGTTATTAATATCTCCTCCTAGCGACTCCCCATTGCTCTTAGGGAAATATCCAAACTCCTAACCAAGGAGAAAAGATAGCCTGATGTTTCTTTTTTTTAACTATGGTAAAATACATATGAGATTTACCATTGTAACCATTTTTAAGTGTATAGTTCAGTCGTGATAAGTATGTTCACGTTGCTGCGTATCCATCTTCAGAATGTTTCCACCTGCTCATTCTCAAACTCTGTCCCCGTCAAGCAAGTCCCGTCCCCTCCCCAGCCCCTGGCAGCCACCGCTCTACTTTCTGTCTCTATGCATCGGCCCAGTCGAGGAATCTCGTATGAGCGGAATCACACAGTGTCGTCCTTTTGTGACTGGCTTGTTTCACTTCGTGTGATGTCCTCAAGGGTCATCCGTGCTGTAGCGAGTGTCAGAACTTCCTGCCTGGTTAGGCTGGACACTGCTGCACTGTGTGGAGACCACGTTCTGCTTCTCCGGCCGTCCATCGTCAGCACTTGGGTCCCTTCCACCTTTCGGATGCTGCGAATAATTCAGCTGTGAACATGGGTGCACAAGCATCTCTGCGAGACCCTCTTCTCGATTCTTCATGTATATATTAATACCTAGAAGTGGGACTGCTGGCTCACATGGTGATGTGACGTTTGATTTTTTGAGGAACCTCCATACTGTATTCCACAGTTGCACCATTTGACATCCCCCCAGCAGTGCATGAGGGGTCCGGGCTCTCCAAAACCCCACGGACACTTGGCATTTTCTGGGGTTTTTGGTAGTAGCATCTTACTGGGTGGGACGTGGGATCTGATGCCTCTTAACAGGGGAAATACCGGTATTGAGTGGGAGTCCTGTGTATTGCAGGACATTTGTCATCCTCCCCAGCACCAAATGCCAGTAGCATGTCCCCCAGTCCTTGTGACAATCAGAAAATACTCACTGGGAGGGTGGCACCCACCCCTGGGTGAGAGCCAGGTAGCCACCAGCCCCTGCCCACCTCCCCTGTTTCACCTGCTACAACACTCCCCCTTGCTCGCCTCCTCGGCCACTTGCCTGCTCCCTGTTCTCCGGTCACCTCCCCCTCAGCCCTGCCTCAGGGCCTTTGCACTTGCTGCTCCCCCTGCCCTTCATGCTCTTGTCCTGGAGCCTCACGTCACGGATTTCATCCCACAGGTCTCAGAGCAAATAGCACCTCCCCAGGAAGCTTTTCTCCAACTACCCTGCCTAAAGCAGGCCCCTCGCTCTCTCCCACATGACCTTGTTTCATTGTCCCTTGTCACCATCTGAAACTACCTTGTTTACTGTTGGTGTGCTCACTGTCTCTCCACCAAGAATACAAGCTCCCGAGAGCAGGCTCTGTCTGTCCCCTTCTCACTGGTGCCTGGCGCGTAATAGGTGTTCAGCGAAGGTTTGTTGACTGAGCCGTGTCCACTGTTAGAGCTGGAAGGGAGATCACCCATCCTTACAGAGGGAGATTGCAGGCCCAAGGTCACACAAGCTCAGAGCCAGGACCAGCACCTGGTTTCGTGACCCCAGCCTGGTGCTCTTTCCTCCACGTCTCACGCCTGGAGGGCTCCTGTGCCGGGCAGCATGAAATTCAGCATCTCTATGGTGCAGAAGTGCCTTGGCCCATGAGAGGCTCTGGCGGGGCCCGTGGACCGGAGCCTGCCTGCGACCTGCGGGGCTCACGGGCACCAATTCCCCTCAAAGCCGATCGCCGAGCGGCGGCCAGAGCAGCCCTCCACGTGGAATTACCTCCCATCCACCCTCCTCCTCTTGCTCCTCGCTCTCTTTTATCTCTCGACCCTGAAGGAATACAGTGGAATGGGCTGTAGGACCACTGTGTCGGCCACTCCTGAGAGGCCATGGCCACCCACACAGCCCCCACCAGATCTGCTCCAATTCCCAATTCTTCTCTAAAACCCTCACTTTGGTCCCCTTGATCCGTGGAGCTCCCAGCCGGTGTCGGCCCCGTGTAAGCAGGAAAGTATTAAATATTTCTCCAGTGAGGCAGTTTAGCACAGGATTGAGCTGACCTGGGTTCAAATCGGAGCTAAGTTTTTGGCTCCTGGTTTGGGGGGTTCCTCATGTGCAGAGTGGGGCCGCCTTCCCGGGGGTGTCACGAGGATGATTTGAGATAACAATACTGCGAGGGACTGAGCACCGTCTTGCCACATAACTGCTCAATTAGTCACCGTTCACATCCAGCAGTGCGAATCTAGCAGCTCCCTGGGAAGTTGCTCTCATTTCCATTCCCAGAGGACTGGACGAGGCCGAAGGGTTGGTGCATTTAGAGGGACAAATAAAAACGGGATAAATGCATAATACTGACAACGGGTACAGCCCCATTTATGGAGTGTTTGTGACATAAAGGTGCCATCCTGAGCCCTCTGCAAGTGGTAACAGACACAATGCCCACAGCCATCCTGGAAGCAGGTACTATTTTATGCCCATTTAACAGATGAGGAAATTGAGGCAAAGGAATTGTCTGGGTCCCATGGCTAAAAAGTGGCTGGGCCAGGCAGCCGGGAGCCAGGGAGAAGGGGCACTCGAAGGCCAGGGCGCAGCAGAGGATGGCCAGCCCGGCCAGGAGGGTGGGGCAGGCTTTGCTCCCAGGGCCAGAGGAGAAGTCGGTAAAGGAGAAAAGTTCTGCTTTAGCGCCATCTTCTCAGGGAGGCTGCCTCGCTGACACCCCCTAAACCAGCAACCCCTGCCACAGCCTCCCCCGGCCTTTGCCCTGCTCCAGTGTCCTCATAGCACATAGCGTCATCAGACAAAACCTTACCAGGCTGAGAAACGGACAGAGGTCGATCAGCGAGAGCCCATAAGGCAGAGCTGAGTGTGCGGACTGTACCCCTGGCTCCCCAGGAAGGGGTGAAGGGTAACGGGAGGCAGCCCCACGACACACACCCCTCAGCCCAAACAAGGCTTTTGCCAGTCGCCAGGGAGCATGCTTCCACCCCCCATTCGCACATCCAGTCCAGGCCCTGTCCTCCGGGCTGGCCTTGGCTGGGCCCTAGGGACAGAAAGGCAAAGGTGAGTGAGCAGGTAGACCGCTCTTGGGGTGCCCGCAGTCTTCCAGGGACACAGCAAGTGGACCCATGTGTATAACAGCCTTTCATAGGCAAAGTGGCAAAGCACTGTAGGGCCCTGAAGAGGAATTAAACTCCTCACCCACCGGTGACACCAGATGGTGCATGCCTCCACACCCCTGCCACGCTCTCCTGCCACCTGCTGTGCCATCCACCCATCCAGCAAGTATTTATTGAGCTTCAATTATATACCAGGCATTGGGGAAACGAGGATAATTCATGGCAGATGGGGCTCCTGCCTTCATAGATCCCTGGTATGTCTAGGGAACTCCTACACATACCTCAAACCCTTACTCTAATGCCCTCTCTTCTCCATTCAGCCTCCTCACTCCTCCGAGCAGTGAGTTGCTTCTTTCCCAGTATTCTCCTAGCATTCTGTAACTTCACGTGTAGAGAAGAGAGACAGGGAACAACCAGCCATTTAGAACTCACTGTACCCCAGACAGTGCATTAGGGACGTCACAGGCAACTTCCTTCTTCAGGCTCTCAGCAATTCTGCAAGGGAGCAAATTGTTCCCCTTTTTGCAGAGGAGAAAATGGGCTCAGAGAGGTTAAGTCTCTTGCCGGAGGTCACACAGTCAGCTGGTAAGTGAGAAAGCAGGGACAGGTACCCAACGCAGTCCCGTTCCAAGGTCAGCCATTGCGCATGCTATGACGCCTTGGAGGCAGGGGTGGTGGGTCACACTGGAATTGCCCAGGTCCCAGCACAGGCAGGGCACACAGTGGGTGCTCCGCTCCTGGCAGGAAGCTGAGGAGACGCCCTGGAGCCCGGTGGCGCTGCACTGCTCTCCTCGGGGCCTAGGTGGCGATGTGCACGCTCCTGTCCCCGGCCCCCGCAGGCGTCCACCTTCAGCTCAGGATTTGACCGCCCAGGCACTTCCCTCCTTCCCCAACGTCCTCTCCCGGGCAGCCTCGGGGACCTGCACAGCCTCTGTCCCTGCTGACCAGGGTCCCCCCGGCTGATGTTTGCCACCATGGTGGGGCTTGGAATGGGCCAATTCCTTCCTCACAATGTTTTGGGGAGCGGGGAGCAGGGGGTGCGGAAAGGGCTTACTCACGGCCACGGTCAGAACAGTAAGCCTCTGACTCGCACCCAGGGGTCAGCCAGGGACCCGTCCTTGCTGGTCTCCCGGCCCCCTTTGCCCCAGTGGGGCCTCCCCCAACCCAAACAGGGCCAAGCGCTGCCCCCTGCAAAGTTCCAGAGCCAAGACAGAACATCTCAGCCCCCTGCCTTATCCGGATGGGAGACAGAGACCAAGAGAGGGACAGGGACAGGATCTTGTCCAAAGTGCCCCACAAGTGAGGCGGGAGCTGGAGTAGAACCTAGATTTCCTGATTTGTATCCTCAGCAATTTCCAGCACAGTTTGAAGCTGTTTCTACAGGGCCCTGGGGGCAACTGAGAAAAATGCAGTCCAACCAGTTATCTGCTGCAGTAATAATAAAAATAACAACAACTCCCATTTCTGCCTGGGTTTCAGCCTTTCACCTGCATTACCTCACCTGTCCTCTCACCTGCTGGGGGAGGTGCGTGCCACTGGCCCTCATTTGCTCTATTCCTGGGAGGAAGGGGCATACCCAAGTTCCCAGAGTGCTGAGACCAGGTCCCAGCTCCTAGGCCTCCAGGGAGCGATGGGGGCCTGGAGAGGTGCGATGGGAGTGGGGGAGGCAGGGAAGGCTGAGCTGGGTGGGGGAGTCAAGCTGGGAAGTGCAGGTCAGGGGAGGCTCAGAGCGTTTCTCCTCCTCCCAGACTCTGCTCTCACCCACCCCACTGAACCTCTGTCAGGCTCTGCCCCAGCCAGCTACATCTCACCCCCTCCCCTCCTCTCCCCTCCTCTCTCCTCCCCTCCTCTCCCCTCCCCTCCTCTCCTGCATCCCCCAGAGAGCTAGCTAGGCCACCACTGACCATCAGATCTTGTTTTCTCTGCCTGACTTAGGCAGATACTTTCCTCAGTCTGGGACTCAGTTTCTCCATCTGTAACACGAGCAAGTTTGGCTCTCGTGGTCTGACCCCTCTAGGAAAAAGGGCGAGGGCAAGATAAGCCAAGGGCATAGGCAGGGCTGTGTATCGGGCATCCACGATGTGCTCGGTTCCAAGTGCTGTGTTCTCTGCTGGGGGCATAGGGCAGCCAAAGGCAGATGCTGCCCAGGAGGCTCAAGGTTAAAAGACACTCTTTTCCCTACCCTCCTGAGCCTCAGTTTCCCTATCTGTCTAGTTGGGATGATAAACCTACCTCACAGAGCTGTGTATGCAAGGTGCCTCACACAGCACCCTCCCCCACCCCCCGCACTCAAAACTGTCATCATCATTGTCATCATCATCCTCACCATCTATCCTCTCCTTCTGCTCTGGTCCAGCCCGTGCAGGGCTCAGCCTTAAAAGGAAGCTCCTGACCTGACATCAGCGAAGCCAGGGTGCTAGCCCCGGCTCTGCCACTAACACACTGAGTCGCCCAAGCCTCGGTTTCTTCACCTGCAAAATGAAGCCAGCAAAGATCTGCAGGAAAAGTTTTATGGACATGCAGTGAGACCACTCGTGGAAAGGTGCCTGGCACAAGCCTGGCCAATGGAATTTGCCAGTGAGCACTTGTTTCCTTTCTTCTTTGTTGAATCAAAATGAAATTTTATGACAGAGCAGAGCAAATACACAATAATGCTACAGCTAATATATATATATATATACACATATATATATATATTTTTTTTTTGAGATAGAGTCTCACTCTGTCACCCAGGCTAGAATGCAGTGGCATGATCATAGCTCACTGCGACCTCAAACTCCTGGGCTAAGCAATCCTCTCACCTTAGCCTCCCAAGTAGCTGGGACTACAGGTGCATGCCACCACGCCTAGCTTATTTTTTAAATTTGTTTGTAGAGACGGGATTGCATTATGTTGCCCAGGCTGGTCTTGAACTCCTGGCCTCAAGCAACGCTCTCGCCTCGGCCTCCCAAATAGCTGGGATTACAGGCCTGAGTCACCTCGCCTGGCCTATAGCTAATATTTAATGAGCACTTACCAAGCGCCTGAGACTGGCCTAAGGATTTTGCTAATTTAACTCAATCTTCCTAGACAACACTGTGGGGTGGGCAGAGCTGTTATCCCATTTTACAGAGAGGGAAACTGAGCCCCAAAGGAAGCAAAATGCCATCCTCTTGAGGCCTCCAGTGTTGCTTAAAGCCCATGGAGAGTAAGCACTTGGGTTTATAGAGTAGCTACTGTGCACCAGACAGTTTTAATCCCTTCCCTGTGTTAGTCTCTTCAAGCCTCCCAACAATGCCACATGGTAGCTACTGTCATTGACCCCATTTATAGGCAAGAAACTGAGCCACTCAACCAATCAGCAAATGACTGAGCCAGAGTCAAACCCAGGTCTGGGTGACCGACTCCTCCACCTGGTTCTCTGAACCTCTGCCCCAGACGCCCCCCTGGAGCCTGGCACTCCCATGGGACCTCAGCACCCCACCCCCCTGTGTGGGCCAGACCTCCAGGGCTCCAGGGCGTTCTAGCGAGGTGAGTTCTCATAGTAGGTACCCTGTAGGAGCTGGGGGTCTCAGGTGGGGAGAAGCTACATTCTCTGGGAGGACGAACTTGCTCCCCCAACCCCACCAGTTCCCCAGACGGGCAGGGAACAGGTGCACGGCTCCCCAGCCCTGTGCTAGGTGACGGGGGAGCTTGTTTGGCAGCCGCAGCCCTGCGTGAACAAGGAGAAACCCAGCCTGCAGCCCCTCGGCCCTGGCGGGAGATTAACTAAACAAATACCCGAACAATCTCGATTTCAACACTTAGGGAGGGGGGCCGCGTGTCAGGGCGCAGGGGACAGGAGGGAAACGCAGAGACATTTTACCACCTAAATAACTTTCCCTCTGTTTAGTTTCACACAAATGTACACTCAAGTGCTCGCAATTTTTTTTTTTTACATTTTTATTTTATTTTGACAAATGCTCAAACTTTCCTGCCACAAATTATTCTTGGCCAGGTTACAAGTAGAAAGGCCGTGTGTATCCTTTCTTGACAAAAAAGAGAAGGGGGCAGCAAAGGGAGGGTTCTTATGAAATATTTTGGTTGTGGGTTTGGGGCGGGATTTCTTTCTTCATTTCCCGATGGTGCCTTTGCCTGGGAGCCCGCGGGTTCTCACCCTCTTGCACACGAGCCGTTTCGACGTGGTCTAAATCCTTCCACTGCTGTGCTTACCTCCAGCTGCCCTAACGGGATTTCACGGTTCTGCTTTCACCGAGCCAATTTGGAATGGCATGTGGGGAGGGCAGACTGGGGCTGGCACTGATGCCTCGCGCCTCGCCCAGCAGGGTCCCGCGCCAGGACGGGCTAGAGGGTCCTGTCTGCTGCACTAGGGGTCAAGGCACAGCTTCCGGGTGGACCCGAGGAAGGGGCTGGCTCCAGGGCCCCCCCAGGTGGGAAGAAGGGGAGAGCTGTCCAGGTCACCTCGCCCCTGCCCCACCCACTGTCCAGCCTCCTCCTCTCCTGCAGATCTGGCCCCCGCATCCCTCCCCAGCCGCGTCCCCACCCCTCCATCCTCCCTGGCTTCCCCTCCAGTCGCATCACTTCCCAGACATGCCAGGCTCTGCCCACCTCAGGGCCTGGGCCCGAGTTCCTCCCTCTGCCCGGGATTCCCGGTGCTCCACTCTTCCCAGGAAGGTCTCAGCTTGACTGTCACCTCCTTGGAAAGACTTTCCCAACTACATCATCCAAAGTAGAGACCCTGATGTTGCTTCAGGAATTTTTTCATTTTACGAGCGTGATGAGTGAGTTTATGGAGTTGTCATATATAATTATGCACCCATTTTATCCATTAGCAGCTTGAGGCTGTTATTGGCCGCCGCAGCTCCTTGTTGGCTGTCTTCGTATCACTTAGGCAATTTCTTCTAGCTTTATTGGTCTGTGTTCTAGCTTTTCGCTGGTCCTACCTAACTAAAGTGAATAAATGAATGAGTGAATAAATGAGGGAGTGAATAAGTGAATGAGTGAATAAATGAATTCATGAATAAATGATAGTGAATAAATTCATGAACGAGTGAGTGAACACGAGTGAATGCATGCGTGGAGAAGTGAGTGCGTGCATGAGCGTGGAAGCCGGCCCCAGAGGATGCTGCAGCTCAGCTGGAGAAATCCATGCTGCCTTCAAACTCTCCCTTGGGAGGAACATCCCGCAGCCACTGGGGAAACTATTCAAAGATGATTCCTTTTGTTTCCACTTGAAGATGAGGAGCCTGGAGCCATTTCTCCCCCTCCCCAACCCCTGTGGCCAAGCCCAGGCCACCAAGCAGCTTCATTTTCATCCCCAGCTGCCAGTGACAACATCGTGATTGGTTTCCATTTAAATGAAGACCCCACGTCTCTGAGCTTCTCACTCCCCCTGAAGCCTGGACCAATTTTCTGCTCCTGACATTGACCTTAACCCTGCACCGTCCACGGCTGTCCTTTTCGGGGAGGGCTCCTCCCTGGGCTGGCTTAGCAGGGACCTAGGGGTGCTGGTCTAAAGGCTTTTTGTGCCCACCAGTCCAGTGGGGGTCTCTGTCCCCGGCAGGGGGGGCCCACGCCCTCTTGGGACCTGACTGCAAGAGCATTTCAAGGTCACTTCTTATGAAGGCAGAATCACACAACCATGTGAATGAGTGCCCACGTCTGTGCCCAGCGCCTCAGGGTGGGGCCACACATTCAGCTGAAGTCAGGCAGAATGTATTAAAGTCATGTGTCTTAAACTGGCGGCGTTAGGAACTTCTCCGTGCACTTCCACCCTCTCAGAGGTGCTGTGAGGCAGAGATTCTGAACCCCACTTGACGGATGAGGAAACTGAGGCTCAGAGAGGTGACGTGATTTGCACAAAGCCACCCAGCCCTTCTCATTCTCTGCACTGTCACTGAGCCTTTTCTCCTGCTTTGACTGTGGTCACCGCCATTGCCCACCCCTACCCAGATGTGCAGGCCAGGCCCCTGGGCGTGCTCCTTGGTGGCTCCCTCCCACTCACCCCACATCTGAAGCCCCCGAGTCCTGGGGCTCCGCCTCTTCGCTCCCACGGCTCCCGCACGCACAGGTCATGCCCGGCAAACGCGTCCTGGGAATACTCTTATCGGCCTCAATTTGCACAGCCGCAGAACCACCGGCAAAAACCACAGCCCTGATGTTGCTTCAGGAATGCTTTCATTTTATGAGTGTGATGAGTGAGTTTATGGAGTTGCGATATATAATTATGCACTCGTTTTATCGATTAGCAGCTTGAGGCTGGAACTTTCTCAGCCCTTAATAGAAGCCCTGCCGCTCCTCTCCAGCAATTATGATGGGAATTAATGGCTACTTCTGTACGAGTGAGCTCACGGGCAATCATTTGGGGCCCATTACATGTGAATCACGAGGAATAAAACTGCGTCCGTCAGACAGGCCGTCCAGCCAGCATCCTGGCAGCAGGCCTTGCTCTCAGGATGGTCTTCAGCGGCCGGACAGTAGGGACGGGGGGAGAGTGAAGTCAGCCTGCCCTCTGTGACTCTGGAGGGGATGGCTCCCCCATCTCTGCACCCAACTCTGAGCACTGCAGGTGCCCAATCAGCCTGAGCCTGAAGGATTCCTCCAGCATCCTTTCACCTGTCCTGGTTAGGGAGGAGAGAGATCAGCTGAGGAGCATGCGGGCTGTGGGGAGCGGAGAAAGAAGAGACTGCAGGAGGGAGGGGGCCCCTGGATGGGGGGGATATTCAGGAATGGAGCAGGAGGTGGGACTGGGGACAGATGATCTACCTGCATGCTGCACAGGTAAATGCTCGACACATGTGCTCAGGAATGACTGCTATCAGCCTCAATTTGCACAGCCACAGAACACCCTCTCAGACTGGGGTCTGGGCACATGTCCTGGTTGCTCATGCAACATACGTGTATCGGGTACCTTCTAAGTGCTGGGGACACAGTGTCAAACTAGACAGAAAGAGTCCCTGTCCCCAAGGAGCCTCTGTTCCAATGGGTGGCCAGGGACATCACATACGGAAATATACAGTAACCATGGCATGGCGGGGCAGGAATGGACTGAATGAACGGAACATACCCATAAGCACTAAAAGGAAATATTTTCGTAATCTTGAGTAGGGAAGCCCTTCCCCAGCAAGTTGCAAAACCCAGAAGCCATGAAGGGAAAGACTGATTAATTTAAATATGTGAGCATTAAGTCTTGAGGAGCAAGAAGGCTTTGGGCAGGAGAAGAGGGAAGGGAGAAAGAAATGACCAGGACCCCAGTCAGATGGTGGCCCCGGGCCCACGAGGCCTGGACTGTGGGTAGATGGGGGGTGGACCTGCACACACCTCCTCCCATCACCCCGTGCCCACTCCATTCCTGCCCCTGCCCAGGCCTGAGAGTGGCTCAGGGACAGTAGCCGAGGCCTCCCAGCCCTTCCTTTCTCAGCTCCACGGCCCCAGTCTGGGAACTCTGGGCCTGGCTGCCCCTGTCCCGGCAGGTCCCCTGTTCAGCAGCTGTTTCCTCTGCCTTTGTTCCTGCCCTTGGACATGACCTTCAGAGGAGGTAGAACTGGGCACTCGGGCCCTGAGGAAGGCACCTGTCCCTGCCCTATCCAGGTCTGCTGAGAACACCATCTCTTCCTCTCCCCGGCCGCATTCCCAGGCCCCCAGCCCTGCCCGGGCCATGCCAGAGTTCCTCCCGAAGACGGTCAGGCCTGAGGGAGTCCGAGGGCTGTTGCCCTCCCCCTCCCCAGAGCTGCCACCTCCCTCGCAGACACGCTGGGCGGCCTGGGTGCCATGGCTTGGGTGTCCTTCCAGGACCTGCCCAGGGCCTTCCACAGCCTTGGCAGCCTGCTCACCTGTGGCCACCCAGCAGGACAGGAAGCCCTCAGAGCCTCCGTGGCCTGGGGAGCCAGCCTGTGACGTGGACAGGGAACCTGGGCCCAGCAAGGCCATGCAAGGGAGAAAGAAGCTTCCTGCACCCCAGGGATACCAAACCCTGCTGCCCCAGACCAGCTGGCAGCCGCCACGCCAGGCCTCCCCTGCAGCCCCAGGTGGAGGAGGGAGTCTCTGGGGGAAGCAGGAAGATCAAAGGAGAAGACGTCCATAAATCAGCGGCAGGAGCCTCCCTCTCTGCTCTCCACGCACCAGGGAGCCTTCCCAGAGCAGCTCAGATGTGGTTCAAGGACCCTGGAAGATCCCAGCCCAACAGAGCTCCCTCCGGGCACGGCCCAGCCCCTCTGCCAGGAAGGAGGGTGGGCAGGGCAGGGGGGCCTGCCACCAGACTGGGGCTCTCGCCACACGGGTCTGACCTCCCCCTCCCACCCTGACAACGCACACACATGCAGGCCCATGCTGCACACACACCACAGAGCAAGGAGCCGGCCACCCCACACAGCCCTGTGGGTGTGAAGGCCGGCGTCCCTGCCCAAACCAAAGCCTTGTGCTCCGAGGGATGGTCCCGCCACACCTCTCACCAGCATTTGTGCTAGTGCAATCGGACAGAAATGAACACCCAGGGCCCTGCTGAAGGGAGAATGGGGGACGCCAGAGGCTACGCTGGCCGGCCACAGTCCTCATGCCCCCGGGCAGCCGTTCCTGGACGTGTGGGTCAGTCTTCACACATCAGCTCCTCCAAGGCATGGAATCAGTTCCAGTGCCAGCTTCACCCTGCCCTTGTGGCCTTGGGCAAGTCACTCAACCTCTCTGAGCCTCAGCCTCCTCCTTAACCAGCTGTAGAGGAGCCAGGCACATAGTAAACACCAGTCTCCTAAACCCCACCCAGAGGGAGACGCAGAATCGTCCAAAAGGGCTCCTGCCACGTCTCGTCTCGGGGTTAGTAAGAACAATAACAGGGACCGCGTCTGCGTCTAGGTTCTGCACGCGTACACACGCACCTTCTTGTTCAATTCCCACGACTGCCCTGCCAGGGAGATGCTGCTATCATCTCCACCTCACAGGGGGGCTCAGAGCGGTTAAGGACTTGGCCAAGGTCACACCAAGGTGCAAAGCCAGGTCTGTCTGACAGCAACACCCAAGTGCCCTTAACGCCCGGCACCACCCCCTCAGCTCACTCCTCTGCCAGGGCTGTGAGGGGAGGGGCGCTGGCCCTTTGGCCAACTGGCGGGGCGGGGGGCACACACAAGAAGCAACACTCCCAGGCAAATGCACAGTGTGGCTCCGCGGGACTTTAACTGCTCCCTGAATGCTGAGGGCTCCTAAGTTTATATCTCCAGCTGCAGGCTTGGGTTAGCAAATCCCCTGACATCCAACAGTGACATCAAACTCAACGTGTCTCTACCTCCTACCTCGTACCTTCCCTGCCCTGCCCTCTCTTCCCTCTCCACGCCACCCCCACCTCGCAATGGATTCTTGTGACAGCCTCCTCACTTCTCCAGGCCCCACTTACCCCCAAAAGATCCTGCTCAAAGTCTGCAACGCCTCCCCCGCCTACTGCCACTCAGACCAAAAACCCAGGCCCCCCACGTGCCCCACAGGGCTCTATGCGTCCCAGGGGCTTTGCTGACTCCTCTCCTCCCAGTGTCCCCTCGTTCACTCCACCCCAGCCATACCGGCCTCCTTGCCGTCCCTAGAACACGCTAAGTGCGCCCATCTCAGGGCCTTGGCACTTGCTGTGCCCTGGGACACCCTCCCCAGATTGTCACGTCTCCTGCCTCTTGTCCTTCAGGTCTCTGCTCAGTCTTCTCAGTGGCTCCCCGACAGGCCACGGAGCGGAGAGTCGCCCTCCCAGCCTGGCAGTCCCTTTTCCCCCAGCCTGCTTCGTTTTGTCCCCTAGCACTTGTCACCACGTGGCATAGTACCACGTGGCTTGTCTGTTCAGTGTCTGTCTCACCCCAGGAGGACACGTGCTCCTGCGGGAGCAGCACCTCTGCCTTTCCATCTCCCAGGCCTGTGACAGTGCCTGGCACGTGGCAGACCCTCAGTAAATGTTTTCTGAATGAATGAAGGAATGTTGACATAGTGGCGGCCGAGGGTTAGGAAAGCAGGGCGGGCAGAGGAAGGGGAAAGGGAGATGCATAGGAACAGACGTGAAATAGACACACAGACACGTATGTGTGCAGGACACAGAGGTGGACACACACACACACACACACACACACGCCCAAGCCCATGCACAGGCATCTGCACGGTAACCGCGGGTGAGGGCAACAGGCAAAGACAAATGCAGCCCGCTCTCCTCTCCTAACACACAGACACAAACCCCCACATACACGCACACACAAACCATCCCCCGATGCACCTGTGCGTGCCCGATCACCCTGCACACGCTGCACGGAGCCCTTTCCCAGCTCCCCCCGGCCCCGCCCCCCACTCCACACCCCTCCCAGGCAGGGGCGGGGCTTTTCCAGGTGACCTCACTGAGCCGGGAGTTAAACTCCACCAGCTCCTTTTCAAAGCTGATTTGGCTCCGAGTCTCCCTTGTAATCTGCTCCGGGATCAGTGCTCGCTGGGGCACTGGCCCTGGCCTGAGGTCAGGACCTCTCACCTTCTCCCAGGAAGTCCCACTGAGTCCTCCCCACC
This sequence comes from Lemur catta, assembly GCF_020740605.2. Classification (NCBI taxonomy): domain Eukaryota; kingdom Metazoa; phylum Chordata; class Mammalia; order Primates; family Lemuridae; genus Lemur; species Lemur catta. The sequence goes on from NC_059130.1 coordinate 111,272,303, forward strand.
CCCGTCCCCCACTCAGCTGCTTCCCCCTGCACCAGTATAACCTGCTGAGCCGAATTCTTGCTGGGTATTTTCAAACAATTCCAGTTATTTGGGGGGAGGGGTGGTGCTGTGACTCCCAGGAGAGGTGGGGGTGGGGGCCAGGGAGCAGAGGGGATGCCCCTCAGGGCGGGGCAGCCTCCGAGTTGCTTGTGCTGCCACTGAGAGCCCCAGGCCCACCCTGACTCCAGCCTCAGTCCCCTCCACACCTCTGCCCTCAATTCCCCAGTTAGAAAACTCCTCCACACCCTCCGGGGCCTCAGGCACCTCCTGGCGGGGCTGTCACTGCCCTCTGCCTGTCCTCATCTCTCTGTGTTGTCCTTGTCTCCCTCTGTCCCTAGAGGAAGCTGCCATGGCCAGGAGGGAGCCAGGCGCAGCCCTCAGGGTTGAGGGACAGATGCCTGTGGCTCCTTGCGCACATCTTTACTCTGTCACCAGCAACACGGTCACCAGCACCATCCCTGAGACCATCACCCTCACCAACACAGCCTTCCCCCGGGGTTGCTCCGGCACCACCTGTCGTCAGCACCACCGTCTTCCCCGTCACCCACACAACTCCGGCGTCATCGTGTGCCGGCATGCCCACTCACGCACGCACACACGCACGCACACAGGACTGTGTCCTCCTCCAAGGCATAACTGTGTCTGTCCTCTCTACATCCCCAGCCCCCAGCAGAGAACCTGGCATGTTCTAGACGCTCCATGCTGTGGACTGAGGAAGGAAGGGCGCTGTGGAAGCGGGTGAGGGGGCCCCCATGACCTGGTGCCCCTCCCTCCAGCTTGGGAGCCAAGAGAGGAGGACGGAATAGAACAGGGCCTGAGGTCTAAGACGGTCCCAGTGTCCCCCCTACGCCACTGCCCCTGCCCTGACTGCCAGGACCAGCAGGGCTGCCAAGGGAATAATTTCTGTCTGCGTCCCCAAGTTCTTCTCCAGAAACTGGGCTGAGCCTCCAGCTTGAATTCCCAGGCCCCACAGAGTACGTCAGAAAGCGCGAGACACACTGCGAATGCGGACAGTGGAGCCCCCAGCCTCAGTTTCCTGGTTTGTAAAACGGGGATCACAGGCCCTGCCTTTCAGGGCTGCTGGAAACGTGAAGTGAGAGATAGCAGCGGGAGGTGGCCCACTCAGGGGCTGGCATCTAGCGGGGGCATTCCCTGGTCCTCGTCCCCGGCACTGCGTGGGGTCGGGTGCTGGTGCTGCTCTCGGGTCGGGGCTCCGGAGGCGGAGACACCGAATGTGACATTGTGTTGTGTCACTCTTGCCCTGAACTCGTCTCCTAGGCCATCTCGTTAGCTCCTCACACCGGCCCGTGAGGAAGAGGGTGCAGCCCCATTTACACACAAGCCAACGGTGATTTGCTTGGGGTCACCCAGCCAAGAACAAGGACCCCAAGGCTCCCATGGCACCCACAGCAGGCCAGGGGGCTCTAAGGAGTGTTGTGAAGCCCTGGCACTGCCACCCACCTGGGACAGCAGAGTGCCAGCGCCCAAAAGCATCCAGCCAGGCTGCACCCTAGGAAAGGAGTCTGCGCGGACTCCAGGGGGGTGAGCCCAAGCGGCCTGGGGAAGTTCTTCTCACAGTCTAATCTCAGTCAGGACTTGGGCAACTGTGTAGTTCGGGGCCCATCCCTGCTGTGCCCACCCCCACGCTCATCAGGGAGACAGGAGATCTGTGGCCCTCACCAGACCCGGCCCCCTGGACCACTTCCTCAAGGAGATTAAAGGGGCTGGGTCTCTACCACGCCTGTCTATCCCACCCCAGTTCAGGAGCAGCTTCCTGTCTGCAGGGATGGGTGCTGTTTCCATGGTGACAGCAGGAGGTCCCCCCTCCAGGTGGCTGATACCAGGCGCAGCCCCTCCCTGGGCCTGCCCCCATCACTGCAGCCGGCTCCTCCAGCCGCTGGGCTGGCAGGACCATCTGGTCTGTGATCAAAGGGGCCGCCAGCCGGTGCTGCCCAGGGGCCAGGGCAAGGCACCCCTTATCTCTCCCAGGCCCAGGGAACTTTCCAGACTCAGGGCACCAGGAGCCCAGTGGGGCAGGAGGGAGAGGCCAGTGGGTGTGGGAAAAGACCAAGGGGTCCCTGGGAGTGGCAGGAGGGACTTGAAACTCAGAGACTGAGACAGGGACAGGCAGGAGCGGTCAGTGTTTCGTCCTTGGGGTTCTTGATCCCCATGTCCCCCTCCTCCCACCCTGGCCCCAGCCTGCCCTGTGACCCGGGGCACAGCACTGCACTTCTCCCAGCCTTGGCCTCCTCTCCTGCTGAGTGGGAACCATAGCAACCATTGTGAAGATCCGAATGTGCTAGGCCCATAGGACATCAGTAGGGATTTGGTTCTAATAACCAAAATATCAGTCACCATTTATGGAGGACAAGCCCTGAGAGTGCATCGCCCTCATCCAGTGCACAGGGCAGCCTGGGACGTGGGCCTCACTGTCATCCACACCTCACAAAACACTGACGTTCAAAGAGGTGAGGAAATTGTCCCAGCAGCACCGCTTATAAGTGGCCAGTTCGTGTTAGCTGCTAATAGTGCTGTTTTCCTTCGGTTATTTTTGGCTGAACTCATAGCAGGCCCCGACAGGTCCCGGACCTCCATCCTCGTCCCACACTCCATTCTGCAAGCCGGCAGCACAATCTTCATCCACTGGTTCATTTTTCCATTCACGTAATAATAATCATTATGAATAACAATAATTAGTGACCAATATTTATGAGCCCTTGACAATAGCTAGCACGTGCTGAGCTAAGTGCTCTGTAACCTTTGTGACAACCCTGTGAGGTCAGAACTGTGATTACGAGTAAGGAAACTGAGGCCCAGAGAGGGGCAGAGTTCCCCCAGGGTCACACAGCAAGCTGGTGTCAGAGCTGAGGCCTCCTCTCCATGGCACAAGGGCACAGTGGGAGTCATGGGAGGGCCCCAGGAGGACCGACAGCGCCGACCCCAGCCCCAGCCCAGGGCAGAGCCAAGGAGGCGGGAGAAGGCAGGCATGGTACAATCAGGAGGCCAAGCTGAGTCCTGGACAGGACCGTGTGTGGAGGTGGGGAGAGGAGAGAGCCAAGTCCCCCCACCTCCTGCCCTTCCGCCCCTGCCCCTGCCCAGCAGCCAGACTCCCAGAAGGCACTGCTACTGCCTCCACCACCCCTCCACCTGCGGGAAAGCCCTGGGGGAGGTGCCCAAGGGGGGAGGGGCTCCAGTTAGAAGAAGTCCCACGCTGCACATGCCCCAGCCTACCTGTCCTGGCCCAGCTGAAATGTCCCTCCCCATCCCCATGACCCATCCTCTGCAGGTGGCCAAGCAGATGCTTTTAGATTCCAAGCCTGGCCACGCCCTCCCCTGCTCACAGCTCTCTGTTACGGCTCCCCAAAGTCCCTCAGCCTGGCACTCGAGGCTCTTCAGGATCCGGCCCCATTTCTCACGACCTGCTGCACACCAGCACGCACACGCACACACCAGCGTGCACACTCCATGCTCCAATCGCGTGAATTTCTGTTTCTGGAACATACTTCACTCTGTCTCACCTCCTGGTCTTCGCCCTGGCTCCGCTCCCTGCCTGGACCAGCCCACCCACTTACAGTTTGTGTTAGGCTGGAACGGGGCTCCCAGAGCACAAGGACAACGTCTTTGCGGCTGTAGGCAGAGTGCAGAGCCTCAGACAGAGGAGGCTTTGGGTCCGTAAACAATGCAGGCCTTGATTAATAATGAAGAACTGCTCAGACTCTTCTTCCTGGAAATTTAACAGAGCCTAAGAGACGATAATCAAGACCCTATATTTTTTTCCAGAGTCTCTCCAGATGAAACAACCCCCGTTCCTTTAGCATTTCCATATTTTAACTGCGAGAACCCTGAGCTTCCAGTAGGGGAATAAATGGATAAGTGAGTGAATAAATGATGGCGTGAATTCAAGAGAGAGTGAGTCAGTGAGCGAATGAGTTAGTGAGCAAACGAGTTAAAGAGTTAGAATACGAATCAGAGATTTGTGGAAAGAACGAAGTAAACGACGTGTGAGCAGAGAGATGGAGTGAGTGGCTGGAAAGGGAGGGAGGCAGGGAGGGGAGACAAACTGTCCTGGTGGAGGGGCACCGCCGCAGGGTCAAGTGCGTGAGAGGGTAGGTCAGTGCGCTCCAATCCACAAGTTTCTGGGAGACCCCCAACCCCCACCCTAGTTCTATGAGGTTGGCAAACTATGGCTCAGGGTCCAAACTGCCCCACCGCCTGTTTGTAAATAAAGTTTTATTGGGACACAGCAACATTCATTCATTTATATATTGTCTATGGTGACTTACTACAGTGTCAGAGATGGTCGTCACGACAGAGACAGCACGACCTGTAAAGTCTGAAATATTTACTCTCTGGCCCTTCCCAGAAAACGTTTGCTTGTCTGTCTAGCAGAGCCTGGTGCCTGGGACCCTCCCGATGCCGGCTGGAATCCCCCCGACTTCCAAAGTGACAAGAGTGCACCTCTGCCGCCGGGTCCTCACCACCCCCCTGGCAGCCCCTCGTCCCCAGGGCAGCCCAGGCCACCAAGTGCTCTTCCTTCTGCTCAGGGGACATGTCCCGCCCGGCCCACGGGTGTTTACCCTGACCTCTGCCCCGCGTCCCGCTCTCCACCCACCAGGACCGCGCAGCCCGGCTGGACGCCGCTCTCAACCGGGGAGGCAAGTGAGTCACCAGGACCAGAGCGGGGACATCTGCTGGGCTCCAGTTCTCAGCTAATCTCCCCGGTTCCGAGCGAGGGGCCCACGCCACCCCTGCTGCCTCTTGTTTGCATTCGGGCCAGCGTGGAAGCCAGCCGGCTCGAGAGGAGATCGCTCACCCGGGACTGTGGAGTGTTTATTTCAACTTTGGTTTTGTCTTCGCCTCCGGGATGATTTCCCAAAAGAGCCGGGGAGCGAGAGGCGCTCTGATGCCGGCTAGGCCTGGGCCTGGGAGCGCTGTTCTCCTTTGACCCCCATGCTGATCCCTGCGCCCACTTCACAGGCCAACGTACCCAGGTTGCCCACTTACTGGTCCAGAGTTCCTGCCACCCTGCTGCCTTTCTCATTCTGGAACCTTCTAGAATCATTCAAGAACCACACAGAGCCCTTGTGGGCTGCTTTGGGCCCATTTTCACTGTGTTGCTCTGATGCCTGGCTGGTCCACGGGGGCGGCTAGCACGGGTGGAGACCAAACACGGGTTCCCTGGGTGGCCGTGGTTTCTGCCAAGGCAGGAGGCAACGGCTGTGCCCTCGCAGATGTCCCCAGGCCCCTCCCTGGGGTAAACACACAGGGCAGCCCCATTTCACAGATGGGAAGACGGACAGCTCTGGACACGGGAGGTCTGGGGTCTGGAAGGCTTAATTCCCCACAGATTCCAAGTCATTTTTGGTTTTGTTTTTTGTTTTCTCTGTTCATTGTGCCCATTGCCCCAGTAACTAACCGCGACTCCATGGAAAGGGCCCACAGACTTGGGGCGGAAGAGAAGGTAGAGAGGCAAATAAATGAGGCCAGCCCAGCACTTACAAACACGGTTCTAGGATCAGATTGGCCGGGTTCAAGGCCAACACTACCACCTGTTAGCACAGCCCCACCGTCCTCATCTGTCAAGCGGGGCTGCTAATGCCAAGCTCATGGCTTTCTGAGGATGAAATGAGGTCATGTGTGTCAAACGCCTGGCCCAGGGTCTGGCCCAGGCCAGCAGACGCCCCTCCTTCCTCCGGACGCAGAGGGTCTCTTACCACTCGCTGTTTGAACCCAGAGCTTGATCCTGAGCCCAGCGCAATGTCACTTCTAATCCCTGTGGGGTAAACCCATGCACCATCCCCAGTCCAGCCCGGTGAGGCCCGGGAGGGGCCGTGCCGCGTGGGAGCATCCCTGGCCCGCGGCTGCCCCTGTGGCGTCACCTGTGCACATTAATGAAAAACTCACGGCGGAGCAGAGCCAGGCCAGACCAGGAAATTGCAAAGTCGCGGGTGCCTTACCTCAGCCCCGCCGCACACTCTCTGCTTTTATAGCTCCACGTGTAATAACATAAAAGCATAATTTATTAAAGTATCACTTTAAGTGGGGATGGCAGGAGGGGGTCCGTGCCCGGGGGGCTGTGAGTGCCATATTGACCGGAGATGCCAAGGGAGGGGGGAAGGGCAGAGCCTCAGTGCTCACCCGCCCACTGTCACAGCACAGCCGCTGGGAGGGCAGAGAAGCGTCCAGGAGCAACGAGAAGTCACGAGAAACCCCGGTGCAAAGGCGGCAGAGCCAAGGGCTGGGTTTGAATTCTGGCTGTGTGACCTTGGGTGGGTCAGGTGCCCTCTCTGAGCTGCAGTTTCCTCATCTGTAGGTGGGAGGGATCCCCGAGAGGTCCTGAGCCCCTTGTTATCCGCTCTCCCGCCAGGCCTGTTCCTCCCAGAGCAAGAGAGACTTCCAGGCACTGAGCCGTGCCAGGAAATGGCCCCGGGATCGCCTCATTAAACACGAAGGGGTATTTACACTGGGAGAAACAAATATTTATCTCTGGACTGAGAAGGAGGAAGGTCTTTGGAACCCCAGTCTGGCTCAGCCCTGCTTGGTGGCGGGGGAGGAGGAGAGGGCGGGAGGAGGGTGCAGTCCCCGAGAGGACGGGGCAAGGCTGAGGGTCAGGCAAGCCTGGGTTCAAACCCCAGCCCTGCCACTGCCCAGCGTGGGGTCCTCGTGCCCCCGTGCCTCTGTGTCCTTCCCAGAAACACGGCCCTAAGAGCACCTCAACCTCTCCGGGTGGAGGAAGAGTCAAGGAGGTGACGCATGCCTAGAACAGGGTGGGAGCTCAGTCACTTCCGACTCTGTGCCAGGCACTGAGCACGCTCTTGAGATCTTGTGGGAAGAAAGCAAAAGCTGCAGGTATTTTTATTAGGAAGATCGGGGTGGAGGAGGAGGTGTCACATGGAAGCTGTGACCATCCAAGGAGCCGGCAGCAGCAGGGCTCCGGGACACTCAGGACGCTGCCCGCAGAGAGCCACGCTGCATCAGTAAACAGGTGCTGACTGACAAGACGTGGCTGTCCCCTCCCCGCTTTCTCTGGCCCACCCAGCTAAAGGGAATAATGCACGGGCCACCTCACAGGGACAGCATGCAAAATGTCTGAACCCAAATTCAAGGGCCTCAGTCGACCAAGGCATTCTATGGTGTTTCCTGCACGGAGTGTGGGCACTGAAATGGGAGCATTTCTGGAGTCCAGCCAGTTCTCTCCACCTGCACCACCACCACCTGGTCCAGGCCACTGTCCTCTCCTGTCTGGACTATGCCGGTGGCCTCCTGGCTGGCCCCTTCCGCCCTTGCCCACCACAGTCTTCGCACAGCAGCCGGTGTGTTCTTGTACCTTGGAAGTGGTTGGGGGTGGCCGAGAGGAACCCCGTGAAATGGACAGAAAGCAGGAGAAGAGGTGGCTGGATGTGGGAAGAACTTCCTGACCTCATGGAAGAGGCATCCTCACTGCACCCTCAGGAGAAGCCGCAGAGGCCCGAGCCTCGGTGCTGCCGTGAGGGGCTTATTTAGCCTCTCGGTAGGGCAAAGGCCCAGCGGGGGCCCAGAAGACCCCAGAGAGTTGCAGACACCAGCACATCAGCAGGCTCAGGATGTGGCCAGACCAGACTGGCTGGACAGGAGCGAAGGCCTTGCCCGCAGCTCTGGGTCAGAGCAGCCGCCCAGCCTGCCAGACCTCATTTACCCAACTCTGCAGCTGCTGAGTTCCACGTTGGTCGAAGTGACTCTGGAGCTTTCCTTCCGTGAGCTCCTGGGCCCTCTGAGAACTTGAAAGTGACATTCCTCAGCCCAGCTAAGGGCGGACAGGGCCCCAGCCAGAGGAGAGAGTGAAGGGAAGGGTAGCTGGGGACAGGCTGGGGGAGATGGCTCAGGGTCCCAGCAGGAAACAGACTCACAGGAAGGGGATCTGCAGTGGTGTGGGTGGGGCTAAGGGAAACCAAGGAGCAACGGTGCGGTTGCCGCACCCAGGGGCTGGTGACAGTGGGGAGCTGCAACCACCTCCAAGCCTGGAGGCCGAGGGGAGGGAGCAGTCACTAGAACCCTGAGAGGGGCTACAGCGAGAACTGCAGAGGGATGGAGCTGGCCCACGCGACTCAGCAGAGAAGTAGCAGGAAAATAAATCCCACGACCCCTTCAGCCATGGCCCTCCCCCTGGCCCGAGCCAACCAGAAGCCAGAGAGCAAAGGCCCAGGTGACGAGGTCTGCCCAGAGCAGGTCAGGGAAGGGGCGGAGGGAGGGAGTCTCGGGGGGTGAGCAGCTCTCACAGGCCCTGGGGTCTTCCTTCTGCAGGGTAGAGTTTGAGCAGGGCCTACTGTGAGTTTCATGTTTCTACCTTGGCCTTGACCTAAAGTTCCAGGCCTCCCAAAGACCCCTGGCAGCATGCAGCTTTGTTCTCTGGGGGCATAAGTACAGGAGCAGGTAGAAGGCACAGGCCGTCAGGGAGCAAGACCCTTTACCAGCCCTGCCTTTGCTCAACTTGTGCCTCTCCTGGGCTTGCCTAACCTCTCTGCTCCTGCAGACTAGGGCCAGCTCCACGCCACTCACTCTTTGTGGATGATGACGGCTGTCTACTGAACCAGAAATAGGTGCCAGGATCTAAGCTTCAGGTTAAGATCACCTGAAGTCAGTCAGACGTGGGTTCAAATCCCAGCTCTGCCCTTCCAAACCGTGTAAGTCCAGGCAGGTGACCTCCCTTCCTGGGCCTGCATGTCCTTATCTGACACAGCCCCGCCTCCCTGCGGGGTGAGTACGAGTAATAACGTGGGCCTGAGCGCCGGCATCGTGTGTGCAATGCAGGAGGTGCTCCCAACTCGACCGTTTCTACCATACTCACCTTCTTCACAAGGAAGAAACTGAGGCTCAGAGAGGGCCCGTGACATACCCAGGGCACACAGGTCAAGGGACCAAGCTGGGATCCCAACCCTGGTGTCACCAAGAAGCCAGCCCTCTTGTCGCTGTAGCAGCTTCTGCCTTCTGCAAGAAGCCTCCCTAGGTCGTCCGAGTAAGAAGAAATCCCGCATCTTGGGTGCGACTCCTATAATTAGGATAACGCTAGCACACGTACGGTGCACGGAGTAGCACGCCAGGCACGGGCACTCACACGCATTTAGTCCTCAGAACAACTCTGTTCGGTCATTTCCGTTGTCAGTCCCACTGATGAGACATCTGGGGCACAGGGAGGTTAAGTCACATAGCCACAGAGGTCAGCGTTTGAACCCAGGCAGCCGGGCTCTGGAGTCTTTGTCCTTGGCCCCTGCCCAGCGCTGCCTCCCTTCCAGGGTGGCTCTGACATGCCCACCTCCCGCTAGTCGGAAGGAAGCCGCCTGAGGCCAGGGCTGCCTGAGCACCACCTGTCCTCCTCCAAGCTCAAGTGCAGGCCTCTCCTGGACAGGGCTGGGGAAGACCCGTCTGTCGGGAAAGCCCATGGTGAAGGGGGTGAGTGGTGAGAAAGGCCAGAGTCTGGGTCAACTCCACCCCGGCAACCCTGCCCCCCACCCCATCAGACCCACCGCCTCTTGCCCAGTTGAGGTCTAGCCTGCTTGGTGGCCTGGGGCCCCAGCAACCCCTCCACCTCCCCGCAGAAGCCAGGTTCTCCGTCTGAACTCAGATCTGCCCCCGCCCCTCCCTCTACCCGCCAGCTCCCACAGGGGCAAACCAGGGTCCCTAGGCGGGCAGTGCGCACAGCGTGGTCCGGCCCCGTCTGCTTCTCCAGTGCTCAGCCCAACACAAACAGCACCCCTTACACGCTGCCCTACTGTTCTAGAAGCAGCTCCAGCTCAGGGACGGTTCTATCATCCAACCACAACCCCCCGCTGGCCAGACCCAGTGCTTCGCCCACAGCAAGGGCTGGGCAATGGTCACTTACATCGGAGCCACTGGCCTGGGAGAGCAGAATTTGGGTCCCAACCTGCTGCCACTAATTGCTCAGACACTGCCCTCCCCACCCGGAGCCCCCAGCTCCCCGTATGCTCAGGAAGGGCACGGGCAGCGCTCCCTGTTGGGAGCTCGTGGGCGCAGATGCCATGCAAGTGTCTCCTCTCTCTCCTGCACATGCACGCACGCGCTCACGCCCAGGGCCAGCCTCTCCTCAGGACACCGAGCTTCTCCGTGGATTGAATTACCAACATTTCAACAGTGGGAGGAAGGGAGGTGGGGCCAGGGAAGGAGCTGTGAATTCCGCGCACCGAGCCTGTCCCCACAAGGCCTGCCCCGAATGCCATGGCGTGTCTGTGCCCATCTGCCTCTGGGCAGGGTGCGGGGTGGGGGTGGAGGAACAGGCAGGGAGGGGAGGCCAAAGAAGAGACACCCGAGGGCTCACGCAGACTCACACACACTCTTTCCTCACGGACTAACGCATTCACACGTGTGCACATGCTTAAGCATGCATGTTCTACCCCCACACACTGACACACACATGCACTACTCTTCTTTATTCATTCAACAAACATTCATTGAGCCCGTCTGCTGTAATGGCCTTGCTCTCCGTCTCTCTCTCACGTGAATCAGCCACACGTCTGGTCCCATTCTCACACTCTGGTCCCATTCTCACACTCGTGCCCGCGAAGCCGCTGCACAGACTCACACCCCCAGGCTCAAGCTGCAGCCTCCTCCCACGGCCCGGGGGGGCCCCAGCGATGTGTTCACACCATGGTCAAAGCCAAGAAAAGGAAAGGAAGTCAGTAGTATCGAGGTGTGCCAGGGAGTTAATTAATGAAAATAGCGTGGTATTTTTCTGGATTTGGTAATGTTTGCAGCATTTGTCAGCTTAACATTGTGTAATTTGTTGTGATTTCTTTTCTCATTTTAAAGACTCTTTAATTTTTGTAATTTTCATCAAGAACGATCCCAAAATTGAAGACATTTCGGGGCTCAGCAAGCCTGACCCGCCCCCCCTTCAGAACATTGAACTATTCAGTCAGTCACACCCACCCTGTCTCACACTCACACCCATTCACACCCCCACACGTTCTTATAAACCAAAGACAGTGTCACCCACGGCCCTGGGCACACACAGCTTGCCTGCCACCTCCACCCACCTGGCCTCAGGGCAGACCGCACCCCTCCTCCCAGGCTCCTGCCCTGTGACTGCAGACACTGGCAACCCCTGCCCTACGACCAGCCCCCGAAACCCACACCGCTGCTCATCACAGACGCCAGCCACTCCGACAGAATGGGACCCGAAAGCCACACACCCTGACTCTACCCCACCGTGGACCCCCACCCCTCCCCCGTGCTACATGCCCACCACCACCTCAGCAGGTAACTGCCAGAACACACAGAACATTCTGGAATTTCTCTGGAGACCTTCTCATCGCCCAAAGGTGTCTAATATGGATAAGAAGATATGAGAATTGGAAGTAAACAGCCCTTCCTGGGTTCAAATCCTGACTCTGACGCCTGCTCTGTGCTCACGAGGAAGTGAGCAAACCTCACTGAGCCTCAGTTTCCCCATCTGTAAAATGGGGGTAATCATCTCACTCAGAGGCATGTTGTCAGGATTAATTGTGCAAACAAGCAAGACACAGAGCGAGGACCAGCACACGATAGCGGCCATGACGCCCCTTCTCCCCTACGACTGCGGGGAGGTGGGGCGGGAGCCCTGTCCCCTCTGGACCGGCCCCTCCTCCAGCCCTCAGCCTGGGCCAGCCCCGCCCCCACCCCCGGCGTGGCCTCAGCCACATCACCCTCTCGGCCACCCGAGTGTGGGGATCACCAGCGCACCTGCTTCCAAGGGCTCTAATTTCCTGTAAGTGTAAGAATCAGGTCAGACACGGCCCGCGGCCTGCAGCCCCCCTCCCGACGGAAACCCATAAATAACCCAGCTCAGCCGGCCTGGCCCGGGCACGAGACTTTCTCTCCTCACCCGCCACCGCGCTGGGCCTCGGCACGACCCCGCCAGGCAGGTACAGCCACTGCCACGCACAACAGGGAAACGGAGGAATGTGAAGGAACGTCCCTTAATACACGCCTGCCTTCCCACCTCCCCGCCCAGATAAACGCCTTTCCTGCCTTGGGCCCCCAACTGGCCGATGACCTATGCCTGAGATCCTTCGTTAGTGCCGGGCTCGGCGAACTTTTCCTGCAAAGGCCAGATAGAAAATATTTTAGGACGTGAGGGCCAGACGGTCTCTGTCCATGTAGCCACAGACAGCACGAAAACTTTTTTACAAACACAGGCGACAGGCCCGATTTGCCCCAGCCCTGCACTGGTGCACCCAGGCCCTCCGGCTGTGGGGGCATCGCGGCTGCGGTCCTAGACTGCCAGAGCTCAGCCCTTAGAGTTAAAGACTTCAGCTCAGCCCTGGCCAGGCCCAAAGCGGGGACACAGCCTGTCCGAGTGTCCCCAGCTGGTCAGACTCCTTGTCTACTGCTCTTTCCCTGATATCTTGGGTCTGTCCTCCAAGCATAAGACACGCGGCACCTCTGGCTCCTTTAAAGTCCCCTTGCTGTGTGGTTGAGACGGAGACAGGGCCCTGTCTGTCTCCCACACTGGACTGAAGAGGGGTCCCTGAGCACCAGGATTTGAAACTGGGTCGTCACAGGGCTTCAGCATCAGGCCAAGGACCTACCACAGCCAGAGGCTTAGGGAGAGTACGTGGAATGGGGGACACTGAGCCCCTATTCCAGCCCTAGGCCTGGGGGCTCTGGGACGACTGCTGGTGGTCTGTTGCGGGGTCTGTCCTGCTCACTGGAGAATGTTCAGCAGCAGCCCTGGCCTCCACCCTCTAAACGCCAACACAATAGTGGGTGCACACATGCCACCAGTTGTGACAATCAAAAATGTCTCCAGACATAGCCGACTGTCCCCTGGGAGGCAAAATCACCCCTGGTTGAGAGTCACTGTCCTAAGCCAAGAGCACATCCTATGGGAGCAGGTTCTCTGCTGTCCCTCGTGCTGCCGGGGGGGTAGCTGGGATCCCACACCCACCCCTCCGCAGCCTCAGTCTCCCCGGCCCCGGGATGGGTCGGTGCCCAGAGCAGCTCCTGCTGGAGGGGCCGGTGGGAGGGAAGGGGCGGGGGAAGGAATGCGGCCACAGCTGCAGGGTCCAAAAGTGCTGAGGAGACACCAAGACGTTTCCCTGTGAGTCAGGGCCCAGGAATGTGTCGCCCAGAGTGGCCACGAGCCAGAGCCCCCCACACGCCACCCCCGCCCACCCCCAGGGCATCTGCCTTTTATTAGAACAGAAAGGGCGGCAGGTGCCAGGTCTCCCAGAGCCCGTTAAGGACCCAATAAACTCGGGGGAGGGGCCGCGGTGCAGGAGAAGGACCACGGGCTTCGATGGCGACTGCGGGATCCCCACCCAGCCCTGCCGTGTCCCGGCTGTGCCACCCAGACTGGGCACCTCGGCTCTCTGGCCTGAGTCTCCTTCTTTTTCAAAATATTGTTTTTTAATCTTTATTTGATCAGGGTTTGGTTTTTTCTTTTAATTTTTGCCTGTGATGAAACCAACACGCCACAGCTGGAGTTGTATGCCACAAAGCTACTGCTTCCCCTGAGTGGCCAGGTGAACGGCTGCCTGGGAGGCCTCTACGGGCCTCAGTTTATACATCTATAAAGTGGGGATCACCTTGTGTCTTCCCCACTGGGTTTGGGGGGATCTGAGAGAACGTGGGCCCTTTCTTCGCCCTCCCCTCCACTCTGGTTCCCCATTGGGGGGGCAGCCCCAGCAGGCCCGGCCCCCACGTCACCCCCACCTCCCATCCCCCAGGCTCTGCCGGCAGCTCCTGGAGCCCCCCAGAGCCCACGCCCGCCGCCCTCGGGCCCTGCTCCTCCTCCCGGTCCCGTCTCCAGGGGCTCCCACCTGGACTCTGACTTAGGGCAGCTCCGAAGGCCACACCGCCTCCCGGCAGCCTGTCTGGGCGACGCGTTTCCAACAGGAATCAGGTGCAGAACTGCAAAAGCGTCTCCGTGGACGCCTGCCTCAGCGGGGACGTTGCCCACACGTCCAGGGCCGGACCAGCCTCTGCGCACTCAATCCTCACGCCCCACAGCGCAGCACCGAAGCAGGGGCTGCTCTCCCCAACTTCCAGATGTGGAAACTGAGGCTTGGAGAAGTGGGGTGACATCCTCACAGTTATGCATTTTCCAGTCCCAGGAGGCCTGATCCAGGTTTTTCAAAAGGTTTGTATGAACTTCTCGGAAATGTCACCAGTAGTTCACACGCACTATAGGAACTTCTGATTTTGTATTTTTTATATTAGTCTTTTGGATTGCAAATATTTTTTTTCTAGCTGCATCAAACGCTTTGTGAAGCAAAATCGATTAGAAAAGGAAACCACTTATAGAGAGATGACGGCAAGGACAGACTTGCTCTGGAGACAGTTGACACTGGTGTGGGGACAGCTCCTGCACACACACGACCCTGAAACGACGTGGCCCCAGGACATGTGGGGACTCACCAGCCCCCTCATCACCTCCCGCTTCCAGAGGTCTCAGCACCACTTGAGGAAAGTCACTCGTGTTCCCTGGCTTCATCATCCCCGAGCCTCTGGACCTGGAACTGCCGCTGCAGCCTCCTCCTTACACCCAGCCCGATCGGCCTTTCGTTGCCAGATTTTCCATATTTGTGAGCTCTGGGGCAGAGGGAAAGGCAGCTGTGGCGGGTCTGCACTGAGCCCTGGGGCCCGGGCCTGCCCCTGCGGGAGGCGCTGGGGGTCTCAGGTGCAAGATGCCTCCCCTGGGAAGCCCCTCCTTCCTTCCCCCGGGCCGTGTCCTTCCCGCTGCCCCATCGCTACCCTGGGGATTCCCGTGCCCGCTGGGCTTGCAAAGCATTGCCCACTGTTTACCTCATTTAATCCAGGAGAATCCTTGTCCCCATTTTACAGAGGGAGCAGCAGGGGCTCCAGGAGGAGCCCTGTGTCCAAGACAGGGGACGTGGGGGGGTAGGTGGCTGGGAGCTTCTCCCCGCTGCCCTCACCCCCAGACCTTGCCCTGCTGGATCGAGTCTCACCATCTTCCCAGAAACCCTGGTTCAACGGCTCCGTGAGAGCTTGTGCCCAAGGAAGCTTGTTCCCAGGGCCCAGGCCATGCCAGGAAAGCGGCCAGCATCTGCCCGGGAGGCTGCAAGGGAGGGGCGGGAGCACGGGGTCCTCAGGGGCCTCCTTGTACGCGCTAACCCGCCCGCTCTGCACCCCTGGCAGGCACTGCGGCCAACCGCAGCCCCACAGCAGCTGGGTGGGCGGTGGCGGAAAAGCCGGGGCGGGGTGTGGGGGGCATCGCTGCTCTCCTGGCCTCGGCTCAGGACCAGAACGGGCAGCCTGAGGGGCCCACCTGTGCCCGTCATGGCTCCTGCCGAACCTCCAGCTCTCCCTCCGCGGGTCTCCCGCTCCCACGGGCTGTGCTCGGGGGAGGAAAAACACCCTGCTGGGCCACCCTAGTGGTAACAAACACCTGACACCACTAACCCAGAATGTTTGAATCCGTCTTTTTATTCTTACGAATTCTCCCTTTAATCTCAGAATGTTTGAACCATCCCCTCTGACCCTAGAACTTAGAGCATGAGGATTTTTTCCTTTGTGATCAAGATGATGGAAGCCCTGAGCTAGATAAGATGTGAAGTCTCCCAATGAAACAAATGAGCAAACTGAGGCCCAGAGAGGGAGAGTGACTTGCCCAGGGTCAGTCGCATGGCCAGATGGTGGCAGGGCTGGGACAAGGCCGCCGGTGTGTGGTTCCTCTGTCCATGCCTGTGGCTCGGGCGCCTCCAGCCCTGGGGCGAGGAAGACTTCCTCTGGGACCCGGCCCTGCCTTCCAAGTCTGCCCACCCAGTCCCAGGAGGAGGTCCCCTGCCCCTGCCCTCTGGAAGGGCCCATGAGCCAGGGCTTATGTCCCAAGCCTGCAGCAGGGGCGGGAGTCTCCCCTTCCCCCAGTCAGGGTGCCTGGGCCTCCGGTGCCACCCCCGAAATAGCCTAGCTCTCGGCCCGAAGATCAGGTTGCAGCCTTGCTGTCCAGATGGGGCGCCTGGCAGGGCGGGGAGCGCTTCCCCCCACCTGCTCCCCCCTCACATGTCAGCGCTTGGGCCAAGCCTTAAATCACAGCCTCCCCCTGGAGGATGTGGCCTTTTCTGGAGGCTGTGGGGACAGGAGCGACGGGAGCAGTGCCTGGAGTGGGGGGTTCAGGGAGAAGGGCAGGATTGACTTTAGTGACAGAAGAAATGATGGGGCCCAGAGGGAAGGGTGATTTGAGGGTTCTTTTCCCGCTGTGCACCTGCCATGTGGTCTTGGGAGAGTCATTGTCCTTTCTGAACCTCAGTTTCCCTGTCTATAAAACAGGGAGAGTGTTCCAGCTCATGCAGGAGCTGTGACACAGCAAAAGTCCCCATCCACAAGGAGCCCCCATCTATGGGTCGGCAAATTTGGCCCAGGCAGTGGGGTTCTAGAGCCCGTGTTAGCAGCCGTGCGCTAAGTCCCCGTTGGACGGGGAAGGCAGGAGGAAGGGTTGTGCCATTTTATTTAGGCTGATCCAGGAAGGCCTGAGGATCCAGGCATAGATCTCCACCCTGGACCAGAGGGGTGGGAATTATAGGTGGGACCGGAAGAGCCACACCCCCTCTCCCCACCCTCCCCCGTTCCCCTGAGACCCAGCAGCGCCAGGCCCCTGCAACCCAGAGGAGCCCAGCCAGCTGGGGGCGGAGGGGCCAGGGTCCAAAGGCCTGGACAGCCCAGGGGTCCCAACTCCAGCCCTAAGGCAACGGGAAGTAGCTGGTGTCCCAGCTGGCTTCTCACCTGGGGCCTGTGGAGTGAGCAGGAGGCTGTGGTATGAAGTCCTCAGCCTCGGGGACACCCCTGCATCGTAGGGTTGGGGCCCTCGACCTCCAGGGGTGCTAGTGTCTTTGGTGGGTGGGGGGCTGTGGGGGGCCCACGGTGAGGGGCTCCTTCCTACGAGGGGCCGTGCCCCAGTACTCCAGGGGCTTGAGAGCAGTAATGATACGCCTGACCTTCACCATGACCCCATTTAATCCCCTCGGCACCCTGCAAGGGGGCAGACAGGGACACTGACACTCAGGGACACTGAGTGACTTGCCCAGGACCACACATCCGGGAAACAGTAGAGGTGTGGCTGGCTGAGCCTAAAATTCACGTTTCATTTATTTATTTTTAAAAGATAGGGTCTTGCTCTGTTGTTCAGCCTAGAGTGCAGTGGCCTCATCATAGCTCACGGCAACCTCCAACTCCTGGCCTCAAGCGATCCTCCCCACTTGGCCTCCCAAAGTGCTGGGACTACAGGTGTGCACCACCACTCCCAGCCCCCATGAATTTTATTTTTCAGGGAAAAAAATGAATTCAGTTTTTAAAAATCTTGTACTGGGTTTGTGGCTGTTGTTAAAGTAGTTGCTGTTTTTCATTTGAAGATTTTCTTATTTGCTTTTTCTTTTTTTTTTTTTGAGACACAGTCTCACTCTGTTGCCCAGGCTAGAATGAGTGCCATGGCATCGGCCTAGCTCACAGCAACCTCAAACTCCTGAGCTCAAGCAATCCCTCTGCCTCAGCCTCCCGAGTAGCTGGGACTACAGGCATGCGCCACCATGCCCGGCTAATTTTTTCTATATATATTTTTAGCTGTCCATATAATTTCTTTCTATTTTTAGTAGAGACGGGGTCTCGCTCTTGCTCAGGCTGGTCTCGAACTCCTGAGCTAAAGCAGTCTGCCCTCCTCGGCCTCCCAGAGTGCTAGGATTACAGGCGTGAGCCACCGCGCCCGGCCTATTTGCTTTTTCAAAACACAAAATAGCAAAGGCACCTTGGGACAAATGCCACAGGGACACAGGGACACACAGGATGCGTGAAAGCAAGTTAGTCATCTCTTCCCCACTTCCTGGTATTCACAGCCTGGAGTGTCTCCTTCCAGGCCTTTCTCCAGAAATCGCCCTCCCACCCCTCCGGGTCCACCTGCCTTCTGGATGGTTCTTTCGTTCTTCAGCACAGAAACATTTCCTAAGAGCCCACTGTGCGCCAAGCTCTGTCATGAGCGCCAGGTGGGCTCATGACAAAATCCCAGCTGCCTGGAAGCTGTGAGGACAAACGCACGCTCAGGTACACGCTAGCCCGTCGGCTCCACAAGGACAGGGGATTTGCGTCTGTTCCCTGAGGGGCTCTGAGCTGCTAGAGCAGGATCCCCCGCACAGTAGGTGCCCAGCAAATACTTGCTGAATGGATGAATGATTTGGCTGAGATGCAGAACCCAGAATCTGGAGCCAGTCTAGGGGGAAGTTGATGTTGAACTTGAGGCCCGTGGGCCACCGAGGGTGGGGGCAGGTCAGTCTCCAGCCGTGTTGGGTGTCAGAATCCGTAGCGTGGCAGACGGAGCAGGGAAAAGAGTCGGCTTGGCTGCAAACTCAGCCGCCCCGCCCCCACACCGCCCTTCCCAGGGCGCTGATGGGGGCTCGGAGCACGGCCCCCACCCAGGGAGCCCCTCCGGCCCCAGACTGCCCAGCCCTGCCTCCCTCCCTCTCCTAAGCTGCCCCAACAAAAGCTGCCCTTGTGGGAGCCAGGACCATTGTAATTAAAAAGGAAACATAATAAAGCCCCACTCTGAAGCCAAATCCCCATCCCTCGAGCGGACGCCCAGCCCGCCCCTCAGTGCCCACCGAGGACACACGGCCCCTTTGTGTGCCCCGGGCGACGGCCACTCCTGTCCTGCCCCACCCAGCCACTGTCTCCTGCCCCTCCCTCCCTGCACCCTGCTGGCCCTCAAATCCCGACTGAGAGAGCCCAGCCTCCTCTTTGCTCAGAGAGGCAACTGAGGCCCCAAGCGGCAGAGCATGAACCCCGCACCTGCCCAGAGGGCACCCTCTTTCCTGGGCTCCAAGCCGAAGGGGACTTTGCCACTGAGTATTGCCCACTCATTGAGAGACAGGTAGCCGAGGCCCAGAGAGGTTGGATGTTCCTGAGGCCACACAGCAGGGCAGAGGCAGACCTGGGGCAAACTCCAGGTCTCCTGTCTCAGCACAAAACTCTCTGCATGGAATCACCAGCTTGTCCTGCGCAAGGGATCTGTCACCCCAGGAGGGACCCCGAGGCGTCGGCATCAGGTCTCCAGGAGGCTGTAGAGGCAGCGAGGCCTCCAGCCTTCCTCCTGCGGCTGGAGCGAGGACCCCCGGGGGGTGTAGGAGAACTGCCCCGGGCGTGCAGGGCTGCAGGGCAGGCCTCCCTGCACCCACAGGAGTGGGGACGCCGGCCAGTCCTGCGTCATCCCTTCTGGAATTCCAGAAGCTAAACAGTCCCTCCAAGGCCCCAGCTCAGCGTCTTCTTCCAGACCTGCAACCCCAGTGACTCCAGCCATCCAAGCATCGGACATGGAGGTCAGAGCCACCTGGCTTATCCCAGGGGTCCTCTCCCGCTGTTCTTGGGGCCTCCGCTAGCTTCAGCACTGGCTGAGGTTGTCCTTGGTTCTGCCCACTGCCCCTGGCAGTGGTCCCTTTCCTGCCCCCGCCTGCCTCACTCCAACACCCCACGCACATTATACCCAGGCTAGTGGCTAATCCCCACAGGGGAGACCACAGAGGCGAATGCTCAGAGGCGGGGCTCCGGGAGACACTACCAGCCTTCAAGTGACCAACCACTAGGTCCCCTCCCCAATGGGGCAATGTCCGGCACCATGATGGGATATCTGGGTAACAGTGCTCTGCCACCATGCACATATGTGTGGACATCCAACAGGTACTTGCTTGAGATGCGGGCATCTCCGGGTGTGCAGGGAGGCAGGCCTGTGTCCAGGATAATTGCTTAATTAATAATAGTAAGCAAGAGCTCTGTTTAGTCTCCTTCCTCTGGGGGAAAATATTCTCATTACTCCCATTTTGCAGACAAGGAAACTGCCCAGTGTCACATGGCCAGGGAGTGCTAGAGCTTGGGTTCAAAGTCAGGTCTCTCTGACGCCCCTCTGCAAGGAGGTGTACACAGTGTCTAACACGCACCAGTCCGGTCACATGCTGTGGCATCAGGCCTGCCCTTTGCATGGTTGACCCTTCAGAGCTAAGTGGGGGTACAGAGGTACCACCCACCCACCCCTTCCATTCACATCAGCCAACCCAAGAACCCCCCCTAAAGTGTGTGTGCATGTGTGTGCACATGTGTGTGCATGTGTGTGTTCAGGGTGGTGCTAGGCGGGCCTGGGACGGGAGCCCATTCGTGGTCCGGCCACCTTGGCCAGGAGGATTGAGGAGGAGATGCCCCGGGTGCCCAGGGCAGGGGGCAGCCTGGAGGGGGGCAGCGGGGGCCCCCACACTCCTGTACCCCAGGAGCCAGCCAGGGCGGGCAGGGATTAGGCAGATAATGCCTCTTGTAAGAACAAGGGATTGTTGCAAAGGGGAAACGAGAGTGGGGGGTCAGGGGACCAGTTCAGATTTCTCCCAGGGTGAAAACTGAGCCCCCCGGGAGGAGGCGCCCTGCCTGCCAGGCCCTAATCCCTGTAGTTCTCACCAAAACCCTGAAGAAGAGGCTGTTGACGGGCAGTAGATTCCTGGGATTCATTAATTCAGGATTTGCAGGAAGGGCTGCCCGGTGTCCCTCCCTGCAGGCAGCAACCCGAGCAGGGCAGGTGGGTGCTGGAGGTGGGGACACTCTGGGAGCCACGGGGAAGGGAGGCGGGGCTGGGGTCCTGGGCCACGGAGGCCCCGAGACACCCCCATCCCCTGCTGCTCCGAGCCCCTGGATCCTGGGGGCAGGCCTGGGGGTGAAGGGAGCAGAGACCCCTCCGACGCTTGCCACATCCAAGAGCTGTTTCTATTTCACCAGCTTTTAGCTGCTGAATTTTTTCTCCTTCTCTCTCTGAGGTATAACTTACACACCGCAAAGCCCACAGACCTCACATGTGCAGGTGGGTGAGTTTGGCAGTGTCTGTACCCAGGGGACCACCGTGATCAAGATCAAAAACATATTTGTCACCCCCGAAGTTTCCCTCATACCCCTCCGTGTCAGCGTCCCCATCCTCCCCGATCTGCCTTCTGTCCCCACGAATCAGTCTGCCTCTTCCACGGGTGGAGTCCTGCCGGCCGCTGCGCTGTGCATTCACCCACGCGGTTGTGTGAGATGCCGCGTTTCTGCGGAGGAATCGTCCAAGCAGAGGGTTCCCTGGGGTCTTCCCAGGCCTGGGGTTGGGGGTCCTACGCATTCGATCCTGCGGATTCACTCCCTGGATGTTCTGAAACCCTCCATGTCTTTCCTGTCCCCACCCCAGGCCCAGGTCCTTCCCTCCTCCTGCCCCCACCCCCACCTCCACTCCAGAGCTTTCCAAACGCCTGTCACTCCCCCTCTGGAACCCTCAATGTCTCCCCAGTGCACGTGGAAGAAGGTCTGAGCCTCTCCGTCTGGCATTCTAGGCCCCTCAGGGTCTAGCCCCTCTCCGTCTCTGAAATCTCTTTCATCCCGCTCTGGGATCCACCCACGGGACAGCTCTAGGCAAAGCCACTGCGTTCTTTCTCCCTCTTTCTCTTTTCCCTGCCTCTCCCATGCTGTTCCCTCTGCTGGACGTCTCTCCCTCAGGAGCCGTCTGCGTCCTGCTCAAGCACTGCCCTCCGGGAGCCTGCCTTGCTCTCCCCGCCCCGCCTGGGTCAGGTCCCCTGCCCCGCCCGTTGCCAGGTCCTCTGTGCCAACCCCCCTGGCCTGCACCCCTCCCCCACCCTGACTTCCAGCTTCCAGGGACGGTGTCTGGTTCTGATCTGGATTCCGGGGCCCAAGCCAGGGTTGGCACATAATAAATCTGAGCAAGGTCCTGCCACCGCCTCTCCCCTTACCCTCTTCAGCTCTGGCCTGGCACACACCTGGGCACAGAGAAACTAGACTGGATGGAACTGAATCAGCAATGTAGCACGGCGGCAGAACTGAGACCCAAGGCGGTAGGACGGGCAGGAAGGACGGGGTCACATCAGGTTCTCCAAGAAATGGACAGGGCTGTGTTCAAATCCTGCCCCTGGCTGGCACGGTGGCTCATTCCTGTAATCCCAGCACCTTGGGAGGCTGAGGCAGGAGGAAGGCTTGAGCCCAGGCAGTCAAGATCTGCCCGGGCAACATAGTGAGACCTCACCTCTGCAAAAAATAAGAAAAGTGATCTGGGCATGGTGGTGCACACCTGTAGTCTGGCTACACTGGAGGCCGAGGCAGGAAGATCACTTGAACCCAGGAATTCGAGCTGCAGGGAGCTATGATTATATCGCTGCACTCCAGCCTGGGTGACAGAGCAAGACCTGGTCTCAAAACAAATCCAAAAATATTCCTGCCACAGTAGGAGTTCCTTGTATGACTTGACAGAGTCACTTCAACCCCCTCAGCCTCAGTTTCCCTGTCTATAAACTGAGTGTGCAGATAATATACGCTTTGCTGGTTTTTGTTTTGTGTGCATGGGTGTGTTTGTTTTAGGATACATGGACATTCATTTGTGTAAAAGACCTCGGCATAATATTGCCTCTGATTGTCACTACTAGGGAGGTGAGAAGAGAGAGGACAAGAGGGAAAGGAAGTTAAGTATCCAAATGATGGCAGCTGGGAAAGACAGGGTGTCCCAGCCCCTTAAGACTGGCTGGTCCCACCAGCCCCAGAATCCCAGCCTCGGGCCCTGAGCCCCTGCTGCCCAACTGTCCCCCGACACTGGCCGTCCCACCTCCCAGCTAGACCAGAGGCTAAAATGACCAAGGCAGGCAGGATCAGGTGGGAAGCAGTGCCACCCGAATGTCATCACCAGATGACAAATAAGCCAACGTGCCCCATCCGCACGATGGCCTGTTATGTGGCCATACAAGGAAGTGCTGCCCAGACTACAGCGTGGACGGACCTTGGAGACACTGGGCTGAGAGAAAGAAGCCACTTATGATAGAAAATGTGGTTGCGTTCAGACCATGTGTTATATGATGTCATTCATACGACACGTCCCGAATAGGCCATCCTGCAGGCAGAGCGTGAACTAGCAGTGGCTTCGGCTGGGGGTGGGAGGACAGGAGAAGACTGACACCTGAAGATCCGGGGTTTCTCTCTGTGGGGACGGAAATGCTCTAAAACTGGCGGTGGTGACGGTTGCACTACCTGTGAATATACTAAATGCCATTAAACTATAGAAATAGGTGAATTGTGGGGTATATGAATTATAGCTCAATCGAGATATTTTTAAAAAAATACAGGTGGGAACAGGCGCAGGGCGTAGGCCTCCAGCTGGGGCAGAAAGAGCACAGGCAGCCCAGTCTCTCCCTTGTCCTCCCTCCGGCCGTGCAGGGAGGGTTGTGGTCACACCCATTTCACAGAGCAGCAAGCCGAGGTGCAGAACACGCCGCCTGAGGTCACGCAGCTGGGAAGCTGGGACTTGAAATCCAAGAGACGGGCCCAGCCTGGGCCTGCCCACCGTGCCCCTCCTCGGGCTTCCCCGACACTTCAGGAATGCGAGGCTGGCGTCCCCAGCTGGCACGGGCCGCCCTCCGATAGGCTGCAGGGTAGAGGGAGCGGCCACCGTGCTAGCACCAGCCCCGGGCAGGTCCACACAGGTGTGGGCATCCAGCTCTGCCCCCGCTGCTGCCCAGCCCTGCACCCCAGACCCGGCCGTCCCCACCCTCGGGGCAAGCCCAAGCGTCTGGAAACACCTGCCCCACCTCATGGGAATCACCCTGGGCGCCCGAGATGCCTGGCGCCTCTGGGGTGGCATCTGGGAGTGCAGTGGTGGCCAGGCAGGGGGTAGGGGCCCGAGAGGGTACACAGGCTGCGGGCACTCGCGTGGTATGTGAGCATCAGGTGAGGAGGCCGTGCCAGCTGGGGGTGCAGTGTGTCTGGGGTGTCCCTCCTGGCCGCGAAAAGGCGAGCAGAGTGGGCGTCACGCGTGTGCAAGGGACAAGCCACAGAGTGGGAAACTGTGGGTACCCTGGAGACACACGCGGGGTGTGCTGAGAGGAGGGTAACGGCGGACCAGGAACACGTGGGTACAAGTGTCACCACAGGCATGTGGTGGGAGTGTGCACACTCACTAGTGTCCCCTCTCCTAAATGGCTGTCACCCCCCAGGGCCTGATTTATGTTTCTCTCCCTCTTGACTCCCCATCAGGCCATGAGTGTGCAGAGACAGACACGCCACCCAAAGCCACTTCTTACACACCGTGGAGAGCACTTGCCTCTGAGCCTCAGTTTACATATCTGCACAGTAGGGATAAAAGTGCTCAGGAGGTTGCTGGGCGACATCAACAAGAGTAAATGGCAAAATACAGGTAAAGAATTCAGCGGCGGAATGAGTGACTACGCATGACTGAAGAGCGGACCTGATCGGGGACCCTCCTCCCACCCTGGCCACTCCCCTCCAGCCAAGGCCCAGAAAGTTCCAGGCTCTAGGCAGCTCTGGGAAGTAGGAGACATCTGGGGTCAGGACCCACCCTCCTGGGCGGGCAAGGGCAGGCCCGGGGGAACCAGGGCTCCTGGGGAGTGACGCCCAGAACCCCAGGTGTTCTGCCCCGACAGGGACAGGTGGAGATTGGAGGACAGGGTGTGGGCTCATTACCGACGTGGATTCATTCAGCAAACCCCTTCTAGGCACTAACTCTGTGCCAGGGCCTGTGCCAGGCACTAGGAATGCCAAAATCAACAGGGCTCCCACCCCTGCCCTCAAGGCATCTGGGGATGGATGGGGTTTTAATCCATGCAGTGTGTGCAGTGGTGGAATCACAGAAGCCCAGAAGGAGTGACAGGGAATGACAGGCCCCAGACCCAGCCTGGGGAGTCCAGCAAAGGGTTCTGGAGGAGTAGGGTATGGAGATAAGACAGTGAGCCAGGTGTCCCAGGCTGAGGGAAGGGCTTGAACAAAGGCCTGGTGCTGGGTAAGCGTCCATCTTGGGGTAAGGAATGATGGAGACCATGCTGGAAAAGCCTTCGGCACCAGCAGCAGGTGTGGTGGGTAAGGTTAAGGCCTAAGGTTCAGTCCCAGCTGTGAAGTCCAATATTGTCAACAATTATCGCTCTCACCCAGTTTTGACAGAGGTCTCATGATTTGTGAAGTGCTTTTATATCCAGGATCTTACTTGGTCCTTATTGCAATCCTCCCATGGAAGTGGGATACAAAGGTGACTTACCCCTTTTTACCTTGACCACTAGGAAACTCAAAGGCTAAATTGAGCACTTAACATCCCAGAAACCTCTTCTCTTTCTAAACCTTCTTTTCTCTCTCCTTTCTCTCTTTTACTTTGATTGTGTCCCTGGAAGACTTTTGGTAAGTGAGGATAGGAAGAAGGGGCAAATCAATTGCCACCTGGTGGCATATTTTTCTGGGCTCAGGGAAGGGTATGTGCACGCTCGGGTGTGTGTATGGTGCATATGAGCATGTGTGTACAAGGGTTCACGTGGAATGAACACACATGTAGGGGGCAGCATGTGGGTTCAGCCAGCCGTACAACTGCATGCGTGTGCACCTGTGTGTCGGAAGGCCTGCCCGGAGCCACACATAGGTGAGTGTGCAGGTGTGCAATGGTGACACACAGCCCGACCCAACCAGCCCCTAACCTCCTCATGCTCTCTCCCGCCATCGCTTCCAGCAGACACACTGAGGCCCAGAGCGGGATGTCACCTGCCCCAAATCCCTCAGCAGGGCCAGAATCTGGGTCTCAATCCCTGATTTAGAGACGTGCCGTGGCCCTTCACCTACAGGACTAGCCCTTCCCTGCTGTGTCACCAGCCTTTCTGGGCTCCTGCTGTAAGCTGGCGTCCACGCCCGCAGGGAGCTGCTTAAAGAGCTTGGAGAAGAGGCTTGTTAATGCCGGTCGATTTTAAGCAATGAAAATCTCCCTCCCTCTGTTTCTCCTTTGAAAGGAAACAGCTTCCAGCCCCGTTGGCTGTGAGGAAGGTGTCCATGATCCAGCCACATGGCTTCAGGCCGTGGCCTCGCCTGTCTGTGCCTCAGTTGCCTCCCATGCAGGATGGGAAGGAGAGTGCCCCCTCTGCCCACGGACTCTCCTTCCTGAACCTTCCACAGATGACACTCATTCCATTCTTCCCCCAGCAGTGGAGGGAGCGGTCGTCATGCCCATTTTACAGATGAGGCTGCTGAAGCCCAGGCCACACAGCCCCCACGTCTGGGTGGACACACAGCCCATGTCCTCAGCCACCAGCCCACGCCACCTCTCAGAGTGGAACGTCTCCTGCACACAGCAGGGGCTCCCCAAGGGTCAGACGCCTCTGGGTCCCCCTGCCCTGAACCTAGGAAGGGAGGCATCACCCCCAAAGAGGCCCGGACCCGTCCCCCCCCCCGGGAGCTGTGGGGCTGGGCACAGCACCAGCAGGGTCCCACTGGACTGTGTCGGCCACGTGTGGTCAAAGCAATTAATTACACAGCCTAATGGGAGAAGGTGCCAAAAACACGTGTATTTACAAACCGGCTGCCACCCGGCCAAGCTGCAGCCCAGGCTGGTTGCGAAACGAGGTCTGGCAGGTGGGCCTCGGAGGTGGCTCCCAGGCCGGTGCTGGAGCCCAGACTGGCACCGTCTGAGCCATGGATGCCAGGGCTGAGCAGGGCCACTGCAGGCAGGTGACTGCAGAGGGCAGCCCCGCAGGGAGGCCGGGCAGAGTCAGCCCCGTGCTCTCCCGGCCAGGGTCAGACCCTGCGCCCTGGTCTCCCAGCTGTGAGGCCGGAGGCAGGGCTGGTCTGAGGGTCCCCTGGGAGCACCCTCGAGGCTCCTCCTGCTCCCATCTCCTCCAAGGTCACATCCAGCCATCCTTGAGGGGAGAAGAGGACAAAGGAAATGTCAGGCCTTAGAGCACCCCAAAACCACACCCTCACCCCGACACCCCCACACCACACCCTCACCCCAACACCCCCACACCAGGAACACCCCCACACCACACCCTCACCCCAACACCCCCACACCAGGAACACCCCACACCACACCCTCACCCAGACTCCCCCACACCAGGAACACCCCCACACCACACCCTCACCCCAACACCCCCACACCAGGAACATCCCAAAACCACACCCTCACCCAGACTCCCCCACACCAGGAACACCCCGAAGTTCCACTCATTCTATGACTTTGAGAAAATGGTTTCATTTCCCTCGTGCCTCAGTTTTAAAACTGTAAAATGGGGATAATGACACATAAAATAGGGAAGAGATGACGCAAGGCAGGTATCGCACGGGGACAGTACAGCCGGGCGCCAGGCAGTGGTGTGCCGGCAAATGCTTAACAATAGGCTCTTGGGGGTGGGGGAGGGTCCTGGGTTTGTAGCGCTGGCCAGTTTCCGTGGTGTCAATACGCTCACCCCGTGACCAACTGCACGCTCCCAACGTGACACCCTGAACACAAAGCTGGGAAGAACTGAGAGGTAGCACAGTTGTATCAACATACAGTATTCCCAACACACAGACAGAATCGAAGTGAACAACTTTAGAACAGATAATATTCTGTCTCCTATTCTCTACTATAGATAATAGCAGAATGATTAGGAAGTAATGAGCTTTGAGTATTTATCACCTCTGTTGGTAATATGATTTAACTGTAAATTTATATAATTTTACTTTTGGTGGTAGCTGTGCCCAACAATCAGCTCCAAATTCCTGAGCCCTTAGCAGTCGGCTCCTGCAAGCCGGTGCAGGCCAGCTCCAGCGCGGATTTTACCGTCCGTATCGTATCACACCGCCGCGCTTTCGCACAAGCCGTTTATTCTGCTCGGAATGCCCTTCCCAGCACGCCTTCTCCCTGGGCAAACTCCCCGCTTCCGCAATAATCTAGATAAGGTAGTTTTTTAAATCCCTTCTCTGCGAAGATACTATGCAAGAGTCATTAGAATCTCATTGAACCCTCTTGACTCTATGAGGTAGATTTTATGGCCCCATTTTTCAGATGAGGAAACTGAGGCTTGACAAGATCTGTCAGTCGAAGGATAACCTTCTTGGGTGGGGACAGACTGTGCCAGGCACTGCCATCCGCAGGGACCACATGGGCAGACGCCTTCCCAGCAGGGTTTGAAGAGCATTTCGCTTGCCCACTTGCATTCCCTCCTCTTAAGCGCGAGACCCCAGCACTGGGCCTCCGTCCCTCTGGTTAAGCATCGCCCCGTCTGGGCAGCCTGGGGACAGGACACTGGGGGAGGCCCCTGGGATGGGCCGGGAGGGCCGGGCAGAAGCTGGACACCCCCAGTGGCACCCCGGGACCCCCTGCCAACATGTGGGGAGCAGCAAGGGAGGGGAGGGCTGTGCACAGGGAGGCGCTGACCGCCCGCTGGCCTGGGGGAGAAGCTTCTGGAGGAATGTGAGCTATGAGGGAGGAGGGGGCAGGCAGGCCCGGACAGTCGCAGCACGGCCCCCTGGGGAAAGGGGGGAGGGGGGGACATAAGCCAGAGAAGACCCTGGCAGGGCCCTTGGCCTTGGCGGCTGCCCCCCAAAAATCCACCCCAGACTCATCCATCATGGGGGCTGAGACCCCGGCAGGCCCTGAGGGGAGGGGGCGCCCAGTGGGCCCACGGCTGCCTGGCGAGGGTGGCTCTGCCCTCCCGGGGCCCTGCTGAGGCGGGAAGGTGGCACAGGGAAGCCAGGGGTGTGGCAGACAGAACTGGCTTCACACCCAGCCCAACCACTTTCTGGACGTGTGACTTTGAGCATAGCACCGCCTGGCCTGGCCTCAGTTTCCCCTCCGGTAACCCTACGTCTCAGAGTCACGTGAGACACACAGGTAGTATCCAAAGTGGCCCGCGGCGGGCAGGGGGGGAGACCACCGTCCTGATAGCGGCCGGCACTGAGCTTCCCGCAGTGAGCACTGCGCTGTGAGCCTCACACATGCCGACCTTCAGCGTCACAATGGCCCTAGGAAGGTGACATCCCAACGCTGCACTGGATGGGAGAGAAAACCGAGGCACCAAGGTTAAGGGGTTCCCAGGGTCACACGCTCCGGCAGCTGAGAGGCCAAGGCTCTGGCCCTGCCCACCCTGTGCCCCCCAGACAGCAGGCTCCTCGGGGCAGAGATGTGCCCCGTTTCTGAGTCCTCAACCCCGAGCACAGGGACTGGCAGACAGCAGTGCTCGGTGACTGCTGAATGAACAGAGGTGCCCCCTAAATGTCATTCTCGGGGCCCCACATCATTAGGCCCCTGGCCCAGCGATCTCCCACATTTGAGAGCAGGTTTGTCCCCCACCCCACCCAGCAGCCAGGCCCCCCTGTGCCAGCGCAGAGCCAGCCCCCTGTGCCCAACCCAGCCCTGGCCCCGAGGGGCTTCGCGGCTCGGGCAAGCCCTGCCTTCTCTGAACCTCGGTTTCCCCTCTTGCAGGTGGGTGATGGGGGGACAACTCAGACTCAGATGGGGAGGAGCAGCCAGAGGTGGGTAAGGGGTTTCCTGCCCAGCAGGGACTCAGGCCTGAGGCTGGGTCACACCCCACCCACCAATCATCATTACAAAACCCAGAGGTGACCCAAGAGTGCCCCCCAGTCCTTGGGGGACTAGAGGAGGCTGAGTGAGTGAAGACAGCCCCGGGGAAGGGCAGGAGAGGACTGCAGGCGTGAGTGGGGAGTGACAGGGCTGCCCCTTTGCCACCAGGCCCCCGCCTGCGTGCACAAACACACACAGCCCGAGCCAGGCCTGGGGAGGCCCTTCCAACGCCTGCCACGTCACCCCCTCCTCCCCACGCTCCCTTCCAAGGGCTGGAACCCCTGGGGTGCTCACGCTCCTGGGGCTGTGGAGACCTCACAAATGCAGGGCACAAACAGGGGGCACTTCGCACATTTTGTCCCGTTCCCGCCTGCACCCTCCCTGCGGGATGGGTGTGCATTCCGCCCCGTCTACTGTTGAGAAAACTGAGCAGCCCAGAAAGGCGAGGCCACTTACCCAGGGTCACACAGTCAGGAATGAGCAAAGCCAAGACCATAACCTGTGTCCTGCGTGTCTGGCCTGCTCCAAACCTGTCCCCCCCCCCGCCCCCTCGAGGCACCAGTCTGTGGCCTGCGGCAGGTCACCTGGGCTCCTTGCATCCTCTGCCATGCACACGTGGCCTGGGCTGCTGAACTGTGGCCTCTGGGGAAGGGAAGAGCCGCTCAGCCAGTCTGCGTCTGGCGATGGTGACAGTGGCGATGAAGGAGCAAGGGACATTCTCAGAGGAGCCGGGCCCAGAACAGCGGTTCCAGGTACGCGGTAGGAGAAACACCTTGACTCATTCCTGCATCCACATCCACCGGCTGTGTGGCCTCGGGCGTAGCGCTTCCCCTCTCTGAGCCTCACTTTTCTCGAGGGCACGGAGGAGGTGAGAAGGCCCCTCTCGTGTTGACACGAGCGTTCAGGGAGGCCCGCCATGCAGAGCACCTGCCCCCACAGGTGCGCGGTGATGGTCTCTGTGCCCCCTTCCCCTCCAGGCTGCGAGCCCGGCACAACCGTCGTCCAAGCAGGCAGTGTCTGGGCACCAGGACAACAGAAAGGGAAGCTGGTGTCAGCAGCATCGTGGCACTGCCCCAGCTTCCAAGGCTGCTCAGTAAAGACCCAAAGGATGTCCCCAGACCGGCCCTGGTGGGGGAGTCATGCACAGAGCCCCCACTGGCACTGGGACAGGCAGGCAGGTAAAGCCTGTGCTAGTCCCCGTGCCAGCACTGGGCTCTAGGGTTACAAGCAGCCGGCCCATGAATAGGGCTGTGTCTCCTCCAAGGGGCTTCCTGAAATGACAGTGGCACCTCTGGGAGCCTCTGAGAAGCTGGGGTGCTACAAGCCCAGACACCCTGGGGCAAGAGAGCAGGGGATCCTGCCATAGGAGCCACCCTGCCCCCGCCCCACCATCTGGTCACCACACAGCAATCGCCGGAGAAGTGCAGCCTCTTTAGAGATAGGGGGTGACTGAGACGTCCCCTCTGGACCTCCAGGGCCTGGCGGGGGGCCCGGGCAATGACGGATGGATGGACAGATGGGTTTGGATTCTGCAGGTCCAAGTTATGAACACTTCTGCGGCAGCAGCCGTCAGTGCCCCGCCTACACTTGCCGGCCATGGTCTTCTCACCGCACGTCCCTGCGACCGCCACCTCCCCGGCCACAGAACTGCCTGCGGCCCCTCAGCCAGACGCAGCGGGGAGTCGGAGGACAAATACCCCAGCTTCCTCACCCCACGGAGGAACGACGCAAGGCACGTTCTGCACAGTGTCCCAGAGGTCGCCTGCGGACTGAGCCCAGCTGTCCACGGTGCTCACCTGCCATCGACGCAGCCCCATCGGCTTCCTTCCCTTTCCATTCTCTTCCCAACTCGTCTACCTGGACATCCAGAAATCACCTCCCAGGTACACTGTTTGCACTCAAATCCTTGACTCAGGGTCTGCTTTCGGGGGGACCCAACTTAAGACAATCACCCTGCAGCTTGTCCACTCTAGGACCTTGGACAAGATATTCAATATCCTGTGCCTCAGTTTCCTCATCTGTGACATGGGGTAATTATTTAACATCCATGACAGACCGTGTGGTCAGCACTGGGCGGGGCCTACCATGTGCCCCGCGTCACACTGGGTGCTGAGGGCACAGGGAACAGCCACAGTCCCTGCCCTGGAGGAACCGCCCAAGATGACGGAGGGGGTGGGTATGAGAACAGGCCAGGGGGCTGGAAGAACCAGAGGCAAGTCCTAGTTCTATTTATCCTCTCCAGGTGCTCCTGGGCAGGCACAAAAATTGTTCTGTGCCTCAGTTTACCTTTCTGTCAGGTGGGGATAGCGTAAGAACCCACTTCATGGGGCTTCTGTGAAGAGAAAGAGAGAGAATGCAAGAGAAGTGTCCGGCACAGGGCCCGACCCACAGTGTGTGACAAAGGGAAGGCAGCGCCATTGTCGCCATTGTTGTTGTTAAGAAGGAAATGCATAAGGTAACGCAAAATGTGAGGTTGTGTAACTGATGGTTTAGTTGTAAAAGAGAGGGAGGGAGTGGGTGCACTGGGAGATCAAAGAAGAGAGTCATCAGGTGGCCCAGGAATGAGGCTGAGATGAGGAAAGCCTCATGCAGGAAAAGAATCCTTGCTGGCCTTGAATTTCACTCTTAGTCATACATTGAAATTTCCAGCACCTGATAATTTACTCTTAGACATGCATTCCTTTTGCTAAGACATTGCCATCTTAGGCCTTGAGCTAGATCTTGTCCCCACCCCACAACCCATGATCCCATCGCATTCCCAGAGGACTGCACAGGTTCTCTGGCCTCGCTGTGCTGTTCCCTCTGCAGGCCTTCACATGCCCTGCCCTTCCCCCAGACCTGAGGGAGGCCTCGCTGAGCTTCACCCATGGTGATCCTCTCTAGCCAGTGTGGCATGAACAGGCAGAGGGGGCTGGACAAGAGGCATCATGCTCCTCATGGGTCTTGGTCAAAATGCAGGGTGCAGGTTCTGCCTTCTCAGATTCTGCTTCCATAGATCTGGGCGGGGGGCAGCCGGGTTAGAGAGCGACTCATTTGGTCCATCTTACACCCCTTATTCCATACTGGGAAACTGAGGCCCAAAGAGCTGACACAGCCCGTATCAGCGTTCCTAATTCTCCAGCCTGGTGCTCACCAAGCCTCCCTCTTCCCTTTGGACAGCACCTGTCTAGTGGGGACATCAGCGCAGCCCCCTCTGGGGTCCTGCTTCCAGAGACCCATCGGCCAGCTCCCTGCCCCAGTCTAGGGGGACGCAGAGCGCTCACGGGGCCACCAGGTGTGCAGCCCCAAAATGCCTCGCAGAGGCTCTGCCAGCGTTTGGCAGGTGGCAGGGCCTGGGTGCGGGG
The DNA here is from genome assembly GCF_020740605.2 of Lemur catta. Classification (NCBI taxonomy): domain Eukaryota; kingdom Metazoa; phylum Chordata; class Mammalia; order Primates; family Lemuridae; genus Lemur; species Lemur catta. Next base: position 111,304,991 of record NC_059130.1, read on the forward strand.
GCGGAGAGGGCCCATCCTTGAGTATTTAAATATTTGCTTTCTTACAGAATGGCATTCTTCGGAATATTAGCCAATTTGTATAGAATTAGTCAGTGCCTGCCCCCGGCTGCTGCAGGAGGATTCCAGGCCGGAGGAATGTACCTGCAGCCTCGCCTGATGCGGAGGCTCCGGCAAGTCCCGGCACAGGATCTGCCCACCTGCCCGGGACTGGAAGGGCTGGGGGTGACAGCCAGGCGGGCAGGGGTCCCAGACACTCCTGGGCAGCCTGTGCCCCACACAAATCATGAGCTGCAGCCACCAGAAACCTCGGGAGGAGCAGGGCTGAGGCCACTGACTTGTCCCTCACGTATGTGTACACACTCACACCCCCTAGCTGAGTAAGCTCAGGGCCAGCCCTGGCCTCTACACCAATGTCCCCATGGACCAGCCCAGGGACCACCAGGAAGGGACACAGGAAAAGCTGTTGAACCCTCTGCCAGAGTTCCAGAGAAAGCCCTGGAGTTTACACAACAGCTAACACTACCTCTTAACTTGCTGTGTGACCTTGTACAGACACTTTACCTCTTTGGCCCTCACTCTCCCCGTCTATGAAAAGGAAATAAAGGCAGTGCTTATCCTCAGCTATGTCTATGCATGTGCTTTTGGACACTGTGAAGTGCTGGACACAGCCTGGGACTTGGCCAACAAGCCATCCTCCCTCTGTCTGTAAGACATGTACTTATGTTGATGCAGTCAGCAAGCACTTAGTGAGCAACTACTGGGTGACTTTGAAGACAGTATTCCTGCTTTTTGGACCTCAGTGTCTCTGCTTATAAAATGAGCAGGTTAGAACACAGCCTCTGACATTCCTGCTAGAGCTACCACGTTATGCATCTATAAAGATCATTCATGCAAAATTCTCTCACTACCAAAAGTGAAAACAGAGGAGTTCTTGAGAGGGCAATGTCTAAGCAAAAGGAATGCATGTCTAAGAGCAAAATTTCAGGTGCTGGGAATTTCAATGTACGGCTAAGAGTGAAATTCAAGGCCAGCAAGGATTCTTTTCCTGCATGTGTGTCCTCTGTCACAGGAGCCACCGTCACTGAATGGGGTCAGTTACCACTTACAGGCTCTGAGGCCTTGGTCAAGTTACTAACCTTCACCCCACTAGTGTTCTCATCTGTAAAAATGGGGTAATGATACTGGTTTCACCGAGTAGTTTTAAGTGTTAAGGGAGGTAATATATGTGATCCACAAGTTGAGCAGAATCACTCCCTTCCAAGTTTTTTCCCTTGTTCTTCCCCTGTCACTGTGTCCTCTGTCATTCATTCATTCATTTATTCATCACGCAGCACAATGCACCGAGAACCCACTCAGCACTGGGCGTTATCCTAGGGGTGGGGGCAACAGGCCACCCACACAGCAGATGAGGCCCCTGCTCTTAAGAGTCTCCCATTCCAGTCGGGAGAGACAAGACACAGTGTGGGTGAACTGACAGAGTGGGCCTCTGGGACAGTCTTTTGGGGGAAGCGACGTTTGAGCTGAACCCTCAGTTACAAGCAAGAGCAGCCACGTGAGCATCAGGGGAGAGACGCTGGAGCAGAGGGAACGTCCCTGCGAGGTCCCGCAGCAGGGAGCAGCATGGTGCGATTAGGGACAGAGATGCCCGGGCGGCCGGAGCTTGGCAAGTGAGCAATGAGGCTAAAGAGGCAGCTCCCCTCGGCCTTGGAGGGCGTTCAGCTCCCCCAGGCAGGTCTTTGCAGCAGCCCCCACCGTTCCCTGGGGGGCACAACAAGGCCCAGGAGCCAGCGGGCAGGGACCTCCGTCTCCTTCAGGGAGGCAGGTCAGACGCTGGGGCTCCCCGCTCGGCCGTTTCAACTCTTCCTGGATTTGTGAGCACCAAGGGTGAGGGGCGCCACGCGGGGCGGGGCGGGACCCCGAGGAGCTCCCTCCTAGGAGCGGGGATGCCGTGGGCAGGAATGTGGGCCCCTCTGGGAGCCTTTCAGGCCAAAGTCAGATCTTGAAAAGGCTCAGCCCCGTGGGTGGGGATTAGACCGGCTACGGGGAAGGACCAGGATTACGGCAAATCCCGCGGCACAAAGCCAAGCAGGACTCCCCCTGCCCTCGCTGCCGCCCCGGAAAGCCCCCAGCTGACCTCCACCCCGGTCGGGGGCTGAGCCTTTGTCCGTTCCTGTCCATCAGCTCAGAGGAGCTGTGGAGGTGAGACCCCAGGCAAAGGCCAAGGGAGTGGGAGGTCCCAACACGGCCACCATCCCAACCCTTTTTCTGGCCACCTCCAATGCTCGTCCACCCCGCTCCAGCCTGCTCAGAGGCTTCCAGGCCTGGAACCTCCAAACCAGTGCTCACCCTACAGCCAGATGTGATTCCTGATCTGCCCAGTTTACCCTGCATGGACCCTATTCCAAACTGGTAGAATGTTTAAAACACAAAAGTGTAGACAAATCATAAATCTACAGCTCAGTGAGATTTCATAAACGCATCCGAGCCTTTCACAAAGACGTCCGTGTCAGCAGCACCCAGAAGCCCCCTGAGGACCCTCCTGGCCACTCCACCCACCCCTGCCCAAGGCTAACCCTCATCCTGCCTCTGTCACTGTGGGTTGGTCCTGCCCATCTTGGAACCTTCTAGGAATGGAGCCCCGCAGCAGGCGCTGTGTGGTCCAGCCTCTTTCAGTCTCCACGTTTGGGAGATGCACCTCCACTGTCGCCGGTGGTGAGAGTCCCTTCCCTCTGGTTGCTGTGTAGTGTCGTATCCTGTGACTACAATGTCATCTACCGTTGATGAACATCTGAGCCGTTTCCACCAAAATGAGTGTATTAGTTATCTGCTGCTGTAGAACAAGTTAGCCCGAAATTTAGCGGCTCAAAACAATAAACATTTATGATTTCACCGTGTCCTTGAGGCAGGAATTTGGAAGCAATTTAGCCGAGTGGTCTGGGCTCTGGATCTGTCAGGGGGTTGCAGTCTAGATGTCAGGTCCGACGGCCGTCGGCGGAAGGCTCGACCGCGGCAGGGAGATCCGCTTCCCAGACGGCTCACTCCCAAGGCTGCCGGCAGCAGGCCTCAGTCTCCCCCCGGGTGGCCTCTCTGCAGGAATGCTTGAGCATCCTCACAACATGGTGGCGGCCTCCCCCGGAGCGAGGGATGTAAAAGAGAATGAGGAGGAGGAAGTTGCAACACCCTTTGTGACCTAGCCTTATAAATCACGCGCAGCTGCCATATTCTATTCATTAAGAAGCAAGTCACTATGCCCACATTCAAGGGGAGGAGAATTAAGCCACCTCTTGAAGGGAGGAATATGGAAGAATGTGAGGGCTCACGCCTGTGATCCTACCACTCTGGGAGACCGAGGCAGGAGGATCGCTTGAGCCCAGGAGTGTGAGGCTGCAGTGAGCTGTGATGATGCCACTGCACTCCAGCCTGGGCAACAGAGCGAGATGCTGTCTCAAAAACAAACAAACAAACAAGCAACAATTCCTTTTTGCATCAAGGTCAGTGTCCTCGGTCCTGGGGAATGGGGCTGACGTGTCCTCCTGCAGTTCCATCGGCGCTGAGGTGACGGTGCCCGGGGGGAAAGCCATCCCTCTGCATGTCAGGCCCAGGTCTGGCCTCGGCTTGGCCAAGAGCCTCTCTGAGCCCCAAGTTCCTGCCGTCAAAAACAGGGTTTACGATACTGCCCACTTAGGGCGACTCTGAGGACTGAATCCCCAGGGAAGTCCCTTACCCCTGAATTCCATTCCCTGGGCGCATTTATTCCATCATCTTTAGTGGGAAGTCAAGTCAAAGGCCTGTGGAAGATTCCAGATAAGTCCGACAAATCTTCTTACAGAAACCCCACTGTCTCTCCCGCCTCCCCAGCAGAATATGGCCTGAGATGCCCGATGCCCCCTCCCATCGCTGAGTTTCCAGTCGACACCCCTGCTGTGGAACTGAGACCCCAGCCACGCGGGGCCCAAACGCCCCCCGGATCCCGCTGGGGCCAGATGCCGGCCTGGCCGTCCGCCGCTCGGCTGCTCCTCCCAGGCAAGCGCGCAGGGAGCACCTGCTCCGGGACAGGTGCTGTCGCTGCCGCGTGACACAGCACAGGCGGGACTCGGCTTCCGCCCGCAGAGCTGGCCGGGCGCAGAGAAGGCAGACTGTCAACAGCCCAGCGTCTGGGCACCGGGTCTTCCAAGGTAGGGGTGGGGAGGGGGAGGCTCCCTGGAGCTGGGCTCGGAGGGGTGGCGCCCGGGGACAGGGCAGGGAGAGTCAGCAAGGTGCCACCCGAGAGAGGCTGGAGAGGCGGCAGGGCCCAGATCCCACGGCTGACGGGTCGGTGCTCAGGCGCCCTCCTGGGAGCAGGTCCCCTCAACACGCCGGCCGCTCCTGCCCAGCCGAGGAGCCATCCACGCCGAGGGAACCTGTGTCTTGACCACTTCCTGGCTGCGTGACCAAAGCCAGGTCACTCACCCACTCTGTGCCTCAATTTCCCCAGGGTTTCCTAGCAGAACCGATGGAGGGACAGACGCTGAGCTCCTCAGTGCCTGTCACGTGTCCTATGTCACAGACAACAGGTGTCACGGTGCCCCCACCCAGCTCGTCTCCTCCACCCCCTCCTCAGAGGCTTCCAGGACATCGTGGTGGGCCCCCTCCCCCGCCCTGCCAGCGCCTTGGCAGGGAGGCTCCTGCACCTGCCTTCACCACCCCCGCCCTGTTTGCTCCTCCTGTGCCACCCCCCCCCCACACACACAACCTCCAAGGACTGACCGCCAGAGGGTATGGCGTGCCTCCAACCGGATTGACTCCAAGCCCATCTGCAGGCAGGGGAGGGAGCCCATCGCTGCGAGCCGAACCCTCACGCTGGCCTGCTCTCCACTGCCACCGTGTTTGGGGCCCCTGGTCAGCAGTGGGCACTGTGCCAGGCACCTGACATATATGACAGTAACCTGGAGACAGGGGTATTATTCAACGCCATCTTTCAGGCAAAGAAACTGAGGCTCAGGGAGAAATGACACTTGCTCAAGGTCGCATAACGAAACTGCCAAGAGGTTCATGTGAAGGATCTGGTTTAACCCTCACCACAAACCCGTGGGGAAGATACTGCATCGTGGCCATTTTGCAGATGGAGAAGATGAGGCCCCAGGAGGTGGAGTCACGTGCCCAAGGTCACTCAGCAGAGCTGGGGTTTGAATCCAGGGTCTTCCGCCTGTGCTTGGGGGACTGCTTGTGCAGGACTGGTTTCCCTAGCCAATGCGACGTAGCCAGGAGCCTCAGTGTACCTTCACAGCTATGCCACCAGGGACTCCTAGACTGTGGGTGGGACCCACCATTACCCCTCCTCCAAGACTCATGGTGACTTGACCGGGACCCCCCAAGGACCTGCTTGACCCAGCCTCACCCTACTGGCCTCTGGGGCTCTCTCTGACCATGAAGCCCCCACCCTCATGTTCCCGGGCCCCGGGCTCTTCTTCTTTTCTTCTTTCACTTTGAGCCAAGCAGGTTAAAAACACGCCAAAAATGAGCCCCCTCTCGCTTTAGTGCACTCACATAATGTGCGGCAAAGAAGGCTGCATTAATCGCTCGGGACCCACATTTTTCAGTGACATTAATCTCTAGCCGGAAAAGCCTCTCTGGACGGTTCTTTTCAGTCTGAAGGCACTTAACGTTGGCCAGGGGAGCAGAAGGGGCCCGCCTGGAATTCCTCTCTAACTCCCAAACACCACACCCACCAACCCAGCCCGGCCAGCTTCCCTGGTTATGGCGGGGTGGGGGAGATGCCTGCAGGGGATGTGGGGGACAGAGGGCAGGCGTGGTGGTGAGTGAGCCCTGGGAGTGCCGTGGCGTGCATGCACCACGGCGAGAAAGGCCAGGTTTCAGCTCCTGCTTGTTCCCGCGAGCAGAGCATCTAAGTTCACACCCTTGCATCTGCTCAAAGAATGCGCATCGGAGATGTGTGTGCCAGGACGTGTGCGCCAGTGCCTCTGAGACACCTGTGTGTGTGCACGGGCATGCCCTGGGGTGTGTGTCTGTGTTTGTGATTGAGGGTGCACAACTGTGTGAGAACGTGTGTGAGGAGGAACTGTGACTGTGGCCATGAGTAGAGCTGTGTGTGCCGCGCTTCAGGTGTATGCGTGATTCCTGTGTGCTGTGCACATGTTGTTTGAGCAAGATGGTGCTGGAGTGTGTTTGCCGGGGCACTGGACCAGTGCTGGGGAGCCCCTGAGAGCGTGACTGACTCTGTGAGTGTGCACAGGTGTGGGGGAGGCAGTGCTCAGGTCTGGGGTAAGTCAGCGGGATCTGATGTCCCACACACGTGCACACGATGCATCTTGACACACGGGGACACTAACTACAGGCTGGTCACTGTGTCGGCAACAGGGAGGCAGGGATGAGAAAGGCGTGAGGTGCCGGAGCCTGTGTGAACCTGCTCACGGGCGGTGATGGCATCTCCTCCCAACTCCACGTTCAGCAACTTCACATCAGTGGCTTGAAATTGACCATCGTGGGCCGGGCGCGGTGGCTCACGCCTGTAATCCTAGCTCTGGGAGGCCGAGGCGGGTGGATCGCTCGAGGTCAGGAGTTCGAGACCATCCTGAGCAAGAGTGAGACCCCGTCTCTACCAAAAATAGAAAGAAATTATCTGGCCAACTAAAAATATATATACAAAAAAATTAGCTGGACATGGTGGCTCATGCCTGTAGTCCCAGCTACTCGGGAGGCTGAGGCAGTAGGATCGCTTAAGCCCAGGAGTCTGAGGTTGCTGTGAGCTAGGCTGACGCCACGGCACTCACTCTAGCCCGGGCAACAAAGTGACACTCTGTCTCAAAAAAAAAAAAAAAAAAAAAAAAAGAAATTGACCATCGTGAGTATTTACACCATGGAAATTGGCAGACCCAGATCAGGGTTTTCTCTTTCCAGAGGGCCTGTTATTGAATATGTACCAGCACATCACTGAGTAAGACATGGTCCGTCCCCAACCTGATTTCCTTGCACGTGAGTGAGTATGTTCGTGTGTGTGTGTGTGTGTGTGTGTGTGTCTGTGCACCCCAACATAGCTCCAAAATTATGTGGGAGAATCACACAAGACTGGAACACAGATTCGCAGTAGAAGGACAGAAGAGGCAGACTGAGGAAGCTTGAAGAGCAACGGTTTTGTAGCACTCCATGGGATGGATCTCTTTCTATCCCAAGGGCTGTTTGTGAAATTCCCCCAAAATAAAGCGACTGCCAAAGAAAAAAAATTTAAACGCACATGAACATGAACATTGCCTTGATCCTCTCTCAGCACTGAGCACTGTCAAAGCTGAAGTCCGGCCCACAGCTCCAGAGAGGCAGGGACACCCTGGGGCAGGCGGGCTAGGACGGGAGGACCAGGGCAGTCATCCAAGGGCAAAAGGCGCCAGGATGTTGAGGAGGAGAGAGCCGCAGCTCCCGGTCCTCCCTCCCGCCAGGTAGCTGTGTGCCCTTGAACAAGCGGCTTAACCTCTGTGGGTCTCAGTCTACTCACTGCAAAATAGAGACTGTATGTAGTACCATCTTCCTAGGATTTGCCATGTGGATTAAATGTATGTTAATGGAACATAAAAACTAAGGGTGAGCAGAGCTCTCGTTAATATATGCAAAGTCCTTGGAACAGTGCTTTTACTACCATCACTGTTGTTAAAATGCGGAGCACCAAGGAAGGGGATTCAGAGAGGCTGAATCTTCTGTGGCAGGAGCACTGGACTAGGAGCCCCAGACTGGGAGAGCAGGCAGGGACTTAGCAGGTGGCCAGGCCTCCAGCTGTGCGATGTTAAGACAGCTCCTCCTGTCCCAGCCTCAGTTTACCCTTCTATACAGTTCAGAAAATCCTACCAGCCTTCCAGGGCTCCAGGGAGAAGCACAGACCACAGCCATGTCTGGGCCAGGGATAAGACGTTCCTCACTGAAGGGGTTGGGGTACAAGAGCCATCATCATCGTCACCACTACTGAACGTTTATGCACCTGCCGCCATGGCTCTAATTCATGCAATTTTCTGCACAACTGCAGCTATTATCAGCCCGGTCTACGGATGGTTTAACTGAAGCTCAGAAGGGTCAAAAGACTTGCCCAGGCCACACAGCTGAACAGTGGTGAGCCCAGGTCCGTGTGGTGCCCAGACCCGAAAGATCAGCTACTACCCCATGGGCATCCTAGATGGCCAGGGCAAAAGGACCCTGAACAACTTCTAGACCACCAGCCAGTCTGGAGACAGAACAGGCAGGGAGGAAAAGTGTTTCACACAGATGGAACAGCATGTGCAAAGGCCCAGAGGCAGGAGAGGAAAGGTGACCTGCTTGCCGGGAGCAGAAAGTGAGCGGGAAACTGGCGAGAGAGGGGGTGGGACCCAGATCCTGGAGGCCCCACAGACTGTCAGCGAGGTTGGACTTCTGCCCAGAAACCCCAGAAACCTGCTGACGAATGTTAACAGGGGACAGGGACATAACCGTGACCAAATGTCTGTTCGAGAAGAACCACTCTGGCGGGTACATGGAGAGTGGACTGGAGGGGAAGGAAGCCTGGAGGCAGAGGGGCCCACTGGGAAGCGACTGCATCGTCCAGGTGGCCCCCAGGCAGGGGCCAGGGGGATGCAGCGAGAGGGATGATTCAAGAGATGCTTGGGAGACATCTGCCTGACTGAGCCTGGTGATGGATGCATTATAGGTTTCAGGCAGAGGGAAGAACCCAGGTTGGGACCACAGTTTTCAACCATGTGGCCCCCAGGAGGGGCAGCAGGCAAGAGCTCGAGTTCAGCCAATCTGCGCAGTCGGTGATGTTCACTGGGGCCCTGCAGTGATGTGGGGTTGGGCGCTGCAGTCAGGGCTGGGGTCTGCCATTCAGGAGGCAGGACCAGCGATGCGGGGCACCCCCAAGGGAGATGGGGGAAGGGATGAGCTCACCCAGGCAGAGTGGGCAGGATGAGGAGGGCCTGGTGACACAGCCCTGAGAGCAGCACTCCCAGCGCGGGCTGAGGGGAGGGCCTTCGCCTGCCCAGCACTTCCGCCGGCCGGTGCCAACGCTTCAAAGTGCTTTACCTTGATCGACTAGCTGGGGTCTCACTGCACCTCTCTGAGGCCAGGACTGGCCTCCTTCTGGAAAAGAGGAAATGGAGGGCTTGTGAGGCTAAGCCACTGGACCAGGGACACTGTGCTAGTACGTGATGGCACAGGGTCCTGAATCCAGGCGTCCTGCTCCAGAGCCAGGCTCGCCGCTGGACTGGCTGGAAGTGAGCGAAGAGAGTGGAGAAGCTGCGGCCAGAGAAGTAGCAGGGAAACGGGAGCGTGCAGGGTCACCCAAGCCAAAGGAGAAGGAGTTTTGAGAAGGCAAATGACCTTTAAGACCTGCAAGAGATGTCCCTTTCTCCCCATTTTGCACAGGAGGACCCAGAGGTGCTGGGAAGTCAAGTGTCACAAGGCAAGTCCAGATTCAAACCCGGGAGGATCCGATGCCAGAACACCCAGAAGAGGCTGGGGCAACAAGGAGGACCCCAGGCCTTCTCAGCTTCCCGAGGCCCCAGAGCACCGGCCCAAGTCCTCTGGCCTCCTCTGACCTCTGTCACCAGCCCAGCTGCCCAGTCACACTGACCATGCCACGTGAACCACAGCCAGGCGGGACTCGGCCTCTGGAGGCCTCTTTGGGAAGATCAGCCCCAGCCAGCTCCCAGAGCTGAGCACCACGAAGCCAGGTGGCACCAGGGAGAGGCCACTGAGACCCCTGTCCCCTAGCAGCCCCAATCTGCCTCTGCCGCCTCCATTGATCTCCCTGGTGGGATGACATCAAGTGATGTTTTTAATAAGAGGGCAGGAGGCCTTGGGAGCTGACCGGGCAAGGCAGTGCCGGGCAATTAATCACCCGGTCGAGAAGCCACTGCCATGGGTAACTGGATCCCTGCAGGGCTGTTAGGCACACCCCGCCTTTCATCTGCCCGTGGCAGCTCTGCGTGGGCTCCCGGTGCATCTTCATTAACTTGGGGCCCCAGGGAACCAGGCAGACATGCAGGGTGCGTGCGTATCTGTGCATGGATCCTTCTAGGAGCGTGCACGAGTGCATGTGTCCGGGTATATTTATGCACATGTGTATGCAACAGTGTGTCTGTTGCATGGTCTTCCGTGTGCATGTGTGTGAGACGGATCAGAGCACTAGTTAAAAACACAGGCTCCAGAATCAGACAGACCTGGGTTCAAGTTCAGGCCCCACTCCTTTCTAGCTGGGTCACCCTGAGCAACTTAACCTCTCTGAGCCCCTACTTCTTCATTTGTAAGCTGAGGACAATAACAGTGGCAGTAGCTACTATGTATTCGTGTGAGGAAAAAGTGATACTTCATATAGAAGTGCCTGGAACTTAGCACATGTTTAGTGAACATGCATCCGTATCACACGTGGATAGGCATACACACGTGAGAATGTGTGGTCAGCAGAATTCTAAGAACGATCCCGGATGACCCTTGTATAATCGCCTCCCTCTGAGTGTGAGTGCAGCCGTGAATATGATCTGATGTCACTCCCATGATCACATTCCATCATATGGCAGGAGGGAGAGTATCCAAGTGGGCCACGTCTAATCACACCGGCCCTTTAGAAGCCGAGCTTTCTCCAGTCACTGAGCAGAAGTCGGACAGACTCAAAGCACAGGTGGGTTGACACAAGGGAGCAACCTTACCATTGCTGAGATGGGGGGGCCACAGAGCAGCCCCTGGGATCTGAGAGTGACCACCCCAACAGCCAGCAAGATGGGACCTCGGTCCTACAGTTGCAAAGCACTAAATTTGGCCAACGATCTTAAAGAGCTTGGAAGCAGAGTCTCTCGGAGCCTCTAGCTAAAAGCCCGGCCCAGCTGACACCTCAGTTTCAGCCTCTGAGACTTGAGCAGGGAACTCGGTTGAGCCTGCCCCACTGCTGACCGCTCAGGTTAAGGAGCCACTAGTGAGATTTCGTCAGCTTTAGTGACTCCTGGTGACACACAGGTATCTGCTCTGGGCAACAGCTGCTCTAGCCTCCAGTCCCAAGCTGTCCTGGGCAGAGGGGACAAAAAGTGTGGTCTGGAGCAGGCAGAGAGGTCCCCTGGGAGACTCCGGCTGAGATCTGTTGAGGGGACTCTAGCAGGTCACCTACTCACTCTAAACCTTACCTGAGCCTTGCAGCACCATCTTCGCCACAAGAATAAGTGGAGTGAACAAACAAACACATAGAGCAGAAGCTCTTTGGTTAGGCTGGAAGGACTATCCAGCAACAGGACAGCTGGTGGCCCATCCCCTGGGTAAATAGTTCAGGCCTGTGTCCAGAGTCCCTCAAGAGGCTGGCCAACCTCACCTGGCGCCAGGGCACCTGAAGGAAAGGCTGGGCCACACCCTCGCCAACTTCCCCTTCTCCACCCCCCTCATCCACTCAGCTCCCTGTCTGTCAATTCCACCATCCAGAATCTTCTCAGGCACCCTCTCCTCCCCAGCCCACTGCCCTGCCTGAGTCTCGCCAGGACGACCACCTGCCTCCAGCCTCGGCCCCCTAAATCAGCCGCCCCTGGCCTGCTCGCAGCCCATCCAGGTCTCCTCTTGTGCTCAGCGTAAAGTCTAACCTCTGCTCTGAAGATTAAGAATCATTCTCACTTTTGCCAAACTAAGGAGCCATCAACAAAAAATATTTGCTTTTGTGCTTCCCTGATACTAGCAAATTTAATCAGTTCTGTAAGTTTATATCCATCACCTTCTTATCCAGCCAACTCCTACTCATCTTTGAATTTCTTAATTATTCTAGTGTGTAAAAGGTACCACATGCACATGGCACAAAATTCAAGAGACATAAAAAGACAGACCCTAGAAGCACAGTTCCCCTCTAGCTGCTCTTCCCAGCCATCCAATTACCACTGCAAAGAAAGCCCCTCTTACTAGCTTTCTGTGTGCACACGGAGACTTATTCTAAGTGGATACTGGCAAATACATATATATATTCTTTTTCACACAAGTAATAGGATATCATACTTAATTTTTGCCCATCTTGTCGATTGTCCATCTTGGTACATAAAAGCTGCCTCCTTGTTTGTTAGTGGCTGCCTGATGTTCCACGGCAGCAGAACACAGTGCCCTTCTCCTCCCGGTGGATGTAAGGTTGTTTCCCATCTCTTGCTGCCACAAACAATGTGGCCCTTAAATGTCATTTCACACACATGCAAGATTATTTCTGGGATAAGCTCCTAGAAGTAAGACTGTCGGGTCAAAGTCTATGTCAAAGGTGAAGATATTCCCAAGCTCCTTTCCATGGAGGTTGTAACAATTTGCATTTTTACCAGAATTCTATAAACATTCCCATTTCCCCAGGGATTTATCCAATTTCATAACTTTGATAGGTGAAAAATGGTGTCACGCTGTGATTTTTAATGCAATTTTCTTTCAGTGGGATTGATCATCCTTTCATATTCTTCTCTAAGAGCCCTTTGTTTTCCTTCTCTGTGACTGATCTATTCTTACACTTCATCTATTTTTCTGTTAAGTTGTCGGCCATTTCTTTTTGATTTACAAGAGCTCTTTATATAGGAAGGAAACTAGCCCTGAACCAATTTACATAACAATTTAAATCATTTAAATAGTTCCTTAAATGTTTGGTTGAATTCCCTTGAAGAAACCACCTGGGCCCAGTGATTTTTTTTTTTTAGGAGTAACCTATCTCTTAATCTTTCTGTGGTTTTTGATCTGTTTAGTTTTTCTGTCTCTTCTAGGTACATTTTTATATTTTCCTTAAAAATCACCCGTTTCATCTAAATTCTCAAGTATATTTGCATATTCTTTTGATTTCCTCTGAAACTGGGGTTATTTCTCCATAACCATTTCTTATTTTAGGAACTTGTGTATTTTCCATTTTTTTCTGGATTCGATTATCTAACGTTTTTTCTGTTTTACTTGTCTTTTAAAAATAACCTCTATTAGTTCTAACGTTTTTCCATTTCTACTTCATTACTATCCAATTTTATCTCTATAGATTTCTTCCTTGTGATTTCTTCAGGTTTATTTTATTGCTGTTTTCCTAACTACTTGGATTAGATACTGAATGTACGTACTTTTGATCTTTATTATTTATTTATGAAAGCACTTAGAGCTATGAATTTTTCCTCTGGGCATTGCTTCAGCAGTAGTCCACAGTCCTCACATGGATTGCTCCTATTATCTCAGTCTTCTGGGTTTCTGCCATCTGCTTTGATTTCCTTTTTGAAGCAAGAGAGGGTTAAAATGTATATTCCATTGTTAATTTCTTGTTGTATTGCATTGAGAACATATTATTACGAGCAATGGTGAAATTCTCTTATTTCCTCCCCCTTCCCCTTCTCTTCCATGACTTAATTATTTTGTACTTCCTAATGTTTACGTGCACATCTGTAATATAATTACATCTCCATTAATTTCACATGTAAATCCTATCTTTTGCCCTCTGACTGTAAAAGAGGAGGAAATCTGTGTATCTATATTACTTGGTGCCTTCTTTCCCGTCCCTTCCCAGTTGATGTCATTTGTCCTTCTACGCCGTCTCGTTCATCTCCGCGGGCTTCATCTTCATGTCATAATCAGGACCCTCGCCTAGTAAAAGTCTCAGAGATGAATAGATTTAATGCCCTAGTCAGTCCTCAGTCCTTCGGCTGCAGTTTCTCCTTTCTGAGTTCGTCTTCAGGAAGGGATCGCAGGACTTCTATTCCCTGAGTCCTTAGAGATTGAAAAACTGGAACTGATTTCTGCAGAGCCCGGCTTGGGAAACGCTGGTGCATCCCCTGCCTCATCGGACACGAGGAAGCTGAAGCCCAGAGACGGAGCAGCGGCCCAAGTCACCCAGGCCTGGGCGAGGGACCGGACCAGGACAAGCCACCCTGGTGGGGGCTGTCCCCTCCAAGCCCCTCTGTCTTCCTGCTCAGCTTTCTTGAACAGCGGGTGGGAAGGTAGCATCGGGGACCCTTGCTGTGTTGGGGAGACCTTTTTCTGTTGATCCCCTGGAATCCCACCTGGGACTTGCGAAGTGACTGGGAGGAGGATTCTCTCCCCTCCCCAGAGGATTAGCATGGCGGGGAGGCCCCTGGTGGCACATCCTCCCAGGAGAGAGGGAAAGTGTGAGCTCATCCTCGCAGCCGAGCCGCCGGCGGGGAGAACGGGTGGGGCGAGGGGCTCCACCTGTTCCTGATAATCTCTCTAATCCAGCCCCATAATTATTCTTTATTAACGGAGACCGCTGCCTTCGTTACACGCTGGAAGGAGGGCGTCAGGAGTGAAGACATGGGGATCAGAAGCTGGTCACATTTTCCAAAGGGGTTTATTTGCCACGACCAAAATAACCTCCCCAGGGGAAGGCTGAGTGCCTGCCCCATCCCGGTGCCCAGCCCGGGAGCTCCGTGACCCGCGTCCCCCGAGTTAGGCCCAGAGGTCACTGCCCGGCTCCCACGGCCCACAAGTCTTCATTCATCTAAACATTTCCTGAGAGCGATAGTTTGCACAAGGCCTTGTACTAGGCTTTGCAGATATACAAGTAAATAACACGTGGCCTTGCCCTCCCCACACTCTCTGTCTAACAGAGAAGGGACAAGTACCCCGATCATGACATGCAGGCTCCTCAGTGCCCCACTGGGAGCATGGGGGGCTGTGGGAGCAGAATGGGGTTGCGGAGAAGCCTTCCTGGAGGGAGAGGCTTAGAACCCTGTCTTGAAGTATGGCTAGAAGTTCCCCAGTGGACCAGGTAAGGAAAGGACATTGTGTAGAAGGAACAGTGTACTAAGACAAGGCTGAACCACAATTCAGTGTGCCAGAGCAAAGGTTTGAGATGAGGAGGGATGTGATCGGGGCTGGAGGGGTGGATAAGGCCAAGTCACACAAGTACTCACCCTGTGGGCACTAGGGAGTCATTGAAGATTGCAGGCAGGGAGGTGACACAGATTGTGCTTTAGGAACTCTCCTCTGGCTGCAGAGTGGAGATTGGCTTTGGGGTGGGGAGCTGCTGGATGCAGGTAGTGGTTGGGGATGCTTGTAACAGCCCAGGTGAGAAGTGAGGAGTTTGGAACCTGAGCAGCAACAGTGGAGAGGAGAAGCATGGCAGTGGCATCGGTGACAGAGACACAAGCCCTCTGACCCTCGTGGCCTTATTGTCCATCAGAGTACGTGGTCCGACAAGAAATCAGGTGTCTGATAGTCCCCAGGATTTTGTGCTCCCCACCCCACCCCCATCGTCAGCGCCCCATGTTCAGCTTGCACTAGATCTTTGTGGGGACCGAGGGGCCTTGGGCCAGCCTCCCTGCCCTTACAGCGCAGAGGGATGAGACATCAGGACTGGAGACCTTGAACTCCAAACTCCTGGCCCCTGGCCCTCGACGCCTCCCTCCTTCCCAGCCCACCCAGCAGCACGGCCCTCAGCCTCCCACACACCCCTCGGCCTCTGCCCCGCTGCACCCTCTTCCCCACACAGACAAGCCCCGCTAGCGGTCGCCTCCGTGTGCTTCTCGGCCAGCCCCTCCATGCCCGTTTCCTGTCCACACCTAGGTCTCACTGAAAAGCGCGGCTCGCAGGTCCCCCTGCCAGGAAGCAACCCTCGGGCAGCGATGGCCTTGCGTCTGCCTCCTCTGGTCTCCCTGCCCCTCTGCAGGGCTCTGTGTGGTCTGGCCCGGCCTCTGCCTCCCTCCACCTGGGGCGAGCGTCGCAGCGGCTGCTGGTGCACGGCTCCCTCTCTTCGGGCTTCTCTACCTGTTTCTCTCCTTCCTCACTCGGCACCTAACCCCCTCCCTGGAACTCATACAGATCACGGCCCATTCATCTGAACCAACATGGGCACCAAGCCTGAG
Source organism: Lemur catta (assembly GCF_020740605.2). Lineage (NCBI taxonomy): Eukaryota > Metazoa > Chordata > Mammalia > Primates > Lemuridae > Lemur > Lemur catta. The sequence continues at coordinate 111,320,788 of NC_059130.1, forward strand.
CCAGGCCTGGGCTGGGGTCACAGAGGAGGAAGTGGCAGTGCAGCCCCAGCCCTCCCGCCCTCCCCGGCTGCTCCTGCCCCAGCAGCCAAGGTGGGGCACGTGGCCCAGAGCGCTGGCATCAGAGGGGGAGCAGAGAGGTAGGGATGGTGCCCGTGGGCTCCAAGAGGTGGCAGTGCCCTGGGAGCCCACAGCTTCATTCCAACACTCAGCACAGGGGCTGGCACAGGGCACCAGGGTCAGAGATGGGGACACCTCTATTCCTGCCCTTCAGGAGTTTATGGCCCAGGCGGGGAGACGGGCAGGGTAGCTCCTCCATAGGACACTGTGTGGCCAGTGCCACAGCAGGGCAGAACTAAACACTCCCCACAGACCCTGAATTGCAGACTCGAGTGAGGGATTACAGGAGCCCTGAGTGACACAGGAGGTGCCCTGACACCAGGCAGGCGGGGCTTGATCCCAGCTCTGCCAGCCACCACCCAGGTGGCCTTAGCAAGTCACTCTGCTTCTCTGAGCCTCAGCTTCCACATCTGTATAGTGGGCATACAACAGTTCTCTTGAGGTGAATATATGCAACATTATACGAGTCAACATATGTCAAAGTGGTTTATCAAAGAGCCCGGCACAGAGTAAGTGCTCAATAAATCATAGCTAAAATTTTTATTGCTTCATTCCGTGGCTGGTGGTGGAGCGCTGGAGCAGGCATCAAGAGGCACATTTCTGGTCCCAATCTTACCAACACCTCACTGTGGAACCCTGAACAACCCCCGTCCTCGTCCACCTGTTTTCTGAACTGTGACGTGGAGAATTAAGATGCGGCTTCATTCGTGTCCCGACCTCCTAGGATTTGAAGGAGAGGCAGCCCCCCATGGGCCTCTCCCTGCCCACCTTGCTCCCTCCACTCCAGCCCCTCTGGCCTCCCTGCCCTTCCTCAAACTTCCCAGCCACACCCGGGCCTCAAAGCTTTTGCCTTTGCTCTTCCCAGCACCCCAAACTCTACTCCGATCTGCCTCCCACCTCTGCAGGGCTCCTTCCTGCATGGTGCCCAGCCGCAGGTGGCCTCCTTCAGTGAGTGAGGCCTGGCAGGTGCCCACAGCTCTGGGAGCCATGCAGGTGGGGCAGGGGGAGAGAGACGGCTTCAGAATCCCTGCGGTGCCATCCCCAGCCCACTGCACCTTCTCACAGCCTGGAAAAGCGCAAAGCCCCCTCCCTACCCTGCCGGGCACATGCCCCCTGCCCTTGGGGTCACGGTCCTGAGACGACCACCCCGGGCCCCAGAGCCCTCAGATGTCTCCAGGTCGGGGCCGTGGAGGAGGGGGCGGTCATCTCAGGGCTCCATCCTTTGTCCCAGGCCCCGGCAGAATTTAATTCCAAGGTTCAAAGCGCCTTTGCCCCTTCCCAGATAAAAGGCCGCTCAGCCGGAGAGACGAGCTGGTTAATAAGGCGCAGGAGGGGCTCTGGGAAGACGGGCCCACCGCCGCTCCCTGCCCACACCCTCTGCCAGCGAGTGCTCTCGGCCCTCGGCCGCCGTTCCAGCCCGCTGCCCCACAAGAAAAGCCCATTAATTTAACACTAATAGGATTTTCAATTTGTCACAATCCTCGGAGATCCTGGGAGGAGGGGAGGAGGAGGAGGATGGGATTCCTAGCATGTCTGCATTAAAGGCCATCTTAGCCGTGAGCCCGGCCTGGATGCCAGACAGGTCCTCAACACGCCAGGGCCTTCAGGCAAGCCGCAGCCCCTCTGGCCTCAGTTTCCTCAATAGAAAGAAAGCTAATAAAACCGGCCTTAAGAGGAGGCTGCGCGGATCACAGGAGATCCTGAAGGAACGACATCCAGCCAGTGCCGCCGGGCGGTGGCGGGCGCTGTGACTGCTGCTCTGCCCCAGGTAGCAGTGGCGGCACAGGCTGCAGACCTGCCCCCGCCCCCGCCCCTGCCCCAGCCACTGTGTCTCCAGCCACACGCAGCTCCAGCCAAACACCCCCTGGGGGGTGAAGGGTGGGGTGTCTGGGAGCCCGTGGCCTTTTCATCCTCGGTGGGGTCAGCGTCCTGAATTCCTCGTTGTTCAAGGAGAGCCAAGGATTTGGAGCTTCCAAACACCGTGGCCCAATCGGAAGGCCCCAGCCCGTGCCAACCAGCTGCCTCTCGGTTACAGCACACCAGCTGCCTGAGCTCTGTTCTCCAGGCGAATTCCTCCCGGATCAGGAGATGCCAGACAGCGGGGACCGCGTCTGTGCCGCTCCCCGGCATGGGCTCAGCACGGCACTCGCCCGTGGCCTGGGAGTGAGGGGCACCCTGGCTTGGGAAGGGGCTTGGGGGTGGCTGTCACTGCAGTTGACAAGCGACAAAGACAGGCATGGTGCAAGGGCTGCCTCCAGGTTTCCAAAGCCAACGCACAGCCCACCTGCGAGGGCCCCACACTTGGCTCAGGGCCACGCACCCTGGATTTGCTGCTGCTGTCCCCACCCAGGAGAGAGAGGTGGGAGAGGGGGATGTGGGAGTCCACCCCCCAAGTCTGGCTCTGGGCAGCTGCTTCCTTAGCGAAGCCTCATTACCAGGCTGGACAGGCGGGGGGACGAGGACTGCAGCCAGCACCGCCTGTGGTCCCTGTTTGCTTTTGCCGATCCGGCCCCCAAGAGCCCCAGTTGTAATTTACAACATCTCAATTCCTCAGCACCACGTGGTCCCGACCCAGACGGAGATGGGAAAGGGGAAGGGAGGAGAGACAGCAGGAGACAAAATTGAGGGTGGTTTCAATTACTCTGCATTTCAGTCACCACAGACCTACTCAGGTGCAAAGAGAATCATATATCTTGTTAATAAAAGAAATAGAAGCAGCGAATCGGCGTTTACCTCATTTTAATGGTCACGGGAGAAAACGTGGTGGGGCCCGTGAACCGTAGATGAGCTTTCACCGAACCAACGTGGATGAGCCCAGAGATCCCGGAAGGGACGTTTGTGGGTTCTCAGGCCCAGGACAGAATGCTGGGTGGACGCCAGGGAGAAGATTCTAGAAGGGAATGCCATCTGAGTGCCACAGGGTAGACTGTGGGAAGTCACTCTGGGTTCCAGGTGGAATTCTGGAAGCAGCTAGAGAGAGGGGCTGCCTGCCCGACATAGGGAGAGTCCTGTCCTGCCCGAGTGGCAGATGAGAGAGGCAGGGAAAGGCCCCCCTATCCCTGGGCCCTCTCTGGTCCCACAAACTTTTCAGAACCTCTTTGCTTGGGCCTGAGTCACATCTTTGACTCGTGCAGCAAGGGGCCACCTCTGCTCACAAGCAGGAAGTGGGGCCCCAGGGAGTCAGTGGCAGCACGTGGTTGGGTAAGAGGGGACTGTGTCACCATAGCCAAGAGTTCCTGGAGGGGCCTCTGAAGCAGCGTCTGGAGTACCCACCCACTCTCCACCTGGGCCCCTGAACCGTCCGCTCCCACGTTAAGAAAGATCCCGAGGGCTCCACCCGGCTTCCAGCTACACTGTAATCTGGCTGTGTGAGCCTAAGTGAGTTGTTCACCTTCTCTGTGCTTTTAGTTCACTGGGCAAAAATGCAAAGGAAAAGAAAGAGGAGTAAGAAGAGTTCCCCTGCCCTTTAAGAAGAGTGCATGCCCTTTTACAAAAGAGTTTGGTGAGCTATTAAGTATATTCAGGATGAAGGGAGACATCTATCCCTGTAATGAAGAAATGGTGGCATTTATTTACCAGAAAGGGTTTTAAGAATTGGGTAGAAGTTATGGATTGGGAGTGTAAGATCTGTCATTCATTCATTCATTCATCATTCATTCATTCATATAACAACGATTTCCTGAGCTCCTTTCTTAAGTCAGACTCCACTCCAGGCACACAGTGGAGACACAGAAAAAGGCCCTGCCCTCGAGGATCCAGACAAATAAACAAGGACCTAGCAGGGAGACGGAGGCTGGGCCAGAGCCCAGGCAGGGGCCGGAAGGCACAGAAAAGAGGCCCAGTCTGGGTGTCACAGAGGCTCCTAGCAGAAGTAACCTCTAAGCTACCATTCAGAAAATGAGGAAGAGGCAGCTAAGCAAAGCGGGGTGATGAGAAGGGATCCAGGTGGGGGCCTGACATTTGCAAAGTCCTGAAGCATCTTCCCCCTCTCCTCCCTCACTGCTTAACCACCAGGCAATAGCTCTGCAAAAATGAATGAATGAACGAAAAAAAGAACAAAAGGTGGAAGGGATACAGACATATATATTACAGAAAAAGCATCCCAACACCTGGGAAAATCCATATGGACAGCGAGCACTCCACATAAGGTGGACCCGCCATCTGGTGATTTCAGCACCACACGGAATGGCCCGAGGCCCTGGTGACTGATGTTTTCAATGATCCCCAGGAAGGAGACAATGGTTCCACCTCCCACGCACTGATGTGGCCTCTGCCCCACATCCGGTTCCCTTGCACTCCAGAGGCTGGGCAGCATCCATTCATTCGCTCATTCAACAGCAGCCCATGCCAGGAGCTGTGCCAGGCACATGGAGTGATCACCGGTGGCAAAAGCCAGCCTCGGTGCTGCTGTTCCTGACCCCCCCCCCCCTTGGTGCTCACGATCACAGCAGGAACTTGGACCTACCTGGACAGCCCTGTGGGCGCCTTCCCAATAAGTCACCAGTCAGCGCAAGATGGGGCCTGCAGAGGACCAATCCTTCTCCTGCTCTCCCGCCCGAACTCGTGGCCAAGGCAAGGCACACGCACGGTTGAAATCCCATCAATGGCGCCTGGCCAACTGGCTGCCACTTACTTATTTGGCTTGGAACAGGAAATACATTTTTCTACTATTTATACTGCTGACCTCAGGAATAAACTAATTACTGCTGCGAAGCTGCATTCCCACACTGTCCAGCTCACATCTGTAACCTCTGGCTGGGACCCACACAGATGAGATGGCCAAGAGGTCCAGGGGTTCTGGCCCAGTGGACACTGTTGTCCTGCTCCCCAGGTGTTTGGGGGAAAGGACTTGAGACCACAAGTCACCTTTACTGACTCTTCGGCTCGGACCCAGAAGAGGTCAGCCTGCTTCCTCCCTTTGCCCTGAGCAGATCTCTTCTCTGGGTCTCGGTCTCTTGATCTGCACAATGGAGGTGTGGCAATGCTGAGCTCCAGGGACTGTCATCTGGAGTAAGTGACACCATGTCTGAGAACAGATCACCCCAGAAGACCCATCAGCCTGAACTGCCCAGCCCCCGAAGCCAGCTTGGCTCGGGCAGGCCCCACATCTGGGCCAGCAACAGCATCAGCCAGATGTGCTGCAGACCCCCCCACAGCCACCGTGTCCTGATGCGCAAAGGAGGTATCTGCCTCTGTGACTGCTGCCCACAGCCACCAAACCAGCTACGGGGACACAAGCGGGCAGGTCCCGTGCCATCAACAAGGGCCAGGAAATAGAAGCTGAACAAACGGTGAATAAACGAAAGCAAGGATAGCCTAAGTCACAATACTATTTTAACTGAGTGTTTGAAATTTACTGAAATGAACAACTTTGTGGCTCAGGGGTCAGTAAATTACCTATAAAGGGTGGGACAATAGATATTTTAGGTTTGAGGGCCACACAGTCTCTGTCACAACTCCTCAGCTGCCGCTGTAGCCTATGCCATCCACTCAGGTCGGATCCAGTTACTTTTCATCCAATCAACAAATATTTATTAAGTTCCTACTATACATAAGACACGGTGCTAAGTTCTGGGAAGATGGTGTTGTGTGAGACTGACAATATTTCCCCCCCCCACAAAATTATCTCTGGAATCTTAAAATATAAAACAGTTACAAGTGGAATGGCTCTAATTAAAGCTGGGGAACAGGGTCAGAGCCGACCCCAAGCAAATTCGTGAGGTACCTTCTCATAACCTTGAGCTCCGTCCTCCCTCACTAAGACGTCCCAGAGCCTCAGCTTAGAAGCTTCAGGATCATCCAGCCAAACCTGCAGCCCCTGCTTAAACACCTCCCACGATGGAGTGCACACTACCTCCCGGGCAGCCCCTGCAGTAGCCCTGAGGGTTAGATGACACCCAGCTGCAGGCTCCATCCCCAGACCGGGACTACTGGTCTCATTCTCCATGGTCTCTGAGTGACTCAGCTAGAGACAGACCAGGCCTTGAGAAGCTGGACTCCAGAAATAACAATAATAATAGCTAGCAGGTTTGGGCCCCGCATTTTTCTAAGCATTTTGAATATGGAATTCACTTAATCTACACATTAACTCCATGAGGCAGGTACCTGTATTCTTTGAGGCTACAAAGAGTTTATGTCACTTGTCTAATGTCACATAGCTAGTAAGTAGCAAAGCTGGGACTCAAATCCAGACCCTCTGATCCTCTGCTCTTAACTGGTTCTCTAACATGTAGAAATCCGGCTGAAATTTAAAAAGGGAGACTACACAGTTAATTGCATTAATAATAATATGATAACAGTATTATCAATATTTGATACTTGTATAGCACTTGCTATGTGCCAAGTCCTTTTATAAGATTTTACAAATAACTCATTGATTTAATCCTTAGGCAACTCTATGAAAGAGACACTGTTATCATCCCCATATTATAGATGAGGAAAATGAGGCACAGAGAGGTTTAGTAACTTACTCAATATCACACAGTTGATAAAGGTTAGAATTTGAACCCAGGCAGTTTGGCTCTGGAGTCTGTGTGTTTGACATACAATATTTCCCTTCGATTATAATGTATATTGAACGTTTGCTACATGCCAGCCCCTGTGCTGGCTGCTCCAGATGCATTAGCTCATTTAAACCTTCTCAAAACCCTATATGGGCAGAAAAGCATTTGACAAAATCTAACATCCATTCGTCACAAAACACATACATACACACACACACACAAACAAAAATAAAAAACAAAACAAAACAAAAAAACCTACGTCTCAGCAAACTAGGAATAGAGGGAAACTTCCTCAACTTGATTAAAAAAAAAAAAAAAACCCTACAGCCAACACCATACTTAATGATGAGAAACTAGAGGCATTTCCGTAAGATTGGGAGCAAGGCAAGAATGTCCTCTCTCACAACTCCTATCCAACACCATACTGGAATTCCTAGTTAATGCAACAAGATAAGAAAAGGAAATTAAAAGTATGTAGATTGGGAAGAAAGAAATACAAACTGGTTTGTTCACAGATGACATGACTATGTATAAAATCCCAAAGAATAGAAAGAAAAAAAACCTCCTGGAACTAATTATAGCAAAAGATTATAGCGAGGTTGTAGGATACAATGTTAGCATACAAAAGTCAATCATTTTCCTATATACCAGCAATGAACAAGTGGAATTTGAAATTAAAAACCCAATACCCCCTATATTCGCACCAAAAAATGAAATACTTAGCATACTTAGGTATAAATCTAACAATATATGTACAAGATTTATATGAGGAAAACTACAAAACACTGATGAAAGAACTCAAAGAAGATCTAAATAAATGGAGAGATATTCCATGCTCATGAATAGGAATACTCAATATTGCTGAGATGCCAGTTTTTCCCAATTTTCTCCTTAGATTCAATGCAATACCAATTAAAATCCCAAAAAGTTATTTGTGGATATCAACAAACTGATTCCAAATAATCCAGAATAGTCAACACAACACTGAGTGAGAACAAGGTAGAGGACTGACACTGTGTGACTTCAAGACTAACCACAAAGCTCTAGCATGCGAGACAGCGTGGTTTGGGCAAAAGAAATGACAGAGCCCAAAAAATTGACCCACACAAATGTACTCCACTGACCTTTGACAAAGGAGCAAAGACAAATCAATGCAGAAAGGACAGTCTTTTCCACAAATGGTGGTGGAGCACCCACACATCCACATGCAAAAGAAAAAGATGACTCTAGACACTGACCTTACACCTTTCACAAAAATTAACTCAAAATGGATCCCAGACCTAAATGTAAAACACAAAACTATAAAAACCCTAGAAGATAACACAGGAGAAAACCTAAGTGACCTTGAGTTTGGCAATGAGTTTTTAAATACAACACCAAAAGCATGATCAATTAATAATCTGGACTTCCTTAAAATTAAAAATTTCTGTCCTGTGAAAGACATTGTGAAGTGAATGAACAAACAAGCCACAAACTGAGAGAAAATTTTTGCAAAACACATATCTGATTAAACGACTTCTACCCAAGACATACGAAGAACTCTGAAATTCAACAAAAAGAAAACAAAAACCCAAATTAAAAATTGGGCAAAAGATCTGAACAGGCACCTCAGCAAAGAAGATACATAGAGGACAAATAAGAATGTGAAAAAAGTGCTCAACATCCTATGTCCTTAGGGAACTGCAAATTAAAACAACAATGACATATCACTACGCTCCTATTAGAACAGCTAAAATCAAAAAAACTGGTAACACCAAATGCTGATGAGGCTGTGGAGCAACAGGGACTCTCACTCACTGCTGGGGGTGATGGAAAGTGGCACAGCCACTTGGGAAGGTGGCCTGGCAGTTTCTTGCAAAGCTAAACGTAGTCTACCACACGATCCAACAGTCATGCTCCTAGGTATCTACCCAAATGAGTTGAAAACATATAAAGTTTATAGAAGCTTTATTATTCATAACCGCCAAAAACTGGAAGCAACAAAGATGTTCCTCAGAAGGTGAGTGGATAAATAAACAGCGGTACATTCATACATTGGAATGTTATTCTGCAATCAAAAGAAATGAGCATCAAGCCACAAAAAGACACGGAGGAACCTTAAACGCGTATTACTAAGTGGAAGAAGCCAATCTAAAAAGGCTACACACTGTGTGATTCCAACTATATAACATTCTGGAAAAGGCAAAACTATGGAGACAATTAAAAGATCGGTGGTTTCCAGAGGTTCTTGTGGCAGGGTTAGGGGGAGGGCGGAGGAAGAGAGAGGAATAGGAAGCACACGGGATTTTCAGGCAGTGAAACGCTTCTGCACTATGCTGTACTGGAGGGTGCGTGACATTACACATTTGTCAAAACCCACAGAACTGTACAACACACAGAGCAAAATCGAATGGAAACTATACATGTTTAGTTAATAACTAAACTATACATGTTTAGTTAATAACAACATGTCAATATTGGTTCATCGGTTATAACAAATGTACCACACTAGTGCAAGGTGTTAATAAAAGGGTAGACTGTGTGTGTGTGTGTGTGTGTGTGTGTGTGTGTGTGTGCATGTGTTGGAGGGGTGTGGGGGAACTCTCTGTACTATTGCTCGATTTTTCTATGAACCTAAAACTGTTCTAAAAAATAAAGACTATTAATTTAAAAGAAAAACTCTACATGGACAGATTATTATTACTGCTATTTTATAGAGATTATTATCACCCTCATTTTAAGGAGCAATATTTTATATACCCTCTTTAATAGAAGAGGAAATTAAAGCTTAAGGAAGTTGCATGCACTGTTCAAGGTCACACAGCTGCCAAGGGACAGAGGCAAGCTTTGACGAGCAGACAGGTGGCCAGAAAACCCTCAGGGTGTGGTGCCCAGAACCCACCAGTACTTGGAACAGACACCCAGACACTTGAGTCCCTGCCCAACTCCCTCCTGCCCCCATCCCTGCACCATGGCCCTGCTGGTAGACCAGAACAAGGACCTGCCACCCATGCACTGAAGTTGCCACCTATAACGTCATTGCTGGGCTCTTTCTGCTCACCATTTTTCATCTTCTACGTGCAGGAAACCCAGGAGATGTCTGCAGAAGTCTACTCCTGTCTGGCTGGTTCTGTCCCAAGAGGTGAGTTGATGAGAGGAACAGATAGGTAGGTCAGGGTGGGAGATTTGACCTTATGTGGGCATAAGCATGTGCTGCCACCACCACCTCTTCCAGCGTGGAGAGCCACGATTCGATGGGACCTCTGATGGCATCACCTCCCATCATGACCAGGACCAAGGCGTGACATCTGCCATGGGAATTGCCAAGACAAGCCTTGGGTGGGAACCAGTATTGGAGCAGAGGGTCATTGTCCTGAGTGCTAATCACGAAGCTAATCAGATGAGACAGTAGGAAACTCCTAGGACAACTGACAAGCCCCACTGAGATGCTGACCAGGGCCCCTAAGACTCTCGCCAAGAGTCTGAGAGCATCAGGAATGGAGGACACACGTCCATCTGATGCCTGGTCAGAAAACCACAGGGAATCCTAGAAGCAGAAGAAACCATGCCACAGGCCCTTAGGCTAGCCCAGGGGGAAGAATCAGGAAAGAACCTAAGAACATGGTGAGATCATTCCTTAGCTATGCCATATGAAAGGTTTTTCCCCCCGAATGCCTATGTGTATGCTCCATACCTGAGCCATTGAAAACGGCCTTTCTTCCACTTAATCTCGTTTAAACTCTCAGCAGCCCTGTGAGATGGCTGTGTTCGTCCCATTTTAACAGATAAGGCAACTGAGGCTCACAGAATTGAAATCACCCCATGCTCATGGTTGCATAAGACATAATGACTTTCTCGCCCCACGCCCCACCACTCCCACTGCCCCACACTGTCCCATGTGTGGCAAGTACACAGGAAACCTTGGCAGAGTTTCACCAGCAGGAGTGTTGTCCCTCAGCCACCTTCCCACAGGGCCCAGCAAAGGGCTGTCTTTGCACTGACCCAGGTCAGTGAGGGCAGGTGGCTCCAGCTGCCACCCTGGGTCACGGTTACCTTGGATACCATGGTTACTTGGTGGGACAAGCCTAGGATGGGGCCATTGAGAAGGATCCTGAGCCCACGGGAAGGAGGTCAGTCCCATCCACTGCCTGGGAGCCCCGAAGCAAGGGACTTAGTCTCTGAGGGCAAGGACCACACAGGGTCAGGCTCTCAGCTTATAGTCCGGGCTGTGCCACTGGTGGGCTCCATGATAAGGCTTAGGAGCCTTAAAATGTTCATGCCTTTGGCCCAATAACTTCATTACTGGGAGTCTCTTATAATCACATCCAGATGAGGACTCCTCTGCAGAGATGTCACCACTGTGTCATTCATAAAGCAAACGTTTGGAAACAATCTACGTGTCCAATAACAGGGAAGTAGTTAGGTGAACTATGCAATTTCAACTCATAAATGGCTTGCTAGTAATTGAAACATATGTGTATAAAGAGTTCGAAATAACATGAAAAAAAAATTGTATTCTAAAGTTAAGCGTAAAATGGAATTCACAATTGCCCGCTAAGTATGACACCTAACTACGTAAAGTAAAATGTGTAGAAAAGACCAGAAAGAGACTCGCCATCACATTAGCACTGGTGGGTACAGGTGTTAAATGAAAGTGAAAGAAAATGAGTTCTTTCTCCATGTCTGCATTTCCAGTTCTTCTGCCTTGTAACTTCTATAAAGGAAAATATAATAAAAAATCAGCTTTATTTTTTAAGAAAAATATAAGATGGATCAGAAGATTTAATATCATAAAGACATCAATTCTCCTCAAATTGATGTGGAAATTCAATAAAATCACCGTAAAAAAAAATCTCAGAAGTTTACTTTGTGTGTGTGTGTGCATAAAAGGTGACACGATGATTCTAGAATACGTTTGGAAAGGCAAAGAACCGAGCATAGCCAAGCCTAACCTGAGGAAGAGCAAGCTAGAGGACGTGTACTACTAGACACCGAGAGATTGTTGTAAACCTGCAGCGATTAAGACACGTGGCATTGGTGCCAGGACAGACAGGCCAACAGAAAGACTAGAGAGCCCAGGACAGACCACACACGCGGTACTCGACGCACAACAAAAGTGACACTGCAGTGCGGTGCAGAAAGTCTTTTCAGCAATGGATCAACTGGGTTTGCACATGGAGAAAAGGATTCCTGCTTCATGCACCATGCATGAAATTATTCCAGATAAAGCGCCCATCTACATGTGAAACATAAAACAACTAAGCTTCTAAACATAAAAGATACCTTCATGGCCTCTGGGCTGGCAAAAATCTCTTAAACAGAAGTGCTAATCATAAAGAAAGTAATTGATAAATTCGGCACACTTAGATTTAGAACCTCCATTCATCGAAAGACGCCACTGAGTAGAAAAACAAGCTAAAGCGCGGGAGAAGCTTTGCGCAGTGGCAGTATCATAGCCAATGAGGTTTATCCGAGGTGCGATTATCGCTAATTGAAAAGTTTTCCCAATACCCCGCCATGACGACTTGCAATATAGTCGGCATTAGCAATTTTTGATGGTCCCTACGGGGACTGGGTTTGGAAAAAAAAAAAAAAAAGAGCAGGAGAAAATATTTGACACACACATCTGTACATATGACAAAGAACTTATAGCCAGAATATAAAAAGAACTTTATAAACCAATAGGAAAAGAAGACAACACAATATAAAAATGGGCAGAAGAAATGGACAAAAGCTTTGACAAAGTACTTTTTATCCAAAGCCAGACTGAAACCACAATGGGCTACCGTTTCAAGCTTGTAATAATAACTAAAGTGAAAAGATTGACAATGAAGTGTCAGCAAGGATACAGAGCAACTGGAACTTTCTCTCGTTCAGGGCTGGTGGAGTATAAAAGGGTACGATGGCTTAATTAAGCTGGCAGAATTAACTAGAGTGACCATATACGTACTCCATGGCCCAGTAATCCCATCTGTAGGTTTAAACCAACAGAAATGAGTGCCCATGTGCCCCAACAGGCATGTATGAGAATGTTCGTAGCAGCATTATTCATACCAGCCAAAAACTGGAAACTACCCACATGTCCGTTGACAGTAGAATAGATAAATAACTTGTGGTACAATCACACGGTCACTTGGACTTGGTAGTGAGCATGAGCCGTCTACAACTGCACCCACCAATGTGGGTGGCTCTCACAGACATGAGGCTGACAGGAAGAAGAACATGCTGTGTGATTCCATTTATATAAAATACAAACATAGGCAACACGAACCCATGTTAACAGAAGCCGGGACAGTGATTTCCTTTGAGGGATGGCTAGAGAACAGAGTGGGGCACAAGGGGGGATCTTGGGGTGCAGATGACGTCCTTGGTCTGGGTGCTGGGTGTTCGGGGACCGTGCGAGGGAACACTCACTCCCACCTGGTCCTCCTCCCCATGCCCCCATACACCCCCACCACCCCCAAGCCAGAGCCCTCTCCCCGGACAGCTGGAAGATTCCAATGCCAGCTCCATGTCAAGGTTCTTAGACAACTTTCTCCAGCTGAAGCCCGCCCCAAACACTCCCATGAGCCTCATCCCATCCTCTTCCTAGTCCCCCTCCCCTCCTGCAGCAGCCCTGCTGCTCTCCCTGGCCAGCATCCTCTCTTTAAAGCCTTCCGGTGGTCTCTGGCCCCACTCACACTCCCTCCCCACTGCAGACCGAGAGAGGCATTTCCTTTCATCCAGTCCTTCAAACACTCCGGCAGGTCTGCTTGGCATGCTCTCTGCCCCCAGCCCCCCACCACCAAGCCCCTTCCCAGACAACCCTTCCCCTCCTTCACATCTCAGCTTAAATGAGAAAAGCCTCTCCCGGCCCCGTCACATGCACCCACAGCAGCCTGTCCTTCCCACCCAGGGCCACCCAGGGCACTTGTCATTGCTGTATGTGCATCTTCCCACTGAGCTTCATGCAGACAGGGGCTGTGTCGTGCCCACTGTCTGGCACACAGCAGGTGCTCTGTAAGTACCTTCGAATGGTCATATGAATGACTATGTCAATGACACGGCTATGACCACAGTCATCACTGTCTCCCCGGCACGTGACCCTCATGAAGCCTCCCCCTTCCCCAACTACATTCTGGGAAGGATATTTCTCAGCTCATCTACTGAGTGTGTCTAATCCACTCCCCCCAAAACCAAGCATTTTAGAACAAAATCTACCAGGCTTGTCACAGCCTTGAACTGACCTTCATTACTCAGAACCATTTGATTACAAGTGACAGAAACAAACTTTAAAAAGAAAAGATTGATTCACACACACAAGTCTGCTTTTGATCTCAGGCAAGGCTGGCTGCAGAGGATCAAGCCATTAAATTTGGCCTCAATCTCCCTCTCTCCACGTCTGGACCACCCTAATCCCCAGAGGGACAGTCTCTTCCCTTGCAGAGCCATAACGGCCACCAACCAGTGGCTCCAGGCTGGTCTCCTAGCCTCTCATCAGCCCCAGCAGAAAGAGGGTCTTTCTTTCCCAGCAGTTCCAACCAAAGTCCCAGAACTTTTTGTCATTGGCCAAGCTTGGGTCACGTGTCTATCCCTGAACCAATCCCTGTGGTCAAAGGGATGGAATTCTCTGATTGGCTCAGCTGGTTAGAGCCCCTGGTATGAACTGTGACAACAGCAGCCACCTTTCTTCCAGACTTTGTGTAGCTTAGACCTTGCACTTAGTCCTACATCTGGACTCCCATTTCATTTTCACAAGGATCCTACGGGGACAGGATTATGACCTCCATCTTAGTTACAAAGAAGCAACGCTCTGGGTGGAGAAGTGACTTCCCCAAGGCCATTGGGGTGGGAGGCAGGATAAGAACCTGACTCCCTAGTCCACAGCTTTGGCCAGACCAGCCTCCGCCTGCCTCCCTCAGCCCATCCTCCACTCCCCCTGCTCCAGCCCACTAGACTCTGCTATCTCCCAGGACTCAGCACCTCCCAGACACCAGGGGAGCCCTACAGGAAGCTCTGCCGGATGAGAAAGGGCACACCCTCCGTCTGCCCGACGTGCACCGGGTCTCCTGCTCACACTCGCAGGCTGGAGGCTGACAAGAGCAGAGTCACCCTGGCTCAGCCTCCACCCCTCCCCACTCTGGTGCCCCCACCCCCACCTGTCCCAGGGCCAGTGGCCAAGGCTGGGGTAGGAGACGCAGCAAGCCTAACGGGGCAGCTGGGGGGCTCCCAAGCCCCCCAGTCTAAGCGGCAGCCAGCCCTCTGGGAAGAGCAGGTCTACACTGCACTGGGAGCTCGGCCAGCTCCCATCACTCCCACAGAAGCATGGAGAAGAGGATTGAGCTCAAGGCCAATTGAAGGACAAAACAAGATTAGATTCACGTCTTAATGGGATTTGCCCTTTGCAAATCCTTGATCAAACTAAGATACTCACCATGCCCCCTTTTCATACTTTCCTCAAATCAAGTCCCTGAAATGAGGTTCTATCTCCAGCCATGCCTGTGGGTTTGCCCTTTAGCAATAAAAACAACAGTAGCTTCTCTTATATTGTAACAGCTCTGTGCCAAGATGGGAAAGCAATCAGAAAGACCATAGAGGGCCAGGCGAGGTGGCTCAAGCCTGTAATCCTAGCACTCTGGGAGTCCGAGGCGGGGGCATCGCTTGAGGCCAGGAGTTTGAGACCAGCCTCAGCAAGAGCAAGACCCATCTCTACTAAAAATAGAAAGAAATTAGCCGGACAACTAAAAACAGAAAAAACTAGCCAGGCATGGTGGTATAGGCCTGTAGTCCCAGCTACTCGGGAGGCTGAGGTGGGAGGATTGCTTGAGCCCAGAAGTTTGAGGCTGCTGTGAACTAGGCTGATGCCATAGCACTCCAGCCTGCACAATAGAGCGAGTCTGTCTCAAAAAAGAAAAAAAAAAGGCCATAGAGCCAAGCGGTTAGGAGTATGGGCTGTGCAGCCAGGTGGTCTGGGTTCAAATCCTGACTCTGCCACTCACCAGCTACAGGACCTTGGGTGAGCTACTTAATTCCTCTGGGCCTCAGTTCCCTCATCTGTAAAATGGCGCTTGAAATTGTACCAACCTCAAAAAGCAGTTGGGAGAACTTAATGAGTTTGCACTTGTGAAGTGTTAGAACAAGGCCTGGCATGCAGTAAGTGCTCAATAAGTGTTCACCCTTAAGGGCTTTTTTAAAGCCATGTCCATTGGGGACAGAAAGCATCCTGTCTTGGCACTAAGAGACGGAGGCCCGAGTGATGTGGCCACCTCCAAGGTGGCGCAGGTAGTTCAATCACTCACTGAGCGTGTGTGAGGGCCCTGGGTGCCGGGGCCGGTGCTGGAGACTGGGGCACCATGACGCACCAGACCCCATCCTAGAGACGCTCAGCCGGGTGGGGCTCAGGAGGAGAGCCCAGGCCCCTGAGTCCTTGGGGAAGCTGGGGCCACCAGCACAGCTGGCCCCAGTGACAGAGGAAGCTGTGGTCTGGAGTTGAGCATTTTCGGTGTTCCAGTCACTCTCTAACCAAGCTCAGCTCGGCAAGCTCACGGGGCCCAACCAGCACGTCCTCTGTGCCGTGCGACCTCAGCAAGCACCTGCTGTGCACCAGCACTCGGGGAAGACGCCAAGGTGCCACACCATGATCCCCGCTTTGAGGAAATTGTCTGTCCTCTACATCCCTCCCGGCTCCTCCCCCAAGACACGGGAGGCGAGATCGTGTGCTTGAAAGCCCAGGCCAAGCATAGCAGGCGCTTCGTGAAGACTCCCTTGTTTACTGTGAGGAACACCTTGCTGGACAAGTACAAGGAACCGGCTGCTTCCACCTAGAGGAAAATAAGCCGAGATATGATGGGGCCACGGATAATTCAGCATGTCTGCCACTGTCCAGCGCTGGCCTCTCTCAAGGTAACGGCTTTCACCTTCCTGGCCCTGTGCCCTGATGGGGCAGACTCTGAAATGGGATCCAGGCACATAGGATGGAGTCCTGGCTCCGATGCCAATTCCATTTGAGACTTCAAGCCTCTGTGCCCCTGTGGGCAAAACAAGAGGTTTGGACTAGATGTTCATGAGCTCCTGCAGCCACTGGGTTTCCATGCGAGGCACATTCACTGTTGCCAGGCTCGGGGCTCTACCTCGCAATGCTGGAGGGGAGCCTTTGTGCTCGGTGCTCGGGGCACATACAGCAGAGCCACTGGATCAATCCTGGAGGACTTGCTGGAGGAGGTGGTCCTGGGCTGAGACTCACAGGATGAGTAGGAGTTGGGTGGGTGAAAGAGTGAGGATACCACCTGTGGCACTAAGCAGCTTTCTCTAAGTCACACCAGTGGACTAGTGCGACTTAGAGAAAGCACTGTGGCAGCTCTGAGGAAGGGGGACCTGGTGGGGATGCCTGGAGTCCAGAGAACAGTTAGGGCAGGCAGTGGGATCCAGGTAGCCTGTGGTCATCCCAGGCTGAGTTCATTATAGAAGGTTCTGGACTGGAGGCTGGGGAGTCCTCAGGCTGCAGCTGGTGGCTAAGGCCACGGGAGCAGATAAGACTGTCAAGAAAGAGCGTGCAGAGAGAGGAGCAGCCGGCAGGGAAGGGAGGTGGGAGGACGCCAGAGCAGGGACAGCCCACTGTGCTCCACGCTCGGGAGGACAAGGACCGAGGAGGTCTGTTCACCGCACACCCCCTACTCAGCACAGCGCAGACACATGGCAGGTGCTCAACAAAGGTTTGTTTTTTAAAAAATTCTTTATATTAAGAGATTAAGGAAACCCAGGAAAGGCAGAGGAAAGTAAAGCCCAGGAGGAGAGTAGGCTGCAAAGGGTTGGGGTCGGGGGCAACCTCCAGCGTCAAGGCTGCCGAGAGGTCAAAACCACTGGGTGCTGCCCACAACAACGGTCCTTGGCGACCTTGGTGGGATTGGAGGGTGGGGAGACAGACCACGGGGGGTAAGGAATGACTGGCAAGTGAAGACATGGAGACAGCGAGTGTGGAAAACTCCTCTAGACCTCTGGACCTTTCCATGAAAGAGGAAGAGAGAGAAGGGGGAGGGGCTAGAGGAGGGGGATGGATGAGGTGGGGGGGGAGGGGCAGAGGGACAGCAGTCGCTAGAGGAGAACGTGAACCACAGAAGGAGTTAGATCCCAAACTGGTCACTTGCTGAGTGATCTCAGGTGAGTCAAGTCACCTCTCTGAAGCTCAGTTTCCCCAACTTAAAATGAAAGGAAATAGCCCCCACCTTAAAAGTTATTGGGAGCATCAAACAAGTTAACTATGCAAAGCGTCTGGCATGGTGCCTGGCATGCCACAGGACCCAGAGAATGAGTCCTTGTCATCCTCGCACCAGAGCCCTTCACCAGCTCGGGAGTGGCAGGACACTCTCATTATCAAATCATTATCCCCATTTTACACATGAAGAAACTGAGTCACAGAGAGACTTGTCAGGCTCTACCTGCTCATCCCCACGCCCCAGACACAGAAGGCAGTGCCAGTTCTTCACTGGTGTGGGACAGGTAAGTATTTGGCACAGGGCCTGACACGAGACATTTGTTGATTGAATGAATGGGAAAGACAGAGGTAGAAGCCAGAGGAAGGCAGCGCTCCTGCTGTGAAAGAAAGAGAGCCTGGAAGGTAGCCAATCAGAGCCAGGCATGTGGGTCTTGGGGGCCAATCAGAGCCAGGCATGTGTCTTAGGGGCCAATCAAAGCCAGGCATTTGTGCCTTGGGGGCCAATCAGAGCCAGGAATATAAGCCCTCAAAAACCATCTAGTCCAGAGATTCTCACACTGGGGTGTCCCTTAGGTTCACCTGGAAAGCCTTTTGAAACTCGGATTCCTGGGCCCCACCCTAGACCTACTGCATCAATTATAAAGGGAGAAGAGTCCAGGAATCTGCACCGTAAACTGATGCCCAGGTGTGGCAGATGCAGATGGCCCAGGGGCCACGCCCTTATTTTCTGGAGGGGAGGACCCTCTCTGAGAACACGTGGCAAAGGGCTGGACGGATCACCTGGGTGTCCAGGCTCCAGGCCACTGCCACTGCTGGAGCCGGTGGGTGCCCTGCAGGTGGAGGGCAGGAAAGGAACAACAGCAGGGAGGAAAGAGGAGAAAGTACGGGATGCTAGCTCACATCCAACAGGCCCCACGTACCAGGTGCCTGTGTTCTCCTCCTCAGCCTCCCAGCAAAACTCTAGGTTGAGTTTTATTAATATGTCCATTTTACAGGTGAGGCAAGTAAGGTTCAAGAGGTGAAGCCGATTGCCCAAGACCTCCCAGCTGGTAGGCGGCAGGACCTGAACCCAGGTTTATCTGATGCTAAAGCCAACTTCCCTAACCACCTGGGCCCACTGCCTCCCTGAAGCAATAAGAGGAAGAGGGGAGGGGTGGGGAGGGGAGAAGAGGGGTGGGGGCCCTGTATGGACGGGGGCAGGGTGCCCTCTGTGCCCACCCAGGTGCGAGCCAGGCTGGCTGCTGCAGGGCAGAGAGCGCCTGCCTGTCCCGGTGCCCTGCGGTTGCCATGCCGACCCCCAGGCTGTGTTTGCGGATGTTGTATTTGATTTCACACGTTTGGAACTCCAATTACGTCATTTCGCAACACACGGTTGCCATGGCAGCCGGCCCCACGTTCCCCGGGTAGCTCACACCTTGGGGGAAAGGGAAGGGCCCGGCCGGCTCCCCCGACCAAACCTCAACCCAGAGCCCCCTCGAGGCGTGAGGCCAGGAGTGTGGGTTGAGGAAGCACCTTAGGGATCAATCAACACCTGCATTTGGGGAAACCGAGGTTTGGGGCGGAGAGCAGGCGCCACCTGATGCCCGGGCCAGCACGCCCCGGCACAGCACGCCGCCTTCGACGGAGGCTGCACACGGGCCGCGGCCTGACGACTGGCACCCCGCGCCGGCCTGGCCATCTGCCCCGACCGGCTCTCTAGGGCTTCAGAGCAGCTGCTGCCCCGGCCGATGCGCTGCTCTCCGCAAACTCACGCACGCGTGCGCCAGGGTGGGGCGGGGCGGTGCGGCCGAACCCCGGCTTTGGTGTCGGGCTTGGGTTCAAGTGTGGTTAGTGGGGCCACCTGGCCGCGCGTCCATTTCTACGTCTGAAAACGGTGATGGGGGTGCTCGCCCCTGCAGGCCCCCGGGAGGACTGGCTGTCAGGGCAGGCAGAGCACCTGTTCCCGGGCAGATGAAATGAACAGTGATCGCCGGGGGTTCTTTTTCTGCTTTCGTTCATTCTTGTTTTGCTTTGTCCTTGCCCTGTCATTGTCAGCTTTACCACCAGCCTGCACTGTGGTGACTTTGGGCAACTGAACTTCCCTCTCTGGTCCTCTCAACTAGTAATAATGTGATGATCTTTCTCCACTTCCTCACCGCTAAACTCTCCATCCCTTTGCCCTAAATTCCAGTGATTTAGCCTCTTCTCTGCTGGCTTCCGTCTACGGGGTAGCAGGGCTGCCGGGCTTACCAAGACCTCAGTTAATGTCACTGGGTCCCTCCTTCACCAGCTGTTTGAAGACAGCAGACCTGTCCATGGCCGGAAGCTCCCGTACGCACCTGCGAGTTGGGACTCTCCAACCTCGGGCTCCCAGAGAAGGCAGCAAAGCCTCTCAAAAGGACACAGGACTTTTTCATCATCAAGGCACTGTCACAGGCATCCTTGCAAACGAGCCACCCCCGGAAACCTGCAAGAGGCTCCTGCTTACATGCCCATTCTGTAGATGAGGAAAATGAGAACCAGAGGGGTGACGGGAGTTGCCCGAGATCTTAGCAACCGGTGAGCGGTAACTCCAGCGCTCTGCACCACACACTCCAACACAGTCCCGGAAAATGTGAGGAGCTGTTGCTGCCGGGGAGGGCTGTGCCCTTGGGCAGCTGTCACAGGTCACAGCCAAGCACTTCCTGGGATGACCGCAGAGACTCGCCTACTGCCCCCACTGCCGCCCAGCTCTCTGCCAGGCCCCCACGGCCCTGGACGCTTCCCCAGACCCGGAGCCAGGACCAACATGAGCTGTTTCCCCTCAATGCCACCTCCAACTTGCATGTGCTGGAGTTTGCTGGAAAAATCAAACACTGCCACATGTGCAGAGACATGTACTGGGCGGGTGCCCATCAGCCCAGTCCAACCCAGCAAGTCCTTCTCAGGCCCAGCCTTGGCCCAGAGCAGAGCAGGAGCTTGGGAGTCTGGCTGGCCTGGGTTTAACCCTCACCCCCCGCTGGCATCTGCCTGGCTCCAGCCGCTTGACCTTCTGAGCTGCGACCCCACCTGTAAAACGGAAACGACGGTGCTCATTTCAGAGTTGTCAGGAGGAATGAAAGCACATGACAGGCACAAGAGTGCCTGGCAAAAGTTGTCCACTAAATGTTCACTCCTGCCTTTCTTCCAGGGAACAGGCCAACTGAGACCGCAGTCCCTGCAACCAAGGAGCTTTTACACCAGCTCCAGTCGGAGCAGCGAGACAGAATTCTTCACGATAGAATTGAAGACAAGACAAGAAACGATCAAATGCTGAAACGGTGCCTCCAGTGGGTTACAAGGGAGTGAGAGCTCACAGGAGGCGGATGCCACTGGGGGCTGGAGGAGGCAGGAAGGATTTCCTGGAGGAAGAGGAGGGACGTCGAAGGAGTTCCTGGAGACAGACATGCAAGCAAATCATCTCAGCACAGCCTGATGGGGGCCGTAACAGATGCACCTGGCCAAGGGGCGGCACAGAGGACAGAAGAGACAGCTTAGTGAAGGCGTCATGGAGGAGAAGTCTCTAGAACAGGGTCCTGAAGGGTGAACAGGCTGGGCACAGGAGAGAAGGCAGAGGTGTCGTGCAAGGGACAGCACCTGCAAAGGCACAGAGGTAGGAAAGAGCCCAGGGCACTTGAGGAATGACTGGGCCAAACAGAGGGAGGTGGTGGCCGGAAAGATAGACAGGGCAGGTCAGGGGGGCCTTGAAGGCCAGGCGGAGGGGCTTAGAGTCAGTCCTATGGCCGTGGAGAGCTATGGAGGGTTCTATGTCAAGAATCAACATGAACAGATTTGAGGTTTAGAAAAACACTCTGCTGCATAGGTGTCGGGCTGTGGGTGCTGGGGGTTTAGCCAGAGGCAGGGGCCCAGAGGAAGGCTCTGCAGCGCTGCCGCTGGGACCCGACTGCTATGAAGGAACTAGGAAAGGATCGGAGACAATTTAGGAAGCAAAATTGCTACATCTCTTTCTTATTGTGGTAAAATAAGATGTACCGCTTTAACCATCTTTAATGGACACTTCCGTGGCAGTGAGAACATTCGTATTGCTGTGCAATGATCGCCACGGCCCATCTCCAGAACGTTTTCACACCTGGAACTCGGTACCCATTAGATGCAAACTCCCTTCTCCATCCCCCGGCAGCACCGTTCTATTAATACTTCGTATGAATCTGAGCTAGGTACCTCATGTCAGTGGGATCATTCCACATTTGTCCTTTTGTGTCTGGCTTATTTCACGTAGCATAGCATCTTCAAGGTTCGTCCATGCTGTAGCATGTGTTAGAATTTCCTTCTTTAGGCTGAGTAATGTCCCCTTGTATGTCTATACCACATTTTGTTTATCCGTTCATGCGTCGATGGACACTTGGGTTGCTTCCACCTTTTGCCTGCTGTGAACATGGAAGTACAACTGTGTGTTTGAGTCCCTGAGCTCACTTCCTTGGGGTGTATACTCAGAAGTGGAGTCGCTGGATCATACGGTAATTCTGTTTAATCTCTAGAGGAACCTCCATGCTGTATTCCTCAGTGGCTGCACCGTTCTGTTCTACATCCCCACCAAGAGTGCACGAGGGTTCCGGTTCCTCCACATCTTCCCCAACACTTATTATTTTCTGGTTTTTGGTAATAGCTATCCTGATGGTTATCCTAATGGTTTTTGGTAATAGCTATCCTGTGTGAGGACTTGACAAGACAGGAAGTTGAGGGAAAAGAGGAGAATGACTGCTGGATTTGCAACGTGGCCCCTGGGTAGATGAAGATTCACCAGTTGGGCTGGGAGGGGAAACAGACAGAAGGAAGAATTTGGGGGCTGTTGAGCTTGAAGGCTCTGTGGCACATCCTGGTTGTACACTGGGGTCCGGAAGTCTGAGAGAGTCTGTGCTGCCGATGGGAAGTCACAAGGAAATATCAGATTGCTGAGGAAGTATGAGATGCAGAAAAAAGTGGGGCCAGTACAGAAGCCTGGGGATCCCCATGTTTTAGGAGTGGGACAATGAAGCCACCCACAAATGGAGATAGAGGAAGATCAGCCCAAGAGGTAAGAGAAAAGCCAGAAAACACCATTCTAGAATTGCATAACCTATGATTAGATTCTGCTATAAGCAACCGACAACCCAAATCAGTGGCTTAATCAAGGTACAGGTTCCATTCTCTCCCTTGGAAAAGAAGTACAGAAGAAGACAGCCCACCATCGTCAGAGGCTCGAGCTCTGTCTCTCTTGCCCTGCTATTCTTGGTCCAGATTTTCACCTTCAAGGTCACCTCATAGTCAGAACATTGCTGTTGCAGCTCCAGCCATCACATTCGTGTTCCAGCAACAAGAAGGAGAAGAAGCAAGAGCAGAAGACCTGCCTCCTGAGACTGCCCAGACTCCTTTAAAGACCGTTCCTGGAAGCCCTTCCTCTCCCCTTCCCCTGACCTTCACTTACATCTCATTGGCCACCCCCAGGTGCAAGGAAGGTTGAGAAATGTGAACCTTTAGCAGAGCATATTGCTTTCCTGAAATAAATATGGGTTGTGTTAGTAAAGAACCAGGGAGAAGGGCTGTAGGGGAGGCCACTGGCAAGCTCTAACACAGAGGGAGAACTTTCCAGAAGGAAAAAAAAGGTAGCTGTATTGGCTAAAGGGTTAACCATTGGACTTGGCAATGAGGTCACTGGCATCCTGCTGCGTGGTGGGGGAGGGGAGATGGAGCCACGGCAGAGGCTTGAAGCATAAAAGGGGAAATGAAGTCATGTTAGTTGACCACACTTGGGAGGTCCCAGGGCAAGGGAAGAGCTTGGTACCTAGAGAGGAGATGCAGGATGACGGGAAGCCTGGGGTCCTTTGCTTTGAGATGTGAGGACTTAGCCACAATAGGCTGGGAGGGCTGAGCCAGAGAAGGGACAGGAAGGGGTAGCAGAGAATGGGGGTGACTGCAGGTGCGAGGCCCAGGGGAGATGGGAGAGAGTGGGGGGCAGCGGGCCCTGGGCAGGAGCCTTGAGCCTGGGGCCAGAGGATGGCAGGTGGAGAGGGAGTGGAGGGGTCGCTGGTGGGTTGGGAGAAAGGGGTGGGAAGCCAAGGATGTGCCCACCAAGGGCCTGGGGGTCTGGGTGGGGCAGCAGGCAAAGTCACCTCTTCAGTGCCAGGGGCCGTGAACCAGCTGGGGGCCTGAGAAGGGCGGAACAGGTGGGGACAGTGATGAGGACCTGGGAGAGGCCACCCACAAGGAGGAAAGGGGTGGAAGGAAGGGCCCAGCCGAGACCGGAAATCATGGCTCTGCAGTGGCCATGTCCCATCAGGAGGGCTGCAAACGGTGTGGGACTCGGGGTGCAGGGCAGACAGAGCCTGGGAGCCCCAGGGAGGGGAGTGTGTACTCGGGAAGGCTGCTCAGGTGGCTGCCCCGGAGGTCGCAGTGTGGCGTCGTGGGGCAAGGGCCCAGGAGGGTGGGGGATGTCACCAGGGAGTGGGGTCCAGCATCCAGGGTCCCAGAGGAGGGCAGCCCCAGGGGGGCGCAAGGCCCAGGGTGGCCAAGGCGGTGGGCAGCTGGAGAGAGGCAGTCACTGGAGATGAGACGGTCCAGGAACTGAGCACCAGGGTGCTGGGCACAGCATCCACGAGGTCACTGAAGTCACCCAGGATGCTGGTGGCACGGGTGGAGGGAAAGGGCGTGTGCCAGTCTTCACGGAACGTGGAAGGTGTCAGGGAGGTCAGTGAGGGACAGCAACAAAGAAGACCCCAGCCTGGTAGAGCAGAGCTGGGTTAGAAAGGAGTGTCCCCAAGCAAAGCAGGATCGTGGCAGGGGTGGGGAGCGGGTGTCAGGCTGCCAGGTGACAGAGCACTCTGCGAGCTGTAAAGACATCTGGGACCTGTACAAGGCACCAAAGTCTTGGGCAAGGACAGTGTCTGTGGTGAAGGGAGGGAAGGCAAGGAGGGAAAGATGAGAGAAGATTGAGCTTTTAGGGCAGACTTGGTTATCCCATTTCACAGATGAGAAAACAGAGGCCCAGAGAGGAGGAGAGATTCACCCAGGGTCCCACAGAGAGTGGCTGGACCCAGGCCTGGCTCTGGCCACTGAAGCCTGCACAAGTCCCTTGCCCTCTCTAGGCCTCAGCTTCCCCATCTGTAAAACGAGATGAAGATTTGGTGGCTACAGAAAAGTTCTTGGGGTGAGAGATTCGCTTCCCCAGCCCTGCCCTTTTAACTGAGTCACCTCCAAAAAGACAGACTTTCAGAATTTCCCCAGCCCTGTGTCGGGTCCTCAAGGGGGCTGAGTCACAGAGAACGTCGAGACTGGGCGGGAGGTGGTGAGTGATGCAGGTGCGATAAGGTTGCTCCAGGACCATCCCCAGGTGCCCTCTTTCACAAGAGACTGCGCCGCACCCACCCCGGTAACCTGCCTGGGTGGATCTGGCCACAGCAAGCCCTCTACAGTGAACTGTCCCCAACCCCCAGCCTGTGTCACTGCCTCTGCTCCAGTCCTTCCTCTGCACACGGCTGGAGCCATCTTCCCGCAGCCCAGCTTGCTCCTTGTCTATCTCCTGCTCCAAAGTCTTCCATAGCTCCCCACTGCCCACAGAAAAGTCAAGTCCTTAACCCAGCATGCCCGGTCCTTCGTGGTCCAGCCCTACTGCCCCAGGCAGCAACACCATCCATGGCTCCTCCATTCCAGGCCCTGGGTCATGCCATTCCCCCACCCGCCCCCTTGCAACGGGGACTGCCCTTTCTGCTCTGCCAATCCCAAGTGTGCAAATGTAAAACCATAACCCTCATGTCCCCATGTCCACTGGGTTCACTGTGTCCTTAGTTTCCATCAATCATTATAATCAATAAAACAGTTCAGGACCCCGTGCTCCATACTGTGTCCAGCGCCCTTCTCGATACTTCTGAGATCTCCCAAGAAGGACTTAGGGTCCCTGTGTCCTTTCACAGCTAGTTCTGCCATCGGCCTGAGCCGCACGCTGCTGTCTGCCAGCCTTTCCTGTCCCCTAGCCCCACAGACACAAGCTGTGTGTACAATCGACTTTGCTGAGCAAAGGAGAGAGATTTTGGGACCCAGCCAGCGGCAACATCAAACCGAGCATTTCACGTACTGTTGGGGGCATCCCTGAGCCCTCTTGCAGAGGAGACCCCTGCCCGCCTCCGCTCTGCCCGAGCCCCCAGGCCTGCCAGAGTCTCACTGTTCACGCTCCTCGGCTGCCGAGAGAGGACTCCCAACTCCCACTCCTCATCACGCAGATGCACTTCGCTCTGCCGGGGCGGGGGTGCCCTTTCGTAACCAAAATGGGCCTCTCAAGAGGTTTTCCCGGAGCAAAAGCGCAGCTTCCTTCTGTTCCAGCCCCACCTCTGGCAAGGAGCAGCCCTCGGTCCTTTATTGTAGCAGCAATGGTTTGGGGTTTTTTTAGGGTTTTTTTTTTCCCCCACAATATGGAGCGTTAGGGTCAGAGGTGGGACCAGTAGGTCCAATGTCATCACTTAACAGGTAAGAGGCCGACTGAGCCCCGGAGGTCAGGATCCCACCCAAGGAAAGCCCAGCAATTTAGTGCCACGCCTGGGGCAGACTCTAGTCTCTGACTCCAGGTCTGGGGAGTCTCTACTCCCTGTAACGCCTGCTCGTCCACGTCCTGTACAGGGAGGGAAGGCAACAAGGAGGAAACTGACATTTACGGAGCACCTACTATGTGCCAGGTATGGTGGTTATGCCATTTAATCCTCACACCTGCCCTTAAAATAGGAGCTGCTATTATCCTCATTTTACAGATCAGCAAACTGACACCCAAAGAGGAAGCCCACAGTCAGTTGCCCAAGGCCCCTCAGCTCAGCATGGGAATTACAACCAGGGCCAACTCTTCAGGAATTAACCCAGCTTGGTCTGAAGCAGGGTTCTTATTCTTCACAGCCATAAAAGTAAACACTTGTGAACTCTTTGCTTATGCCAGGCACCAGGACGAACATTCTACATGATTCATCATGTTTAAGTTTCACAATCATTCCAGGAAGCACATAGGATTATTTCCATTTTACAGACAAGGAAACTGAGGCTCAGCAGAAAGGATTAGGTGTGGGGCTGGAAGTCCCTCTGGGCAAAGTCCTGGCTGCTGGGCCCAGGCTGCCCCTGGAGCTGGACATTGGGTACCACTCAGGGACTGAACCAGCTGATCCCTGGGTCCCCATCCAGGGCCTAGATGGGACACTTCTTCCAACACCCTTCTGTCCCCTTGGGCCCTGGCTCTCAGCTCTGTCCAGCAGCAGCTGGAGAGGCATTGGGCTCCTCTGTCCCGGGAAGTCCCCTTCCCACGCTCAAGGTGCGTTTACTGGGCGGCTGAAGAGAGCCCACAGAGGGCAGGCGTGGCTGGAGAACCAGGCTCAGACCCGAGGCCAGGACAGGGAGGGCTTGGGTCTGTCCCAGCAGCCCAGCAACGTCTTGTCATGTCCCATGGGCTCTGATGAAACCACGCCCGGAGCTGGGGGGACACCATGGCCAGGCTGGATTAGGCTGTTCACGTGCTCCCCTCTAAGAGGGAAGAGCCTCACCCAAAGCAGGGGACTGGGAATGGGCAGGGGAGGATCCCAGGGGTCCCGCATGCTGAACAGTCAAAACCCAACCGACTGCTTCTGCAACAGGCCTCGGACATTTCTGGCATCTTCTAGACTAGAGGCTTCTCTGGCTTGGTGCTGTGCTGCTTCCATCATGCTGAGAGCTCCCCTAGATCAGGGAGGGCGATGCTTCCACATAAGAAAGAGAGAGGATGGAGGAAGGGAGAGAGGAAGGGAGGGAGGAAGATGAGCTTTTATTTTTACAGCACCGATGACATGTTTAACTCAGTGCCGGGCTCTCTCGCACAAGCTATCCCTGCAGGTAAGGAAAGTAATCCCAGCAGAGCAAATGGCCTGTGGGAAGGTGTGCAGGTGTGAGACCCCCTGTCTGGAGGGGCAGGGGAGGCAGGGCAGGGAGGAGGCTGGAGGGGCCCGGAACAACAGGCCAAGAAACTGGGCTCTTGATAAAGACTGGGCAGCCACTGGGACGTGGCCTGGCCTCCTCTGTCCCAGCAGGGCCAGGATCCAGCCACCTGCCACCCAGCCCACCCAGAAAATGGGACCCTCCTGGGAAATGCTCCTGCCTGGGCCCAGGGGCTCTTCCAGGACACCAACCGGCACCCACGTCCAGACTGTCCGCTAGAAGGGTCTCCATGTGGGCCCAGCCTGTGCCCTCCCCCTCAGGGCCGAAGAGACCAGCAAGAGAACCATGCGACAAAAGGCTCGGCCCACGTGCTGCCTGGCCGGCCCGTCTGCACAGGGGCACGAAGGGGAGCTCTTAGCAGAGACGGAAAGACAACAATGTTCATTTTTAATCTACTTTATGACTCTAGAAATGAGGTGGAAAACAAAATAATGACTACTTTTAACCTAGATAAAAACACATACTTTGTTCTTATTTTTAACTCAACTAAAATGACTCTTGGCTTGGTGGCCAGCGTTTTATTATATGATCAGCATGTTGACACCTGATCACCAGCTGCAGACCTCTCTGCAACTGACCCGCTCGCAGGCCACGCGTCCCTGCAGACTCATCATCCCCGGGTCAGGTCTGTCCAAGGTGCCTGCTGGCCTGTAAATGTGCCACCAAGGGGGACACAGCCCTGACCCGCTGGGGCGGGGCAGTCAAGCCTTGGGGTGCAGAGTGAGTGGGACTCGAGTGGGGTTTGAGAGAGGGGACGTATCTAGAGGAGGACAGCTTAAATCCCAGCTCCATTTACAAGCCATGAGACCTTGGCCAAGTCACTTGACCTCTCTGAGCCTCAGCTTCCTCACCTGTCCATTGGAGATAACAATGCTGACCCCACAGAACCGTGAAAATTAAGAAACCAGACGCAAAGACGCTTAGCACATGGTGAAGCGCACACATTGGGCCCACAGAAAATGGCCCCTTTCCTCGCCTGGAACTGCCCCACTGGGCTGGTGGGCCCTTTTCTCCTGCCCACTACCCACAGGGCCCTGGCCCCAGCCCCAGAGCCTGCAGGAAGGTCCCCTTCCGTGGCGACCGCAGAAGCGAGACTCCCCCGGGTGGGTCTGGACCAGCCTCAGAAGGAGCCGCCTCCGGGGCCCTTCCTGGAGCCGCCGGGCATGAGGCGTGATGGCTGTGCCAGGTGATGACCCTCCCTGAGTCACCGCAGCCAACAAAGCCTGCTGCCGCCCCCAGCAGCGGCCCCCACCAGGCGAGGCCCACTTATCGGAAGCATCTCTGCTGGCCAAGCCAGGGCCGCCAGGGCCGCCAGGGCATTTGATGAAGACTCAAGTCCGAACCTGCCGGGCCTGTGTGAAGCGGAGTCGCTGGGCTCTACTCCCCGGGCAGGGCCACGTGGGGCTTCCGTTACAGATGCGAAGGGCTCCGAGCTTCCGCTCATCAGCTCGTGCCTGATGGCAACGCGCTGCCCACGCCCACCCTCTGCCAGCCCCCTCCCAGCCTGTCCGCACGTCCACCCTGCCTCCCGCAACGGCCAGGACTCTGCCCCAAGCCCTCATCTCCTCTTCCTCACCTGCCAGAGGCCACACACTTCTGGGCCGCGGGCCAGACCCCGGCTGCAGATGGGTTCTGTGGGTGAAAGCTCGGGCTCTGGAGCCAGACTGCCTGGGCTTGCGTCTTGGTCTGGCACCTTGTCGCTATGTGACCTTGGGCAAGTTGCACAGCCTCTCCAGGCCTGTTTCCTCATCCGCAAAATAAAGATAGCAGTCACGTGCCTCGCAGAGTTATTGTGAGGATAAGGGGCTTAGAAGAGCCATCGTAAGCACTCCCCAATTTTGCCTTTTTTTCCAAGTTGAGCCAACATTTAAAGATAAGGAGATTTCACAGGAAAATCTTGATTTTTGTCTTTTCTTGAAAAATCAAAAGATTTGAGAAGACACATTCCTGCAAGTCACCAACTGGCGATCTTTTTGGACTAGTGGCTCTCAGCCCAGGCTGTACCTTAGAATCAAATTGAACCACCTGGGCAGCTATTGACATATCTTGCTGCTGGGCACCCCTTGGACCAGGGCAGTCAGGACCTCTAGGGGTAGGGTCCAGGTGGCCTGTGTTGTCAAAGTTCTCCTGCCAGTCTCAGCCGGGAGCCAGGGCCGCTGCTTTTGGCAGACTGCAGACTTTCCAGTTGGCCACAGTGACATTTGCCCTTTGTCACTGCACTGTGGCTTCGTTTAATTAGAGAACAATTATTGGATCCCTGTCCTTTTAAGAGTGAGTAAGATGACCGAACAAGGTGGCTCACACCTGTAATCCTAGTGCTTGGGGAGGCCAAAGTGGGAAGATTACTTGAGGCCAGGAGTTTGAGACCAGCCTAAGCAAGAGCAAGACCCCGTCTTTACAAAAATAGAAAAATTAGCGAGGCATGGTGGCATGTGGCTGTAGTCCCAGCTACAGGCAGGAGGATCACTTGAGCCCAGGAGTTCAGGGTTGCAGTGAGCTGTGATGACACCACTGCACTCTAGCCGGGGCGACAGAGTGAGACTCTGTCTCAAAAAAAAAAAAAAAAGGCAAGAGAAGCCAGACCCAGAAGGTCATGGGATCACCCTTACACCTGACCAACATAGCTCATTTGAGTGCCTGTCTTGGCCCCCAAAAGCAACAGCCTGTGACCCCAGTCTCTGCCCACTCCTTGGCCAAGCCTTATCTGTATGTTGCTTCAAGATGGGCAACTCCCGTGTCCTCATCTCTAATCCAACCTTGTCCCCTTCTGAGCACATCAGGAACTCTTGCTTCTTGGTGCCTTCACCTCCACTGCCTGTCCTGACTTCTTCCCCAGCAAACTTCTACACATCCTTTCATGGCTCTACTCAACGGCCACTTCCTCCAGGAAGCCCTTCTCAATCTGCCACGCAGAGTTGGAGTCTTCCTCCTCTATGTCTCAGGAACATCTCACGCCTCTCCCGATGCCTCACAGAGACACAGTATCCATTCCTTAGTGATCTGCTCCCCACCAGATTGGGGGCCTCTCAAGACTATGGTCATCACTGGAGCCCCAAGGCCTAGTTTAGGACCCCATCACAGGCAGGAGTTCAGTGCGCATCAGTTGAGTGGCCCCCAGTCCTCCATGAGCCCTTCCAGGCAACATCTAAAAGAAGCCACACAAGAAACTTCCTTCTGATTCAAATCTCCAGCTGAAACACAGGTGGGCCTGAAGCTTTGTGAAGTGAAATCTCATCGGGCCACCCAGCCATGCCCATGGCTTCCCGCTGGCTCTGATTGGCTCACTTCCCCATCCCTGAACCAATCCTGTGGCCGGGGAAATTCACCGCTCTGCTTGGCCAGATCTGAGTCACCTGGAGCCGGTGGGAGGAGCTGGTCTCTAGAGCCCTGACAGGGTGCCCGCCCCACACACAAAGACAGATGCACACTGTGGTCCTGCAAGACATGTCCCCTGCTCATGACACGCACACAGCTGTGGCTCCAACGTTTTCAAGAGGAGCACCCCTTCTCCACGGGAACATTTCTCCAGATTGTACATTCAGTATTGGTTAAATGAGAAACTACCTACTGATAATTTTAAAAAAGAAAGAAAGAAAACTACTGTGAATTCAGGAATTCCTTGAAACTAATTTGTATTTTATTCACCACTTCAGCATCCGTATCTACATGCGTGGTTGCATTCGGCCCGTGGACAATGCCCGAATCACTCTGAGTGTGTGAGTTAGAGGAC
Source organism: Lemur catta (assembly GCF_020740605.2). Taxonomy (NCBI): domain Eukaryota; kingdom Metazoa; phylum Chordata; class Mammalia; order Primates; family Lemuridae; genus Lemur; species Lemur catta. The sequence goes on from NC_059130.1 coordinate 111,352,241, forward strand.
TCTTCACAATGACTCCACTTGGCCTCCCGAGAAAGCACCTGTTGGGTGCATCGCCAGGGCCTTATGGGAAATCACCCACCTGCATTTGACAAGCCTTCTCCATGAATGACAGACCCCTCTGCCACCTTGTCACAGCCCCTTCAGCAGGTGTGTCACTGAGGACTCTGGCTGCAAGCAACAGAAATGACCTCGCTCACTGCAGCAAAAGGAAATCTACTGGAAGACTGCTGGAAGCTCCCAGGTTCCACTATGGAGGTGACAAAGAAGAAGGGACCAGAATAGCGCAGGGAGGATCCTCCCTCGGAAAGGGACAGATCAGTCTCTTCAGCTCAAGGTCTGATTCCAGGGAAGGGACTTCTCTTTAGCCTGCCCTTAGCTCAGGGAAGGTGGGACCCCTGCGAGAATTCCAGGAAAGAAAAGCAGAACGGTGGCCTGCAGGGGCCTGGACGCTGGGAGCCGGAGCACAGAACACTTCCCGCAGGGACGACATGCCCTTCAGGTGGCTCAGCCCGGGATACGCCCTCCTCAACCCGGAGACTGTCCGCTGTGAGTGTGGTGGTCAATTATTTCACGACTGGAGTTGCCACCGCTTTTTTTTTTTTTTTTTTTTTTTGGTTATTCTGGAAGCATTCACTTGGATTTTTCCCTGCTCTGGTTTTCTTTATGTTTCTATAATCTCTCGGCTCCTGGGTGGTCTGGTTTCCTACAGGCAGCAGCGTCAGCTGGTTCTCACGGAGCCCGTGTGCTCACGGAGGAAATGTGGCCTGAGCCGATGTCGCCCCACCCACAGAAAGGAAGTGACAGCTACACAAGGTGGGGAAATGTATGGGCTGGATCCGAACATGGATGATTCAGGTTACACGGAACAGAAAACTCAACTCAAACAGCCTTAAACAATAAAGGTGATTTATTGGCTCGCATTATTGAAAGGTCCTTCGGTGAAGGCTTGATCCGGCAGCTCGGTGCCAGCAGGGCCAGGTCCTTTCTCTCACTCAACGCTGGCCTTGCTCAAGACGGGCTCCCCGTGTAGGCCCAGGACACCTGCCAGCAGTGCCCAAGACAAAGATCGCCTCACTCGTGCTCAGTGTGGTGTTAGAGAAGCATCTTTGCCCTGGAATTCCCAGCAGAAGTCCTGAAGTTCACGCTGATGTGACAGATCAGGGTCACACGCCCAACCCTAAGCCAATTACTGAGCCAGAAATTGCAACGCACTTGATGTCTTGGTCCTGCCCTGCCCGGCATCAGAGGTGGAGTCAGTCCCTGGAACTACATGGATCCTCAGCCCAAACTCAAGGTTATCTGGGAGGGGCGAGGGACAGACACTGGGCAAGCCACCCCCACAGGGCCACCACACTGGGCCGTCACGGACATGGGAGTTAATTGACTAATCATCATAATTGCAGTTCCCTTCATGGACTGCATTAAGCATTTCACATGCGTGAGTTATATGATTTCAGGAATTGTCACAGAGCCTGGGAGAGGTGGCCTGTTAATCCTATTTTGCAGATAAGGAAGCAGGTTAAGTGAGTGACTTGAAGCATCCCAGGCAGGGTGAGTCAGAGGCAGGATGCAAAGCCGGGTCTACCAGACCCCCACATCCAGCCTCCTCCCCTCCACCCAGTCCTGCCTCTCAATCACGTGCAAGACACTGCTGGGGACGCCAGCAAAGGGGCACATTCATTCAACAGGCTTTCGCTGAGCACCTGCTATGTGTCAGGCATCCTGCCAGACCCCAGGTAAGAGGTTGTTGGGGTATAATCCCTACCTTCTGTGAGGTTCTTCATCTAGAAAGGAGATGACTGCAAACCTACAAGGACAACCCAACAGGAAGTACCATGTACTGCTGTGTTGGGCGCTTCCTATGCATTATCTTATTGAATCCTTACAACTTCTAGGGAAGCTGATCCCTGAGTTAACAGAGGCACAGTGAGGTTAAATAACTTCAGGCCACACAGCTGGTTGGGCAACTCCAACTGGTCTCACTTTCCGGGAGCGGAGGGGTCATTGGGGAAGGCTTGATCAGTGAGAAGACAGCCAGGGCAGGCACAGGTTCCCTGGGGACGTAAGGCCTAGAGGAGCAGAGGGACACTGTGGACTGGGGTGGGCAGAGGAGGCTTCCTGGAGAACAGTAGGTTCTGCTGAGCCACGGGAAAGCGAGAGGACAAGTTCAAGGTGCCCCGGCTGGCACTGGTGCCAACCACTTCCCACAAGTGCCCTGGGGATTCGACTTTGCAATATCCCCACCCTGGGAATACCCGTCGCAGAATCTCCAACAGGGAAGCCGGCTTGACTGTCTCGGCAGTGCTCAAGGCCAAGGTTAGCACAGAGGGTTGTAACGCTGGGCTATGCTGTGCAGGCCCCAACTCAGTCCCCAGTCTTCATCTCAATCCTGCAAGCAGCCGGCGAGGTAGGAACTGGAGACAAGCAAGGAGAGAGCCAGCGCTCAGAGGTCACAGGGACGAGATTCAATGTCTAGCCTGGCCCCGGAGTCCCTGCTTGTCCTGAGACACCGAAACTCCCGAGGCGCTTGTGCACACGCAGACACGCATACACACCGTTTCACATCCTGGCTGCCAGCGGTGCAGGGGCTGGTGTCCTTCCTGAGTCATCCTCCTCCAGCCTTCTCTCTGACCGGCCTTCCAAGCTGGGCTCCCGGCTATGGACTTTCCAGAACCTTCAGGAAAGCTCTTTTGTCTTTGGAGCACCCTCACTAGGGAGCCGGGTTCCCTGAGCCTCCCTAAACCTGCCGCTCATTTCTGAGTCTTAATGGAGGAAACAGTGGCAGAGAGAGAGGACCATGGAGAAGAAGAACATGTTTTTAAGATAGGCAGACCTGAGTTTAAATCCAGACTCAGCCACTCATGTGCTGTGTGACCTCGGGCAAGTCATCTCCTGTCTCTGAGCCTCAGCTTTCAGTGCTGTTAGATGAGGGCCAACAATCTCCACTCCATAGGTCTGCCGCACAAGCCAGAAATCTAGAAGCCATCCGTCCTTAGGTATTTATCTCTCCCCTCCAGTCAGGTACTGAGTCCTATTAATTTTACCTCCAAAATACACCTCAAATTCGCCCACCTCTGTCTCCTGCGTCACCTCCCTCGTTCAGGCCCTCTCCTGCCCAGGCCACCACGGTAGCCAACCGACTGGTCTCCCGGCACCCTCGTGCCCCCTCCATCCATGCTCCATAGTGCAGCCAGAGGACTCTTCATAGAACCTCCACGCAGCGATGCCAGCTCCCGGTGAAAACTCCACTGGTTTCCCATTGCTCTCAAGGAAACTCCAAAACTCTTACTGTCACCTCCGCAGAGAGGCCTGTATGGGCTGCCCCTACCCGCTCACCTCTTGCCCTTTCCCCAGGGTCCTCTGTGCCCAACCTCCTGGCTGCTCTATTCCTTCTGCTTGGAACACTCTTCCTCTTTCTAGGCCAGTCAATGCCTGTGTATGCTTCCAACCTCTGTTCAAAGGCTACTTCCTCAAGGAAGCCTTCCTTGATTTCTCAGCCCACGGCAGATGCCCCATTTACTGATCACGCCTTGCACTTCTCCGTAGCGCCAGTCACAATCACAATTAAACAAGTATTGGGTGAGCTGGCCGTCGACTATCTGTCTTCCTGGTCGGGGACACATTGTTTCTGCCCCGCCCGGTGGTCTCAGAGGTAGATCCTGACAAAGGTGGGTATCTGAGTGCTCGTGGAGGAAGGGGAGCTGCAGGGAGCCCGGCTGGGGCGGCCACCTTCCCTGCCCCTCGGAGAATGCCCAGAAGGGAATGAAGCCCCAGAGAAAGTAGAGCCAGGAGACAGAGCGCGAGTAGCTGAGCCTGTCACATCTCAATGTCCCCGTTACACGATCCCCTCCCCGCACCGTTCCGCTGTGCTTTGCTTATGCTGGTTTCTCCTCGCAAACAAACAGCAAGGGGACCTCTACCACCTCCCCAGACGGTGAGCTCCGTGAGGACAGAGCCTGTGTTTGTCCTCACTGGTGTCCCCTGAGGCCGGGCTTGATGGCTCCGCATTAGATGGAGAGAGCGGACAGCCCTTGGCAGGGGATGGGAACAGAGTCATGATTATGAAACGTGCCTTTCTCTCCCGCACACAGGGCACCGCCGGCTCGACCAGAGCAGGAACCTCCCTGACATCTTGTCGCCGGGACCCTCCTCCCTGCAGAGCAGGTAATCCCACCTCCCCGCCGGCCCAGCATCCGTGACAGCAGGCCTTCTGCGACAGAGGACAGCCCTCCCCAGCCCTCCCGCTCCTGCCCTCCACCTTGCTCTCGGAATCCGAGGCCTACAGTTTCCCTCCTTCATTTCCTGGAATATTCCAGAGCTGACCCATCACTGCCGTTGGCACGCCCAAGTAGCCAAGGTGACTGTTTACCCTCTGCCCTTAGAAACCATCTCCGGCTGGTGGCAGTGGGCACCCCACACAGCTGCCCTCTGCCCACAGCCTGACCAAACAAGCAAAGGTGCTTCCTGCTAGGGGTTGGCACTGCCAGGCGGGGTTTCCTATCCGACACACAGCCCTGCCCACCCCAGCTCCCTGCAGCCCCAGATGCCACACACTCACCTTCTGGTCAGCTGGGAGCCCAGGGGAGCTGGGACCCAGAACTTTCCTCCTCCGGCTCCTCCGGCCACACTGCCCAGGGCTCAGCAAACACAGGGCAGCGCAGTGGGGGCAGGCTCCAGGCTCTGTAGGCAGAGAGGGCTGAGGCCAAATCCCTCCCCGCCACTCACAGCTTTGTGACCTCAGGCAAGTCGCTGCAACTCTCTGAGCCTCAGTTAGTCCATGTGCAACATGAGGATGACAGCCGTAGCCACGGCCCTGGGCCCTTATGCCGATGAAATCAGTGTGGAGCCTGGAGTGTGATTAAACACTGACCAGGGGGCTGGCTCAGGGGCCCACCCTGTCCTGACGGGAGGCTGGGGGCCCGCCCTGTCCTGACGGGAGGCTGGGGGCTCGCCCTGGCCTGAGGACCCCTGGGCTGTGAGAGGCAGCCAGGTGGTTGGAAGGGAGCTGCCAGTTTGATGGGGCACTGCACGGGCGTAGCCAGTGCCCTTCGTTAACTTGACTCGTGTTTATTTGGGGAGGTCTGACAGTCATGGGCCTGACAAGCTGCCAAGCTGTCCCTCGACACTGCTGACACCCTGGTGGCCGCAGTCCTCCTGTCTGACCTGGGACCCGTCCTGCCCGCTTCAGCACAAGCTTCAGAGCCATCCCCCGCCTCCCACATCTCCCTGTCACCACTGCCATCAGCACGTGCCCCCACCCACGCGCTGTTTGCTCAGAAATGAGTCCCCCGACCTGTGAGCACTGGCTTTGGAGTCAGAGGAGTGAGGGTGTTCTACTGGCTGTGTGGCCTTGGACCAGTCACCTCGCCATTCTGGGCATAGTAGGATGGGGAGAACATTACAGAATCCCCGGGACACTGTGGTGTTAAACGTGGAAACCTAAGGAAGCCTGGACGCAGCAGCAGCCCCTCCATAGGTGATGCGCACACACAGTGCTATAATTTGAGTGTTTTGTCCCCAAAAAACATTCGTGTGTTGAGAACTGAATCCCCAAGGCAACCAGGGGGCCTTTTGGGAGGCGTTTAGGTCACGAGGACCCCACCTGCACGACTAGATTAATGCCATTGTAAAGGGCTCGCAGGGTGGGTTCCCCGACTTCTGCTCTTCCGCCATGTGAGGACAGCGCAGGCGCCAGCACCTTGAGCTTGGCCTTCCCAGCCTCCAGAACCGTGAGAAACACACTCTGTTCATTACCCCGTTTCAGCATTTTGCTAGAGCACCACAAACAGACTAAGACGTGCGGCAAGGAACTAACTCATTTGCATTCTTCCCGGCCCTTCCTGGCTTGCTTTCTGGGGGGTTGCGGGGAGAGGTTGCAGGCTTGACACAGAGCAGCCGGGGACAAGGTAGGAGTGGGTGAGCCAGGCCCCAGGCGAGGCACTGGGAAGGCAACTGCAAACGAGACCAAATTTTGACCCTTTTCTCTTCCTGCCTGAACGTGTGTGGACACCTCAGCCTGAGTGTCCCAGCTCTGTCCACACGGCCCCAGACATCTGCTCACGGCCACGCCCAGGCCTGGCAGCACTCACCCCTGCAGTGATGTCCACTCTCGGGAGAATGGGGCCCACGTAGGCCCTGGAGCGGGCTCAGGCCTCTGGGCAGGTCATTCCCCTGTCCAGGGTGTGGTCCACAAGGGGGTGTGGTATGGGCTCTGGGTGGGCACACCCTGTGGGATGGGGTGTGAGCCAAAGATGACCAGAGTGGGGTCCAGGGTCAAGGTCAGGGCCCCACTTGCCTAGATCTAGGGCAGTTACAGACTGGGTCCCTGCCCTCGGGGTACTTCCAGCCCAGCCCTGACTCGCCTTGAAGTCTGAGAGCCACCGTTGGAAGGCGCACCCCCTGTTCATGCATTTATCCCGAATCCTTTTATTGGGCACCTGCAGTGTGTCTGACACTATTCTGGGCACTGAGGATACATCTGTGCACAGATGTGGCCCCTGAGCCCAGGGAGCTGACACCCCTGTTGGGGAGACAGACATTCGGATAGTGGTAAATTCCACAAGGACAATAAAATGGGGCAGAGTGGTCAAGGAAGGCCTCGTGGAGGAGGTGACATCTGAGCTGAGACCTACAGGATTTGAAGCCAGGTCTGTCGCCAACTGCACCTGCACCCCAACCCGTGCGTGACTCAGCCTCCCCGGGGCTGGTCGGGCCCCAGCTCCGAGGGGCCGGGAAAGTGAGGGTGACGGTGGAAAAAGGCCAGGCTCCCTCCCCTGGAGAAAAACCCTCACCAACTGAGCATGGAGGGAAGTGGTGATATAAAACCCACCACATATAAATAGGCCCGTCCAGGGTCGCCCTGGAAACCTGCGGTCAGCTTGGACTTTGCTTAAGGCCGAGCTCCCGGCCACCAGGAGCCCAAAACGGCTGAACAAACTTCGAGCTTCACATGGGGCCGGCCCTCGATGAGTTCAAGGCCGGAGCATTTCTCCAGAGTCAAAACCGCAACAGGAAGGCACACAAACAGTCTTCTGGGGAGGACGGGCCTGGCGCGGGCCGGCCGCCCTCCCCAAAGGTCACCATGGAGCAGGGCTGGAGGGAAGCCAGGAAGGTGCCCCAGCTCCGAAATCTCTGCCCTGCCCAGGCACCCCCATGCCTGAAATGTCACCATGAGAACTGGGGGTTCGGCATCGCCTTGCCTCCCCACCCCTGCAAGAAGTAACATTTAGTCTGGAACACAGGGGTGGAGGGGGAAGGGCTCTGTGTGGCACAGCTGTGCTGACAGCGTGTCCCGAAGTTTCCTTGACAGTTCCGATTCCAGATCATCTGCACCCGTTTTCCACGGGAACCAACAGACGCCTTGTTGGGAAATAAGATCGTCCCGTCCTGGTAGTCGTAGAAAGGAGCCCGGGCAGGGAGCGGGAGCCCTGGGTTCCGGCTCTGCCGCTTGCGCGAGTTTGCCTTCCCAGCTCCACAACAGCGAGTGCGGCCTAAATCACGGCCAGGGCCCCAGGCTGAGCTCTTCCCTGACAAGAGGCAGGGATGTGGGCTTCCGAATGAAGGGTGGTGTCCCTGGCGAGAGGAGGGAAGGGCCCTGGGGAGGAAGGGGGTGCTAGGATGCACCCTGTGACTCTCCTGTGCCACCAGCACCTGCTGCCACTGGCCCACATCCTGCCTCGCTCCTTTGACCCTTGGGCCCCCGGGGAGCTCACCCCTGTTGCCCCAGAGCAGAGCTGAGCCCACACTCGGCCAGGGTGGCAGCCAAAGCCTCATCCCCGGGCAAGGCCAGCCTCTGTGGGAGTGGGGAGAGGCTCTGCCAAAGCTGCTCAGCCCGTCGCTCTGGACCTCTGGTGGCGGTGGAGGAAGTGACCGGCACAGAGACCCAGGCCCTGTCCATGCAGGAAAGAGCACAGGAGTTGGGGCAGGCAGGGACCTGGGCTGGAACCCACACTCCATCCTTAACTCACTGTGCGACCTCGACCAGTCAGTCCCTCGGCCCCTCCGAGACTCAGCTGCACCGTCTGTAGAATGGGTTTAATGAGCCCTCCGACAGCCCACGTGAGGATCCCAAGAGACCATGCCCCTACTCTGCCCACCTCCTGGCACACAGTAGGAGCTTTAGAAAAGAATCATTCCCTTCCCCTAATAAATGTAAGTTGAACTGTATACTTGATCCTGGTCCTGACATTCAACCCAAGGGCTAAGAGTTTCCTCCACGAGAGGAAATGGATTTATGCAGTTTAGAAACATAATCACCACCATCACCCTAACTCCCGCCACCAGATCTCTGTATGTTTGTCACTGTGAGGTTCTGCCAGTGCACAGTGCTAAAACCACTGGAAATAAGCACAACTGATTGCACACCTACTATGTGCCAGGTACTTCACACACTTTCACTATCTGTCACATTCTCACTACAAGCCTTCAAGCTGAGGGTACACCCATTTTACAGATGTGAAAACTGAGGCTCAAAGACATGAAGTTCCTGCTCAGGAACCACACGGAGGTGGAAAGGGACTCGGTCCCACTGTCTGCCTACAAAGCCCATGCATTTACCACTAGGCTACCCTGCCTCTTAAGGCTGAGAGAAGCCTCTGCTCTCACAGTACCCCGGTGAGGCCTGCTGGGAGTGGCTGAAGGAAATAGCAGGGGCCCGAGTGGCTCCCCCAACCAACCAGCATTTGACAGTTTCACTAAAACCCAATTTCCCCACATACGGGCTCCTCCCTCCTTTTAAAAAGAAGACCTGGGTTTCAGGGTGGACCCCAAAGCTACTCTGAACTCTGGAAGGGCCAAGAGAGGGACCGTGGTGCTGGAAACCCATTTCTAGGTTGGTCATGTTCACCAAGTCCAAAATGGACACGGCAAGACTGCCTAGGATGAGGGCTCCCAGATGTGTGAATCTGGGGCCATGTGGGCAGTCAGGGTCCCGGGGCCACTGCTGGCAATTCCCAGGATGCCTCAGCTCTCTCTGGGAAAACGCGGTTGTGCCACCAGACTGTGACTCGCCACATCTGTGGGCCAGCCATGGTGACCAGGGTCCTATGGGCCTCTCCAGCCCCCTGGATACCCTAACTGGGCCTAAGAGTGGTCAGGGAAGGCTTCCTGGAGGAGGGAGGATTGAGCAGGCCTTTGCAGACAGAGAGGACTCAGGCAGGCAGAGAGAAGGGCTTCCTCTCCAAAGAGGAGTCCTGGACAATGGAGACGGTCAGTCTTCGTCAAGCAGACCTGAGTTTGAATCCTCAGATGGATGGATGGAAGGAAGGAAGGAAGGAAGGAAGGAAGGAAGGAAGGAAGGAAGGAAGGAAGGAAGGAAGGAAGGAATTCATCTGGATTCATTAGCTAACCCCAAGGCTGCAGTCTCTCTTGCTGTCCCCATCTGCCCCTTCCTGCAGAATCTGTCAGCAAGGACACCCTGGGTTATGCCACAGTAACAAACAACTCCAAAACTTCAGTGTCTCCAAACAGTGAAGGTTTAGCTCTTGTCCACACTCCGTGCCTGTGGGCTGGCAGGGGCTCTGCCCCACGCTGTCCTCCCCTGGGACCCAAGTTACCACCACCTTGCTAGTCGCTGGCTGCTGTCACGTTCCATTGGCCAAAGTCAGTCACGTGGCTGCCCCTCACCTCAGAGGTGGGTGGGATGTGCACTCCTACTGTGGATCTGGGAAGAAGAGAACCTGGATATCTGTGAATAGCCCTACTGCTGCCACACATGCTATGTCCCACTGTCCCCGAGTCAGTGGGCTGGTGACCAGGCAGGGAAGGGAAACAGCATTAAGGCCCTGGCCCCATCTCCTCATTCCAGGGGTCCCAGTGGTCTGAAGAGGCGTCTTCACTCCCCGGCTCCCCGGCCCGGCTTGCAGTGGTGGGTAGAGACTTCAGGATCGGCCATTAGCCCGAGTCTCCCAATGGGGGTTGGAGCATCAATCTCATCCTGGCCTAGTCTCCGAAGGACCCTTGCTCCCAACTGTGCCCTCATGGGCCATGGACACGCCCTCTAGGCCTGAAACGCTCCCCAGAGGTCATCAAGCCCAGCTCTTTCACATGGAGAGAAAAACTGAGGCTCAGAGAGAATGAGCAGGATTCCTACGGTCCCGTTGGCAAAAGGCAGAGCTGGGGCTCTAGAAACCCCATCCAGAGTCCCCTCCCCCCTCCACCTGCAGGCAGGCACCTTCTTGGGACACAAGAGACAGGGAAAAGTGCCTGCCCTTCCCCTGGCCAGAATGCCACTGCCGAGCTTGACATGGTCCTCAGGTCAGGGGCCGCTGGGGGACCCTTGGGACCTCTCCCACTGGCACAGAGGCCCCTTCCCACCTGCAGGGGAAGCAGCACTGGATTTGGAGTCAGGCAATCCTGCGTTAATGTCACACCCCAGCTGAGTGTCTTTGGGCCAAACAGTTCACTTTAGTGAACCTCAGTTTCCTAATCTGTAAAATGGGAACAATGATACCTGCCCTGCCTAACTCACTGGGCTCTTGGGAAGGTGTGTAAATATTTCTCCCAGCATGACACATCCTACAGATGTGTATAAGGCCATGATTTCATCCCTTCCTTCCAGGCCAGCGTGACCAGCTCTAGGTCCCCAGACACTAGAACAAGTTCTGCACAGAGTAGAATTCAGGGAATGTTTTGATGAACTGAATCTATATGCTCCTAATTCATTTCAGCAGGTATCAGCCACCTTCAGGGCCAGTGCTGTGGATGACGGGATAACAAAGTCCCTTGGTCCTAGAAGGAGCCCAAACACATCTGTTACAGACACAGGAGAACAAGAGGTGGCCGGGCCACACCAGACACGTGGTGTTTGTCTGTGTATCAGTCAGTTCCCCAATTTATAGCCCATCTCCCCCACCAGCCTGGGAGCTCCGTGGATGCAGAGAACGGGGCTGTCTTGCTTTCCGCTAAATCCCCAGCACCTGGCCTAGGGCCTGGCGTGTGGTGGATCTTCAGTGACTATTTATTGACCAAATGAAGAATCCTGTGGACCCCAGCTCTGTCCCTTCCAGCAGCCCCTCCTCTCTGAGCCTTGGACTCATCTATAAGACGGGGAGGTGAGGAAAAGGGACGAGATAACTGTTTGTAAAGCTCCAGGTCGTCAAAGCCAGCAGTGGGCATGGCTGCCACCAGCATCGTGACCATTTCCAAGCACTGTGATGCTCTAGGGATGACAGAGACCCCGTGGGGGCTGTGGGGGCTGGAGAGGGCCCCAGCCCGACTCCCGGTTTGCCCTGAAACCCACACAGCCGGCCGGTGCCCGTAGTTCCATTTCAGCCTCCAGACACGGGTTCCTCTCCCCACATTTCAGATGAGGAAAGTGAGACTCAGGGAGATGAGAGAATTCACCCAGGTCACACAGAAGGAGATCTGACATGGGAGAGCACTTCCTGAGTGTCTAGGGTGCCTGTCCCTTCCTTGGCCTCATTTCACTCTCCCCACCTTGCAGGTGAGTAAACTGAGGCTCACAGAGGGCGTGGGGCTTGCCAAAGGAGCATCTCCCGCCTGGCCCAGAGCCTCAGCCTCAGTCCTCAGTGCCCGCTCCGCCCCCGGGGGGCTGGGATCTGAGCTGTGCCCTGGCCACCTCTGCCACTCCGGAAGTGCCCTGTGTCTGTACCTTGATCTCCACGCCCACGGTGCCAGGAAACCCCAGCAGGGACGGCGAGCTGGGGATATTTATAGCGGGCGTGCAGAAAAGCTGCCACCCCCCTCTGTTTACCCAACAACGCACTTCTCGCTGGCCGCTTACAGCCCCGCCAGCCACAGACAGACCCTCGTGGCCGCCTCATCTATTTTTTCCTCCCCACTTAATTTTGCATCATCCCAGCTTCCAAAATAAACTTCCCCAAACCAGCCAGGCTCATTCTGGCCCAGAATCCCTGCCTGAGAGCCCCCTGCAGCCCCTGCCCCCACATCGGCCCGTACAGCAGAACCACCAAACCCAACCCAGCCCCGCGGCTGCCTTTGGCCTTGATTTAGAAGCAGCTGCTGCTGCTGCCCTGGCGGGTTTCTTACACTTCAGTGCCGGGGCGTCTGCATCCGTGGGGACGCCGGCTGGGCATCTGTGTGCATGGCTGCTGCCGGGAGGCTGAAGATGCCGCCCCCCTGCCCCTCCGTCTCCCCCCCGACACACACATGCACCACACACACGCATGCACGTCCATGCACACAGAGTCCCGCAAGCTTCAGTCTCCTCTAGGCCTTCCCTTAAGTGTTGGGCAGACTCTTTCTTTCCACTCGCACCCAGGCCCCTGCTGGCCTCCTCCTGCTTCATCACATGACCCACCCACTCCTCATTGGCTCCCCCACCCCACTCTGAAACTTCTTTCATTCCTCAGACACACGGTGCCATCTCACCTCCAGGCGTTTGCACGTGCTATTCCCTTAGCCTAGAACACTTTTCCTCTCACTACTTGCCAAGCTAATCTTACTAATCCCTCAGGCCTAAACGTAGATGTCACCTCCTCCAGGAAGTCCTCCCATCTAGCATAGGGGAGCAGGTGTTCCGGGCCATCCTACATTCCACCTCAAAGGCCAAGAGAAGCATTGGAAGTCACACCCAAGGTGGAATGGAGTCCCCACAGTTCTGCGGGAATTCCTCAGCCCAGCTCTGGGCCCTGCACATGCAGGCAAACCAGCTCTCTCGCGGTCCTTCTCCCCAGTACCTGCCTGAGAGGGCCATTTCGTCCAGCCCTCTGTTGCAGAAACCAAGGACACCTCAATCATTCCAGAACTTTCTATTTATTTATTAATGTACTTATTTATTAGAGATGAGGTCTCTGTCACCCAGACTGGAGTGCAGTGACACAATAACCTCACTGTAAGTTCAAACTCCTGGGCTCAAGTGATCCTCCTGCCTCAGCCTCCCAAGTAGCTGGTATTACAGGCATGAGCTGCCATGCCCGGCAATCATTCCAGAACTATAATTCCAACTTTGTGTTTGATCCTTTGAGTTGCGGGGTTCTCAGGCTACCAATTCAAAAGATCATTTTATTTCTCCTGAGTTTTTTGCCAGGGATGAGGATAGGAAAGGCACTAATGTTTGTCAGGTATGTCTATTCCCAGATGGAGGAAACATAGTCATAGGCCCATTTTCTGGATGAAAAAACTGGCTTCGAGAATTATAATCTATTCATTCTGCACTCACTGATGCCCACCGTGTGCCGGGCATGCCACGGCACCAGGGCCGCAGCAATGAGCAAGACAGGCATGATCTCCGCCCTCCTGGGGGTTCATAATCACCTGAAAGACACATTAAACAGATAATTTTGCTAGTAACTAATGACCATTTTTACTAGGTTGACAGTGTTTCAGAGAAAAAGTCCAAGGCGCTGAGAGAGAATATGTGACCAGGAGCCCAAGGAAGCCTCCTCAGACATGCTGTGAAAGCCGAGCCCTGCGGGGTATTGGGCCACTAAAGAGCAGGTTCCCCGCAGGGAACAGCACATGCAAAGGTCTGCAGAGGAAAGAGAAGGCAGATGACATGGTTCACCCAAAGCCACACAGCTAATGAGGGACAGGCCTGGGTCAGACCCCAAGGCTGGCTGAGCCCAGGGCCCATGCCTGTGACCCTTCCCACCATGAGGTCAGGCTGCGCAGGGGGACACCACGGCTGGGAGCTGCCTGCTTGCTCAGCAGGCTGGATTTCAGGCAGAAGCATGACCAACATCAGCATCATTCATTCCACCCGGGGATGGGTAAGAAAAATGAAGTCCTCTATTAAAACACCTTGGCAATCCATGTTTTTAAGGTTCTGATAAGAACAAGCCAAGACAATAAACGTTCAAGAACAATGTGGCAGTAATCCTTAGCTGCCGGTGACAGTCTCTGTTACCAGGAACTTGACGGAATGGCTCCCCCAACTCACCTTGAATTTTTCTTTACAAGGGAGACGTTTCGGTGAGACGCCAGGACGGCAGGGGCCCACGGCTTTCCAGACCATCTGCCTCTCAGCAGCCACTGCCGCAGCAGATTTCAGTTCCTCCAGGTTCCTCCGCTTTCTGCCCTTGAAGGCACCGTGAATTACCTTTGAGGAAAAGCCAAGCGCACACTGCCCACCCCCAAGCGCCCCTCAGGGCAATGAGCTGCCGGGTGGAGAGGGTGGGACTAACCTGGCCTTCCCACCCCTCAGCAGCTTGTGTCCTGGGCTGTGTCCTGCCCGATACAGCTGTTCTCCTGGCAGCAGCTTCGGCACAGGCTCGGATTCAAACTCACGGTGCAAGGCACGGTGTGAGCAAAGCCTCCGTGCTCCCCAGACGCCACTTCGCTTCCCAAAGGAGCCAGCAGCCCTCCCAGCTCAAGTGTTTTCCCCAGAGCTCTCGTCTCTGCAAGGGAAGAGCAAGTTCCCGGGTGACTCGGTGAGGGGACAAGAGCAGGACGGCTGAGAGAAACCAGCTTCCGGGATTCAACCAGGTGGGAAGACCAGGAGAGGACAGGAGCTCTGGCAGGAGGTCAGGACCACGACTGGAGACTGGGTCAGTGGACAAGACCCAGCGCTGCCAGCCAGGGTGCGCAGAGGGACCCAGGACAGCAGGCAAAGGGCAAAGCCTTCAGGTGGGCGGAGAAGGCATGCACGACTTCTCCCGGGCAGGAGCTGGGGCCATAACAAGGTTATAACCACTCCAGCATGAAATGATTACTGCTTCAAGTGCAGGGCTTCAAAATCCGGGAGCCATAAGATGTTTGGGGTTGTTTTTCTCCCTGACACTAGAAGAGACTTGAAAGAGAGGAGGTTGAGAAATCCCAGGGTCCCAGGTAGAGAAAGTGGGCTTCACCTAAAGCAGGAGAGACTGCAGTTAGACAGGAGGTAGGAACACTGCCCATCCAAGTGATGGCATCCTGGAATGAACTCCCGAAGGCAGCTACAGGTTCCCCCAGACGGAATGTAGAAAGACCTGCCCTGACTGGTGAGGCCCAATCACGAGAGCCGTCTTTCCTCGGTCTGATGACCCCTCCCCAGTGGCAAAGGATTCCACAGTGAGTGCGCTTGGTATGTGTTGATGGTAAAATCACAAAAAGCCACCGTAATCTGTTCAGACTTTACAGCATCCACAGGACATGCAGGCACCGAGGACATGTTAAGTGACAGCGCACACAGGCGATGCGGAAGGCAGGACCCACTACAGATCCACCTGATGTCTCAGCAGTAAAGGGCATTAAAGAAAAACCACAAGTGGGGGATAAAGGAGCACTGCTCTAGAGTAAGGAAAATTAAGAGACAGAACAACCAAATATCTTTATATCCAAATAGAAGTCCTGATTGGACAAACCATCTGTAAACAGATGTTTTTGAAACTAGTGGGGGAATTCAACTAGGATGTTAGTGTTAGTTTCATTGGGTGTGATAATAAGATGGTGGTCGTGTCAGAAACTGTCTTTGTGGTTTAGACAGTGGTGTTCCGGTAAACAGTTTGACAGCCAGCTCTCTGGGCTGGGGAGGTGGAAGGGAGCCCTGGTTTGTTAGTGTCTGCCAATTCCCATGGTGCAAATACTCCCATCATGGTTGACTTCAAGCTACCAACATGATGTCACTGTGCACAGCGTTGGCAAGAGAGGTGCACAGTGAGGTCTTAGCCACCAGAACCAGTGGCTCTGGCACACAGCTGGTTTTAGAGGCGTACACCGAAGTATGTACCGGTGAAACGACAAGATGTCTGGCATGTGTTTTGAAATAATTCAGTAGCGATTTTAGAAAGTAGATGAAGCAAATGGGACAAAATATTGATAATGATTGAATCTGGGTGATGCATATATGGGGGTTATTATACTATTACTCTTATGGTGTATGTATTTGAACATTTTCATAATAAAAAATTTAAAACTGCAATCATCTTATATATAGGAGGAAGACTTTTATTCCAAGAATTCTAGCTGGACCCACTGATTCCCAGACCCCTACCCTAATTCCACAGCCTCCCGGCCGGCTGACAGCCAAGAATGAGAACACAGGCATTGGTATCACCTGCCGAAGTCCACTCACCGAGCCACCATCGGTCATTACCAAGGTTTCCCCGCAGACCCTGTGCTAGGCGGAGGTGGAAAGACAGCCCAAAAGAGAAAAAGTCACCTGGGCCCTTATTGGAAGTCCCGGTTGTACCATCTGCTATCTGTGATCTTGAGCAACTTACCCCAACTCTCTGAGCCTCTGTGTTCTCACTGGCAACATAAGGGTACTAGTAACTCCTGGTAAAGTCTAACTGCAGTATGTAGGCACGGCTCCTGGCATGTGCCGTGACACGGGACAGTAAGATGCTTAGAAAACACTGCTTTCCCTCCTTCCCCCGGGCTCTGACAGGGGCTGCAGGGACATGATGAGTGAGCTGTTAAAAATGCGGTCTCCCTCGAAAGGCAAAAATTGCTCTTCTTCAGGCGAGAATGTACATCCCATGTTGCCCAATCTCCCATTTTTCAAGAGAAGCCGGGGATCCAACTTCTTAAGTGAAATCCCCAATCTTGAAGTATTATCAACAAATTCATGTATTAACAAACACTGGGCAGGCCAAGCAAAACACCTCTGCAGACCACAGGTGTGTGGTCTGGTTTAAACCGTAGAACAAGATGAAGAGCCTTACTCAGCAGTCCCTGAAGCCGGGCCCTGTGCCCTGAAGCCTTCACATGCACTATCTCACCGGTTCCTCACAACTTCTCTACGATCCCCTGGAATAGAGGAGGAAACTGAGGCTGAGAGTGGGGGATAGGTCTGTCCTGGCTGGGAACAAATGCAGGTCTTCCCCAGAGCGTGACGTTCCACTTCCCTGCTTCTCTAAATTCCTACGAGGGTCTTTAAGGAGCACATGCCAGTCCCAGATAGGGACAGGGACTTGCCCAGAGCCGCACATGCACGAATGGCTTGGAGGAGACGGCTGTGCGGATTCGCCTAGCCAAGCTCGAGACAGTGCAGGCCACGGTAACAAGGGAAGAACCTCTACTTTTATCTCCTTGAAAAACGCATGTATAGGCATGAAGAATGTTCTAGATCCCAAGTCTAGGCCCCTAGTTTCTCTACCTCAAAAATCTGAGAAGTTGGACTAGAAATCCCAGTCGCCAGCTGACCAGACACTCCCTTACCAGGTGCCTCCAGGACTGGGCTGGGGACACGTCCAACCACATTGCTTTGGGCCCATTTCCTGAGAGCTGGTGATCACTTAGGCATGCTGTATGTGACTCTTTCTGATTAAACACTTGGCTGGGGTGGGGGGGGTGGGCACAGTGGCTCATGCCTGTAATCCTAACACTCTGGAAGGCCAAGGTGGGAGGATCGCTTGAAGTCAGGAGTTCGAGACCAGCCTGAGGAAGAGCAAGACCCTGTCTCTACTAAAAATGAAATTAGCCGGGCAACTAAAATAGAAAAAATTAGCCAGGTGTGGTGGTGTGTGCCTGTAGTCCCAGCTACTCGGGAGGCTGAGGCAGGAGGATTGCTTGAGCCCAGGAGTCTGAGGTTGTTGTGAGCTAGGCTGACACCATGGCACTCTAGCCTGGGCAACAGAGTGAGACTCTGTCTCTAAAAACAAAAACAAAAAAACACTTGGCCAGGTTTTCCTTCCTTGGTGAATTTCTGTGGTTAATGAGGAAGGAGAACTCACTCCAAAAATGGACCACTCAGAAAGTTAAAGAATTGGTCCCTTCAGGAAAGCTGTGTTCAGATTCCACTATGAGAGGGCACTCAAGGCGCTGGGCATGGGGCGGGGGATGCAGAGGGGAGCGGCTCTACCTCATACCTGAGGACTGGCAGTCACTTCCAGGAGGAGCCTAGAGAAACTGCCTGACCTTCCGCTTCCAGACCAGACCTGAATCCTTACACGTGTAAGACTCTCATCTGCTGAACAGCATAGCGGGGGCTCGGCGCCCACACCACCTGCTTCCAAACTCTGGCTGTGCTACTTACTAGCTATGTGGCTTTATGCAATCCATTTAACCTCTCTGTGCCTCAGTTTCTCCATATGTAAAGCAAGAATAACAATAATAGTGCTAATGTCATAGGGCTGTTAATATCTCTTAAAGCACTTTTAGAGTAGCAGCTGGGCTTCACCACCTGTAGGTGGGACTAATAACAGTATCCGCACCTTGGAACTGTGGCCAGGGTTAAACGAGCTGATACCCACAGGCAAAGCACCCGGAATGGTGGCTGGCACATGGGAAGCACGAGACGTGTGCTCAGGACTGATACTAAAGAGCTATTGGCAATAGCGCTTTTCGTTAATTTGTATTTAGATCTCCACCTTTGAGCTGTTCTTAAGAGTTAGAAGAGCATTTCCTCAAAGAGACTTTCCCATTAAGACTTTCCAATGACTCAGAGCAAAGGGCTCCTCCTCTTCCTTATCACAATCAGGGCGACTTTCTGACTTTCTGGCCAGCGGCCCCAGGCCCCTCCCTCCTGGGCTCACGCACACCCACTGCTTCACATGGAGTCAGGTAACACCGTCCCCACCTAATGGATACAGACACTGAAGGTCCTGTAGCTTCGCAAAGGTCAAGGGTCATATGCTTTGGGACAGAGACTCAAGCCAAAACACCACAGTCCCAGGTTCAGGGTGGCATGGGGGCTGAGGACATGGCTCTGGAGTGCCAGGTCCACCCCTTTCCTTAGGGAAGTCACCCTGGTTTCCATGTCCGTGAAAATGGGTGCAATAACAGTACCTACTTCCTAGATTTGCTGCAAGGACTGAATGAGCGAAGGCACGTCCGGCACTGAGAACAATGCCTAAACACAAGGGCTCAAAATGTGAGCAGGACCACACATCCTAGGTGGTCTGGTACAGTCCTGCTGTTTGCCTGATACACCAGCAAACCTTCCAGTTAGAGCCCTGTCACTTTGTTTTGGAAGAAAATTATATGGCCATCCTAAAATAATTGCTAAGTTATTATTATTATTTCCTACCATACCTCACTGAGTCTCCAGGAAGTGAATATGTTGTCTCAAAATACTCAGCAATTCAGCACCACCCTTAGACCCAGGAGAGCGTAGCCCCTGCCCTGGGGACCCCACACTCTGGCCCTCGTCCAGCTAACCTCTCACCACAGGGAGGGGAGGCCACGGCACAAATGGACACGCCCACCCACAGCCTGTGCCGCCTCCACTAGAGCACACTCTGGGTCCCCAGGCCCTTGCCATCTCCTGCACAGATGGCGCTTGGCCCATTTCCAGGACTTGTATGGGTCTCTTCCCCAGATGCAGCACCAGAGGACAGAGTGCACCCCTGGCATACCCAGCCCTAAGCCAGAGGGGTGGCCAAGGGGCAGCTCTCAGGGTGGGGTGGGGCATGGGAGGGGTGGACGGAGCTTGCAAGTGCAGGCTGAGATGTCCTGCTTGCACAAGACGCTGTGAAGGGCAGGACAGAGGCGGAGGTGGGAAAAGGCAGGGGTTGGGGGCTCAGGCAGGCACTAGGACCCCTCCCCCTATGCCACCCTCTCCAGTGCAGGGTCTGAGGAGTCTGAGAATTCTGCACTCAAAGTTGGCCTTCCACGTTGTTATGAAACTGTATTTGTCAAGGTAGAAGAATGGAGCATATTTTCTTTTATCTTTTTTTCTTTTTTTTCTTGGATTTTACCCTCTGCTTTCTCTGAGGCCATAGAGCATATTTTATTCCGCATTTTGTTAGCTTGATTTATAACCTGCAAATATTTAGACATATGGTATGTGAACCTCCATCTGTACTCTTGCCCAGCCCACAAATCCCTGCCACCTTCTGCCCAGTCCCAATACCAAATGTTTACTGAGCCTCTCCTCTGTGTTGAATCCCGGGGGACCCCATGGGGTGAAGGGCGCCATCCCAGCACCCAAGCATGGTGATCTTGGGGAGCAAACCTCATGCTTCAAAAACAGGGAAGAGCACGGTGTCTGGGTGAGGTCATAAGCCTGGTCTTTGCTCTGTCCCCAGGCCTTAGTGAGTAGGATAGGTCCCTGCCCCTTTCTGGGCCTCAGTTTCCCAGTTCAGATAGAGATCCTTCTAGCTCTGAGTAGCTAAGGTATGTCGCCTGAGTCAGGGTGAGGGGGAACAGGGAATCAGGTCAGTGACCTGAGAGGGTGTGGCCTGGCCATGGGCAGACTCCTATCACCGTTCCTGTGGCATGGACTCAGCTCTCAGGACCCGGGGGCACAGGCCCGCTGCGGCCCACTCCATTCCACTCATTCATTCCTTCCACAAACATGGCAGCCGCCCCCTCTGTGCCAAAGACCAGCAAGAGGCTGAATCTGTCCGGTATGGGAGGATAAATAAAACAAGCACACAGAAAACCAAAAGCCAAGCGAGACTTGGTGGGTGTGCTAAAAAGAGACCTTCCCTAAGCTCCTTACATCCCCCTAACCCCAGCGTCGTAAGTCCACTTCCCAGATGAGAAAACAGAGGCTCAGAGAGTCAGGACCCTGCTGCTCAGGGCGCGCCCAGATCTTGTGGCTAGCCAGAAGCGAGGTTTCGGATTCCCTCAGTCTCGGGCCACTGTCCCAAGCTGCCCAAAGCTGGGGAGGCCCGGTCCAGCTCCCGGAAGGCTGGAGGGAGGTGAGCGCCAGGGAGGAGCTGGGCTGCAGAACGCGCGGGTCAGGGGACAGGGAGGGGCCTGGCGGGGGGGGCGACCCGGCGGCACCGAGAGTCCCGGCGCGCTTCCCCGGTGCCTGGAGCGCAAGCGCCTGGGTGCGCGCGAGTGGCAGCCACGCTCGGGTCGGTCGGGCCAGGGTCTGGGCTCCGAGGCGCCGGCGGAGGGCGAAGGGGGACAGCGAGGGCCGCGGTGCAGTGCCCGCAGCGGCGGGCTGGGGGAGCTGTGCCCGCCTGTCCCCAAGCCCCGGGCGGGGACCGGGCAGCTGGATCGCCGCGCCTCTATCCGGGCCGGACTAGGCGGCGCGCAGCCGGGCGTGCCCGGAGCGGGCTCGGCCCCGAGTCCTCCCGGGCGCCCGGCCGGGGAGGCCCCGGAGCAACCCAGTCCCGCGGGCTGGGGCGGCCGCTGCGGCCGCCGCTCCGGCCCGCCCCCGGGGGGTGTCCCGGGCCGCTGGGCCCGCCCAGGTAACCCCATCCTCGGCCCGCCCCCGGCCCGCCCCCCCGGCGGCCCGCCCGCCTCCGCCGCCGCCGCCGCCGCCGCCGCCGCCGCATCCCGGCTCTGGGGCGGCGCTGACAGTCTGGTCCGCGCCGGGCAGCGGGCGCAGCAGCGGGCAGGGCAGGCGGCCGGCAGGCACGGAGGCAGAGCCCCGCCGCGCGCGCCCCGGCCCGCGCCCGGCGCCGCGCCCCAGCCCGCCCGCGGGGCGCCCACCTGCCGCCCCGACGGGAGGCCCCCCGCGACCGCAGCCGCTGCCCCCGGCCGGGCGCCCGCGGCGGCACCATGAGTCCCCGCTCGTGCCTGCGCTCGCTGCGCCTCCTCGTCTTCGCCGTCTTCTCGGCCGCCGCGAGCAACTGGCTGTAAGTCGGGCCGGGGCCGGGCGGGCCGGGGCCGGGCGGGGCGGGGCGGGGCAGGCCCCGGGGGCAGCGGCCGGTGCCAGGCGGCGCGGGGCAGCGGGCGCGGGGGCGCCCGGCAGGTGTCTCGGCCGCCGGACGGGAGGCTCGCTCGCTCGCTCCGCGGCGGCCGCCACTGCCCGAGCCTCCCTCTGAAGACCCCGGGTCCCCCCCTGCCGGGGTCCGGTCCGCACCCATAGGCGGCCCGGGGTGCTCGAGGGCGCAAGGGGTGCAAGCGCGGGGCGGTGGCCCGGGAGGGGCGCTGGGCGCCGAGCACAGCCCAGCGGGACTGACAGGTCGCCGAGGAAGCCCATTGCAGGGAAGGGTTCCGGGACATAATAGCAGGTTAATCCGGAGAAGTCCGGGATCGAGCTCCCCGCGCCGAGCTGCGCCGCGCTGCGGGCTGGGTTGGAGGCGTGCAGGGACCTGTTTCTGCATGGGGGGCGGGAGCGGGGGATAGGAGGGAAGGGACCAGGACGCCGGGCCTCCCAGAGACGGCACTGGCGCTGGCCAGGCCTCGGTTTTCCCTGGAGCAGGAAGAAACTCCGTCCAGACCTTAAAGAGGGCAACAGCCCCCCACCTCCCTGCGTCTCGCCTAAGGAGGTCGGGGTGGTAACCGCTGGTGACCTGTCTGCTGCTCCTCGACTGGTCTGTGCTCAGGGGGGCTTCCTGGGAAGGGGCAGAGGTTCGCTGGGGGGACGCAGGCTATAGTGGTGGGGGGCGGAAGTGCTAAAGGGATGAGCTCCAGTGGGTGGGTGAACAGGGAGCAAGAGGACCCTTCCTTCATCCCCTTCAGTGACGGTTCCCCAAGCCCCAGGCTTAACCCTGGCCCCAATCCCTCCTGCCCAGAGCTCTGCCGCCATCCGCTGTGGGCAGCCAGTGGGGAGCCAAGCTCCAATATTGATCTGAAAAGCATGGGGTGGGAAGGGGGATCGCCAACAGTGTAGCTGGGGTTTCCATGGAGACAGGGAGAGAGGAAAAAATTCTCTGTGCATCAAGACCAAAGAACAAATATCTCCCATGAAATTGCCCAGAGTGTCCAATGGCTGTTGCTATGAGGTCACTGTGGCCAGCCGGGGCCCTTCAGGCTGGAAGGGGTGTGTGTTCGTTGGGGTCAGAGCCACCCAGGGCTTGGGGGACAGAGGTGATGTGGAATTCTCCCAGCTGTTCTGAGAGCGAGTGACTCCAAGGCAGCCCAAAGTGGCTGCGGAGCTTTTGTTTTTCTTGGAGCCTTAATTTGATTAACACTTCAGGAGCGGCGGTAGAGTGTACAGAAACCAGGATACCTCCACCTCCTCCCACTGCCCCCTGCAGGCCACCCCCCTGAGTAGGGCCTGATTCGCAGAGCCGAGAAGGGGAGCCGGTTTGGACTTGGGGGAGCTTGGGATCCCTGGAGCTGACTGTTGCAAGCCTGGGCTCAGAGCTGGGGTCTCCAAAACAGGGCTCAGCATGAGGAGAACCAAGAACTGAGTCTTCCCTGCCCAGCACCTGGAAAGCTGCAAAAAAGCAGGGGAGAAAGTGGCAATCAAAGTGTCTGACACAGGCCTTAGGGAAGACAGCGACATCTGCAGTGGAAAAGTCCTTCAGGAGTATCTAGTCTTATGGCTCATTTTATGGATGAGGAAACAGGCCCTGGGAGGGGAAGCTACTCGCCCAAAACTCAGAGCTGAGAACTGAACCCAGGTGTTCTGACTCCCAGGAAGTGACACTATACCCCCTTCCCTGAAACCATCCCGGAGTTGGGACCCACCTTTAGCCACCTTTAGCCCAGAGTCCCAGCCAGGAAGGCAGGCTCAGCTCAGGGTCACGCAAACCGTGGGGAATTCCAGCAGCTCCTTCTCAGTGCCTGCGTCTCGTCTCGGGGGGTGGGTGAGGAGGGGCGGCCTGGAGGGAGAAGAGAGGTTGGCAAACCTGTTCTCTGCAACAGTGATGGTTCAGGTTGCCACGAAGCAGGTCTCTGGATGACCCAGCTCACTCCTGCTCCACCCCCAACTTCCAGCCAAGGGTCTCTCCGCTCAACCTAAGGCAAGAGGAGCAAGGGGCTTCCCAGGACCCCACAAACCAGAGAGGCTGTGATGGAGACTCCGGGCACATGTCAAGGGTGGGTGTTGTATTTATCAATCTCCATCCAACCTCCAGATGGCCAGGGACAAGCCAGCTCTGGGGGAAATAGATGTCATAGCCTGGCCTCCAAGGAGCCTGAAGTCTAGGCAGAAAGACAGGATAAGAAGCAAGAGCACACCTGGGCGGGACAGGGCGCATGCCCTGTCAGAGGAGAGGGAGTTGACAGGAACCCGGAGCAGTCATAGAGGGGACTTGGCCTGGAGGTTGTAGAACCGTGACAATAGCAATTATTATCACAACTCCCACTGTACTGTCTAAATCCTGACAATATTTAAATCCCATTTTACAGATATAAGATTAGGGAGCACAGAGGTAATTGCCCAAAGTCTGACCCGGAAGCTGCCTCTGGAAGGAAAAGCTCTGGGCAGGCAGATGTCCACTCAGGTGTAGCAGCTGGTGCTGGGTCTTCTCAAGTGTGAGGCGCGCCGGATGCCTGGCCCCAAGAGGACGGCTGGCCACACTCGCCAAGGGGCAAGGCCCGGGTGCCACTCCCCTGCCACTACCTGGAGGTGGGCTTTGGTCCAGGGTGGGTCGGCTGGCCGGTTGCAAGAGGCCAGTGCTGTCTGTTGTCTTAGAAGGGCGGGTGGCCTGGCGGGGAGGCCAGGTGTCCTTGCGTGCAGCTGTTAAGCAGGACTGAGCCTGGAGCTGAGAGTGCAGCCTGAGGCCTGGGCGAGCCCAGGGAAGCTGGAAGCTGTTGATTAGACTCTCATCTGGCACCAGGAGCCAGTTGACAGCTTGAGGCAGCTCCCACCACTGAAGGAGGGCTGGCTGGATGGAAATAGTCCCTCTGTGGAAGCCTAGACTGTGCCCTCAAGGGGGCTGCCCTGCCACGGACCTGGGCTCAGAAATGTGTCTGAATGTTCCCCCCAGCGCTGAAACTGCCAGGAGTCAGGAGACATGGATTCCAGTCCCAGCTCTGCGTCACATGCTGGGTGGCCTTGGGTGGGCCTTTTCCTCCCTCTGGGCCCCAGTCCTCAACAGATTGTTCTGAACCCCAGATGGAAGTGCTGAGAAGAATTAGGGAACAGACAAGCTGAGGTTTCATTATTGTGGATTTCCCAGAGAAAGGCAATGGTGTGCTGAGCTGGGGCTCTAGCAGAAGCTGACTAGGCAAGGGAGAGGAGCCGCCCTTGCTACACTCAAAGGCAGGCCAGCAGAGTAGCTAAGAACTGGCTCTCTGGGACAGATAGCCCTGAGACTCATCCCAGCTTTGCTACTGCCCAGCTGAGTGACCTCAGACAGGTTACTTAACCTCTCTGAGCCTCAGGTTCCTCATCTGTAAAATGGTACCCGTTGGTGCCCATTGGTGCAAATGGCACGCAGTGGTGGTTGGGAGGAAAGAGTCAGCCCTTGGAGGTAGCATGCTGGCACGGTGCCAGGCACACTGCTGGAAATGGGGGCTGTGGCAGCTGCTATAAGCAAGTGCTGCTGTCAGTGAGCTGTGGGGTCGTGTCCCTGTTTATAGCAATGATGGAGAGAACGGGACTTCAGGCTGCCGCTCCCAAGCCCGGTTTTATCCCAGACTGTCCTGCCCAGACCCTGTGATCTTACACAGGTAGGGACCTCGGCTGCCACCTCCCTGCTCACAAGAGCCCACAGAGCCAGGAGAACCTAGCCTGGCTCGCTGGCCAATCCGGCTGGCCACAGGAGGTGCTGAAAGCACCCTTCAGCGCCGTGGGGGAGGCGAAGGCGGCATCACGCGCCGTGCTGGCTCGGAGTCCCCGCAGGTGTGTGACTGCTCGCCCAGCGGGGGTTTCTGACTCCCTTGGTCGTGGGCGGAGTACGGCCTGGCACTTGGCACACAACTGTCTGGGGCAGGGGTGGGGCAGAGCCAGCCCAGATGTGCAGTGCTGGCCCCACAGGTAAAGGTGTGGCCCGTCTCCCCCAGGAATCGCCTCCCTGGTCCCCAGCTTAAAAGGATCCCTCTCTCCCCTCTAAATAGTGAAAACCTATCTCCTTGGAGCTCCTTCCAGGGCTCTGGGCAGTGAACTGCAATCACTAGCACACCCACGCACTTTATAGTTCACACCAGGACTTCTCACCTCTGTGCCATTGATGTTTGGGGCTGGATAACCCTTTGTTCTGGGGCTGTCCTGTGCATTGTAGGATATTTAGCAGCATCCCTGACCTCTACCTACTAAATGCCAGTAGCATCCCCCACCGGGTGACAAAAATGTCTGCAGACATTGCCACATGTCCCCTGGGGGGCAAAATCACCTGCTACCCCCATTGAGAATCAATGGTTTACAAAGATCTTCCACCCCATTATCCTGCTTGAACCACACAATCTCCCCGTCCTACCACCTTTCAGAAGAGAGGAGTGTGTGTACATACTTTCAGACCCACTTCAGAGGCCCAGAGGTACAGGGACTTCCCCAAGGTCATTCTGCAAGTCAGAAGCAGGACTTGAACTTGAATTACTGTCACATGTCCAAATCTCATGATTCTCATCCCCTGCCCATAGAACTGCTTCATACTCTGTATCGCTGTAGTCCAGTGGGGTGGTTTCTTTCCTGCTTCTACAAAGTTATAAACATCTGGAGGCCGAGGCTGTGGCATAAACACCTCCGAATATCCTCACAGTGCCTGGCACATGCCTGCCGTCTAGCAGGTGCTCAGTCAGTATTTGATGGATGAATGAAAGACAGGCTTGTTCACTACAGAGCGTTCTAAGTTGTCAAATGGTAGCCCATCTTCAAAGACCTGGAGTAGGAGGGACAGGAGGGACCGCCCTGAGGTGCAGGTGATACTAAAGGTGCAGCCGTGGCTGTCAGGAAGTGTGGCTGTCACCCGCAGATCTGCTGCTCTGCTCCTCCTCAGCTAGGACGGAGCCTCAGAGCCGGGCTGAGCATTTCTCACCACCCCGACTCCCCCCGCTGCGCCCCGGGACCAGGCTGTGCCCGAGGGGTTTGCCCAGGCAGCAGTCACGACCCAGCTGTCTGCTATGGTTTGACTTTCTTCCCTCAACCCTGGATTAGGAATTGAGCAACTCAGCAAGCATCTGACAAGACAGTGCTCCCCAAACCTGTTGAAACTCGCCCAAGTCCGGCCCTGTGGGTGCATTTGGAAAGCTGAGCATTTGCACCAAGCCTCTTCCTCTCACTCCTCCCTCTGGGAAGAGGGGCTTGGGCTGAGCCGACAAGGCACAGATTAGCCAGGGAGCCCGGGGTGGGGGTGGCAGCCCCTCCAGTCACCCCTCCGCTGCAGCGGGCTTGCAAGAGCTGCCGCTGGTTCTCTCGGCAAGCCCAGCTGGAAGGCAGAGCCGCAACCCGTGGTTGCTCTCCAGATTTCCACAGGGGTTGCCAGGTTTTATCTCTTGAGTCCTTAACTGCATCTTCTGCGATTCAGCCAAACTCGGGAAGGCTCGCTCCCTGCGGTGACCCCACCAGCTCCCCGTCCCCCATCCAAAGCCCTCCCCACCACCCCATCTCCTGGCAAACTGAAACCAAACTGTTTTAAAAGTTCCCTGCCAAGTCAGAACCCCTGCAGCGGAGGGGACCTGGTCTGAGAAGAGAGCGGCAGGGAGGTGGGTGGAAGGAGGGAGGGACATGTCCTCAGAGCAAAGAAGCCTCCTGACAGCTCACATGGATCCTCTGGGAGGCCCGTTAGGACAGCAGGGACTCGAGGGGCCTCTTTCCTGCGGTGCCTCTGAACGGTCCGTTTAGAGCCTACTCTGTTCACACGCAAGCCCTGGGATCGCAGCAACTCTTCCCCCAGGGCTGCAGACAGCAGAGTATTCCCTCCTGAGTCAGGGACGCCCAGCTGTCCTGGCACCCTGGGCTTCAGGACATCAGAGTGAGGGGGGTACTCGGGGACTATCAGCTTCACCCCACTCCCTGGGACACTGAGCCTCCGCGCAGGGGAGTGGCTGGGATGCCCCATGTGAACATGCCGAGGTCTTACCACACTTAGGGCAACACGGCACATGGTGGTAGAACCGAACTCCATCCCAGGTCTCCTGACTATCCTCCCAGAACCTTCCGTGCAGCAGATGAAAGCAGCCCTGCAGCCCTGTGCCTCTAGCCAGTCGTTCTCTGCTGGGGCCATGAGCAAGGGAGCAAGGGAGGAACCAAGGTTTGCCCACCTGCCTTGGTTGGGGTGCAGCTGGGGGTTCAGCCACGGGCTTTCCAGGATCGGGCCTCTGGAAGGGATCCGCCAGGGCCGAGGAACTCACTGGAAACCTGGAAGCCAGCGCTGGCTCTGGACAGCTCGGCTGGGGTTTCACCGTCGCTCCCGGCTCCCCACCCCCAGGTTCCCTCAGCTGAGCTGGGAGGACGGTTCAATGGTTCAGTGGCCACGGGGCAGGAAAGGCTCTCTGGGGACAAGGATCGGGTGGGTCTTTGCAAAGGAAAAGCTCTCTGCTGGCAAATTAGGGGGCAAGGTGAGGTCAGGAGGTGCCTTAAATCTGACACCCACTCAACCCCCACGACTGCACCTGCCTCAGGGAGAGGAAGAGAGTTCTCACCTCCTGGCACAGTGCTGGGGCCATTCAAGCTCAGGTCCGAGGTGGCCCTGAGTTGGCCACCAGCTCCCTGGGAACAAATGCAGAGAGACGGGAAATGGGAGTAGGGGCTCCAAAACAGGAAGGGGGGGACATGGAGACCCTCAGGAGTGAAATGTGGGGGGCTGGGGCACAGGATATGGGAAGAAATGGAAACTGGGAAACCAAAAGACAGAAAATGGGAGTGCTTGCTTCTGGGGACAGGGGTAAAAGGGGCTGCAGGTCCCAGGAGACAGGAAGAGGAGGAAGAGACCCCCAAGGAGCAGGAGTGGGGGTGTGGGCTCCAAAAGAGGCCATGGTTTCTCTCCAGCTGGGGAAATGCACTTGGGGTCAAGAGAACTTGACCTGGGCATTGGGAGCCCGAGGACCATGCTAAGGCTGGGAAGAAGAAGGGTGAAGGCAGCAGCCCCCACCCCCAAACACCTGGCAGAGCCAGGACCCACCGTGAGTGTCTCCAAAGCCAGCCCCTCCCCACCCACTGCCCCTCCAGGGGTTTCAGGCCAGGGGCAGCAACACCTTCCACGGCTCTGACAGCCACAGAGACCACAGGCCCCGACACCGTCCAGGCAGCCACGTAACCACGGAGACATCCTCTCCCCCGCAGCCTGGACTCCTGAAAGCAGCCCAGACACCCTCACGGTAGTTCAGAAAAGACACGGGGCTCTAGAAAGACCATCCAGGGAAGAATCGGGCCACCTCCTCAGGTCTTTGGAGCCTCACCAACCAGTCCCAGGCTGAGGAAACACAATGACCTGGTTTCAAATCCTGACCACCCTACAGGCTGCATGACCTCAAAGACACACCTCAGATTCCTTATCTGTAAAATGGAGGCGAAAATACCTGCCCGGCCAACCCTGCGTTGTTGCAATAAGGACATATTGAGACATGTGACTATTGCTTGAATGGCACAAGTGACTGGGGACGATAAGGTCCCCTGCTGCTGGTCAGCTACCATTCCCACACATGGTCTCCAAGTCCCTGGGCACACCTGAGCTTGTCCTGGATGCCACTGTCCCTGCTGTTCTCACTGAGGTGTCCCCAGCTGTTGATCTCCTAGCAGTACCACCCCCTCCACCCCACCTCCCACACTGCAGCCCTCACCGCGTCCGACTGACAGGCCGGAGTCACCAGGAAACACCTTTCTAACTCTGCAAACTGTCTAGAGAGTGTCAAACAGCTGCAGTCAGGACAGCTGCTGAAGCTACCCGCTATTCTCGACAGGAGGATGTCCCACCTCTCTGGTGTGCTCAGCTGTAAAAAATGTTGGGGACCGCGGCCTAAGAGGGCTGGGAGAGCCACGCAGAAACAAAACAAATGAACAGAACCCAGCGCTGGTCCGGTCCGGGGTCCAGCAGAGGGTGCAGCTCAAGGGACTGCAGAGTGGCCTTGAGAAGAAAGTGGTGATGACAACAATGATGGCAAAGGTCTTAACAATGATGTCATATAGTAATTCTGCAACAAGAAGAGCATCTACCGTGTGCACATTTAATTCACTTAATCCTCCCTAGGTGAGAACTGCTAGTCTCCCCATTTTATAGATGAACACACTGAGGCTCAAAAGTGTCCATTCACCTGCTTCAAGTAACATAGAGGCGGGATTCCAACCCAGTCTGCCGGTGTCCCCAGTCCCTGCCATGCCCAAGGACAAGGGTCTCTGGGGCAGGGGCTCAATGGGAAGGAGGAAAGCAGGACACTAAGACTGTGGCTATAGACACGTTCAAAGGCCTGAATGCCAGTGGAGGTGTGGTAAGGATCTTGGGGGACAGGTACCCCTCCCACCAGCCCCAGCCCCATAAGGACACAGTCCTGGAGGGGTTTGTGGTCACTTGTCTTCCCCCGGGCCCGCATCTCCCAAGGCAGCTCTGTATTCAGCAGACGCTATTTCCTTCCGGCTCCCTCTCCTGCCCACTTGGCCTCCTTCCTCCCTGGTATCGCAGGCACGACCGCTCCTGAGGAGGCTCTAAATGTGGCCCGGGCAGGCAGGGAGGCCACAGGGAGGGGGCGGAGAGGCCTGGGCTGGCGTCCCAGCCCCCACCTGGACACCCGCAGGGCCAGGACCCACGACACTGATCTGCTTGGCCTCCCAAACGCTCCAGCTATTTCCCGTCCCCTCTCCTCCTGACGCGCAGAGTAGGAGCCGAGAGGAGTGGCAGAGGTGCGGATTTTCCTCTAGGAATTTGTATATTTTTTTAAAAAAGCAAGCAAACCTGGGAAAGCTTGGGACAAGCCCAGCTAATTTTAGTTTCTAATGAAAACAGCAGGTGGCTGAGAGGATCTGATCTCCCTGGCAGGGCCAGGGCCCTCCAGCCTTGCAGGCTGCAGGCACGGGCCGGCTCGGGGAGGGCCTCCTGGGAGGAGCCTGAAGGACCCACAGCCCCCGTTTGAGAAGATCGGGGCACGAGCTGGCTGGCAGTGGCAGCAGGGGCTGGTGGGGTAACTCGATCGATGGCATGGCCGTGGCTAGAGTCCTGGGTGGCCGGGGCAGCAGGTGGCAAATCGCTAAGCCTGCGCTCAGCAGTGGCAGGAAGAAGCCTAAATTGGGGCAGTGCGTCCAGGACAGGAGAAGCAGCAGGATGGCCAAGGCCCTCCACAAGCCGGGCCCACCCGTCTTGCCCTGGCTCTCTGTCACCCCCAGAAATGGCTTGTGCAATTGACATTTGAGCCTGGCCCAGCCCGAGGGTCAGCGAGTAGCACCCGTGTCTCTGGGGAAAAAGTTGAGCCACACTACGGCGCTGGGGGGCGATTCGTCCCAGCAGGTCTCCAAGCCCCTGGCAGACCAAAAGGCAAGGCAGCCCCGACTTCCCTCCCTCACCCCAGATTCCCTGCCCTGAGCACGGTGCCGGAGGTGAGCAGAGGGGACCTCAGCAGGACAGAGCGCTCTGTCCATGCCGGGAGCATTTACTGGACACCTCCGCATCGTGCCTGTGCGAGGCACCGAGGAGGCCGTGGGCCAGATGTGGCGCTGAGGGTAGTCCAACCCCCCTGTCCTGCAACAGGGTTGGTCGGCAGCTGAGTTGGGGGGAAGAGAGCCGAGAGACAGAGCTGGGCTGCGCTGCCCTCAGGCACATGCTCCACTTCTGCAGGCCTCAGCCTGCCCGTCTGTGAAGTGGCCAGGCGCTGCCTGGGTACCAGGACACGCATGCAGCAACCGTGCGGGCAAGGGCCTGCGATGCCTGCGTCCCTACCGCTCCCCAGCCCCGGCACCCAGCCGTCCCCGGGCAAGCCCCCGGGGTCTGGGGGAGCAGGGGTGTGGGTGGGGCCGGGCCGCGTGTGCACGGAAGGGGACAGCTGTCGTGCCAGATGAAGGCAGGGGCGGGGGGTGGGCACTGGTGCCAGCGGAAGAGGTTGCTCAGCTCCTTCCTGGAAGCTGGCCCAGTGACTCACGGCCACGGCAGCCCAGCAGCTCACCCTAAGCCCCTGCGACTGTCATTCAGCCCGGCTCCCCCCGCTCTGCTCTGAGCCTAGGGCGGGGGTGGGCGGCTCTCCTGGTCCATCTTGCTCCTTGTTCAACGGCAGGGGCTCCGTCCCTCAGCCTGGCCACCCCCGGCCCCGGTGGAAGGAAGACCCCCAACTGACAGTGGGAAAGGGCTGTGAGGACACAGGCCCAGGGTCACAGTGGGTAGGGGGTTCAGCCAGGCCCCCCAGCCTGCTCCCCCTGCCTGGGGGTCCCCTGAACGCCAGAGGACAGGGCCCAGCAGCACAGCCAGACCTGGCCCCTTGGCCAGACGCAGAGGGAACAGAAGTCGAGTTGGGGACAGGCCAGCTCTGTGCCTCACGTCCCATAGGGAATAGAGTCCCCCACTCTCCCCAAGAGGCCAAGCCCAGGTCTGCGCAGGAAAGGATCCGACATTCGTTTCAACACTTTGCCCCCCACTGAGGAACACCTGTGGCCTCCCGAATGCGGGCCTGGCCCACCGCCAGTAGCCTGGCTCTTGGCGCCCCCTGCAGGCCAAGAGCGACAGGTGGGGCTGGCTCCATAGGCGACCCCTTCGCAGGAGGGCTGAGGAGCAGGGTGGCACCCTCCCCTCTAGGTGCGGCCTCCCCCGCCCCTCGGCCACCTCCCACCCTTGTCTGCCCCCAGGAGGCTCGGGCTCGCGGGGGGGACACTGCCATCTCTGTGCATCCCTGGACAGGACCTGGCGGGGAGGAAAGGGAGGGGCAGGGAGGCCCCTGGGAGAAAAGGAGCCCAGGAGGCCAGGGGGAGCAGGTTGGACGGCCTCAGCCTGAGACCACCCACCTCCCACGTGCCCACCCGTGCTGCCAGGGAAGGGAGAGGTCCTCACAGTTACCTGGCACCTGGGACGTGCCCAGCCGAGAGCCAGATGCATCGCACGTCAAATCACATCTGTTCCTCACAGCAGCCCTCTGGGGTGGGGACCATCGCCCCACTTACAGATAGGGAAGGCCAGTGCAGGCCACTCTGCCAGGGGACAGGGACCGTCTCGGGGGGCTGATGGTGCTGCCGCAGTGAGAGGGCAGTGTCCCAGAGTCACTGCGCCTCCCTGCTAGCAGGAAACATCACCAGTCTCTCCCGGCTGCTGCCAGCCTGGCATCCCAGCTGCACCCGGAGTGTTAAAACTCTGATGCCCACCGAGCCCCACCTGGAGTGGGGCCCACGTGCCTTTGCTTTCAACAAACCCCACAGGCGTTTCCAATGCACAGCAAGATTTGAGAACCGTCACTCCGGCCCTCCCTGTGCCTGACACATGGAACCCGCGGCTGCTTGCTACCAGCAGGGCAGGGGAGGCAGGCGGCCCACCCTCCGCGCCCCGGCCAGCATCCTTGGGTTGGATGAACCCAGCACCCGGCAGCTTCTGCCCATGGCGTCAACTCTAGTCTTTGAGCCACACAAAGAATATTGTCTCTACCAATGGCTGTGAAGTCAGGCAAAACCAGGTTCAAATCCTGCTCCACCTCCCTGGCCGTGTGGCCTTGCACACAAGGCAAATTACTTAACCAGTCTGTGCCTCAGTTTCCTCTTCTTTAAAATGGGGGTTCATTGGCTTGCTGAAGGATTAAATGCAATAATGTCCTTAGCCCACTCCTAAGTTCCATAAAAGTTAACTATTCTTATTATCTCCGTCATAAAAATTTCCCATATTTTAATAAGACTTTCTAGGTACTTTTCAATTTGGTCACCGTCATTCGTTCCTTCATTCAGCAAACAAATGGTGACTTCCTGCCCCCCTGGCTCAG
This sequence comes from Lemur catta, assembly GCF_020740605.2. Classification (NCBI taxonomy): domain Eukaryota; kingdom Metazoa; phylum Chordata; class Mammalia; order Primates; family Lemuridae; genus Lemur; species Lemur catta. Next base: position 111,385,472 of record NC_059130.1, read on the forward strand.
GCGCGTGTCAGACCATCTTTCAGACCCTTTGCCTCTGAACCCAGTGCCTGGACTTAGAACCAGCTGTACCTTCCCCGTGTTACAGATGAGGAAACCAAGGCCCAGAGAGCGGTGACCTTCCCCGTGTCCTTCCTCAGACAAGAAGTTTGTGCAGCTTCCCTTATGAGATGCAACAGCTGCTTCACCGCAGCCCCGGAGAGCCCTGCCCTCGGAAGACCCAGTATGCCCAGCAAGCCCCAGGGGAGGCCTGGCGGGCTGCCGAGCCCAGGGCAGCAGGACACTTGCTCTCTTTGTCCAGAGCCCCGGACCTGTGTGGCCGAGGCTGAAGGTGGAGCCAGGGCCGGAGCTCCCCCCTGGGCCTCCGTGTGCTCACCTGTAAAATGAGGGGTCTGGACCGGACCACCTGTCGGGGAGCATTCCTTGCGTGTGACTCTCCGCACCCTGCAGCTCCCCCAAGAACCTGCCCCAGGCAGCCCCGCCCAGGAGGTGACGAGACGCGTCTCCCACTGACCGGAAAGGGGGGCCTTCCAGAGTCGACACCGAGCTCTCCTCCCGGGCAGGCCAGGCACACTCGGCCCTGGCCGGGGATGTTGGTGGAAGGTGGGGCGGGCGAGGGGCAGGGGCTAGAGCACAAGCCTCTGGTCATCCAGACCTGGCTCCAGTCCAGGTGTGGCCTTAAGAGCGGGGTGACCTTGAGCCAGTCACTTCTCCTCTCTGAACAGTATCTGGCACTTAGTAAGTGCTCAGTGAATGTGAGTTCCCCTCCCCTGAGAGGGGACCGCCTTTCCCCAGCTCTGCTCCCGCCCCATGGGCACTTTAACGTCTTGCTCCAGGCTCCCTGACCTCCTGGCCCAGATCACAGAGCGTCTGTCCTTAGATGGGCAGAGCCTGCCTGGGCCCCTTGAATGCCGCCAAGGGGGACAGGCAGGGGGAAGCCCACGCACGGATTTGGAGGATTTTGAAGTTTGGCTCTGGCACTTGCTATCTGTGTCACCTTGGGCATGCCACTCTCCTGGCCTTCCTTTTGGAATCCATAAAATGGGCGTAAAGATGATCCCTCGTGGATCTGGGCTGGGGACGCAGCAGGACAGAGCGCAGCCACAGTGCACAGCACTCAGGAGGTGGTCGGTGAACAGTGGCTCTCTCCTGTCCCCCACTGACGTGGAAACACTTACCACCCCTTCTCCCACGTGTACCTAGTCCCAACCCCTTGCATGTAAATTCCCTCGTTTAGATTGTGGCCCTAACAATAACCTTGTGAGGGGCAACCTCTTCAGGGTGTGAAAACGCTAGGGGCATAGGGGAGCACGTGACACACCCCACCCAGCCACCACCCACGTCCTGACCATCCTCTGTCCCCCAGCCTTCCCTGCCCTCATCGTCCCACCTCCAAAATGCCACAGCAGTGATGCTAGGCTCCATCTGGTGCCCCTAGGATGTGGCTGGCAGTGAGGATCTTGGCCCTGCAGCCCGAAGGTGGACCGAGGTCCCTGGGGCTCCTGCCCGGCGGGGGCTGGGGGTAGAGAGAGACCCTGGGCAGACAGCAGGTCCAGCCTCCCCCTCCTCGACTGAGAACAGTCGGGGCCCACAGCCAGGTCTGGGGCGATGTCCGGGGCACAGGCACCGGTGCAGGGCCCACCAGGGCAGGGAGGGACCCCCTAGGGGCTCTGTCGGCTCCTCTCCCACTGCTGCTGCCTGCTTTGCCTGACCTGAGACGGAGGCTTTTTGTGGAAGACCGTCCTTCCACGCTCTTGGTCCCCCCAGAACGGGTGAGGAGGGCCCGTCACTGGATCCAGACGGCAGCCAGGACCGGTCGCTGGGACAAGGCAGCTCCCGGAGGCCCAGCCTGGGCAGAGGCGCGGTGGGCTCTGCATCGCGTTCCACCCTCTCCCCAGGTACCTGGCCAAGCTGTCGTCAGTGGGGAGCATCTCGGAGGAGGAGACGTGCGAGAAGCTCAAGGGCCTGATCCAGAGGCAGGTGCAGATGTGCAAGCGGAACCTGGAGGTCATGGACTCCGTGCGCCGCGGCGCCCAGCTGGCCATCGAGGAGTGCCAGTACCAGTTCCGGAACCGGCGCTGGAACTGCTCCACGCTCGACTCCCTGCCCGTCTTCGGCAAGGTGGTGACGCAAGGTGAGGGCCGGGCCTGCGGGGGCTGCGTGGGGAGGGCCCGTCCAGGGAGATGAGATGCTCGTGAGTGGCCGGACCGTTCTAAGTGATTTCTGATGCAAAACAGCACGGGGCCCAAGCAGCGAGGGCATAAAGAACGCAGAGTGCCGGGGACGCCGGGCTGGGATGGGGGACAGAGGCCGGGACAGATGCTCCTCCAGGCGGGACGAGAGGCTGCCTGTGCTCGTGCAGCATTGTCAGTGCTGGTCCCGTGGGAGAGTGGGCAGGAGCCACCACCCTCCTCTGATGAAGGAGGAAACCGAGGCTTGGGCAGGGGCAGGGCTGAGTTGCCCAGGGCTCCTCAGAGGGGGAGAAGCAGAGGCAGGATTCGGACCTGGGGCTCCAGCCCCCCAGCCTAGTGCTCCTTCCACCTTAGCGCTCAGCCTCCTACCTGAGCCCCCTCCCGCACTCGTACACCTGACCAACCACGTGGAGCACCTGCCGCACGGCCGGCCCTGAGAGTCAGGGAGGAACAGCCCCCAGCTCCTACCCTCTCGGGCCCGGTGTCCAGTGGGGAGACAGGCAAGTAAACAACCACAGCACAGGTGGTAGCTTGCACACCTGTGCCACTAACTCTGGGCCAGACACTGTATTAAGTGGTTTAAGTAACAATAACCCATCCGGCCCCTTGAAATGGGCTTCTATACTGCAAATGAAGAAACTGGGGCGCATAGAGGTTAGGTCACTTGCCCAAGGTCGCAGAACTAGAAAGTGGCAAAGCCAGGACTTGCGCCCAAGCAATCCTGCTCTTACCCACAATGAGGAAACGCCGTGACGAAGGGGGCAGGGGAGTCTGTGGGCGCCTCCCTGGCCAGGGCGGGGTGCTAGTGAAGGCCTTCCCGAGGAGGCAGGCCCTCCGCCGAGACTGGGACACGAGAAGGCATTAAGCCAAAGGAAGGTGGCCCAGGGCACAGAGAGTGTTCTGTAGAACCAGAAGGCCCCTTCAGAGGTCACCAGCCAAGCCCCTGCCCTCAAGGAAGTGCTCTAAACCGGCTGCCTCTGCTTCTACTTTCTGAGCGTAAAACTGACACTTCTGAGCCACCAACCGTCAGCAGGGCCCTTTGACTTGATCAGGCAGCAGGAGGGGGTTGCCGGGCCAACCTTTGTCTTGGCACCTATGGTCCTGGACGGCCAAGGCTGCTGGGCTTGTGGCAAACCATTTGGATATTGTTGGAAACCAACTGTGATAGAAATTTGGAAGCCATTCTCCTGGGAGCTGGCGGGGGCCAAAAGGCATGGTCACACTTGGCATTGCTGAACATCGCCTCTCTAGAAAAGCAGCAGAGACTCAGCGTGCAGCCTGGCAGTGAGGGTCTCCCGGGATGGTGGTGCCACTGCCAACGGCCCCGGGCCAGCCTCAAACAGCACACAGTGGGTGTTCGGAGAGTGCGTTTGGGGCGGATTGGTGGATGGACCGGCGAGGTTTCACGTGCCACACCTGCCTCTCACATGCACACAGCCCGCCTTTGCACATGCTATCTCCTCTACCCCAAACCTGCAAGCCCCTTCTCAAGGGCTCAGCAGTCCCCTCCTCCAGGAAGCCTTCCCAGGTCTTCCTTATGGGCTCTAAAGCTCTTTGTTCTCGATGGAGGGGGTGGGGTTCCTTTGTGTTGCCAATTTTTGTTTTGATATAATCTCAAACTTATGGAAAAGTTGCAAAAGTGTACAAGGAACTCCTACATCCTCTTTACTAGATTCACCACCGGTTTCCATTTCCAGCCATTTGCCTTATTATTTATTCTCTGTTTATACAGAGATCTAGAAATCTAGATGCACACACAGTTTTGTCCAGACCATTTGTGTTCGTACTGCTGCTGTCACACCTTTTAGACTGAAATGTGACATCTCCCTCCCACCCCACTCCCCCATCACTAAGTCTTGAGCTCTTCGAAGGCAACAGTGAGGGCTCATTTACCTGTTTCCCGGCACATGGCGAAGCTGCACGGAGGTGACGGTCAGCTGATGTCATCCAGTGACAGAAAGCAGGTCGGGGCGAGGACTCACAGAGGCAATGCCGGCCTGAAGCCAGCACGGGTCCCCTGGACCCGTCGACAAGCGTAACCTGGGGGGCAGCAGCCAAGGAGGGGACCTAGCTCTGGCTGAGCAAGTTCTGGGGGACACTGAGAATCCTACCAGGCCTGGGCGGAACCTGCTCTGAGCTAAAGTCTGAGAGGCGTGGTCAAGTGTCCCATCCCCTGGGGCCGAGTCAAGGGACCCCGAGACCAGGCCAGTCACACCGGCAGACCTCTGCCATGTTTGCAGGGGGAGTCTGAGCTCTTCCCACTCACCCAGCTCCTCACCTTTGTATTTTTGGATTTCTTCCCCAGTGAAACTCCTCTTGGAAAACTCTTAGTTTGACTGCACTGAGCGAGAGGCAGAGGCGCTTGTCCGTGCCGAGGCTGAGAGCACAGTGCCGCGCTCAGGAACTCCGGGTGGGTTGATGAGGCAGACGGGGGCGCGTGGGGCAAGCATGACTTCGGGCAAGTGACTTCACGCCTGTGAGCTTTGGTGTCCTCACCTGCCAATGACACCGCACTCGTGCTTACCTCCTGGGTTGTCACGAAGGTCCCGTGACTTAGTGTGTGGGACGCGTTTCGTGTAGACCCCGACCTGAGAAGGGCACCCACTGTCACCAGCTGCTGTCACGTGCAGCAGCCTGTGCAGGCCTCCCCCACACCCCCGGCTCTCAGGACTGGGGGGCTGGGCCGGTGCTCGCATGCGTGGGCTGCCGGGCTGGGGTCACGGCCTCGGGCGTGGAGCAGGACAGAGCTAACAGCTCCCACCCAGGTTCCAGGCCATTCTCAGAGCAGGAAGGAGCCCCGTTTGCTGGGGTCCTGTTGTGTGCCGGCTCCTGTGACATCATCCTCACGCCAACTCTGAGTTTGCAGTGCCGTCCTCGGGCCACGGCTGAGAGAGGAGGCTCGGCAAGCAGAGGGCAACAGCCCCGCATCCTGGGCTGTGAGACCCGGGGCAAGGCCCATGCCATCTCTGTGTGCTTCGTCCTGCAAAATGGGGACAATCCCAGGACCAGCCTCCTAGGCCTCTCTGAAGGGCTGAGTGGGCCCACAGGGCTTGGGCGGGGGCGTCACCCCAGGCCTCATGGCCTCAACCCTGCACTCCCCCCGCTGCTGGCCTCCAAAGGCAAGACGGACGGTGAAACGATGATGGACAAGGAGGCCAGCGTGTAATTTAGGGCCAAACTGTGTGCTCCAGGCTGAAAATCTACCAGAAATTTGGTAAAGGTGGCGTCCAGGGCAGCTGGGAAGGCAGGAGGTGGCAGTTCCCGGCTGAGCCGGTGTTCAGGGCCAGATACGGGACAGCCTCTGTATGTTTTAGTCACCGCTTCATCCCCGGGCCTAGAACAGCACATACACCTGTGGGCAACCGATAAATACCTGGGTGGGAGGAGGCCGGAGCCTGGCGACGATGTCCAGGCCAGGGGCGCGCTGGCCTGAGCAGGGTCGGGGAGGTAGGGAAGGCGATAAAACCCTCCTGCTCTCTTCCACCTGCAGACACCGGGCTTCCTCCTGGCTATCACACCTCCTTCTGTGACCTCGAGCGAGTCCCTGTCCCGAGAGGGGATTTGATGAGCCCCGAGGCCCCGTCGGGCTCTGACTGCCGTGGTCGGGAGGCCGAGTGGTACGCTGGCCACGTGGTGCCGTAGCAAAGTGAGGGTTCACGCCCAGGCCCGTCTGTCGCCCCCCACGTGTCAAACCACCCAGGGCGCCTTGCTGACTGAAGCTCCAGGCTGGACATAGGACGCAGACGCTCTGCAGTCCTGGGCGGCGCCTCACTGAAACCCCTGTTCCCACCTTTATCCTCAATATTGGCATCACGTTGACCCGAGGAGGGGGAGAGCATTCCTCCTGCTGGGTTGCCTCTCTGGCCAGCCTTTTGATGCCATCAGACAAGTTACAGGAGATCTGAGCAGGAGGGGACCCCAGAGACACTTTCAGACCAGGAGTTTCTGGAGGCTGCAGGGGCCAAACACACAGGAGCGCCTGGAGTCCCGGGAAGTTCACGATGGTGGGAGGGGACGTGGATAGGCGCGAGGTCTGGGCTGCCGGGTAGCTTTACTACCCCCATGTTACAGCTGGGGACACAAGACTCGGAGAGGAAGGTCACACCACTAGTGAGAATCTAACACAACCTTGTCTGGCTCCAAAGCCCTTATTCCTTCCTACATTGTCTCTTAAATCCAAAGAGCTTCCTGGAGGTGGTTTCAAGAAAAGGCAGGCGTTTGCAGATCCAGGGAGAGTAAAGGAAACTGAAAAGGCAACTGGGGAAGGGAGAGGCTGGAAGATGGGGGAAGGTTTTTCTGGGAGACGGTGCCTGTCTGCCCCACCGCCACCAGGACACCCACCCCGGCGCCCAGGAGGTCACCATGCCCAGGGCTTCCCTGCCAGCCCATCTCAGCTTCAGCTGTTTCTCCTCCAAACACCCTTCCTGCCCAGCGTCCTTCCTTCCAACACCTGGGAGAGACATGGCAAGTGATGTGCTCTGAGGAGCCTTGAGTCAGACAGGCCTCGGTTCCAGTCCTCGCCTGGCCATTTACTGCCTGAGGGACCTCGGGCAGCCACTGAGCCCGACTTTTTCTTCTGTAGAGCAGAGCTGCACACACCTGATTGCTATGGTTGTCAGGACAGCTTAGGGGAAGGCCCGGGCACTCAGTAGGCCCTCAAAAGGAGTAGCTGTTACTGGATCTACAGGACAACTGTGAATCCCCAACCACAGGCAGCCTTGGGAAAGATGGCGTGGAGGCCGGACCCAGAGGACATACAGGATTTAGACCTGTGGAGTCAGAGAATGGGGCCGCTCTGGGAAGGAGAACTAGCAGGAAGCAAGGAGCTGGGTGTGGGAAAGGGCAAATGGCTGCATGGAAAAGGAAGGAGGTTGCAGGGCAGTCGCTGGCACCTTAGAGAGCCCTGCCTTGCCCTGGCCCAGGAAAAGGCGAGGTGAGGGTTGCCTTCCTCCTACAGCTGGAGCAGGCAAAGCCCCTGACCAGGGCGCAGGATCTGCCACCTTGCTGGGGAACTCCCCGCTGCCACACTCCCAGGCACACCATAGTTCTTTTTCCGTGTTTGAGTGGCCCCTCGGGAGAGCAGGCCCTGCTAGGTCTTCCACAAGCAAGCAGGGCTCCAGCCTGGGCATCCGGGCAGAGGTGAGCAGCTGGGAAGGGCCATGGCACTACAGTCAAAGGGCTGGAACTCAGGGCCAGTTAGACAAGGCTGGAGGAGCCGCTGTCGTCAGCGCTAGGGGCACAGAGGCCTGCCCACACCTTCCAGGACCTCTGGGGCCTCCTGTGCTGAGCACAGACGCCAACTGCTCACCATCCCCCATTAAAGAACCCACAGAGGCCAAGCGCAGTGGCTCACGCCTATAATCCCAGCACTTTGGAAGACTGAGGCAGGAGGATCACTTAAGGCCAGGAGTTCAAGACCAGCCTGGGCAACAAAGCGAGGCCTCATCTCTACAAATAATTTTTAAAAATTAGCTGAGTGTGATAGCATGAGCCTGTAGCCCCAGCTACTGTGGAGGCTGAGGGAAGAAGAGTGTTAGAGCCCAGGAGTTTGAGACCAGCCTGGGCCACATAGAGAGACCCCATCTATAAAAAAAATAAGAAAAATTAGCCAGGCGTGGTGGGGCACACCTGTAGTCCCAGCCATTTGAGAGGCTGAGGCAGGAAGATCACTTGAGCCCAGGAGTGTGAGGTTGCAGTGAGCTGTGATGACGCCACTGCACTCTAGCCTGGGCAACAGAGTAAGACCCTGTCTCTTAAAGAACAGAGAAAGAAAGAACAAACTGGGCTTGTGATATTTGGGGTAGACCTGAGGATGCCCTTCTAGGCTCGTCATGGGAGGTGGGAGTTTGCCTGCATGTGTGTGCCCAGGGCTCGGGGACTCTGTGAGGCAGAAGAGTGTCCAGGTTGAGAGTTCTGGGGCCAGACTGAGTTGAGACTCTGGCTCCACCCTTCCTGGCTGGGTGTGTCAGATAAGCCGCTTCACCACTCAGTGCCTCAGTTGCCTCATTTGTCAAAGGAGGATTAAAAGTATCTACCTCATAGGGTTATTCTGACAGGTATATAAATGAATATATGTAAAGTGCCCAGCCTGTAGTAAGCTCTCTGCAAGCTTTAGCTCTTGTTATTATTATCTTTCTTCCAGAATCTCTTCCTCCAGGCCCACTCCCAAGCTGAGAAAACCAGTGTCCTGCTCCCCTGAGGCCAGGGCAGAGGGACCTGGAGTCTTGTGGATGGATGTTCCCAGGGGCCCTGCACCCAAGGGACCCCCAGTACACAGTGGGGATCAGCGTGTACCTGGGGTCGGGCGGGGCGGCCTGAGAGCCCAGAGCAGCAGAGAAGGGACCACACCCGCCCAGGCTGAGGCCACCACCAGTCCCATCTGCCCCATCTCCTGCTTTGCCTTCCCTTCCCCCTTGGTCTTGGGGGCAAAGATCTGTGCTGGTTCAGGCCTGGAAATACCAGAAATACCAGAAACCGAAGTCGTCTCTCTTTGGGCGGCCACAGCATAAAACCAACCAACACGATCCTGCTATTAACCTCGATTAACTTGGATAAGATTCCATCTCAGGCTGTCGAGGCTCCATTGCTCCAGCCAAGCCCCCCAACGCTGGCCCAAAATGGCCAAGCCGAGGGCAGTGAGTGGGCAGTGGAGTGGGTGGTGGGCGTTATCCCCAGCTCAAAGGCCGAACCAGGGCGTCCCGAGTGGTCGGGACTGAGCCGCCTTCCACCCCAGTGCTCGGCTTCTGCTGCCTCTGTCCACAGACATGGGCACAGAGGAGGTGATTGTTCCCATCTGACCACGGTGACTGCTCCCCGGGGCAGCCGAGAGCACAGGCCTGGGTGTCGCAGAGGTAATTGCCAACCACGGGGCCAAAGCCTGCCCCCTCCGCTCCTGCGGACACAGACAGTCCGGCGAGAGACAGAAGGACAGTCACAGCACACAGAGGCCCTCACAGGGCCGGGAGAGGAGCAGGGGCTGCTGTCTGGTCGCCGCACACCCAGCCAGCCGCGCTCTGCTCACACACTCCCCGCCCCCAGAAAGAGAGTCCACAACAGCTACACCCCGAGGCACAGCTCCTAGGAGGATAAAAACATCCATTCAGGCAGGACACGAGGGCCTGAGGGCCACACCAAAACAGAGACGGCCTGGGCAGAGGTGGACAGGCCTGTGCTTAAGGCCTGGTTGTCGCTTCCTGGCTGGGACACTGGGATCAGATCGGTTCCCCCCTGAACCTGCAGTTCGACACGTGTGAAAGGGAACAAAGAAAGCCCCGAGCTTACCCAGAATAGGCGTCCCCTAATCAGCTACAGCAGGGATTAAGTAGTGGGAGCAAAAACGGGCCCAGCCTGCGAGGAAGGGCCGGGGCAGGCTCATGAGATGGGGACCCCCTCTGGACCCAATGGGGCCAGTGAGGGAACAAGCCAAAAGAGGAAACCACCCCCGGGTGTGCAGTCCAGCCCCCCAGTCTGTCACTTCACCTCGTCAAGCCTGTTGGTCTTCCATAACATGCGGTGAACATCACTCCCTTCTGGACAGAGTGTGAGCGCAGTACCCCACAGGAGCTGGGAGTGCAGGCGCTCACCCCGACACTGTCTCAGCCGCGCCCTGTGTGACCTCGGACAAGACAAGCCGCCTAACCTCTCTGTAAAATGGGGATAATGACAGCACTGGCCTCACGGAGTGGTTGTGAGGATGGAATGATCAGCGAGCGCGTGGGAAGCGCCGGGGGTGGAGGAAGTGGCTTTAGCTCGCGCCTGGCACGTGATTCCCACCTCTGGCTCCCTCCAGCACAGGGGGCCCCGGGGGCCCTCCTCCTGCAAAGCAGGGTGCGGGGAGGAGCCTGGGACCCAGCCCTGCCCTCCCTCTGCCTCCCACAGGGACTCGGGAGGCGGCCTTCGTGTACGCCATCTCTTCGGCAGGTGTGGCCTTCGCGGTGACGCGGGCGTGCAGCAGTGGGGAGCTGGACAAGTGTGGCTGTGACCGGACAGTACACGGGGTCAGCCCGCAGGGTAGGTGCGGGGCTGGGGTCAGAGTGGGCGGGCAGGGCCGGGCCTGGCCCTCACTCACCCGCGGCCCTCCCTGTGCCCTGCGCCCCAGGCTTCCAGTGGTCGGGATGCTCGGACAACATCGCCTACGGCGTGGCCTTCTCGCAGTCGTTCGTGGACGTGCGGGAGAGGAGCAAGGGGGCCTCGTCCAGCCGGGCCCTCATGAACCTCCACAACAACGAGGCCGGCAGAAAGGTAGGGCCACCGTGCGGTAGGGATGGCGCGGCAGGGCCCCGCGGCACTCCACCGCCGCATACAGCCACTTGGACATTACTTTGTTCAGGTCCTCACCAGCACCAGCACCTTCTATAGGCCAGGGGGGTGCAGGACGGGGGAGCAGACAGGTGGGCAGGTGTTACACAGCAGTGCGCGTGGCCCCATACGTACCCTGTCACACACACAAGCCCCAAACGAGCAGCAGAGCTAGGGTTTGAACTCCTTTGTGCCACCGCAGAGATCACGCGCCTGTGACACCAGCTGCCTCCTCAGTGCCGACTGCCGAGGTTCCTGCCGAGGTTCAGGGCAGCGTCCTCCCCATCACACCACCTGTCACTGTTTCATAGGACGCTGCCCCTCGTGTCTCTCCTCCAATAACTCTGAGTGCCCCAAGCGCAGGGACAGTATCTTGTTCATCTGTCCCCAACACTGCCTACCAGCCCAGCGTGGCAGCATACAGTACGTGCTTAATACAGAGGAAGCAAGTGGGTACATCTGTGCAGTGCCAGCCTGGGACCCTGATCCTGTGGGCCCGCTCTGTGCTCCCCGTCAGCCCCCACGCCCCTCCCAGCTGCCACCACCAGCCCCTCACGGCCGCTCTCCGCTGCCCTCTCCCGCAGGCCATCCTGACACACATGCGGGTGGAGTGCAAGTGCCACGGGGTGTCGGGCTCCTGTGAGGTAAAGACGTGCTGGCGAGCCGTGCCGCCCTTCCGCCAGGTGGGCCACGCACTGAAGGAGAAGTTTGACGGAGCCACCGAGGTGGAGCCGCGCCGCGTGGGCTCCTCTAGGGCGCTGGTGCCGCGCAACGCACAGTTCAAGCCGCACACGGACGAGGACCTGGTGTACTTGGAGCCCAGCCCAGACTTCTGCGAGCAGGACATGCGCAGCGGCGTGCTGGGCACGAGGGGCCGCACGTGCAACAAGACGTCCAAGGCCATCGACGGCTGTGAGCTGCTGTGCTGTGGCCGTGGCTTCCACACAGCACAGGTAGAGCTGGCCGAACGCTGCAGCTGCAAGTTCCACTGGTGCTGCTTCGTCAAATGCCGGCAGTGCCAGCGGCTCGTGGAGCTGCACACGTGCCGGTGACCGCCTGCCCCGCCCTGCGCCCAACAACCACCTCGTGGCCCGGGGAAGGCCGATAATTTAAACATTCTCCCACCACCTCCCCCAAGAGATACTGGTTGTATTTTTTGTTTTGGTTTGGTTTTTGGGTCCTCATGTTATTTATTGCCAAAACCAGGCAGGCAACCCCAAGGGCACCAACTGGGGCCTCCCCAAAGCCTGGGCCTTTGTGGCTGCCACTGACCAAAGGGACCTGGCTCGTGCCTCTGGCTGTCCACATGTGGCTGCCACTGACCACTCGGATGTTATCTGTGTCCACTTTTCTACTTGCAGACTTAGGTGGGTAATGAGGAGTATCAGAGGTGGCCCCATGGCAGGGAAAATAGGTGCCATCGCGATGGAAGTCACAGCCCCTGGAAGAAAGAGCTCACAGCTCTCCAGCACACACACGCACACGCACACACACACGCGCACGCGCACACTCCTGGCAGCTTGGGCCTGGTAGCCTTGTCTCTCAAACCCCCTGGAAAGGGAATGAGCAGATACCAGGTCAAGGGCAAAGGGCTGACTTCAGCCCTCACAGGGGCAGCTAGATGTTCAATCTCTGCAGGTCCTTCCAGGCAGGAAGGGCAGGCAAGCTGGGGGCAAGAGAGGGCTACAGTCCCACCCCAGAGCCCGGCCTGCCCCCGAGGAGTAGGAAACTGCCCCACGCCCCAGTCCCTCCTAGGCAGGAGTGCAGGCTGCCATCCTGGACAGAGATCCCGGCTGGGCCTTTGCAGTCACACCGTCTGACAGACCTCCTCACAGTGCTGTTCCCCTGTGAAACTGAAAAGGAAAATCACACAGACACCCGGAGAGGAAAGGGCCGTGCAATAAAGTCCTCTCCCGTTATCTGACTTAATAACACAAATTATTGAGCAAATACCAATACTATGTTCTAGGCCCTATAACGGGCTGTCTCACTTGATGGTCACAGCAGTCTTGGGATGCAGACAAAACAGGTCCGCTTGTGTCGTTCTGTGGCAGACAGGGCAATGCTCACGAGGCCCCACGGCGAGCTGGAAGCGCAGCCAGAGCCCGAAGAGCCCTCTAGCCAACGTTCCTGCTTGGCTCTTGTACCCAAAGGCACAGAACTGTAGGTCTCTTGGGTCTGAGCCCTGGGGAGGGGGGTTCTGGCTGGAGGAAAAGGGGCAGGGAAGCAGCAGGAGCCAGACACCGTGGGCTGAGTGGAGCCCATGTGCTCCTGAGGGCACAGGCTCTGAGGCAAGAGGTGACCAGCTGGACGGCTGACTAGTGCAGTCTCAGTAGCTTAGGTGCCCCCGCCCCAGGATCTCCAGGTCTGAGGTCCCAGGTACCATAGATACTGCAACAGATTTCCCAAGAGACAGCACCAGCAACCTGGTCCTGGCCCTGTGCAACAGCCAAACCATCAGAAACCCAGCCCAGACCTGTGAGCAGGACACACACACAGCAAGACCTAGGCCCTGACCCAGCTGCTTCTCAGCTGGGCTCCCAACCACCAGAGGAACGTGTCAGCCTAGTTTCCAGGCTGCCCTCACACTGGAGCTGTAAGTTCCAGGTTTGCGGTCTTGAGCTACGGGATGCCCATTTGGGGTTCCCAGACCCCAAGCTCTTGGCTTCTGGGTTCAGTGGCTGAATTCAAAATCCCAGATTCAGAATGTGGGCTCTGACCTACAGAAACTCTTCTCCAGGCCTCGTGGCTCGTGCCTCCGGGTGTTGGCTCCCTCACGAAGAGAGGGTCAACACCCATGGCCCCCAGCCAACATCTCTGCTCAGTGTCCATCCAAGGAGGAGGCCAAAACCAAGTGAGATGCTGGAGCCACATTCAAATGTGGGGATAATCTTGGGGCAGGCCGGCTCTGATGTGGATGAAAGCTGAGCCGACCAAGTGTCACCACAGCTGCCCAGCTGGGCCCACTGCTCCTCTGGCAGGCTTTGTTCAGCTGTCCACTCAGCCCAGAGAAAATACTATCCCTCATTAGCAGAGGCCAGAGCCAGACAAAGGGGGCAGTGAGGATCCCGCCCCTCCAGAGAGCGAGCTGAGCCTCTCTCCCGCTTCGGGGGAGCAGCGGGGCCAGGCTGGATGCTGGTGTGATGGGCACTGCCCCGGGAAGTGAGATCTGTGGCATTCACAGGCTTCGCCTTTCCCCCTGCCAGGCAGCTCCTCAAAGCCAACCTTCCTGAGGTTCTGAGGTTGTGACCTAGGTGAATCAGACCAGATTCTAGAAACCACTGCCCAGCCTTGGCACCACCAGTGCCACAAAGGCCAAAGGAATCCACAGCCATAGAAAAAGGGAGCTTCCTTGGACAAACTGTCCCAAATAAAAAAGAGGAACTGGCACAGGCCTGACATGGCCCCCCTACTCTTGGTCCCACCTGGCCTGGAAACTAGCCAGAGGGTCCACATCCTGCCCAAACCGCTCTCCAGCAGTCTTGTCCCAAGGCAAAGGTGATGTCCCTGAGGCCTAGGGCTGGACACACCCCAGCTCTGGATGCTGCTACCCCACTCTGCCACCCCCACCTCACCCTCCAATTTTTATACTAGGCTCTTGGCCATTGTGACATAGTCTGATGCACGATAAAATGATTATTTCTTTATCTTGCAATTGTGGCAGTGACTTTTTTTATAGAATAGGGAGACGAGAGACTTGGGGAAGGGCATGAGAAAAGCAGGTAAATAGTAGCAAATTCTAGATATGGGGATGCCCTTTGCCTTGTTTCTTCTGAATAACTAGTGTGAGGGCCAGCAGGACCCGCAGGCTTGCTGTCTGAAATGTCACCACTAACACACAAAGGCATATCACATCTCACTGAGCCACAGCCAGCTACTTAAACCTCGGCCTGAATGAGCTGATCGGATCTTCCGGGGGGAAGTAGGTACTGATACAGGAGGTGGGGGACAATGGAGAAGAACTTACTTCCTATCCAGGGACATTGGATTCCTATGTATAGCTGGAGGGGAACTCCAGGATTAGAACCCAATCAGAATAAGGAGGCTTGGATGGAAAATTTCATATATCTCAAGGCAAATGCCACAGTCGAGGGAGCGCCTTGCTGATGGGGAGACCCAGGCTGGCTTCTCAGGAACCTGCATTCTAGCTGAGTGAAGCTCTCCTTCTTACCAAAAGGGACCACGGCCTGTGCCCCACCCTAATGCAGCAACTGCACACCGGTCTGGCTGCTCTGTGCTTGGCTTTCCAAAAGTTTAGCAGGGTAAAGTGCTGAAGGAAAGTGCTTTCAGGACAGCAAGGGTACACACGGATTTGTGAAGAATCAGGGGCAGGAGGATGACAAAGGGAGGGCCTGGGGTCTAGAGTACGGGTGGCTAAAAAGAGACACCTCATTCTCAAATCAGGGCCAAAGGCAGAGAGAGGGGAACTGGTGACATAGATGGCCCAAGAGGGCAGAGCAGAGAAGCAGCGGTGTCTGTGACCAGCCATCTTCTACAACTAGGAAAGTCTCAGGCTTTGAAATGAGACAGACCTGGGTTTGAATCCCAGCGCTGCTGATTCTTCAGTAGATGGAAACTTAGATAATTCATTGTCCTCCCCAGGCCTCATTTTATCTGTAAAATGGGGCTGCTCCCCCGTCCCCCCGCCAACACACACACATTCAATGGGGCTAAATAATACCAGAAGCCACTTCTTGGGAATGTTAAATAACATATGTAAAGCTCAACAAACGATAACTCTTACTATAAATGTTATTATTCCTTCTTCAGGAACGTACAAGGCAGTTAAAGTAGTTATAAGAAGAAGGGAGCTGCAAGGGAAGATGAAACAGGGAAACAGAGACCATGTGGAAGAGGTTTGGGGCTGAGGCTGGTCCCCCAAGGCTTTGGCCCCATCCCACAGCTCAGAAGCAAGGAGATCTCTACCCAAGGTAGACAGCCCCAAGCAGGACAGCGGGGAATCCCAGGGCCCAGGACACCCAGGCAGCAGCCAGCAAGGCTACGGCAAAGCTGCCCCGGGCACCAGCGGGAGGGGCTGAACCGAGGTCCCGATGTGGGGGAGAAGCAGAGCGAGACCGGGGAGCAGGGCCAAGGAGGGCACAGTCAGGAGTGCAGGCAGGAGTGCCAGGGCCGCAGGAAGGGCATGTGGTAGGGCCCCCAGAGCTCGCCTGTGGGGACGGAGGGCAGGCTTTCGGGCTCCCAGGCTGGGTCAGCTCACAGAGAGGCCGTGTCTAGGCTCCATCCTTGGTAACTACCCTCAGAGCTCAGGCCTAAAGGTCTCTTGGAGAGTTGTGAAAATGCAGCAAGCAAGTGGGCCTCTTTCTCAGCCTCTTGCTGAGAACGAGCAGTCCACAGGAAGGCTGGGGAGCATCACAGGCAGGGTTTAAGGCACATCATGGGCCAAGCAAGGGCCAGAAAACACAGGCAAACAGGGCGTCAGTGAAGTCTAGGGCACTAGGCAACTGGGCAGGGCTCAGAAAGGCTAGAGACAGAGTGAGACAGAGTGAGACAGAGTGAGGAAAAGGCGAGGTGGGAGGACAGACACGAGGAAGACACAGAAAGAGAAGGTGCCCTGCGGGGCCTACGGGCAGTGACCAAGGTGAGGGTGTCTGGGCAGAGGAACCCAGCAGCTTCCTAGTAAGAGGAGAAAGTGCTGAGCTTCAGGAGAGAGTGTGTGATTCAGAAGGGGTGGGGGGTGTCTGGGGCACAGGGGGGAGGGGTGTGTGGAGCGTGGCCTGGCCCAGGCGATGACTTCATAGGCATCTCCTCCATTCCTTCCTGAGCCGCCAGTCCTGGTGACCCCCTGCCCGCATCTCAAGGGTCTAGGCCAAGCAGGCGCTGACAGGGGAGAGAAGGGGCCCTTCTGGACCAGGCCCCCAAGCCTGGCACAGTGCCTGCTGGGGGGAGGGGACTAGCGGCCCAGCCCTTGTCAGCATCCCTGCCCGGCACTTCGGAGGCAATTAGCAGCCCAGCTGAGCTAATCCCCCGCCTGGCGAGGCCAACACAAACAGGCCCAGGCCGGGTGCACACTCGCCTCCCTGTTTGCTGAGGGGCCCGGTGGTCCGCCAAGAACAACACCAATAACCCAGGGCCTTCTCTAGGTTAAGAGGAGGACTGGGGCTTGCTGAAGAGCTGACAGTGCCCGACAGAGCATACGCTGGCCAGGTGCCCTGGCTGCCCCAGAAAGGCAGCCACTGTTCCCAAGCCTTGGGCCAGCAGGGAAGAGGAAGCTGGACACAAGGAGCCATGTATTCTGATTTAGCACAAACCTCGCCCCCACCCATGCCACCTGTGAGGGAAAAGGCCCAGCTCAGGCTTGTGCCACCTTGGCCACCCCAGTGAGTGAGGCCAGAAGGGGCTGGGCCCTCTGGTCGGACCCAAGGATTACAGGCTCAGTGCTGGACACGAAGCCCAAAGGCAACTCAGGCCTGGCCCCTGCCCTCAAGCAGCTCACACTCAAGCAAGAGACTATCGACTGTGCACATGACTTGGAGCTGGGCCAGGCTCTAGCCCCATTAACACCCCAAAGACTTGCAAAGGCTACAGTAGAAGCTCCAAAGCAAAGACAGCAAAGGGGGACCCAGGGGAAGGAACAAACTGTAGCCCAGAGATTGGTAATTAGGGAAGTTGGTGCCAAGGGAGTCAGGAGGGATCCAGGATAAGCTTTGCAACAGACTGGTCACGGACCAGAAAGCAGCTCCTCTGGGCTAATAATTTGGCTCAACTCAGCAGCCACAGGGGGAGCCCAGGGCCCAGGCAAGGCCCTTCTCATGCACCCCTCCCCTTCTCGATTCCAGACCAATTCCACCTTCATCAGCCCTAGGCCGGGCTCAACCCTCAATTTAGTTCCTCACCTACCCAGGTAACCCCTTCTCCTCACCCTCCAAGTCCTTACAGGCCTCCTGCCAGGGATAAGGGACTTTGCAGCAATATCAGGAACTGTCATCTCCTTGGAGCTTCTACTTGGGAAAGCAACAAACCCGGCTTCCCTGAGTGGGCAAGTTCCCCTCGGGACACTGTGCTGATCAATACTCAACACCAGGGTGGGGACCATTTCCATGTTGGAAGGCCACATTAATTTAGCTGTAATCAAATAAGGTCACATTCAAGAAACTTCAACTAGATATACTTAAAAATGTACATTATTTTGTAAAAGTCTAACTACTATGTACTTAACAATTTCAAAAATGGAAAACTATTTGTTAATTCTAAAGTTAACTAACCTTTTAATGACTTTGTTGTGTCTGCTTTTTGTTGAAAAGCATTTGAATATTTGGTTGCAACATGGAGGTCCGCAGTTTCAGCTGATTCTCTAGATGGGTATCAGTCATTTATGACCTTAAGGGTGTGTTGTTTGGGTTAGGTAGGAGAATGTAGATTTGCAGCAATAAGTGGCTGAAAAGCAAGAAGCATGTTGCTGAAGGCGTGGGCATTTTGCCATATTTCAATTGAATCTTTCTTAGCATCAAACAATGACTTTAAAATATCATCTACCCAAGACCAGCCTGAGCAAGAGGGAGATCCCATCTCTACTAAAAACAGAAAAAATTCGCTGGGCATGGTGGCACACACCTGTAGTCCCAACTACTAGGGAGGCTGAGGCAGGAGGATTGTTTGAGCCCAGGAGTTTGAGGTTGCAGTGAGCTATGATCATGCCACTACACTCTAGCCCGGGTGACAGAGCAAGACTGTCTTAAAAAAAAAAGAAAAAGTCATCTACTGAGACCTCAATCAATTCCACCTGTAGTTCTTTAGGTGCCTTGGTGACAGCAACTAGGTGAAGCTGAAATGCTAATTTGTGTTGTGATTTTCAAAGTCAGTGGACCTTTCACTGTATTCTCCAATTAATAGGTCTGTAACAGCTGCGTATTCTTCAAATGATTTGCATATATTGCCCTGCTCATCAATGACCTTTGCAAATTGGGGAAAATGTTCATCCAAAATTTCCTTTTGAAGAACTTTTTTGAAAAAAGACAGTTTTCAAAATGCTTGGATTTTTTTTGCCACATATCATATATAGACTTAGTTTTACCTTGCAAAGAAATATTCAAGTAGTTTTGATTTGACATGGTATCACACAGAAATGCTGCATTCCTACAGAAATCTTCTTTCAATAATTCACACTGCTGATACTGTTCTTCATAAAATTTAACTATCTGTTCTCCCAGAGATAAAATTTTGGCTAACACCTGCCCCTGTGATAGCCAACACATTTTAGAATGACACAGCAAATCCACACTGAATACCTCATTGTTCAACTTTAGCATGTTACTAAACTGACGGTGCCGTGTTGCATTTGCATGGATGCATTATAGTTAATAATACTTAGAACTTGTGGCACAGTGTCACTTAAAATAGGAGCTTTAGCACAAGACATTTTGTTGATGCAAGATACATGAAAAGAAATGAAAGCATCTGGATCTGTTAATACTTTTTTGGCCGGGCACGGTGGCTCACGCCTGTAATTCTAGCACTCTGGGAGGCCCAGGCGGGTGGATCGCTCAAGGTCAGGAGTTCGAGACCAGCCTCAGCAAGAGCGAGACCCCGTCTCTACTAAAAATAGAAAAGAAATTATCTGGCCAACTAAAATATATATAGAAAAAATTAGCCGGGCATGGTGGTGCATGCCTGTAGTCCCAGCTACTCGGGAGGCTGAGGCAGTAGGATCGCTTTAGCCCAGGAGTTTGAGGTTGCTGTGAGCTAGGCTGACGCCACGGCACTCACTCTAGCCCGGGCAACAACGCAACACTCTGTCTCAAAAAAATAAATAAATACTTTTTTTTTTTTATCTGTGCAACAAATCCTTCATGTTTTCCTGTCTTGGAAGGTGCACCACCTATACATACACTCACTAAATTTACCAAATTCAGTCCAACTTCATGACATTTATCTTGAATGTTGTTTAAGATATCCATTTCCCGTGTTCTGTTCACAGGAGTACCCAAAGTGAGTAACTCTCCATAGCAAAGCTTGTTATGATCCAAATGAAGTATAGAACCTGTGCCAAGTCAGTAGTATCAGCTGATTCATCTAAAGCGATTGAATGATATTTATTTTCATTTTAAAGTATTGCATGAGTTGTTGAGTTGAAGTCTAATTCATGCTGTCAATCAGTTATGGTTTTCCTTGAAAGAGGCAGTTGTTTATACTTTCAAACATTTTTGGGGTCTAAGCATCCTTAACTTCGAAAATGCATTCTTTCACAATTTCTCCATCACTGAATGGCTTCCCTTTTTTCCTGAGTATATAAACTATAAGTTGCGTCAGTGGCATTATTTCTAGGTCTTATTACTGCTTTAAAGAATTATCTTTGCTTTTGCTTTTCATCTTTTAATTTCTACAATACAACCTTTCACACCTCTTCCTCTAATTTAAAATATTTGCGGTCCTTATGAGTGTTATAATGCTGATGAGCATGGAATTACTTCAAGGTTGATATTGTAGGATCACAAAGCAACCAAATCATCTTCTCTTTACATGAACTCACCAACCAGCCTCGTGTGGTAGTGGTGCCAATCAGGCAGGGGAAGTTAGAACCAAATCATGAGCATAGCAGCTGTCAACTTAGCCCTTATGGCTTACTAATGTTCTAATTGTGCTGGTCAATCTGGGATTATTTCATTGAAACTTATTTTATTCTTTGGTATTAATATTTTAAATATGGTCATTTTAAAAAATAAAATATAATATAAAAGAACAAAAATGTGTTAGTAAGAATAAAGGATTTGTTCTGTAAAATTGGGATTCAGTCAAAAGGCCATGGAAGGACCTAAGGCCGAAGGTTCCCCGCCCTGCTCAACCCCGTTTACTGAGCACCTCATGGGCTGCGGGTCAGGCCCACGCTAAAGCACCACCTGCCGGCATTATCCCGTCATGTTCACAAGCAAGTGAGTGAATGTAAATACGTATCTGCTGCTGGATAAACCAGCCAAGAAGCAGGTATATGCTTTATCCCCCCTGCAAGGATGAGACCGAGGCCACAGAAGGGAAGAGACTCACCTAAGGCCAGAGCCCAAGACTTCAGCCTTCTGGTCAGGATGGAGTGTGTCACCAGGGCCCCTCCCCAGTCCCACAAGCTCTCCACATCCCTCACTGCACTGCTGGCCTACACGTAGCTTTGATGCTTCCTGGCCACAGGGCCTCAGAGCCCTGAGCCCACCCTCCTCCCCACACAGTAGCATTATCTGTCTCTGGTTGGGCTAAGCTGAACTCTGTCACTCTGCTGGGACCTACACATTGCTCTGTAGGTAGCTTTCTCGTTAGGGCAGAGGATGAGGAAGGCTGGAGTGGCCCTGCAAGAGCTGACAGAGCCTTAGCTGGAAACAGCGGCCCTCCCTCAACCCCCTGGCCTGGCTGGTGTGACAGAAGAGCTTGCAGTCCAGCTCCAGGCCTGCCAGATAGGCTGTCAGGCTCGGCTCACCACAGGAAGGAGCTGACAGTCCACAATCCAAACCCATGTTGGGCTGCTCCCACACCTGGCTCCAGAACATCTAGCCTGGACCAAGGTATAGACAAGCTGATGAGTCCTTTTCCCCTTCAATTCAGCCAAACAGGGAGGTAATTTTCAAAAAGATCTTTTACTAGGAAACTGAAGGAAAACAAACAGATCGTTAGTACACAGAAACAAAGAGATTCCTAAGCAGAACTTTAACTAGCACCTAACCAGAGCCCCAGAGATGCTGCTTCTCTTCTCTCCTCAGGAAGCCTCTTTCCAGGCATCAGAAGACCTGGGGTCTCATTCTAGCTCCACTGCCGGCAGCCTGTGGAATCTGAAACAAGTTAGTAGGCCTCCCATCCTCCTGTAAAACAGAGATAGAGACACTGCAAGCCAGGACAGGACCCAGGTCTAATTCCAAAGCCTCCCCCGCACCCCCTCCCTCTCCACCATGATGGCTGTTGGAGGACCAAGTGAAACACTGAATGGGGAAGTGCTTCCTGGACTGGGAAGGCTGATGAGGAATGCTGATGGTAGTCACTGGCCAGCACTCTGGCTCCTTCCTTAAGAGTGAGAAAAGTGTGTGTTGGAAAAGGCATCGTAGGCCCCTGGTCCCATCAGGTTTAGATGACACTAGAATTTGCGGGATCTCTCTTCTCCTTGGAGTCTTCCCCATTTCTCCTCCTCCCTCCTTCCAGCACCTCCTGCAGCCTGGGCCTCCTCCCCCATCCCTTTCTTGGACAGCAGCTACAGCCACCTGGGAAGCTTCAGGAATGGCTGATGGTTATCGCAGTCAGGACAGGGCGAGTTGCTGCCCCCCTGATTCATCAAGGAGCTGGCATGGATCCAGAAGTGACCAGGAGGATGCGGGCTGCTGCTATGAACTCAGTTTACTTCGATTCAGTGGAGGGAGGCTGAGAGAGGGGAGAGCTCAATCATCCAAACCAGAAGGGCACAAGGAGAGGGGACTTCAGACTCATTCTTCAAAAGAACAGGCATGGTGTGGTGGGAAAAGCCTGAGAGCTGAAGCCGTGTAGGTCTGGGTTTGAACCCCTTCTGCCCCCTCCCTGCTGGGTGACCACAGTTAACCCCATGAGTCTCGGCTTCCCCATCGGCACCATCTCAAAGTTCTACTGTAGAACTGAACCATAATGCAGGTAGGTGTCCAATAAATAGTCCCTCTCCCACTCCCTTCACTTCTGGCGTTGAGACATGTCCTCACCCTTCCCACTTGGGCTAATTACTACAGACAGATGCTCAATGACAGCACCCCACACACACACCCCAACCCTACACTCTCAGAACCTAGGATCCACTCGATATGGCATCTGATTCCTGGTCCATAGCTGCTCAGGCAACCACTTCAACCACAGCAGGCTTCGGTTTGACAGGAGGACCCCAGCACCGTGAGGGGAAAGGCAAGTCACTCCCGTCCAATGTGCCCTCGAGGGTCAGAGCTCCACACAGCTCACCCAGCAAAGGCAGCTGCACATTGGCAACTGCCTCAACTTTTAACCTATGTCCCCTGCCTTTAAGGGACAAAACTCCTGCCTTGTTAATTATGACATTTCAAAATAAATCTTGTAACTAAAAACGAATCAAAGCAATACTGATTTTAAAATAAGCATTTCAAATTTATACACCATTCGTCCACTCCCCAGCTATTCTATTACTGCCCCCAAGGGGAGCTAGTGGTTCAAAGTTCTGATGTTAAATAACCCCAGCTCTACCACTTCCTGGCTTTGTACCGTGGGCAAGCCCTTGTACCTGTCTCCTCAGTTACACGCTGGCAATGAAGAGTACCATCTCACAGAAATACCATGAAGATAAAGCATGTAACAGCACTTAACACGTTGCCGGTGACACAGCCGGGACTAAGTCATTAGTTATTACTGCTGCTGTGAACATTAGGGAATGTTCCTCTCCCCACCCCCGATCCTAAGACCCTAAGCCAGCAGGTATTTGACAGTGGGCCCCCCTAGACTTCAGCTGGGCAGAGAACACACTTTACAGAAAACGGGCTGGTGCCCATCTGACAGGCCTGTGCATCCCAAGGTACCTGCCACATTGCGTCACACACACAACTGCTTACACGTCCATAGCCCCCAAAACCATGAGCACCTTCAGGGCGGGGTCTGGAACTTCTATTTCGTGTGGGTGACAGGGAAAGGAAGCACTGAATAAATGTCAAATGAACTGAAGCATGCATGTTAAGGGGAGCAGGAAAGCATCAGATCCTTTAGCCCCTGGGGTGAGCTTCTCAAGAACCAGTGACCCCCTACTAAGCATTAGACAGGTGCAAGACAGACTGACTCCCTGAAGGGCAACACAGGAGTGGGCTCAACCTTTTTCTAAAATGCTACAGCTCTGCGGCTCCTGCTCTGGACTTCTCCAGAATAAAGGAGTGAGGGGAATGGACTAAGCCATCAGTAACCACTATGATCCCTGGATTTCAGGACCCCATAATTCCCTTTCAGGGCCCCAGAGAAGAGCCGCAGCCTGGGTCCATCACCCCAGACCTTGCACAAGGCCTCCCTGGAGGGCCAGCCCACACAGCTTTGTTATAAATGATGCCCCAGACGGCTATCTGACCCACTGTCTTCTGGTCTCCTCATCTCTAAGTTCCCGAAGCCTCAGCCAAAGACAACAGTGTGGACTTGTTTCTTCGGGGCTCAGAGTAGAAGGCTCCTCAGCACCTGGGAGCAGCTGGAAGTTGGAACTCAGGACTCATCACTGCTGGTCTCCCCATCCCCTGCCAAGTGCATCTGTAAACAAGCCTTCTCAATGGCTCCCTGCAGCTGCTCCCCAGAGAGGTCAAAAGGGAGAGAAACAGGCTAGAATCAGGGCAGCCCAGACCTTGCAAGTGAGAACTGAACCAGACGGGGCCTGGTCTGAAAGGTGGTCCCTGGGTACAGCCAGGCCTGCACTGCTGGCCCAGTGCCCGGAGCCTTGGATGGGTTCGACAATACCCAGGATTGCTGTCCTGTGCCAGGCTGCTGGGACCCCAAGAGCCATGGGGCCTGTGTCACACTGCTGTAGGTCCCACTGTTTTACAAGCTGGCGGAGAGAATGAGCTTGCTGGGGTGGAGATGCCTGGATGCTGGGCTGTTGTGCGTGATCCTGTTTGCTATAAAACAGCCAGACATTCCTAGGACCTGGAATCGCGCCGAGGCCATGGAGCTAGCCTTCCCGGCCATATATCTCCAGGCGGGGGACAGGCCTGAGACATCTGAGATAATAAAGACATGATTGTCTCAGCCCTGGGGCTTGTCTCCCCTTTGTCCCAGGGCCCAGCAGCCAGCAAGAAGTTTAAAGACATCCTCCCCCTTCTCCTGGGAAAGTACAAATGCACCAGACTCTGTAGCCCCTGGGGTGAGCTTCCCAAGAACCAGGCCTAGACCCGGGATTCCTGCTCTCAACTCCCCAGAGCAGAAGGTAATCAATGGTCCACCCCTTGGCAGCACACAGAAGAGAATGTGAGTAACTAGGATGTAATGAACACTCACTACATGCCATTCTCTGTGCATACATCTCTAATTTTCACCAGCCCTACAACATAAGAACTACTTCATTTTAAGGATGAAGAAACTAAAGCTGAGGGAGGTTAATGGATGTGTCCAAAGATTAGATGGCACAAATGGGTTTGAAACCTAGATCTGTTTTTACTCCAAAGCCTGTAACTTCTGCGGTAACTTTAAAACTGCCTTTAAAAAGAAAAAAAAAAGAAAGAAAGAAAGAAACAAAAATGTTCCTTCTTCCCTAATTTCTAGGTTCTCAACCCTCACCTGGGGCAGGGGCGGTGGCAGGAGAGGGAAAAATTCACATGAGGGAGGTAAAATCCAGATTTCTTAATCTAGAATCCAAACCAGCAGCTGCCAGCCTGGTCTCTATAAGTCACTTCTACCTCAATCTGACCAAGTGACAGCAACAGGGTGTGTGGTTTCATGGAGGGAAAACAGGGACATGAGGGGTGCCAAGGATGAACCTTATCTACTTTGTGAATTAGGCAAAGGCCAGTCCTAGCCTTCCTAACCACAGAAGAGGGAAAAAGGGCATCACCCACACAAAAATAAGGTGCTCACACAGAGGGAGCACTGGCCTCAGAATCAAGAGACTCTGGTTCAATCTGTGAAATCCTGTAGAAGCCCAACTCTAAGCCAGTGTTCTCATTTGTAAAATAAACACCTGTTCTATTTGCCTCAGAAGCTTTTATGAAGATGAACATAAAAGCATTTTACCAACAGCTTTATAAATAGAGGGAACAGTGACCCATGCATGCTTTCTCCCTGTTGGTTTCTTTTGTATTCCTGACTCCCCCCCTTCTCCCTGCCTTTCTTCCGTTCAAACATCTGAACCCAGTACGTGCTCAACACCATGCTAGATACAAGAAGAGGCTCAAACATAGGTTAAGAAAAAACAAAACATTTAAGAAAATCAGACAGTGAGAAACCAGAGCCAGCAAGTTCCCAACTGAAGGGCCAGAGCTCCTAAGGCCCAGGAACAGACTTTGGCCATTCAATTCTGTCTGTTGAGGCTTCAGGCCTGCCCAAGGACCCCTCAGCCTGGCTGCAGAGCCTCGGGACTAGAGATTTACCTTCCCCCTAACTCGGACATACATTGCTGGACATCAAGGCTACTCCCAGCCCCAGGACCCTACCAACATGCCCCTAACTCACCTGCTTTTTCCATCCTCTATTCACTGGCCTTTACGAACTGGGGAGCCTCAACTCTATTAGATACACAACTGTCCTGCTAGAGAGCAAAAGGGAACTGAGAGAAAACAGGTGGTGGGAAATGTTCCTGAACATTCCCCTTACTTACCCATTCTGGCCACCTAGGCTCAGAAGCCTGTAAGAACGGGAAGGTCATCTAGTGTAGCAGTCTCCACGTGTGCCCTTAAGAGTTCTCTGACTGCGACACTCCAACCAGCCCAGACTGCTCTACAGCCCTGACATCAACCAATTTCCTCTAAGCCCCATCCCACACACAGACATTTCACTATTCCATGACAACCCAAATTTGACACTGCTTGTAGGGACGGAACATGTGTGTCTATAACAGAGGATGGCTTGGTCTGCAAGCTCCCCAAAGACAAGAGTCTACACCAAGGAGATTTGATTTCATGACCAAATTAAAAAAAAAAAAAAGAAACAAGGAAAATGAAGACTGATGCTTGGCTGAAGGTTAACTGAATGAAAGGCAATTTCATGAAAATCAAGCAGACTGGGTTCTAGGAAATTGGCAGCAATTATTTAAGAAATGGAAAGATCCGTGGCTTTGGAAGGTAACAGCAGGTCTCAGAAGTGAAAAGTACAGGATGCAAGTACAGGATGATGAGATTCTATAGGCAGTGAGCTCTTTTCTCAGCAATTTGGGAACCTGTACTCTCTGCTCAGGGGCAACGAAAAAGACAAACTCAAGAAACCTTGCTAAGTCCCAGGTGCACAACCAGCTAGACTTTTCTTGCTGTTTCTCTGCCATCTAGTGGCTGTTCTGGATCATTACAGGTCTATCCTACGGTCATTTTCCTTGGCCTCTCCAACATCATCCTGAATAACAGCATCACGTAGACAGCCAGGCATACTGCTGGGTGCTTTACCTACATTACCGCTACTCTCCACAACACTGCAATGTAGCTATTAACTCTGTTTTTCAAACGGGAAAACCAAGGCTTACAGAAGTCCTAAGTCCCAGGTCGCAGAGGGTCAATAGAAAATGTGATGCCAAAGTCCATCCTCATGTCATTGTAACATTCCTGAAGGAACATAAGGCCCCAAAACCAAAGATAATTTCAATTCTTCCACAAATCCCTACAAGCTCCAAGCTCCTCATAGCTAGTTACCATCCTAGTCAAGTAGATGTCATCACAGCCTCCTGCAGCCCCACAAAACAATGGCCACAGCATTGGGAATTGGGTAAATCATTCCACCCCATTTCTCTATCTGAAAATTGAGAAGCCACACAAATATGCATTCACACATGTTCACTAGAGCATCCTCCATAATAGCCAAAAGGTGGAAACCACCCTAATGTCCATCAATTAATGAATAAATAAGCATCAATTGGAGTGGAATACAATTTAGTCACAAAAAGGAATGATGTAATGTCATATTACGATACAGATGAACCCTGAAAATATATACTAATGAATATATTTCATATACACTATACACACAGTGAATGTTTCACTATACACTAGTGAAACAAGCCAGTTACAAAAGATTACATATGACTCCACTTATATGAAATGTCCAGAATAGGCAAATCTATGGGGACAGTAAGTAGATCAGTGGTCAGCGCTGGGGGGATGAGGTAGGGGGTGATAGCTAAAGGGTATGGAGTTTCTTTCTGAGGTAAAGAAAATGTTTGAAAAGTTACCATCGCGATAGTTGGATAACTCTGTGAATAAAGTAAAAACCACTGACATACACTTTAAATAAGTGAATTATGTGGTACATGAATTATATCTCAATAAAGCCGTTATACCCACCCGACCTCACCAAAGTGAGAGGGCTGGTCTACATAACCTCTAGAAATCTCTCCAACGGTCTTTTTAAAAGTTGAGAGATGTGTCTATCATTGTCACTCCCAGCACTGACAGCTTGGCCTGAACCAACTCAGACTGGTAAGATCAGGCTCAAGGGCCACCTGATTAACTTTGCTCCATGGCCTCCTTCCAAACCCTGAGCACCCTCTCTGCCTTCAAGAGGTACATGCCTCTCTTCTTACCTTCAAGAACCCAAACCTCAGATATAGATTGAGTACCCCTTATCCAAAATGCTAGGAACCAAAAGTGTTTCAGATTTCAGTGGTTGGTTTTCCTTTTTTTTTTTTTGCATTTTGGAATATTTGTAGAATACATATTACTTGAACATTTCTAATCCAAGAAATTCCAATGAGCATTTCCTTTGGGCATCACGTTGACACTCAAAAAGTTTGAACTTTGGAGCACTTCAGATTTTGGATCTTCAGAATAGGAACACTCAACCTGTACCTACATACCCAATGACTCCAGGAAAGATAAACAGGGCCAGTGCACCCCACTTCCAGCTCCCTGTTTTTACAGATGTCCTCCTAAAGTGTGGATCCAGTTTGAGTTCAACCCTTCTGAGAACGTTCATCCCTATTTTGGGGGACAGCATGTATTGCGGCGAACGTGTGTTAGAATCAGACGGATCTGGAGCTGAAGTACGGTTTCAACATTTAGAAGCTTCATCTTGAGCAAGTTACTTAGCTACTCTGAGCCTAAATTTCCTGTAAAATGGTTACAAACAAGCTCCTGTTATGCAAATACCATGCATCATTTGGGGACAATATTCAAAAAGCCTGGTCCACTGTGCCAGACATCAGGAACACAGTCTCTCCTCTGAGCCCTGGCTCAAGAACTCTCTTCTCGGAGAGGCCCTCCTACAGTACCACCTCACGGGTTTCCCCCTCACTTTCAGTCTTCCAAGCACTTAGGTAGAAGCCAGTGGCCAGTAACCTTGGGCAGGGAACTTCCCTATGTCTGCAGAGTTCCTATTTTCCTATAATTTATTAAGTACTAAGTTCTCCTACTCTTCACTAGCAAGAACTGTTTATCCAGTCTTTTTAAAAAGTGAGTACCTTCTGTTGTGTAACACGGACAAAGTCCTGGGTTGTACATATCATCCAAGTTGGTTCTGCCACTACGTGTGCATTATGTGACTGTGAGCAAGTATCCCCCTTCTCCCTGTGTAGAATGAGGGACTGAAGATGATCTCAGATTTCTTCTAGGTATACAAGACCCCTTCCCCTAAAACCTGTAGTTGCTAACATTGATTTGTGTAAAAAACCAACACTTAAATGAAGCTGAAAAGATATGTAACCAGAGAGTAGAGATACACTGTTGGGGTCAGACCAGGTACTTGCTAAATTTTTAGCTGCATCGCTGGTGCCATTCTCTACCAGACCCTTGCTCTCCAACTGTGTGCTCTTTTCTACAGGACTGAACGGGGATTTGTTATCCTAGTTTTTAAAAATGCCTAAAGGACCAGGTGCCACAGCTCACAGCTCATGTCTATAATCCCAGCACTCTGGGAGGCCAAGACAGAAGGATTCCTTGAGGCCAGGAGTTCAAGACCAGCCTGGGGAACATAGTGAGATCCCATCTCTACAAAAAATAAGGCTCTATGAAAAAGATTATGTTTAGAAAAAAGAGGTCTACTGCTAAAAAGACCCAAACCAAAAAGGAATCAAAAACCATTTTATTAACACTTGGGGAAACTGAGGCCCAAAAAGCAACTTGCCCAGGGCAACTCTGGTGCCCCAACAAGAACCTGGGTCTCCAACACCTAACCAGAGCTTTTTCCAGTAGTAGTATTATTAATACCATGGGAGAAAGGAAGAGATAACATCATCAAATACCATAATGTAAGCTAAAAGTAAAAACAGGACTTTATTAGTCACACTATATCTACCAGGGTTCATAGTCCCTAGGGAGCTAAGGAAAGCCTGGTCGGGAATAAACTGGCAACCAAGACAAGGGAGTTTTATAGCCGCAAAGGAGATAACCACAAACTCGGCATCCTGCAGTGACGTCATTCTCACATGAACCAGTGCCTGCCCACCCTTCACAAGCTGCCAAGAGATGTACCTAACTCCCTAACACCTCTAACTACCATGCACTTATAAAGTCCTTAAGATATGGAGAAAAGGGGGCAGTTTTTTCAGCAGTAAGAGCTTCAGAATCAAGAAAAAAAATCTCTCTCCCATCAGACCAGTGCAAACCTTATAAAGCTTTACAAAGCAGGCCCAAGAAGCTGGCACTGAGGCTCCACGGTAGGTCTGGAGGTCTAGACACATTTCCAGCCTTATCAGAGTCGGTGAAAGATGAGGTGTAACAGAGAATATGATATGGTCTCAAGCTCCCTGAAAACCTTATCCCACTGCTAGCAGCGGGCCTAAGGGCCTCCCACTCATGTAACAGCCTAAGACTCAGAAGTCAACAGGGTTCATGGTCCTGGTTTGACATGAGCCAACAATGATACCTCCTGTCCATACCATTTACAGCTGAGTAACTACTACTTGCCAGGTACTGTGCTAAGTGCTTTACACACAGCAATTCATGTAATCCTCACAACTCAGGCAAAGTACAGCTACTTCCATTTCCCAAAGGAGAATGCAAGGCTCAGAATGTTTCAGTTACTTTCCTAAAGTGGGAAATCAAGTTAATGGCAGAGCCAAACTCAAATCCAAAGTCCATTCACGCATTTTGCACAATACCACAATGCCAAGTTGTTTAGCCTCAGTTTTGCCAGCTGACAAATGACACTATCTATTCCTGCCCTTTTTATAGGGTTGCATGGAGGGTTGAGTGTAATCAATCACTAATACAGACATGATTTGAAGTTTGTAAGTTTACTACCTAAACTCAAACTTCGTGAGGACCCCTGGCTACTGAGGAGATGTAGCTCAAGTCCTAATCATCCCCCTATCTATATATGGGTGAAGTTAATGAATGACAAGGGAACCAGGTTGCAGAGCTGGCTCCTAGCATCCCCCAGGCCTTGGGTACTCACTAAGGTCCAGCTTTCTCACCAAACCAACCCTGCCCTGTCCAACTCACAGGGGTGCTATAATGAGAAAAAGGGCAGCTGAGCAGACTCTAGGGGCAGACTACCTGAATTCAAATCCCAGTCCCCTCACTAGCTCTGAAACCTTGGATAAGTTACTTATCATAACATGCCTCAGTTTCCACATGTGAAAAATGGGAGTTGCTGTGTGGACTGAGTTAATTCACACAGGGCTTAGAAGAACGCCGAGTGTCTTTGCCTGTTTTAAGACCAAATGACACAACAGGCAAACACACCTCAAGATCCTCCAAAGCTACACACAGTAAAAAGGGTATCATTCTCATGCTACAACTAAATTCACCTTCCCCAAAAAGCTCCTGCCCAATGAACCTGCCCTTGTAGATAAAGCCTTTTATAACCACTTCACTTGCCCTGTGTACTACACAATGCGTGAGCTACAATTTTCAGCTTTGTAGTCACATACATTTTATTTCAACACAAAGATATGTAATGGTTGAGCACACAGGTTCCAGAATCAGACAGTTTCAACTCTGGCTGCAGATATTAAGCAATTACAGTGCCTTTATAAAATGAAGATACATGCAGTATCAACTGCACAGAGCTGTTGTGAGTACTAAGTGTGATAACGTTGTGTACTTAGCATCGTGCAAAGCACACAGTAAGTGCCCAGTATTACTAACATACAGCTATTATTTCACTGAAGAATATGTTCCATTTCTCTTTTTATCCTCAGTAATTAGGGCAGAGCCCTGCTGGAGTGTGATTAATGTTCCCTATTCAACATACTCATTTGTTTGTGGCGGCCTCGAGAGCTAGTTTCTTCCACTGTACCTGTCCCAGTGCTGTGGTGGTGAGGCTCCTGGCTACTCCCCAAATATGCCAGGGCTCTCCCATCTTTACTCACATTCCTCCCACCCAGAAATCCAAACTCATCCACCTGACACACCCCTATTCCCATCTCTCTCCGCATGTCCAAATCAGACCCATCTCTGAAGATACAACTAAAATGTCACCTTTTTCAAGTCTTTCCTGATTTCTTTTTCTCTCTCTTCCCT
Source organism: Lemur catta (assembly GCF_020740605.2). NCBI lineage: Eukaryota > Metazoa > Chordata > Mammalia > Primates > Lemuridae > Lemur > Lemur catta. The sequence continues at coordinate 111,417,003 of NC_059130.1, forward strand.
CTATCCCTGCCAATACACACACACAACTAAATGACTGCTATTCCTCCTGTTGTATTCAGTTACTGAGACCTTGCTTTCATTCTTATTAGAACCATCCTACCCATGTTGCTATATAACAGAGGGATCTCAATACTAACTAAACATCTGTTAAATTGACTTTATGCAAAATGAGAGCACTTGGGAGATTTGTAGTTCTTAACATAATGCCTTCTAAACATTTCTTATCTCTTGATGTTTGTAAATCAGCTTAGACCAGCAGATCCTCACACTAGCTTCAGATGTTTGGCCAACCTAAGATAACCAGTGCTGGTAATCCTGGGACACAGCTGACCTGCTCTTCAGAGGTTTCTTGTTTCCCTGACTCACAAGGTTCTCAAAAAGACAAAAACAATTTCAAAGGTGAATCCTCTACAGCTCTTTAGAAACAATATATCGTGTACATGAAGTCCTTCTATAAAATTAAAGAGCTTAGGTGAAACTCCATTTGTGGGTCTTAGATTCTTCTTAAAGAAAGCTCTAAACTACCTTGAGCTGTACATCCATGTTCTAGAAAATACTGAATCCGTACTACAAAATACAAAATCTCTTATATACATCCAGTAGCATATCACAATATCAGTAAACACTTCTTCACATATAACCTAAATTCTTCCTATTATAATGCAAATCTGGTAATTGCTAGTATTTGCATAGCACTTTTGTTTATAAAATAAACTTCTTCATATATGATCTAATTCTCACACTCACCCCTGAGACATTATCAGATATTACCATTATTCCTAATTTACTAATGAAGCAAATGGAGCTTAGAAACATTTGTAGACTTTTCGAAGATTACACAGCTAGTAAAGACAGAGTCTGGGCAGTTATTTCTCTGTAGCAGAAAACATCTTGGACTTTAAATTTGATTGGCTGAATTCTCAGACTGACTCTTAACAGTCTCTCTGGAATAATTCAGAAGTCTCCCCAATCCACCAGGGTACTCAGCCTCTATTACTTTCTGCCATCCATCAAAACTGCATGAGGAAATATTATCCAGAACTTAGATAGCATGCACCTTGGATGCAACCATCAAAGTTTTAACTTAAATTTATCACTTAGCAGAGCTCATCTCAACAATCCAAGAAGCTCATGGGCAAGCTCATTGGGAAAAGGAGCACATAGGGGCCAAAGTTAAAATCAGCTCTACAAATTGTTTTAAAAAAGCAAGAAATAGATAGCATGGTGCTGGCACAAGCTTTCCCACCTTCATAAGGCTAAGCTCCAATAGCCCATGATCAGAGAGTTAAGAGGGAATTTCTTTCCACTCAAGGCTCAAGAACATTAAGTATTTATAAACTCACACAGGCACCCTCTCTCCAGCTCCTGCCTCTGAGAAGACTGAGTGACTTTGCACTAATTTATAGCTAAACCACAAATCAAGACACAAGAAAACTAAGACCCTATTCCAATCAAACATTAATCCATCACTACCAGGCTAATAAATAAAAGAAGCAGCTACCTGTTTAATCATTCAGACTTAAAAATCAATCCTCCTGAAACTACACATCCACTGACAGGAGAAGGGGAAACAAAGCCCATTAACACTGGCCCAACACCATGCCCAGAGGTCTGACAAATAACCGGGGAGCGAGGGGCAATCTGTAACAAAGGAACAATGTAGACCTTGTTTTTAAGTTAGCAAGGGACTTCATTTCCATAGAAGTCCAATTTACTCTGCTGGAATAACTTCAATTTCATATTCATTTCTAGTACTCACTTACATTACTTGGAATTTTATCTTGTGTCCCCTTTGCAGATGAACGAAAATCTTCCTGAGAAGAGTGGAAAGGATATCCAGTGAAACTTGTATGGTACGCTTGTCTTCAAGTTATTAGGGAAACACAGCTTTCTTCTACATTCTAACTTTGACTTGGAAAACCTTAGCGGATCTCTGCAATTCAAACAGCTGCCCTTTCTCAAATTGCTGACTGAGTAATTTAACTACTTAGGAGTCTACCTAAACTACTTCAGTGCCAGTTCACCAATAGGATTATGACTACAAATTTTGTAAACCTTCTTTCTGATTAACAGTCAAGAACTGAATGCTGGTTTGGAACTATAAGTTTGGAAAACCTTATTCTTCAAAGATAAAGCTGTAAAGACCTGTAGCCCAGAACTACTCTAAAATTCATGTCACATATAATGGAAACCTTAAGAGATCATCTAATGTCATGGTTTTCAAACCTGATGGCACATCAACACTATCTGCTGGGCTTTAAAGCAGGGAAGTGCCCTAAAAACAATTTTTATAAAAATTTAATTGAGGCCGGGTGTGGTGGCTCACGCTTGTAATCCTAGCACTCTGGGAGGCTGAGGCGAGAGGGAGGATCGTTTTAGCTCAAGAAGTTCGAGACCAGCCTGAGCAAGAGCGAGACCCCATCTCTACTAAAAATAGAAAGAAATTAGCCGGACAACTAAAAAACATATAGAAAAAATTAGCTGGGCATGGTGGCGCATGCCTGTAGTTCCAGCTACTTGGGAGGCTGAGGCGGAAGGATTGCTTGATCCCAGGAGTTTGAGGTTGCTGTGAGCTAGGCTGATGCCACGGCACTCTAGCCCGGGCAACAAAGTGAGACTCTGTCTCCAAAAAAAAAAAAAATTTAATTGATGCCCCAATCCTATCTCCAAGTTTGACTAAAATGATCCCACATTGTTTTCTTTTTTAAAAAATAAGCTCCCCAGGTGACATTCACACCACCAGTACCTTTAAACTTTCAGAAAGTTTAAGGGTTCTGTCACCAAGGTGTACACTGGTCCCCAAACATAGCTAATCAAAGTTCTATCTGGGAAGCTTGTAGAACCTAGATTGACTCCTCGGTCCCACCCCATACCTAAAGATTCAGAATCTCAGAAGAATTTTTCTGTATCTTCCTATGTAATTGTTAACTAACTGAGAACATGAACTGCATTTGAGACCTCAATAACTAAGTACACAGGCCTTCTGTAGCAACAGGGGCCCACTCGCTGTCTGTGGCAAACATACCTTGCTCTTGCTCATTAAACTCTGCTTCTGGCTTTTAAAAAAGTAAATATATAAGTACACAATTATTTCACAGATAAAGAGATCAAGAAAGGGGAAGCTATGAGCCAAAAGGTACATTGTTAGGAGCAGCACTGCACACTTCATCACCATAAAGGGAAGCTTGTTTAAAATGAAGGCCCCCAACTCTCCAGCTCCAGAGATTCAGATAGAGTGAGTCCTACAGGGTCCACTTTGGCGACTGAGACGTGAAGTCTGCAGTTCACACTGAGAAAAGCACAACCTGCAGCACGCCTCAAAGCAAAAAACAGCTAGATGTGATCCTATACTCCATTCCGTTAGAACAGGGTTCAGAAAATGCTATCCTTACCTTTGACTTGAAAATTTGTCACTTCTACTTCTGAAAAAGAATGCAATGATGAACCCAAAGTCCACTGAGCATTTATTTGCTTTGGAGGAAATCACCAATGTAACTACAACATTGCATTAAATCCAGGGCTTTCCTCCCATCTTGACCCCACTTATCAGTGAAGTACTTTTAAACCTGCCATTGTACTCCTTTATTAGACATATTTCACATTTCACTACAACATAAGGCTTTAATACTCACTGGAATGCCTCTAATAGTCAAGTGTCTAACTTCACAGAAGTTTAATGGTTCTGTCACAAGCCAGTTCTAATGCACAAGTTACCCGAAGGCAGCAAAACAAGAAGTATGGAAAGACTCTAGGAAAAATTATATGGAAAAGGAAGGCAGTACTCACCTTTGAGAGGAAGACTTAAGGATGCATACATAAGGTAGAAAACTGGACCTAGTAAGACAGCACTGTAAACGCCATGAAAGCAGCCAGGAACGTGGGTCCCAAACCTAGCTCTGCTACTACACAGCTGTGCAATGATAGGCAAGTCATCTAAATTTCCTCACCTTTCCTCAACATGTGCAAAACGAAGGGCTTAAACTAGCTATTCTCAATTCTGTGATGGGAGCATATGAACGAAGAACTACAAAATTGTTCCCTCACCCAGTTCTCTATTTTAGCCTATCTTAAATCCCACTATCTAAGTACAAGAGAGTAACAATCACCTGATCACAACACTGCATGAAAACTGCAAGTTGTGCGCTACACAGGGGCACCACGTCTAAGACAGTATTACTGGCCTCACAAAGTAGATTTGTATATTTACTAGGACAATCCCAACAGATAGCAGCCAAATGGCTTGGTCCTTACAGGAAAAAAAATATCAGTACATTATTACAACACATCCATAAAGTGTCTTTGGAAAAGCCTTTTCTAATTAGCATAAAGGCTCCACGTGGGCTGGCAGTGGCCAAACACCCATCAGGGGCTCCCGCTGACCATCCACACAGCAGCACACAGAACACAGCACACAGAGCGCCCTACAGGGTACTTCAGAGGGAAGTCCTTACCTCTGCCTGCTTACATCTGCACTGCCTGACACTGTCATTTTCCAGTGTCTCCCGTGCCCAGTATGGAACAGATGCTTTATAAAGTAATGACAAACGGGTGTCACGAATATGCACACGCACACACAAGATTTTTACTTTACTCTCTTGAGAGAAATTCAAAGTGGGATGAGATCACATGGTTATTCAAGAAGAGGAAGGTATCAAAATTGTAAAGGGAAGAAAATTCCAACTAGAAGCCAGAAGGCATCTATTTTATTCTCTGCTATATCCCTGGTGCCTTAAGTGCAACATTTAAAAAAAAATGTTGAATTTACGAAATGACTATTAAGAATGGATGGGTGGCACTGACTTTGGGATGACTATATGGCATCCTCTGGGCAATGGAACACGAGAAGTTTTAAATGTGTTACCTTGTCCCTCTTTGTCTGCCCCCCTCAACCCATAAGAAGTCCACTCTCAGGTAGCCACAGCTCTCTAGAGCCAGGGCACCAGAATGAGCCCACCTGAGCCCAATGTGAAGCCTGGGGACAAACACTTATTGTAGTAAGCTACTACTGGCATGGTTTCTAACAAAACATTATTGTGGCAATATCTAATAAAATGAGGCTTTAAAAAAAAAAAAGAGGCAGAGGCACTCTGGAAAAAAGACTCAAAGTAGTACTTTAAAGTAGTCAAACAGCCCTGGAAAAAAAATAACATGATTGGTGGGGTGTTCTCTTGGTCTATGTAATTAAATCACCATGCTCAGGTGGGTGAATGGAGAGTAAGACTTACAGAGAACAAAGAAAACTAAAATTTGAGTGTGACTTAAAGCTACCTCCCTCATAAAATCATTCAGACATACCCAAATCATGAAGAGTTCAGCCCTTTTTGAAAGATAAGAACTTGCTACTTCTTGGAGAAATGCTGTCCCTTCCCCATACTGTTATATAACAAAATTTCTAAATTTGTGCCCAGCAGGGACTAAGTTTCAATTCTTTTTGAGCAGGGACCTCGTATTTCGAGCTTCTTAGCATCCAGCCCCAAAATAACCACTAATAACCTCAAAATGGAAGGAGGAAAAAAAGGAAAATAGTCCAAACCTAAATACCACTATCTTATCCATTCTACGAAGGTAACATTTATAAGACATGATTGGTTTGGCCGAGCGCGGTGTCTCACGCCTGTAATCCCAGCACTCTGGGAAGCCCAGGCGGGCGGATTGTTTGAGCTCAGGAGTTTGAGACCAGCTTGAGCAAGAGCGAGATCCCGTCTCTACTAAAAATAGAAAGAAATTACATGGACAGCTAAAAATATATACAGAAAAATTTGCCGGGCATGGTGGCACATGCCTGTACTCCCAGCTACTCGGGAGGCTGAGGCAGGAGGATCCCTTGAACCCAGGAGTCTGAGGTTGCTGTGAGCTAGGCTGATGCCACGGCACTCTAGCCAAGGCAACAGAGTGAGACTCTGTCTCAAAAAAAAAAAAGACATGATTGGTTTAATGACAAATTTTCCAAAGAAAAGCAAAAAATTATTACTTCTACATTAAATGTGCTCAAATTTTAAAAGGTATTCTGAGTATAACATGAAAATGTGAGAAAAATACACCTAAGAATAAAGGAAATGCTGCAATTGTTCTTTCAAACCACAATCCTTTTTCCCCCTTAGAATACACTCCCCTACTGGCATAAAGTGCAGCTTGAAGGATGCAGCTTTAACAAACTACAGAACCTATTTAGAAAGATCTTCGGTAAAACATATTTTAGAGCTCCTGTGATGTATTAATGTTGTATTAGACTAAGTATTGTAAATTTTGACACAAGCTAAGTCTGCTAAGAACTATTTCCAATAATTCTTTTCTAACTCTAAACCATACTACCTGGGCAGTATCATTCACCTACTAAGCCATGACTAAAACAAGTTTGTTAAGTCAAATAGAAAACAATATTTAAATAGGAACAATGGGCCGGGCGAGGTGGCTCACGCCTGTAATCCTAGCACTCTGGGAGGCCGAAGAGGGTGGATCATTTGAGCTCAGGAGCAGCCTGAGCAAGAGTGAGACCCTGTCTCTACTAAAAATAGAAAGAAATTATTTGGACAACTAAAAAAAATATATAGAGAAAACATTAGCCGGGCATGGTGGTGCATGCCTGTAGTCCCAGCTACTCAGGAGGCTGAGGCAGGAGGACTGCTTGCTTGAGCCCAGGAGTTTGAGGTTGCTGTGAGCCAGGCTGATGCCACGGCACTCTAGCCCAGGCAACAGAGTGAGACTGTCTCAAAAAATAAATAAATAAATAGGAACAATGTTAGCTGCACCCATTTGCTACTCAATGTTCTTCTGATATGCATAAGTCAAACTGAAATATTTAAATTAAAAAAAAGTTAACTTCAACCAATTTCTCTGTCATCCTTATTCTTCTGACGTGTGCTTAATTCATCAGCACAACCATGTGACCTGCTTTATTTCACTTAATTCTTAAAATAATGTACCCATCCAATGACTATTTCTAGAAGCACATCATGTGTCAAGTACTGCTCTAGGACAGGGATGCAGCAATAATCAAGGACCTATATGCCACTGACAGAACTAACAAGTAGGTATACACATGTCTACTTTCCAGGGCATCACACAATGATCCAGGTCTCTTCCCCTAGTATGGCCAACAAGGAATAAATAAAATACATTTATTGGTTAGAACTGGTAAAACTTCTATCTGCCTCTTCCTAACCCCCTTCCCAACCAATCCAGCTTAATTCTAGCACAGTATGGAATCACACCAAACATGACTCCATGGAAACAACCATAAAAATGATGCTACACTGTATCAACCTTAACTGGAATAAAGGTTCTTAGTTTCTAAGATTCTCATACAGATCAGTATGATGCCCTTAAGGTAAATAAATCATTCTTGGCACCGAAAGAAAGTGTCTCCTACATACTCTGATTCACAGCACAGAATATGTATTCTGATTGAACTAGTCTGAGATAACAAACCAGGAGCAATGGTTTTCAAACCTGGATACATTTCAGAAATACCTGGAAAACTTAAAAATCTCCTTACTCAAGCTGCACTTAAGTAAGTAGCAAAGTTTGAGAACCACTGATGCAAAAAACTTGGAGGGGAAAGTGACTGCTTTTCAACTAATCTATGGATTCGAGGTGTGCTGACATTTCCCTCCAACATGAGCAGTGAGGTTCCCGCACGTATCTTCACTAAGAATTGTTATGGACCTACTTGGTATTTAAGGGAAGTTTCTGGTGCCTGCCAGACTTGGGAGAGAAGGCACAAATCTGAACTTATGGAGGAAAAAACATTATTTCAAACTGAATGCCTGAAAAGAAATAAAAATAATAAAGCTTTAAAATGTTATCCCAAAATGTATTAGAAATTGATGCTATCAAAAAAGTCAGGTTCCCACTCCTAAATACCTGGAAAGTAAAGAGGCGGAGGGAAAATAACAACCCTCAGGCTGGCTCATGAAGGGTTTTTGTTTGTTTAATACATCTGAAAAGAATGCATATACAAAGAATTGAGACATGAGAAAGCACTGGTTCAACACTAATGAATCTACAAGAATTAGGACTTTGGGAAGGTGGAAAAGGTTACCTAAACATTTTTAAAAACTGGAAACTGCAACCAAAATAAGCTGATAAAATCCCTATTAACACTTATGAAGAGTCTTCATAAGACTCTTTCTGTGATTTTATTAAACTAGAGGAGCCTCATCTGGCTGCTCTAGGGCTCCTCATATGCAAAACAGAAATAAGGGGAGTCCCCTGACTGGTCCCCATGTTGTTAAGTGTTCTCCCCACCCCCACCCCACCCCCAGCTTCTTCATGAAGCAGGCCTCCACCCTCACGACGTGAGAGGATGTGAATCATTCCACAGACATCTGTCTTCTAGCACCACCCCTCATATCTCTACATACCAGGTCTTCAGCTGTGTTCTAGGAACACCATATCATATACCATATACTATCAAGTTGTAAATCTATGCTAAGTATATAAGACAATGACTGACAGGGAAAAAAAAAATTTTAATTATGAACTCAATCCATTTGGTGCATTTCAAAGGTGCAATACTTTTCTTCATTTATCAGTGAGAGAAGTTAGAAATTAACTTCCAAAAAAATCAGCAAATGGCAAACAAATTTCCTTGAAAGTCACAGTCACATATATATATAGTGCATCCTAGAAAAGAGGAGGGGCAAGACAGGTTCCACCCACTTTCATGAGTTTCATCAAATACTGGATCTACTCAAGGGTGGAGAGAAAAGGCAACTTTCAAAAAGGAGTACGTTATTAAATGAGGCATTTACTATACTCCTTCCTAAGAGCACCAGATGGGGAACATGTTTTCTAAACTAGATCTAGGAAGTGGAATGTGGAATCAATCCATCCTCCTCCCCTTAAGGGCTGTCCACTGGTTAATGAATTTAAAAAACAAGACTAAAAAACAAACCCACACACACTCCCCCCAAAAACAGAGGAAAAAAAAAAAACAACAAAATACTAACATGTCCCAGATTACTCTTCAGAGTGGAACCAGGGAGCAGCTTCAACAATTTGAATTAGTCTGTTACAGAGTCATCACAAGCATGCCTTGCTTTAAAAAAAAAAAAAAAAAAAATTTTTTTTTTTTTTTTTTTTTTTTTTTTTTTTGGAAACAACAAAACAAAAACTAGTACTGATCACTTTTCTGACAATACACAATTACTCAAAATTAACTATTACTGGGAGGGGAAAGGGGGGGCCATACCTATGGGCCTTGTCTCACACGAGTGCATGTGGGTAGGTGCAGGGCATTTGTCATTATTGCAAAAACGAATTTTAATTTTTAATCTTTAGTTTGATTTAAACATTGCTTTTAGTATGATGCCGACACCAGCTGTGCAGAAAGGGCTCTGGAGAGATGTTCATAGCAGCACACACCTGCGGCTCTTCTTCGGTTCTGGAGGCTCCAAGGCAGCCAATATTGCTTCGTCAAATACATTCTTTAGGCCTTTCTGAAAAGGGGTAGAAAGAAAAAACGGGCAGTCTGATTTTCAGTATAATAAAGTTGGAGTTCAAATTTAAAACATTCAAACCCCCAAGAGGTGGCAAAGAAAGAAACATTAAAAACATCCCTGAATCTCAACACAATAATCTCACTTCACCAAGTTTTGTCCAGGGCACTGGAAGGATTCAGCAATTCAGGAGCAGAGCAGTGGATATTCATGAGTGAGACAGTGGTCCTTTGAGAAGGCTTTGTGCAGACCAATGTATGTCACAAGAAGCAAACAAGCACATGTGTCATTTGCTCATTCAATATGAGTTTTGTAATGTGCTGTTAAAACATTTTACATAAAAAGAAGGGAAGCAGCTCTGCATTCAAATGAAACAGCTGGATATGAAACAGGACTGAGAGGACGGGCATGGGTCAGTAGCATCCTTATTCTATGGAAGGCACAGGCAAAGAGAGAGAGCACGATTATGGTAGCGGCAAAGATAGTCACTTTGAACTCCCTTTACCCTGATTAGAGCCGAGGGGATTCAAGGGAGCAAAAATGTGAGTACCTGATACATATGTAAAATTAGAGCCAGTCAGTGCAACAGGAATAAAAGCTTCATCAGGCATTTATACAAACAATTGTATATTTTTAATTTCAAAATTTGAAGGTAACCACAATTGTTATGTTTCCCTCACAATAAAATCAGAAGCAGGAAAATATAAAGGTGGCAGCTTTACATCTCAACATTAACAATCCTTAAGTCAACTGTTAAAACGGAAGCTATTCTTAAAAGATAACGTAACAAATGAACTCATAAAGCAGTAGCAGATACATCGATATCTTCCCCACCCCAGACTGACAAATACTCCACTATAGCACAAACAGCCAAAGCAATAGCAACACAAAATTTCACCGCACAAGGAAAACCAGAAAAGAATCATCCCTTCCCCATTACACTCTACTAGCAGGTCACCCCTTTTCCATAAAGTTTATCATGCAATTACAATTAACAATTGATCGTCAGAGTAAAATGATGTTTGTATTACTTTCTCCATCTAGAACTAAGATCTAGAAGTGTTAAAGCTCTTCTTATTTTCTCCAAGAGGACATTCTTAATGCCAGACCAAGTTCCCTTTTGTAATATTAATCCAAACCAAAAAGCTCTGAGCATCAGGCAACTCAAGCAGCAGAAAGTTAAACAGGTCCAACTTGACTACTGATCACAAAAAATATTCTATAAGATATTGCATTCTTCATCAAAAACTAATACAGAGGTTGCTCTAAGGTGGTGAGTAAAAAGACGCAGAGGCTTTCAAACAGGATGATTTTATTCCTTTGTTTTTAAACGATCTTTCTACAGTAGTGGGACAGGAAGCAGCAGCAAAGAGGGGAAGGAGAAAACAGTTTAGAATATACAGCACTTCCTTTTGGGTTGAGTTTCCGGAGGCTCGAGGGCAGCTAGGATAGCCTCATCAAACACATTCTTCAGACCTCTCTACAAGACAGAGGGGAGGAGAGAGAATAGCAGCCAGGTTAGAGGATTAGAAAGACTAGCAGATACAATAGCAGTCCGGATTAAATGAGCTGAATTCACAGAAGCAATGTGCCTTAAGAAAAATAAAATGCCAGAATTCTAGATCTTAAACCCATTAAGAGAGTAAATAGATCACTGAACAGAAATTTCACCTCAGGAAAGGTTAACTGTGCCAGAAAGCAATTTTTATGAAAATCCAATATGTTCACTTCTAAAATAATCACACATTGAAATCTAATATTACAACGTTTTAATGAAAATAATGAGCCATAATCGGCTGGGCACTATGGCTCACGCCTGTAATCCTAGCACTCTGGGAGGCCGAGGCAGGAGGATAGCTTGCACTCAGAAGTTCAAGATCAGCTTGAGCAAGAGGGAGACCTTGTCTCTACTAAAAATAGAAAAAATTAGCTGGGTGCAGTGGCACACCCTTGTAGTCCCAGATACTCAGGAGGCTGAGGCAGGAGGATCGCTTGAGCCCAGGAGTTTGACGTTGCAGTGAGCTAATGACAACACCACTGCACTCTACCTGGGCAACAGAGTGAGACTCTTATCTCAAAGAAAAAAAAAAAAGTAAATAATGCCAGGAGAGGAAAAATGAATAAAAATTACAAGACAGATGCCTTGTAGAATCCCCCAATATTTCTACTGATAAGAATGGCATATACATTTTAGAAATAAATCTATTATAATTTCAAGCTTATGTGAATTCAGCCCCTGAATAACTGAAGGACACAAATAGCAGAGTAACAGGCATGCTACATGTTTCTAGGTTCAATGACATATCTGGATAGGATTAATCAGGATTTCAAAGTAAATTAGTTTCCCAGAAAAAGGGTCAGATATTTAAAAAGACTGTTAATTGTGCAACAGTACCAACTGCAAGGAGTTTAAAGAAGGGACTCTAGAAACAGCATACACTTCAGTTATTCAGCAATATTATCAGAGCAAGTAACCACCACCCAAGTCATAAGAAAACAAAGAATGAGGTCCTAGAATGAGTTTTAGCAAGCAGTCCAATGTTGTCAGATGTCTGCATGGATATCAGAGCATAAAGCATGGAGTGAAAACAAAGAATATTCTCAGATCTACGGAGATTAAGACACAGAAATACACTTACACCTCAGCCAGAAACTCCAACGTGACAGTGTGACTCAGTAGTAGTGGTACCTTGGGCCCAGGTCTATAGACTCACCTAAACTCACCTAAATCTGAAGTCACAAATTTACCACCCAAGATAGTTTCACATGTTCTTTAGGTCAGTTTAATTTCAAGTATAAATGTCCCAAAAGTCCCGCAACATAGCTCCAATGATAAATGCCAGCACCAGACCACCCCAAGTGCTCCCACCCCCACCCTACCCCCAACCATGGCATCCCAGAAGAATGGTACCCACACATTCCATCAGACACAAAATAAACGAGAAATGGTAATACGTACTTAAAAGAAGCAAAGAGGTTAAAAGGTTTTTTTTCTACATCATTTTCAAAGCAGAAATGCTATACAAAAGTTAAAGTTCCTCTATAATTCTCTCTACACATCTAAGAACAAACTCTGGTAGTCAAATATAAAAGGAAGGAGTATGCAAAGAGAAATATGTTTTATAAGGAAAAAAAAGAGGAGGAGGACCATTAGAAACTAGAGTGTATCCCTTAACAAGAAGGAACTCTTTCCTTGCTTAATGTGGACAAAGATCAACAAATTCTCTATGAAACAAAACTCATCTTTGTTTGATCCACTGTTTATATTAAGACTTTAGTTTTAGAAAAATCAATAAACAGAACCTGGAGTCCTAAAAGTTCTAGCTCCCAAATACAACCACAGACCCCATTTTCTATCTTCTCCTCACTCCAAAATCTGGTAAGAAAAATGTACCTGCTAAGACCTTTTAAATTTCCCAGTCTCTGCAAAATGATTTAATATATACACCTGCTCACACTGTAAAAATCTTATATTAAAAGCATATAATTGTCTAAAGCTTTAGCAAGGGACCTAAAAGTGGGGCCACATGGCCTATTTGCCTCCTTTCCTCCAGAGCAGCCTATACCTAGAGAACAGGGGTATGCAGCAGAAACACACAGAATTAGTATCTAACTCAGACACGAATATTTCACACACATCCCTCCCTGCCTCCCCACCTCCCCCAATACACACACACACACTCACTCTCTCTCTCTCTCTTCTGAAGATAGTATCAAAACACAGAAAGAAGCACCAGGTATTTTATTTTTTTGAAATCTCAATCAGTGCTATGTGTGAGAAGATGTAAATTCTTTTGAACTTTTAAATACCTACTTTTACAATAGCACTAAAATGCCAAGAAAAACTGGGTTTAGAAGAATGTGTTTAAATCATCTGATATTAGGCCTTGAAGTTATCCTTTGGAATATCCTAGTTAAGTATAAAAGTTTAATCTTTAAATATCCAACCAAGCACTACATTGCAGGTTACTAAATTATGCACTAGGTCCTATATATTAAATACCTAGTACATACGTAATAAGTAATTATATATGCCATTTACCTTAGCATACATATAATTAAAAATCCAATAGTATTTAAAAAGTAAATAAAAATGAACAATTACCTGAAAAAGTACATGATAAATGCCCCCACAACAGTACTTAAAGGAGGGAATCCACAATATTGTGAAGGTGGAGAAGATTAAACCATGCGTGTCATTTATAATTCTCGCTCCTAACATTGCTCCCTGTCCTCAGAATCTGAGTTTCCCATCAAACTACAAGAGTGCCAATTAAATCACTCCAAAATGGCCAGGAGGAAAGAGAGGTCCACATGAGGAAGAAATACCTCCAAAAACATAGGAATAGAGGGAAATATTAACATGCTCTATAACTGTGGTATAAAGTATGCTTGAGAACTGTGGCAGAAACAGCCAAGGCAGCCTTCTTTGACATAATAGTCTCAATTATTTTGACTAACTCCCTGTCCCAGTTGAGTTACCCAAAAAACTGTGTAGCAACAGTACAGCATCAACTGTCACAACTGGCAAGAGATATATTTTATTATTATTATTATTATTATTATTAAAAACACAAGCCTATCCACTACAAATCATTCAGAACAACATGGGAGCTCACCAAGACAAGAGCTTTAGAGACTAATAATGTTCTTCAATAAACACAGAAGCCTCTAACAAAAGAATGCACAACATGCAGCTGTTCCATATTCTTCCTAGGCAGCCTTGAGCACTGCTGACCACTATTAGAAATAACCCCTGTATCCTAATGCTCTAAGAAATTTCTCCACCCTAAATAAACATGGGGTTTCACACCATCCTTACCTGCGTGAGTGCAGAACACTCCACATACTTGACAGCCTTCAGGTCACGGGCCAGCTTTTCAGCAGTCTCTGGAGTAATAGGCTTCTGTTTGTTCTTGGCAAGTTTCTCAATAGTAGAGGGGTCATCTCTGAGATCAATTTGGGTCCCCACAAGCAAGAAAGGAGTCTTCGGACAGTGGTGAGTTATCTCAGGCACCCACTAAAGAAAAGGTATTTTAAAATACACCTTTGTTAATCCACAAGCATCTAAAGCTATTTACAATTGGTCAACAGAAATTCTGTGATGACTTTTTTTAAGGCAAGAATATCTGACCAACTTACCTTTTCTTTCACATTTTCAAATGAGGATGGAGAGACCACTGAAAAACAGACTAGAAATACATCTGTTTGTGGATAACTCAGCGGTCGTAATCTGTCATAATCCTCTTGCCCTAAAGAAAAAAATTATAGAGAATGAATTCAGCAACTGAATCTTGGTATCCTCTGAGAGGATATTAAAATCACCAGTCACAGTAAACTGGTCATCAGCCAGAAAGCAACTTATTTATCTAATAAAATGTATGGCCTTGTAATATAATATGTGGACAATATTCTTACTTGGCTAATTCTATCTAATATGTCAAGCATTCAGAACAGTAATGAACTCGCTATTACATTATTTGCTTTTACTACCAGTTTGCAGTTTTCAATCTTTGTGTCCGTTAGTAATCCAATGATATTGTGATAATAAACTCCTGCTACAAAAATGATTAAAAATCAATCCTAGTCAGATCTGATAAAGAAACAATCACATTGAAACCATCTAAAGAAACAAAAATCTCAGTGAAACCCAGATGACAAAATCCATTGCCCATCGTGACTACTAAAGCAGGTTCACATGTTTGTTTAATGCGTGCATATAAGACCAGTATTTGAAACTGTAAATAATGCCTGGAAAAAAAATTTGGCAAGAATCAATACATACTGTAAAAGAATAAAATAACTAAAAATTAACTTAACCAAAGAGGAAAAAGACTTATACAATGAAAATTACAAAATACAGCTGAAAGAAATTAAAGAAAACATAAATAAATGGAACCACATTCCATGTTCGCGGATTAGAATTAATATTGTTAAAATGTTAGTACTACCCAAAGCAACCTTCAAATTAATGCAATCCCTATCAAAATCCCAACAAGAGACCCCAAATAGCCAAAACAATCTTGAAAAAGAATAAAGCTGGAGTATTCACAATTCCTGATTTTAAAACTTAATACAAGGCTACAGTAATGAAAAGAGTGTGGTACTCGCATAAGACAGACATATAAGATAATGGAATAAAAGAGAGAAACCAGAAATAAACTCTCATATGTATATGGTCCAATGATTTTTGACAAGGGTGCTAAGACCATTCGGTAATAAAAGGGCTCTTTCAATAAATGATGCTGAGAAAATGAGATTATCAACATGCGAAAGATGAAACTGGACCTTAGCTAACGCAATATACAAAAATTAACTCAAAATAAATAAATACATCTAAGAGACTTAAGAACGCTCAGAAAACATAGGGCAAAAGCTTCATAGCACTGGACTTGGCAATGATTTTTTTGGATATGACACCAAACGCACAGCTTGTAACCAAAGAAAAAATAGACAAATTGAACTTCATGAAAATTTTAAAACTTTATACATCAAAAGATGGTATTGGCTGGGCGCGGTGGCTCACGCCTGTAATCCTAGCACTCTGGGAGGCCGAGGCGGGTGGATCGCTTGAGGTCAGGAGTTCAAGACCAGCCTGAGCAAGAGCAAGACCCCATCTCTATTAAAAATGGAAAGAAATTATATGGACAGCTACAAATATATACAGAAAAGTTAGCTGGGCATGGTGGCGCATGCCTGTAGTCCCAGCTACTCGGGAGGCTGAGGCAGGAGGATTGCTTGAGCCCAGGAGTTTGAGGTTGCTGTGAGCTAGGCTGACGCCACGGCACTCTAGCCCGGGCAAGAGTGAGACTCTGTCTCAAAAAAAAAAAAAAAAAAAAAAAAAAGATGGTGTCAACAGAGTGAAAAGGCAACCCACAAAATGGGAGAAAATATTTGCAAATCATGTAATTGATAAGGGATTAATGTTCAGAACCTACAGACACTCCTAAAACTTAACAAAAAAAAAACCAGCCCAGTTCAAAAATGGGCAATGGACTTGTAAGTATTTCTCCAAAGAAGATATACAAATGGCCAACAAGCACATGAAAAGATGCTCAACATCACTAATTATGAGGGAAATGCCAAGTCAAAACTACCATGAGATACCACAGTCATTAGGATGGCTACAATCAGACAGAAAATAACTATTGGCAAGAATGTGGAGGCACTGAAATGTTACACACTGTTGCTGGGAATGTAAAATGGGATAGCCACTGTGGAAAAACAATATGGGAGGTCCTCAAAATATTAAAAATAGAATTACCACATAATCTAGCAATTCCACTTCTGAGTATATACTTCAAAAGAATTGAAAGCAGCGTCTCAAAGAGATACTTGTACATCCAAGTTCATAGCAGCATTATTCACAATAGCTAAAACATGGAAGCAGTTCATAGCACCAGTATTCATAGTAGCTTAAAACTGGAACCCAAATATCCATCAACTTGTAAATGGATACACAAATTGTGCTATATTGATAGAATGCAATACTACTGAGCAATGAAAAGAAAAAGTGCCATGCCGCTGCTATTCTAGGAGCCTACAGAAAGGAAAAAAAAAGAAAAGAAACAAGTACTGATACACACAACATGGAAGACTCTCACAAACATTATGCTAAGTGAAAGCAGTCAAACACAAAAGACTACACATTATCTGTTCCATTTATATGAAATCCTAGAAAAGCAAAACTGTGGAAACCTAGAAAACAAATCTGTAGTACCCTGGAACTGGGTCAAGGGAGGGGACTGACTGCAAAAGGGCACAAGGAAACTTTTTAGAGTGATAAAAATGTTACATGTCTTGATTATGGTGGAGGGTCAGCGAAATTCATCAAACTAAACACTTAAAATGAGTGAATTGTATTACATATCAATAAAACTTTATAAAGTACTGACCAAAAAATAAAATGTAAAGACTTACGAAAAATAAACTTTGAAATTTGAAAATAAAATTAATTTTCAACGAGTGGACATAAACTGTCTTTTCTCTGCATGCAGACTGCCTCCAAAGGCATAAATGAATATAGCGGGGAAAATCCTTGCTTATCATGAGATTACAGGTCATTATTTTAATTTATTTTCTCTATTTTCCAAGTTTCCTCCAATATACATAAGCATTACTCTTGTAATTTTTAACCCATTAAAATTTTCTCTACTTAACTGTTTACTATTGTTTCTCCAATACACCCTCCCACTTAAATCCAGATAGTTCCTCAAAGTGGGCAGTATAATACACTCGATGAGAGCAATATGTTAGCTGGCAGATAGTGACAGAGTAACTCATAAAAAGTTTAGAATCCCTACATTCTAAGGATCTCAAGGATATCTTTCTGAGATTTTCCTTTCCTATCAGCTAACCGAGCTGATAATAAGAAACTACAGAGAGAAGTCAGAAATTATTAATAAGATGTGCAGCCACTGTTAAAAACGAGTAAGAAGCCGGGCGCAGTGGCTCATGCCTGTAATCCTAGCACTATGGGAGGCTGAGGCAGGTTGATCGCTTGAGGTCAGGGGTTCGAGACCAGCCTGAGCAAGAGCAAGACTCTGTCTCTACTAAAAAATAGAAAGAAATTATCTGGCCAACTAAAAATATATATATAAAAAAAAAAAATTAGCCGGGCATGGTGGCGCATGCCTGTAGTCCCAGCTACTTGGGAGGCTGAGGCAGAAGAATTGCTTAAGCCCAGGAGTTTGAGGTTGCTGTGAGCTAGGCTGACGCCACGGCACTCACTCTAGCCTGGGCAACAAAGCGAGACTCTGTCTAAAAAAAAAAAACAAGTAAGAAATAACACTGAGGAAAATTAGGTACATTTAAGGAAGAAAGTAATTTGTTCTTAAAATTTGGATAGTTGCCAACAAATGTCAATATGCTGTGAGCTAGATATTGGTTTACCCTCAAAATATTTTCAGTTGTAGCATAAAATAACAAGCCACCTATTATAAGAAGCTATCTAAACATGTATTATATAGATGCATAATACTAAATAAGGCTTCAAATTTCAGAGAGTGATAATAATAAATACAGTACATGGTTTATAAACTTACAACCTTGGGGATATTTAGGAAACTATGGGCTTTCATAGGAGTTAGGGGGGCAGGGGTGAAGGAAGATAATCAGCAGACATGTTTCCTATGAATTCATTCTCTTAAGTCTCTCCCCACCTACTAACCTAGTCGCTAATTCTCTGCAAAGTACACAACACACATCAGGACTCTGGTTCAATTCAGAGCTTGTCTAACGAACTCTGCTCTCATTCTACTTTACCTTCTACCACAACATTCACCCGAAGCACTTACCCCCATCTGCAATCCCACGTTTGGGATTGCTCCATGGTCAGGCAACAGCCATCATTATATTCAATCCTGCTAACTATCAACAAAAGGTAAGTGGTTTGCTAATATGCTAGTTTCCCAAAATGTCCAAAAAAGACAAACAACCAACAAATGTTATAGTTACAGATCAAAACATTATAAAAGACATTAAGTACCTGCAGTATCAAAAAGTCCAAGAGTATATGGCTCTCCACCAATCATAACTGTGACTGCATAGTTGTCAAAAACCTAAAAACAAAAATATGACACTGTTAGTGAAGAAGGGGAGGGTAAAAACAGACAGGACAACTCTCAAGCTAAGGCAGTGTTTCCTTCATCAGACTTAATCTTCCCTTAGTCCATCTGTCTTCCTTATATAACCAATCTTGCCAACTAAGCCCTAGTATGAGCTAAGTGGTTCTTGGGAAAAGTGACAGGGGTTGTGTGCTGGGATGCCTGCTCTACCCCGGCAGCCTGGATAAAGAGCCACAGAAGGTTTAGAGGTATCACAGGAGCAGGGTCCTCTAGCTACACAAAGTGACCTTGTTCAAGTTTGAAACTTCTGAGACACCTCAATGTTCAGTCTGATTTCTAAGAAATTATTTCTTCATAAACCACTTGCTTTTAATCTAGAATTAAAATCTCCTAGATTCCTGACAATCTTTTTTTTCCTTTCAGGGTGCCAGATAGGAAGAGGCTTGTTACAAAGAAGCCAATTTTGAGAGAAATAAAGCTTCCCTGAAAGTACAAGGAAAGTGTCCAATAAAAGGCTAGAGAATTATCTGTTGAGAATCTCATGAATAAAATTCACATTATTGGGCACAAACCACAAGATCTAAGATATCCTGACTGATGTTTTATTTGTAAATAGACCATAAAACCCTTAGCAAAATCAGTACAGTATATACTAATATTGGTTGTACCAAGTTATGTGTGAAAATGGGAGGTAATGATGCTAAATGGGAAAAGACCCAACACTAATCCATGGATTCTTTTGAATTAATTTACATTTGAAAAGCAATGCTTTCCCATACAACTGTAATTTGTCAATTTACAATAAAAAATGTTTAATTAGAAGATAAATAAAATTTTTTTTAAAAAAGGAAAGCAATGCTTTCCAACTGGGAGAAGGCTAGCCCTGCTTAAACCTTTTAGCTAAGGACTCTAATTTTCTGATTCATGTCTTAATGGGCTGTGTGGGAGGTTATTTAAATGTAAAGAAGAGTGGAAGCAAGGGCATGAGGGAGATGGTAGTTAAAGGAAAGTTAGTTCTTGATAACAAGAACATAGAAATGGAATGAATGTAGCTAAGCTCTCAAACCACATGCACTATTTTCTTAAGTCACACTTTAAAATTAAAGGACCCAAGAATAGCCCTCCTTTACTGGGTTTTCACATATAAGGACTGAACTGAGAATCAGAAAAGCTGGCTTCCAATCCAGATTCTACTTAGACTAGAGTGTAAGTCTCTCCCCTAAATTGGGCCTGAATTCCCTCATCCGTAAGAGGTGGATAATATATGTATGATCCTTTCCAGCTCTGTATTTCTGTTATTCTAGAAATGGCAACTCCCAGTTCATAGATGAGAACAAAAATGCACTTTACACCAAATCAATTTCCATAATAATTTAAACAAGTACCATGAATACATTATGTGTGCCTCATAGTCCATTTATAGGTCCATGGTCTTAAATAGGCTCATTTAAAATTTTGTTCTACCACTACTTCTCCCCGCTCCACCCTACCCCTTTCTTTCCCAGAAATCTACATACACACACACACAAAACACCCACAAGCCCATTAAATATAACACCAAATGATCAGTCATAAAACAGACTCAGAAATCATGTTTATAAGTAAACATCTTTAATGAAGACTGAAATACAAAAATTCTAATAGTGTCACTCTGAAACAAGATCCATGTATTTCTGGAAATCCCTTATAAGTCCTTTGCAACCTCAAAACATCTTCCATTTATATTGTCTCTAAATGGGCCAATTCAAAAAATGTGATTTTTGTACTTAATTATACCTTCAAATTCTCCCCCTTCAAAAAACTTCATCTTTATTCCTATATCCTTGGCCTAGCTCAATCACTTGACTTGCCCTGGGACGTCAGGAAACTATCAATTCCAAGTGAACATAATTACCAGCCCTTTACCCCATATCCACTTTCCTGGTAATGCTCATGTCTCTGATGATTAACCCAAAGTACTGATAGGTTTTCTTCCTTTTCACTTCCAAATATTACTAGTTCCATATTAATCATACGAAAGTTCCTCAAAACCCCTAAAATAGCTCACTTAACAGAGGTGGTGGCTACCAGGCCAGGCCAGCCCCAACTCTGCACTCAATGCTGAATGGGCAAGTATATTTAACACAATTATACCACTGGGTTAGTCAAACAACTTGGGACAACCCCTAAATCCCCAAACATTCTTTTACAAATGAGTGTTACTCCAAATAACTCTCTCACTTCAATATCGATTATTTTCATCTTCCCTCTACCCCTCCAAGGACTTGATTTAAAAAAGGCAGTTGTGGGAGATGACCCCCAAAGGTTCCTGTTGGTGTTCTCATAATAAAACAAGTCTTCTCTTTTCTTCCCCTAAGCATGAGTTTGGAGCTCCACTACTGCTAAGAGAACAGCTCCACAAGGTAAGTAGAGACACATACTACTTTCTCTGAAGTTACAAAACCCCAAATAGCATCCCAGGAGACCTCCAAGCACTGATCAATCATTGGCCAAGATATCAAAAAAGAAAGTCACCTCATTCCAAGATGTAGGGCATAGTTCTCCAAACTGAGACCACCACTCTTTAGAATCTTGTCTACTGGAGTTTTGCCTCCCAGCACTTCTTGCAAACCCTTGTGTCACCCCTTTTGACTTTCCACTGATTTTTCAGCTGTTTAATTTTAAAGTGTATATAATTTAATCATGAGAAGTCAAGATCTTTAAAAATAGGAAACAAAGGCAGACAACAGAAAAATTTCAGTACATACAGAGAAAGTATTTTCAAAAGGATATCAAATTATAATACATTTCACTAACAGAAGCCTTTATACTTACAGTCGGAACATATTCCGATGGAAATTTGTTTGTTGTGTAGGATATCAGGAGACATGTTTTACCAACAGCACCATCGCCCACAACAACGCACTTAATTGTCTGCATTGCTGAAATAGTTTTATATCCACTTTAAATATTTCAAATCTGATGGTGACCTGCAAAAAGATTGAAGATATTTGTTTATGTGTACTTATACACATATTTTTTCCTTCAGCTAGCAACAGGTTCATTCATTCAGAGCAAGAACAGAACTAGTACAATTACTATGGCTGAAAGAACCTAAAGACAATTAGTGACTTGCTCAAAATCACAATAACCAATAAAAATCAATTTCTGGCCAGGCTTGGTGGCTCACACCTACAATCCTAGCACTTTAGGAGGCTAAGGCAGGAGGACTGTTTGAGGCCAGGAGTCGGAGACCAGCCTGTGCAATAGCAAGACCCCATCTCTACAAAAAAATTTTTAAGAATTAGCCAGGCATGGTGGTGTACACCTGTAGACCCAGTTACTCAGGAGGCTGAGGCAGGAGGATTGCTTAAACCCAGGAGTTTGAGGTTGCAGCGAGCTATGATGACACCACCGCACTCTAGCCTGCACTGCACCCTGTCTCAAAAAAAAAAAAAAAGGCAATTTCTAAGTTTCTGATCCCTGGTTGTTTCGACTTCTTAAGTGTTATTTTTTAAAAAGTGCGAAGTGGTGTATTGAGCGGCATATTTCTTTTTATAATGAAAGAGAAGAGGCTATATCAGAAAGAATTCCATGCAGTTTGCTAAATATTATTTTGTGAAGCCTTTTCTGCACACACATGTGCGTGTAATACACATACGTGAACTAGAGCACAATACAAAGGCCACTGCTTTAAAGAACGGTTCATTACTCGGCTTTTGAACTATATATAGTTACTCAGGCTCTAACCAACAAGCAGTAGCACCATCACCACAACCCCTCATAATATATGAGCAACATGAGGAACTGAACAAAGATCAGGGTAATATCTGGTCTCAGCAGCTGTTTTAGCACCAGGTTGCCTAGTTACTAAATCAATATCCATGGCATGTAGCATCCAAAACCTACATTTTTATTAGGAAAAGGTCAGATCACTCTAAATCATACTGACTCATAAACAGATGTAACTACTTTAGCTTCTTTTACTGTAGTCCACCATTCTAAGAAGCTAACAGTTACAAATGTACCAGAGATTCATCAATATTGAGATAATTTTTTTTTCACAATTAAACATCTCTAAAGTGAGAATGGGCCTTTATTGAGGGTGTCTGACAATCATTATCAGCTATTTTTCCTCCACATTTTATCTTCTACCAAATTGATATAAATGCAATCTTAGATTCAATGAAATACTTCTTCATTCTCTCAGAAAAACTGTTAAAAAAACACTACCCCACGTATACCTAGATTTTAAGATAAAGTCCTATTTCAATTATAATCCTGAATTTCTGGTTGGCTAGAGCTGCCATCTTATTAAACATAAAAATAGAGAACCACCTATGCCATGCCTATGTGCTCCTATAGCATGCTTCACAACAATTCATCATACAGATTTATAATGTCTACTAACTTCACTGTATGTAATATATAAGCTATATTATCTCATGTACCACTGTACTTCCAGCACTGAGCACAACGACTGCCCCATTGTAAGCTGTAGAACAGATGCAAAAATCACATAACAAAAGAACATAAAACTACATTAGGGGTGAGTAGCCCATAGGAAATATACACTCTCCCATTCCTCATCAAAATTTATTTACATTAGGCCAGGTGCAGTGGCTCATGCCTCTAATCCCAGCACTTGGGGAGGCAAGAGAATCACTTTAGGCCAGGAGTTCAAGATCAGCCTGGGCAACATAGCAAGACCTCATCTCTACAAAAAAAATTTAAAAATTAGCCAGGTGCAGTGGCAGACACCTGTAGTCCTAGCTACTCCGGAGGCTGAGGTGGGGGGTTCACTTGAGCCCAGGAGTTCAAGGCTGCAGTGAGCTACGATCACACCACTGCACTCCAGCCTGAAAGTGAGACCCTGTCTCCAGAAAAAAGAAAAAAAAAAAAAAAACACCACAAAACTATCTGAATTATCTCTCTTTCTTTAATCAACTTCCTTTCTTCTCTCCTTTTTCCTACCCTTTTCCCTATTCCACACAAGAGAAGTATCCATACTAATACAGCATTAAAGGTTTAAAGATCCTGATCCCCAAACTAAATCAATTATTGGTTCAACCTAAGTGCTCTCAAATAATAATAGCAATGGCAGCAACACTTATAATAGCATTTACTATGTGCCATGTACTGTTCCAAACACATTACACATATTCACACATTTCATCCTCCCAAAAACCCCATTAAGTATGTATTATATTACCTCTATTTTACAGGTAAGAAAAGTGAGGCTCAGTGAAGTTAAGTAACTAGGCTGAGGCTACTCAGCCACTAAGCGGCACAACTGGAATTTAAAGACAAGCAGTCTAATTCTCAAGTCCCCACTCTTAAGCATTACACTATACTTCCCTCTCCTGAGAAGTGACATTAATAAAAACAAACATGATCACTGCTAACAGAGTGGGAAGTATATATCCATGAGAACTGCCAGCAATGCAAAGGTGGCAGAAATAAACAAGAGACAGCAAAAAAACAGGAGTTCAGGTCACTTCCTGTTTCTTCACTCTGCAGATAATTACTGAATTTTATTGGGAGAAGGAAGCCAAGAACAGAGAATAAGACAGTTTGCTTTGCCCCTTTTTATTTACCCACAAATCTTCTTCTTCTTAGGCTTCCTAACCTAGCAGCTCAGCAATTTGTTGGAAACTGGCTGTGGGTCCCCTATTAAGAGCCTGGGTTCTGGAATCAGACTGGCTCTACCACACTCTAGCTATATGACATTGGGCAAGTTATTTAACCCTTCTGTGGCTCAGTTTTCCCTTCTCTAAAAATGAAGATAATAGTACCTTCCCCATAAGATAAATTGATTGAATAAGATTATACATGTAAAGAACTTAACAGTGCCTGGCATATAGAAAATGTAAATGTTAACTATTAGCTTTGAATGAGTAAAGGCATCTTTAAGTCAAAAATAAGGAGTTTTGGCCGGGTGAGGTGGCTCACGCCTGTAATCCTAGCACTCTGGGAGGCCGAGGCGGGCGGATTGTTTGAGCTCAGGAGTTTGAGACCAGCCTGAGCAAGAACGAGACCCCGTCTCTACTAAAAATATAAAGAAATTATATGGACAGCTAAAAATATACATAGAAAAAATTAGCCGGGCATGGTGGTGCATGCCTGTAGTCCCAGCTACTCAGGAGGCTGAGGCAGGAGGATCGCTTGAGCCCAGGAGTTTGAGGTTGCTGTGAGCTAGGCTGACGCGATAGCACTCACTCTAGCCCGGCAACAGAGTGAGACTCTGTCTCAAAAAAAAAAAAAAAAGGAGTTTTAAAACAGTAACAATTTCTAACCACTGAGAAACACATAAAATTTTTTTATTTCCAAAATAATTATAGTACAGTCAGCCCTCTGAATCCACAGATGCAGAACCCACAGATATAGGGGGTCAACTGAACAATGCCATTTTATATAAAGAACTTGAGCATCCCAGGGATTCTGGTATATCAAGGAGTCTTAGAACCAATCCCCCTGGAGATACCAAGGGGACAAATGTACTCATTGTTCTTTTTTTTTTTTTTTTGAGACAGAGTCTCACTCTGTTGCCCGGGCTAGAGTGCCATGGCGTCAGCCTAGCTCACAGCAACCTCAAACTCCTGGGCTCAAGTGATCCTCCTGCCTCAGCCTCCTGAGTAGCTTGGACTACAGGCATCCGCCACCATGCCCGGCTAATTTTTTCTATATATTTCTAGTTGTCCAGCTAATTTCTATTTTTTTTTTTTTTTTAAGTAGAGACGGGGTCTCGCTCTTGCTCAGGCTCTTGCTCAGGCTGGTCTCGAACTCCCGAGCTCAAACACTCCGCCCACCTCGGCCTCCCAGAGTGCTAGGATTACAGGCGTGAACCACTGCCTACTCATTGTTCTTACTATAGATGTAGTCAAATTTAGAGCTACCATTACAAAGGTGGTCATTTTAGAGTGAAGTTCCAATTTAACTAAGACTATTCTATAAAGCATATGGCATATGTTAATAACCATTTCATGTGTTAAATAAAAACTATAAGAGCAGGCAGGGTGCGGTGGATCACACCTGTAATCTTAGCACCCTGGGAGGCCAAGGTGGGTGGATTGCTTGAGCTCAGGAGTTTGAGACCAATCGCAGCAAGAGTGAGACCCCATCTCTACTAAAAATAGAAAAAATTAGACAGGCGTGGTGGTGTGCCTGTAGTCCCAGCTACTCAGGAGGCTGAGGAAGAAGGATTGCTTGAGCCCAGGAAATTGAGGTTGCTGTGAGCTATGCTGATACCACAGAGCAAGACTGTCTCCCAAAAAAAAAAAAAACACCTCTAAGAGGCCATTGTTTTGGGGCAGTAGGCCCCAAAAGACAAGATTAAAAATCAAAATAGAGTCACCCATGCTAAAGTTCCTTCTGAGAAATCAGGAGAGATGACAACCAACTACCCAAACAAGCCAATTTCAATCTTAAATTGGCACAATAATAAAGTTCCCTCTACTTTAATCCTTACCAAAAAAAAAAGGTAACCTGAAGTTACCTGATGTTAATTAATCAATTATCTTCCTATTGTTCTTCTAATCCACACCTTAGAAGAAAAGAAGCTTTGAAATAACTAATACACTCTGTTCTTTGCTTCTACTTTCTCTAGCTCTTACCAGTCTAAAGCCAACCTCTTCCGCTCAGTTCATTAGAATACTGTTTTACAGAATGAAGTGTTGCCAGATTCTAACATAGCAATAAAGCCAATTGAGATCTTCAAATATGTTGTAATTTTGTCCTTTGACACATGTATTAAAATGTTACCAAGTAACCCACAGATTGGGGTGATGGAAAAGGAGTGACCAGGGGGAGACTTTGGTTTTACAACATGTATATAGTGCCAGCTTCAAAACAACATGGAGGAAATTAGGCCAGGCATGTTCATATATCCCGTTAACTTCCTGTTGAAAGAATGTCAAATTACCATGGCCAAGAAAGAGGCTACATAATAACGATTGCCATTTTGCTATTCAGAGTGGCTAGAAAAGTTATATTGCACCAATAACTAAATACTATCCACTATCCCTCTTTAATAGTGGGACAGGAGAGTAGAAGATACAATTTATTTCACAAGTAGTTCATTTGTACCACAACTTACAACTGGGGTTGATCAATTTATAGCATAAAAAATAATTCTGCCTCCCACCTAGGCGGCTCACACATGTAATCCCAGCACTTTGGGAGGCTGAGGCAAGAGGATCACTTCAGCCCAGAAGTTTGAGGTTACAGAGCCTGGGCAGCAGCACAAGATCTCATCTCTAAAAATAATAATGATAACATCATAGGAAATAAAATTGTGAAAAAAGGTGTATCTTCTACCTTCCTTCCCAGTATATACCTCCATCAGATAGCCACACCAATATCCGTATCTTACAGATTAACACTTTGGGAGTCCAATTACCCTTCGAGAATCTTTGAAAATATCAGAGATAAAGCCCCTGAAATTTTGTGAAGTCTATGAGCTATAGATTAAGAGGCTATGGAACCACTCTTTATCATTATCATTGGCTGGCTGCCAACTAAACTCCACTAGACAATCTCTGGGAAAAAGATTAGTGTGAAAGAGGAGATGGACCCAGCTACAGAAGCCTTATTTTCCCATGCCCCACGGTTCATTTTAGGCCCAAGGCCCACACAGCATATGAAAAAATGGAGATTATTTTTGCTAATGTGTTTCACCAAAAAAAAAAAAAAAAAAAGTATATTCTCAAAATCAGATTATCTCCCTTATAAAATTATTTCTAGTATTAATACCAAAGGCAAGTCAAATTTTTGGTAATATACTGTGGCAATAACACATATTTGGTCTTTGTCCCCAGTTCCTAGCACAGAGCTCCTAAAACCCTAGGAATTTCCTGAGTGGCATGTCTTTTGTTGTTCATAACAAAATCACATCTGAATTTATGCTAAAAAGTGACTGGGGGTTGGGGTCAAATAGCCTCAGGATGGGGCTGGTTACCAGAAAGACCAAGTGATTAGAGGGAGGTAACTTTTAGCCCCACCCATCAACTTCCAGGGAGGGCAAGGGAGGCTGGAGACTGAGCTCTATGAGCTCTGAGAACTCTCAAACAAGGAAATGTGGGAGCTTCCAGGTTGGTGAACATATGCAGGTGCAGGGAGGCTGACACATGAAGCGTTCCCTATCCTACAGCATGCCCAATGTGTCTCCTCTTCCATTTTTCTGTTCCTGAGTTAAACCTTTTATAATAAAGGTATTAATGTAAGTAAAGTTTTCCTGAGTTCTGTAAGTTGTTCTAGCCCATTATCGAACCTGAGGAGGGTTCAGGAACCCCCACATTTGTAGTCAACTGGGTAGCAGTGTGGGTGGCTTAGGCACCCCATCTGTAGCTGGTGCCTAAAGTGAGGGCAGTCTTCCGGACTGAGAGCTTAAGCTGTGAGGTGGAAGTTAATGTCAGAAGTGAACTGACTGTAACCTATTTCCATACTCAGGATTACAGGCATGAGATGGTAGTTTTGTTTTGTTTAAAGAACCAGAAGGTTCTTTAATGAACCAGCTTAACCCTCTCATTACACAGATAAGAAAATTCTGGCCAAAACACAAGAACTTGCCCCATAGCCAGTTAGGGTCCATGTATCCTGGTGTTCTTTTCCAGCTCTTCAGACTTCAAGCAAATACAGAATGAGGCATATAAATACATTCTTTTGAACTTTATAATTTATTTTCAGAGTCCTCAGTAAACAGGAAATAATCTTAGAAAACTCTGGCACTCCATCAAAAAGTCAAAGTAACATAGCTAATGTTTAAAGTATGTGTCCCAATAAACACCCAAGAGGAGCTTTTCAATAATAAACGTATCCATTCCAATTTGAAAGGAAATTTAAATTGGAATTCTGTAAACATATCTTTCAATTAGTAAAAAGTACACAAGAAACATGTTGGGAGATACAGTCCCCATGGGTCTCTCATGCTCCTGCACATCTTGCTGGTCAAGCTAAGACAAGGCCTTAACCACTCTTTAACCATGGCACTCCAGAGAGTTACGTTTGCAGCAAACAACCTTGAAGGGTACAGTAACGTCTCCCTCTGAGACAGTGGACAGGCATGCTTACTGCTTGCTATTAAATAGTGGGTTCCCCAAACTCAGTGCTCCTCAGCTGTAAGGCAAACCCACTGCATGTACAGCATCCACCTGGGCCTCTGCATGTCCTTCCTGGTAAGAGGAAGCAACACACACACTGATCTCATGCTGCTTGCTGTGCCTTAAGTAAATTCTTTGTCTCTGACCCAGGAATCTCTTATCTTCTGCCAACACCAATACAACAGTATCAGACTAATGCGTTAGCTTCTAAATAGGGTAAAATAAAAATCCCAGATCATGTTCATTGGATTGGCCAAGCTTTGTGATAATCTGAACAACTTAAGTTTTATATAAAGTTTATATATAAATAACATAGCAATCAGATAGTTTATTAGCATAATTAAGTTTATTAGCATAATTATCAGAGTAGAAGCCAGGTAATAATATCTGGTCTTAAATATTTTATTCATTACCCAAATTTTTTCTTTATAAAATATGTTCCTGAAGGCTGGACACAGTGGCTCACACCTTTAATCCTGGCACCTTGGGAGGCCAAGATGAGAGGATCACTTGAGGCCAGGAGTTCAAGACCTGCCTGGGCACCAAATCAAGACCCCATCTTTACAAAAAAAAAAAAATTTAAAAATTAGCTGAGCATGGTCGAGTGCACCTATAGTCCTAGCTATTCAGGAGGCTGAGGCAAGAGGATTGCTTGCGACCAGGAGTTTGAAGCTACAACCTGGGCAACAAAGTGAGACCCTGTCTCTATTTAAAAAAAAAAGAAAAAAAAGTTCCTGAAACAATTTAAAGTTTTTTTCCACCTTCTCCCCCTCATTCTCAGGCCAACCAGCACATCTCTAGGAGCTAACTGGTTGTTTTAATTTGCTTATGTTTTATCTTCTCCAAGTATCTGGTGTCTAATCTAACAAGAAAGACATTAATGAAGGCAAGAATTCTATCATCAAAAAAGATAAGCAAGGTGGCTCCTCACAGTGAACACATAAAAATAATTGAGAGAGACAATTACAAACAATAAATAAAACAGACTAGGCGTGCTGGCTCACACCTGTAATCCTAGCACTCCAGGAGGCCCAGACAGGAGGATCACTTGAGACCAGCCTGAGCAAGAGTGAAGCCCTGTTTCTTCGAAAAATAGAAAAAATTAGCCAGGCTTATTGGCACACACCTGTAGTCCAGCTACTCGAGAGGCTGAGGCCGGAGGATCACTTGAGCCCAGGAGCTTGAGGTTGCTGTGAGCTATGATGGTGCCACTGCACTCTACCCAGGGAGACAGAGTAAGACTGAGTGACTAAGTAAATATTTTCAACATGCTTAGCTTTAAATTACCAAGCAAATAAATTAATTTTTCAAAAAACAAACAAAACTTACTTTGTTCTCGCCTATCTTTAAATAGCTCTAACCTCATTTTCCCCCAAAATTCCATTTATTCACCTCCAGTATCAAATTATCATAGAAACTTAAAGCGTGAGATTTCCACAGAACATGGCAGAGAGCTCTGTTGCTGCCTTTCTCTTGACTTTTGACATGAGACTGGTGAATATGTGAAAAACTGGTAGCTATTTTACCAAAAAATAGTCAAAGAAACCAGAGAGGTAGTCCCACTAATACAGCTTCGGATCATTGGGAAGGATACTAGGTCTTTTCCCCTCTCCTTTAAGTGTACGTTTCAGACATTGCACAAAAGTATCTTTGGGTTTTTGACAAACACACACCATCTAGAATTCTTCATGGATAGCACAGGTGCTACTGCAAAAATGTTTACAAAACCCTATATATCTCCAACTGCCATTTAAATGAATTAATATATACAAAAATTGGATGGCAAATACAAAACACTCATTGAAGCAATTATTCAAATTCCTCCATTTTCTGCCACTTGTGAAAGAAGAAACTGATACATGTTGTCAAATCACAACATACTCAGAAGAGTAGAGAATTGGGTCTCTAATCAAGCATGGTTCTACAGGCCTTCGAGATGACAAAAATGGAGCAAAAAAGAGAAGGGGAAAAAAGTGCTGACAACAGCACTCATAAAATGAAAGATTATGTTTCTATATGGAAAAGGATGTTTCCAGCAGTGCTAGAAGTTTGTTGTCTCTGCTCCATTTCTGGAAATGGACTGAAATGTCCAATCCAATGAGAACTTAAGTCCTTATTTTAACTATGTTATTTTTCCTTCCTCAAATTGGCAAAAACCAAAAGATGCTAGCCAGAGTCATTATTTATATTTGTAACCAAAAAAAAAAAAAAAAAACCACTTAAAAATTCAATCAGTAAATATTTAAATATTCCACATAATTTCAAATCTAGCATTTCAAAACAAGTGGTATACTGTGCATGGCTGCACTGATGTACGCACTGAAGGCCCTGACTTCACAATGCCGTATGTCAATGTAGCAAAACTGCACTGTTTTCCATGAATATATATAACACAAATAAAAAATATATGAGGCTGAGCACGGTGGCTCACATGTGTAATCCCAGCACTTTCGGAGGCCAAGGCATTAAGATTGATTGAGGCCAGGCAACAAAGCAAGACCCTCTCTCTACAAACAATTTTTGAAACTTAGCCGCATGTGCCTGTAGCCCTAGCTACTTGGAAAGGAGGCTGAGATGGAAGGATTGAGCCCAGGAGGTCAAGGTTACAGGGAGCTATGATTGGGCCACTGTACTCCAGCCTAGAAAACAGAGTGACGCTATCTCTAAAACACTAAAAATAAATAAATAGGGAAAAATATAATGAAATGAGAAAAATAACATTTAAGTAAGATGCAAAAATAAATACATATTTACATTACAAAGCTTGTCAAAAACAGTAATTTGGAAAAACTGAAGTGTGTAATAATGTATAAAAACACTAACAAAGTACTTGGTTAGAAAAGAATGGAGATTACTATTAATAGATTTTCCCTCAAAATATTCAAGACTTATAGATTTATTCATTCATTCAACAAATGTTTATTAAGCATCTAATATGTGCCAAGCACTGTCCTATACATAGCCATACCCTCCAAGTCACAGAACAAAGTTCATGCCCTCTTTGGGGCAATAATCCTGGTGGAGTACACAGATAATAAACAAGCATCACCCCCCACATATTCTTCCTTCATAGTATTACTAATAACTGACATCCTCTTATGTAATTTTTTCATTCTAGTCTCTTAAATAAGAAAGGGCAGCATGTGGAGGCTGGAACCAGCATGACAGCCAAGCACAAGACCACGTTACCTAAGAACTTGCTGCTACACATGAAGTTCATGCAAATGGACAGAAAAATCAACAATTAAAAGAGGAAGAAAAGAAAATTAGTGAAAAGCACTAGTACGTAGGTTTGTCAGAGCTTAAAGAGTTTCATAATATAAGGGCAAAATTTCTCATGACGTGAAGATCTTCTCTATGGAAGAATGTCATTCAGAGGATTTAATCCTGAGGCTGAGAAATTAATGTTTCAGATGAATGCTAAGAACAAAACAAAAGAAGCTGAAGATGTAACAGTAGAACTTCATGTGTCAGATGAAGAAACGTCTAGAAGATATGAGACCTTGGTGGGGACAATTGGGGAAAAGTTTGCCAAGGGAAATCATGGCAATTACAAAGATGATGAAAATGGAGACGTAAAATTGATTAAAGCAAAGATGTTCTTAATGCCCCAAGATTGAAATGAATGCCTTAAGAGATGGCCCAGTGATGCCTTGTGAAAGTTAGCAGCAAACTTTAGAACTCATCCTGATGGTGTCTCTATAGTTATTAATATTACAATGTTTATTTGTAAAGAGCTATAATTTTGGAAACATGCTGGTTTTGAAATAGATGTGTGATGGATGTTATACATCCTTTACTTAATGATAGTCATTGAGAGTAGATTTTTTAGCCCTTGATCTTTCAATGTACATGGTACAAAGTTGTTTCCTAAAGATTTTTTGACCTCAGATTTTTAATAGCTCTCCAGTCACTGACCTTGAGTTGATGCATATAAATATCAATGTTTAAATTGTCCTTATGTTTATATTTTAAAGTATTAATCATGTCAAGCCAATTCGTACATGTATTTTGAAATCAAATGTCATAAGAATTTTATATGTAAATTCATCAAGAACAAACATGCCTCTTAAGCCTGAAGTATCCACATGCTACCAGGTCAGTTTATGGTATGTTTTTTCTTTTAGAGCATTTCGCTAATAGAAAAAATTTCTCTGTAATAAACATCTGCTTTCACATTTTAAAAAAAGGGTAACAAAATTCAACTCTCTTAATTACACATGCCCACACAAACCTCCCCTCAGTTTCATATAAAAGACCAGTTAACAAAAGATGAGAATATTTGGCTTATCCCAAATCTCAGATCAGAGTTTACCACAGCTCTAAGACCTAGACAATCTGGGAACAGGACTGAAGTTGCTCAACTATCATTTACGCATCTTACTATGCCTCTAATTAACTAACTGCCTGATACTATTTATATTATCCAACACAGGTTTGATGCTTATCCAAAGTCCATACCTTTATTCACATAAATTCCCCCAAACTTTGGATGTATGGCCTTATAACTCATCCTATTTCTATCTTCACCTTCCACCCCAAAATCTCACCTTCTGTGACCTTCCCTAACTATTCCAGCTATCAAAAACTGCCCCAATTGTCTAACTTCCTGGTATGGTCTGAATGTTTGTGTATGCCTCCACCCCAAAATTCGTATGTTGAAACTTCATCACCAAAGTGATAATGTTAGAAAGTGGGATCTTTGGGATGCAATTAGGTCATGAGGGCAGAGCCCTCCTGAATGGAATTAGTGTCCTTATGAAAATGAGAGCTCCCTTGCCCCTTCCATCATGTGAGGATGGCAAGAAGGCACCACCTATGTACCAGAAAGTGAGCCTTCACAAGACACCCAATCTACCAGCACCTTGATGTTGTGCTTCTCAGCCTCCAGAACTATGAGAAATAAGTTTCCATTGTTTACAAGCTACCCAGTCTATGGTATTGTTACAGCAGCCTGAATGGACTAAACCAAGGCCCTTCTTAGCTCTCAAATCTACCTTACATTCCTCTCCCCCTCACTTTCCATGATCTATCTACACAAGTCTCTATCTCCTCAAATATGCCAGGATCTGTCCTGCCTTCAGGTCTTTACCAACAACACTCCTGACCCTGCTCTTTTTTTCAAGACAGAGTCTCACTCCATCACCCTGGGTAGAGTGCAGTGGCATCATCATAGCTCAAAGCAACCTCAAACTCCTGAGCTCTAAGCAATCCTCCTGCCTCAGCCTCCTGAGTAGCTGGACTACAGACGCGCACCAACATGGCCCCCTAATTTTTCTATTTTTAGTGGAGATGGTGCCTCACTCTTGCTCAGGCTGGTCTCAAACTCTTGAGCTCAAGCAATCCACCCACCTCAGCCTACCAGAGTGCTAGGATTACAGGTGTGAACCACTTCGCCCCGCCCTGACCCTGCTCTTAAAGCTACTGGCTTTTTACCCTTCAGATCTCAGTTCAAATCATCATCTCAGAGAGTCCTCCCTTGACCACACTATGCAGAGTAACAGCCCCCTCCCCCTACAATCTATCATATTACCCCTGTTTATTTCCTTGCAGTCATAATCTATAATTATCTTGTTTATTTGTTAAATGGCAGTAAAGATGAGTAAAAAAGTAAGGAAATCTCCCTAAAGGCAAGGACTCTGTTGTATGTCCAGAAAAAAGTTCAATATCAGCCACACAGTGGGTACTCACTCACAGAATAAATGAATCACAGGAGTATTTTTATTCACATGTGCCTGTGTTAATTCCAGTAGATTTTAAGCTCTGGGGGAGGGGGAGAACTATGTTTATACTTTTCCCCTCCCAAGGCATCTAACACATTACTGAGCAATATATTAAGAACAAGAACACATAAATTTTTTAATGTTTCTTAAAACTTTGTTGACTGAAGCAATAATATGAAAAAACATGAGATTTTTAAAGACAAGGAAATACGAGTTCCAATCTGAGCTCCACTTCAATATATGTGATCCTAACAAGTTAATTCACTTCTATACCTTTGTTTTCTCCTCTACAAATTAACATCTAATTCACAAAACTGCTATAAAGAGAAATGATGTAATGTATATAAAGCAACTGGTACACAACCTGGCACAGAGTAAATACCTAATATGGCACCTATCCTCATATCCAATTAAAACTTGCAGAAACCAGAATGGCCCTATGGTAAAGATCAGAACCACTGCCATTAAGTGAAAGCATCTAAACACTATGAATATGAGGGAACTCAGGCTTGTTCACTCAGGTGTGGCCCTGCCAGGTCTGACACTGTGAGACGGAGGCTTGGCCCAGCAGCATGGAGGGACTGTGGGCCACTACGGGCAGGGATGTCTCCCTGCATAACTTCAGCACGAGGCTATGGGAGCAGCTCATCCACTTCCTGTGGGTAGGGACCATGCTGTGGCCATGTGCCGGCGCTAAAACTCCATCGCTGTGTCCACCTCCCTCCTCAGAGACACTTCCAAAAACAACCTCCACTGGCCTTGCCCAGGGCTTATCCAGGAAGACCAGCAAATGGGTGTTTGTCAGATATAAACTTCGAAACACAGTGACTTCATTACTTGTAAAAAACAGGATCAAGGAAGAAATAGGAGGCTTTTACAGAAAAGCTCTAGCTGAGTGGCAGAAGTGAGAATCTGTAACTTATGTACAACATACATTTAAATAAATCGATTCAATTTCAGTTTGTAAGTTAAAAAAAGAGAACTCAGAAAACTTTGATTCTACTTGACAAGTTTATTTGCTAATTTCGTCATTCCTTTCTGAAATCCCCTCACTCCAATCTCAAAGATCAGTTTAAACTAAATGTCACGTTCGTAGCCAAGGGACTCACTATGTTACAGAAATGGCTCTAACCCACCTCTACTTTAACAGACAAAATAACTTAATCATACAACAAATATTTGTCAAGTCTCTAATATACCCAAGGAAGACAATATAGAGTAGCAGTAAAGAGCATGAGCTTTCAAGTCAAGCAGCTCTAAAGCTCATATTCCCATCCTTATGTAACTTTGGGCAGGAAAGCTGCCTGACCTCTTTAAACCTTTATTTCTCCATTTGCAAAATAGAGGTAATAGTATCATCATCATAGGTTGTTTATATTAACTGAGTTACTCCACATACAGAACACTCAAATATGAGCTCTTATTATTATTGTGAAGTAATCCAGATAAGCAAGCAATTTAGAACCGAATCTTCTCCAGGCAATCTTCTACAGCACACTCCAATGAAGTAAGAGCCAATCATGTACCCCTAAAAACAAAATAAAATCACTAATAAAGTATTTGACCAGAAGATAATAAAGATTACAGTAAGATTTTCCCTCATAATTAGTACCTAATTCACAAGGCAAATTTTTGCTTTCAAAAAATATCAGGATCAGCAAGAAACAGGCTTCAAAGTTGAGAACAACATATACCAGAAGTTAATATGTACATTCTTTGAACCAGCAATTCCATTTTTAAGTCTTTCCCCAAGTACACAAAGAGGTAGGTATAAGGATATTCACTGCAGCCTTGCTTGTAGGAGCTAAAGACAGGGGATTGCCTACACATGCACCAATAAGGGACTGGTAAAATATTAATAGGTTATAGTAAAAGGAATACTACAAAACTATTAAAAAGAATGAGCTACATTGCCTGTTAGGGGCTGAACTCTGTATCATCCCCATTCCCCACCTCCCAAATTCAAATGTTGAAGGCCTAACCCCCAGTACCTCAGAACATGGCTATATTTGAAGATAGGGCCTTTAAAAGGGTAATTAAGGTAAAATGAGGTCATGCACAGTGGCTGATGCCTGTAATCCTAACACTCTGAGAGGCCAAGAAGGATCACTTGAGGTCAGGAGTTGGAGACCAGCCTGACCAAGAGTGAGATGTCTATCTCTATAAAAAATAGAAAAATTAGCTGGGCATGGTGGCTTGTATACGGGAGGCTAAGGCAGGAGGACTGCTTGAGCCCAGGGGTGTGAGGTTGCAGTGAGCTATGATCACGCCACTGCACTCTATCCTGGGCAAGAGAGCAAGACCCCGTCTCACAAAATTTAAAAAAAAAGGTAAAATGAGGTCATATGGGTGGACCCTAATCCAATATGACTGGTGTCCTTATAAGAAAAGCAAATTAGGACAGACACAGAGCAAAAATCGTGTGAAGACACCCAAAAGCAGTCATCTACAAGCCAAGGAGAGAGGCCAGAGAGAAACCAACCCTGCCAACACCTTGATCAGGGACTTCTAGCCTCCAGAACCTTAAGGAAACAAATTTCTGTTTGTTGTTTAAATCACCCAGTCTGTGGTATTTTGTTATGTCAGCCCTAACAAACTTATACATGCCAATATGAAAATCTCCAAGATAAATTAAGTTTTTAAAAGACAAGGTGCAGAACAATGTGTATAAACTGTCAATATATGAGTTTTTTTAAACAGAGAGGCGATACACATTCTCATACTTTCATACTTAACAGATGCAGAGACTATCGACAAAGAAATATAAGAAACTAGTAACAGTGGCTGCTTCTGGGAAAAGAATATGGGTGTCTGTGATGAGTACACTCACTTTTTGTCATATTCCTTTTGGTACTAAAGTTTTCACCATGTGTATGTGATATTTTCTTTAATAAAAAAAATCTACTAAAATGAAAAGATCTCCATGATATATTCAACAATTAGGAAAAGCACCATCAGTAAACCTGAGGTCTGGGAGCTAACAAGTCTTTCTTTTTTTTCCTGCGTGCTAGAAGCTAACAAGTCTTGATAAACCAAACTTGCCAAAATCCTCAATCTATTTCATGACCTTAGGCAGTTTTTTTTAAATGCCCTGCAGATATATTTTAAGAGCCATTAAAATATTCACATCATTTCTCTCAGTAATTCCACTTCAGATAATTTGTCCAAGAAAAAAAAAAAAAGACTTTATTAAGAAACAATGGGGCCGGGCGCAGTGGCTCACGCCTATAATCCTAAAACTCTGGGAGACCGAGGCGGGTGGATCGCTCGAGGTCAGGAGTTCGTGACCAGCCTGAGCAAGAGCGAGACCCTGTCTCTACTAAAAAAATAGAAAGAAATTATCTGGCCAACTAAAATATCTATAGAAAAAATTAGCCGGGCATGGTGGCGCATGCCTATAGTCCCAGCTACTTGGGAGGCTGAGGCAGTAGGATCACTTAAGCCCAGGAGTTTGAGGTTGCTGTGAGCTAGGCTGACGCCACAGCACTCACTCTAGCCTGGGCAACAGAGCGAGACTCTGTTTCAAAAAAAAAAAAAAAAAAGAAAGAAAAAGAAACAATGGGGCTGGGAGCGGTGGCTCACGCCTGTAATCCTAGCACTCTGGGAGGCCGAGGCGGGTGGATTGCTTGAGCTCAGGAGTTCGAGACCAGCCTGAGCAAGAGCGATACCTCGTCTCTACTAAAAATAGGAAGAAATTATCTGGCCAACTAAAATATATATACAGAAAAAATTAGCCGGGCGTGGTGGCACATGCCTGTAGTCCCAGCTACTCGGGAGGCTGAGGCAGTAGGATCGCTTAAGCCCAGGAGTTTGAGGTTGCTGTGAGCTAGGCTGACGCCACGGCACTCACTCTAGCCTGGGCAACAAAGCGAGACTCTGTCTCAAAAAAAAAAAAAAAAAGAAACAATGGAGGCTGGCAACAGTGGCTCACACCTATAATCCCAGCACAGTGAGAGGCTGAGGCAGGAGGATCACTTGAGGCCACAGCAAGACCCCTTCTCTACAAAAAATTTTGTTTGTGTTCAGACAGAGTGCCAGGGCATCATCACAGCCAC
This sequence comes from Lemur catta, assembly GCF_020740605.2. NCBI lineage: Eukaryota > Metazoa > Chordata > Mammalia > Primates > Lemuridae > Lemur > Lemur catta. Next base: position 111,455,863 of record NC_059130.1, read on the forward strand.
TGCAACTTCAAACTCCTGGGCTCAAGTGATCTTCCCCCCTCAGCCTCCTGAGTAGCTGGGACTACAGGTATGCGCCACCATGCCCACCTAATTTTTCTACTTTTTGTAGAGATGGGGTCTCACTCTTGCTCAGGCTCTTCTCAAACTCCTAACCTCAATCAATCATCCCACCTCAGCCTCCCAAAGCGCTAGGATTATAAGCATGAGCCATCTTGCCCTGCCTATAAAAAATTTTTTTTTTTTTAATTTAGCCAGGTGTGGTGGTGCAGGCCTGTAGTACCAGCTACCAGGGAAGCTGAGGCACGAGGATCACTTGAGCCACAGAGTTGGAAGTTACACTGAACTATGAACACAGCTCTCCAGCCTGGGCAACAGAGTGAGACCCTGTCTCTAAAAAAATAACAACAAAAATAAAAGAATAAGAAATAATGGAATGCTATAACATCCAAACAGCTAATGCAACAGGAAAATAATTAACTAATACACCACAGGATGAGATGCTGTACATATTTAAAAACAGCTGTGAAGACAACCAACATGGTAATAACACAATGTTATGAAAAACATGTAACTGTTAAATCCCTTTTTGTTCTAAAGTGAAAAAAATGCAAAAAGAATTTAACAGTAGTTGTAGTGTGTGTGTTGGTTAAAGAACAAGACCCCAAGCACCTAAAAGATCTTATCCAATCAGGACACAAGGTAGGACTTAAAACTAAAACTGTTAAAATAGGCTTCTGTTCTTCCAAGAATAAACTCTATTAACTTATTACAAAAGTAAGCAAGATATTTAAGGGCCTATTATAGCAGCATACTGAGTAAGACAGAAACTTTGCCTTCCAAGACCTTCAAACCATTTCAATAACTTACTGAATGCCTACTCTGTGCCAAATACTATGCTAGATAGGCCAACGTACATCACCTTGTACACTTTACTGGTTATAAGCAGAAGAGACTAACAATTGTGGTCATCTCAGATTATTCAAATTTATACTATAAAGCAATGGTCCCCAATCTTTTTGGCATCAGGGACCAGTTTCATGGAAGACAATTTTTCCATGAATGGTTTCAGGATGATTCAAGCACATTACATTTCTTGTGCAGTCAAACTTCTCTACTAATTATAATCTGTATTTGCAGCCGCTCCCCAGTGCTAGCATCACCGCCTCAGCTCCACCTCAGATCATCAGGCATTAAGGTCTCGTAAGCAGCCGCAACCTAGATCCCTCACATGCGCAGTTTACAGTAGGGTTCATGCTCCTATGAGAATCTAATGCCACCACTGATCTGACAGGTGGCGGAGCTTATGCAGTGATACAAGCAATGGGGAGCGGCTGTAAATACAGATGAAGCTTCACTTGCTAGCCCACTGTTCACCTCCTGCTGTGCTGGCCCAGTTCCTAACAGGCCACAGGGATTGGAGACCACAACCATAAACTACAGGTGGCACAGCTTTTCAAAGTGTAATGAACATGGGAGAGTGGTCTAGAAGAATGTGAGAATAAATCTCTAGTTAGATGGAATATCAGGAGAAAGGGCACAAGTAAGCCTGCAAAGTGGAAGAAACAAAAAAACTGCATGAGTTCAAGTCAGACACTGAAAGCTAGGCAGAAGAGTTTTAATTTGAGTAGAAAACAGTAAGTTAGCTTTTCTTCCATACCCATGAATAACAGTTTTTTAGGAATATCAACATCATACCTGTATTCCAAGATGAAATACCAAAGGCAACCACATAGTTAAGGAACTCAGCTAAGCAACCTCTGTAACAATTCAAGCCTGAAATGGAGGATTTGTACTGGGGTAGTGGCATGGAAATAAAAAAGAAACAGGTAATCCCACCGGAGGTAGAGGGTTTGTTTAAGGACGGAGTGAATTATGAGGAAGTTTCTTAGTTTGAGAAATTAGAGGACAGGTTTGAACCACAGACAAATGGAGAAGTTAGAAAAAATCTTAACAGTCAAGCAAGGCTGGGCGCGGTGACTCACGCCTGTAATCCTAGCACTCTGGGAGACCAAGGCGGGAGGATCACTTGAGGCCAGGAGTTTAAGACCAGCCTGGGCAACAGCCAGGAATGCTCTTGCCTGCACACAGGATGTCAGTGACATCCCCTACAGGTCATTCTTCAAATGTCATTTTTATAGTAAGAATTCCTCTGACTACCCTATTTCAAACTGCAACCCAATACCTACTAGATGCTGAGGCATTCCACTCCACCCTACCATACCCCTCCCTTAGCTTCCTCCCTTACGACTCACACACTAGTAGTATATAAACTTCATGGGGCAGAGATTTGTTTTGGTCTATTTTACTCACTGCTATATCCCCAGCACCTAAAATGGTGACTGTCACACGGCAGTCACTCAAAGGGTTGTTGAACTCATAAATTAGTAGGACAGTATAGGTTATACATGCAACAAGTCAACAAAAACTTGTTCTTTGGACTCAGAATATGCCCTTTAACGTCCTCTACACTCCTAAACCCTCTCCTATTACTCTCTGGGTAAAGATTTTAAAAAGAAATATGTGCTGTTCTGAAAGAGAAAAATCCTATTCCTAACTTGTAAGTCAAGACCACAACCTGAACTAGCTAAAGTAAACACCCAAGTGTTTTAACTTCAAAGCCACTCAGCATCATTTTCAGGGGATAAATATTCTATCACCATGAGCAACTCTGTTCTGTTGCAGGAATGCACAATTCTACAGACTTCTAAACTATCAACAAAAACAAAAGCCTCTCCTAGAAAAAGCGGTATTCCCAAAAAGTAGGTGTATCACATTGTTTTCAACTGGATCAGAATAAAATCGTTAATGTAACCACTTTCTCACACTCAGTAGTTTTATAACCAAAATATGCCTCTAATTTTAGAATAATTCATTTAGATTTAAATCAATTAAAGTAGCGTATAATGAATTTAAGGAATAGTGTAACTGCTAAGGAATTACCTCCAGAATTTAGGACCTCACAAAAATCTTTGCCATTGCTATTTTAAAAGCTGCTCCTATGTATTCTGGGGGGTTTTTTGGTTAAAAAAATTTTTGTAAACATTTGTTTTAAAAAATCTGATTGTCATATTAAAAAAGAGAAAATGAGAGCAAAAGAGACATAAGAACAAAAATGATACCAATGTCTTCAACTGAAAGAGGTAAAGAATTTGTTGTCAGCAGAAAATAAACTTGGATCTTCAGCATATGTCATATTCAGAGCATGAATTAATCTTGATCTTGAATTAATCTTTGATCAATTACCAAAATAGTTATTTTTTAAAAGAAATAAGAGAGTCCAACCTAAGTCCCCTAACACCAACCCTGATATACAAACTTATAGCTTTCTCTACTCCATCTCTCTTGGATAACTGGTAACAGTTATGTGAAATGATTTTTCTGTTCCTGGCTCTGATTTAACTAGAACCAAGGACAAGTTTTAAGGATAGTATATCTTTATTTCCATGTAATATGTGCAATGGGGGCAGGGGGAGAATTAATCTAAAAGATGGAACCCCAAGTTTTTCAGGGTGGGGGGAAGGGAGTCTGGGCAGCAAGAAAGAAAATGCAAAATTATACACCAAATTATAAAGTACAAAGAACTCACAGATTACTGTCACAAGCTCCTAAAAAACTTAACTTCTCACAAAGGTGAACAATTAAGAAAAAAATTACATAAGACTATTTGAAATTCTTTGGATCACAAATAAAAGTTAATTGTATGACTTTCATAATTTTTAAATACTGGCTTTGAAATTGCTGCAAGATTTTCAGAATACTAGAAAACAACGAAATACTCAAAATAGGATCACTGATCCAAGAACAGAGGAAACTGGAGACGGTGACTCCATTTCAGAGGTTTCCCTTGCAGCCAGTGGACAATCATGTCTCCAGTCCTATCTGTCTGCTTCTCCCTTCCATGATCCCTTGCCCAATTTTATGTTAAGCTGGAGGCAGCTCCCCACGGATACCCCAAAGATGAGTTTTATATATAATATGCTCAGTCCTGTCCCAAGAAATTCTAAATAAGGGTAGCTGTACAATAGCCCTTCAGTGGGGTTTAGGGCAAAGCAAGAATAAATCATCCACAACTGCTGAAGTCTCTACCATTTACCTGTCTTGGAAACTTAGAAAATTTTCCCATTTTTCTACCATGGCAAACATTATTTAGCTATATACCAACAGCCCTTGAGCCAAATGGAGATTACTAAGCACCAGACACCAGTGTCTCCCAGTCCATTTTCTCAAAACTTTAAAGGTTGTTCCATTGGGGGGTTTGGGGACAGGGAGGGGGGGAACTCCATCAAACAAGTTTAAGAAACATTGAGTTGGCCGGGCAAGGTGGCTCAAACCTATAATCAGGAATTCTGAGCTCAGGAGCTCAAGATCAGCCTGACAAAAAGTAAGACCCTGTCTCTACTAAAAACAGAAAAATTAGCCAGGTGTCCTGGCATGCACCTGTAGTCCCAGCTACTTGGGAAGCTGAGGCAAGAGGATCGATTGAGCCCAGGAGTTGGAGGTTGCAGTGATCTATGATGAAGCCACTGCATTCTACCCAGGGCAAGGGAATAAGACCCTGTCTCAAAAAAAAAAAAAAAAAAATTGAGTTAAACAGATTCTCTAATGATCTAACATCTCTGACCCTTTAATAAATTATATACATTATGATTTCCAAGATGGAGATATAATAACCAGAATTTCCCATTTATTTAACACCCAACCCCACAGAAACACCTTTCGGGTATTCTGAAACACACTAAACAACACAGGCGTTAATCTAAAGACTAAAATTATCTCCTTCCCCCATTTTTACTGGCTTATAAACTGTTAGGATGATTTAACATTCCCTTTGGCCCTATGATGAGCAGAGCAAATAAATAATGTGACCTAAAATAATTCAAACATTGCCTAGCTTTTATTTTAGGAATACTATTTGTATATGTTCTGAAACAAATGAGAGTTTTACATACTGATTTAAACTCTAGCACTGATATTCATAGGAACTACCCATTTTTTTCAAGTTATTTGATAAATGAATATTTACACTTAAAATCTAATCATTTATTTTAAAATCTTACTGTTAATCTTAAACTCTACAATAAAAATATGGTTTTTCTAGGAAAGTAGTGAGTGATGTGGATGGACTAATTCCATTTCAGAAGTGATCTAAAATTGAGCTCCTCTCAAACAGCGTTTAGCTAGTGAAACAAACACTAGTAGCTCTAGTGAAGTTGTATAATAATGAAAATCCCTGAAACCAGAGATAACAATTATTTAAGAAACTTTATTCTTTTATTTCCCACTCCTCTTCATCTGCTTTTAAGCAGACTTAAAAAAAATCAAAAATATTACAAATAGTCCTGTCTACTGACAAAGCAAATATTAATAGATTGTAGTTGCAATCTTGCTTATGCTTTCTTTACTAAATATATTCTCTGTTCTCATACTCTTTAACACTAATTATCACAATATTCTTTTATTCCGCCTCCATCTCTCCCTCTGGATTCATTTGTTCCCTCATTTAATCTGTTCTCAGTAAGCTCTTCTCTTTCCATGGGGAGTAACAGTGATCTTTTCACACTGCAAAGAATAACTGTGGCTTTATATCCAACAGTAAATGGCTTCAGACTGCCACTTAAGACACAGAATGGACACAGGTGTGCCTGAGACATTGATCCCCCAGATCTCCTGGCATCTGGCATGTGGAGCACCTCTAGCCAGTCAAGCAGCGTCTCCATTTTTCCCAGGGGGGCAAATTTTTCTATGTCTGCCTTGATTTAAGAAGATTTAGGAAGCATTACTCTAGAGCATATACTGCACAGGGATAATACTGTGGAATTTTTCCCATACCAAATAGTTAAAGAAGGAAAAAGGAAACATATTAGGGAAATACAATTCAATCTGGTCCTTGAAAAATAGCAATAATTTTTTCAGGGTGACAGCTAACAAAGACTAGATTTTTAGTTATTAACATTTTCCCTTGAGATTGGAAGTATGGTTTATTTTAGCAAAGAAAGCAGAAAATATTGTTTACATTTGACCACCTAAATGCCAACTCTTGCTTCTAAGTTTTCATAACCAATATAAATTATCCTGATCATATGTTTAGATCATTCCTCTTCATAACAATTAGTTTTCAAAATGTCACTTAAGTTCAAATGTATAATTCATATACTAAACTAGAACTTAAATTTTTATTAACTTGTCCAAGTTCACTGAGCTATAGAACTTGAGATTAGTTATTAATAAGTGGGCAATGGCTCTTTTAATAACTCTAACTTTAAGCAACATATTAGTTCCTGATAATGAGCAGACATGAGGCAATTCTACACAATAGTCAGGAAACTATAATTCCTTTAAAAACCAAACAGGCTTCAGATTCATTTTCAGATTATGATCTCTGCAATAAATTCTGGTATATTACCTAAAAGAAACCAGGTTACACCTCAGTAGAGGAAAACTAAAAATAAAGCATTCACATTGTTTCTGAAATTCCTTAACATCACTTAGCAGTCCTGAAGAGGGTGCTTCAGATCTTAATATGTATAAAAATAATGTGGGGATTTTGTTAAAATACAGATTCTGACTCAGCAGGACTAGGATGGAGCCTGAGAGGTCTAATGAGCTCCCAGGTGCTGCTTATGCTGCTGGGGCCACCGACCACACACTGCATACCTGATGCTTACACCCTCCCTTGCTTCTATGACGCTGGTAAAGATAATGGATAAAAATGTAAAGGAGGCAACAATCTCCACTTCATTTAGAAATTTTTATGGATTCATGAGATTAGTCTGGGAGAGGGATGGTATTAAAATGTTTGCGTTTGGGGGAAACATAGCTTCTCAAAGGTGGGGAGAGCCAGGAGCGGTGGCTCATGCCTGTAATCCTAGCACTCTGGGAGGCTGAGGCACAAGGATCGCTTGAGCCCCGGAGTTTGAGGTTGCAGTGAGCTGTGATGACGTCCCTACACTCTACCCAGGGTGACAGAGGGAGGTGCTGTCTCAAAAAAAAAAAAAAAAAAAAAAAGGTGGGGGATAGGGTCCTAAGAGATTACATATAAGAGCAAACACCTATATAGCACTATGTGACAGAGAATAGTATTAAGCACTTCACATATATTAACTGATTTCATCTTCCTAACAACACTGTGAAGCAGGCATTACTGCTACCCCATCTTACAGGAGGTAAACCTGAGTCACAAAGACCTTAGAATACACATAGCTAATAAATGGTAGAGTAAGAATTTGAACCCAGGTAGGTAGTCTGGTTCCAGAGTCGATGCTTTTAATCACCACAGTAGCAGTATACCTCTAAAGAACACACAGCAAAATTAAAATGGCAAATGGAAATAAAAGGCTTATTTTGGGAGAAAATGATATAGGGTTAAAATGTAAAGTCTTAAATAACAATAGTGAATAACAACCTAAGTCAGAGGTTCTTTTCAAGGACAGAACACCAATGCCTGGTAAATATCATGATTTAACAATATAGGCATTTGCTATATTAGAAACTGTTCTGGACTTCAGCATCATAGCTAATGCCAAGTATTTGATTAAAAAAATATTTTTCGGCTGGGCATGGTGGCTCACACCTATAATCCTAGCACTCTGGGAGGCCAAGGCAGGAGGACTGCTTGAGCAAAAGAGTTCGAGACCAGCCTGAGCAAGAATGACACCCGATCTCTACTAAAAATAGAAAACTTAGCCGGATGTCATGGTACATGCCTGTGGTCCCAGCTACTCGGGAGGCTGAGGCAGGAGGACGGCTTAAGCTCAGGAGTTTGAGGTTGCAGTGAGCTATGATGACACCACTGAACTCTAGCCTGGGCAACAAAGTGAGACCCTGTCTCAAAAGAAAAAAATTTTCTAAAATTGCCAGGAGGGACACCATTTTGTTGGCAAAACGCTTTGTTTCACTTCAAGGAATGAGCAGTTTGAGACCAATGTTCAGAGGTGACTAGTGAAGAAGAGTTTTGACATTCAGGGCTTATAATAGCAGCACTGGCAGACACAGCTGAAATAGCAAGTAACGAAAATTTGTTTAGTATTTAGGACTAAAAAGATGGGTAATTAAGAGTAGAAACTGGTAAGGGACAAAGCATAACATGACTAGGAATCCGATACTGTAGAGGGAAAGAAGTGCCAAAATAGCTGCTATCTGCAAACAAAAAGATAAAGGAAGATAAGGAAACAAACATTAAGTCTGAATTATCTTTTGGAGAATAAAAACTAATTATGAGAAGATTTTCTAAGTGATGATAAATTGTCCAGATAGGGTAGCTGCAGAAAATACTGAACTAAACAGATGGATAAAGTCAAGCAAGAGTAGATTAGTAATTATCACTTCAATGAGCCCAAATATAGATATAGCTGATCAAGCACAAAAGTTGTCTCAGGAAACACAGCACAAAGGCCTATGGAATATGCAGCAAGGAAGAATGTTAACCCTCAGATACCATCAAATTCATTCCACAAATACTTCTTGAAATCTACTATGTGTCTGGCAGTATTCTAGGTGTTCGGGATATGGCCTGACCATGCCAGGCCAAAGTCCTGCCTCGTGGAACTTACATTCTAATGTGGGAAACTGACAACAAATATATTTGGAAGAGAACACTGAGTAAGGCCTTATCATAAAAGCCCGGAATGAATAAAGCCCTTTAACACAGAGTGATATATAAATCTGCTTATGTGAGATACGTTAACACAATCTTAACCACCACCACCCTCCCAGCCTTGGGAGGAAGCCCTGGAGCCTAAAGCACTCATTACATGCTCCTCATCCTTTCTGAGAAAAACAAAGACTATACCAGAAAAATGCATGTAAAATGTACCTACAAATACAAGTACAATTTGTCTTTTACTTCTCAGACAGCCTGTCAGTACTACTCCCCAGAGAGCCACAGTAAATCGTACTTCAAAATTTTCCAAATTTGACAGTTCTTGGATCAAAAAATTTTATTAGTATAACCACTTTTCAAATAACTAGAAATGCTTTTCTAATAAATCATAAAATTGCAAGTAGAAAAAGTACCCTAATAAAGGAAAACAAATCTTGAAGTTAGAGAAAACTTCAAGATTTGGTCTTGGTGGGCTTTAAAAATCTCACCAATGTTTGGTTTACTCCTGTAGGCTATAACAATTGCCTTAGATTTCAAAAAAATTAATTTTAAGCACAAGTGTTGGACGTAATATGAAAACACTTTAAGGATAAACAGAGGATGTGCTACCTTTCGAGTCTTGAAGAAATTACTGAAAAAGAGCTCATTTTTAATACTCAATTAAACTACTTGGTTATATTTTTAAAAGGAAAGATACAAATTGATACATATGTAAATATCTTAAATATAGAAAACACAAGAAAATAGGCACTGTTACAATTTTACATTCCTAAAGACATCCCATTAAAACAAGTGTATTTCAGAAGACCCAAGCTAAGCACCTATGCAATAGTCTGTAATGCCTACATACTACAGAAAGCTGATTTGAACCTATCACTCATTCAAGTGTTTCTTAACAAGCAATCTGTTCTCTCTATACAAATGAAAAACAATGGGAAAGTACTTGTTCCAACATGAACTACCCTTGTAACAATGCATTACACAATTTAATCTCATCTGCTTTACAATGTCAACATTTCTCTGTCCTACCATACAACTTAGTCAAGGAAGGATATAAAATTTAAGATGTACCTAACATTCCAGGGACAAAAATTGTGTTCCCAAAAGTCTGAAAATATTACACACTTAAATTTTTTTGGTTAAAAATACAAAACTCATTGTTGAAACTAAGATGGCTAGCAAGCAAAGATCAGGTGTAAAGTCAACTCATCCTCTTTTCAACACAGTTGCCACAAAAAGAGTATTTGAGTCAACTTAGGTGGGGTCTCAGCAAAAAAAAAGTCATATGGGAGAATTCAAACAGTCTGGGAAGTCATTTGTGACCGAAGACTTGGTCCCACAATTCAGTTCACTTCATTCTAGTACAGGCAAGGGGACCTAAATTTAAAGTTAATGCCTACGCAAGTGGTTGCAGAAGGTGTTGTCTTACACTTTATTCCCTGGCGCAAGCTAATCCTGAGATTTTAAATCTTCCTGACTTTTAGATGCATTTAAGGCGGCCATGAACACAAACAGTAAGATTTCAAAAAATCATCTCTGGGATACCATGCTTTGGGAAGCAGGCAGGATAAGCCACGGGGTTACCGACTAAGGTTGCAAAATGCTGTCTTCATTTGGTGAGTCCCCGACTTGTATGAGTTAAAACTCTCACCCCTTATACTGAGATGACGTAATCTTCCACACTGCATTTCTCTCGGACTTAAAGGGGAGGAAAAAAAACAAACGAACAAAGAAAATGTCCCCCTGGTAAGAGAAATTAGGCAAGCGGCCGAACGACAGTTTCGGGAGGTAGTTAGGTAACTCCCTGAAAGGGAAGCTTCAGCTGAATAAGCAAGGAGAGACTTGGAGAAGCAAACGGAAATACCAGGAACTCAACCTAAGGCAGGGATAAAGGACTCTGGAGAAACCGGGCTCAGACCCGCCCTGCCCAGCCGGAGCGCCCGGCCGGGCGGCAGCGGAGGGAAGCGCGGCGCAGGCCGGGCCGGAGCAGCCCGCAAGCGGCCCCCTCCCCGCCGCCACTTCCCCGCCGCGGCTGCAATTCCGCTCCCCTCCCCCAGCCCGCCGCAAAATGTCCGCGGCGGCGCCGGGCGAAGCAGGAAGTAGAAGCGGGAGCCCCCGGGGCAGAGCCCAGCCTTCGAGCTCCGGCTGCCGGCCCACCCCAGGCGCCTCGCGCGGCCCCACGGCCCGCGGTCCCCGGCGCCCCGGCCCGGTCGCCCGCCCTCGGGAGCCCGCGGGGCCGGGCCGGAGGGGGAGGGGAGCCCGGGCGGCCGAGATGGGTGTGACCCTTTCCTTCCGCCGCTGCCGGGTGACAGCCCGGCCCCGCCCGCGCCCCCCGGCCGGCGCCCCAGCCCGGGCCGCGCACCTCTCGGCGGGCGCGCGACCCCTCCCCTCGGCTCCCCGACAGAACACTGCCCCGCGCTCGCCCGGAGAGCGCAGAGCGAGCCGGGCGCTCCCCCACGCCCGCGCTTCCAGGCTCCCCGGTATCCCACAGACGGGATGTCCCCGAGGACGGGGAGAGGCCGGCGACAGCACTGCGGGGACGGCACGGGTGAGGAGACGCTCCCGCGGGGAGCCTCGGGCCCCGCACTCACCTCAGCGTCTCCACCGGGGCGTTGGCAGCACTGCGCGGGGTCTCCTCGGCTGCCGGACAGGGGCACGCACCTGACGTCAGCACGCAGGAGACGCAGGGTTGGGCGCCCGCGGAAGTGGGAGGGACGGGGAAGGAGCAGGGCTGGGGCGGTTGGAGGTGGCGCCTCAGCCTCCACCGGCTCCGCCCGCTTAGGGCGCACGCGCAGAGCAGCGCTAGGCGTGTGTTCAGGGCTGTGCTCTGCACTTCTTTCCAACGGTTGTATCTGTAATAGCACTGTGAACTGTAGTTTGCAAAGTGCTTCCGCTAGCATTTCTTTTAATCTTTGCAACCTGGTGAAGCAAAGTATTAACATCCCTATTTTGCAAAGTAGATGGAAGCTTCTTAAGGACAAATAGTGATTTGCCTGAGATCACACTGCAAGTGGAAGGTCTTCTGACGCCCCCAGGCCTGTTTGCAGTTAGCCTTGGTGGGAGAACCGAGTACAGCTCTTCTTATCTTGCCTGCACACGGTGTCCCCCGCTGCAGCCACATAGGTCTTCTTTTGGGTTAGAGACTTCCTCCTCTCCACAAGGCCTTGCACTTGTTTGCTCTCTCAGCCTGGCCTCCTCTTCCCCAGACTTCTGGTTGGCTCTCAGCCCTCAAATGTCACTGCCTTCCCTGGTCATCCTACTTCACAGCATCTGCTTGTCATGTCTTCCCTGCTAGTGTACAAGCTTCGGGAGAATGGGGATCTTCCCTCTCTTATTCTCAGATGTTTCATAGCTTTTTTTGTTTTTGTTTTTGTTTTGTTTTGTTTTGTTTTGTTTTTTGAGACAGAATCTCCCTCTGCTTTCCCGGCTACAGTGCAGTGGCATCATTAGCTCACTGCAACCTCCAACTCCTATGCTCAAGTGATCCTCCTGCCTCAGCCTTCCAAATAGCTGGGACTATAGGCGTGTGCCACTGCATCTGGCTGATTTTTCTGTTTTTAATACAGAGGGTCAAGCTCTTACTCAAGCTGATCTCAAATTTCTGGCTTCAAGCAATCTTCCCGCCTCAGCCTCTCATAGTGCTAGGATTTGAGGTGGCTCTCATAGTGCTAGGATTTTGGGTGTGAGCCACCTCGCCTGGCCCATAGCTTATCTTAATAGTGCTTTCATTGATTACTGCCACAGCTATTTGGCCAAGACAAGAAAGTCACCTAATTCCAAAATATTTGACTTGATAGTCATATTTTCTTTTGGATTTTTTAAATTACATAATAACTACATTTTCTAGTTTTACTGTAGGTATAGTGCCAACAGCTTTGCATGTAGTAGTAGCTCATTTAATACTCACAGCCACCCTATGAGTTAAGAACTATTACCCCATTTTATGAATGCATGAATTGAGGCTCAGAGGTGTTACGGGACTTGCCCAAGGTCACCAAGGCAGGCAGTGGCAGAGCTGGGACTTGCATTTGGGATGCTGGTTCTAGTTGACCATTATAGTATCACACTACCCAGAAGGTTTATTATAGAGAAATCAAAAGATATGCTTTGGCTGTAGTCCCATCCCTAATGACACCAACTGTTAACATTTTGGTGTACCCCTTCCCAGACTTCTTGCTATGTATATATACATTTATTGCATAAAAATAAGATTGTAATCCCCTTTCTCTCTCCAAACTACATTGTGAACATCTTTCCGTGTCAAATAAAGCATCATTTGTAAAGTCTGCATTCTACTGTGTTGGCATTACAACGTTTACCAATCTCCTACTGTTGGAATTTAGGTTGTTTTGGGCTATTGTAAATTTTTGACTATTGTAAAAAATGCATAAGCTTAGTTTCTTAAACTTGAGGAGAAAGTGGTCATTTTCTCCCTCCACAAGGCCAGTTGGCAGTGCCCTTTCCTTCATTCTGTCTCACACTCCCATGAATGTCCCCAGACAATGTCTGCCCTTTCTATCAACAGCAATATCTTGATGGGGTGTCACCCAACTGCTCAGCTTTTCTTGCCTTTATTCTGAGGACAAGGACTCACTTAGTACTTTGTCTCTTATGTTGTCAGGTTTTTGTCAGAAGGGCTCTCCCGGATCTTTTAACAGCCCCAAAGGGCAGTGGCATTACTTCTTGACCCCAGTCAATCCCGTCCCTCCCTGCCAGCCCAGACCGCAGCCTCCTGGTGCCTCTCCCTGCTGCCCCACTGGCTTAGCTTAACAGGAGGGGCAGCCTGTGGGTCTCTAGCTCCCCTTCCCCTGTGGTTACCTCTGCAGTGTCCATTCCTCCTTCTGGCAACAGCACTTTCAAATCTTCTGGAGCAGCCCCTGCCCCAATTCTCAAACCATGTGACTCTAAAGAAGATGACTGTACCTCCATTTACAGGGATAGACATGTGACCCTGACTTGGCCAATCAGAGAATTATAGAGACCCCTGTTGCCACAGCACTACAGCAATCGGCATGTGACCCAATGAGATTCGTTTCTGGAACTTTGGTCAGAACCCTCCACTTCAATGAATCAATTTGCTGAGGGCAGGACATAATCATGGCGTTGGTGGCAGCCAGATTCCCACTGGGTGAAGAGAGACTGCCTGAGAATGAGACCAAGACAGAGGGAGGAAGCAGAGCTGAGAGATGGAGACATGAAACTGAGTCCCAGTGGCATTGCATGAGCCATTGGATCCAGTCCTGCTTCAATCCTCAGTCACATTAGCCAATAAATTCCCTCTACTTCCTGAACCAGGTTGGTAGGTTTCTGTCATTTACAACTGCAAGACTCTTGATGACTCACTCACTCTGCCACTCCCGCCCACGCTAGTCTGCCCCTGCGTGGTCCTTGTCGCCACCCTCTGTGTAGACGACTCCCAAATCTATGCCTCTTCCAGCCCCTATTTCCACCCTCACTTTCAAATTTCCAGATACTCCACACCACACCACTGAAGTCATCTTCAGTCCCGACCTACTCTGGCTTCTACGGCACCTACATCTGCTCTTGAGCCCCACAGCCTTGTACGTCCAGAGGTTGCCAACCTTTTCTGCATCACAAATCCTATGCCCACAAAATTCACATCCAGTTTCTAGAGGTTTCCTTTAAGAAACTCTGCTGAAATTCATTTTACACAGCACAGCATTCATCTTCCCAGATCTCAGCACCAATTAAGTCATTCCCCTGCTCAGAAACCCTCAGTGTTGGTTCCTTTGTCTTCAGAATAAAATTCAAGTCTTTTAGCCACACATTCTGGGTCCTCTGTGATCTAGCACCAACTTGCCTTTCCAAAGTTATTTGCCTTTACCATCTGTATTATTCAGGGTTCTACAGAAAAACAGAACCAAGAGGATGTTTATATAATATATACAGAAAGAGAGAGAGAGAGATTTTTATAAGGAATTGGCTCACATAATTATGGGAGCTGACAAGTCCCAAGATCTGCAGGGTGAGTCAGTGAGCTGGAGGTTCAAGAAAGTTAATGGTGTAGTTCTAGTCCAAATCCTAAAGCCTGAGAACCAGGAGAGCTGATGTTTCAGTTCCAGTCCAAAGGCCAGCATGCTCAAGACCCAGGAAAAGCCAATGTTTTAGTTTGAATCTGAAGGCAAGATAAAGTTTCCCTCACTCAAAGGAGAGTCAACTTTTTAGTTCTACACAGGCCTTCAACTGATTGGAGGACGTCTGTCCACATTAGGGAGGGCAATTTGCTTTACTCAGTCTACAAATTCAAATGTTAATCTCATCCAGAAACACCCTCACAGATACACCCAAAATAATATCTGACCAACTATCTGGGCACCCCACGGCCTAGTCAAGTTGATGGATAAAATTAACTGTCACACCTTTCATCACACACCTATGCTGCAGCTAGACTGAATTACCTAGGCAGGCAGGTACCATGATTTCTTGCCTCTCTGCTCCTGCTCATGCTGTTCCTTTTGCCTAAAACACCTTTCCTGCTCATCCATCCTATTTGTCAAGTCCCACTTTCCTTCCCACTACGTTCCTTCCATGAACCCTACCTTTTTTTTTTGTTTTTTTTCAGAGATAGGATCTCGCTCTGTTGCCCAGGCTAGAGTGAAATAGCATCATCATAGCTCACAGCAACCTCAAACTCCTGGGCCCAAGCGATCCTCCTGCCTCAGCTTCTGGAGTAGCTGAGACTACAGGAGTGCACCACTCTGTCTGGCTAATTTTTTTACTTTTTAAGAGACAGGGTCCCACTATGTTTCCCAGGCTGGTCTTGAACTCCTGGCCTCAAGCAATCCTCCCACCTCGGCCTCCCAAAGTACTGAGATTAGAGGCATGAGCCACCTCTCCAGCTACAAACTGACCTGCTTTCTTGCTTCTGTGCCTCTGCAGGTTTGGTGGTTTGTTTCTCTGTCTGCCAAACTCTGTTCTTCTCTCCCTCAAAGATTAGCCTAGGCCTCAGCTTTGAGGCCTCCCCTGACAACCCGAGGCAACCGCACATTCTTATGATATTTTGTACTTAAAGCATATCATATTGGAATTATAGGTATCTATGCTAACTAAACCATTAGGCCGTAGGGCTGGAGCTGAGGGTTGCAGGCACTCTGGGGCGCCAGGGCCAGGGCCTCTAAACATAATAATAATAAATAAATAAATAAACCATTAGGCCATGAATGGACAGAGATCTTATCTTACTCATTTTTGTATTCTTTTTTTTTTTTTTTTTTTTTGAGACAGAGTCTCACTCTGTTGCCCGGGCTAGAGTGCCACAGCATCAGCCTAGCTCACAGCAACCTCAAACTCCTGGGCTCAAGCAATCCTCCTGCCTCAGCCTCCCTAGTAGCTGGGACTATAGGCATGCACCACCATGCCCAGCTAATTTTTTCTATACATATTTTTAGATGTCCATATCATTTCTTTCTATTTTTAGTAGAGACAGGGTCTCGCTCTTGCTCAGGCTGGTCTCGAACTCCTGACCTCAAGCGATCCTCCTGCCTCAGCCTCCCAGAGTGCTAGGATTACAGGCGTGAGCCACCGAGTCCGGCCCATTTTTGTACTCTTTTACCTGATTTCCTGGCACACTGTGAGCCCTCAAAAATGTTTGATAAATGATGCATGAATAAACATATTGCCATCTCTTCCACAAAGCCAGATCTGCTTCCCCCTGCCAAGAAACAATCCCTACCTCTTCTAAGCTCCCAGAGCACTTCTGCCTGGGACCTTGGCCTGTTCCAGCATGTCTATCCATGCTTCTTCTGCCTGACCATAAGCTTCCAGGAACATGCCCAGTTTGGGATGCATCTTTGTGCCCCTCATAGTGCTCTTCAGACGCCTTGAACAATTAAACACTGGCTGAATGAACAGAAACGTCAAACCACATTCTCTGCCAATGCCCAAGTCTGCAAATCCACTACCATCTCCCCAGGGCCTGCCAAGATTTACCGAAGAAGAGGAGGATCTGCATTAAGGAGGCTCTCCTCTGAGGTCTTCAGTCTCTGGATTTATGTGAGAAAATCCTAACTTAAGACTTGCCATGGCCGGGCGCGGTGGCTCACGCCTGTAATCCCAGCACTCTGGGATGCCGAGGTGGGCAGATCGTTTGAGCTCAGGAGTTCGAGATCAGCCTGAGCAAGAGCGAGACCCCGTTTCTACTAAACATACAAAGAAATTATACGGACAGCTAAAAATATATATATAGAAAAATTAGCCAGGCATGGTGGCGCATGCCTGTAGTCCCAGCTACTTGGGAGGCTGAGGCAGGAGGATTGCCTGAGCCCAGGAGTCTGAGGTTGCTGTGAACAAGGCTGACGCCACGGCACTCTAGCCCGGGCAACAGAGTAAGACTCTATCTCAAAAAAAAAAAAAAAAAAGACTTGCCATGTGATTCATAGGGATAAAACTACAAAGAAAAGCAAGGAAGTGAGTATCATAACAATCCAGCTACTGGCTGCCTCTAAAGGGGCCTATAATCTTAGAAGAGATGGAGGGCAGTGTTGGCAATGTTCTCTTTCATGACCTGGGTAATGATTACTTCGATGTTTGCTTTATAATTATTCATTGTACTGTATATTTGTTTTATGTGCTTTTCTCAAGTGTAATATTTCCTAAAAATAAAACTTAAAAATACTTACATTCAATGGAAATAAAGTGTTCTTGTTATTACAAAAATGTTGACATTGTTGTGGAAATCTTTTTTTTTTTTTTTTTTTTTGAGACAGAGTCTCACTCTGTTGCCCGGGCTAGAGTGCCGTGGCGTCAGCCTAGCTCACAGCAACCTCAAACTCCCGGGCTCAAGCAATCCTTCTGCCTCAGCCTCCCAAGTAGCTGGGACTACAAGCATGTGTCACCATGCCCGGCTAATTTTTTCCATATATATTTTTAGTTGGCCAGATAATTTCTTTCTATTTTTAGTAGAGACGGGGTCTCGATCTTGTTCAGGCTGGTCTCGAACTCCTGACCTCAAGCGATCCTCCTGCCTCAGCCTCCCAGAGTGCTAGGATTACAGGCGTGAGCCACCGAGCCTGGCCGTTGTGGACATTCTTATCGCTAAGACCCAAGCTCCCTCCCCGACCCCTACCAAGAGCCCCACCCAGCTGCTGGGACTGCAGGTGAGCTCCTGCTTCGCCTACCACTCTCCATGGGGCTGCAGAGGCTTCTCTGACTGACAGCCCTGCTCCCTTGCTGTGCAGCCTCCCACCTCCACCTGTGCCCACATCATTTCACTCATCCAGGTACCTGGACCCCTCTGGGAGTCAGAGAAAGCAGAGGAACTGACCAAACTTGTTTCCCGCTTGCCTTTTCTCTGACTGGCCCAGGCTTGCCTCCTTCACCTTAGTGACACATCTCTGGCAGAGATAATCTGCGTCACTGAGCAAGGGTGGATGGGACAGGATAGGGGAAAGAGAAAAATGTAGAAATAACTGAGCAACTCTGCCCGCATCCTGTAGAGTTTAGTAAGAACCCATAGGCACGTGGCACAATGATAAAGTTTTAACTTGAAAACAATCTGAGAATCGCTTCTGTGGGCCAATGGTCACAGGCATTCTGTGGCCAGTACTGAATAGTTAGCGAGTTTCTCTTCCATGCGGGGCACATCAGATGCAAAGAGGAGCGATATCTCCTTGCTTAACGCTTTCAATGGCTTCTCTTGGAACTTGGGATGAAATTCAGTCCCATAACCTACAAGGCCCTCAGCAGCTGACCCTTGTCCCTCTTTCCAGCCTCATCTGGACCAAGCACTCCATCACTGGCTCCAGCCATGCCACCCTTTTTGCTGTCCCTCAGACATGCTGAATTTATTATGCCTACCTCAGAGCCTTTGCACCTACTGTTCCCCTCCCACTCCTTTTCACCCCACAAGTCTTTGCTCAAATATCATCTCCTCTCAAGAACACCTCCCTCCACTCCGCTGGAGTAGCACCCCCCACCCACTATCACACCACACTGCTTCAGTTTCCTCTTAGTGCGTGTCCTTAACCAAAATGATGTCACTTCTTTATTTTATAATCTGTCTCCTCCCATTAAAAAGTAAATTCAAGGGCTTCCTTCACCACTGTATCCTCAGTGCTAGAATACAGTGCACACTCAGTAAATATCTGTTAAAGAAATACATTAAACGAAGAAAATCCCTACTCAAAGAATTGAGGTCTCCTAGTGGGACAAACGACAATTAAAATAAGTACTAGAGGCCGGGCACAGTGGCTCATGCCTGTAATCCTAGCACTCTGGGAGGGGGAGGCGGGAGGATCGTTCGAGGTCAGGAGTTCGAGACCATCTCTACTAAAAAATAGAAAGAAATCTGGACAACTAAAAATATATAGAAAAAAAATTAGCCGGGCATGGTGGTACATGCCTGTAGTCCCAGCTACTTGGGAGGCTGAGGCAGAAGGATTGCTTAAGCCCAAGAGTTTGAGGTTGCTGTGAGCTAGGCTGACGCCACGGCACTCTAGCCCGGGCAACAGAGCCAGACTCTGTCTCCAAAAATAAATAAATAAGTAAGTACTAGGACAGGGATATTAGAAAGGCAGAATATTCACAGTAGATATAGCTAATATTAAGTACTTTGTATGCTCTGGGTACTGCTCTAAGTATTTAATATTATCTCACTTGAAATTCACAATAGCTCTGAAATACAGAAACCATTCAATAACAATCAGGCATGGAGAGATCCCTAACATATGCCCATAGTCATACAGCTGAGGGATGGAAGAGCTGGGATTCAAACCAGGGGGTTTCCCAAAGGAGCAAGGTTTGATATGGGTCTGGGATCTGCCAGGCTGCCTGGGCCAAGGTAGGGCACTCCCTGTCCTGGCAGAAAGGACAGGCATGCCCAGGTGCACAGGCATGGACAAGCAGGACGCTCAGGGGTAGATGAATCTCACAGACATAATGTTGAACACAAGAAGCCAGACACAAATTGACTCCATTTGGTTTAGAAACAGACAACAATACTCTAGGGCAATAATCTTTCAGGGGGTTAATGCCTGGAAGGGGGCATGAGGAAGGCGTCTGGGGTGCTGGTGTTATTCTGTATTTCGATCTGCAAGGTGGTAATAGGGCTATGCCCACTTTGTACAAATTCATTGAGCCGTACAATTAAGATTTGGGCACTTTATAAATGCATGTTATATTGAAATTTTTAAAATGAAATATCACTCTAGCAGCAATATTAGCCTAAAAGATGAAACACTTGTGAAGAATTTTTGTGTGTCTGGTGATGAGACAGGTTTAGTGGCTGTAGAAAAGATAAGCAAATAGGAGAGGGAAGGGGAGGAGCAGGAAGGTAAGCACAGGACTTCGCAGAACATGATGGCAGTGGCACACACCGGTAGTCCCAGCTACTCTGGAGACTGAGGTGGGCGGATCACTTGAGCCCAGGAGTTTGAGGCTGCAGTGAGCTATGATCGCACCTATGAATAGCCACTGCACTCTAGCCTGGGCAACATAGCAAGACCTCATCTCAAAAAAACAAAAATAGGATTTGATGTGTAACATATAGAAATTAGAAATGGGAAGAAGCAACTGGCCCAAGAGAGGGGCTCAGAAGGAAAGAACAAGATCAAAAGGTCAGCTGAGAAAAAATACTACAAGAATCTTCCCCCAACCAAGCAGATTCAGATACAATAGCATTTGTTGAGTGTTTCTGTGCCTTAGGTGCTGTGCTAGGGTGACCTGACCTGAGAATAAGCTCAGGAACAAGACAGGTGTAGGAGCTGAAGCTCAGAGAGGTGGCATGTCTTGTCTGACATCACACATCTCCTAAGTGGTAGAAGTTATTGTTGCTAGAAACCTTTCATTTGTGCTCCTAAACATGGCTCCAAAACACTAAGTATTGGCCCCAACCGGAGGCGGAGTTTTGGCCCAGAGGAAGTGAGGGGGAGGGCCCGGCTGCCTTGGCTGTGTTGGTGGCTTCCTGCCTAGGAGACACACCCAGCTTCAAAATCACCACTCTGGGCAGTCAGGTTGTTGCTAGGCACCAAAGGGGCCCTTGCGCTCTCAAGCAGAGCCAGCCAGGCAGTTAACCTCACCTCATTGCAAAGTCAGGGGCAGAACAGAGAAGGAAGCCAGACACCCTAGTGAAGCCTTCCCTTTTTTGTTGTTGTGGGTTTTATTTTTACCTCCATCTCCAGTCCTTCCACAGGAATTAGGAGTCTCTCTCCTTGCTCCCTCCCCAGTGTAACATTTAATGGTCACCCATGAACCTTAGTTATTTGTGTTCACTAGAAAGAAACGCCTTAAATCAGGGAACAATTATGTCTCTTACAAAAGTCAAATTGTTCTTTGAGGGTCAACCACGTGCAGGCCCTGTGTTCAATGCCAAGAACAGAGAGATTCCTTCTTGGTGGAGCTCACAATCTGCCTGGGGACACAAACTGGACGCTGCACTGCAGTGTGCACTTAGCACAGGGTATGGCACGTAAGAATATTTATTTGCTGAATGAACAAGGGCTGAGAGAGAACTAACGCCAAGGTGTTACAGGAGCTCACGGGAGGGCTTCAAGTGCCAGTTCAAGGCAGAAATCAAAGAAGGCTTCAGGAAGGTGACCGTGTCTATCTGTATCATAAAGAATGAACAAGAGTAGGCAAGCAAAGATGAGGGAGATATGGAGGAGGGGCATTCCATGCCAAGGGAGAGCGTCCAATAAATGCATGGTAGTGGGTGTAAAGAAAATGCCTAGCAAAATAGTCAAGTCATTGTCAAGTTTATTATACTGAGCTGCCTATGGAAAATGACCACACAGGATACTCCTAGGACAGCCAGCCGCACTGGAATTCTCCAGCCACCGCCGCCGCCACTATGACCACAGTGGACTCCTCTCGGCCCCCACACACCCCCTGCAGCTGGCCTCCTCTCCGGCAGCCAGGGCCTGGCACCCACTCGCTGCACAGGGAGTAGCTGCCCGACAGATGACATATTTTTCCATGGCACCAGCCAGTTGCTAGGAATCTCACGTTACCTTGTGGTCCCAACACTGGTTTTCACCAGCAGCCATCTGGCAGGAGCATTTTTCAATAACTAGATGAAATTATTATTTTGTGGAACTTGGAGTCAAAATAGTCACAAAGGGGAAACAGACACGTGACATTTTACAATTACAATACAGAAGTATTTCTACATTGCCCTCCTCCTTCCTCAACATTCATAGGACTAAGAGTTTTTAGGGCCCTTTAGAATTGGGGTCTAGATTGAGTCAAGGAAAGACAATGACAGGCACAGGTGGTAACTATGGGTAGTGCTGCCCAGCTTCGGAGAGAAAGCACAGGCCCCTCTCAGGGAGTGGCAACAGAGATGGGGAATTCCTCTGCTCTCGAATCCCCAGAGAGCCCCTGAAACACTGGAGTTGGCCTTGTCTTTGACATTCAGATAGTGTGACCTTGTGGTAAGGGCATGGGGCCAGATGAAATGGAGATGAACCACAGCTTCTCCACTTACATGGTTTGTTTGGGGCAGGAATCCCACCTATAAATTCTCTTCCATAAGAAAGAACTGGTACCACAGGATTGTTGGGAGACAGTGCTGGGTTCAGAACATGGAGGCTGAGCCCTGGCTGTGTCACTGGCCTCCCTAAACCTCACTTATACTTCAGAGGTTTGACTCTATACCTAAGTTCTCTACCCTACACTTCTCACTGGAAACTGTAAGGCTAGGTATAGCCATACAAAGGGCTACTATGCAACTGCTAAAAATAATTTTTTTAAGAGATGGGGGTCTAGCTATGTTGTCCAGGCTGGAGTGCAGTGGCTATTCACAGGCACAATCCTACTATAGATCAGCATGGGAGTTTTGACCTGCTCTGTTGCTGACCTGGGCTGGTTTACTCCACCTTAGGCAACCTGATGGTCCCCTACTCCCAGGAAGTCACCACATTGATGCTGAACTTAGTGTGCACACCCAATTGGCATAACACAGTACAGCCCAGAACTCCTGGGCTCAAGCAGTCCTCCTGCCTCAGGCTTCCGAGTTGCTGGAACTGTAAGGTGTGTGCCACCATGCTCAGAATCAAAAAAAAAAGTTTAAATAAAGTAAATCTCTGTATGTTGACAGCAGAAGACCTCTAAGACTTATTGGGCAATGAAAAAATATATACTAAACATGCATAATTTTTTTTATTCTTATTTCAGCATATTGTGGGGGTACAAAAGTTTAGGTTACATATATTGCCCTCGCCCCCTCCCCCCCCAGCATAATGTTTTGTGTGAATAAAAAAGGTATACATATATATGTGTATCTGTTCACATGTGTATAATTTGTATTTTTCTGGGAGGTATTGTATTAATTTTCACACCAAAGAGGTTCTTAAGATTTGCCAGAAGCCAGGCATGGTGCCTCATGCCTGTAATCTCAGTACTATGGGAGGTTGAGGTAGGAGGATTGCTTGAGACCAGGAGTTCGAGACCAGTCTGGGCAACATAGTGAGACTCCATCATTACAAAAAATTAACCAGCCATAGTGGTACATACCTGTAGTCCTAGCTATTCGGGAGTCTGAGGCAGGAGGATTGCTTGAGCCCAGGAGTTCGAGGTTACAGTGAGCTACGATCACACCACTGCACTCCAAACTAGGCAACACAGTGAAACCCTGTCCCTAAAAAAACCTAAAAAAATAAAATAAAATAAAAAGATTTGCCAGAGTAGGTGGCATTATCCAAACACATAATGGAAATAAAAACCAATTTATATCACTCTTGCTGTAGCATTCTGAATTCAACATTAAGCCTAAGGCCAGGGATCTAAAGGGAATCTTCATCAACATACCTGAACTCCATGACCTCCTCAAGTGCCCCTGATGAGCTCTCCTTCTACTAACTAGGTTCACTTAATTCAGGAAACCTCAGCTGTTGTGCCACAAAATCCCTGAGGTGAAAACATCTGTGTCCATGATCCTTTACTTGCATGCCAAATCCTACACCACTGAAGCAGCTGAGAAACTGGTGCAGACCAGGAAATTCCTGAACACCAAGAGGTCCTGACCCCTGCAAGTTAAAGAAAATATCTTCAGAATGTTTGGAACAAACTGAAGTATTGGAGATACTATGACCCTCTCAGGTTTACTCTTTTGCCAGTGTTAAATTTTACTATTCAATTAAGGGTAGAAAAGTTTAAGGCTAGCACCATGGCTCACCCTGTCATCCTAGCACTTTGGGAGGCTGAGGCAGGAGGATCACTTGAGGCCAGGAGTTCAAGACTAACCAGAGCAACATAGCTAGACCCCATTTCTATAAAAAACAGAAAAATTAGCCAGGTGTGGTAGTGTGTGCCTATAGTCTCAGCTACTTGGTAGACTGAGACAGAAGGATGACTTGAGCCCAGGAGTTTGAGGTTGCAGTGAGCCATGATGATGCCATTGCACTCTAGCCTGGGCAGTAGACCGAAACCTTGTCTCAAAAAAAAAAAAAAAAAAAAGGTAGAAAACCTTAATCTACAGTTAATAAAAGGAACATTCACTCATTGATATGTTCACTCTTCCCAAACACTATATACCTTTGCATTCCCTTGCTTTTGCCTGAGGTATGCCTTCTATCCAGTGATCTACTCCTCTTTTAAAATTCGACTAAAATGTCGCTTCCACTCATGGCTTCCATAAGGATTGCAAATGACACCCTTGTTTCCCTGAGAGGTCAAACTTAGATCTTTTCCCTTTTGCCTGAACCTGCTGAACAAGTCCAGGTACAGACCTACCAACTCCTGTTTTTCTGTCCCATAAATGGTTATCTGAACAGCAGGCCCCCTAAAATTAGCTAGACATAGAAGTAAATAGGTACTTTTCAGCTTACCGACAAAGGTTTCCTGACTGCAAAACCATGCCACGTGAATCTCAGAATCAGTTTGCCAATTTCTATAAAACAGACTGCTTGGATTTTGATTGGAAATGCATTGTTTGTATAGATTAATATGGGAAAGAATTATCTTAACAATGTTGAGTTTTACAACCAATAAGGTATATACATTATCTTCATTTATTTAGGTCTTCTTTAATTTTTCTCAGTAATATTTTTTAGTTCTCAGTACATATCTTTCAGATTTATCCCTAAACATTTCATATTTTAATGCTATTATAAGTAGTATTGTTTCAAATATTTCAATTCCTATTTATTCCTAACATAGAAAGACAATTGATTTTTGCAAATTGATTTTGTATCCTTCAACTTGGCAAAGCTCACTTAGTCTCAGTAGCTTTTTAATGGATTTCATTGCGTTTTCTAAACAGATGATCATAGCTGCAATTAAAGAGTTTTGCTTATTTCTATCAAAAAAAAAAAAAAGTCACTTCCCCAACTTGGCTGTCTTTACACTTCTCTGCTTTTAACCTTTTTTTTTTTCTTTTTTTGAGACAGAGTCTTGCTCTTTTGCTCAGGCTAGGGTGCAGTGGTCTGATCACAGCTGACTGAAACCTCAAACTCCTGGGCTCAAGCCATCCTCCTGCCTCAGCCTCCTGAGTAACTGGGACTACAGGCATGTGCCACCACACCCAGCTAATTTTCTTTGTAGAGATGGGGTCTTTTTTTTTTTTTTGCAGGGGTACTCAGTTTCCTTGTTTGTTTTTGTTGAGACAGAGTCTCATTCTGCTGCCCTGGCTAGAGTGCAGTGGCATCACTGCAGCTCACTGCAACCTCCAACACCTGGGCTCTAAGTGATCCTTCTGCCTCAGCCTCCCGGGTAGCTGGGGCTATAGGCAGGAGCCACAGCACCCCGCTGGGTTTTTATAACATTTCTTTTTGGTAGAGATGGGGTCTCACTCTTGTTCAGGCTAGTCTCGAACTCCTGAGCTCATGCAATCCCAGAGTGCTAGGATTACAGGGATGAGCCACTGTACCCAGCCTCAATTTTGATGTTTTTTTTTTTTTAAGAGACAGGGTCCTACTCTGTCGCCCAGGCTGGAGTGCAGTGACGCAATCAAAGCTTACCACAACCTCAAACTTCTGCGCTCAAGCAATCCTCCTGCCTCAGCTTCCTGAGTAGTTGGGACTACAGGTGCATATCACCACACTGGGTTAATTTCTTTAAATTTTGTATAGACAGGGTCTCGCTACGTTGCCCAAGCTGGTCTCGATCTCCTGGCCTCAAGCAATCTTCCCTCCTTAGCTTCCCAAAGTACTGAGATTACAGGTGTGAGCCACCATGACTGACCAATTTTTTAAAAAATACGAAATGTTTTTTCTTAGTGCTATTTCAAAACCAGATACCAAAAGGAAGACAAGTTATACTCCAGCATTTCTAACAATACATTTTTGAGTGCTTCCTCCTCTCCTCGAAAACTATACATTTCCTTAAAAGTGGGCTTTATATTTATATTCTAGCACCTAGAACAGTCCCAGAGGCACAGGAAGTATTAGACAAACAGCAGAATCAACATGGGTTCCAGCATGGAGCTAACCAGCCCCTACACCAAAAGTTGTTTCTGAATTGGCACCAGGTTTGTTATAGGAGTGAATCTACAAGTCCAAGAGCCAGGCCACAGAGGCAGACAGGTTCCTCTGAACGGGGCTGTGCTGGGGAGGCGGTTGCTGATTACTCTGCCTGTCACAACCACAGCTATTGCTCTGTCTCAGCTGTCAGCCAAGGAACAGGTCTCCACTCACAGAAAAACAAGGATGACCTCTGTTGTGGGGGAAAGCAGAACAGAGTAGTATCAGACAGCTTTAGAGTCAGCTCTCTTACAGGAAGACAAGCTGTAGAACAAAGGTGATGGAAATTGTGAAAGCAAACAGCTCTGTATCAGAGTTACTTACCTCAAATGACCTGTTTTACTCCTTTCTCAGTTTTGACCCATTTAAATCCTGATTTTGAAAACAAAGGCCAGGACTATTCCTATTTCCCAGCTCAGCAAACATCACAGCCACTCCTGATAATTATCTCACCTTCCTCAAATGCAGACTGCTAAGAGCTAAACTGATCAATCACCACAGGACATGTTCATTAAGGACCAAACTTTAATATTTCAAAGGCATCCCAAATAAGTAACTGGTGCAGTTACGTAAACTTCCATTCATGCCGCCAAAGCAAGAACCATGAATTCTGAACGTTAAAGCTGATTACCTCTTTGGATACATAACAACAATAGATTAAAGCATGTCACAAAGTGCAAAAAAGGAGGCATCCAGCAGAATAAAAATAAGCTCTTGGAAGAGCTGGAAGCAGAAGGCTGATTGTCCTAAGAAATTCCTTCAGGAGTTCATAGTCCCAGGAAATAAAGCTGTCTCAGCCAAAAAGAGGTCTAGACATGGGTTTTGATGGATTCTTATTATAACTAAAGATAAGCTCAAAGAAAACAGAGGTTCAGGTTTCCCATGGCTACAGCTGGATCTTGCATCAAAGAGTACCTCTTGTTTACTTCTCACGTGCAGGCTGAGCAGGAAGCAAGCAGCAAGGTTTAGCCAGTGATTCTGACTCCAGGCTGACATCTCTGGGCTTGAGCTCTGAGCTCCTCAGGCAGCACAGCCTGGAATTGCTCCTGCACCAGCATTTCCACAATCTGCTCCTTTGTGTGAATGTCAGGTCTCAGCCACTGTCCAGCAAGCTCCTGAAGATGTCTGAGGACATCCCTGGGACCAGCTGCATCCTCATAGCGGAACTTCCTGAACCTCTGCCTGGAAGTTGCAGGGTTCGGAGGATTCCTTTGTGGCATGTTATCAAGGTCCTCAACAGAGTCTTCATTGAGCTGCTCTGGTGGGAGCCCAGAAGGCTCTCGTGGAACCTGGACCTGGGAAGCTGGGATTAGGACGACTTCTGGCTCCTCAGCCATCATTTCATTTAGTAGTGACCTCATTTGATCATTCTGGACTTCTCTATTTCTTTGTGTCTCTGGGTACCCTTCAGTCTCCATTCCGGAACTCTGGGAAAAAAACGTTTCAGATTCCTAAGCACAAAGAGAAAAGTCATGGTCAGCAAAAACAGACCACAAAAGCTGTTAAAACACCCTGATCTCATGAATCTGGTCCAGACCCAGGTTCCATCAGCCTTCCAATCTTAACAGCATTCCTTAGTTAAGGTACTAGAAATTCTACTCTTGTTTTCTCCTTGCTGGATCAATTGACACAATTGAGAAAATGTCCCAATGAGGAATGTAGATTTTCAAAGCAGAAAGAATGAAGAACACTGGCCTTGCTGGAGAATCCTGCATCCATTTTTTCTCCCATCAGGTTAAGACAAAAACAATTATATATACACGATTTCTTTGGGAGGCGACCAAGTCATGGGTGTTTGCGTCTTCCATTTTTATAGAACATTTGCCATGTCTACAAAGCAATTTATGAAGAGGTGCTAAAAGAGAGGAGAATAAGGTGTGTTCACTTATATCTACTCTACTGCTTTTTCTACCTCTAACCATCTCTTTCATGATGGTGAAAGAACAGCAAGTGTTAAAAAGTACTTGAGGCAGCAGTGAGCTATGATCACGCTTGTGAAGAGCCCTGGCACTCCAGCAGGGGCAACGTAGGCAGACATCTCTTAAAAAAAAAGAAAAACAAAGTAACCAGGCACAGTGGTTCACATCTATAATCCCAGCATTTTGGGAGGCTCTCTTGAGACCAAGAGTTCAAGACCAGCCTGAGCAACACAGCAAGACCCTGTCTCTACAGAAAACTTTAAAATTAGCTGCACACGGTGGTGTGTACCTGTAGTCCCAGCTACTGAGGAGGTTGAGGCAGAAGAACTGCTAGAGCCCAGGAGTTGGAGGTTGCAATGAAGTATGATAGCGCCACTGCACCCCAGCCTGGGCAACAGAGTGAGAAAAAAAAAAAGGAAATACTCACCAGTTGCTAGGGTTTAAAAAAAAAAGAAGCCTCTAGGTTAAGATCAAGAACCTAAGCTCCTGTATCAGTGTATGGAGTGTATGAGAACTTGTCAGAATCCCAGCAGTGTACACGTCCAACACTTTGGATGTTTCAGAGTTCCAGGATTATCAAACCAGCTGTAGTGGGAGGAAGGGGGAGGCAAGCAAATTAAACACCTGTGAAATGCCAGGAAAAAAAGCCTTTGCTTCATTTGGTTGGGGCCCCAGCTTCAAAAGAGGGGCTATTTACAGGAAAACCACATCCTATGTTAATTTGCTTTAAAAAGAGAAAGAGAGAGAGACTTCAATGACAGAACAGAAATGACTAAATTCATTTTCACATCAGGGTATGACCAAAGGATACAAAGGGTATGATGCAGTCACTTTTCAAGGATCTTTTTCATTAACACCCTATTCCCCCAAGGAACTGATCCCTCCCTAGTCTACACAGCAGGAATGGGAACATTCAAAATCCCTCCCACCTCACACTCTCAAATCTGTTCAGAGGCCAACAATCACTAACACTGACTAGCTGCCCTGCATTAACTAGTTTCCAACACCTAGTCATCCCTTCTCTCAAGGTTCCCCGACCCATTTTCTGGGAGCCCTGAATTGATTCTAGACCCTGTAGTTTGGATATTCATGGAGTACACCAAAACTTCTCATATTATCTGCGTTTTCACTCAGTTAACAGGGTGTGCTCATCCCCAAAAGAAAGTTGTTACTAACCTAGAGTGATGAGAAGGGTAAAAGCAGAATACCTGCCGACTCAGGGGTACCTTGGACAAAAAGGAAATATTTAGTCCAGGAAAGGTTGGGTGAAACATTGCAGGAAAGCAACATCCTGGGAAACAACTAAGTGACCATCAACAGGGAAATGATTAAACCATCCAGCGGAAAACTGTGCAGCCTTGGGAAGAATGAACAAGGCCTCTGGGAGCTGATAAGTAAAATCCATAACATACCACAATATGATCAAGGTGCAGATCAATGTGTAGAGTATGATACCATCTGAGGAAATTAAATATACACACACAAAAGCAAATATAACCTGACATATATAAACAGTATGTAGATATTATCAAACTAATTGAATTCACTTCTGAAAAACAGGAAGAGAACAGGGAAACACTTTTCATTTTATAACTTTCTGTACTGTTTTCTTTTTAACTACAAATATGCATTTCGTTCATAACAACTCAAGAGGGAGGAAAGTTTTCAGGCTTTCCCCTCCTACCCAAAACCTTTCTGAGCGGAAAAGCCCTAACCTACTTAGGAAAACACCCTCCTATTAATTTTTCTAGTTCCCAGCACCCAGTCTTTACAACCCTGGCTTCTAGGAATAGTCTCAATTGTCAGTAGGCTAATTCTCAAGGTTGGCTCTGAAAGATGGACCAGCTCCACAATTTAACCAGCTAATAAATCCTATCAGCTTCATAAGACAACCTGCCAAATACAACGCTTATCCTCACCAGTTAATAACTCCAGTTTACGGCACACTTACTTTCTACCTGACATTGTGCCGAACGTTATACACACCCACTCCTCTGTATGATCTTCTCAGCCACTCAGGTTAAACTTGACACAGCTACGGCCCCAGGACTCTCCACTAACAGCAACAGCTGCTACCATTTCTGGAATTTTATGGGCCAGACACGCCGCTGCTTTCCCTCACCCAATCTTCCCAATAACCCATGGGGCAGACACTGTCATTTCCATTCACAGAGACGCAAACTGAGGCTCAGAGAAAGGAGACCTGCCCAAAGTCGCAAGGATAGAAGGCGGTGCGACAACTCAATCCAGAAAAGGAAACCCAGCATCTGAGCGAGGAGCTAAGCCCGACTCCTCCCACCACGCAGGCGCGGCTCGGACCGCCTAGGCCGAGCCCGGAAATGGGCTTCCGGGCCTCCAGAACCGGGACCTCCACCTCGTGAGCTGAAGCAAGGTCCCAGGCCACGCCAGCCCGAGGAGCCCGCAGGTCCCGCAGACCCCACTGGAAGGGCGCCCCGCTCCCGGGGCTGGCCGCCACGGGGGCCGCCCGCTCGCCACGGCCCTGCGCGGGGGAGGAGGGAGAGAGGGAGCGAAGGGGGCGTTCACCTGGGCAGGTGCCACCTCGGGGGGCGAGGGAGGACCAGGGTGAAACCCTAAGCCCCACACTGACTCCAGAAAACGGACACCACCACTCTGTCGCGGAGGTTTGTGGGGCGCCGCCGGAACCGGAAGCTGCGCCTCCGCCCGGAAGTTGAAAGGGGCGGGGACTCTCTAGGCTTGGCGGTGCTCGGCAGCTTCGTGATTTTCGGTCCTGGTGCTCTTGGTCTCCTGGGTCCTCTCCTTCCTGCCGTGCGGAGCTTTGGGAAACTTTTTCGCTTCGGAGGAGTCCTGTGTTTTTCTGAGCCGCAGTTTGCAACTGCAGAATGGAAAGAGATGAAGCGGGAACTGGGATACTCTAGGAGCCCGCCTGCAGCTGAGTCAGCGCCCCGCACCCTTTCCACTCAAAGGGGAGAAACCAAAAGAGAGCGCGGCTGGCTGCTGTTTGGAGGCGGTGGTTCTGTATGGCGCCCCATGGAATCACTCCATGGGACAGTGGGCACAGTCAATAGGCCCTGCCTCAGTGTACCCAGACAGCGGTGGGCATATGCCCGTGGGAGGTTGACACAGTCTGTCTAGAGGGGCACCCTGTGTGTTAGGAGGCGAAGTCTTAGCGCTGTGTGCCTCTTCCTCAAGACTCTCCAACTGCTACCAGACTAGGCACTGTAGCCTGGTGGTTAAGAACTGAAACTTTGAAGTCATCCTGATCTAGGTTGAGTCTGGACACACAGCTTACATGACAATCAGTAAGAGGAAGCACAGAGATGCCAACCAAGGCAGCCTGCCCATCTTGCTCTTAACCCTGAAGGGGAAAGAATTTAGCTGGGAGGGAGAGGCACTCAGTTGGCTCATCCCTCTCTCTTTCCAACAGGCCTATCAAAATGGGATAAGCTAGGGGATTAAGAGGGACACCCCAAAGCCCCCTTTGCTGGGTTATCACCAAAGAGCCAACGTCTTTGGGGAAAGGAAGATGTGCCCTTTGTCTACACTGCCACTGCTGATCTGTTAACTCCTAGATGACCAGGTGCTCCAGCTGGTGGTTCAAGAACCAGGATTCCTTGCTCTGGCCATACCCCTCCCTACCACAGCAACCCTGGACCCTTCTCCCACTCACTCTTACAACCCTGTCTCTGCCATTTACCTCCTCTCTCAGCCTTGGTTTCCCTATCTGGGAAATGAGAGGGTTGGACCAGATAAAGGACTTCCAACTGTCTCTTCCAAACTCTAAGGTTCCTTTGGAGTGCTTGAGAAAGCTGTGGGGGGTGGGGAGATGGTACTTTGAGTCCCACAACAGTTCCAATTGTATAGGTTTACAAATTTATATGAAAGTATATACGCTGGGTGCAGCAGTTCATGCCTGTAATCATAGCGCTCTGGGAGGCCGAGGCGGGAGGATTGCTTGAGGTCAGGAGTTTGAGACCAGCCTGAGCAAGAGCGAGACGCTGTCTCTACTAAAAAGAGAAAAAATTAGCCAGGCGTGGTGGAGAGCACCTGTAGTCCCAGCTACTTGGGAGGCTGAGGCAGGAGAATCACTTGAGCCCAGGAGTTTGAGGTTGCTGTGAGCTAGGCTGATGCCACAGTACTCTACCCAGGGCAACAGAGTGAGACTCTGGGAAGGAAGGAAGGAGAGAGAAAGAATATATGTTTAGGCTCTCTGTAAGATTATTGTACCATTCAAGGTAAAGTTCAAACTTTGTGCTTTGCCCCACGCCCCTCGTCTTTCCCCACCCTTGCTCACTCTGCTCCTTCTTGTTATTTTTCAAACCTGATAAGCTCCTCTTTACCTCTTTGCTGATCTCTGCTTGCAGTTCTCTTTCCGGAGATGTGTTCACCCGGGTTCCAGCTCAATTGTAGCTTCTCCAGAGCAGCCTTTGCTGCCCCCCACCCCTGCCTATCCTAAAGGCACTCATTCAATCCCTTTATAACCTGTTTCCCTGCTTTTGTGATTACCTGTTTATTTTCTTTTTTGTTTGGGTTTTTTTTTTTGTTTTGTTTTAAGAAACAGGGTCTCATTCTGTCGCTGAGAGTACTATGGTGTGATCATAGCTCACTGCAACCTATAGTTCACTACAATCTCAAACTCCTGGGCCCAAGTGATCATTCCCCTTCAGCCTCCCAAGTAGGTGGAACTACAGGCACACCCCATCATCCAGTTAATTTTTGTATTTTTTGTAGAGACAGCGTCTTGATATGTTGCCAAGGCTACTCTCAAACTCCTGGCCTCAAGTGATCCTCCCCTCTCAGCCTCCCAAGTAGCTGAGACTACAGACATGACCATCATGCCTGGCTAATTTTTGTATTTTTTGTAGAGATGGGGTCTCGCTCTTGCTCAAGCTGGTCTCCAACTCCTGGCCTCGAGCCACTACATGTTTATTTTCTATCTCATCTGCTAGAGGCAGGGTCTACAAGGGCAAGGACCTTGTCTGCCCTGCCACCCACCATGTCCTCTTAACCTGAAATAATAGAAAGGATCAGAATCCAGTTTTAAAGAATTCATTAGTCGTAAAGTGAAAAGCTAGGAGAAGCCATTTAGGAAACACAGACTCCAGAGAAATGGGGGTCAGTACTCCTAAGCTAAAAGTTAAGGTCTAGCTTATATAGGCAGAACACAAAGAAATTTGGTAGGATCATAACATTTTCTATACAAGGTTGGTTTATGAGTTACAAAGATTTAATTAGTTATAGTTTCTTTTCTTTTCCATACAGATTGCTTTCTTTTTTTTTTTTTTTTTTTTTGAGACAGAGTCTCACTTTGTTGCCCAGGCTAGAGTGAGTGCCATGGTGTCAGCCTAGCTCACAGCAACCTCAAACACCTGGGCTTAAGTGATCCTCCTGCCTCAGCCTCCCCAGTAGCTGGGACTACAGGCATGCGCCACCATGCCCAGCTAATTTTTTCTATATATATTTTTTAGTTGGACAGATAATTTCTTTCTATTTTTTAGTAGAGACGGTGTCTCGCTCTTGCTGAGGCTGCTCTCAAACTCCTGACCTCGAGCAATCCACCCGCCTCGGCCTCCCAGAGTACTAGGATTACAGGTGTGAGCCACCACGCCCCACCCAGATTGCTTTCTTATCTTTTTGTTTCTGTTGTTTGTTTTTCTTCTTTCCGAGACAGTGAGAATTATTGACATTTTAATGATTTTAAAATGAGAATGATATTGTTGACATCATAGGATTAAAAAGAGAGCATTGCAACACTGATCCTTGGTTATTTTTATCTTTTTTTTTTTTCAGACAGTCTCCCTCAGTAGCCCTGGATAGAGTACAGTGGTGTCATTATAGCTCACTGAAACCTCAAACTCCTGGGCTCAAGCGATCCCCCTGCCTCAGCCTCCCCAGTAGAAGGGACTACAGGTGTGTGTCACCACACCTGGCTAATTTTTTCTATTTCTTTGTAGAGACAGGAATCTCACTCTTGCTGAGGATGGTCTCAAACTCCTGAGCTCAAATGATTAATATATGTGTGTTTCTAGAACTTCCTTCCATCTCCCCACTCCCCATGATGCAGAAGTCTCTGCTCTGCTTCACTCTGCTCCTTCCCAGCCCTCACTCTGGCCTCCCCAGACCAGCTCTTGGGCTTTCGTAACAGCTGCAGTAAGGCCAGTTTTGTGGGGAAGGGTGAGATGCCAGGGGTGGTTTTAGGAGAAAAATATGAGGGAATTTGTAATACCTTGGGGAAGTGGATGGGAAAAGATAAAAAAGGGAAAGTTAACAAGGATTATTGATACAATTACTTTGGAGTGCAATTTGGCAATTGATCAAGTTGACAATGAGCACATCCTCCCACTCAGCAACTCCATTTCTTAGAATGTACCTTAGAGAAACTCACACATGGCAACCTGGACGCATGTCCAAGGACATCCACTGAAGCTCTGTTTGTTATCACAAAAGAGTGGCCCTGGTCTAAATGTCCATGAGCAGAGGATAAAAGATAAATAACTAATGTTGTTACAAAATACGCTACTCTGCAAACCAGCCGCAATGAACTAGTAACATATAAAGCAGCATGGCTAGACCTCAGAAAAACAAGGTTAAAGGGAAGAAGCAGGTAGCAGGACAATCAATACAGCATGCAGTTGGGCATGTATTTTTAAACACCAGAACAATGCAATATATTATTTCTGGATATTTATATGTATGATAAAAATATAACAGCACAGAGTAGAAGGATAAACACCAAACTCATTTTATTAGTCAGGATAGGTTAGGTCCATGCTGCTATAACAAACAACACCCAATGTCTTAGTTGATTCTAACAAGAGAGTTTATTTCTTGGTCGTGTGACACATCCATCAGGGGTTGGCAGAGGCTCCACTGCACATCTCCCACTCTGGGACCAGGTTGACCAGCAGCCACCAGATGCCAAGGCAGAGGGAATGACAAGTTGGCAAATTGCCCTGTCTCTCAAAGCTTCACCTTGGCCCAAGCAAACCCCATGGCCAAACCCAGCTTCAAGGGGGCAGGCAGCAGCTAACCTATTATCTGCCCATAGGAAATGCAGTAATATTCGCTGCACAACCCCACACCCATCAGGTGTGGACTCTTAGAAACAGTACTAAGGGGCTTCCATCTTAACTGTAATTATTATTTTAAAAAATATGAAACAAAAATATGAAATGTGTTCATTCTGAAAGGAGGATACCTACCTGGGAATTTGCTATATTATTCTTCATGTTGTCCCTTTCACAGTTGTAACCAAAAGTACAATTTGTAAAGGAAAGGTCCAAATGGAGCATTGATATTAAAAGTCATTCATAGGCCGGGCGCGGTGGCTCACGCCTGTAATCCTAGCTCTGGGAGGCCGAGGCGGGTGGATTGCTCAAGGTCAGGAGTTCGAGACCAGCCTGAGCAAGAGTGAGACCCCGTCTCTACTAAAGATAGAAAGAAATTATCTGGCCAACTAAAAAATATATATACAAAAAAAAAAAATTAGCCGGGCATGGTGGCTCATGCCTGTAGTCCCAGCTACTCGGGAGGCTGAGGCAGTAGGATCGCTTAAGCCCAGGAGTCTGAGGTTGCTGTGAGCCAGGCTGATGCCACGGCACTCACTCTAGCCCGGGCAACAGAGCGAGACTCTGTCTCAAAAAAAATAAATAAATAAAAAAATAAAAGTCATTCATGCCTGTCCTTCCTGGGACCATGCCTCCTCTCACAGAGTGCAGGAGAAACACGAGTAAAGGGATGCATTTGTCTGATGTTGCTTTTATGTGCCCAGAAGCAGTCCTTTAGACTTCAGCAACAACTTGCTGGGCTCCAGCATATGTCTAGCACTCTGTGCATCTGTGTGCACACCTGTGTGTGCACCTGTGTGTGTACCTGTGTGTGTACCTGTGTGTGCATCTTCTCCCTCCTGCAGCAAGGGCTCTCCCTGAGGCTGTCTGACTCACTGCGGTGCTCCCTGATCTGAACCTGCCACAAGGAAGGTACCTGGTACATGTTTACTGAATGACTCCAGTATGCTCATTTCTATTTAAATAATGAGCCACTTGAGGGCAGGAACCATGTCTTCTGCCCCCTCTGAGCCCTCCTCTGGAACAAGGAATGGATGATCGCTGAATGAATGAATGACCACAGCTCTCCCTCTCTAGCCCATCAATGGAAGAAGAAAACACATGATCCTTCCCATTCTGCCATGAACCTCCTAAAGGGCTGGTAAGGTCAGTTTTTCTGCACATTTTACCATGTTTTTCTGCCTGCATTGAAAGGCAACTGATTTACGTGTGCTGTATTCCCAGGTGACCAACTTGTCCCAGTTTTCCTGGGACTTTCCCAGTTTTATCACTAAAGGTCCAGTGTGCTATGACCCCTCAGTCCCAGGCAAACCAGGATAGTGGGTCAGCCATACCAAACCCCTTCTTCTCTCTGG
This sequence comes from Lemur catta, assembly GCF_020740605.2. Lineage (NCBI taxonomy): Eukaryota > Metazoa > Chordata > Mammalia > Primates > Lemuridae > Lemur > Lemur catta. Next base: position 111,492,196 of record NC_059130.1, read on the forward strand.
GCCTCACTTGTTCCTCATCTTCACATGAGAGGGCTGGATCTGGTCTTCTCTCTGAGTATCTGATCTAAGATTTTAGGAACAGTCCAGAGGGAGAGAGGTGAGCCGCCGAAGGGACAAAGATTCCACGGGGGGCTTTTCAAGAAATCTTTATTCTTTCTGAAGGACGTGGGGTCAGCACTGCCAGCCGGCCTGGCTTCTAGTGGCTCGCTATGGTCTGGAAAGAGGTGGGGGAGGACAAAACAGTCTAGTTAGGGACAGGCTTCTGGAGCCACATGGACCTGGGTTTAGCTCCCAGCCCTGCTGTGTGACCCTGGGAGAGTGACGTGAAGCCCCTGAGCCTGGGTCCTGTCTGCATAGTTGGGGTCATAATGGAACTGACCTCATGGGGGGTCTTGATTAAACCATTAGCTGCAGTTCCCCTCACAGTGCTCGGCACAAGTGTAAGTGGTTTATAAACCATAGCTACGACTGTGATCACAGACGATATCAGCCCTCCCTGACACCGTCCCCAGATGCAGTGTGACCTCTCCCTGGGGCCTGGGCCCCCATCACGGCTCCCATCACATTTCCTCCTTAGTGTTCATTTAGTCACCTGTCCCCTACCAGGCAGGTCCCCGTCTGGCATGTCTCTCTCTCCTCCATGACAAGAGAGGACCAGGACAGAGGACATGCTGCATAGACACATGATCAAATGAGGAAGTTTGGCAGCAGTTCCAAACTCCACCCAGAAGCCATCAGGTTCTTGGGGCCACGCTATAGCAGAAAACGTCCCCAACCCCCCTGGAATGTCCCCAAGGGCCCTTCCATGAGTGACCTTCTAGATTCCTTTCAGGCCCTCCCCAGGTTCCGCTGTTTCTCACCTGTCACCTGATGGAAGAGCTGCCACCCTAGAGCCCTCCTGGCCACCCTGTCCCCCTCACCTCCTCAATCCAGTCGATGAAGGCTGAGACACGCGTGAATACCGTGGGCTTTTTGAGGGTGTTGCAGCCACGGGAGGAAACAAAGCTGGTCACACCATGGACCTCCCAGGTGCCATCTGTCGCGGGGCAGTTGAGGGGTCCTCCAGAGTCACCCTGGAAGTGCAGAGAGGTTGAGGGCTGAGCCGGGACTGAGGGTTAGGGAACTCGTTCTCAGCTCTAGGGATTTCGAGAGACCCCCACGCTACTCGACCTCTCAGACTCAGTTGCTCTTTCGTGATGGGGAATACCCTGCCCAGGAGCTGTGAGGACTGAATGGGAGGACGTAGGGTCTTCGCACACCTGGGAGACAGGATGCACCCGACACAGGCAGTTCCCATCCTTAGTGCCGTATCGGTTACTAACATCATCCTTCATACTCACTTATAATACCATGATCGTGTTCTTAATGTTGAATTATAACTTCAGAACCACAGGGCTGATGTGACTTTAGAGGGCATGGTCAGTGCTCTTGCCCTGTGTATGGGGAAGCCCGAGGACCAGGGAGGGATAGTGACTTGTTCCAGGTCAAGTGAGTTGTCAGCTGGGACTGGAATCCAGGGTCCTCAGTCCCAGGCCGGGCCTCTGTATCAGGACTAGGGTGATGTCCCCCAAATCCTGCCTGGCCTGGAGGCTGAATGGAGCAAGCAGGCAAGGTACCTCCTCCACCTCCCAGGCAAGTGGCAGAAGCACATTGGGCCCTGCAACCCTGACACCACCTGGAGCACCTAAGAGCTTACTCACATTGCAGCCGGAGCGGATGTCCCCACCAGCACACACCATGGTCTTCCTCACACTGAAGCCCCACCAGGTCAACCTGGAGCAGTGCCGATAGTCCACCACGGGCAGCAGGGCCTGCTGCAGCTTGTTGGGGAGTGGCCCGTCGGCTGCGGGTGTAGAAAGCACTAAGCGGGGCATCTGGGGGTGCAGGGGTAGGAGCCCCAGAGAAAGGGGGCATTCAAGGCACACAGCACTTTTATCCTTCTGCCAGCTACATGGTCCTGCATGCTGTGGGCACCATTACATCCCAGTCCCTGGCACAGGGGCACTAAAAATGTCTAATAGAACATGGTGTGTAGGAGGATGGAAGAGAAGTTTGCAGCTGGAGAGAAATGGAAGAAAAGTTACGAGAACCAGTCCTAGTGTGACCTTCCACGCCGGCCACCTGGCCCTGTCTTTTTGCCACTGTCCCTGGGGCCAGCTAGAGGGTCAGTACGTACTATAGAGACGGCCCCAGCCGGTGATGTAGCAGGGCTCCTCATTGGGCAGGATGTCCCCAGCGGCGGGGAGGTAGGCAACCTGGATGGCGTCTCCCAGCTGGGCGCTTTGCGAGAGCTTGATGAGGGCGATGTCATTGCTAGGGAGGAGAGAAGAGTCTTTTGGCCTGGTCCTCCAGCTGGCCCAAGTCCAAGTCCCCCTTCCAGCCTTTGCTCCAGGCTGTTCCACCTCTGGGATGCTCCTGAGGCTGCTTTGCCCTCCCAACCCATTTTCCTTTTAAGGGATGGGTGGGGGGGCTCCCTGTGTTGTCCACGCTGATCCCAAACTCCTGGCCTTAAGCAATCCTCCCACCTTGGCCTCCCAGAGTGCTGGGATCACAGGCGTGAGCCACCGTGCCCAGCCGAAGCCTCCACCGCTATGGCACCTGGTGCTTCCAAGCCGTCTCCCATCCAGGGACTGCCCAGGCCCGACCCTGCTTAGCGAGATCAGACGAGACTGGGCACATTCAGGGTGGTGTGGCTGTAGATCAAGTCCATCCCTAAAGCTGCACAACTTTAAGAAGCTCTCCCAGTCCCTTCATTCATGCTGACCCTTGACCTTCAAAATTGTCCTCTGCTTACACCCCTGTGGGTCGCAGTGCATGAAAATCACCTGGAGGGCTTGTTAAACACAGATTGCTGAGTCCAGCCTTAGAGCTTCTGATGTGGTGGGTGTGCGCCAAGGCCCAAGAACTCACATTTATTTTATTTATTTATTTGTTTTTGAGACAGAGTCTCACTTTGTTGCCCGGACTAGAGTGCCATACCGTCGGCGTAGCTCACAGCAACCTCAAACTCCTGGGCTCAAGCAATCCTCCTGCCTCAGCCTCCCAACTAGCTGGTACTACAGCCATGAATCACTGTATCCAGCTAATTTTTTCTATATATTTTTAGCTGTCCAGATAATTTCTTTCTATTTTTAGTAGAGACGGGGTCTCTATCTTGGTCAGGCTGCTCTCGAACTCCTGAGCTGAAACGATCATCCTGCCTTGGCCTCCCAGAGTGCTAGGATTACAGGCTTGAGCCACCACACTAAGCCTAGTGTCAACGGTCCTTAAAGGCTGTGCTGGCCCCAGCCCGCAGCATGTAGGACCAGGACACAGGCTCCTGGACCCAGCCCTGCTGTCCCTAGGAGCCTCCTCAGATTCGGCTGTGGGTCACGGGGGGACAGGTAGAGGAGCCCTGGTTCAAGGGCTGGATATTCACTCACCCACAGATCACGCAGTTGGAGTTCCACTTGGGGTGCACGAAGAGGTCGTCAGAGTTGATGGGGATCACCTGCTCCGAGCCCTCCTCCACAGACCGGTCATACTCGCCCAGCACCACCCGGTAGGTTAGGGAGCTCCTGCCAGTGGAGGGGAGGTCAGTCTAGGCTAACCTCCCTCACCCCTGTAGTCACCCCCTGTCCCCGGCTGCCTGGCTCTCATGCGGGGACGGGGCAAGTGAGAGAACTCACGAGATGCAGTGACCTGCTGTCATAACCCAGTCCTCGGCGATGAGGGTGCCGCCACAGGTGTGGTAGAAGGCTCCGTTACTCTCATACTGCAGGGAGACCTGGTGGCCGAGCAGTAGAGAGCCTGAGTGGTCTGGACCCCACGGTGGTATAGGTTGTGCACTGCACAACTCTAGTGGGTGCCATTCACACAGAATACAGTAGCCCCTCCTGCGATGTGTAGGGCACAACCTACACAACTGCCTGGGGTGGCCCTGTCATTTTTCCACTGGAATCACATCCTGATGCTCCAAAGCTTCCACACCCCAAACCCATGACCTCCCAGGGGATCCCACATTCTCTGCCCTCTAGGGCACCCCCAAACCTGTCTCTTCAGAGCCCCCCCTAAGGCCCTCTGTGCTGTCAGGCCCCCATTCTTCCAGACCTCAGATCTTCCCAGGGCTCTCGGGCCTCTGAAGCAGCACAGCTCACCCGAGTGCTTTGCCTCTCTTCCCATTCCCTACACCTGCTCATGCTCAAAACCTCCCTCTAAGCCGGGGCTGGCAAACTATGGCCCTGGGCCAGATCTGCCTTGGGGTCTGTTTTAGCACATAAAGATATACTGGAACATACTCACCCTGGTTATTCCTGTATAGCCTATGGCTGCTTTCAGGCTACAATGGCGGAGCTAGGTCATTGCTATGGAAACCTGATGGCCGGCAACACCGAAAATATTTACTCTCTGGTCCTTTACAGAACCAGCTCGCTGGCCCTCTCCAATGGAACTCTCTGTGATTATGGAAATGCCCTGTATCTTTGCTGTACTATATGGCAGCCACTAGCCACATGTGCCTATTGATCATATGAAATTCGGCTAGCACGGAGAAATTGACTTTTTAACATTATTTAATTTAAAGTAATTTAAATTTAATTAGCCACATGTGGCTAGTGGCTACTGTGTGACAGCATAGCAAGTCTAGCCCTCTGCGCTTCCCTCCGCTGGCCTCTGCAAAGCCCTAATCCCTTAGTGCTGTCAGCCCCTATAGCTCTGTTATATAATTCAAGGGATCTAGAAATGAGTTCCTGAATACCCCACTTCCTAAACACGGTGCCTGAAATTCCACTATTGTGCCAAGCCCTTGAATTATACATCATCCTCACCCTAGAGTCCACTATTACTTCTATTTTTTTACAGATAGTGTCTCACTCTGTAACCTGGGCTAGAGTTCAGTGGTGCCATCATAGCTCACTGCAACCTCAAACTCCAGGGCTCAAGTGATCCTCCTGCCTCAGCCTCCAAAGTAGCTGGGACTACAGGAGTGCATGAGCCACCACATACAGCTAATTTTAAAATTTTATGGAGACAAGGTCTTGCCACACTGCCTAGGCTGGTCTTGAACTCCTGGCCCCAAGCTATCCTCCTGCCTCAGCCTTCCAAAGTGCAGGGATTACAGACATGAGCCACCAAATGCATCCCCAGGTTGCACCTTTAACTTGCAAACAGCCCAGTGAGGACCACAGATGGAAGGGGCAAAACCTCCATGAGGAGTAGGTTGTCCAGGAGTTTCCTGGCTTTTGGAAGCTGAAGTGGATATTGCAAAGGCAGCAATGGCATCAAGACCAGACCCCTTGCCATCCCAGCTTGGGGTCCAGAGCCCAGGGTGGGAACTAGTGTAGCTGGTATTGCTCCTACCTGCCAGGGCCAGCTGTAGGGGACCGCGTCCTCACCATTGACAACTCGGCTCCCGGGCTTGTAGGCAGTTTGGACGTGGCCTGAGGCTACAAGGGAGAGTAGAGGTGTCAATTAGCCAGAAGGTCCCCGAAAGGGAACAGGAGGCCAGGGTCTCAGTCCTATTTGTGCCACAAACTGGCTGTGTGACCCTGTGCAGGCCCCTCTCCCTCCCTGGGCCTCAGGGGCCACATACAGACAGTGAGCGTGGGGACTGGAGCAGGACTTTCCAGAGTCCCAGGAGTCCAGGGAGAGAGATGAAAATGTGGCCTCCTTCCTGGGAGGGTTGAGGAGGTCGGTACACTTGGAGCAGTGCCTGAGCCCTCAAAAAGTGACAGCGATTGTCAGAAAGAGAGGATGCTTTGAGGGAAGACTGCCCGTGTTCAAAGTGTAGCTCTGCACTTTGTTCTAGGATGAGCTACTTGTCTGAAGGGTCAGTTTCCCCATCTCTACAATGGGGATAATAATAGTGCTGACCTCAGGGAGCGGTTATGAGAATTCTTTTGTTTTTTTAGAGACACGATCTTGCTCTGTCACCTGGGCTAGAGTGAAGTGGTGTCATCATACCTCACTGCAACCTCAAACTCCTGGGCAAGCGATTCTCCTATCTCAGCCTCCCAGGTAGCAGGGACTACAGGTACAGGACACCATGCTCAGCTAATTTTTTTAAAATTTTTTTTAAAGACGGTGTCTAACTCTTGCTCAGGCTGATCTAGAGAACTCCTGTCCTCAAGCAATACTCCTACCTTGGCCTCCCTAAGTGCTAGAACTACATGCGGGCGCCACCACACCCCACCCAACATAAGATTAAAAAAAAACAAAAAACAAAAAAATCCTTTAGGACTCTGCCTAGTATATAGTAAACACTGGATAAATGTTATCTCTTAACGAAATATTATCTGCCAGTCAAGGGAGGTTGCTTGGAGGAGGTGGCCCTGATCTGTAATGTAATTTGGCAGAAAGACCGGGAATAGTCTAGATCACAGGACACTGAGCGAGGTGGAGTGGGAGGTGTAAGAGGAGAGTTGGAGTGTCAAGCAGGCAGAAGAGAGGAAATTCCAACCCAAGCAGTCTAACTACAGAGCCCAAATTCTTAACCACCATACTTTGTTGACTGCCCCATCGAGGACTCCCGCCATAGCCCTTTGGGTGCTCCCGAAAGCTGAGCTGGTCCATCCACGGGTTCCCCCTGTTCTCCTGCTCTGCACGGAGCCGAAAGCCCCCACAGTCATGCCCCAGGTACAAGCTGAGACCCCCTCCTACACAACCAGGTGTTGGGTGTCACAGGACCCAGGGTGGGCCGTAGATTCAGGGAGTCCTAGCCCAGTGCACACAGGGAGCACAGACACAGGCTGGGGTCTTACCAAGAGCCACAAATAAGAGGGAACTCAGCAGCCAGAGCATCGTGACTTTTGAGATGATAGAGTGACGCAGAGCCTGGGGCTCTAATATAGGGCAGAAGACAGGTGAGGAGGCCAGGGGGAGGGCGGGAACGGGGTGGACTGGGCCCCATTCCCAGAACAGGTGGTGGAACACCAGGTCTCCCATAGTTCAAGGCCAGAGCTCCCACCCACTGGAGCAGGTGGAGCAGTGACAGCCAACGGAAGGACCCAGGGTTCCCTCCAACATGTGGCTGCACAGGTGGCATTGAAAGGCCAATCGATAAAGGCAGCAGGACAGAAAGTTCACGTGAGAACAAGAAGGCCTCTTTGAGAAAGTACATGGGCACTGGAACTGGTCACACCTGGGTTCAAATCCTGATTCTGCCACCTCCAAGCTCTGTGACCTTGGCACATGGCTTAAGGTCTCTGAGCCTCAGGTTTCTCATCTCTAGCATGGAATCAGTATAAGTACTCATCTCCATAAAAAACTTGTGTTGAGCAGTTTCTCTCTATACATGAGGCTCTGCTGTAGGGAGGGCAGCTGTGAAAAATACACGGTCCCAGCCCCCCTAGCACTTGAGTCTAGTCGGGGAGACAATGACAAATCAACACAAATAAATAAAGGCTATTTCTGGTTGTGGTGGCAGGTGCTATGAAAGGAACGGAACATGGGTGATTGGGGTGGGACTAGAAGTCACTCATGCACGTGGGGGGCCAGGGAAAGTGACATTTGGGCTGAGGGGGTCGTATCTGATCAAGTCCTGAAGATGAGTAAACGCCAGCCATGGGACATAAGAAGGGAAGGGGAGGGGACAGCTAGTGCAAAGGTCTAGAGGCTGGAAGGAGACTAGCTTGTTCTAGAAAAGGGCAGCCAGTGTGGCTGGATCTGAGTCGTCAGAGTGGTGGTGGGAGATGAGGTCAAAGAGCAAGTGACAAGTAAAGCTGAGTTGCCACGAGATGCAGCAGTTCCACTGCTAGGTGGACATCTGTGAGAACATCTTGCATGTGTGCCCCAGGGAACGTGCACGAGAATGTTCTGTTCACAGCAGTCCTGTCCTCAAACCTCAATAGCATACCCCCATAATATTCTGAAATAAAAAATATATATTAAAACAACATTCAACATTTTTTTCTTTCTTTCTTTTTTTTTTTTTTTTTTTCAGACAGAGTCTCGCTCTTTTTCCCTGGCTAGAGTGCCGTGGCATCAGCCTAGCTCACAGCAACCTCAAACTCCTGGGCTTAAGCAATCCTTCTGCATCAGCCTCCCGAGTAGCTGGGACTACAGGCATGCGCCACTATCCCTGGCTAATTTTTTCTATATATTTTTAGTTGTCCAGATAATGTCTTTCTATTTTTTAGAAGAGATGGGGGTCTCGCTCTTGCTCAGGCTGGTCTTGAACTCCTGGCCTCAAGCAATCCTCCCACCTCGGCTTCCCAGAGTGCTAGGATTACTACACCACCATGCGGCTAATTTTAAAAAATGTTTTAGAGGTGGGGTCTCGCTATGTTTCCCGGGTGCTCTTTTTTTTCCCTTCTATTTTTTTTTTTTTTTTTTTTTTGAGGAGAAGGAAAGAGAAGTTTATTACTTTGCTGGCAAAGGAGGAAAATAGTCTCAAAATCCAAATTCCGGTTCATAAGCAGAAATACAGAGCTTTTAAAGGGAGGGTCCTCAGTTCTAGGCTACTGTCGTTAATGATTCTAGTGAAGAGAAAGATGTGAAATCTGCCCATCCTGGAGGGCAGACACTGGGCCTGGGGCAGAGCCACTGGGCCCTAGCTGGTCTTGAACTTCTGGCATCAATTGGGCCCTAGCTAGTCTTGAACTTCTGGCATCAAAGGATGCTCACTCTTTGGTCTCCCAAAGTGCTAGGATTGATTTACAGGGAGAGCCACCTTGCCAGGTCTTGTTTTTATTTCCTTACACCTTGTATTCATTCCCTTTCCAATTTAAAAGAATGTAATTAACATTCCATCTTAGACAATGTGATTGTCAGGAAGTCTTTCTGTGAGATAGGTCAGAGGGAAGTTAACCTATAAATGAAGATCAACAGATTGGCCAGGCCAGGTGGCTCATGCCTGTAATCCTAGCACTTTGGGAGGCTGAGGCTGGAGGATCCCTGAAGAGCAGGAGTTCAAGACCAGCCTGAGCAAGAGCCAGACCCCATCTCTACTAAAAATAGAAATAATTAGCTGGACGTGGTGGTGTGCCCCTGTAGTCCCAGCTACGGGGGAGGCTGAGGTAGGAGGATCACTTGAGCCCAGGAGTTTTAGGTTGCTGTGAGCTAGGTTGATGCCATGGCACTCTAGCAGAGCAACAGAGTGAGACTGTCTCAAAAAAAGCCAAAAAAAAAAAAAAAAAAACCAGTTAAATGTGAGGGGGTCTTCCCTGGCACCTTTTAGTCATTACAACATTTTAGAAAACAATGTCAGTAGGTAAAAATCCTCATCCATAATCAGAGAAACAAAAATGACAGCTGTCTAGGTTATAGCTCCCTGCTACCTGACTCAGGTCCCATAATCACATTCCCCCCTTAACACTCAGAGTATTTTAAAGTTACAACAGCTTAGATTATGAATGACTTATTTTCACAGTTCTCAGCACTTCAACTGAGCCTTGGATGGACAGTGAAGGAATGAATGAACTAGTGAATGAATGAATGAATCGATGAATGAACAGAGAAGGTTGAATTTTATGACAAAGCCAATCTGACAAAGACTACCAGGGACACAGCTCTAGTTGAGCAGTTAGGTTTTACTACCGTGATGCAGCAAGGGACACAATACACCAAGGGAACTGTGGGTGTCTCACCAAACAAAGGAGGCACAAGACTATCATAGGATGTGGGGAAAGACGGAATTTAGGTGAAATTGAAATGAAGCAGTGTTGATAGGCTCAAAGCAAACCTGGCCGAGTGTAAACGGTTAACCCCTGCCTTGAGCTGAGCATCAGACTCATAGTTTTGTTTCCTTGGACATGTCGAAGTTAACATAAATACAGACTGTTGTGTTAAAGAAAAAAAACAAAACACCCTTGTGGGAGCTCTGCACCTGGCCTGGAAACCCAGGCTGTTTCTCTGTGTAACCTGGCTCCGACCCCACCAGACAAGAGTGGGATGTTCCATTCTTACTCATGCGACTTCACAAAGCAAAGTTGCTGACAGTCTCTGATTTTAGAGGATAAGGTTTTCCAGCACTATGTCTTTGGAGTTAATTGACAAAAGAAGGTTTGGTGGACTCACCTTTGATAGGAATCCTTGATGCCTTAATCATCTGGATGTGAGAGGCCTCGAGAGCTCCAGTCTCCGCACCCCAGTGTGACCCCAGCTCCCTGGGCCCACATCCCTCTGGCCTCCATTAGAACATGACACCACGTCACCATCCCTGCTTGGGGGACCAGCTTCCCAGTTAGACTGTGGACTGGGCAGAAGTTGGGTGGTCTTTCCCTGCCCCACGCCTCACCCAGAATACCAGTAGGTGCTCCGTCCATGCCCCTCGAATCAAATTGTTGATTGGTTTTCTAAATGCAAAAAAGATACCCACAAGAAGTGGAAGGAATCACCGAAATGGCAGCAGCTGTGTAAGAGAAGTGGGAATGTGGGTGATTTTTTAAAAGTCTATATCCCAAAGTGGAAACCTTTAAAATGTGGCCAATATAATATTGATATTCTGATAAAAGAAAAGATAATGATTTTTTTTTTTTTTTTTTGGAAACAGAGTCTTGCTCTGTTGCCCTAGCTAGAGTGTCATGGCATTAACCTAGCTCACAGCAACCTCAGACTCCTGGGCTCAAGCGATCCTCCTGCCTCAACCTCGGGAGTAGCTGGGACTACAGGCGCTTGGCACCACGCCCGGCTAATTTTTCTATTTTTAGCAGAGACGGGGTCTTACTTTTGCTTAGGGTGGTCTCAAACTCCTGACCTCAAGGAATTCTCTCACCTTGGCCTCCCAGAGTGCTAAGATTACAGGCGTGAGCCACCAGGCCCAACCGAAAATGGAATTGTTGACTCTTAGGATTAAAAGAATGAATTTTTAGGCTAGGTGAGGTGGCTCACACCTGTAATCCTAGCACTCTGGGAGGCTGAGGCAGGAGGATCATTTGACCTCGGGTGTTCGAGACCAGCCTGAGCAAGAGCGAGACCCCGTCTCTACTAAAAATAGAAAGAAATTAGCTGGACAACTAAAAATATGTAGAAAAAATCAGCCGGGCATGGTGGCACATGCCTGTAGTCCCAGCTACTCGAGAGGCTGAGGCAGGAGGATAACTTGAGCCCAGGAGTTTGAGGTTGCTGTGAGCTAGGCTGATGCCATGGCACTCTAGCCCAGGCAGCGCGAAGACTTTGTCTCAAAAAAAGAAAAAAAAAAAGAATGAATTTTGACACTTTAATGATTTTAAAATGAGAATAAAATCATTGATATATGATTAAAAATAGAGCATTGCACATGACTCCTTTATTACCTTTATCTTTCTTTTTTTTTTTGAGACCAAGTCTTGCTCTGTGACCCCTGGTAGAGTGCACTGGCATCGTCATAGCTCACTGCACCCTCAAACTCCTGGGCTAAAGTGATACTGTGGCCTCAGCTTCCCTTATAGCTAGGACTACAGGCACACGCCACCACAGCCAGCTAATTTTTCTATTTTTTTTTTAGAGACAGACTCTCCCTCTGTAACCCAGGCTGGAGTGCAGTGGCATCATCATAGCTCATTGCAGCCTTGGACTGCTGGGCTCAAGCCTTGAACTCCTGCCTCAGCATTCAAAGTAGCTGGGACCACAAGCACGAGCAACCACACCTGGCTAATTTTTCTATATTTGGTAGAGATGGGGTCTTGCTCTTGCTCAGGCTGCTCTCAAACTCCTGGCCTCAAGTGATCCTCTCTCACCATGGCTTCCCAGAGTGTTAGGATTACAGGCCTGAGCCACCTCGCCAGGCCTATTTTTTATCATTTTTAAAATTATTTTAGCCCTATACCTTGAAGACAATACCTTTATTATTTTTAAAAGGGAATTGAAGTATTGGCATTGTGCTTTTCCAAAAATTAGATTGTTGATTTTTCATGATTTAGAAAACAAAAGCAAAACAATTGTTGACATTGACACTCTAATCGTTACTCAAAAAATTAAGTTATTGATTATATGTGTTTTAAAAGATTTGAATTGTTGAGACATGGGGATTTAAAAACAGGAAAATTGGGAAGACATGAAATTTTGGGGCAGGGGGAAATACAATTTAAAAAATTTAAAAAAATAAAAGTAAAAACAGGAAAATTGAATCCTTGATTAAATTGTTGGCAGCTTTGGGCAAGATTTCCTGACTCTGTGCTGCCTGTGTGTGGTGAGAACCTAGTCATACCAGCTCCCAGCCTCCCCCTGAGGTTGGTAGAGGTCCCCTGGGGGCCCACGGGCCAGACACACTGTGGCACTCCACACATCTCCCTGCCCTTGACCCTGAAATTATTCTGGAGAATCATCCAAGGGCCTTTCCCTGACTCCATGGGAGGAAGTGGACACTCAGCCTTTTGCAACCCTGCCATGCCTTGGCAAGGCCTGACAGTTCCATGTCACCAGGCACTGTCTGACTCAATAGAAAGGATTAATGTATGTGTGTTTCTAGAACTTCCTCCCATCTCCCCACTCCCCTTGATGCAGAAGTCTCTGCTCTGCTTCACCCTGCTCCTTCCCAGCCCTCACTCTGGCCTCCCCAGGCCTCACTCTGGCCTCCCCAGCCCTCACTCTGGCCTCCCCAGGCCAGCTCTTGGGCTTTTGTAAGAGCTGCAGTGAGGGGAGGGATGGAGGAGAGTTTTGTGGGCAAGGATTGAGATGCCAGGGGTGGTTTCAGGAGAAAAAGGTGAGGCACTCTGTAATAGCTGGGGGCAGTGGATGCGAAAAGACAAGAAAGGGAATTTTCAGAAGGATTGTTAAATACAATTACTGGGGAGAGCAATTTGGCAATTGATCAAGTTGACAAAGAGCACACCCTCCCACTCAGCAACTCCATTCCTTGGAATTCACCCTAGAGAAACTCTCACACAGGGGCACCTGCACACATGTCCAGGGACAGGCACTGAACCTCTCTTTGTTATCACAAAAAAGTGGCCCTGCTCTAAATGTCCGTGAGCAGGGGATAAAGGATAAATAACGAGTGGTGGTATGCAATAGGCTGCTCTGCAAAGCGGCAGCAATGAACTAGTAACATATAAAGCAGCATGGCTAGACCTCAGAAACACAAGGTTAAAGGGAAGAAGCATGTAGCAGGACAATCCACACAGCATGAAGTTGGACATGTATTTTTAAACACCAAAACAATGCAATATATTATTTCTGGATATTTATATGTATGATAAAAATATGACAGCACAGAGTAGAAGGATAAACACCAAACTCATTTTATCAGTCAGGATAGGTTAGGTCCACGCTGCTATAACAAACAACACCCAACGTCTTAGTTGATTCTAACAAGACAGTTTATTTCTTAGTCGTGCGACACGTCCACCAGGGGTTGGCAGAGGCTCCACTGCACATCTCCCACTCTGGGACCAGGCTGACCAGCAGCCACCAGATGCCAAGGCAGAGGGAACGACAGGTTGGCAAATTGCCCTGTCTCTCAAAGCTTCACCTTGGCCCAAGCAAGCCCCATGGCCAAACCCAGTGTCAAGGAGGCAGGCAGCAGCTAACCTATTATCTGCCCAAAGGATATGCAGTAATATTCGCTGCAAAACCCCACACCCATCAGGTGTGGACTTTTAGGAACAGTACTAAGGGCCCTCTATCTTAACTGTAATTATTATTTTAAAAAATATGAAGCAAAAATGTGAAATGTGTTCATTCTGAAGGGAGGATACCTACCTGGGCATTTGCTATATTATTCTTCATGTTGTCCCTTTCTCAGTTGTAACCAAAAGTACACTTTTTATTTTTTTTTTAATTTTTTTTTTTTTTTTGAGACAGAGTCTCACTCTGTTGCCTGGGCTAGAGTGCTGTGGCGTCAGCCTAGCTCACAGCAACCTCAAACTCCTGGGCTCAAGCAATCCTCCTGCCTCAGCCTCCCGAGTAGCTGGGATTACAGGCATGCGCCACCATGGCCAGCTAATTTTTTCTATATATATTTAAAGCTGTCCATAAAATTTCTTTCTATTTTTAGTAGAGATGGGGTCTTGCTCTTCCTCAGGCTGGTCTCAAACTCCTGAGCTCAAACAATCCGCCCACCTCGGCCTCCCAGAGTGCTAGGATTACAGGCATGAGCCACCGCGCCTGGCCGAAACTACACTTTTTAAAAGGAAGGGTCCAAATGGAACATTGATATTAACAGTCATTCATGCCTGTCCTTGCTGGGACCATGCTTCCTCTCACAGAGTGCGGGAGAAACACGAGTAAAGGGATGCATTTATCTGACGTTGCTTTTGTGTGCCCAGAAGCAGTCCTTTAGACTTCAGCAACAACTTGCTGGGCTCCAACATATGTCTAGCCTTCTGTGCACCTGTGTGCACCTATGTGCACACCTGTGTGTGTACCTGTGTGTGTACCTGTGTGTGCATCTTCTCCCTCCTGCAGCAAGGGCTCTCCCTGAGGCTGTCGGACTCACTGCGGTGCTCCCTGATCTGAACCTGCTACAACGCAAGTACCTGGTATATGTTTACTGAATGAGTCCAGTATGCTCATTTCTCTTTAAATAATGAGCCACTTGAGGGCAGGAACCACGTCTTCTGCCCCCTCTGAGCCCTCCTCTGGAACAAGGAATGGATGATCGCTGAATGAATGAATTATCACAGCCCTCCCTCTCTAGCCCATCAATGCACGAAGAAAACACATCGTCCTTCCCACTCTGCCATGAACCCCCTAAGGGGCTAGTAGGGTTGGTTTTTCTGCATATTTTACCATGTTTCTCTGCCTGCATTGAAAGGCAACTGATTTAGGTGTGCTGTAATCCCAGGTGACCAACTTGTCCCAGTTTTCCTGGGTCTTTCCCAGTTTTATCACTAAACATCCAGTGTGCTATGACCCCTCAGTCCCAGGCAAACCAGGATGGTGGGTCAGCCATACGAACCCCCTTCTTCTCTCTGGGCCTCACTTGTTCCTCATCTTCACATGAGAGGGCTGGATCTGGTCTTGTCTCTGAGTATCTGATCTAAGATTTTAGGAACAGTCCAGAGGGAGAGAGGTGAGCCGCCGAAGGGACAAAGATTCCACGGGGGGCTTTTCAAGAGATCTTTATTCTTTCTGAAGGACGTGGGGTCAGCACTGCGAGCCGGCCTGGCTTCTAGTGGCTCGCTATGGTCTGGAAAAAGGTGGGGGAGGACAAAACAGTCTAGTTAGGGACAGGCTTCTGGAGCCACATGGACCTGGGTTTAGCTCCCAGCCCTGCTGTGTGACCCAGAGAGAGTGACGTGAAGCCCCTGAGCCTGGGTCCTGTCTGCATAGTTGGGGTCATAATGGAACTGACCTCATGGGGGGTCTTGATTAAACCATTAGCTGTAGTTCCCCTCACGGTGCTTGGCACAAGTGTAAGTGGTTTATAAACCATAGCTACGACTGTGTTCACAGACGATATCAGCCCTCTCTGACACCGTCCCCAGATGCAGTGTGACCTCTCCCTGGGGCCTCGGCCCCCATCACGGCTCCCATCACACTTCCTCCTTAGTGTTCATTTAGTCACCTGTCCACCACCAGGCAGGCCCCCGTCTGGCATGTCTCTCTCTCCTCCATGACAAGAGAGGACCAGGACAGAGGACACGCTGCATAGACACATGATGAAATGAGGAAGTTCGGCAGCAGTTCCAAACTCCACCCAGAAGCCATCAGTTCTTGGGGCCACGCTATAGCAGAAAACGTCCCCAACCCCCCTGGAATGTCCCCAAGGGCCCCTCCACGAGTGACCTTCTAGAGTCCTTTCAGGCCCTCCCCAGGTCTACTGTTTCTCACCTGTCACCTGATGGAAGAGCTGCCACCCTAGAGCCCTCCTGGCCACCCTGTCCCCCTCACCTCCTCAATCCAGTCGATGAAGGCTGAGACACGCGTGAACACCGTGGGCTTTTTGAGGGTGTTGCAGCCACGGGAGGAAACAAAGCTGGTCACACCATGGACCTCCCAGGTGCCATCTGCCGTGGGGCAGTTGAGGGGTCCTCCAGAGTCACCCTGGAAGTGCAGAGAGGTTGAGGGCTGAGCCGTGATTGAGGGTTAGGGAACCAGTTCTGAGCTCTAGGGATATTGAGATACCCCCACGCTACTTGACCTCTCAGACTCAGTTGCTCTTTCGTGATGGGGAATACCCTGCCCAGGAGCTGTGAGGACTGAATGGGAGGACGTAGGGTCTTCGCACACCCGGGAGACAGGACACACCCGACACAGGCAGTTCCCATCATTAGTGCCGTATCGGTTACTAACATCATCCTTCATACTCACTTATAATACCAAGATCGTGTTCTTAATGTTGAATTATAACTTCAGAACCACAGGGCTGATGTGACTTTAGAGGGCATGGTCAGTGCCCTTGCCCTGTGTATGGGGAAGCCCGAGGACCAGGGAGGGATAGTGACTTGTTCCAGGTCAAGTGAGTGTGTGAGCTGGGACTGGAATCCAGGGTCCTGAGTCCCAGGCCGGGCCTCTGTATCTGGACTAGGGTGACGTCCCCTAAATCCTGCCTGGCCTGGAGGCTGAATGGAGCAAGCAGGCAAGGGACCTCCTCCACCTCCCAGGCAAGTGGCAGAGGCACCCCGGGGACTGCACCCCTGGCACCACCTGGGGCAGCTAAGAGCCAACTTACATTGCAGCCGGAGCGGATGTCCCCACCAGCACACACCATGGTCTCTTTCACGCTCGAGCCCCACCAGTCCGACTGGGAGCAGTGCTCATAGTCCACCACGGGCAGCAGGGCCTGCTGCAGCTTGTTGGGGAGTGGCCCGTTGGCTACAGGTGTAGAAAGCACTAAGCGGGGCATCTGGGGGTGCAGGGGTAGGAGCCCCAGAGAAAGGGGGCATTCAAGGCACACAGCACTTTTATCCTTCTGCCAGCTACATGGTCCTGCATGCTGTGGGCACCATTACATCCCAGTCCCTGGCACAGGGGCACTAAAAATGTCTAATAGAACATGGTGTGTAGGAGGATGGAAGAGAAGTTTGCAGCTGGAGAGAAACGGGAGAAAAGTTACCAGAACCAGTCCTCGTGTGACCTTCCACCCTGGCCGCCTGGCCCTGTCTTTTTGCCACTGTCCCTGGGGCCAGCTAGAGGGTCAGTACATACTATAGAGACGGCCCCAGCCGGTGATGTAGCAGGGCTCCTGATTGGGCGGGGTGTCCCCAGCGGCGGGGAGGTAGGCAACCTGGATGGCGTCTCCCAGCTGGGCGCTTTGCGAGAGCTTGATGAGGGCGATGTCATTGCTGGGGAGGAGAGAAGAGTCTTGGGGCCTGGTCCTCTAGCTGACCCAAGTCCAAGTCACCTTTCCAGCCTTTGCTCCAGGCTGTTCCATCTCTGGGATGCTCCTGAGGCTGCTTTGCCCTCCCAACCCATTTTCCTTTTAAGGGATGGGTGGGGGGGTCTCCCTGTGTTGTCCACGCTGATCCCAAACTCCTGGCCTTAAGCAATCCTCCCACCTTGGCCTCCCAGAGTGCTGGGATCACAGGCGTGAGCCCCTGCCCCCAGCCGAAGCCTCCACCGCTACAGCACCTGGTGCTTCCAAGCCGTCTCCCATCCAGGGACTGCCCAGGCCCGACCCTGCTTAGCGAGATCAGACGAGACTGGGCACCTTCAGGGTGGCGTGGCTGTAGATCAAGTCCATCCCTAAGGCTGCACAACTTTAAGAAGCTCTCCCAGTCCCTTCATTCATGCTGACCCTTGACCTTCAAAATTGTCCTCTGCTTATACCCCCGTGGGACACACAGTATCACAATCACCTGGAGGGCTTGCTAAACACAGATTGCTGGGCCCTACCCTAGAGCTTCGGATGCAGTGGGTGTGGGCCAAGGCCCCAGAATTCACATTTCTATTCAGTTCCCAGGTGATGCTGGTACTGTGGGCCCAGGGGCCACGCTTTGAGAACCATTCCTGCCCTCATCTGCCAGCTTGTCACTCAAGCCATTTCACCTGGGTCTCACTTTTCTCTCTCCTTCCCCAGGAGCCCTGTGGAGGTAGGTCAGGGTCTCGGTCATTCCCACTACTGTGCATTTTCAGGGGTTTTGAACCCTTCTTTGATCCACTCACCAAAACTGATGAGTTGCTCAGACTTACAATTTTGCATACAATTGTCTTAAGATTGTCTCCTTGACCTTCACAACCACCCAGGAAGCCCTGGTTCATGGTCACCTTTGACAAAGGGCAAAAGTGAGACCCTGAGAAAGTCAGTGACTTGCCCAGGCCACAAGAGAGTTAGTGCTGGAGCCTGACTCTCGGGCGAGTACTCCTCCACGCACTGCACAAACTGGCTGTTGAAGGGAGGAGCCCTGGGACCTGGGGGAAGGGTGCCAGAGGAGTGTTGGGCTCTGAAGCCAACTAGGGAAGTGGCCTTGGGGGAGTTCTTGGCCTTCCCTGGGCCCTGTTGTCCCCTCTGGGGGGAGACAGGTTTGGTGTCAAAGGTCCTTTTTTTATTTTTGACACAGAATGTTGCTCTGTTGCCCAGGCTAGAGTGCAGTTTCATCAGCCTAGCTCACAGCAACCTTTAACTCCTGGGCTCAAGTGATCCTCCTGCCTCAGCCTCCCAAATAGCTGGGACTATGGGTGCATGTTACGAGGCTTGGCTAATTTTTTCTATTTTTAGGAGAGATGAGGTCTTGCTCTTGCTCAGTCTGGTCTCAAACTCCTGACCTCAACCCATCCTCCTGCCTTGGCCTCCCAGAGTGCTAGCATTAAAGGCTTGAGCCACCACACTCAGCCTAGTGTCAACAGTCCTTAAAGGCTCTGCTGGCTCCAGCCCGCAGCATGTGGGACCAGGACACAGGCTGCTGGACCCGGCCCTGCTGTCCCTAGGAGCCTCCTCAGATTCGGCTGTGGGTCACGGGGGGACAAGTAGAGGAGCCCTGGTTCAAGGGCTGGGTATTCACTCACCCACAGCTCACACAGTTGGAGTTCCACTTGGGGTGCACGAAGAGGTCATCAGAGTTGATGGGGATCACCTGCTCCGAGCCCTCCTCCACAGACCGGTCATACTCGCCCAGCACCACCCGGTAGGTCCGAGAGCTCCTGCCAGTGGAGGGGAGGTCAGTCTGGGCTAACCTCCCTCAGCCCTGTAATCACCCCCTGTCCCCGGCTGCCTGGCTCTCATGCAGGGACGGGGCAAGTGAGAGAACTCACGAGATGCAGTGACCCGCTGTTATCACCCAGTCCTCGGCGATGAGGGTGCCGCCACAGGTGTGGTAGAAGGCTCCGTTACTCTCATACTGCAGGGAGACCTGGTGGCCGAGCAGTAGAGAGCCTGAGTGGTCTGGACCCGACGGTGGTATAGGTTGTGCACTGCACAACTCTAGTGGGTGCCATTCACACAGAATACAGTAGCCCCTCCTGCGATGTGTAGGGCACAACCTACACAACTGCCTGGGGTGGCCCTGTCATTTTTTCCACTGGAATCACATCCTGATGCTCCAAAGCTTCCACACCACAAACCCATAAACGCCCAGGGGATCCCACATTCTCTGCACTCTAGGGCACCCCCAAACCTATCTCTTGAGAGCCCCCCAAGGCCCTCTGTGCTGTCAGGCCCCCATTCTTCCAGACCTCAGATCTTCCCAGGGCTCTCGGGCCTCTGAAGCAGCACAGCTCACCTGAGTACTTTGTCCCTCTTCCCATTCCCTACACCTGCTCGTGCTCAAAACCTCCCTCTAAGCCGGGGCTGGCAAACTATGGCCCTGGGCCAGATCTGCCTTGGGGTCTGTCTCAGCACATAAAGATCTACTGGAACATACTCACCCTGGTTATTTCTGTATAGCCTATGGCTGCTTTCAGGATACAATGGCGGAGCTAGGTCATTGCTATGGAAACCTGATGGCAGGCAACACCGAAAATATTTACTCTCCAATCCTTACAGAACCAGCTCGCTGGGCCTCTCCAATGGAACTCTCTGTGATTATGGAAATGCCCTATATCTTTGCTGTCCTATATGGCAGCCACTAGCCACACGTGCCTACTGATCATATGAAATTCGGCTAGCACGGAGGAATTGACTTTTTAACATTATTTAATTTAAAGTAATTTAAATTTAATTAGCCACATGTGGCTAGTGGCTACTGTGTGACAGCATAGCAAGTCTAGCCCTCTGCGCTTCCCTCCACTGGCCTCTGCAAAGCCCTAATCCCTTACTGCTGTCACCCTTATAGCTCTGTTATTTAATTCAAGGGATCTAGAAATGAGTTCCTGAATACCCCACTTCCTAAACACGGTGCCTGAAATTCCACTATTGTGCCAAGCCCTTGAATTATGCATCATCCTCACCCTAGAGTCCACTATTACTTCTATTTTTTTACAGATAGTGTCTCACTCTGTAACCTGGGCTAGAGTTCAGTGGTGCCATCATAGCTCACTGCAACCTCAAACTCCAGGGCTCAAGTGATCCTCTCGCCTCAGCCTCCCAAGTAGCTGGGACTACAGGAGTGCATGAGCCACCACATCCAGCTAATTTTAAAATTTTATGGAGACAAGGTCTTGCCACACTGCCTAGGCTGGTCTTGAACTCCTGGCCCCAAGCTATCCTCCTGCCTCAGCCTCCCAAATTGCAGGGATTACAGACATGAGATACCACACCCAGCCCCAGGTTCCACCTTTAACTTGCAAACAGCCCGGTAAGGACCACAGATGGAAGGGGCAAAACCTCCACGAGGAGAAGCTTGTCCAGGGGTTTCCTGGCTTTTGGAAGCTGAAGTGGATTTTGCAAAGGCAGCAGTGGCGTCAAGACCAGACCCCTTGCCATCCCAGCTTGGGGTCCAGAGCCCAGGGTGGGAACTAGTGCAGCTGGTATTGCTCCTACCTGCCAGGGCCAGCTGTAGGGGACCGCGTCCTCACCATTGACAACTCGGCTCCCGGGCTTGTAGGCAGTTTGGACGTGGCCTGAGGCTACAAGGGAGAGTAGAGGTGTCAATTAGCCAGAAGGTCCCCGAAAGGAAACAGGAGGCCAGGGTCCCAGTCCTAGCTGTGCCACAAACTGGCTGTGTGACCCTGTGCAGGCCCCTCTCCCTCCCTGGGCCTTGGGGGCCACATACAGTGAGCGTGGGGACTGGAGCAGGACTTTCCAGAGTCCCAGGAGTCCAGGGAGAGAGATGAAAATGTGGCCTCCTTCCTGGGAGGATTGAGGAGGTCGGTACACTTGGAGCAGTGCCTGAGCCCTCAAAAAGTGACAGCTATTGTCATAAAGAGTGGAGGCTTTGAGGGAAGACTGCCCGGGTTCAAAATGTAGCTCTGCCCTTTGTTCTAGGATGAGCTACTTGTCTGAAGGGTCAGTTTCTCCATCTTTAAAATGGGGATAATAATAGTGCTGACCTCAGGGAGCGGTTATGAGAATTCTTTTGTTTTTTTAGAGACAGGATCTTGCTCTGTCACCTGGGCTAGAGTGCAGTGGTGTCATGATAGCTCACTGCAACCTCAAACTCCTGGGCAAGCGATTCTCCTATCTTAGCCTCCCAGGTAGCTGGGACTACAGGTACAGGACACCATGCTCAGCTAATTTTTTTAAAATTTTTTTTAGAGACGGTGTCTAACTCTTGCTCAGGCTGATCTAGAACTCCTGTCCTCAAGCAATACTCCCACCTTGGCCTCCCTAAGTGCTAGAACTACATGTGGGCGCCACCACACCCCGCCCAACCTAAGATTAAAAAAAAACAAAAAACAAAAAAATGCTTTAGGACTCTACCTAGTATATGGTAAACACTGGATAAATGTTATCTGTTAATGAAATATTATCTGCCAGTCAAGGGAGGTTGCTTGGAGGAGGTGGCCCTGATCTGTAATGTAATTTGGCAGAAAGACCAGGAATAGTCTAGATCACAGGACATGGAGCGAGGTGGGGTGGGAGGTGTAAGAGGAGAGTTGGAGTGTCAAGCAGGCAGAAGAGAGGGAATTCCAACCCAAGCAGTCTAACCACAGAGCCCAAATTCTTAACCACCATACTTTGTTGACTGCCCCATCGAGGACTCCCGCCATAGCCCTTTGGGTGCTCCCAGTGTCTGTCCTGAGCTGGTCCTTCCACAGCTTGTCCCTGCTCTCCTGCTCTGCACGGAGCCGAAAGCCCCTACAGTCACACCCCAGGTACAAGCTGAGACCCCCTCCTACACAACCAGGTGTTGGGTGTCACAGGACCCAGGGTGGGCCGTAGATTCAGGGAGTCCTAGCCCAGTGCACACAGGGAGCACAGACACAGGCTGGGGTCTTACCAAGAGCCACAAATAAGAGGGAACTCAGCAGCCAGAGCATCGTGACTTTTGAGATGATAGAGTGACGCAGAGCCTGGGGCTCTAATATAGGGCAGAAGACAGGTCAGGGCGCCAGGGAGAGGGTGGGAGCAGGGTGGACTGGGCCCCATTCCCAGAACAGGTGGTGGAACACCAGGTCTCCCATAGTTCAAGGCCAGAGCTCCCACCCACTGGAGCAGGTGGAGCAGTGACAGCCAACGGAAGGACCCAGGGTTCCCTCCAACATGTGGCTGTACAGGTGGCACTGAAAGGCCAATCGATAAAGGCAGCAGGACAGAAAGTTCACGTGAGAACAAGAAGGCCTCTTTGAGAAAGAACATGGGAACTGGTCACACCTGGGTTCAAATCCTGGTTCTGCCACCTCCAAGCTCTGTGACCTTGGACACATGGCTTAACTTCTCTGAGCCTCAGGTTTCTCATCTCTAGCATGCAATCAATATAAGTACTCATCTCCATAAAAAACTTGTGTTGAGCAGTTTCTCTCTATACATGAGGCTCTGCTGTAGGGAGGGCAGCTGTGAAAAATACACGGTCCCAGCCCCCCTAGCACTTGAGTCTAGTCGGGGAGACAATGACAAATCAACACAAATAAATAAAGGCTATTTCTGGTTGTGGTGGCAGGTGCTATGAAAGGAATGGAACATGGGTGACTGGGGTGGGACTAGAAGTCACTCATGCACGTGGGGGGCCAGGGAAAGTGACATTTGAGCTGAGGGGGTCATATCTGATCAAGTCCTGAGGATGAGTAAACGCCAGCCATGGGACATGAGAAGGGAAGGGGAGGGGACAGTAAGTGCAAAGGTCTGGAGGCTGGAACGGGCCTGGCTTGTTCTAGAAAAGGGCAGCCAGTGTGGCTGGATCTGAGTCGTCAGAGTGGTGGTGGGAGATGAGGTCAAAGAGCAAGTGACAAGTAAAGCTGAGTTGCCACGTGATGCAGCAGTTCCACTGCTAGGTGGACATCTGTGAGAACATCTTGCATGTGTGCCCCAGGGGGCGTGCACGAGAATGTTCTGTTCACAGCAGCCCTGTCCTCAAACCTCAATAGCATACCCCCATAATATTCCGAAATAAAAAATATATATTAAAACAACATTTTTTCTTTCTTTCTTTTTTTTTTTTTTTTTCAGAGAGAGTCTCGCTCTTTTTCCCTGGCTAGAGTGCCGTGGCGTCAGCCTAGCTCACAGCAATCTGAAACTCCTGGGCTTAAGCAATCCTTCTGCCTCAGCCTCCCGAGTCACTGAGACTACAGGTATGCACCACCATGCCCGGCTAACTTTTTTCTATATATTTTTAGTTGTCCAGATAATGTCTTTCTATTTTTTAGAAGAGATGGGATCTCGCTCTTGCCAGGCTGGTCTTGAACTCCTGGCCTCAAGCAATCCTCCCACTTCAGCTTCCCAGAGTGCTAGGATTACTACACCACCATGCGGCTAATTTTAAAAAATGTTTTAGAGGTGGGGTCTCACTATGTTTCCCGGGTGCTCTTTTTTTCCCTTCTATTTTTTTTTTTGTTTGTTTGTTTCTTTGTTTTTTTTGAGGAGAAGGAAAGAGAAGTTTATTACTTTGCTGGCATAGAAGGAAAATAGTCTGAAAATCCAAATTCCGGTTCATAAGCAGAAATACAGAGCTTTTAAAGGGAGGGTCCTCAGTTCTAGGCTACTGTCGTTAATGATTCTAGCAAAGAGAAACGTGAAATCTGCCCATCCTGGAGGGCAGACACTGGGCCTGGGGCAGAGCCACTGGGCCCTAGCTGGTCTTGAACTTCTGGCATCAATTGGGCCCTAGCTGGTCTTGAACTTCTGGCATCAAGGGATGCTCACTCTTTGGTCTCCCAAAGTGCTAGGATTGATTTACAGGGAGAGCCATCTTGCCAGGTCTTGTTTTTGTTTCCTTACAGCTTGTATTCATTGCCTTTCCAATTTGAAAGAATGTAATTAACATTCCATCTTAGACAATGTGATTGTCAGGAAGTCTTTCTGTGAGATAGGTCAGAGGGAAGTTAACCTATAAATGAAGATCAACAGATTGGCCAGGCCAGGTGGCTCATGCCTGTAATCCTAGCACCTTGGGAGGCTGAGGCTGGAGGATCCCTGAAGAGCAGGAGTTCAAGACCAGCCTGAGCAAGAGCCAGACCCCATCTCTACTAAAAATAGAAAGAATTAGCTGGACATGGTGCTGTGCCCCTGTAGTCCCAGCTACTGGGGAGGCTGAGGTAGGAGAATCTCTTGAGCCCAGAAGTTTTAGGTTGCTGTGAGCTAGGTTGATGCCATGGCACTCTAGCAGAGCAACGGAGCGAGACTGTCTCAAAAAAAGCAAAATAAAAAAAAAACCAGTTAAATGTGAGGGGGTCTTCCCTGGCACCTTTTAGTCATTACAACATTTTAGAAAACAATGTCAGTAGGTAAAAATCCTCATCTATAATCAGAGAAACAAAAATGACAGCTGTCTAGGTTATAGCTCCCTGCTACCTGACTCAGGTCCCATAATCACATTCCCCCCTTAACACTCAGAGTATTTTAAAGTTACAACAGCTTAGATTATGAATGACTTATTTTCACAGTTCTCAGCACTTCAGCTGAGCCTTGGATGGACACTGAGGGAATGAATGAACTAGTGAATGAATGAATGAATCAATGAATGAACAGAGAAGGTTGAATTTTATGACAAAGCCAATCTGACAAAGACTACCAGGGACACAGCTCTAGTTGAGCAGTTAGGTTTTACTACCGTGATGCAGCAAGGGACACAATACACCAAGGGAACTGTGGGTGTCTCACCAAACAAAAGAGGCACAAGACTATCATAGGATGTGGGGAAGGATGGAATTTAGGTGAAATTGAAATGAAGCAGTGTTGATAGGCTCAAAGCAAACCTGGCCGAGTGTAAACGATTAACCCCTGCCTTGAGCTGAGCATCAGACTCATAATCTTGTTTCCTTGGACATGACGAAGTTAACATAAATACAGACTGTTGTGTTAAAGAAAAAAAACACAACACCCTTGTGGGAGCTCTGCACCTGGCCTGGAAACCCAGGCTGTTTCTCTGTGTAACCTGGCTCCGACCCCACCAGACAAGAGTGGGATGTTCCATTCTTACTCATGCGACTTCACAAAGCAAAGTTCCTGACAGTCTCTGATTTTAGAGGACAAGGTTTTCCAGCACTATGTCTTTGGAGTTAATTGACAAAGGAAGGTTTGGTGGACTCACCTTTGATAGGAATCCTTGATGCCTTAATCATCTGGATGTGAGAGGCCTCGAGAGCTCCAGTCTCCGCACCCCAGTGTGACCCCAGCTCCCTGGGCCCACATCCCTCTGGCCTCCATTAGAACATGACACCACGTCACCATCCCTGCTTGGGGGACCAGCTTCCCAGTTAGACTGTGGACTGGACAGAAGTTGGGTGGTCTTTCCCTGCCCCACGCCTCACCCAGAATACCAGTAGGTGCTCCGTCCATGCCCCTCGAATCGAATTGTTGATTGGTTTTCTAAATGCAAAAAAGATACCCACAAGAAGTGGAAGGAATCACCGAAATGGCAGCAGCTGTGTAAGAGAAGTGGGAATGTGGGTGATTTTTTAAAAGCCTATATCCCAAAGTGGAAACCTTTAAAATGTGGCCAATATAATATTGATATTCTGATAAAAGAAAAGATAATGAATTTTTTTTTTTTTTTTTTGGAAACAGAGTCTTGCTCTGTTGCCCTAGCTAGAGTGTCATGGCTTTAACCTAGCTCACAGCAACCTCAGACTCCTGGGCTCAAGCGATCCTCCTGCCTCAACCTCGGGAGTAGCTGGGACTACAGGTGCTTGGCACCACGCCTGGCTAATTTTTCTATTTTTGGCAGAGACGGGGTCTTATTTTTGCTTAGGGTGGTCTCAAACTCCTGACCTCAAGGAATTCTCTCACCTTGGCCTCCCAGAGTGCTAAGATTACAGGCGTGAGCCACCAGGCCCAACCGAAAATGGAATTGTTGACTCTTAGGATTAAAAGAATGAATTTTTAGGCTAGGTGAGGTGGCTCACACCTGTAATCCTAGCACTCTGGGAGGCTGAGGCAGGAGGATCATTTGACCTCGGGTGTTCGAGACCAGCCTGAGCAAGAGTGAGACCCTGTCTCTACTAAAAATAGAAAGAAATTAGCTGGACAACTAAAAATATGCAGAAAAAATTAGCCAGGCATGGTGGCACATACCTGTAGTCCCAGCTACTCGGGAGGCTGAGACAGGAGGATCACTTGAGCCCAGGAGTTTGAGGTTGCTGTGAGCTAGGCTGACGCCAAGGCACTCACTCTAGCCCGGGCAGAGCGAAGACTTTGTCTCAAAAAAAAAAAAAAAAAAGAATGAGTTTTTGACACTTTAATGAGAATAAAATCATTGACATATCATTAAAAATAGAGCATTGCACATGACTCCTTTATTACTTTTATCTTTTTTTTTTTTTTGAGACCAAGTCTTGCTCTGTGACCCCTGGTAGAGTGCACTGGCATCGTCATAGCTCACTGCACCCTCAAACGCCTGGGCTAAAGTGATACTGTGGCCTCAGCTTCCCTTATAGCTGGGACTACAGGCACACGCCACCACAGCCAGCTAATTTTTCTATTTTTTTTAGAGACAGACTCTCCCTCTGTAACCCAGGCTGGAGTGCAGTGGCATCATCATAGCTCATTGCAGCCTTGGACTGCTGGGCTCAAGCCTTGAACTCCTGCCTCAGCATTCAAAGTAGCTGGGACCACAAGCACGAGCAACCACACCTGGCTAATTTTTCTATATTTGGTAGAGATGGGGTCTTGCTCTTGCTCAGGCTGCTCTCAAACTCCTGGCCTCAAGTGATCCTCTCTCACCATGGCTTCCCAGAGTGTTAGGATTACAGGCCTGAGCCACCTCGCCAGGCCTATTTTTTATCATTTTTAAAATTATTTTAGCCCTATACCTTGAGGACAATACCTTTATTATTTTTAAAAGGGAATTGAAGTATTGGCATTGTGCTTTTCCAAAAATTAGATTGTTGATTTTTCATGATTTAGAAAACAAAAGCAAAACAATTGTTGACATTGACACTCTAATCGTTACTCAAAAAATTAAGTTATTGATTATATGTGTTTTAAAAGATTTGAATTGTTGAGACATGGGGATTTAAAAACAGGAAAATTGGGAAGACATGAAATTTTGGGGCAAGGGGAAATACAATTTAAAAAATTTAAAAAAATAAAAGTAAAAACAGGAAAATTGAATCCTTGATTAAATTGTTGGCAGCTTTGGGCAAGATTTCCTGACTCTGTGCTGCCTGTGTGTGGTGAGAACCTAGTCATACCAGCTCCCAGCCTCCCCCTGAGGTTGGTAGAGGTCCCCTGGGGGCCCACGGGCCAGACACACTGTGGCACTCCACACATCTCCCTGCCCTTGACCCTGAAATTATTCTGGAGAATCATCCAAGGGCCTTTCCCTGACTCCATGGGAGGAAGTGGACACTCAGCCTTTTGCAACCCTGCCATGCCTTGGCAAGGCCTGACAGTTCCATGTCACCAGGCACTGTCTGACTCAATAGAAAGGATTAATGTATGTGTGTTTCTAGAACTTCCTCCCATCTCCCCACTCCCCTTGATGCAGAAGTCTCTGCTCTGCTTCACCCTGCTCCTTCCCAGCCCTCACTCTGGCCTCCCCAGGCCAGCTCTTGGGCTTTTGTAAGAGCTGCAGTGAGGGGAGGGATGGAGGAGAGTTTTGTGGGCAAGGGTTGAGATGCCAGGGGTGGTTTTAGGAGAAAAAGGTGAGGCACTCTGTAATAGCTGGGGGCAGTGGATGCGAAAAGACAAGAAAGGGAATTTTCAGAAGGATTGTTAAATACAATTACTGTGGAGAGCAATTTGGCAATTGATCAAGTTGACAAAGAGCACACCCTCCCACTCAGCAACTCCATTCCTTGGAATTCACCCTAGAGAAACTCTCACACAGGGGCACCTGCACACATGTCCAAGGACAGGCACTGAACCTCTCTTTGTTATCACAAAAAACTGGCCCTGTTCTAAATGTCCGTGAGCAGGGGATAAAGGATAAATAATGAGTGGTGGTATGCAATAGGCTGCTCTGCAAAGCGGCAGCAATGAACTAGTAACATATAAAGCAGCATGGCTAGACCTCAGAAACACAAGGTTAAAGGGAAGAAGCAGGTTGCAGGACAATCCACACAGCATGAAGTTGGGCATGTATTTTTAAACACCAAAACAATGCAATATATTATTTCTGGATATTTATATGTATGATAAAAATATAACAGCACAGAGTAGAAGGATAAACACCAAACTCATTTTATTAGTCAGGATAGGTTAGGTCCACGCTGCTATAACAAACAACACCCAACGTCTTAGTTGATTCTAACAAGACAGTTTATTTCTTAGTCGTGCGACACGTCCACCAGGGGTTGGCAGAGGCTCCACTGCACATCTCCCACTCTGGGACCAGGCTGACCAGCAGCCACCAGATGCCAAGGCAGAGGGAACGACAGGTTGGCAAATTGCCCTGTCTCTCAAAGCTTCACCTTGGCCCCAGCAAGCCCCATGGCCAAACCCAGCGTCAAGGGGGCAGGCAGCAGCTAACCTATTATCTGCCCAAAGGAAATGCAGTAATATTCGCTGCAAAACCCCACACCCATCAGGTGTGGACTTTTAGGAACAGTACTAGGGGGCCTCTATCTTAACTGTAATTATTATTTTAAAAAATATGAAGCAAAAATGTGAAATGTGTTCATTCTGAAGGGAGGATACCTACCTGGGCATTTGCTATATTATTCTTCATGCTGTCCCTTTCTCAGCTGTAACCAAAACTACACTTTTTATTTTTTATTTTTTTTTGAGACAGAGTCTCACTCTGTTGCCTGGGCTAGAGTGCTGTGGTGCCTAGCTCACAGCAACTTCAAACTCCTGGGTTCAAGCAATCCTCCTGCCTCAGCCTCCCGAGTAGCTGGGATTACAGGCATGTGCCACCATGGCCAGCTAATTTTTTCTATACATATTTTTACCTGTCCATAAAATTTCTTTCTATTTTTAGTAGAGATGGGGTCTTGCTCTTCCTCAGGCTGGTCTCGAACGCCTGAGCTCAAACAATCCGTCCACCTCGGCCTCCCAGAGTGCTAGGATTACAGGCATGAGCCACCACGCCTGGCCGAAACTACACTTTTTAAAAGGAAGGTCCAAAAGGAGCATTGATATTAAAAGTCATTCATGCCTGTCCTTGCTGGGACCATGCTTCCTCTCACAGAGTGCAGGAGAAACACGAGTAAAGGGATGCATTTGTCTGACATTGCTTTTGTGTGCCCAGCAGCAGTCCTTTAGACTTCAGCAACAACTTGCTGGGCTCCAGCATAGGTCTAGCACTCTGTGTACCTGTGTGCACCTATGTGCACACCTGTGTGTGTACCTGTGTGCGTATCTCTGTTTGCATCTTCTCCCTCCTGCAGCAAGGGCTCTCCCTGAGGCTGTCGGACTCACTGCGGTGCTCCCCGCCCTGAACCTGCTACAACGCAGGTACCTGGTATATGTTTACTGAATGACTCCAGTATGCTCATTTCTCTCTAAATAATGAGCCACTTCAGGGCAGGAACCACGTCTTCTGCCCCCTCTGAGCCCTCCTCTGGAACAAGGAATCGATGATCGCTGAATGAATGAATTATCACAGCCCTCCCTCTCTAGCCCATCAATGGATGAAGAAAACACATGGTCCTTCCCACTCTACCATGAACCCCCTAAAGGGCTGGTAGGGTCGGTTTTTCTGCATATTTTACCATGTTTTTCTGCCTGCATTGAAAGGCAACTGATTTAGGCGTGCTGTATTCCCAGGTGACCAACTTGTCCCAGTTTTCCTGGGACTTTCCCAGTTTTATCACTAAAGGTCCAGTGTGCTATGACCCCTCAGTCTCAGGCAAACCAGGATGGTGGGTCAGCCATACCAACCCCCTTCTTCTCTCTGGGCCTCACTTGTTCCTCATCTTCACATGAGAGGGCTGGATCTGGTCTTGTCTCTGAGTATCTGATCTAAGATTTTAGGAACAGTCCAGAGGGAGAGAGGTGAGCCGCCGAAGGGACAAAGATTCATCGTGGGGCTTTTCAAGAGATCTTTATTCTTTCTGAAGGACGTGGGGTCAGCACTGCCAGCCGGCCTGGCTTCTAGTGGCTTGCTATGGTCTGGAAAGAGGTGGGGAAGGACAGAACAGTCTAGTTAGGGGCAGGCTTCTGGAGCCACATGGACCTGGGTTTAGCTCCCAGCCCTGCTGTGTGACCCTGGGAGAGTGACGTGAAGCCCCTGAGCCTGGGTCCTGTCTGCATAGTTGGGGTCATAATGGAACTGACCTCATGGGGGGTCTTGATTAAACCATTAGCTGTAGTTCCCCTCACGGTGCTTGGCACAAGTGTAAGTGGTTTATAAACCATAGCTACGACTGTGTTCACAGACGATATCAGCCCTCTCTGACACCGTCCCCAGATGCAGTGTGACCTCTCCCTGGGGCCTGGGCCCCCATCACGGCTCCCATCACACTTCCTCCTTAGTGTTCATTTAGTCACCTGTCCCCTACCAGGCAGGCCCCCGTCTGGCATGTCTCTCTCTCCTCCATGACAAGAGAGGACCAGGACAGAGGACATGCTGCATAGACACATGATGAAATGAGGAAGTTCAGCAGCAGTTCCAAACTCCACCCAGAAGCCATCAGTTCTTGGGGCCACGCTATAGCAGAAAACGTCCCCAACCCCCTGGAATGTCCCCAAGGGCCCCTCCATGAGTGACCTTCTAGAGTCCTTTCAGGCCCTCCCCAGGTTCCGCTGTTTCTCACCTGTCACCTGATGGAAGAGCTGCCACCCTAGAGCCCTCCTGGCCACCCTGTCCCCCTCACCTCCTCAATCCAGTCGATGAAGGCTGAGACACGCGTGAACACCGTGGGCTTTTTGAGGGTGTTGCAGCCACGGGAGGAAACAAAGCTGGTCACACCATGGACCTTCCAGGTGCCATCTGTCGCGGGGCAGTTGAGGGGTCCTCCAGAGTCACCCTGGAAGTGCAGAGAGGTTGAGGGCTGAGCCGTGATTGAGGGTTAGGGAACTGGTTCTGAGCTCTAGGGATTTCGAGAGACCCCCACACTACTTGACCTCTCAGACTCAGTTGCTCTTTCGTGATGGGGAATACCCTGCCCAGGAGCTGTGAGGACTGAATGGGAGGACGTAGGGTCTTCGCACACCCGGGAGACAGGACACACCCGACACAGGCAGTTCCCATCATTAGTGCCGTATCGGTTACTAACATCATCCTTCATACTCACTTATAATACCATGATCGTGTTCTTAATGTTGAATTATAACTTCAGAACCACAGGGCTGATGTGACTTTAGAGGGCATGGTCAGTGCTCTTGCCCTGTGTATGGGGAAGCCCGAGGACCAGGGAGGGATAGTGACTTGTTCCAGGTCAAGTGAGTTGTCAGCTGGGACTGG
The DNA here is from genome assembly GCF_020740605.2 of Lemur catta. Taxonomy (NCBI): domain Eukaryota; kingdom Metazoa; phylum Chordata; class Mammalia; order Primates; family Lemuridae; genus Lemur; species Lemur catta. The sequence continues at coordinate 111,523,794 of NC_059130.1, forward strand.
AATCCAGGGTCCTCAGTCCCAGGCCGGGCCTCTGTATCTGGACTAGGGTGACGTCCCCCAAATCCTGCCTGGCCTGGAGGCTGAATGGAGCAAGCAGGCAAGGTACCTCCTCCACCTGCCAGGCAAGTGGCAGAGGCACCCCGGGGCCTGCACCCCTGGCACCACCTGGGGCAGCTAAGAGCCAACTCACATTGCAGCTATAGCAGATGTCCCCACCAGCACACACCATGGTCTCTTTCACGCTCGAGCCCCACCAGTCCGACTGGGAGCAGTGCTCATAGTCCACCACGGGCAGCAGGGCCTGCTGCAGCTTGTTGGAGAGTGGCCCGTTGGCTGCGGGTGTAGAAAGCACTAAGCGGGGCATCTGGGGGTGCAGGGGTAGGAGCCCCAGAGAAAGGGGGCATTCAAGGCACACAGCTCTTTTATCCTTCTGCCAGCTACATGGTCCTGCATGCTGTGGGCACCATTACATCCCAGTCCCTGGCACAGGGGCACTAAAGAATGTCTAATAGAACATGGTGTGTAGGAGGATGGAAGAGAAGTTTGCAGCTGGAGAGAAATGGCAGAAATGTTACCAGAACCAGTCCTAGTGTGACCTTCCACCCCAGCCACCTGGCCCTGTCTTTTTGCCGCTGTCCCTGGGGCCAGCTAGAGGGTCAGTACGTACTATAGAGACGGCCCCAGCCAGTGATGTAGCAGGGCTCCTCGTTGGGCAGGATGTCCCCAGCGGCAGGGAGGTAGGCAACCTGGATGGCGTGTCCCAGCTGGGCACTTTGCGAGAGCTTGATGAGGGCGATGTCATTGCTGGGGAGGAAAGAAGAGTCTTGGGGCCTGGTCCTCCAGCTGGCCCAAGTCCAAGTCCCCCTTCCAGCCTTTGCTCCAGGCTGTTCCACCTCTGGGATGCTCCTGAGGCTGCTTTGCCCTCCCAACCCATTTTCCTTTTAAGGGATGGGTGGGGGGCTCCCTGTGTTGTCCACGCTGATCCCAAACTCCTGGCCTTAAGCAATCCTCCCACCTTGGCCTCCCAGAGTGCTGGGATCACAGGCGTGAGCCCCTGCCCCCAGCCGAAGCCTCCACCGCTACAGCACCTGGTGCTTCCAAGCAGTCTCCCATCCAGGGACTGCCCAGGCCCGACCCTGCTTAGCGAGATCAGACGAGACTGGGCACCTTCAGGGTGGCGTGGCTGTAGATCAAGTCCATCCCTAAGGCTGCACAACTTCAAGAAGCTCTCCCGGCCCCTTCATTCATGCTGACCCTTGACCTTCAAAATTGTCCTCTGCTTATACCCCCGTGGGACACACAGTATCACAATCACCTGGAGGGCTTGCTAAACACAGATTGCTGGGCCCTACCCTAGAGCTTCGGATGCAGTGGGTGTCGGCCAAGGCCCCAGAATTCACATTTCTATTCAGTTCCCAGGTGATGCTGGTACTGTGGGGCCAGGGGCCACACTTTGAGAATCACTGCTGCCCTCATCTGCCACCTTGTCACTCAAGCCATTTCACCTGGGTCTCACTTTTCTCTCTCCTTCCCCAGGAGCCCTGTGGAGGTAGGTCAGCGTCTCGGTCATTCCCACTACTGTGCATTTTCAGGGGTTTTGAACCCTTCTTTGATCCACTCACCAAAACTGATGAGTTGCTCAGACTTACAATTTTGCATACAATTGTCTTAAGATTGTCTCCTTGACCTTCACAACCACCCAGGAAGCCCTGGTTCATGGTCACCTTTGACAAAGGGCAAAAGTGAGACCCTGAGAAAGCCAGTGACTTGCCCAGGCCACAAGAGAGTTAGTGCTGGAGCCTGACTCTCGGGCCAGTACTCCTCCACGCACTGCACAAACTGGCTGTTGAATGGAGGAGCCCTGGGACCTGGGGGAAGGGTGTCAGAGGAGTGTTGGGCTCTGAAGCCAACTAGGGAAGTGGCCTTGGGGGAGTTCTTGGCCTTCCCTGGGCCCTGTTGTCCCCTCTGGGGGGAGACAGGTTTGGTGTCAAAGGTCCTTTTTTTATTTTTGACACAGAATGTTGCTCTGTTGCCTAGGCTAGAGTGCAGTTTCATCAGCCTAGCTCACAGCAACCTTTAACTCCTGGGCTCAAGTGATCCTCCTGCCTCAGCCTCCCAAATAGCTGGGACTATGGGTCCATGTTACGAGGCTTGGCTAATTTTTTCTATTTTTAGGAGAGATGAGGTCTTGCTCTTGCTCAGTCTGGTCTCAAACTCCTGACCTCAAGCCATCCTCCTGCCTTGGCCTCCCAGAGTGCTAGCATTAAAGGCTTGAGCCACCACACTCAGCCTAGTGTCAACAGTCCTTAAAGGCTCTGCTGGCTCCAGCCCGCAGCATGTGGGACCAGGACACAGGCTGCTGGACCCGGCCCTGCTGTCCCTAGGAGCCTCCTCAGATTCGGCTGTGGGTCACGGGGGGACAGGTAGAGGAGCCCTGGTTCAAGGGCTGGATATTCACTCACCCACAGCTCACGCAGTTGGAGTTCCACTTGGGGTGCACGAAGAGGTCGTCAGAGTTGATGGGGATCACCTGCTCCGAGCCCTCCTCCACAGACCGGTCATACTCGCCCAGCACCACCCGGTAGGTCTGAGAGCTCCTGCCAGTGGAGGGGAGGTCAGTCTGGGCTAACCTCCCTCAGCCCTGTAGTCACCCCCTGTCCCCGGCTGCCTGGCTCTCATGCGGGGACGGGGCAAGTGAGAGAACTCACGAGATGCAGTGACCTGCTGTCATAACCCAGTCCTCGGCGATGAGGGTGCCGCCACAGGTGTGGTAGAAGGCTCCGTTACTCTCATACTGCAGGGAGACCTGGTGGCCGAGCAGTAGAGAGCCTGAGTGGTCTGGACCCCACGGCGGTATAGGTTGTGCACTGCACAACTCTAGTGGGTGCCATTCACACAGAATACAGTAGCCCCCCCTGCGATGTGTAGGGCACAACCTACACAACTGCCTGGGGTGGCCCTGTCATTTTTCCACTGGAATCACATCCTGATGCTCCAAAGCTTCCACACCCCAAACCCATGACCTCCCAGGGGATCCCACATTCTCTGCCCTCTAGGGCACCCCCAAACCTGTCTCTTGAGAGCCCCCCAAGGCCCTCTGTGCTGTCAGGCCCCCATTCTTCCAGACCTCAGATCTTCCCAGGGCTCTCGGGCCTCTGAAGCAGCACAGCTCACCCGAGTGCTTTGCCTCTCTTCCCATTCCCTACACCTGCTCATGCTCAAAACCTCCCTCTAAGCCGGGGCTGGCAAACTATGGCCCTGGGCCAGATCTGCCTTGGGGTCTGTTTTAGCACATAAAGATATACTGGAACATACTCACCCTGGTTATTCCTGTATAGCCTATGGCTGCTTTCAGGCTACAATGGTGGAGCTAGATCATTGCTATGGAAACCTGATGGCCGGCATCATCGAAAATATTTACTCTCCGGTCCTTTACAGAACCAGCTCGCTGGCCCTCTCCAATGGAACTCTCTGTGATTATGGAAATGCCCTATGTCTTTGCTGTCCTATATGGCAGCCACTAGCCACATGTGCCTATTGATCATGTGAAATACGGCTAGCACGGAGGAATTGGCTTTTTAACATTATTTAATTTAAAGTAATTTAAATTTAATTAGCCACATGTGGCTAGTGGCTACTGTGTGACAGCATAGCAAGTCTAGCCCTCTGCGCTTCCCTCCACTGGCCTCTGCAAAGCCCTAATCCCTTACTGCTGTCAGCCCCTATAGCTCTGTTATATAATTCAAGGGATCTAGAAATGAGTCCCTGAATACCCCCCTTCCTAAACACGGTGCCTGAAATTCCACTATTGTGCCAAGCCCTTGAATTATGCATCATCCTCACCCTAGATGCCACTATTACTTCTATTTTTTTACAGATAGTGTCTCACTCTGTTACCTGGGCTAGAGTTCGGTGGTGCCATCATAGCTCACTGCAACCTCAAACTCCAGGGCTCAAGTGATCCTCCTGCCTCAGCCTCCAAAGTAGCTGGGACTACAGGAGTGCATGAGCCACCACATCCAGCTAATTTTAAAATTTTATGGAGACAAGGTCTTGCCACACTGCCGGTCTTGAACTCCTGGCCCCAAGCTATTCTCCTGCCTCAGCCTCCCAAATTGCAGGGATTACAGACATGAGCCACCACATGCATCCCCAGGTTCCACCTTTAACTTGCAAACAGCCCAGTGAGGACCACAGATGGAAGGGGCAAAACCTCCATGAGGAGAAGCTTGTCCAGGGGTTTCCTGGCTTTTGGAAGCTGAAGTGGATATTGCAAAGGCAGCAATGGCATCAAGACCAGACCCCTTGCCATCCCAGCTTGGGGTCCCGAGCCCAGGGTGGGAACTAGTGCAGCTGGTATTGCTCCTACCTGCCAGGGCCAGCTGTAGGGGACCGCGTCCTCACAATTGACAACTCGGCTCCCGGGCTTGTAGGCAGTTTGGACGTGGCCTGAGGCTACAAGGGAGAGTAGAGGTGTCAATTAGCCAGAAGGTCCCCGAAAGGAAACAGGAGGCCAGGGTCCCAGTCCTAGCTGTGCCACAAACTGGCTGTGTGACCCTGTGCAGGCCCCTCTCCCTCCCTGGGCCTCAGGGGCCACATACAGACAGTGAGCGTGGGGACTGGAGCAGGACTTTCCAGAGTCCCAGGAGTCCAGGGAGAGAGATGAAAATGTGGCCTCGAAGGAGGCCTCCCTTCCTGGGAGGGTTGAGGAGGTCGGTACACTTGGAGCAGTGCCTGAGCCCTCAAAAAGTGACAGCGATTGTCAGAAAGAGTGGAGGCTTTGAGGGAAGACTGCCCGTGTTCAAAGTGTAGCTCTGCACTTTGTTCTAGGATGAGCTACTTGTCTGAAGGGTCAGTTTCTCCATCTCTAAAATGGGGATAATAATAGTGCTGACCTCAGGGAGCGGTTATGAGAATTCTTCTTTTTTTTTTTTTTTTTTTTTTTTTAGAGAGAGGTTTTTGTTCTGTCACCTGGGCTAGAGTGCAGTGGTTTCATCCTAGCTCACTGCAACTTCAAATTCCTGGGCAAGCAATTCTCCTATCTCAGCTTCCCGAGTAGCTGGAACTACAGGTACATACTACCATCCCTGGATAAATTTTTTCTATTTTTCTTAGAGACTGGGTCTTGCTCTGGCTCAGGCTGGTCACGAATTCCTGGCCTCAAGCAATCCTCCCATCTTGGCCTCCCAAAGTGCTAGCACTACACCTGGCCCAACATGAGATTAAAAAAAAAAAAAAAAAACCTTGGCCTTCTTCCTGGTATATAGTAAACACTTGATAAATGTTATCTGTTAATGAAATGCTGTCTGCCAGTCAAGGGAGGCTGCTTGGAGGAGGTGGCCCTCAGCTGGAATATAATTTGGCAGAAAGACCAGGAGTAGTCTAGATCACAGGACATGGAGCGAGGTGGGGTGGGAGGTGTAAGAGGAGAGTTGGAGTGTTAAGGAGGCAGAAGAGAGGAAACTCCAACCCAAGCAGTCTAACCACAGAGCCCAGATTCCTAACCACCATACTTTGTTGACTGCCCCATCAAGGACTCCCGCCACAGCCCTTTGGGTGCTCCCCAAAGCTGAGCTGGTCCATCCACTGGTTCCCCCTGCTCTCCTGCTCTGCACGGAGCCGAAAGCCCCTACAGTCACACCCCAGGTACAAGCTGAGACCCCCTCCTACACAACCAGGTGTTGGGTGTCCCAGGACCCAGGGTGGGCTGTAGATTTCAGGGAGTCCTAGCCGAGTGCACACAGGGAGCACAGACACAGGCTGGGGTCTTACCAAGAGCCACAAATAAGAGGGAACTCAGCAGCCAGAACATTGTGACTTTTGAGATGATAGAGTGACGCTGAGCCTGGGGCTATAATATAGGGCAGAAGACAGGTGAGGGGGTATGGTGGGGGGACGGGCCTTCATTTCCAGAACAGGTGGTGGAACACCAGGTCTCCCATAGTTCAAGGCCAGAGCTCCCACCCACTGGAGCAGGTGGAGCAGTGACAGCCAACGGAAGGACCCAGGATTCCCTCCAACATGTGGCTGCACAGGTGGCATTGAAAGGCCAATCGATAAAGGCAGCAGGACAGAAAGTTCACGTGAGAACAAGAAGGCCTCTTTGAGAAAGAACATGGGCGCTGGAACTGGTCAGACCTGGGTTCAAATCCTGGTTCTGCTACCTCCAAGCTCTATGACCTTGGGCGCATGGCTTAACCTGTTTGAGCCTCAGGTTTCTCATCTCTAACATGGGATCGTTATTGGTACCCACACCCACAAAAAACCTCTGTTGAGCACATTCTCTCCGTACATCAGGCTCTGCTGTAGGGAGGGCAGCTGTGAAAAATGCACAGTCCCAGCCCCGCTAGAGCTTGAGTCAGGTCGGGAGACAACGAGAGATCAACAAAAATAAATAGAGACTATTTCTGGTTGTGGTGGCAGAGGCTATGAAAGGAATGGAACATGGGTGATTTGGGTGGGACTAGAAGTCACTCATACACATAGGGGGCCAGGGAAAGTGACATTTGGGCTGATGGGGTCATATCTGATCAAGTCCTGAGGATAAGTAAAAGCTAGCCATGAGACAGCAAGTGCAAAGATCTGGAGGCTGGAACAGGCCTGGTTTGTTCTAGAAAAGGGCGGCCGGTGTGGCTGGATCTGAGTCGTCAGAGTGGTGATGGGAGATGAGGTCAAAGGGCAGGTGACAATTGACACTGAGTTGCCACGTGATGCAGCAGTTCCACTGCTAGGTGGACGTCTGTGAGAACATCCTGCATGTGTGCCCCAGGGGACGTGCACGAGAATGTTCTGTTCACAGCAGCCCTGTCCTCAACCTCAATAGCATACCCCCGTAATATTCTGAAATAAAAAAAACCGTTTTCTAAGAATGAATAGGATAATACATCTGTGATCTCAGAGTAGAGGTTTATTTTACAAGACACAAAAACCACTAATAAAAAAATCATAAATGTGACTATATTTTAAAAATAAATAAATTATAAGTAGTTCTATAAAACTTTAAAAAAAAAAATACCTCGATACCAAAGGCCTAGAAACAACTCAAACATCCATCACGGTGAACAGACGAATAGATATAGCATATGCACCCAACAGAATATTAATCAGGGCTGGCAAAGAGTGAATCACAGAGACATGCCATGTGTGGATAATTCCTACGAATATAAGTTAAGGAGGAAAAAATAGTAGCAATAGGTCCCAAAGGATTAAATGCAGTTTAATGCACCTTTTAAAGAATTAAAACAACTGAAAATTTAAAATAAGCTTTTTAAGGAATACAAATAGGTGGGCAAAACTCTATGGGAAGGGAAGCAGAGGCGCAGTGAACACAGCACCCTGCATGACGGCCGGCTCAAGGCTGGGATGGAGCAGAGGGGGACAGATTAGATGTTGCTAGAAGTCCTTGCTTTGTTTTGGCAGTTTTTGTTTTGGCTTTATTGAAGGTTAATTTACATATAATAAAATTCTCCAATTATCATTATGAATTTTTTTTTGAGACAAGGTCTCATTCAGTCATCGGGGCTAGAGTGCAGTGGCATCATCATAGCTCTCAGCAACCTCAAAGTCCTGGACTCAAGCCATCCTCCTGCCTCAGCCTCCCGAGTAGCTGGGACTACAGGCATGCGCCACCACGCCTGGCTAATTTTTCTATTTTTTGAAGAGATGGGTTCTTGCTCTTGCTCAGGCTGGTCTCAAACACATGACCTCAAGTGATCCTCTCCCCTCAGTCTCCCAGAGTGCTAGGATTACAGGTGTGAACCACCGTGCCTGGCGTTTATTATAAAATTTAATGAGCATTGGCAAACACATACAGTCCTGTGTCCACCACCATAATTATGAGGTAGAACATTTTCATTACCCAAATTTCCATCTTGTGTAGTCACATTCTATCTCCCCAACCGCCCCTCCTGGCCCCTGGCAACCAGCGATCTGCTTCTGCCTATGCTATCATCTTGCCTTTTCTAGCATCTTTATGAATAAATGGAATCATACAGTATGTGCCTTTTGTTTCTGGGCATCTTTTGCTTAGCACAATGATTTTAAGATTCATCCATGTTATTACAATTGATATGGTTTGGAAGGTGCTATCTCTGTTATTTAAAATAACTATGTATCTAACTAAATAAAAGTGGTCCATGAGTAGACTAAGGATATCTTTTCAGGTGTCAATGCTGAGAGTTATGTCAGGGACTGAGGGTTTAAGGTTAATCCAATTCTGCTACTTGGAATCCACATTTAAACAGAGGGAGAGTGGGCCAATGAAAGACAGACGGAAAGAGACAGGCTAGTGCCAGGCCCTGCGGGTCCCCTTTGCAGGTGGGAGCAATAAGGAGTTGGGTCTTTAAGCACAAGGACAAAGCCCTGGGTTTGGGGTGGGGGAGGGGACCTGGGGTCTCATTTCTGCTTTGAAGACATCTCTTCCTGGGTGCTGGGCGGGGAAGCATCGCAGGAGGACCAGCTACAGCAATTGCAGTGTCACCTGGGCAAAGCCTGGGCGGAGGGGCTTGGCCTGGGTTGGTGGAGACAGAAATAGAGAGATATGGGTGAGATCAGGGTGTACTTTGGAGAGAGAACAGGACCTGAGGTCGTCTCTCTGAAGTGTCAAGCGCAGTGCCCGGCACTAAATCCATGAACTGAATTCACATTAATTTGTAGCAAAGACTTCGCACATCCTTTGCTGGCTGTTGGAAACAGCCTCCCAGGCCGGGGCCTGCCGTTTTGTAGGTGCTCAACAAACGCTTGCGGAATGGGGTGGACCAGCCCCCCAGGCTTTCCTGAGCCATCCTCATCCCTCCTCACAGCGCTCTGAGACGCTCCACTGTCCTTCCCAGCACCTGTCTCTCGCTCGGCGGCGGGTGGCCCTCCTTTGGGGAGCCTAGGAGGGGGCCATGCTTAGCTGCCTGCAGGGGAGCCCTAGTTGGGGGGGGTCAGTGTGGAGCTGGGTCAGTTTCCTTTCAAGAGTGTGCCCCCCCTCGCACCCACAGCGAAGCCTGCCACTCCCACAGCTGTGAAAATCCTTCAAACTGTGATAAAAATAGCCCGTCCTCCCTTACCCCAGTTCCCTAGGGCCGGACATGTGTATTTGCTCAGCTTTGTAGCTCTCGCCATCCCCCAGGCCGGGGGCCGAGGGAGGAGGGAGGGGCCCAGGAGGTGGCCTGGGTGGGGGGGTCAGATATGCCCAGGTTCCAGGGTATCATAGAACCGCTGAAACAGCGCCTAAAAGACAGACCTAATCCAACCTCTTCTACCTGACAGGCGGGGACATTATGACCCAGAGAAAAGCTAAGACTCGCTCAAGGCTCCCTGTGTTGTCACCGCTTGGCCTGGTAGAGGGTGGCCCAAGGGCGCAGGGAGGGCCCCCTCTCCCTCCCCCAACTTCAAACAAGAACCTTCCTTAGAGCTTATCCAGGTGGCCTTGAGCAAGTCCCAGCCTCTTGGTGGAGGCCAACTGTCCATCACAGTCCTGCCGGGTCAGGTCTTATCTTCAAGGCCTGTGGTCAGATACCGCCAGCTCCTCTGCTGTTAACCCTCTGGGGGTTTTCTGACCAAGAGGAGCTTCCTCCCAACCCGGGAAGAGGGAGCCGGCCAGGGAAGATGAAGGGGTTAGATCTGCTTTAGGCTTCGGCTCAAAGCAAAGCGAGCCCTTTCGAATGGGAGGTGGGGGTCAGGGTGGGAGAGGGTGGGCAATTAGGAGTTAGGTCGGGGAGCAGAGGAAGGGTGGGGGAGCTTTTCCTGAGGGGAAGGGGGGTTCTATTATTTCAAGTTCCCACCCGGCTAAAGCTTGACCTCATTCATCTTCCAATTCCCAGCGCCTAGAGGGAGCCTGGCACACGGCACGTATTCAACAGCCTTTAGTCAAGGAGGCAACAGATGAATGAATGAAGCTAAAGGACTCTTCGAATGCCCTCCTCTCCCTGTTGACCCTGACACTCACACAGGGCACATCTGGAGGCTGCCCCCTGTGTGTGTCCCCGAAAAGCTCAGCTGCAGTGTTTGGATGGTGGCTCTGAAGGGTGACATTCTAGAGGATACCCACAGATGTTCCATGATAAATGAGCCCACTAGAAGGGGAGCCCCCATGGGGGCAGGGGCTTTTGTGAGCCTTGGTCACTGCTGTGGCCTCAGCTCTTAGAACATACCCCAGTGGGCACTCAGTAAAGAATCAAAGGTCAGATGGGATTGGGAAATATGAGGTCAAACAAAGTTCAAATGGTTCTTTCCTGCAGGACTTCTCAGAGCCTTTAACACGCCAATGTTCACTGTGAAGCATACCCAGCGGTCTTAGGTCCAGGAAACTCTGGTGTCTCATTGCCCTGTGGTTCCCTTCAGATGGGACAGCTCAGCCTCAGGGATGGGGAAGGAAGCCCAGGATCAGGCAGGTGCCGCATCAGGCAGGTGTACAGGTAGCTCTTGTCCCAAGGAAGTCATCGCCTCTGCTGGGACCCGAGGGGATTGTTGGGAATGGCACTGGGGAGGGCAGGGGGCACGCACAGCCTTTTCTCCACAGGAAAGGGGAGAGGGGTAAGGTGGGAGAAGCCCTCCGGCCCGCTGTGGGGGGTGGCGATGGAGAGGCTGGAGGTACAAGGCCCCCTCCTTCCCCGCTCTTATTCTGTTGCCCTCCTGGCAAACGCACGTTCAACACATGCTTGCCCAATGCCTGCCAGACTCCAGGCACTGTCCTAGTCACTAGGGATCCCTCTGCGAAGAAGGCCGGGGCCTCGCCCTGGCAGGGCTTCCTGCCATGGGGACAGCGCAGCCCAGAAATGCCGCACACTCTCCACCTGGTCTCCGCCTGGCTCCAGCTGCCGTGCCCCGGTGGCTGCCCTGACGGATGGCATCAGTGGGCTCCCATGTCCTCTGGCTTTGGTTCCTGGCCGGTGCCAGCAGGAGCCTGAGGACAGGAAGAGAGATCGGTTGGGGTCTATATTCTCTGGCTCCCTCCTCGAGAGGCCCGGGGCCCTGGCTCCTACCGGGCGGCCCTTCCCCGCAGCCATGTCTCTGGGCCCCGCTAACTGCTTCTCCCCTTGGTCCTCCAGGCCTGGAGGGGTGGGCTCCCCACTCTTGCTAGCCTCAGGACGCTTCACTGTCCCTCCTTAGTCGCCCCTATTTTCATTAAATATCCCACAGGTACCCCTTAGGGTCGATACCTGTTCCCTTCCAGGGCCCGTGTGCAGGTCTGGTTGACTGTAACAGCGACCCCAAGTAACAGCACATAAAATAAGAGAAGTTTATTCCCCTCCAACTTCAAAGCTCAAGCTGGCACGGCAGCTCTGCCCTGTGATGCCATCTGCTCTTTCTTTTTTTATTTTTTTTATTTTTATTTTTTAACAGAAGGGGTCTTGGCTGGGCCTGGTGGCTCACACCTGTAATCCTAGCACTCTGGGAGGCCAAGGCGGGTGGATCGTTTGAGCTCAGGAGTTTGAGAACAGCCTGAGCAAGAGCAAGACCCTGTCTCTACTAAAAGTAGAAAGAAATTATATGGACAGCTAAAAATATATATAGAAAAAATTAGCCGGGCATGGTGGCGCATGCTGGTAGTCCCAGCTACTCGGGAGGCTGAGGCAGGAGGATTGCTTGAGCCCAGGAGTTTGAGATTGCTGTGAGCTAGGCTGATGCCACAGCACTCTAGCCCAGGTGACAGAGTGAGACTCTGTCTCTAAATAAATAAATAAATAAAAAGAGAAGGGGTCTTGCATTGCTGCCCAGGCTAGAGTGCGGTGGCATGATCATAGCTCATGACAGCCTCGAATTTGTAGGCTCAAGCGATCCTCTCTCCTCAGCCTCCTGAGTATCCATCTGCTCTTTCTGTCTCGTGGCTCCTCCATCCCTAGATGTGCCTTCATCAGCGAGGCATATGGCTCGAGTTGTGTCCCCCGGAATACCTATGCTGAAGTCCTAACCCCTAGCACCTCAGAATGTGACCTTATTTGGAAATAAGGTCATTACAGATGTAATGAGTGAAGATGAGGTCATTAGGGTGGGCCCTCATCTGGCATGACGGGTGTTCTTATGAAAAGGGGAAGCGGGGCCACAGGAAGAGACAGGCACAGAGGGAAGACGGCCCTCTACAAGCCGAGGAGAGAGGCCTGGGATAGAACCTTCCCAAGTCATCCTGCGAAGGAAACAACCTGCCAACATCCTGATTTCAGACTTCCGGCCTCTAGAACTATGAGGCAAGAAATTTCTGTTGTTTAAGTGACCCAGTTCGTGATGCTTTGTCGCGGCAGCACTGGCAAACGAGCACAGCATGCGAAGGCTCCTCCCCACACCCACGTCCCAGACGGAAAGGGGACAGGGCAAGCTTCTTCTTTAAGCACCCAGCCCGGAATTTGTATGTTCCTCTTCTACCATGGCCAGAAATCAGCATGTGGCCTTACCTGGCTGCCTGGGAGACAGGAAAGCGTGGGTTTCCGCTCTGCACAGCCCCATGCACGGTGAAAAGTCCTCCAATATTAGAGACAGCCACAGACCACGAAGTACAAGCACGTTCAGATGCAAGCAGCAAAGCCCCCTGCCTAAGTGAAATAATTAAGAGATTTGTAATCTCACAGGACTTGACTTCAAGGGACTTCAAGGCAAGAGGCAGGGGAGCAGGAGCAAGGGACACTGAGGTTTGGGTTTCAGGTCCCTACTCCGGCTGCTGGCTTGTTCCTAAGGCTGGAAGGCTGCCTGTGTCAGGCAGGGTCAAGCCAGAAAACAGAAGTCTCAGGTATTTGAAATAGAAGACATTCAATCCAGGGAATTGGTTACCCAGGTGAGGGAATTGCTGAGAAGACAATAGGGAAGATGGGGGAACCCAGAGATTAGCCTCAGCTACCACCCAGGATGGGAGGACAGAGGAAGGGGACGCTGGTAGCTGGAGCCCAGGGGCCGGAATCACTTAGTAGAGGCTGGGTGTGGCCCAGGCCAGTCCAGTGGGAGCCATGGAGGAGGTGTAGGGAGAGAGATACCCTAGTTTCTCTCTTCCTCCCGTCCTCCAATCTCCTGCTAGAAGCCTGCTGTCACAGTCTAGACTGCCCCTGCCCATCCATGATACAGCGAAGAATGAGTCTAAGGGCTGGAGCTTCCTTCCTTTTTTTTTTTTTTTTTTGGAGACAGAAGTCTTGACCTGTTTTTTTTTTTTTTGGAGACAGAGTCTTGACCTGTTGCCCAGGCTAGAGTGCAGTGGTGTCAGCCTAGCTCACAGCAACCTCAAACTCCTGAGCTCAAGCAATCCTCCTGCCTCAGCCTCCCAAGTAGCTGGGACTACAGGTGCACACCACCACGCCCAGCTAATTTTTTCTATTTTTAGCAGAGATGAGGTCTCACTCTTGCTCAGGCTGGTTTTGAACTCCTGACCTCAAGGGAACCTCTGGCCTTGGCCTCCCAGAGTGCTAGGATTACAGGCATGAACCACTGTGCCCACCCCAGAGCTTCCTTTTTTTTTTTCCCCACCCCCTTTCCCCCCTAGAGCTTCTTTTGTTGTTGTTTTGAGACAAGGCCTTGCTCTGTCACCCAGGCTAGAGTGCAGTGGCCTGATCATAGCTCACTGTAAGCTCCAACTCCTGGGCTCAAGCAATCCTCCTGTCTCAGCTTCCCAAGTAGCTGGGTCTGCAGGCACGTGCCACCACACCCAGCTAACTTTTTAAGAAATTTTTTTGCAGAGACAAGGTCTTGCTATGTTGCCCAGGCTGGTCTTGAACTCCTGGTCTCAAGTGATCCTCCCACCTCGGCCTCCCAAAGTGCTGGGATTGCAGGCGTGAGGCACTGTGACCGGCCTGGACTGGAGCTTCTGTGGGCGCTGAGGGGAGAGATGGGGCTGGAGACACCTGCAGGCACCTCAGGGCAACAGGGGCCCTTTGAAGGGTTTTCAGCAGGAGAACAACACGATCCAAGTGATAGAAGCGTACGTCTGGCTGCCGAGTGGAAAATGGCTTGAAGACGAGCAAGAATAGCACTGGGGAGGCTAGTGGGGCTTCTTCAGGGGTTGTCCAGGTACCCGGGGTGGGGGTGGTGGAGAAGCTGACGGGCCGAGGGGGAGGGAGATGTTCAAGAAAGATAAAATCTGGAACTGATGGAGGGACAGACCAGGCAGGACATGTATAAACATGCCTACCCAAGCCCGTGCCCCAGATACATGGCCCCTTCGCAGGGCCTTGCACCAAGTAGGTATCGGTGTGCACGGTGTGCACACACAGCCGCTACACACACACACACACACACACACACACACACTCAGCCGTGCTGTATCCTGCATGGCTGGGCCGCACCTGGCCACCCACCTGCCCGTCACGTGGAACGTGCCCTGTGGAGAACTATGTTCTTAGGAAGCTTTCAAGTAACAGAGGGTCCTATTCAAATAGCCTTAAGTGGTGAGGGTTTTCTCAGCTTGCCAGAAGGCAGAGGTGGGACAGCCATGGGTTGGTTCATTCAGCAGCACAGTGGTGTCCATGGACCCAGGCTCTCGCCATCTTTGTGCTCTGCCAACTTCAGCGTGTTCTCTTCCCGTGGGCTGCCTCCTCCATCGTCCCAGCAGCAGACTGAGCCAGGATTTGAGGGCAGGTCATTTATCTGGGAGGAGATCCCAAGAAGCTCGTGTACGGGGGCGGGGAAAGTGAGACAGAAGGAAGGAAGCCGAGACGGGGCATTGATGGACAACTGGGGCCCAATCACACTAGGAGCTCTGGGAGCCAACACCTCAGAGTCGCCCCATCCAAGCGTGCGGAGGCCACACACACACACCTTCCCACGCATACACCCAGAGAACGCCCAGTGTGCACAGGTAAGGCACCTCTCCACCATGCTCACGGAGGAGGAAAACAGCCTGTCGCCTGGCAAGAATGACGCCATCATGAAGTGAAACCGCCGTGATGACCAATGTCTGACTCCCGCATACCAACATGTTTTGCAGCCAGGTCTTAAGACAATGCCTACAGCATAAACAGCCCCTCATAAAGATGCTTATCTAACCTCCCCAGTGGTCACGAGTTTCAGCAAGAAAGTCTGAGACGGGACCAGCTGCACATGTTTTACCCTGAAAGCTTGTCATTTAAAGCATGTTTTCTTGAGGGTGGATGTGGGATCCATCACCTCTCGGCTGCCCAAGACATCATTTCTGTTCGTAAGTCCCCATTAAGTTTTTTCTTTCTGAGAAACTGGATTTGTTGGCCAGGTGGGGTGGCTCACGCCTGTAATCCCAGCACTCTGGGAGGCCGAGGCGGGAGGATCGCTTGAGCTCAGGAGTTCGAGACCAGCCTGAGCAAGAGTGAGACCCCGTCTCTATTAAAATATAAAAAATTAGCCGGGTGTCATGGTGAGCGCCTGTAATCCCAGCTACTCAGGAGGCTGAGGCAGTAGGATCGCTCGAGCCCAGGAGTCTGAGGTTGCTGTGAGGTAGGCTGTCGCCACGGCACTCTACCCCAGGCAACAGAGTGAGGCTCTGTCTCAAAAAAAAAAAAAAGAGAGAGAAAAGAAACTGGATTTGTTAGCCTCTTTCTTCAGCCTCTCAGCTCCCTCGGCCTTTGGGGGTAGGTTTGTGTAGACCTGCCCCCCAAGGGAGGAACAATGGTGTCCCGGCACACACTCAGGATTTACACCCTGGCACCCCCAGGTACACACTCCTCACATGTACAACGTCAGAGCACAGACAGAACATCAGAGCACACACATGCAGGATGCACAGACATATTATAGAGCACGCCCCCAGCCCCCTTCCCAGTAAAACAAACATGCCTATCCCTGTCACTGCTTCTTACTCTGGTCTTCGGCTTGGGCCAGAGCAATCCCTTCCCTGGGCCACGGTGGGACCCTGCAGCCCAGGATGTAATATCAAAAGTTACCAGCAGAGGGTGCCCAAGAGCCATGACAGCCTCCAGGCGTTTTCTAGTAAGTTTGAGGGTTGGTGTAAGGGTATTTGTCTCTGGGTGTGTCTGGGCCAGAGGACAGGCTCCTCGTAGGGGTTGGGTTGAACGTGGTGGATGCTCTCACCACCAGTTCTAGGGACTGCTGCACTCAGGCTCCAGCGCCCTGGCACGGAGTTGGGGCTCCGTTCATGTTAGATGGATGGATGAATTAACAAATGAGTGAATGAACAGATGAACGAATGACTGGGGGATAATGAGAGAGGAGGTAACCCAAGAGAAAGAAGGTAAAAAGAGAAGAATTAGGAAGAAGGAGGGACCCCGACAGGTCAGGGAGGAGTAGGGGTCAGTGAGTGAAATGGGGGCTCAGCCTGCCAGCCTCGGCCTGCAGGGTCTCCTCCTCCCGGAGACCTCCCGCTGCTGCCCAGGGCAATGCTCCTCATCTCTTTGGGTTGCTTGGGACTGGCACCTCCTTCAGGAAGTCCTCCTAAGCCCCTAGTTGGGGTCAGTCCTTCCTGCCTTTGTGCCCCCCCTGCTCCGGGGGATGCTCAGAGCTCCTCTACTCTGGTTTAAATCTGGGCAGTGGAGTCAGACAGACCTACGTTTGGTTTGAATTCCTGCTCAACCACTGCTGTGTGGTCTTGGCCAAGATACCTTAACCTCTCTGTGCCTCAGTTTCTTCGCCTGGCGTAACACCAGGGGCTCCCTCCCAAGGTTTTTGTGAGAATTCCAACAGGTGAAGCACTTAGCGCAGGGATTGGCCCATAGGCAGCTCTGAACAGACAGCGACAATGACGGCTCTCAGTCCAGAGTCCCGACCTCAACTGGTCTGTCCCCTGGTCAAGTTGTTTGCCCCAATCTGGGTTGAGAACATATTGTCACCAAAGTGAATCGTGAACACCACTGGTCAATGAACGTGTGCTCCCTGAGAACACTCATCTTTGCTTCATTCGTTTTTGGACATGAACAGGAACATTTATTTCAGTGTTGCTTGAAATAATGAAACATAATTAGAAACAACTTAAGTGTATGACTATCCACAGGAAAATGAATGAATGGTGGTATATTTATACAATGCAATCCTCAACCGTGAAAATGATTGAACTAGAGCGGCAGGTATGGATGTGGATAAATCTCAAAAGCGTTTCACTGAGTAAAAAAAGCAAATTACAGAATAATGCATAACGCCAAAATATATATATATAACATTTGAACATGCAAATCAATGCAATGCCATGTATAGCAATGTGTGGGAACAGGATAAATATGCACAGCAAAGATAATCAGAGATTAGATGGTGCCACCCTCCAAGAAGGGGGGAGTGGAGCTGGCGGCGGGTGTTCAGCAGCTTCAACTCTATGTGGAAGCTTATCTTGTTTTGATTCCCTTGAATATGGTAGAGGAAGGGAACTGATCTGAGACCTTCTCTATTTTAACCCCCACAACAACCCTGAGCGTGAGATAGGATGAAGCAGTGGGGGTCGGGGAGGCATGGTACGGTGCCCACACGCACCCAGCCTCTGAGAAGCAGAGGTGGGAACTGAACCCCGGTCCCCTGACCCAGCTGCCCTCCCTGCTTGAGCAGGCTGCTTGGTGTCTGTTGAACTGTTAGTGGTGGTTTCAAAGGCAAAGAAGTGCCAGGGTTGCTGGGGCAGAGCAGCTGAGCTCTGCCAGGCTAGGCAAGGAGGGCGGGTTTGGCCCACTGGGTCCAGGGCTCAACTCATTCCTGGTAGCAGCTTGGGCCCAGGCCAAGCCCAAGGGAGGTTTCCTGCCTTGGGGTCTGTTTCCTGACACTCTCCTAGTGGAGTCAGAGGTAAAAGCTGGAGCCAGGCTTGGGCAGGGTCTCCACTGCAGGAAGTGGAGGCCTCCGAGCCTCCCAGCCTCCAAGCCGGCTCCCCTCCTCTCCTGCTGCCTCCCTCACCTCGCAGGTGTCCAAAGGTGCAGGCAGGAGGAGGTGTGTCCAGTGAGCACCAGTCCCGAGGAGATCCCATGCTTCCTGGACAGGAACCTCCAACCCTTCGGGGGCAGAGGTGTTCCAGGACACCGTCACTCATCTGTCCGTCCTTCCTGCCTTGGATGAACCCACTAAGTGTCAGGACCTGTGCTGGACACTCTGGGGACAGAGGTGAGGAGATAGCCCCTACCCTCCAGGGGCTCGGCGGCTGGGGGGGGGATCAGATGTATAAATAAACAGGCTCCTAATAGACACTCAATATGTGTGTGGATTGAAATAAATGAAAACCATCCAGTAAAATATCAGCACTGGAAAGGCTGCTCAGACTGACTCGCGTGGCCCAGGGAAGGGCTGGGACTTGCTCGAGGTCCTACAGTAATTCAGTGGCACAGCTGACACGAGAACCCAGGACTCCAGAAGCAAGCCAGGGCTCTTTCTACTGCATCCTTCCTCTGCCTTTTTTTTTTTTTTCCGAGTTGATCATTGTGAGAAATTTTATGTATACAGAAAAGTTTAAAGACCAGAACAACAGCCCATGAGAACCACCGCCAGACTTTGCCACATCTTCACAGTGGTCACCGATGCCACCCTTCCCAGCCCAGACCAGACATTCTCCTTCCCTCCTGGGACATGTTACTGTCCTTTGCTTTTTTCCTTCCTTGTTTTGTTTTTTGTCCTGTTTGTAGTATCATACATGATCATCAAACTGCTCCTAGAATGTTCACACTTGTTCAAACCCAGGAAAGACTTCTGGGAACTTACTTGACGTCAGGGCCGGGCTGCCTGGGACCGGGCTGCTCCCACAACTGGGCAGGGTCAACAGCACAGGAGACCCCTCTTGGACCATTCTTGTGTGAGTAGGAGCGTCCTTAAAAAGAGGCTGCTCGAGGAGTTTTCTGATACCAACCAGTTCTCCAGTTCTTTGACACCGACTGGGTTTCCAACAATTCAATTCATTTCTGACACTATCTACCTGATTTTAGCACCAGATCCCACAAGTTAAAGGGCTCAGTCCTGCAAGACTGCCCCCCCTTCAGACAGCAGCCTCGAGTCCTGGGGGCCACCCCACCCCCATACTTCTGGCTGACCAGCTGCAAATTGGAGGTTCCCATGCCCCCCCACCCCTCTGTTTTTATAATTTCCTAGAACGGCTCTCAGAACTTTACGTATGTTTACTGCTTTATTATAAAGGATACAAATGAGCAACCAGTTGAAGAGGCACATAGCGAGAGTCCGGAAGGGCCCTGAGACTCCCGCATGCTGTTTATAAGAACAACAGGCCTGCAACCAGCTTTAGAGACCCTTTGGGCCCAACTTCTCCTTCTCCAGTTGGGTAAACTGAGGCCCAGCTCATTCAGCAAATTAATAGCAGAACCAGGTCTAGAACCAGTTTCCTTGTCTGTCAAATAATGATGGCCACAGCCAGTATTTACTGAGCACCTACTACATGCCAGGGATCAGCCTTGTGGGGCAGATATTCGTGGTTTAACAACCATTCACCCACATTTGCAGATGAGGAATTGGAGGCTCAGGAAAGGGACGTATCTTGCCCAAGGTCCTACAGCTGGTCCAGAGCAGAACCTCAATGCTAAATTCCTCTTTGGGGAAAAGAATGGCTTTTACCATACCATGTGATTAGGAGGTCACAGCCATCTAAAGCGTACTTCCAGGAAGGAGAAATTGTCAGCTGCTGCTTCCACATCCCAACGGGGGTGGCAGAAGGAAGGCTGCTCCTTTGTAAGCCAGACACCTTCACGTGGAAGGTGGGCCTCCCCCACCTCCACTCAGGGGAGAATCGGGAGTTGTACCCCTTTTGCTGAGTACAACAAAGAATTGGAAATGTGGGCTTTTCTGATCAACAGCCAGAAGCCAGTCAACTTCTCAGCAGCCCGAGGGTGGGAGGCCTGGAGGCGGGGGGTGCCCCAGAGCAGGGCCAGGGGGAAGAGATAAGAGGGAGAAGGGTCTCTGGAGGCAGTAGTACTCCTGCTCGGTGGACATGTGACTTTGCTGAGAGAAGATGACAATCCCAGAAGGTGGGGGTGGCAATAAGGGCTGATAATTGGCCCAGAGGCAGGGATTCAGAGTGAGTGGTGACCAGAGGCCATAACGGTCCCCTGGGCTTCTTCAGAAATAGCAGGGAAGGCTCTAACTTCCCAGGGCACTCGGGGTGGAGGCCTGAGCTGTTATATTTGAGTATTAAAGGAAAGGGCTTTGCTTTGGGGTGCGCCTGTTAGATGTTGAAGCCTTTAGCACAGTGTCTCCACTCAGTAAATGCCTACTAAATGGCAATGTCACAGAGGCAATAGAGTGCGGTGGTTGGGGGCAGTCCTGAGCCAGAGTGCTTGGGTTCGTATCTTGGTCGTGTTCCTATCTCATCTGAAAAATGGGGATGCTGTTAACACCTACCTCATAAGGTTGTAATGAGGAGTGAATGAGTTAATGCATGCAAAGCTAGGACTTTGCACGGTAACTGGGACATAGTTAGCACTCAGTACATACGTGTGGGCCATTATGATTATGATTTTTGTTTTTGAGACAGAGTCTCACTCTGTTGCCCAGGCTAGAGTGCCGTGGCGTCAGCCTAGCTCACAGCAACCTCAAACTCCTGGGCTCAAGTGATCCTCCTGCCTCAGCCTCCTGAGTAGCTGGGACTACAGGTGCACACTACCACACCCTAATGTTTTCTATTTTTAGTAGAGATGGGGTCTGGCTTTTGCTCAGGCTGGTCTTAAACTCCTGACCTCAATCGATCCTCCCACCTCAGCCTCCCAGAGTGCTAGGATTACAGGTGTGAGCCACTGCACCCGGCCAGTTATGATGATGAATTCTATGGATGAGGAAATACAAGTTCGAAGAGTAACATTTGTCCATAGTCACATGGCTTCAGTGGTGTGCTGGTGACCAGGTCTCAAAGAAAATAAAACAAATCAAGTCCTGAGTTGTCACATGTGCCAATTCCTGTGGTGTAAATATTCCCACCATGGCTGATTTCAAGCCACCTGTGGTTTAACAACCATTCACCAAATCTCAGAATATTTAACAATCGGCTCTTGTGAGCCAGCAGCCCGCTACCGCAGCTTGTAGATGGTCGGGCATTTGGAACTGTGCCTGGACACTGGGAGGGCTTCACAGACGCTCTCTCCTACTGCAGGTCAGTCAAGTCAGCAGGGCTCACTGAGCTCTCTCCACACCCCCATTGCACAGAATAGGAGACTGAGGTTTGGACGAGTTCAGCTTCTTATGCCAGGTCACAGCACAAGCCAGTTACTTGCTGTCCTACCTCCCACGGGCACTGTCTTCTCTGAACAGGACTGTGCCTGAGCCTACACACGACCATCATCCCACACCCCCCTTACAGGGAATTTCCCAGGCCCCACAAAGATGGCGCCTCGCCCTCTCCCAGACTGGCTGCTCCACCTCCAAAGCCCTGAGGTAGGTTGGCAGGAGGAAGCTCTTGCCGGCTGGAGCTCCTGCCAAGCCACACCTGCCCCAGTGCTCTTGCGCTCGGATCTGTCCTGGCTTGTGCCTGCCACACGTGGGCTTGGGGGGGCACTGTTTTTGGCAGCTGGTGAGTAGAGGGCCCTTATCCTCGAGGGTGTTAGGGGATGAGGGTGTGACTCACTGAGCTCTGGTGGCTGGAAGGCTGCAGCTGGGGGAGGGCCAGATCCTACCCCAGGAGAGATTTTTCAGCCCTGCAGGCACGCTGGCTCAATGCTGGGTAAAGCCTCAGGTCACACTGCCAATGGTCGCCTGAGGCTGGGCACAGACGCCCTTCAGGCAGGGTGGGAGAGCTCTTGGTTCTACTTATTCCCTGGACTCAGCTGGGTGTCACACACATGTGGCTGCTGAGCTGGGTTTCCAAGGGCCAGGTGGCTGAAGGGACAAGGGGACACTCCTTCCACCATCTCAAGACCCAGGGCAGGAGACAAACTGCAGAATGGCAGGTGAGGGGTTAATGAGCAGCGTCTGCACTAATAGGGCAGGGTCTCAAGGTCTCCGGAGAAGGGGGCTGCTCCCCCCCACTCAGGGATAGCCCAGAGAAATGAGAAGCCCTTGAACTCTCTGTGCCTGGGTTGGGGAAAGGGCCCTTAGTAGTCTTGGTGGGGCATCGTGGGGGCAGAGGATGTTGGTGGGACCGTGGCCCCCGTGGGGAAGGGGAGCCAGATGAGGAGGGAGACAGTGGGAGGGGAAGGGATGATGGAAAGCCCACAGTTGGCGAGGAACCAAGGTTGGAGGTGGCCCAGGTGGGGCAAGGTGTGGGGGCACCATGGCTGGAGACTATGCAGGGCGGGGCACTCCACCCCCAGGACATTCTGAGACCCTGCATCATCCCTGCAATGCTAGGGAGGGGGAGGTGGCTTGGCTTGGAGATGGAGGACAGGCTCTGTGGGGGATGGGAGCACAGCCGCCTGCCATCCCGCATCTCCACGCTGGAGCCCCCCAGTGCTGCTGGGTGCACCCGCCCACCAGGGCCTCAGTGAGTGATTGGGTGGCCCACCCTCTTTCTTGCCTAGGGCCTGAGCCTGTAGGCCCTGGAGCCAGAAGGCCAGATTCTTATTCCGGTTTGCTGGGCGAACTTGGGCAAGTCTCTGGCCGTCTCTGAGCCTCCATGACCTCATCTGGAAAACAAAATACTTACATCTTAGGGGTGCTATGAGGATTAAATGAGAAGGTGGCTGCCATGGACCTGGCACTGACACTGTGAGGCTCTATGGCACATAGTAGGTGCTCCACCAATGTCAGCTTCCCGGGGAAGGGCCTGGGAAAGAGGCGGGGCAGACCTCTTCCCCACGGCTTCCGCATCATGTGTCCCGGCTCGGCCTCAGCTGGACCCCAGCCGGCCCTGACAGCCCAGGACCTAAGGACAGAGCGACCCCTCTTCCCACCAGGAAAGGGGGCTTGTAGTCTCCCTCATCCCTCTCTTGACTCCCAGCCCCTTCTGGTTCTGAAGGCCTCTGTGGCCCTCGTGGGCCTGGAGGTCCCCTGGAGTAGGGAGGCTGGAGAGTGACTGTCCCAATCTTACAGGACACAGCCTGGCTTTCTGGGAAGATGGAAGAATAGCACATTCCTCCTGAAATAATTGTCCTGGAG
This sequence comes from Lemur catta, assembly GCF_020740605.2. NCBI lineage: Eukaryota > Metazoa > Chordata > Mammalia > Primates > Lemuridae > Lemur > Lemur catta. The sequence continues at coordinate 111,546,678 of NC_059130.1, forward strand.
CTATTTCCAGCGGCTCTTAGTGCCCAGGCCAGAAATGGCTGTTGATCTCGATGCCTGGGTACCTTCAGGACAAACAGCCCAGAGGCCCAGCCCTCTAGCTGGCTGGCTCCCTCCAGCCCCCAGCCCAGAGCAGAACCAAGCCTTGGCTCAGGCCCCATAAGGGAACTGTGGACACTGCTTCCCCGGCTCACTGAGTTCCCCACGCTCCTCCTCTTCCTCCTTCTGGGCAGCCCCTCAGATCCCTCCTCTTGGCTCCATGTTTTGGTGGCTGTGACTACTCAACCCGGGACGGGGGGATAGCCCTTCACTCTTAGTGACTGTGGATTGCAGAGGGCCCAGGCAGGGGTTTCTACGCTAAAGCACTTTGTAATCCTGGATCTGGTCATTAAGAAACTTCAGATAAACCCAAATTGGAGAACATTCTCCAAAACAATGAGCCCACGCTCTTCAAAAATGTCCATGACATAAAAGACAAAGAAAGGCAACTATTCCAGATTGAAGGAGACTAGGAACGAAGGAGACATAGGGCTGAATCCAATGCTGGATCCTGAACTGGATCCTGGACTGCAAAAATAATTGCCACGAAGAACATTAAAGGGACAACCGGTGAGATGTGAATACAGACTGCATGTTAGATAACATTAAATACCCGGATTTGATCATTGCAGTGCATATGTTAGAAAACGTCCTTGTTTTCCCAGCATGAGACACACATGGAAGTAATCAGAGGTTAAAGATCCTGTTGTCGGCAACTTACTCTCAAAATAATAAGTATATATGGGTGCGGGTGATAAATATGGCAAAAGGGTTAATAATTAGTGGATTTAGATGACGAGTGTATGGGCGTTCATGTCTTGTGTCAATGTCTCAAAAATTTTCAAAATAAGAAGTAAAACTGTATATTCGATGTTAGAGGGAAGGAAATGATGGAGAATCTTTCCTGGCAAATACCACGAGACCTCAAGGGAGAATTCTGTTCATTCATTCAACCAATACATACTGGGTGTCCTCCATGGACAAACCAGGCCCGAGCCAGGGCCACAGGGCTCTGAAAGGAGCAATGACATTTGTTTCCTGGAGAGTCCTGTGGCTCTTAGCCAGGGCCCAGCACATAGTAGGTGCTCAACATGGGATTGTTGACTGCATGTGGGAGAAGCGAGAAAGTAAGGAAGGAAGTTGCTGTGATGTCCAAGAATGGGACATTCAAAGGGACAGTGCTTAGGGAGACTTGATAAATGTTTGCTGACCCAGTGAGAAAAGAGGAGAAATCGATGCTGACCACAGCAAGCAGTTATATGTGAGCTAGCATTGAACTTCCTGGCTCTCAGCATAATTAAACACAAGAAAAACAACAAGGAACACTGGACAACAGCCATCCCAGCCTCATTTCAAAAATAGGGCCCATCTGTCCTGGCAGGCTTAAAGTGGCTTTGGCCCCGAGGCAGGGGCCTGACCAGAATGACCCCCCTGGAGGCCCCTCCCAGCTGTAGGATTCTGTGATTCTATGACATGGCCAGCAGTCTGGAGTGGCGGCATGAGGGCATCCCCAGTGGAGAGCAAGCTGAGGTCTAAGTCATCTGCCTCCTAAAAAACAGAGTGAGAGGGGAGAGGGCCCAGCCGGCCAGAAGGGGAAGGGCGGGGCCCCGCGGGGTCAGCTGTCAGGCACTTCCTATTCCTCCAGAGGAGGAGATGGGGTGGGGTTGGGCCAGGGAGGGGAGAGGCAAAGGTCTGGACATGCCGCCCATTTCAGACCCAAAAGACAAGGGCAGCTGAGAGGCCGAGAGCAGGAAGAGGGGCAGGCAGCTGCTTTCTGGGTGGGATGGGCTCAAATACTACCCTGTTTCCACTTGGCAGATGTGGAAATTCAGCGTCGAGCTGGAAGTGGTGGGGAGAGAAGTCAGACAGAGCCTCTTTCTGGCTGGGGGGTGAAGCAGGGTGGGTACTAGGGAGCCAGGGGACTATGGGGACAATGGGATGGCACTGCCTTTCGCTGGGCCCAGGCAGGCCCAGGCACGGGAGGTGGGGTTCAACAGACTGGCCATCTCTTTGGCCTGGTCAGGTCTTCATCTCCATGAAGTGCCCACAGGTGGCGGGGGACGAGTGGGGACACCCCAATGCCCCCTCCTCTTGTGGGGTGGGTGAGGAAATGCCAAACTGTCAGGGAGGACCAAGGCCAAAGGACTTATAAAGTTCTGCTCTCACAATCCAGCCCCATTGGTAGACTTGTCACACCGCCTGCCCCCCACCCTCACTGGAGGTTCCTAAAGTCAGGATCGACTTAGTGACAGGCTTGGCCAGTGCTCCTTCTCCCCACTGTGCCCCCCTCTGGGCAGGCAGGGCCGGTGTGGTGAGAATCCATCCTCAGCAGACTGTGGGGGAAGCCAAAGTCACCCTGACGACGTGGCATTGTCTGTCAGAGGTCATCAGACACGCCCAAGATGGTACCCTGGCCCCACCACTTATAAGCTGTGTAATCTTAGGCAAGTCAGGTTATCTGAGCCTCAGTTTCCCTTGTCCATCAACTAGGAATAGAATGGTAGCTACCTCCTTGATTTGCAGTGGGAATGAAGGGACTTAATCCCTGTGAGACAGGCATAGATAAGGGCCGGGACACAGGGAGAGCGCACGCAGCACTGCATCGATGCCAAGATATATTTTTTTAGTATCAGGGTGCACTGTGTGGCTGATGGTTAGCTGTTTGGTATTACCTTGAAAGAAAGCCCGTCTCTGCTTGGAATTTCGCCATTAGAGATTCAGTCCTTGGCCTTTGTGGTCTTCGGGAGTCCCTGCTTCAAAGGTGAATGGGAAAGTTCAGGATGTGGGCTAGAGCTAAAAGAGAAAGAAGATACTGTCCCACTTCTTCCAGGGGGCCCTCTGGTCTTGGTCGTTCTAACAGTCTTGCCTTCCTCCCCATCTCTTACCCTTCTGGTGTTTTCTGAAGCAGAGACTGTCAGTTTTCCAGGTCGAGACTCCTTGGGCCTGGGAGGAGGAGGGAGAGAGGAGCAAGAGGGTGCTGGACCTCTGGGAGCAGAGGGAACACCTGGAGAGAAAGCCCGGGGGGTGGTGGCAGGGTGCCCAGGTGAGCTGACCCAACTCTTTCCTCGCCAGGCCCAGGTAACCAACCTCCAGACACTCTCATAGCTCAACCACGAAGCTTTAATCACCGAGCTGGGACAATGTCTGGATGCCAGGTGAGCTGTTCCAACACTGACAGCTACTTGAGCCATCCCAGCAATATGTCCTTTTCCGCCCGCACTCCAAGCTGGGCCCAAGCCACCAGCCTGCACAGGGTTAACAGCCTCAAGCACCCCTGCACTCCAAGTGGCTCTGGCCCAGAGTTCAGCAGCCGCAGCAACCACTCTGAGTGGTCCCACAACCCCAGCTCCCCAAGGCTTCTACTGAGGAGAATCTGCCTGGGCCAGCCCTACAATTCCAAGTGCGTAGAAACCAGTCATCTGATGTATCCCAAGGTGGCCAGAAAGTCCTCTGGTCGTGGCAGCCCCTACTGCCTCCTCTGTATGGACCATCCCTCGGGCCCCTCCAGCCCTACCTTCCTGGACCAATGCATCAAAGGCATCAACTACTTGGACCGATCCGCCAACGCCGTCTACAACAACAGTCGCAGAACATCGCTGAGCTTGCCAAAGCTTGCAGCCAGCTGCCTGGAACGAGCCACCAACTCCCTCAACCTGGACCACCTGGATCACTCCGTGCCCCGAAGTTACTCCAGCCCCAGTGCCAGCATGGCCAGCCCTGACAACTCCACCACCAGCATCAGCATTGTGCCGTCCCACAGGGGAGCCAATGATTTGCGGTGCCTGGACGATTCCACCAACACAAGCCAGCACAGCTCTTGCCGGCACCTCAGTCCTGTGCTGCCCCGGAGGTCACGTAAAAAGTTACCTGACCCCCCTTTGTTTGGCAATGGGCTCTTTTCCTTGGGTCGTCTGCCCAAGTTCTGGGAAGCAATCCGCTCAGACTGGAGCACCCCCGAGCCCGTCTCCAAACCCTCGAGCTGGTGGTGACATTGACACCAACCATGAAATGGGCATGTGTCCATCAAGCTGGAGTTGTGGAAAATAAATTGTCTGTGGCAAAATGCTCCTTCCAAGGCTTTGTTGGGGGAAATGGCCATTTAGATTGGGGGTGACAAACTCAAGGGCCTCCAGGGCCAGGCAGGAAAAAGTGAAATGAGTGAATTGGGCTGGGTGGCAGCAGGGAGTGGGGGAGACAGGCTGAGAGGACAGGGACTGTGCCTGACCTACCCTCAGCTCTCAAACGGGCGGCAGCCTTTACAAGAGAAGCCAGGGATCTGTTTTTACATGTTAGCAACAAATTAAAAAATGTCATGGTGCTCTGTGGGCCGAACAAAAGCACTTGCAGGCTGAATTCGAAAGCCCCCAGGCCTTGGTTGGGAACTGGTTTATATCTTGAACAGATCACTGGGGAAGTTCCCAGCCTCCCATAGCCTCAGTTTCCCCATGTGAAGAAACAGACTGGCTGTTCATTCCCAGTTCCTATCCGTATTCCTCTCTTTTTAGGATTGTTGATTTTAGGATAGTCCCAGGTGAGCAGAAACGTAGGAGTAATAACAAGAGCCACAAATACTCATAGAGCACTTACTCTGCAGCAGGAACTGTTCTAAGTCCTTTATACATATTTATTTTTTTAAAGGTGTGATTTTAATTACCAGGGCCTAGGGTAGAGATAGAGAAAAGCTTCCTGATGGCTAGTGTGACAGGCTCTGGGACAGGCCACCAGGGACAGTAGCAGGCAGGGGGATGTCCCCTCCTGGGAGATCTCTGAAGAGAGTGGTTCTGTCCGGCCAGGTGAGGGCCGGAAGGGTCAGAATGATCTGGCCCCTTTTCCCCTGAATTTCTTACTGGGAGTGTCTGGGGAAATGTTCCCAGGGCCACCGAGGGCTCCAAAGCTTCAGAGACCCAACTGATTCTGGTGCTGGGACATCGGGCCCCACAAAGCACCCAGCAACCCACTGTCCTGCTGAATGAGGGACTCTAGGAACTGGGATTCCAGCCTAGTTCTGCCACTAGCCTGCCTTGAGATGTTGGATACATCACTCCCCACTCCAGGCCTCTGTTTCCCCATCTGTAACATGGGTGCACCAGCTTTGATGATCTCTAAGGCCCTGGTAGACTGGTGTTTCTGAGTGTCTCCTCCTGGCCCCAGGCCAGATCTGCAGCCTCCCAAGCTGAGACTGAGACTGCCCCCACTCCAGAACTCAGGCCTCCTGTGTCCTGAGCCATCTTCCCAGGCTGCCCAGGGGCCATCTCAGGCCTCAGGGCCCATCTCTGTGTGGTGATAAACTCCAGGCCTGGACCTGTATTGCTGGAGCACTTCACGTCTCCTTGGCAATGTGAAGGCCAATGGCAGCTCAGGGTGTGAATAGGGCTGACCTTGAGGTAATGCAGAAGCTGGGGGCCCACAAGGTTCCGTGGTGTCTGGAGGCAGTGACCTGCAGTGGTCTAGCCCTTATGGCCAGGCAGAGATGGTGACAGGCCTGAGTGTCCCCACTGTGAGACTGCCATGGTGGCCCCAGGGCAGGAGCAGGGAAGGGGGCACCAAACCCCTGGCCCATTGAATTCGCCCCCTCTTCTATTCCAACTCTGGAGGACAAGGGAGATCCCGCCCGGGCCCGAAGCACAGCACGCGGCAGGCTCCTGTCTCCGTCCGTTGCCTCCCTCCCCTCCCAGGCTTCAGTCTGATGGGTCCTCACCTCGCTGGCACCTCGTTCTCCAGGTGAACATTCACAGGAATACAGCTTGTTAGAATCCACTTTGGCCTGGCTTGAGAGAGAGAGTCCAAGGGTCTCCTGACTTCCAAAGCCCCTGTCTGGCCGCCCAACGCCACCCCGTTCCCATTCTAGGTCTTTATTTGCCTGGCTCTTTGAGGCCTAAGAGCTGTCATCCTGGACATGCCCACCTCCAAAACAGTCCAATGTCCCTAAATTAGAGTGTAAGACCCTTGCCCGGGGCAGTGATCTTGAGGTCTCCAGCATCTAGCCCAGTTCTGGCTCACAACAGGGGACTCGATGATCATATTAATGCTTATCACAGGGCTTTGTGCCCAGTAGGTGCTCAGGAACGGTAACTACTGTTATTCTAAGGATGTTACAGTGTCCCAGGCAATGGATGTTTAATAATGGATAGATACCCACTGCTCACAAGTCCCTTCCACAAGTTGCTCAGTCTGAGTCCAGAGGAAATAAGCCTGGAGCTAGAGAAGGCCTTTTGCTCCATGTGGCCATGCAGAGGCCACAGGAAGTCCCCCTGTCCACAGTTCAAGCCATGCATCTGCAGCTCCATGTAAACAGGAAGCTGCGTGCTGGCTGTAGAACAATGCCACAGCCTGCTGTGCTGTCCCCCTTGTGTACACAAGTGGCCTAGGTGTCCACACGGCCGGGAGTGGCAGAGGAAAGTCTTTGACACCTGCAGAAGTACACTTAGTTTACTGAGCACCCGCGCTGTGTGCCAGGCATGCTGCCGAGGCCTGACACATAGGCTCTCGACCCTCTCCACCCTGCCAGGCTAGGTTTTAGTACTCCATTTTGCAGAAGGGGAAACTGAGGCTCAGAGAGAGAAAGTGACTTGCCTAAGCTCCTGGAGAACTGATTCCAACCCAGGGCTCTGACCGTTGACCAATCCTTTCCATCCACAGTGCAGTTTCTTTCTTAGTATTTATTGAGTGGATTGCAAGAGAAAGGGCTAAATCTTGGCCTACAATATATGCAGTAAATTAGACAAAGCAAGGATGTTGTTTAACCCGGAGGTTTGGACTGAGATACCTCAATATCAACGTTCTAAACAGGGCAGGGTAAACCTGTAATATGCCCTTCCCAGTAGTTAGTAAACAAAGGGAGAGATTTCCTCAAAGGTCACCTACAATCTCAATTGCCCAATCCAATAGTTCCTGTATCATTTGGTATCATTGGGTATAGGAGCATGACATTCAATGTTTGTATATTTTTTAAAAAATCAAGGCTGGGCACAGTGGCTCATTCCTGTAATCCTAGCACTGTGGGAGGCCAAGGCGGGAGGATTGCTTGAGGTCAGGAGTTTGAGACCAGCCTGAGCAAGAGTGAGACCCCATCTCTACTAAAAATAGAAAAAATTAGCTGAGTGTGGTGGTACACACTCTAGTCCCAGCTACTCGGGAGGCTGAGGCAAGAGGATCGCTTGAGCCCAGGAGTTTGAGGTTGCTGTGAGCTATGATGGCTATGCTACTATACTCTACCCAGAGTTAGACTCTGTCTCAAAAAAAAAAAAAAAAAAATCACATTTGGTCCTTTTCAAACAGATAATTTTATATCACTGTTCTGTGGTTCTAGAAAATAAATGCAGCTTTTTGTATTGCCAACGTGCATGTGCAAGAGATGTACTTCACCCGTAACCTTTCCTCATGAACTTAACCCTCCAAGCTTCAGCCCACCTCATCCCTCACCCCATTCCTGAGCCCCACCTTATCTCTCGCTGCCTTTTCTATTTACACATGGCTGGTCCTGCTTGCTCTACGTGGGAAACATAACGCTAGGAGTGACTGGCACCCCCACCTCCACCCCAAAAATGCATCCACGCTGCCCTCTTTTCAGTTGAAATCCTCAGGAGGAACAAGTGCCGTGTCTAAGTTGGTACCACCATTTTTGGCAAACTCTTTTACAGCCTCCTGGGCCCCTCCCAACAGGGCAGGAATTTCTGGTGAACAATTGAACAAAGCCGGGAACTGGGGGGAAGGCACAGGACATTCCGAAAGGATTTCTCTCAAGCTCCAAAAGACAACATGCAGGAACACTGCAGAAAACCCAAAGAAAACCATGAAAGGGACGGGAAATCTGCCTACTAGGAAGGGCAGTGCAGGCTGAAGGAAGGAACCAAGGGCCGGGGGTCAGGAGGCCTGGGTGGGAGGCCTCTCTCTGCCACTTGCATCCCTGCAGACGCCACTCCACCTCCCTGGCCTCAGATTTGTGCTCCTTGAAAACTGAGGGAGCCGCAAAAGAAAACACATGGATCCACACACAGCCCTTCACAGCAACGCTTAGTTTATAACAAAGACCTGGGAATAGCCCAGATATTCAACAACACGATAAGGTTCATGAACTATGATGTGTTGATAAGACATGAAATCAAATAATTATTAGAAATATTAAGTGCAATGGCAATATCAGTGCTATTCCAAGTAGCCAGTCCATGAATTGTTAGTGGTTACCATCTGTAATAAACAGCTTGCCCCAGAATATAAATCCATGCACTGCTTCCAAGATGGGACAAGTATTGCCAGGAGAAAGTGTCCGCTGAGCTAAACTGTCACTAAGCTGTGCTTATTGAAACAGTTGATTTACACTGTGGAACAAGCTCCTTATCTGGTCCCAGACTGGTCATAAACAGTTCCGGATTGGCACTGGTCCACAGATGCATTTTTAAGTAGCCCTGGTCTTTAGTGACACATAGAACTGTGTCTGTGCAAAAAATGTGAAGTGAGAAAAGCAAGACATGAAATCACAGGTACACACTGATACGTGTATAAAGAGGTAAAACATGTGATGTCCATACTGACAAAGGAAGGGAGAGGGACATTTCTGGAGCTCCAAGTACGGGCCCGGCACAGAAGTCTTCTGCAGTTGGAGCAGGGGTTTGTGGGCAGGAATGTGAGGGGGTGTGTGGAGCCATAAGAATTCCAGCCCGGCTGGGGGTGGAGGGAGAAGCAAGGGTGGACAGCCACGAGTGACAAACTCAAATCATACAGACCATTTATGGTCAGCTCAGGGGCCAGGCTCTGGGGCAGCATTTGCAAAGTGTGTGGTGAGAAACACCAGTCCTGTGAGACGTTAAAAGGTTTTTCCAAAAAAATAAGTGGGTTCCGTTCTCAAAGAGGTTGAGGAAGACCGGCTTAAACAGTGTTGGACAGGCGGCTTCTCTGCAGGCCTGTTCAGAGACTTCTCTATGCGGGTGTCCCTCGGGATGGTCAAAGTGTGAGAAGGAGTGCAGGGTCCCCAAACTCCTTTGACCAAAGAACTCCTTTTCCAAGGGGCATCTCAGATGGCAGGTGACCCGGGAGGAACAGTGTGGGAACCCTGGGCCTGGGATCCAAGGCAGGAGCTCAGCAAGGAAGCAACTGATAGTGATGGGGTGGCGGGGAGACAGTGATGGGGGTGGCAGGGGCAGGTCCAAGGCCATTTGCAGAAGACCCACACTGCTGCCTGAGCTGGCAGGAGTGCACTTCTGCCTGGGCAGAGTTGAGAACAACTCAGGGGGAGGCAGAATGGGTGTGGTTGAGAAAGTGGGTTCTAGAATCAGACAGTTGTAGATGTGAATCCTGGTTCTAGCTCTTACTAGATTGTGTGACTTTGGCAAGCCACTTCATCCCCTGGGCCTCAATTTTCTCATCTGGAAAAAGGGGCTAATAAAATATACGTACTTGCCCACTTCCCAGGACTATGGGTGAGGATCAAATGAGATTCAGTGTCAATTGAACAGTAAAGAGAGTTTATCTTTGTCCCAAGTACAAATCAGAAGAGGGACATTTTTACTATATGCCATGTTTGAACCAACTTGTTCTTTGATTTAAGTAAAAATGATCTGAGTGCCCACTCTATGCTCTTCATGGGGATATAATTGGGAATAAGACAGACAGAATCTTCGTGCCTTCTGCCTCCATTTTCTCATAATACTAAAGGATCTTCCAAATTATTACAGTTCTCACAATTCCAAGCGAGGGAACTGTGGTGGGGGGCTGTGGCAAAGTGTAGCGGGGGACTCAACCCAGCCTGGGAGGTCCAGCGAGGCTACTATGGTGACATGATGTTTGACCTGAACCCTGAAGGAGAGTAGAGTGAAGAGGGGTAGATGTGAGGTGGGAAAAGCACTCAAGGAGAAGGAACAGCATGTGCAAAGACCACACTGGGGAAGGGATGTGGCTGGAGAGATGAGCAAGAGTGGATCTTGCCAGGCCTTGTGGGACCCCCTCCCTCTCCACGGGAACTTTGACAGCCTGCTTAGAATTGTGCCCTTCCTCCTCCTCCTCTTCTCGGCACCATCTCCTTGTTTCCTCTCCTCCATCCCAACTCCCTTTCACACCAATTTCTGGTTCCACATTCTTGCCCAAGGACATATCCTTACTCTGCCAGCATCTGTTTTCCCACACAGGCATGGAAACCCTTGTGCATACTAAGTGTTTACTTTCATTATCGAATGAATGTAGGGCACCCAGACGGGGCCTTCACTCACATTAGCAAAAGGTACCCACTCTGGGCAGGTGTAGCCCCACAACAGGGCGCATTACAGCTCCTGTTTACCCACTGGACTGCATACCCTTGTTCAGTGAACAAACTGTCCAACTGTCCACTGCAGCCTTGAATGAATGAATGAATAAATGAACGAAGGAATGTGAATAAGATGAGTGATGAGTTTTGAGGTAGAGAAAAGATCTGGCATGGGAGTGGAAGCTGGGAAAAGACGAGTCCTGTCTATTTTGGAGCAGCAGACAGGTGAGCCACAACCTCGGGCTGCTTGCTCCAAACCCCTCAACTCTTATTCTCAGGAGCCAGGTTGTTTGGCTGTTCCTGCCTGTCCAAACTCTTGCAGTCTGTCCTTACCCAAGAACTTTGTGTGGGACTTGGGTTGTTTCTCTCCCAAAGAGTATGACAAGCTCCCTGAGCTATGGGCACGTACGGTGTGATTACAGGTCCCTCCCAGGCTCAGGGAAGGCCCTGCTTCTGCTCCTCTTCTAAGCCATGTGCAGAGATAGCCAGGTCCTAGACAAAGCAACTTGAGAGCATTTACTAAAGATATCGAGGACTGCAAAATAAAACAGACCCAGCCAAATCCCTTAGTGGGAAGGAGCAGCCGCAGAATAAATAGGTGATGACCAATCCCCAGGTGGGTGGGGCTCCTCTGGCGGGCTTTCTGGAAGGCCATGCTGTCCTGCCCTCTGTGTCAGCCCGGCTCCTTGCAGGGCCCTGTCGGCTTCGCCATCTCTTTCCTCAACCCCTTTTAGGAAGCGAGACTTATACTCTGGTTCAGTCTTGAGCAAACACCTACAAAGGGTGGCTTGTTCTCCTTTTCCCTTTGCTCATGAGCAAATCATCCAAGAAGCTGAAGCTCTGGGACTTAAAGGGCCCGAGGTAGGGAACAGACACTGACGCAGCTCATGAAACGCGATTTGTCACGGATGCTGACCCTCCGTGGAGGGGCAAGGCCTTGGAAAAATCCTGCCACCAGGGCTGGCCACCTGCCAAGTCTGAAGTCAGTGGAGTTTTAAAAGCCTTCCTCATCAGACAGGGAGTGGAGTTCCCGGGTACAAAGCTGTCCTCCCCCATCAGACTAGGGGTCCTTGGGTGGGGGCTGCATCTCACCATCAGGCTGGGAGCTATATGTTGGGTGTAGCGACTGCTCCTCCATCCATCTGGAGCTCCCTGAGGGCCGAGTAGAGTCCCTCTCTTCATACTGGGAGCCCACCAGGAGCAGCAGTAAGAGAAATGGCTACCATTTATTTAGTGCTTCCCATGTGTCTGAAAAGACTGTTTTAAAAAAATTAATTCATTTTGATCGTCATAACGACACTATTCTCATTTTCTACATGTGGAGATGAGACATGGAGGTTGAATAATTTGCTCAAGATTGCACAGCAAGTGGGAGGAGGTGGGATTCTCTATCAGACCGAGAACAATGCGAGGACAGGGACAATGTCTCCACCCTCCCCTCCATCAGGGTAGGAGTTCACTGGGGGCTGACTGGGCGTCCCTCCTCTGTCTGCCCCCATCTCCCTGTCTGGAGCAGAGACGGGCCTTACCCAGTGCTGTGCTGGAGTCTGGGCTGGGGCCAGGGAGTTGGCCGAACCACTGTGGATGTTGTTTCTGCTTCGTACAGCCCTGACCTGGTCCCCCAGACACCTGCCCCACAGGGTAGATAAGAACCCAATCTTTTGGAGATGGGGCATCTATCCAGGATGGAGTCAGGATGCCAGTGTTTTCTCCATCCCCCAGGTGCCTGGGGCCCTGCAGGCCCCTATCACAGGGAACACGCCTTCCGGAGCCAGGCCCTGTGCCGCCCAGTGTAGCCGGGCATTTCCTTCTGCCCACAGCTCACCTCGCTCCTGGCTGCAAACCCAGCCATGAGTCTCTGGAACCTAGTAACTGTCGCAGGAAACAATGGAAACTTCAGTTTTTATTCCCCTCCCTCTATCATTACTCAAAAGGTTTTCCTCAAAGCCACACACACACACACACACACACACACACACACACACACACTCCCCAGTCTCTCTCCACCCAGCGACGCCTGGAAATGTTCGGGCGGAGAAGGGGAGCCAAGCGCAAGCAGGCAGTGGAGTGGGGTGGGGGATAGTGTGCCGGCCATGGGGTCTGGCCATGGGATCTGCGTCAGAGGTGATCAATGGCTGTGATTTACCGCCCCAGCATCTGCGATCCGGCGTTGGCAGGGTCTGTCTGTGTCCGGGCCTGGGGGTGTGAACCGGTGCCTTTCTGGGGCTGTGACTTACAGGAATCAAAGTTGGTCTGTCATTTACACGGGAAAAGGTGTCGCCGTGCGCGGGTGCTGCGGTTCAGTCTCGCGTGCCCACGGTGAGGCACTGGGATTGGTGGGTGAGAAAATGTCAAACACCCAGGCTGATTCTCGTGCAGGAAATGACACGGGCCGTGTGTGAAACCTGAGCGCCTGTCAGGAATTTGTGTGTGAAAAGGTGTCCTCATTTTCGTGGCTTGTTGAGATGAGTATGTGAGTCTGCGTAAAAATGGGAACACGGACGTGAGCGGCTGAGTGTGTGTGGTGGCCCCTGTGTCACCTGTGGAGGTGAGAGTTTGGAAGCAAGGGTTCATGTGACCCGTGAGGACTGTGAGTACAAGAGAGTTGGGTGCCATAGTGTGACAGTGTCCCGGGTAGCAGACGAGCGTGTTCGTGCAAGAAAGTTGAGTGTGGACGTGTTTGGAGAGTAGAAGTTGGCGTGAGCGTGTGGCGCGGGCGTGGAAGCTGCGTGCGCGCGTGTGAGCGCGGGCAGGGGACCCTGGGTCCCGAAAGCTGAGCGTGAGCGGATCGCGCGGTGCGGAGTGTGGGGGCGGCGGGAGCGGCTCTGGTCTGGAAGTTGGCGGGGCGCGCGGGGGGCGCGGGGGAGCTGGGAGTCGTGCGCGCAGAGCCCCGGCGGCCCGCCCTGCCCCGCGCCCGGCCCCCGGCCCCCGGCCCGTCCCACACTCCAGGCCGGGTTTGGCGGGGAGCCGGCTGGGCCGCGGCCCGCGCGGAGGGGGCTGGGGGCCCAGACAAAGGCCCAGGCGGCGGCGCGGCAGGCTCGGGCGAGCGGAGCCGCGGGCCGGGGGCGGGCCGGGGGCGGGGTCGGGGCCCCGGGGCGGGCCGGGGGCGGGGCCGGCGCGGGAGGGCGGGGGCGGCGGCGAGCGGGCCGCGCCGTCCCGAGGACTCGGCTGGCCGGCGAGCGGGCGGCTGCGGGCGGCGCCGAGCGAGCGAGGGAGCGAGGGAGCGGCGCGGGCCGGGCCATGGGGCGGCAGGCGGCGGGCGCGCTGTTGCTGGCCCTGCTGCTGCACGGGCGGCTGACCGCGGTGAGTGTGCGGGTCGGAGAGGCGGGGGGCGCCCTAACTCCCGTCGCCGCGCCTGCCGACTTGGCTGGGGCTCCCGAGGCTTCGCGGCCGGGACCGGCTCGGAACGGTGGCGCCCGCCAGGGACCCCGGGCCGGCGCCACCCTGCGGCATGTGGCTGCCCCGGAGGGGACCCTGCATGGGGCCGGAGGCGGGGCTGGCCCGCGCGGGAGCCCGTGGGTCTCTGGGCCACGTTGCCGAGTCTCGGAGTCGTGCTGGGCATGGCCCGGCCTACCATTCCTGGGGACCAGGAGGAGAAACTTTAAGCAGAGTGGGAACTTGGCAGGACGAGGGTGTCCCGTTCTGCGCCAACTTCAGCGGTGATGGGTACCCTATCAGCCCTCGCTGGAACTTTACCGTGCCATCTGTCCCCGTGGGGAGCTTGGACCCGGGCAGGCACAAGTAAAGAACTTTGGGGACAGAACTGAGGCTTGTGTGGAACACCCCCGGACTCTGGAGTCACACAGGCCAGGAGCTGAATCAATCCCTGCCCTTCACTGAGTAACTGTGTGACCTCGGGCAAGCTAGTTACCTCTCTGAGGCCCGCCCCACGTGCCTGCGTAAAGGGAAGGCAAAATGCATAGCCGCAGGGCGATGGGACTGGGTGGCATGAGCCTCAGAGTGCCTGTTACCCCGCGGATGCTCAGAGGATCCGAGATTCCACAGCTTTTCTCTTCTCCGGTCTCCAGGGGCAGGGAGCGGCCAGCTCCTGCAGCCCACTGCCCTGCTCTGAGCTCAGGTGGGACCATATGGAGAAGAGGAGAATTCCTGGGGTCAGAATCCCGAGGCTTAGAAGGCACTTGGCCAGGAGAGGCCCTGAGGACCTGGGTGAACTCGATGGAGGAGGCCTGGGTGGGGCCAGTGGGCAGGGAGCTGGTGGCAGATGTGGGTGGGGGCACATCTGCGGAGCTGGGCCTGCCCTGGTGAGCCACAGAGCCACCCCCGCCCTCTCTGAGGTGCTCTGCTCCTAGACAGTCCCCGTCCCTTCTCCTCCCCCTCCCACGGCCAAGAGAGGGACTTTTCTAATCAGACCGGTGTTTACCCAGTGACTGACTCCCTGTCCTCACCTTGCTGGCTCCCTCTCACCTCTGCCCTCCTGAGTCACTGGTTAATCCCCCCACCCAGACCTGACCCCTCACTGCTCTTGCCCCACCCACCCACACCTCTCCTCCCTTACAGCCTGGTGGGTGGCCTGCTTCCTCCCCTGTCTCAGCCTGTCTCCCCAGCAGGGCCATGCAGTCTGGACCCCAACTTGCAGCTCCCGGTGCTGACTTTCACTTTTCCCCAGGCACCGGCCTGTCACATGGGATGCTTCTGCAGCCCAGCAGTCTTTCCTGACCTTGCCCAGCTCTGCCCCTGACCATGGGCTCCTCTATGCCTGGGCTGCATAATGGCAGGAGTGGTGGGTGGAGTTATTTGCTGTGTGACGGAGGAATTTCCACAGAACTTCATTCACTTGTTCATTCAACAAATCCTCGTTGAGCAACATGCCATGACAGTCACTGGCAGCACAGGAGTTCATTCACTGGGCAGGTCTTCGCCAAGCACCTACTGTGTGCTGGTGCACCTGGCATGGTACCAGGGGCTGGGTGGTACGGGTGAGCAGGGACAGGCCCTGTCTGTGCTTGCCCAGAACTCACAGGCTGGTGGGCCATAATTCGGGATTAGAGAGCCCCTCAGCAACCACAGCCAGGTCTTCACTGCCCCACCCCAGGCTGATGGTGGTGGGCTGGAAAGGGCTTGGCCCCTGCAGTCTTACAGACCCAAGTTTGAATCCCAGCACTGCCGTTTCTAGCTGTATGATCTGGGGCAGGCTTCTCTCTCTGAGCCACAGTTTTCACATCTGTAAAATGGGGGTGAGACGCTTGTTGCAGCTCCTTAAGTAAGATCAGTGCCTAGTGCAGTGTCCCAGCAAGCTTGGGGCTTCATCTCTTCCGAGCTCCAGTTCACAGCCACAAGCCAGTGGTGAGTGGGGGAGGGCAGGACACGAGCAGGGGGAGATAGGCTTTAGGGAAACCTCACTGGGGGCAGGAGACAGGACCGCAGGGAGCCGTGCTCTGTGATTAAGTGTGGGAGTAATTTCAGCTCTCAGGAGGTGGGGAGGCTTGCAGGGGTGGGGGCTGGGTTTGGTTGCCTCTGTCTGCTGACCCCTTTTCTTCCTGCTGGGGGCTTAGCCCTTCTTTTCTTGGGGCCAGACCTGCCGGATACAGGCGTCTTGAGGGAGCCTCGCTGGTGGTGATTAAGGTGTTTTTCATGGCGGAGGGAAGTCACAGAGATACCTGTTTCCTGCCTCAGCTGGATTTCCTCGCTGGGGAGGCTGCCGGCGGGGACTGGAGGAGCCTCCCCTTCCTGGCGTTAGCTCACCCTCCCCTCCACCCTGCCCCCTTTGGATTGAGTGTGCCCCAGGATCCCCGAGGGAGGGATGGGGGGAGGGGGCCATAGGTCCATCCGCAGAGGGGTTGGAGACTGAAAGAGGCAGAGAAAGACTCCCCATCTCTTAGGCCGAGCTCCCCGTGTCTGGGGAGTGGTGGCCCCTGCCTGGCTTGGTCCGGGCCTGTTCTCAGGCTAAGCACAGGCAAGTTAGGATCTGTGGGTCTGGGGCCCTGCCGAGGAGACAGTGGAAGGAAAGTGGCAGAAGGTGACTGGGTTCAGGGCCAGGAAGATGTGTGAGTAGAGTGGTGGGGAGGGAGGTCTAAGGATACCAGGCCAGAGGATGAGAAAATAATGTGGATAGTTCGCATTTACCCAGTGCCCACCGTCTGCCAAGTGCTATGTTTCTCAACGAATCCTCACATTAGCCCGGTCGTTGCCGTGTCCCCATCATGCTCAGAATCAGATGCCAGCCCCTGACTTAATAAACCCACCAGGTCCTACAAGATCTGGGCTCCTGCCAACCTGCCTCTCTCTGGCTACGCCAGTCTTTGTTTCCTGAATTAACTACCTTAGGGCCTTTGCATGTGCTGTTCCTTCTACCTGGAACACTTGTCCCTGGACCATCCACCTGACCCTCCTGCCCATCTGCCTTCCCTCCTGCGGGTCCTGACCACTCTGCCCATCATCCTTGCCTGCTTATACTGCTTTATTTTTCTTCTTGTCACCATCTGTCATGTATTTGTTTACATGTTTATCTGCCTCCTCCTGCCCAATTTAAGCTCCATGAGAGCAGGACCTTATGTTTTTGTTCACTGCCGTATCTTTAGCACCTACCAGGTGGTAAGTGCTAGTAAGTATATTTGTTGACTGTTTTAAGCTACAGCTAGGTCAGGCTTAGTGGCTCATACCTGTAATCCCAGCACTTTGGGAGGCCAAGGCGGAAGGATTGCTTGAAGCCAGGCATTTGAGACTAGTTTGAGCAACATAGTGAGACCCATTTCTACAAAAAATTTAAAACATTAGCTGGGTGTGGTGGCGTGTGCTTGTAGTACCAGGAGGCTGAGACAGGAGGATTGCTTGAGCCCAGGAGTTCAAGGCTGCAGTGAGCTGTGATGATGCCAATGCACCCCAGCCTGGGTGACAGTGAGACCCGGTCTCAAAAAAAAAAAAAAGAAGGTTGCAGCTACTAGTGTGGTCCCCATTCTCTAAGCAGAGCAAATTGGGGTGCAGAGAGGTTACGTAATTTACCCGGTGGCTTTCATACCCTCATACTCAGTGATTCCACAAGCCAAGTTTTGAAGCCATGTGTAGCTCTTCCAGCCACTCTGCCTACCGTCCCACCTCTTGTAGCAGGCAGTCAGTAGATATTGATGCAACTCGTCACTGATGTTGGTTAAAATGAGAACTCTGGTCCCAGGCAGCACAGGGGCCACCTCGGGTGAGGAATTTCAGGGACTGGCTATAGAGTCAGAGGTGCTCAGGATGGGTGAGCCTATGGGTGCTCCCTGGGGAGGCCTGCACTGGTGGGAGCTTAGGAACTAAACTCTAGGGCAGTCATCTGTAGGTTTGTTAATTAATTAATTTCCTCATCAGATATTCCGTGAGACTCTACAGACAGTTGAACTAATCCAGGGGCTTTAAGGCCTGAGTGGGCCATGCGGGGCCCTGCGCTGGGTGGGAAGTGAGGGGCCTCTGCCTCGGCCAAGCTGCTGAGTGCCCTGCATGGAGCCCACACTGGTTCCCCAGGCTGTTCCCTGGAGGCTCAAGGTTCAGGGTGGGTCTGCAGAGGCTTCAGGGCGGCCTGGCCTTGGGATGAGTGTGTCAGAAGGGAGAGCGAGGGGGGCCGCCCGGGATGTGGAAATATCTGGGGTAATGATTCAGAGACCACTTGGAGGCCAGGCATGTGGGTTCTGGACCCTCAGACCCCCAGCCCTGGCCTGTTGCCCCCTCCCCAGTCCAGTCCCAGCTGTGAAGGGTCAGGCCGGAGGGGTGAACGTGACCTGGCTGCCCACCAGCTTCCCGAGGATCTTCCCGCCTCTCAATCCTGCTCCTGCCAGGAGCGGGGAGGCTGGACGAGGGTCCGGGCCCTGCTGGAATGTCGCCCCAGCTTGGGACTTGGCCTCTTTGGCCCTGCCACCCCCTCCCGCTCTCAGGGCCTGGCGGGGGCCAGCTGCCCCAGCGCCCAGAGCTGGCTGACTGAAACCCAGAAGTATGTGTGGAACTCGCTTCGCGGGGAGCCGCCAGCCTCACTGCCCGGCCTAGTGGCGTCGGGGCTGTGTCAATAGCGGCCTTGAGAGGGGAGTGGCTCGTGGCTGCTGGGGGTGGCTGGGTCGGGGGCACCATCATGAAAGCCCCAAGAACAAGGTGGCTCTTTGAGGCCTGGGAATGTGGGGCCTTCAAGTCTCAGCCGCCCACAGCACCACCCTGCCTTCCTTTCCGTGGTCCTCGTCTGTGCCAGGGCTGCAGGGACCTCAGGGCATCCCTGGGGTGATCTGTGGCATCCTGAGACGTCCTTAGGACCAGGTCCCTGCTCCCTACCAGAGCCCTTCCCTGAGACATGGGGGAGAGTTCCCTGATGCTCCTGATCTGAGGGCGTATCTGACTCCCGAAGGCTTGTGTTGAATGAATGAATGAATGAATGAACAAATGATGTATGTGATTAAACATTCTGTAAACCAAAGTCCCCTGCAGGTATGGATGTTAGACTTAAAATTCATTTAAAAATACTTGTGGAGCATCTTCTATGTATCTGACTTGGTTCTAGATGTTGAGTTTACAGCAGAGAATGGCAAAGTCAAATTCCCTTCCCCGTGAACTTGCATTACAGCTGGTGCAGGAAGGAAGAAGATAGAGAGAGACGAGGGGGGGTAGGGTGGGGTGGTCAGCGAGGGCCTCTGATAAGACGACATTTGAACTGAAGATCTGAAGGAAGCGAGGGTGTGAGCCCTGCAGAGATCTAGGGGAAGGGCGTTCCAGGCAGAGGGCACAGCTAGCGCGAAGGCCTGGAGGTGGGAGTGTGCTCGATGTGTTTGCAGAAAAGCCAGGAGGCCCGCATGGCTGGAGCAGCACCAGTGAGGGGAGCATGGCAGACGCAGGCAGGGTCTGTGGGAGAGATCCACAGACACTGGGTTTGATTTGCTTGTGAGCGAGATGAGATGAAGGGCCCTGGTGTTCAACAGGATGGCTCTAGTTGCTGTGTGGAGAAGAGAACGTGGGGGTCAAGGGCAAAGGCAAGGAAGCCATAACCCAGGCCAGAGCCGATGGGAGCTTGGGCCAGGGTGGTGGAGGTGGGAAGTGGTTGAACCTGAGTATGTTTTAATGGTGAGCGGCAGGCTTTGCTCATGGATTGGGGGCGGGGTGGGACTGAGAGAGGGGAGCCTAGGACGTCCTCACAGTCTTCGGCTTCAGCGTCCGGAAGGAGGGCGCTGCTGCTGATAGAGATGGGAGAGCTGCAGGAGGGGCGGGCTTGGGGAAGGTGCTGGGGACAGCATGGCGGGGATTGGACTGATTCACACGCGGGCAGCCAGTGGGTGCTCCGCCCCCACCCAAGCTGGGGCCTCTGATTGGCCTGTGGGGTGGGAGGGGGTCTTGCTGGGTGTCGGTGTGTGGAGCTGCAGTCACTGATCCCTTAGAACCCACAGCCTGAGCTCATGGCTTCTACAGCTGTGTGTTATTCAGAATTTGCTGTCCTGCCCCCTCACCTAGAGTGGAAGCTCCATGAGGGCAGGGACTCGGCTTTGTTCATTGCCGTCTGCCTGGTGCTAGGCAGACAGGGGGTGAACAGATTAAAAATTTGAGTGAGTGAATGAATGGCCTTGAGGAAGCCAACAGGCCACGAAGACCCAGGCTCCTTGCTCAGCATCGGGGAGGGACGTCCTCCAGTCCCTGGACTCAGAGGAGCCACCTTCCCAGCCATGCTGTCTGCTGAGGCCCAGAAGATGTGGGACAAGCCAGTGCCCATTCTGCCACCTTTCTCTTGTCATGACTCAGAGCCCCTTCCCCTGGGCCCTGGGGTCAAGGGAAAGGTTTGGCTCAGAAGGCCCTGCCTTCAAGTCTTGGCTCGGCCTTGAATGGCTGGTGATCTTGGGGGAGTTCCTTCACCTCTCTGAGCCTCAGGTCAAGTGTGAAATGGGCATCACAATGCCTGTTTCCTGGTGGTTGGTTATGAGGTGACCAGGTTGATGTGCCTTGCTCAGTGCCTGGAATGTGGGAGGTGCTTGACAGTCGGTCATTGCCCTGTCAGTCTCGTTCCTGCTGAGGGCAAGGCCAGTGTGGTATCTGACGCAGGGTTCCCAGGGCCACATGGCACGCCTTCACGGTGACCCAGCCCCACTCCGGGCTGTTGAATGAATGGCCATGTATAGGGCTCGTCCCATTCCCTTGGCCTCTCTTTTGCAGTCTCAGAGCCCCGGATGTAACTGCCTCTGATCTGTCACTGCCCCTCCTTCCCCACTGAGGCCACAGCTGTGGGACAGAGTCCACCCTTCCACCCTGATTGCTCCTTCCTGGAGGGGGAAGGAGGGGGGCACACCCCAGGGTGTGGCCTGGGAAAGGCTGGAGCCTGTGAACGCATTGTCCCCTTCCCAGATGTGTGCAGTTGGTGGGCTCTGAGCAACAGGAGGTGTGGCCAAGTGGCTCCCGCGGGTGCAGAAAGGATGTTCATGCATCATGAGGGAAGCGGCGGAGGAGGGGTTGTGCTGGGACCCCATCCCAGCCCCACTGGAGGAGGCAGGACCTGGCCCAGGGAGCTCTGGGCAGACCTGTGGCTCGTCCTTATTTGGCAGGGTTGGTGGGGCTGTGCAGCTCTGAATCTGGCAGCCGTGGGCTCGCAGAAAACAGCAGGACAGAGGAGAAAGACGGACAGACACGGGTCCTGGCTGTCCCACCCCACTCCACCCTGCACTCTGGGCTTGGGCTGTGGGGCAGAGACACGCCCCCTCCCCACCAGGGCAGGTCACATCCAGGTGTTTTGTTTTTTGACATTTGGCCTCTTTCCCTATCTTTCTGTAGTGCCAGCTGGAGGGCAGGGGAGGGAGCCTGGGGCTGGGCAGGGGGAGGACTTCAGAGGTGGCCTCGGGTGACCCCACAGATGCTTCTCCCCGGGTGGGGTTGGGAATTCCCAGCTGCCTCTGGCCCCTTCCCAGCCCACCTCCAGGTCCCTGCCCCCACCTCTCCCCTCCCTGCCTGCCCGTAGCTCCTCTCCCCCAGGGAGCCGGCTCTGGCCCCCCCACTCCTGGCCCTGGCCTCCCCTCCTCACCCCAGCTGACTCACCCCTCTCCTTGTTTGCCGTCTCCAGTTTTCAAATAGTTGGAAACTGGGATCATGCCTCTTCTTGGATCCCTTGCTGAGCTGGATGGATTGAAATTCCAGCCTCATAAATCCCAGCCCCACTGGCCTCTGTCACTTTAACAGCTCTTCTCCCTCTCCTGCCTTCTGCCTTCCTGTGACCCTCAGGCCAGAGGGACAGAGACCTAGAAGTTTCCTGGGGACAGACCAGTCTCTTCTCTGCCCTGGTACATGCAGGGTCTCCTCCCCAGTGACCTCGGTCACATAGGTGACCAGCCAGTGCTCGGTGAACGCTCACACCTTCTCTTGATTAAAACTGCCACCGTCTGTGAGCCAAGCCTCACACTGGGCTCTTTCTGAATGTTATCTCATAATCCTCGCAGCAGACTTTCGAGGTTGGCATCATGATCTCTATTTTGCAGAGAGGGGAAACTGAGGCACAGAATGGGGATGGCTGGTCTGTCATCCATCCAGTATGTGACACAGCTGGGAGCGAAGCCCAGGTTGTCAGACTCCCAAGTAGTTCTTTACCCAGTGGGTCCAGCCTGTCCGGTCTAGAGAGAGGACAATCTAGGAGGGCTGACATAGTTGGGACAGGCTGCGTGGGGACCCTGAGTCTGGGCTGGCCTTGGCAGAGGGTTACGGTGAGCTGCGTGTCTGCCATGTGGGCGTAGCCGGCTCCTGCTTCACAGGCTCAGGTGCCTTTTGCCCCTTGGCTTCCATTTCAGCTCCATGATGATCTCCCCCAGGGAGATGGATTTGGCACTCCTGGGAACCCAGCTCCTCTGGTCAGGTCCCAAGCTCCTGGCAGGGCCTGTAGGTTTTGCCCTGTTGGGACTTCAGTGACTTTTTGCTTAGTGGGACCTGCTCTGGCCAGCCCTGTGCCCGCCTCAGGGCTGGGGGGCTCTGGTGAAATTCAAGACAAAGAGGCATGTGGCCCAGCTGGGAGCTGGGAGGTGCCTTTTGTAGAGCCCTGTGCCGTGGAAGATTCAGGAATTCATCCACCCATCCATCCATTCATTCATTTATCCATTCTTTCACCTAACATTCCAGACCTACCGTGTGCCAAACATTGTGCTAATTGTTTTACCTACATTATTAATTCTCCTGTGTAGCTGGGATTATACTTCATTTCCCGGAGGAGAAATAGCTCAGAGAGCAGTGACTTTGCCAAGATCACACAGCCAGGTGCAGAGGAAGCAGGGAGCTGATTCCAGCATTTCCATCCTCCAGAAGGAAATTTGACGCCTGGCCACTACTCTGCAGAAGCCCTGGATCTTGCTGGAGAGGCAGGGCTCACAAGCCACAGGTGCCCAGCACAACTCAAAGTCCAGATGACAGCAGGTTGTCAGGGGAAGGAGAAGATACATGTGGCATGAGTTATCTGGAAAGACTTTCTGGAGGAAGTGGGGTGTAAAGAGCAAGGAGAATTTGGCTGGTGAAGGAGGAAGGCATTGTGGCAAGGGTCCAGGAGTCGTCCCCATTGTCCCTGGATTTGCATTGTCCCCATTATTGTTAGGTGTGCAAGAGCAGGAAGACCCTCGCCTGCTGCTAGAGTCGTTAAAGCTGGGAAAAGAATGAGAGGAAGTCCCCAAGATAGACGAGGTGACATCCATCCCAACCCCCCTGCCCTGACCAGGAGGCAAGAGGTCAAGGCATGGGCCTCCACTTGGTCACCAGCCAACTACCAACCCTCTTCCCTGCCCTCGATCTTCCTACTCACAAACTGGGCTCCTTTCCTGCTCCTGCCGAGTCAGAGGAAAGGGACTTTGAGTTCTTAGAGAAAACTGCTAGCTTTGCCTAAGAGTTGGTATTCCATTCTCTGAGGCCTGGGGTGGTAGCCCCCTTGAGGAGCCCACCACATCACCAATCCCACCTCTTCCTTCACTGATGCCACCAGCCCCCAAGTGCCAGGTCCTGGGCTAGCCCAACAGGTGAAGGACATTGCTCCCTGCTCCTGTAGACCTCGAAGCCTGTCCTTCCTCCCGTGGAGCTCTGCAGTCACTCCTGCCATGGTCTGCCCATGTCGGTTCACCTCTCCGCTCCTTGAGTACCTTCTGCTGAGCTTACATCCGGGAGCATTGTAAACGTCTGTCTAGCAAGTGAGCACTAGACTGAGAGTCACAGGATTCCTGTACTCACGTGTGCAGGGCAAGTCTTTGAACTTCTCTGAGCTTAATTTCCGCCGTATGCAAAATGGGACCATTTATTCATTCATTCAGCAAGCATTTATGGGGTGCCACCTCTATGCCAGGCCCTCTGTCGGGTCTGAACACCTGCCGTGGGCTGAAGGAGCTCATGGTCTCACTGGGGATACGGGGTGGTGGTGGACCAGTCAACAGAGGGGTCGGGGAAGGAAGCTGCATTCAAGGAAGAGAGAATCAAGAGCTTTAGGTCAGGACTTCAGGGCCACAAAACTCCAGATCTCCTGAGTCTTTGTGACTTGTGTCCCTCACAATCAGCCTGTGGAAAGAGAGGGTCTGGGAGGCAGCCCCGCCAGGGCTGGGGCGGGGGAGACCCACAGGGGTGCAGACAAGCGCAGCTGATTTTATTGTGGTCTCAGATGAGCTCATGGATGTGAAAAATAGCGAGGGCTATTTATACCGAGTCTGGTTATTTTAATTTAGGAGAAATGGAAGCTGCCCACAGAGCTCAGGTTTGGGGGTCTGTGGCATGGGCTGAGTTGAATGAGGGGAGCAGCCCCACAGCCCTCTCTTCCACTTCCCCCCGTCTTGTCTCTCTCCCCACATCCTGGGGTTGGGGGTAAGAGGGAGGCAGAGGTCAGCTCAAGCCTGGATTTGACTTGAGGAAGTAGGAGGAAAGGGTTAAGTCAGCCTGGTTTCCCACCTCCTAGGTGGGGGTCAGGGAGGGGGACAGGGACGCTGGGGCAGGAATGTGTGATAAGATCAAAGCTTTCAGCCTGCCTGGGCCTCACCTTGGTTTCACCTGAGCAATTGAAGGGAATTCTGGAAGCTGCTGGAGGACTCTGGCCTCCCAGGGGGAGGGGTCTTGGGTGCCACCTTCCTCCCTTCAACACTCCAAGAGCCCCGCACACTGGCTTCAGCTACCCCTCTGACTGCCCCCTCAGCCTCCGAGGAGGCCACCTCTTACTCTGACAGGTGCTAGAAGTCCCAGGGGCCGCCTTTCCTTGGCATTTCAGTTTTGGGGGGGCACCATCTCTAGCAACATGCCTCTCTCCTGCCCCTTCCCCAGCCCTCTCACCGCTGGGCTTTCTGAGCCCAGGACACTTTGGGTTGCAGAAAGACCAAGACTCTGGCTGGGGAGCTGAAGGGCTTCAGACAGCTCAGAAAAGAGGCCCCTTTACATGGCCGTTGGCCCCCGTCAGTTCATTCTGCTCCATGGTTGTACTTTGGGACAATGTCATGGGCAGGAGGCACAGCCCTGAGTCCTGTCCTAGCTCCATCACTTATTGCTGTGTGACCCTGGGCTGGTAGGTTAACCTCTCTGAGCCTTATCCATCAGGTGGAAATGGTAATACTTACTTTGCAAGATTTTGGTGAAGATTAGAGAACACATAAATTGCCTACAGCCAGGATAGGCAGTTGATAAATAACAGGAACTATTATTTTGTGATTTTCTTTTTCCCCCTTCAAGACTGCCCTGGTACCTGGTCCTAGGTACACCTGGGGACCTTGGTTTTGTTTTGCCTTACCCCTGCTTTGAGAAGTCCCCAGGCCCCAGGGTCCATCCTCCTGTCCAAGACTCTTCACTTAGGGGATCTTCAGAATGTTGTTAGGAGAGAGCAAGGCAGGAAGGGTAACAGTGACGAGTGCCCGAGGCTCTGTAGGTGTCCCCAGGCACCTGTTGGCCCACCTGCCCTAGTGACAGCAGGCTGAACTTTCCTGGGCGCCTGAGTCCAGGCCACCCCTCTCCACTGCCAGAGGCCTCACCAGTCCAGCTGGCTAGAAAAGTGGCCCAAGGATGCACCAGGTGGGGAGGAGCTGACCCTGGGGGCGCTGCAGCCTGGGCTCCTGCCTCACTCTCCACTGGCACTGCCCTGGTTAATGATTATGCTGGGTGAGCGGGAGAGCAGGGGAATGGGCCCGCCCTCCCAGCCCCTAACCACCGGTTGCACCCGAGGTATGCCAGCAGCCGGGGTGTTCCCTGCTTTAATGTGGCAGCCCTGCTCTGGAGCACGTGGGACGGGGGGCAGGGGCTTGGAGTCACATATTGACAGGCAGCTTGTGCACCTGGGGTCCTGGGGACAGACTCAGGGCCCATAGGATCTAGGTGTGAAATGTGAACTGTGGTATAATAATAGGCCCCTTGGGTGGCAGCTGTATGAGCAGAAGCCACAATAACACACCAGGTGAGCAACCTCTTCTAGCACAAAAACCCACGCACCCCTCCTCCCCTGGCCTCAGACCCTGCAGAAGAGTCCCAGGTGGAAGGCGGCATGATGATTAGGGCCTTGGGGCAGCTGGGCCTGGCTTCCAACCCCAGCGCTGCCAGGTCTGGGCTGTGTGATCTTGGGCAAGTCACTTCACCTTTCTGAGCACCTTCTTCCTTGTCTGAAAGAAGGGAATGCTAATCCCTGCTTTGTAGTCGTCATTGAGCCAGGGTGTGGGAAGCATTTAGCTCATAATTAATACCTGGGGAATGGGCAATTATTATATTACTGGTATAGTTATTGGGAGAAAGGGGAAATTGAACCCTAGTTTTGGGTAACCAGGGCAACAATGGCCCTTGGGGATGAGCTGGGGGTTTGGGGGGAAGGAGGGGGGATAGGGAGGTCCCAGGGACAAGGAAGAAGAGAACAGGGGATTGGGGGGATCTCGGTTACCCCAGGCCCACCTCAGTCTCCCCGGCCTAGGTTCCCCCTGGGCTGGGTCCTGAGGCTGGTGCAGGCCCAGAGTAGGAGAGGAGAGAGAACTATTTATTTTGATAACATTAGGGCATTTTCCCCTACTGGCAGCTGCTATTTTGAGAGCCCCGAAGAGCAGGGCTATGGTTAAATTAGGTAATGTTGCTCCAGAAGGAATGTGTGAAGCCGTCCGGCTGAGGCTGCAGGGAGAGGACAGTCAGTTCACTCCATATAAAATTAAACTGCAACTTGGAAAAGAGCAGCTCGGGCCACTTTATAAGGCGATGGAGGGGGAGGCTGCTGGAAGCTGCTGCTGGAGGAGTGGAGGTGATGGCCCAAGGCCTCTTTTTGGGGAGCCTGGGCCTGTGCCCAGAGGCCTGGCTGACCCAGCAAGGAGCCAGTGACGTGATGGGGCTGAGGGGCAGGGTTGGTGTGTCCTCAGCTCCTGCTGCTCGAGGCGGGTGGGGCTTGGGGTGGCGTGATGCATGGGAAGGATGGCTCGGCAGACTTGGCCTTGAATCCGGCTTCTGCTGCTTCCTAGCCTTCTGGGCTTGGGCAAGCCACTCAGCCTCACTGGACCTCAGGATCGCCAGCAGTCAAAGAGCAGTGCCAACCCCGGAGGGGGGCTCCTATGGATGAAATCACAAGAAGAGAAAGCATAGCTAGCTTTATGGTGGGCCTACTGTGTGCAAGGTGCTGTCTGTCTAATCCCTTTGTGTCCCTGTAACTCCTCCAAGAGTGGCCCGTGCACCAGCCTCCTGGGCCTCACCTGGAAACTCATGAGAAATGCAGAGTCTCAGGCCCCTCCCAGACCCACTGAATCCAAATCTGCCCACTAGCAAGACCCCCGAGTGATTTGTGTGCACATCAGAGTTGGAGAAGAGCTGCCTTGTGTCCACTGTCTCATTGCATCCTGAAAGCCACCCTATGATGTAGGAGTTATCGTTATCCTCATCCGACGGCTGTGGAAACAGGCCTGGAGAGTGACCAGCATGGAAACGCCATCCGTGTTCATGCTCGTCCCGAATTCTTCCCCTTCTTACCCTCTTGTGGTCTGGGCTGGGGTTCAGAGAGGAATGGGGTGTCAAAGCCCGCAGTGGGACTGGAGCATTATCTGCCTTCGAGACATAGTCAGACTCGCCTCTCCCCATTCGCCCGCGGGCTCAGTGTGGCCGGACTGGAGGTCACCTGCCCAGAGTCATTCCAGACGGCAGGCCGTGGAGAGAGACGGAGGCAGGAAAGGGTTCCGCACCATGTGGCAGTGCCCCTAGGTCGGGTGGGGAGGAGCCAGTGGGGAGTAGGGTGTGAGAGGGGCTGCCCTGGGCAGCCCATATCTCGTTTATCTATTTAATTTTATCATCAGTTTCCTCCTCTATAAAATGGGAATAGTAATAATCATCATAGTAAGGTACAGTGTCATTATGAAGGTATCTTAGTGTTTGTCAAGTGTCTGGCACATAGTGTTTGTTACATAAATATAGTTAAGTACAGATAATCTCCCGACAACGTGGGGGGGGGTACTATCATTGCCCCCATTTTACAGAGGTGCAAATTGAGGCCCAGAGCAGGGAAGGGACTCCCTTCCCAGGATCATGGGACGTTGGAGCAGAGCCATAAGAAATTGAGTCCCCGAACTTGTAAGCCAATATTGTAATTCAGTTCGGTTTAGCAAATATTTTGTCTGTTATTCCCTAGCTGCTGGGCATTGGGAAGTATCTAAACATTAAAATATATATGTGTGTGTATGAGATGGAAAAAAACCAACCTGGTGTCTGTCACAACAGGAGAGTAGAGACACTGACTCAAGTGATGTCAGTGTCTTATAATGAAGACTGCATCCCTAACACTCCAAGGTAGAAATGCAGTCCTGCTAATGTGGGGAGGAAAGGGTGTCTTCGTGGGGGGTCCAGGAAGACTTCGGAGTGGAGGTGGTGATCGAGCTGGGCCTTGAAGGATGGGTGAGTCGATTAGATCAGAAGGTATAGGAACAGCATCCTAGCAAGAGGGAACAGCGTGAATGAAGCCCAGAGGCAGGCACATGTGCCCTGTGTCCCCCTGCGTGGGAGCCTCGGGGCTGTGTGGCGTCTGGGGTGGCCAGGCAGGGAAGGCCAAGCCCAGCTTTCCCGCCACCGAAGATTCCCAGTGTTCTCAATGACTTCGCTTCCCAGCCAGCTGGGTTTATTCCGTCATCATTCTGCCCTTTCTTCATGTCACAAAATCAAAGACCCTTTATAAATGGCCTGTCAGAACTTCTGGTCAGTGTGTGATAACCGGTGTCGCTGACAGAATTCAGGCCAAAAGCAAAGAGACGCGACGTCTTGATAAACGAGGCCGCCTTATCGCTCACACACGGACGGTTTCCGTTAGTCTCTCCCGCGGTGCCAACAGCCCTGGGTGGGGAACACAGTGGAGGGGCCGGGCCTGCGCTTAGCAGCTGCGTGGCCTTGGGCAAGCCTCAGTTTCCTCCTCTGTAAAATGGGGACAGCCTTCCCCCCAGGCTTGGCTTAAGGATCTGCGCTGTCCGGTATGGTAGCCGCTAGCCACGTGTGACTATTTAAATATGACATGCAATGAATTTAAAAATTAAATACATTTTTAAATAAAAATTCAGTTCCACAGTGGCACTAGCCACACTTCAAGTGCTCAGTAGCTACGTGTGGCTTAGTGGTCACCTTATTGGACAGCGCAGGTAAAGCGCATTTCCATCAGGAAGCGCTGTCGGACGGTGCTGGTGTGTGTGAAGTGCCATGTGTGCCCAGTAAGGAGTTGCTGTTGTCATTATTGCTGGTCCCTGTCCCAGCCTGGTACCACCCGGGGCCTCAATGGAAGCAAACAGGTTGCCCCTCTCGCCATCCGGGGCCATCCCTGCGGTCCTCAGCAGCTGGGGAGAAGTCTCACGTGCTGTGGCCCGGTGCCACCCGTAACGTTAAAAAGTCCACACCTTGGCTCCATCCAGCTCCCCGTCCCCCCCGAATTTCCCAGCTGCTCCCCTCAGCCTGTCTGCTATCTCCCGTCAGCTGCTGCCATCTGGAATCTCCCAGTCCGGGCTCCGAGATTCCCACTGCCCATTCCCAGTGGGGGTTGGGGAGGAAGCCTCCCCTGGCAGTGCCCAGCGCCCAGCTCCCAGCGGAGGTGCCGGCTGCCTGGGCCCCTCGGCAGGGCGGAGATGATGGTTTGTTGTGACGGGGGCAGTGGGCAGCCTGCCCGCTCTAACGCGCCCGTATCTGGGCGCCAGGCATGCTGTTTGCACTTGGCTGGGCCTCAGGGTCTGGCCGGGTGCCCGTGAGGGCTGGCCCGCTTTGGCACCCCTGGTAACAAGGGCTGAGCGTGGGCTTGCGCCTGGTCAGGAACACGGGGAGCTGTTCCTGGGCTGGGTCCTGGGGGTGGGGGGGCACGTCTGCCACCTGGAGCCAGGGTGCAGGCCAGAGACCCCAGCTGTGGCTGGGCCCTGAGTGCGGAGTGGGGACGAGGCCCAGGCAGGCATAGGCAGCATGCAGACTCTTGGGGGCCCAGACAGGAGGCCACCCTGGGCGGTTCAGGTGGGTAGGTTCTGTATCCAGTATTATACCTGTCCAAGGAGGAACTTCAGGTCTAAGATGTGAGAGAAGCTCAAGGTCACCTCCCAGCACCATACTCCCCTCGCCCCTTCTTTTGGCCTCCTCTCTCATCAGCTGGGAGGGGGACAGAACAGGCATCACTCGTCCATGTGTGACGAGGACATCGAGGCCCCTTGAGGACATGCAACTTGTCTGAGGTCACACGGCCAGTCTATAGAAGACTCAAACTCTGGCTCAGACACCTTCTGTGCTTGTCTCCCATCCTGTCCCTGGACACCTGGCCAAGAGGGAGGGTCGGATCCTGGCCCTGCCACTTAGCTCTCAGGGCAGTTGTGAGGGTTTAGATAACTGGCCTCCTGGCTGTTTCCAGAACATTCTGAGGCTCCTGCTGCCTCCAGGACCTTTACAGCCGCTGTTGCCTGAGCTGGAATGCTTCTCCTCCACGCATGCCCCGGACTTAACCCCTGTGGCTCCACGCCGCCGTAAGCGTCACCTTCCCTAACCAGCCTGTGTCTGTCCCCTACCCTGCTACATTTTCTTTTGGCACTCTCACCATTTGACGTATATATTTTGGGGTCTTAATTTATGGTCCATCTGGCTCTAACTAGAATGTCAGCCCCATGGGGCAGAGGACACGGCATGGCTCATGGTACCTGGTCTCGTAGCGACGACTGGTTACTTTGCCTTCGTGTTCCTGGTGCATCCCAATACCTGATAGCCCTGTTCCCTGGGCCCCTACTACTGCCAGGCCCTGTGCTAGTCAGCTCACAGCTCAGTCCCCTGAATTTCACAGGGTCCCCATCATGGGCTGTTGTCACCTCCCTATCAGAGATGAGGGGTGGGGGTCCAGCCTGACTTACCCAGAGCCACCCAGCTGGCAGGTGGCAGAGCCAGGCTTCCTGCCGGGTTAGTCCTACCCTCTGTTGGGTTATCAAGATCAGAGCCTTCACCCTAACTGGGGCTCAGAATCCACATGACAAGATTGAGTGGGTAGCTCAATCTTTTTGGGGTCCCCCTTCCAGCCTTCTCCTCCTCTGCTGGGATTGGTCAGTTACAGCCACACCCACTATCCCAGAATGACAGGTGCCCTTTGGCTGGGGAGACCCAGAGGCCAACCCGAGGCCCCAGGGGTTGGGCAGGGAGCAGAGAGTGGGCCCAGGTCCCTGGCTGTCCCTAGGCTGTCTGGGGGCAGGTGGACAGGATGTTCCCTCAGGCAGCAGACATTCCTGGTCGGAGGTGACAGGCCTTGGGGAGATTTACCATTTCCGGTAACCGAATCCCTGGGATGTTGAGCTCTCCCTGCCAGGGACACTCACCCCTTGCTCGCCAGCCCTTCCTGCCATTGCCTCAGCCGGGCCTGTCTGTCTGGGCCTTGAGGACAGGCTGGAGCGGTGGCTCTAGGTCTTGGCTGGGGGGTCAGGCCCTGCTCAGCCCACAGCAAAGACCTAGCCCAATGCCACCATCATATCGTCCTCATTTGCGTGGCCCCTTGTCCTGGCCTTGGGGAATCCCTGTCCCCAAGGAGGGAAGGAGGTGACTTCATGGAAGGTAAAAGACCCTGTGTTAGGAGCCAGGATGGCCTAGGTCCTGGGTCTGCCTCCACCATCGACTTGCTGGGAGGCTCTTCTTCGGGCTGCCATGTCCTCCCCATGTGCCTGGTGCAACTCTAAACCCTCTGCACGCACAATCCAACTTGTCCTGAAAGCAAAACTAGGGAGGTGTGGGAGGCACGAAAATACGGCTCGGAGTGGTAAAGTCACCCAGCAAACGCAAGTGTCAGAGAGGAGATTTGAACCCAGGTCCTCCAACTCTGGTTGGTTCCCTTGACATCCTCACTTCCCCTCCCTGGGACTCAGTTTCCCCTCTGATAAGTGAGGGTATTGGGCTAGGGGACCCCTCCCAGCCCCAACAGCCCAGGATCCAGGAATGTGTTAGAACCATTTCCCGGCTGGTCTCTCCTGAGTCTTACCCAGCCTGTGAGGGGCAGAGCGGACGTTACTGTCCCCAGGGGTTTCTTGGAGAGCTCTTGGATGGCGGGGGTAGGAGGGGAGGAAGAAGTGACACTTACACCTATTAAGTACCAGACACTAAACTCTTAGGTTGTTGTCTTGAATCTTCACAGCAGCCCTGTGAGGTGGTCATTTTTATTCCCATTTTACAGATGAGGAAACAGAGGAGCAGAGAGGTCAAGTGATTTGCCCAGGGCCACACAGCCAGGAAGTCGCCAGGCTAGGGTGTCTGGTGATGTGGGGTGACATGTGGCCAACACACATTTCCTAGGATGGCTTTGATTTATTAATAAAATATAATAAGTATAGTTGTCTTCCCAAAAAACTATTAATAGTGTGTCCCAGAAATTTGAATACCTCCGCATCCAAACTACATCTCCCAGGCTTCCTCTGACACCCAGGAGTAGCCTAGAAATCCTTTGTTCAGCGGTTTCTTGATTTCTGCTTTGGAAAATATGGTGAGTGGTAATTATGGGTATGCGAGAGTTCAGAGGGGAGAGCGCCGCGTGGGCTGGAGCCTCTGGAAGGGCTTGGCAGGGAGCTGGGAGTGGAGCTGAGGGGGCTGAGCGGCCGGGGTAGGCCGAGCTCACAGCCTCCAGGAAGGCTCCCCGCAGGGCCTGCAACCGGGGCCAGGAGGGAAAACCACCGGCCTCTCCAGGACCCCGCCCACCCAGCCCTGGCCAGCTACCCTCCACGGGGGTCCCTGGGGCAGGCCAGGCTCCAGCTGAGGCATGGTCTGCCCACAGACCTTTGCTCCAGCCCCCACCCCCGGTCCAGGCTTCCCAGGGAACTGGGTGAAGGGCTGTGCGGCCGGCACCCTGGGGCCTGAGCAGTTGGCAGCAGGAGGACTGAGATGACCCCAACCAGCCTGGCCCCACCCCGCATGTCCCCACTCCTCGCCTGCTGTGGGCCCTTGGCCCTGAGGCCTCAGCAGCTGTTAGCAGGGAAGGGTGACAGAGGAGGGCCAGAGGTGACTTCCCAGCCCGCCCCTTCTCCCCCCTGCCTGGGCCGGGCCCAGAAGGCTCCCCAGCTGTAGTCAGCAGCTGCTGAGCTTTGTTCCAGGGCCAGCCCTGGGTGCCCTCCCCGTCCCAGCACATCTTCCCACCGTCCCTCACAGCTGCTGCCCCTGGGGAGGGGCTGGGCTAATGTGGGGCACATGGTCACATCCTTGGGTTCCTTTGATCCTACTAATGACCTGAAGAGATAGGAATTAATGCCCCTGTTTTTTACGGAAGAGAAAACAGTTTCAGAGAGGCCAAGTGACTTGCTTGAAGTCACACAGCTACTTAGTGGCTGAACTCAGGCTCGGTGTTCTCCCGACGGCCTTGCTCCAGGGTGTGTCGTGCAGGATGATGGACACTTCAGGGTTCCCGGCTCGCCTCCCAGCCTGGCCACGTAGCAGCTGTAGGGCCTCAGACAAGCTCCTTGACCATTGGTCTGGGACTCCCGTTTTCTTGCTTAGAAAATACGATAATAATATACCTGCCTCCTGGGATTGTTGAGCAAACCGAATGAGATCATCATTAAGTGCTCAGCATAAGGACGTGTTCCCTGTGCTCAGCATGAGAGCTGGCAACGCTGTCAAGGAGTATTAGCCACCTGCGCGCCCAGCACTCTGGGTGGTTCCATGGGGGTCACAGACACATTCCATGAATATTTGTATCAGTCAGTAAATATTTATTTGGCACCCACTGTGTGCCAGGTGCTGGAAAAAGGGCAGTGACAAGACAGACAAAATTCTCTTCCCTGCTTATACTCTACCCAACACGGTGGCTGGGGAGACTGGACTTCATCGTAACCGCCAGAGCCCCCGAAGTGCCTTCACACACGCTGGGATTAATATGCACGTTCTGCAGATGAGAAAACTGGGACCCAGAGAAGAGGGACGGCAGAGCAGGGGCCAGGACCCAGCTTTCCTGAGCGTCTCTGGCAGTGCTGCTGAGCATGGGAGGCAGCCCTGTGGGCTTCCTGGAGGAGGAGGCAGCACTTGTGCTGCCTCTCACAGGGCTTTGGGGCCTCGCAGGGGAGGTTAAGAACAGTATGGGGTTCGGCTGCATCCACAGTCTGGGGAGCAACAATTTCAGGAAGGTCTTGCAGAGGGCACGGCCTTTTGTTCACTAGGGAAGAGGCCCAGCCAGAGCTTTAAATACCCCTTGCAGCCCAGAATAGCCGCCATTGTCTTGGTCTGCAGCTGGGGGACCCAGGGAGGAACCAGCCCCGCCATGGAGGATCCTGAGGGAGGCTGACTCTGGAGGTGGGGAGCAGGGAGGAAGTCTTCAGGCACTTCCCTATATGGTACGGTGGCATTTCTGCCAAAGGCTTTTCCATTTGGCTCCTGCAGGAAGGCCCTCCTTGTGGGAAGGGTGGGAAGGGTGGAGCGGCAGCCTGGGTTCTGCGTGAGCAACGTGCATGTGCGTACGTGGGGCTGAGGCAGGAGCCTGGTGGGTGGGGGACTCCCAGGGAGGGCTGTGTGCCCAAGTGAAGGTGCCCCTTTGTGCACCAGGGGTACGTGTGCATTGGCCCACTGGGCCGTCCTATTGGCAGCCTAGCCAGGGCCCCTGCCCGGGCCTCCTGGCACCCTCTCCTGCTCCAGCTATTTTGGGCACTGGCTGTGTTCGGGCTTGGGGAGTGACGGGTAATCCTGCCCAGACCAAGGATGCTGGGGTGACGTTGCGGGGGGGTGCTCCCTGGATGCCGTTCCAGCTCCCTGGGTCTTTGATCACTGTAGTCTCTGCCCCTGGCTTCAGCCTCAAAGGGTTGTGTTCAGCAGATGCCACCCCTACTGACAAGGCAGAGAGGGGTGCCAGACAAACCTTGTCCCTCAGGACATTCCCTGCTGTCCGTATCAGGAATAGTTGTGCTTCTTCTAAGCAACGGCTTTGTTTTTACCTCATGGGACATAGAATCTAGGGACTGGTCAGGTTTCCTTCTTCCCATTGGCCACTGGAAAGCTCAGGGCCACATGAGTTGTCACTTTCCCAGATCTCTGGGATTTGGCACGTGCCTTCTACTGGCCTCACTCCAGGCTGTATCTGTCTGCCCTACCTGAGTTTTGCTTATGTATGTTTAGTTATCCTCCCGGCTGTTACACATGCATCTTTGTAAGCTGCTTGAAGTCTTTCTGGAACAAGATGGGAGGGGAGGTATAAATAAATGACTGATGATGTTGCTGATGATAATAACCCTTTGCTGGGCAGTTCCCCACACCCAGCTCCTTATGGCTCCATTCGGACTTTGTAATTTCCTCCTTCAGCCCCGCTCCCTTTGCGGGTGGGAGTCGGTCACCACCTAGAATTTTAGAATCCTAATGTTTCAGACTTCCAGTATTTTACACTGTCAAAGCTGGAAGGAACCTTTGGGATCACTGAAGTTGATAGCTTTCAGACTTACTAAGCAGCGAAACCTTTATTTCCATCAAACAGTAAGAAACACAGCAGACACTTCCAGAGCATCCGCCATGTGCTCGTGCTGTTGGCAGCACTTTACCTTTTGATTTAATCCTCACAACAGCCCTTTGAGGAAGATACTGTCTCTATGAATGATCACACCCATTTTACAGATGAGGAAAGGGAGGCACAGAGAGGTAAAATGTCTTGTTCATGGCCTCACAGCTAACTGGAGGCTGAACCAGAGCTCTATATGTAGAAGGTCAGAATAGAAAATGGGAAAAGGTGGATTTGTTTCTATTAAAGTAAGTTTTGGGGGTAGAGGGCCCAAACTCTACCTGTCCCCCTCTTCCACCTCACCCGTCTCCAGAGTGGCCCCAAGCCTGCTGAGGAAAGACTGGAAACCTGTGATCTAGGCCTATTTTATCTTTTTTTTTTTTTTTTAATAGGGTCTCACTCTGTCGCCCAGGCTAGAGTGCAGTGGGGTCATCATAGCTCACTGCAGCCTCAAACTCCTGGGTTCAACCAATCCTCCTGCCTCAGCCTCCCAAGTAGCTGGGACTACAGGCACACACCACCATGCCTAGCTAATTTTTCTATTTTTTGTAGAAATGGGGTCTCGCTCTTGCTCAGGCTGGCCTAAACTCCTGACCTCAAGCGATCTTCCCACCTGGGCCTCCCAGCGTGCTGGGATTACAGGTGTGAGCCACCGGGCCTGGTCTACTTCATCATTTGACAGAGGTGGAGTCTGAGGACCAGAGAAGGAGAGGGACTTACCCAGGAGAGCAGAGAGAGCTAGGAGCTCTGTTCTCAGTCCCTCATGGCCCACGCTGCTGCCTGGAAGTGCCCCAGCCCCCTCGCCTGCATGTCCCCTCCTGCCCCCACAGCCACACCTGCAGCTAGCGCCTGTCCTGTTCTCTGCACTCAGCAGCTGGACAAAGCTCCCTCCCTCTCTGGGGCACAGGTACCTCCAGACCTCTGGATGGCCCTAGTGGACCAGCAGTGGCCAGGTGCTGAGCCATCGTCTTTGCCCCTCCAGCAGGACTCAGCACCTGAGAGGGCAGGCTGAAGGCCAGGGCGGGGAGGGCAGCTTGCCTGACACCTGGGCTGCTTTCCTCCATCAGCGCTTCATTCCATGCGGCCTGTGGCTTTTCTGTCTTCAAGCACCCGCTTTTTCAAAACCCCTTGGTTGGCGGGTGGCATCACATCTTCCATCTAAAGCCTTACTTAAGGCTAGTGGAGGGGAAGGCCGGATGGTCGAACAGGTGTTCCCAGCGTGTGTTCTGTAGAACCCCAGTCCAGCGAGCTTTGCGTGAAGAGAGGGTTCCAAGTTAAGCAAGTTCGGGAAACATTAAATAAATAGTTGCACCCCACTCCCCCTTGTTGTCTGAGACATTTAGGACTTAAGGAACCAACTCAGCTTTGTTTAACCAGGCTTTCCCAGAAGTGTTTGTCTGCGGCGGGACTCTGCCCATGCCTGTTCCTGTCCCAGAGTTCCTGTGCCCTGGAGTGGACATTAGTCATGAAGACAGGGGACGGGGTGCTTCTGAAGGAAGGCCCACCCCACAGGCCCGTCTCCGCCGCAGGCTTGGCCCTGCCTGCCCCTTCCTCCCCTTCCAGGACACAGATGAGGAAGGCCCTGGGGGACGGGGGAGCCGCCTGGCGCAGCTGTTGGGCTGCCGTTCCAGCCTGTTTTTTCCTGTTGCTGATGCCCACGGGAGCGAGCGCCGAGCGGAGTCACTGAGGCTGGAGTCACTGGCCGCCAGGCTGCGTTGCACAAAGCCCTGGAGCCAGAGGGCTTGCCTCTGAGACCCCCACCTAATCCCTGGGATGCTCCTCAGTGACCACGGGCAGCCTCTTGTCCCCCCAGGGCTGGGCTGCCTGGCAGGAAAGCCCCAGGCGTCTGCGGCCAAAGAGATGGCAGGAGGAGGATGAGGTAGCGCACAGATCCTCCCGGATGTGGAACCCGGGGTCTCGGGTTCAAGGCCTGGTTCTTCCCGCTCTGTGACTATGCAGAGGCCAGCTCTCTGAGCTGCAGTCTCTTCACTGTGAGCGCCTTTCGTTAAGTAAGGTAACAAATATTGCTGAGCATCTACTGTGTGCCAGGTGCTGGGAAAAGAGCAATGGCAAAATAGACAAAGCCCTGCCTTCGTGGAACTCACCTTCTGGTGGGGGGAACAGATGATGAACAGATGAACATGTGAATATAGAACTGTCAGGTAGCGAGGGGGTGACAGAGAGCTACAAGAGATTCCAGAGCTGGGATGTTGTCAGGGTGAGTCTCTAAAAAGGTGACATTTGAGCAAAAATCAGAAGAGGAGTGAATGATTGAACATCTGGAGGCAACATTGCAGGCAGGAACACAGCAAGTGCAAAGGCCCTGAGGTGGCAAGGGGCATGTGTTTGAGGACTATTGAGGTGATAACTGTGTCCAGAAGGCAGGGAGTGGGGAGAGCTCTATAGCAAAAGAGGTTGGAAAAGTGTGTGTGTGTGCGTAGGCAGATCACATCGAACCTAATGACAAGGACTTTTTTTCTAGCCCTTTGGTGAGTCAAGAGCAATGGAAAGGCCTAACTAACAGGTTCAGGAAGTGGTCTTACTGTTAGTTACGGCTCATTTCAACGAAACGCTGTGGGACGTTTCTCGCATCTTCCCCTAGGCCTGACACTATAGAAGGGGCTTCATTTGTGAAACCTGTGGTCAGTGACCCAGGAGGGTATGGGCAGGCCGCCCAGGTTGGTGAGGCCTTGAAGCCCCACAAACATGCCCGCGCCCAGCGGCTGCAAGGCTGCCGCCAGCCAGAGAACCCG
Source organism: Lemur catta (assembly GCF_020740605.2). Taxonomy (NCBI): domain Eukaryota; kingdom Metazoa; phylum Chordata; class Mammalia; order Primates; family Lemuridae; genus Lemur; species Lemur catta. Next base: position 111,584,536 of record NC_059130.1, read on the forward strand.
AGAAGCGAGCCGGGCTGCGGGCAGGAGGCAGCTCGTGAGTGCCCCAGGCGCCGTTGGCAGCAGCAGCACTTGGCGTATAATGTTCAAACCCCCGGGGCCTTCTTGCTGAGCAGCCCAGCTCAGAAGCTGGTGTCACTTGGGCCACCCCTACCGCCTTGGCCACACCTGGCACACGGTGGGGCAGAGGCATTTCCTGGTGGCTTCCTGCTGTTTCCTTGTAAGCTGGCAGGCAGCTCATTCAGCGGCCAGGGGAGGCCCATTCTTGGGGTGTCTGTGGGGACCAGAGGAGAGTGCACGGGCTCCGGGGGGCAGGGGAGACTTGGCCTCTGACCAGCACCAGGTCAACAGCACAACAGCACTTTTCAGTGGAAAAGCCCATTCAGGCCGCTCCCTTTGGCCCTCTGCCACCTCACACACGTGTACCACTGCACCAAACTTCTGTCCCTCGAACATGCCGTGCACTCTCCGCCCCAGGCCTCAGCCTGTGCCCTTCCCTCTGCCTGGTGACTCTCTCCCCCTTCTCTACCTTCCTTGGGCGAAATCATCTCTCAGGCCCAGCCAAGTTGCCGTTTCCTCTGCGAAACCTTCCCCAGCCTCCCACCCCACCTTGCTGAATGAGGGGACCTTCCCCTGGGCTCTCCCAGCCCCTGCCCTTCAGCACTGTCCTCACACTGTGTTGTCAGCACGTGGTTCAGTGGCCTGTGTTCCCCTGGAACACGGAGCTCCTTGTCCGTCTGCTTCACCGTTTTATCCCCAGGGCCCAGCACATAGTAGGTGCTCAATAAATAGAGGTCACGGTGACTCAAGTTGAACCTTATGGGCAGATCTGATTGACTATCCTTTTTTTTTTTTTTTTTTTTTATGGATGAGGAAGTTGAGGCCATTTGGCTAGAGGTGGCCTGGAATCGGGGGTGTCTGACCAAGCATGATCCCATCTGCTCCTCCGGCCCTGCCTCTCTGAGACTCAGAGATCAAGTGCTCTTGCTGGTCCTCTGCCTGGCCAGTAGCCGACCAGCTTGGGTGCCACCCCTGCCATGTTATAGGCGCCTCCAAGGCAGAGGGCACATCAGGCCCCTGGGGATGGCCGAGCCGATGCAGTGTTTGCCGGCTGCGCCTCTCCCAGCAGCCCCAGGAAGGAGGCAGAGCAGGGATGTTTTTTGCTCCCATTTTATAGCTGAGGGAACTGAGGCCCAGGGGCATTGTTATGCAAGGGCAGAGGGTACCTTAGAATGGGTTTCAGGGATCATGTGATCCAGGCCCCTCTTCCCTTGGGATGAAATGTTATGGCCTCGATTTTATTGATGGGAACTGGGGCCTGGAGATAATTCTGGCACTTTCTAGCTGTGTGGTCTTGGGCAAGTCTCCTTTTGAACTTGGCTTTCTTCTGTCAGGTGGGCTAGTTTCCACCCCAGGGTTGCTGGGCATGTTCATTCATTCAGTCTGTCTGTGAGTCACCCGGTATTTATTAGCACCCACTGTGTTCTCTGTTCTGGAACTGCAGCAATGATCAAAGCGGATCAGAATCACTGGCTTCCTGGTGTGTATGTTCACATCGACTGAGGTGGCTGGTGTGGACGCACACGCGTGGGGACTCGTGAAAGTTGGCTAAAAGGGAAGGATGCCAGGGGTCTGTCCGTGGTGAATTTGAGGCTAAGCTGGGACTAGAACTTCCAGACCCCAGCTTGCCGCTCCCTGCGCCCCCACAGGGCCCTGGCTGAAGTGCAGCCTTTTCAGGTCCCAGGCCCCAGTACGAGCTTACAGAGGGCAAGGGTCAAAGGTAAGACACAGGGGACTGCTGGCAGCCGTGCCTCCGAGCTGGCAGGATACAGGAGTGTGAGCCCAGCACAGGGGGTCCTGGTTTCAAACTTGATCCCCATCGCCTTCGCTGTGTGACCTGGAACAGGTGACTTCGTCTCTCTGAGCCTAGTTTCCTTATCTGTGAAAATGGGGGCGCGGCCACTATCTACCTCAAGGGGTTGCTGTGGATTTGAGTGACATAAACCTTGCAGAGCCTCAGCACCTGGCCCACAGTGGCACCTGCTGGGTGCTGGCCATTCTCCTTATTTTGGAGATCGCTGTTCCTCCTGGCCGACTGGCTGGCAAAGTTCCTGCCACCTTGGGGGCCCAAGTGTGAGAAGCTGGCAGGCCTCCCGAGTGGCACGGGCAGGACAGGCACGCCAGAGGAGGCCGCGGCCACCTCCTTTCCGGCCCGGCGCCCCTCTCAGACTGCCAGGGGATTAAAGGCCTTTTGGCCTTTGTGTCGGGCTCACCCGCCCCTGGCAGTTTGTACAACAAAGTGCTGCCCCGACAGATTCCTTCCCCTTTGCCTCTGTCGCCTGTGATCAGGACACCAGGCGGCCTGGGGGTGGGGTAGGGCACTTTGACCCTGTATCTGGGGCCTGGGTGCAGCAGAGTAGAAACACACTTATTTTGGGGTTACCTGGGAGCCTGCATCATGGCAGAGTGGGAGGGGGATCTCGGCTGGGTTCGTGTCCCCCACTGGAGATTTGGGGGCCATGGGTCATGTTGTCTGCTGGTTTGTCCACTGTGGGCCAGGGAGGAGCACTGAGACAGTGTGTGCTAGCTGACCTGGGCGGGGGTAGGGGAGGCAGGTGGGCAGGCGAGGGCTCGTCTGTCCCTCGCCCCCGCACTGTCTCTGGATTTTGATGGGGTGAGCTCACTCCAGCCCCAGATGCCTGGAGCTTTGCCCTGGGCAGCTGCAGCCACCCTGGGGACTGTGCGGTGATCAGACCTTCCTGCCCAGCTGCGGGGGTGGTGGGTTCTCAGCCCCAAGCCCAGGCCACGAGGAGGGAGGGGGTGGGCTGGCTGCCCAAGGCATGTGAAGAATGTCTCTGCAGAAGCCCAGAGCCCTGGGTTGGTCCCAGAGTCAGCCTCGGAGCAGACAGGCAGCTTGAGCCCGGGGACTGAGCTGTATAGCCCACCCCGGCCAGGGCCCCGCCCACCCAGCCAGCCCAGGGCCTGGGCAGCAGAGCCAGACCCCTCTCTTCATCGGAGACCTGGAGGCCACCAAGGCCTGAACCCACACCCTCACTCCCCATGCATCACCTTTCATCCACACCCACCCCTCACCTAGCACATATTGAGCACTTACTGTATACTTATTGAGCATTTAACTGCTTCATCCCATTTACACAGATGATTCTCTGTGAGCCTCAGTTTCTTCATCCGTAAAATGGAAATAATTATGATACAAGCTCACAGTCCCTTAAATGAAACCCGTGGGGTCAGATGCGTTTTGGAATTCAGACATTTCTAAGTTTGAGAAAGGTGACACAGAGCATGTGCCAGCCGTGCCATGATATCCTCAGTGCAGTCTGGGCCACACCCCGTGATCAAACACGTTACTGTTGCTGCAGTGAAATGGATGACTCTTCACCCGCAGTGGGGTAAATACGCTATTGGTGGTTTCGTGTCAGTTCAGGTCAGGACTTGGCACCAAATGAGCTTGCTATAAACATAGTTTAAAAAAAACACTTTCGGTTTTCAGAGCTCTTTCGATTTCACTTGTTGCAGGTAAGGACTAGTGTCCCTGTAGTGCCAGCCCTCCCTGGGGCTGCCATGAGGATTCGTGGAGATGGTCCCACGGAGTGTGGGGTGGGGCCTGGCGTGGAGAAGACCCTCGGAGGGGTCGAGCTCTTACTGTCATCTCTCCACTGCGCCGCAGCCTTCCTGCAGCTTGGATTTCAGCAGCGCCAGAAACTCCTCCACACACGTAATCTTTGCAAGGCCCACATTCCTCACTTAAAAACCCTTGGAAAGCCCCACACGTGGATCTCTGCGTTTCTGTACCGCCCCTGCACCCCAGCCCTCCCCACGGTCTGCACCCCTCTCTCCTGGCTCGACCTTTTCCCTCCACTCAGAGTCCTTTCCGAGCCAGCCTTGGCTGCCGCTGCATCCTGGCCCAGGCCCAGGGAGTGGAGGGGGTCCAGCCTCCAGACCTGTCCCCAAGGGCCGCTGCAGGACTTGGACCTAGAGCCCCACCTGTACCCTCATTCTCACCAGAAGTCCTGGACACGCCCCACCTCAAGGAGTGGCGCCTCCCAGAAGTCCCTTCCCTGTCTGTCCCTGGCCTGTGTTCAGGGAATGCCTGCTCACTGGGGGGCCACATTCCCACCCCAAGCAATTGTTCCCAGCCTTTTAGAACAGTCCTCTGGCCTTGGCCTGAATGAGTCAGCTGCCCCCCTTCCCCCTCCAGGAACTGCAGGGTCTGGAAAATCCCCCTCTCTGCTTGGCTCCTTCCTCTCTGTCCCAGGTCTGCCCCCTGGACTCCTCCTCTCCAGCCCCGCCATCCGGCTCCAACGCCTGCCTGAGGTACTGGGTTCCTCTGGGAGGAAGCCGGGCTCCCTCACAGCCGGAGATGGGCTGGGGGGCAGGAAGCCTGGGTTCTATTTCTGCCTCTGACATTGGAGCTGCTAGCAGCCCTCCCTGGGACCTGAGGCACATGCTGCACGGGCCTGGGCCGCTGCCAGCTCAGGCATCCCACGGGGCCATCCTGGGAGCTGGGCAGGTTGGGCTGGGGACCAGCCAGCCCTGGCTTCCTGGTGCTGCCCTCTGCTCAGGCCTCATGGCCAGGCTGGAGGTCCTGCCCCAGCCCTGCGTCCATTCCTGGTGAGCGGAGGGTGGGGAAGTGGGTGCCAGCCCCTCACCTGCGCATTCTCCCAGGCTTCAGGTCCCTCGTCTGTCAAAGGGGGCCATTCACACCTACTCCGGCCCCCAGAGGGTCACTGTCACCTCAGACAGTACCAGGCTGAAGAAGTGCTTTATATACAAGCCTCTCCGTGACCTCAGTCCCGGCTCATGCCACGCCCCTGGTCACAGAGGTCGGGTAGCACAGTGGGAAGAGCTTAGACATTGGAGCCCGACCACCAGGGCCCAAATCCCAGCTCTGCCGCCTGCCAGCTTCAAGCAGGTAGCCCGACTCTCCACTCCAGTCCCCGTCTTTGCAGTAGGCTGTTTAACACCTGCAACCTGGTTCAGGAGTGCCTGGCACACAGTAAGTGCTCAATAAACGTTAGCTCGCATCAGTTTTCAGGAAGATCCTGGACTTCCCAGGTCTGGATCCAGGATCCCTTCTGTGGTCATGTCTCACGCTCCCTTTGGCTTTTTCTGGGAACCTCTTTTCCGTCTGGCTCTGTCTCGCCTCCCAGATGTGAAATACAGCTGCTGGAACCTTTTGATCTTCAGCTTTGTACAAATGGAGTCTCTGCTCTTGTTGACTTAGCCCTTGCCACAGGCCCTGATCTGACCCTGGATCCCCAGACCCTGGGGTGCGGGCTGCAAGCAAGGGCAAGCTGGCATGCAGAAAGGTCCGTTCCCTGGGGCCCCTGTGGTGGGGGGGGACGTCTGTCCAGGCCCCGACGTGCTCTGGATTCTCTTCCCCTTCTCACTGCAGATGTGTGTTCCTGGCATTTTTTCCATGTTGCATCTCACTTTGCTATTTCCTGTCCAGTCCCAAGCACCCCCCGCCACCCCCGGCTCCTTCCTCCCTGGGCAAAGCTCTGGGCCTTGCTCATCACTGACCAGGGTTTTCCTTTCCAGACAGCAGTCTCTAGGGCTTCCCAGGAATCTCGGTGCCCCAGGCACGCCCTCCACAGCCTTGGTTGCGTGGGGGGAGGGGGAAGAAGTGACAGTGACACCGAGAACCCTCCCCAGGTTGAGGACCCAAGCCTGTCCCCTCAAACCTCCTCTGCCCAGAGTCGGTGCTCCTGTACCAGCCTTAGCCTCATACTCCCCTCAGGTCAGTCAGGGCCTGCTCCAGCCAGTGGGAACACTGCCCCATATCCCTGCCCAGGGAAGCGGGCAGAGCCCCTGGTAGGGGGCTGGTCTTGTGGTTCTTAACCAGTGGCTGTCAGAATCCCCTGCGAATGCACGACTACAACCATCCTATAGAACCTGACTCAGTGGCTCTGGGAAGGGGCCCAGGAATCTGTATTTCTCACCAGCTCCTGGAGGCTCTGAAGCACACTCCTGCATGCAGACCTTGTGGGCAGGGCCAGAAGGCCACTGGCCAGCACTTAGGGTGGGGACAGGCACTTGTGCAGAGGGAGAGGGTGGGGAGAGCAGAGGGAACAGGAGGCAGTATTTGCCCCTGGATTATGGGGGAAGGGGCACTAGGCCATAGCAGGGAATAAAGCGTGGGCAGTGCAGGCCTTACCTAAGGCTGGGTAGCACCGCAGACACAAAGATGACCAAATGGCACCCAGCCCCTGCCCCCAGGGACCTCACAGCCTGGGGAGGGAGAAGCTTATAGATTGCATGGGGGTGGGTGGTACCACCAAGGCAAGTCATGTTCAAGACGTGGCTGGAATTAATAGTTGGTGACATTTTTATCCATTTGTTTATTCATTCATTCAAGTATTTACTGAACTCGGGGTGCAGAGAAGGTAGAGGTGAGTTGATCACAATCTCTGCCTTCAGGTGCTTCCACTGGGGGTACAGACAGTACCAATGTGAGCCCAGGAGGGCCCAGAACCCCGCCAGGGGGTTGGGGTGACTGTGAGGGGCAAGGAGTCAGGACAAAGAGATTTTCTTTTTGGTCATCCTTACTGAGGCATAAATACACCCAATAAAATGTGTGCACAGCTCAATAATGAGGATGAGATGTATACACCCAGGGGACCACCACCCCAAGAGGTTCCCCTACACCACCTTCCCGGTCACCCCAGCCCACCCCTGGTCCCAGGCAACTACTTCCTGTCACTGTAGATTAGACATTCTTCCCCTAAAGTTCCCTAAGATGGAATCCTGCAGTATGTAGCCTTTTGTGTCGGGCCTCTTTCCAATTCAGCCGAGTCGCCATGCATGCCGGTCGTTCGTTCTCTTTCTTAGCGTAGAGGAGGAGGTGGTTCAGCTGAGGTTTGGAGGGTGAATTGGAGTTAGCCCTCGCAACAGAGCGGGGAAGGGCATCGCAGCACCGGCCCAGCTCAGAAAGGCCAGAGGTGAGAGAGACGTGGAGAGACATGGACCGTGTCTAGCTGGGGGTGGGAAGGGCAGGGGCCGGGCTGGCTCTTCATTCCCTCTCCTCCTTGGGCCTCACCACCTTGTCTAGCTGGGGGTTTGCTCTTCACAGGCAAGACCTTTCCTTCCGGCTAAGGCGAGGACAAGGCCTGAGCCCCCGTGCCAGGCCATTGCGTGTTCTGTTCCCACTTGTGCTTGTGGGCTCCGGGGGTCCCCTGGACTCTGCTAGGTTCGTTTTACTCTGAGTTACCTGGTAAAACACCTTCGGAAACGCCTCAATCTTGTCAAGGGGACCGAGGCATCCACGGCCCACGCCCACACCTGAGAAGCAGGGATATGGCTGCTTGGGCCGCCCTGCCCATAACATGCAGGGCCGCAGGAGCTCATGCTGGGCCGGGCTCAGCGTCAGCCCAGAGTCACGTGGAGTTGACACCATGCCTGTCCGCATTCAGCCCAGCTGCTGGCCTCCAGCCCCCACTGCTGAGCACGGGGACAGGCCTGACAGTGTGGCCACAAGCGCCAGAGTAACTCCGCACCGCAGCGGAGGGTGTTCCCTGCAGCCGGGGGACACGAAGCCAGACTGAGGCAGGAGGAGGGGCCGTGGGAGGCAACAGCTTTTATCAGCTCACCCTCAGTTTCTGCCTGTGTCCCCATCCACGTGGACCCCAGCTACCCTTCCACCTGCGTGTGTCTCCCATCTTTGCTGGCCCAGGTCACTCCTTTACCTGCCTGTGTCCCCCAGTCCAGTCACTCATGTCCTGGGTGTCCCTTGCTTTCTTCAAGGGAAAGAGAGTCATTACTTACCAATGTAATTTTAATTTTATTGCTTGTTTTATTCGAGGACTCATTCAGAATTTGCAGGGTTGGGCTCTGAAGCCTCCAGGGGCTAATGGGATTTGGGGAAACTGAGTTAAAAACAGTGGTTCAGCCCCAGCTTGGCTCTCTTAATTAGACTTTGGGGTGGGACTCTGGGTCCCCTTGACATGAAGGGAAGGGCCCTGGGGAGCTGGAGAGTGTGACTCAGTCGGCTCTGTCATCCCCACAGGTGACCCACGGGCTGAGGGCGTACGATGGCTTGTCTCTGCCTGAGGACACGGAGCCCGTCACAGCAGGCCGGGTTGGCTGGAGCTACTCCTACCTTTCTGATGACGAGGACTTACTGGCTGATGACGCCTCTGGAGGTGAGCCCAGGTCCCCGTGGCTGGGAGCGTAGGGGTGAGGGGTGAGACCATGGTTCTTCCCGCTGGTCCCTAAAGAGGCCTCATGAAGTTTGCCCAAGGTGGCACCTCAAGAGATGGGCTGTAAGTGTCCCGAGCCTCGGTCCTGGTGACCCCAGCATCTTCCACTTACAACCTGTGTGACCCTGGGCTGGTCACTGCTCCTCTCTGCAGCCTGGGACGGTCAGGACCGACTGGGAAGGTGGTTGGCAGTGTGCAGTTCAGGACCGTTGCCCACCCTGTACCCCACCTCTTCCTTGTCCTCCCCTGGACCTGACCCTGTCGCCCCAGCCATCTGACAGATCACTGAGTCCCTGGAGTCCGGGGCCTCGGTCCACACCCTCTGCGATGGGAGTTTGCACGCTGACTTTTACAGGCCAGCCCTCCCTAGGCACAGGGGAGACGGTGACCCTCCGTGTTTTCACATCCCTTTCCCTGAAAGTTCCAGAACAGTGCCCGACACCCAGGAGGTGCTCAGGCAACATGGTTGTTGCTGAATACGTTTCTTTTTTGCTTATAGATGGCCTGGGCAGCGGGGACCTGGGCAGTGGGGACTTCCAAATGGGTAAGTTGCTGAGAGCATCCTGCAGGTTCCCATCCCGCCCCTGGGGAGGCCCCGTCTCCTGGGCTGAGGGCCTCCAGGGCTTCTTGGGCCTGCCCTTGTGCGCACTGCAAGGAGGAGTAGGGGTGGTCTCTTACCTGCTGAGTGAGCTGTCTGAGCTGGTTGGCAGGTCCCTGCATGGCCACGGATGGCCAGGTCCCGTGCTTGCCTGTGCCATAGGCACAAGGCTCAGGGCAGTGGGCAGGAAAAGCCCAGTCCCGATGGGGACAGAAAGCCAGCCAGCCGCTCAGCATTCAAGGCAAAATGCTCCCTTCTCAGGGCAGCTCAGCTGTCAGTGCTCCCCCAGAGCCCTCCTTGGGGGTGCAGAGCTGGGGACGCCAGGCAGAGCTGAGCAGAGCAGAGGGACTCTGAATACAGCATTCAGGCAGGGGCGGAATGAGCCGCACTCTAGACTTGGGCGAGGACCCTGCCTTCAGGCGCGTCACTTGCTGGGAAGCTAAGGGCTTCTGGCGTGGGGAAGGAGGGCTGGGCTTTGCAGAGAGAAAGGAGTCAGCCTCCATGAGCCGCCCACCTGCCGGTGCCCAGACTGGCCCAGCACTGGTGTGGGGGCTTGGAGTCCCTGCGTCCTCCCACCCTGGGACTCGGGGTAGAGAGGGAACTACCCTGTGGCAAGGCCCAGCAGCTCCCGCTGGTTCCCGCTGCCCTCTCTGGGAGCCAGCACCCGGGACACTCTGTGATCAGGGGCAGGGATCAGGGGCAGGAACAGGTGCTCAGCTCAGACTGGCCACTGGGCAGCCCCACGGTGTCCAATGCTGTCCAAGCCAGCAAGCCCAGGGCAAGTCTGGCCTGGGCCTCTTCAGGACTGGGGTCACCTCCCTTTAGCTGGTATATCAGGGGCCTCCCAATGCCAGAGGGTGGCATCCTAACTGGGCCAGTGCAGACAGGAGGGTCCCTGGGTGACCTGGTCCTGACTGTGACCTTCCAGCACCTGGACTTGGGCTCCGTCTGAAGCTTTTCCATGTGTAGGTCTCTGCAGTGTGGCAGGATGTCCAGGAGCTGGGTGGGGCCAGGGGTGGAGGTGTTAGGTGAGACCCATGTGCACACGCCATGTCCCAGAATGGCCTATGCTAATGTGTCCCTGGGAGCTGCCTCTTGCCAAGCTGGGCCTGTCACTGAGGCCCCAGTGTGGTCCACGCTGTCCATTCGGAAACATCTACAGCCGCTCCCGTGGGGCTGCCCACTGTGGCAGCTCTACCCACTCTGAGTAGTCCTTACCAGCCCCCTGCCCTCCCTGAGAAGCATCTGTGAGGGCAGGAGAGGTCGCAGTAGGAAAGGGGTTGGGGACAGGGACAGCAGCTGGGGAGGGCCCAAGACCAGGGCTGCTGCCTTTCCCTGGGAGTGGGAAGGGGTGGGGCCTCAGACCGTTCAGGCGCAAACCCTGGCACCGGCCTGGTGCCCTTGGGGCAGGGCCAGGCAGCTGGGCTGAATCACAGCCCAGGAGGCAGCAGGTGTGTCTCCCTGACACCCGGGGTCATAGGTGCCCAAGTCAGTCTTGCCCAAGGGCAGCGCCCTCCCTGCGCTGGTAAGCAAGGGCCATGCCCTCCGTGATGGGGCCGTGCCTGGGCCGTGCCCCCTCCTGGGCCCTGGCCCAGCTCCAGACCCTGGAATCCAGCCCCTGAGATGCTGAGACGGCTCTTCCCCCTCCCTTCCTCTCAGGCCTGGCTGTGGCTCCCCGGCTCTTCCCAGCCCTGCCTGTGAGGCAGCGCCCCTCCCTGACAGCCCCGGCTCTGCCCCTGCGTCCCGGCCCCTTCTCACCTCCCCTCTCCCGATTTCTGTCCATCTTCTGACCTGTCTCTTTCTGTCTTCCCCGCTCCTGTGTGTCCTGCCCTGGCACCTGTCTGCTCTCTCCATCCCCCTTCCCTCCTGCCTCTCTTCCACTCTGTGTCTCTGTCTCTCTTCCACTCTGTGTCTCTGTCTCTCTTCCACTCTGTGTCTCTGTCTCTCTTCCACTCTGTGTCTCTGTCTCTGTGCTTCCCCCGTCTCCCTCCGTCCTTCTCCCTCTCCTGCCATCTCTGCCTCCATCTCCCTATCTTTCCCTCTCTCCCCTTGACTTTTCTCTCTCAATCTCTCTTCCCCACCGCCCTTTGTCATTTCCTTCCTGTCTCTGTCTCTCTGTCTCTCTCTCCCTGATGTCTCTGCCCCTCTCTCTGGTTCTCTCCATCTCCTTGCTGTCTCTGGCCCTTCTCGCCTCTGTCTCTGTCTCCGCTCTGCAGGCTCGGGGCCGCCCCTGGGCCGCCCTCGCCTGGCTAGCATGGTGGTCTCGGAGCCTGCCGAGGAGTCGCCTCTCAGTAAGTGACACAGGCCCGGGCCAGGCGGGCTCACTGTTCTCCCCCGTCTCCTCCCCGTCCTCTCTCCCGACTCCTCCTTTCCTCTCCTTGCTCCCTGTGCTCTTCTTCCCCAGCCTGCACTTTGCTGCAATCACGGGGGAGGCTCAGAGGTACCTCCCTGCAGAGTCAGGGGCCAGGTCGGCCACCGCCCCTGCCCCTGCCCAGGACACAGCCCAGCCCCATCTGGGCTCACGGACCTAAACCCAGCATGCTGGGCCCCTGGTGACCTTCGCCACAGGGTGCTGGTGGAGCAGGGGTGGGTGCTGCTCAGGGAACGAGGCCCCAGGTCTGGAGGCAGCTTTGTCCACCTCAGGACAGGCTGATCTGGACCTACCCAAGGGTCCCAGAGGGACTCAGAGCTGGAGTTTAGGGGCCTGGGTGTGTGGGGGGAGTTTTGCTGGGCAGGGATGGGCATGTGGAGTTGGTGGGGTAGCCTGCTTCGGGGATAGAGGTGGCCAGGTGTGCATCCCCCACCCCCGCCTTGGGTGCAGGGCAGCTCTGGGGCTCCCTTGCCTCCAGCCTCTGGCTCCAAGTGCGCCATCCACGTAGGGTCAGAAGGAGGGAGAGGGCTGGCCAGTGCAGGCCCTCAGATAGCAGCCCCCAACCCCTCAGGCACCAGCCACACAGTGGGAGACGAGGGTGCTGGCCCTGACCTGCCCCTGGAGGAGGAAGGGGGTGGGGTCAGGCTGGAAGGCCCGCGCCCTTCCCAGGCCCTAGGAGAAAGGGGCTTTGTGGCACTCCGGCCCCCTTCCCCGGGAGCGGGCACATTCCTGGGCAGAGGCCCGGCCTCCTGGCCCGCACTGGGCCATGGGGCTGAGGCCAGGGGCCAGGGTGGGGGGACAGTCAATGGGCCTCTGTGCCAGCTCACAAGGGGCCTCTGTGGCCGGGCTCACGGCCCCCACACTCCAGCCCACGGGGCCCCACGCCCAGCACCCAGGGGCCCAGCCCAGCCCCGTCCCTCTGGTTCAGAGCAGGCAGTGCCAGGGCTTTCTCTGCTCGAGACAGAGGGAGAGGGCCCGTGTACCTGCGGGCCTGGTGGACAGGTAAAGAGGAAGGAGAACAGGTCTGGTGGTCAGCACAGCCAGTGTCCCTCCCTGTCTGCCACCTGCACCCCGGATTCCAGATTTTCTCATTAGGGATGCTCAACCTGTATGTGTGACTCATTTGCTACTCATATTAATTCGTATTTATAACATATGAACTTATGAACATTATGAAATTCAATGTCTTGTATAAAATGTCTTGTATATAGTAGGTGCTTAAGAAACAGTAGTTGTGACCAGGCACAGTGGCTCACACTTGTAATCCTAGCACTCTGGAAGGCCAAGGGAAGAGGATTGCTTGAGGTCAGGAGTTCGACACCAGCCTGAGCAAGAGTGAGAATCCATCTCTGCAAAAAATAGAAAAAATTAGCCAGGCAACTAAAAATAGAAAAATATTAGCTGGGCATGGTGGTGAGCGCCTATGGTCCCAGGTACTCGGGAGGCTGAGGCAGAAGGATTGTTTGAGCCCAGGAGTTTGAGGTTGCTGTGAGCTAGGCTGATGCCACGGCACTCTAGCCCAGGCAACAGAGAGAGACTCTTGTCTCAAAAAAAAGAAAGAAACAAACAAACAAACAATAGTTGTGTATGTATCCTCACACCAGTCTGATACAGATTTATTCGGCCACCACTTATGAGGCACCTACTGCATGCCAGACACTAGGCAAGCGCTGGGGACACAGGGGTCAATGAGGTCTCGGGTTCCCCCTCATCAGGCTTGTAGTCTGGTGGCAGAGAGAGAAGGATGACAACAGCTTTCGACTCTCAGACTTGCTCTGTGCCAGGCGCTGCATCTGAGCACCTGGTGCCTGTAAGCACCTTATCACACGCTCTTTGCAGCAATCCAGTGTGGTATTAAGTGCAATTCATATGCCCATTTTACCGAAGAGGAAACAGAAACTCAGAGAGGTGAGGTCCATGCCTGAGGTGTGGCTGGCTCCAGAACTCATGAATGTTACTGTGATGTGTGACCCGGCAGAATCTGCAATGTGGGGTGGAAGGTGCTCTGCAGGGGTGCGCAGAGGAGTGGGCGCCCATTGGAGCCGTCTCTAGCCCAGCCAGGGCAGTCCAGGAAGTCTTCGTGGAGGAGGTGATTAGGAACTGGCCAGGGAAGGCAGGCGAAGCATGTCCCGGTCACATGCAGGTAATCCCTATGCCAGGCCAGCCCCCTCTGGAAGCCACCCCTTGGTGTCCAGCCTTCCTCTGAGTGGCTGGGGGTCTCCTCTTCTGCACCATCACTTGGTTTCTGGGTGAGGCCATTTTCCCTGTTAGGTGAAGCCCTTCAGGCAGGTTGGGCCTTGGCTTTGGCCCCTGGGCAGTCAGTGCAGGGCATAGCTGTGGGCACACAGGTGTCTGCCCGTGCGACAGGCCTCCCGCGGCCATCCCCCCATTTCCACCCGTTGGTCCAGCTGCCTGAGGCCACCGCATGCCAGGCTCAGCCCCTCACAATGACACCCCCTCCCTTTTCCACAGTTTACTTCCGGGCCCTGGTAAATTTCACTCGCTCCATCGAGTACAGCCCCCGGCTGGAGGATGCGGGCTCCAGGGAGTTCCGAGAGGTGTCCGAGGCTGTGGTCGACACGGTGAGGTGAAGGGGGTTTGGGAAGCCCCCTGGTGTGTCAGGGCAGGACTGGGCTTGGGGTGAAGGTATCTGGGGGCTGATGGTGCTGTGTCCCTCCCCAGCTGGAGTCGGAGTACCTGAAAATTCCCGGAGACCAGGTTGTCAGTGTGGTGTTCATCAAGTGAGAAGGGTCCCCCTGGGGCTGGTGAGGGACTGGGGGAAATCAGACGGGGCTGATGAGGATGGGAAGGAAGCCTGGCAAGGAGAGGCGAGGCAGGAAAGGCCCGATGGGATGAGTCTCTATGGGTGGAAATTCGGGAATTGCCAGGGGGACAGTGTGGACCTTAAATCACCCTGCTTTGGGTGTACGCCTGAGCGCCAGGGCAGGGGCCTAGTGGAGGAGCCGAGAGCACAGGCATCTTTCCCACCTGCCCCCTGCCCACCCCATCCCTAGGGAGCTGGACGGCTGGGTCTTTGTGGAGCTGGATGTGGGCTCGGAATGGAATGCGGACGGGGCTCAGATCCAGGACGTGCTGCACAAGGTCATCTCCAGCGGCTCCATTGGCTCCTACGTCACCTCTCCCCAGGGATTCCAGTTCCGACGCCTGGGCACAGGTGAGCCTATCCTGGGGCGTGGGGTCACCTCCTCCAGTTTCTCAGATTCATGTGGGTCTCTTGTCAGTGTCTCCACCATGGGTTGGGCTTACTTACCACTACAAACAGGGAGCTCACTACCTCCTGAGATTGCCCCATCAATCTTTATGCAGTCTTGGCTTGGGTAGAGCAGACTGTTTTCCTCTAGTATGTACCCATTAGACCTAGTTTCTGCTCTCTCTGGGTAGACCCCTATACGTTGACAATAGGTAGTAATTCATTTCTTCATATAGCACTTTCAAGTCCAACACACTTTTGCATTGAGTAATAACCGCCGATTGTTTACTGAGCACTGACTGCATGCCAGGCACTCGGCTAAAGCCCTTATATCCGGCCTCCTATGCACACAATTCCTATGAAGTAGATATTATTCCTCCCATATTAAAGACGAAAGAACTGAGCCTCAGAAGGGAAAATCTGAATTTGCCCAAATTCAGACAGGCATATAGTGGAAAAACTAGAATTTAAACCAAACCCTGTGTCTGTACCAGTCTTGCCAGAAGCTGTGATGAGATTAGATGAGAAAAGGTTGAGAAACTGAGGCTCGGAGAGAAAAGGAAACTGGCCCAAAGTCACAAAGCTGTCAGCTTTTTGTTCTGGGTGGGCCCAGGTTTCCTTTCGCAGCACCCCCCATCTCCTGTCTTTGACCCCCCTGAGTCTTTTTGTCTCTAGGCCAAACAGGCCTAGCTCATGCCTCACAGGCTGTGCCGCTCAGCCCTGCCTCCCTCTCAGCTCCCTCTCTCTGGGAGGACCTGACTCATTGGAACCCAGAACGGAACAAACTCCATCCCTACCATGCTGTGGCCCGATCAGGAAAAAAATAGCGAAACATCACCTCCCTCGTTCTGCACATAAAACCTCAATTAATGCACCCAAAGATCAAATTTGCTCTTTCAGCATCCCCAGACCCAGATCTAAAGATTGCTGGGGGTCCCGCCCTCTCCTCCCACTTTTCAGTGAGTCCTCCTGACTAGGGGTGCTGGGATGGGCCTCGCTCACCCCACAGCGCTAAGCCCCAGCTCCCAGGTGGGACAGCTGCTGACCACACCTTCCTTTCCAGCACAGACCCCCCCGCCCCCCCTGGCCGCTGTGGCGGTCGCAGTGACACCAGGTGAGAGTGTTCGCCAGGCCGGGGCCCAGCTGGGCCCTAGGGAAGCTCCTGGATGGAGGGCGAAGGAAAGGTGGCCGGCCCCAGCCTGCAGGCCGCCCTTCCCCCTCTGCCATCCTCGCTGGGCCCGGCTGTGGCCTGCATGTGTGTGGTGGTTGCATGTGTGTGGCATGTCAGCTGTGCGTGGGGTCTGTGTGAGGGATGGGGAGGCCACTGCCACATGTCCTGTGTCCCACGTGTGCGGTGGATGTGTGCCCACCACGTGTTCTTTGCCCTCACTGTGTCTGCCAGAAACCAAGTGGCCTGACGCGGGGCACAAAGCCCACTCCGGCCTTGTGGCGCCTGTGCTGTCCATCATGGCTTCCAGCACCTCCCACCCGCCACCTCTGACTCCCTCCAAATCCCCCCCCAGTGCCCCAGTTCCCAAGGGTCTGCACCGAGGCCGAGTTTGCCTGCCACAGCTACAATGAGTGTGTGGCCCTGGAGTATCGCTGTGACCGGCGGCCCGACTGCAGGGACATGTCTGATGAGCTCAACTGCGGTGAGGACCTGTCCGGGAGCCCAGGTGGCCTGTGGGCACCAGGGGAGGGCCTGGGTCCTGTGCCTGGATCTCGGAGTCTATCTGGGACTCTGAGGGTTTGGTGCAAGCAGAGGGCAGGGACATGGGAAGAGTGATGACAGAGTCAGGGGTACTGGGTGTGGCAGAGAATGGTCTTGGGAGTACAGGGAGGGCCTGGGGAGTGTGGGGGGTGAGGAGCCACCCACTCCTGCCAAACACCAAGCGGCTCTGTCCACAGAGGAGCCAGTCCAAGAGTTCAGCTCTATGCCGCCCGTCCTAGTGGAGACAACACCTTTACCACCCCGGCCAGAAGCAACCACCATGCGGCGGCCGCCAGACACCCCTGCTCCCCAGCCTCTGCTCCCTGATCTAAGCAGGCCCCTGCCCTGTGGGCCCCAGGAGGCCACATGCCGCAGCGGGCAGTGCATCCCCAAAGACTACCTCTGTGATGGGCAGGAGGACTGCAAGGACGGCAGTGACGAGCTGGACTGCGGTGCGCACTGGTGGGGTGCAGGTGGGTGCGGGGATGGGGGAGCTGGCCTCGGAGGGCGCTGCTGACTCCTGCATGGTCCACCCAGGCCCCAGCCCGCCCTGTGAACCCAACGAGTTCCCCTGCGGAAACGGGCACTGTGCCCTCAAGCTGTGGCGCTGTGATGGTGACTTTGACTGCGAGGACCGCACGGATGAGGCTAACTGCCGTGAGTATCAGAGGGTCCGTCTAGCGTCCCTGCCCTGCCCCCTCCTGCTCTGGCCTGCCTCTGCCTTGCCCCACCCCTGCCCCACCCCTTCGCTCCTGCCCTGCCCCACCCCTCCCCTCTGCTCCTACCTCCATCCGCCCTTGCCCAACCCTGCCCTTGCCCAACCCTGCCACGCCACTCCTTTCCCTGCCGTTCCTTCCTCGGCCCCTTCACCCCGCCCCTTCACCCCGCCCACCTGTGTCCTTGCCCCGCCCCTCCACCCCGCCCACCTGTGTCCTTGCCCCGCCCCTCCACCCCGCCCACCTGTGTCCTTGCCCCGCCCCTCCACCCCGCCCGCCTCTGCCCTTGCCCCGCCCCTCCACCCCGCCCACCTCTGCCCTTGCCCCGCCCCTCCACCCCGCCCACCGCTGCCCTTGCCCCGCCCCTCCATGGCCCGCCCCCACCTTGCCCCGCCCCCTGCCTGGCAGGTCGCTTTGCTCTGCTTGGCTGACTGGGGAAGGCGTTGGAGACACACTTCAGGGCTTACCTTTCTCTGACCAGAGCGGTGGGGACTCTTGGCTCCGAGCCGGCCTGCGTAGCCGTGTGTCTAGGCAGCCTGTGGCTGACGTCTCTTTATTTCATTTCTTTACTTTTGTTTCCATGAAGCTTCTGTTCGTTATTTGTATTGTGTGTGGCTGAGATGAATGGCTAAGAGGGTCCGGTATGCTGGGGTCCTGTGTGAGCCCAGAGGCTTTTCATCCAAAGCTGGTTCTGAGTTACTTGTTCCTCCATCTGCCCAGCTTTTTATCCGTCTGTCAGTCCACTCAGTCATCCATCCACCATCCATCCATCCATCCTCCCACCCACCCCCCCAACTGTCCATCTGTCCATTGTCTTCTCAGTTCTTCATCTGTCTGTCCACCCCTGTGTCCAGCACCCTCTTCCCAGCCAGCTCCCCCCACTCCACCATCCCTCCGTTCATCCATCGTCTATCTTTCCCGCTCTGTCTGTCCACCCACCCAGCCAGCCAGCCACCTGCCCATCTCTCCACTGCCCGCTCACCCCATGGTATCCATCCACCAGTCAAGGTTGTGAACATTGTGGACCCCATGGCAGTTAACCAGGTGGGGAGGCTGGAGAGTCAGAGACCACATCAGGCCACATCCTGTGTATCCTGTGCTGGGGCCTGTTAGTCCGAGATTGAAGATAATCTTCAGACCCTTTCCCCTGATCCTGGCTGGTGTGCCTGGGTGCGTGTCGACAGTCCTGCTGTGAGCTGCCCGCCTTCCCCTCCTTGCCTGCCTTCCCCTTCCCTGCTCCACAGCACGGCCGGAGAGAGGCAGCTCTGTGCCACAGACTGGCGGAGTTTGAGGACGCCGGTCTGTGGCTCTAAACTTGCCCTTGGGAGACAGAAAGCAACTGGGGGCTGTAGTTGGAAAGCCCTTCTCACAGGCCTCTGCTGGGGAGGAGTCGAGGCCGAGTCCTTGACAGAGCAGAGAACCAGACAACGTGAAAGCTGAATGGCTTTGGGGTCTCGCCAGTGTTGGGAGCAACGCCCCTGAGCTATGCCCGTAGCCTGCTGCCTCCTGCCCTCCTCTCCGCTCCTGCTCTGTGGCTGTGTGGCTTCCACTCCTACACCACTGTGCCCTCTCCGTCCCTGTCTGTGTGTCCCTCTCAAGCTCAGTCTCCCGGAGGAGGAACTGGTCGCAAATGCTGGATGCCTAGCAGGGGCCCATGGCTGGTGCCAGGCCAACTGCAGGCCTCTGGCCAACCCACAGGGTCAGGCACAACCCTGGTCAGTGGGATACGGAGAGCACGGAGCCCCGGCGGGGGCCTGGGCTGTGGCCGACCCCTTGTCAGGCCTTTCCGGTAGAGAGAGCTGTGCAGGGCGTTACCGCTGTGTCGAGATTCCAGCCCTTTTGACTGTGCCTTTGACGGGGTCTTGTCCAAGTGTGTGAGATGGCACTTCTTTGACTCTGAGGGTGGCTGGGTGACACTGCGGTTGTGACAGTGACGTGCCAGGCATAATTCTGCTCAGGGGAATGCGGGTGGAGTGAGGGGTATGGTGGTGCGAGGTGACGAGCTGTTTGTCAGAGACTGATGACTGTCGTGCTGGGTGTTTTGTCGTGGACGGTGGGAATGCGGGTGGAGTGAGGGGTAGGGTGGCACGAGGTGACGAGCTGTTTGTCAGAGACTGGTGACTGTCGTGCTGGGTGTTTTGTCGTGGACGGTGTTGTGCAGCAGCGCAAGGCCTGTGCGAGCCGCTGTGGGTTATGTGGGTGACATGAGAATGGCCCTGGGGACACGGGGACAGGTGGACAGGGGGGGCTGTTGGGAGTGGCCCTCCCTAGGGATGGAGCGCCGGTGCCCACACTGCCTGGCTTTGTACCCCAGCTGCCAAGCGCCCCGAGGAAGTGTGTGGGCCCACACAGTTCCGATGTGTCTCCACCAACACCTGCATCCCGGCCAGCTTCCACTGTGACGAGGAGAGCGACTGTCCCGACCGCAGCGACGAGTTTGGCTGCAGTGAGCAGGGAGCACAGGGCGGGATGTGGGCCCTGGCCCTGGGCTGGGTTCTGGGAGCTTCTCTCCACAGCCTTAGCGGCTGCACTTCTCCCACGGCTCCTCTGAGCACCCCCCACTCCTCCTCCCTGCCCAGACCCCTCACTCCCGCCCCGGTCTCCCCAGTGCCCCCCCAGGTGGTGACGCCTCCCCAGGAGTCGATCCAGGCATCCCGGGGCCAGACGGTGACCCTCTCCTGCGTGGCCATCGGCGTCCCCACCCCTATCATCAACTGGAGGCTCAACTGGGGCCACATCCCCTCCCACCCAAGGTGCGCCTCCGCCCAGGTGCTGGGTGGGAACGTGGGGGAGGCCGGTGCAGTGGCCCAGGCCAGACCTCAGCACCGTCTTGGGGCCCACCAGGGTGACAATGACCAGTGAGGG
Organism: Lemur catta; assembly: GCF_020740605.2. Classification (NCBI taxonomy): domain Eukaryota; kingdom Metazoa; phylum Chordata; class Mammalia; order Primates; family Lemuridae; genus Lemur; species Lemur catta. The sequence continues at coordinate 111,604,224 of NC_059130.1, forward strand.
TGGCCGTGGCACACTGACCATCCGCGACGTGAAGGAGTCGGACCAGGGTGCCTACACGTGCGAGGCCATGAACGCCCGCGGCATGGTGTTCGGCATTCCCGACGGCGTCCTGGAGCTCATCCCGCAGCGAGGTACGGCCGGCCGGAGGGCAGGGGGACACCCGGCCTGGGGCTCCAGGGCTGCTGGCCGGTGGCCAACTGCAGCCCCCCTCACTGTGCCGCCCGGCAGGCCCCTGCCCCGACGGGCACTTCTACCTGGAGCACAGCGCCTCCTGCCTGCCCTGCTTCTGCTTCGGCGTCACCAGCGTGTGCCAGAGCAGCCGCCGCTTCCGCGACCAGATCCACTTGCGCTTTGACCGGCCCGATGACTTCAAAGGTGTGTTGGCGGGTGGGCAGGCACGGCGGGAGGTGGGCAGAGAGCACAGCTTATGGGGAGGAACGCGGGGTCGCTGAGGAAACACTGAGCCCTGTAAGAAAAGCATTTCAGAGGAAAACCAACATTTTTAGGAAAAGCCAAATCCACGCTTGGTATCTACCTGCTTCAGGTGTGAAAGGATGGGCTCTCCAGCCCGATTCCTGGCTCAAGTCCTGACCCCGACACTCACTGCCTGTGTGGTCAAGTCACTAGCTTGTGTTTGTCTCAGTTTTCTCATCTGTAAAATGGGGAGGAAATACCTCCCGGGTTTTTGTAAGGGCTTAGTGGACTGAGGTATGTAAGCCGCTCGGAATAGTGCTCGGTCCATGGTCAACACCCAGTATTTGCTGATGTCATTGTCCTCATCATCTTCATTGTAAGACAGAGGTGCCAGTGTCCCCAGAGTATAAGACGTGTCCTCAGAGTATAAGAGCCCAGGCTTTGGTAGCTTCCCAGCCCACGGCTGACCTCCAGCTGCACCTCTTACTGCCTGTGTAATCTTGGGAAATTCTCTTGGCCTCTCTGGGCCCATTTTCCCCAGTATAAAGGCCGGCGGTTGCACTCAGTTCTCTCTGGCTCTGAGGCAGAATGGCAGGCAGCTGAGAGTGTGAGCCCAGACATCACAGGGCCCTGGGTTCAAGTCCCAGCTCTGACATCAGGCAGCCCTCGTCCCGCTCAGCTGCCTTTCCTCTTCGCAGAGGATCGCGTGCATGCCGCGGCGTCGGCTCCTTCTGCAGCAAGCCCTCGACAGATGTTGCCTATTAAGCCCCTTCCTTGGTTAAGGAGCCCCCAGAGGGACTTGTGCAAACCTTATTTATCTCCCAAAGTTGTCCCACAGTGTGTTTATGGTCATGGCCACCATTTGGTGAGCTTGTAGCTGGCAGTGTGGCTTGACATGACAATTGTCAAATGGCCAATAATTCTTGCAAATCAGGGCTGTTTTTATGGTTTCAGGATGAGATTCCCGAGGCTGTGAGAGGCCGTGGGGCTCCCTGGGGTCACACGGCTGTTAGAGGCAGAGCTGGAACCCAGGGCCGTCTGATTGGAATGTGCATAGTCAGCGAGGGTGGGGAGTCCAGGGCGAGCAGGTGGCCTGTGAGCAGATGGTGACCCGGAGGAAGGAGGTCTAAAGACATCCCGAGAAGGAGAGGAGGAAAGAAGGCGGTGGATCCTGGACTCAGGGCGGGACTTCGGGCTGCAGGGAGTCAACGTTCAGGCTCAGGCAGAGAAGCTGTTGGCAGACAGACCTGGACCCAGGGAAGGAAGAACTCGCTAAGGCCTGTCCGGAGCTGGGAGGGATGCCTTTGGAGGCAATCAGCTCCCCATCTGTTAGAGCCGCGCCGTCCAAGGTGGCAGTCACTAGCTATGCGTGGCTCTTTAAATTTAAATAAAGCGATTCATTCCTGAGCCACACCAGCCACATTTCCAGTGCTCAGTAGCTGCTTGTGGCAGTCGCTACCATGTCAGAGAGTACAGGGACAGGACACTTCCATCGTCACAGGAAGTTCTCTTGGATGGTTCTGCCCCCAGAATCTGGGAAGATGCTGTCGAGGGAATTCCTGTGTGTGCGTGCATGTATGTGTGCGTGCATGTGTATGTGTGCGTGTGTGTGGTGTGCACGTGTGTGTGCGCGTGTGTGTGTGTGTGTGTGTGTGTGTGTATAGAAGAGGGTTGGAGTAGATGACCTGCCAGCCACAATAAGAGCTAACTATTTTATATCATTTGTTCATTTCATCTTCATAATACGCACATCATCTGTGTGGCTGGCCACTTCTAACACCACTTTACAGGTAGGAAAACTGAGGGTTTTCCTGCTCATCTGGAGCGTGGGGGAGCCAGGACTAGGGTGCCTGCTCTCCGGCCCTGTGTAGCTCTCTGCTGCCTCCACAAGGGCTGTTCCAACCCTGACCACCTGTGGGTCTTTCAGCAAGCAAGAGGCTCTGAGAAGTCCTGCTGCAGAGAATCCCCTTTCTTCAGCCCTGTGGTTTCCAGATAGTTCCCAGCCATCCTTCCAGAACATCAGCTTTCCCCAGGGCATGCTTTGGGAGATGCTGCTCCAAAACTTCACAGGAAAACAAAAAACCTGGGGAGGAGAAAAAAAACTTTGCTTTCTCTTAACTTTGGGAGAGAGACCAAAGTTTTCTCTAAATCAAATTTCCCCCCAGAACTTTCCTATGTTCCTGGGTTGCCACCCCCTCAAGGTGGCTGTCTCAGGCAGGCACGTGCTGCGGCCCTCAGCCCTGCCTTTGCCACCCGCAGGCGTGAATGTGACGATGCCTGCGCAGCCGGGCATGCCACCCCTGTCCTCCACCCAGCTGCAGATCGACACCACCCTGCAGGAGTTCCAGCTGGTCGACCTGTCCCGCCGCTTCCTTGTCCACGACTCTTTCTGGGCTCTGCCCGAGCAGTTCCTGGGCAACAAGGTGAGGGGCCAACTTGCCACCCTGTGTGGAGAAAGTGCTGAGCCCACCTTCCATGCTAAGGGCCCGGGTGGGCTCTGCTGCCCCTGAAGCTGGTGGGCAGCAGGGCCGACCTCGCTCCGAGGGGAAGTTGTCATGCCTCCCCCTGTGGCAGCCGCTCATTCATTCAGGGCAGGACCTCTCCCTGCCTCTCTTGGCTTGGGAAAAAAGCAGCATCCCCTCCTTCCAGAAGCCCTCCCTGACTACTCCCCCACACCTGGGCTGGGTTCAGTGCCCCTGTGCTGGCCTCCCTGGGCACCTTTTGCACAGCATTACCATACTCCCCTGCCATGGGCTGAGCACCCCAGAGGCAGAGCCCGGGTCTCACCCATCTTGGCTTCCCTGTGCCCAGCTCAGTGACAGGCACACAGGGAGCATGGGGTCAGCAGAATGGAGGCGTGGACATGGCTGCTTGTGTTGGCCCAGTGGGCATCGAGTGTGCCCACAGCTGCCTCCCTGATTCCCCTGTCTTGGCCAGGTGGACTCCTATGGCGGCTCCCTGCGCTACAAGGTGCGCTATGAGCTGGCACGTGGAATGCTGGAGCCGGTACAGCGGCCGGACGTGGTCCTCGTGGGTGCCGGATATCGCCTACTCTCCCAAGGCCACGTGCCCACGCAACCCGGCACTCTGAACCAGCGCCAGGTCCAGTTCTCTGAGGTGGGTGGCGCCCGAGCCTTCAGGGCTGGGGGTGACAGGGGCTGTGGGCTGGGTGAGCACTGATGTGTGACCACCCCCCCACTTCGCCCACCCCAGGAGCACTGGGTCCATGAGTCCGGCCGGCCAGTGCAGCGAGCAGAGCTGCTGCAGGTGCTGCAGAGCCTGGAGGCTGTGCTCATCCAGACCGTGTACAACACCAAGATGGCCAGCGTGGGGCTGAGCGACATCACCATGGACACCACCGTCACCCACGCCACCAGCCACGGCCGTGCCCACAGCGTGGAGGAGTGCAGGTGCCTGACCCGGCAGGGCTGGGGACCACGGAGGCCCCGGCAAGGACAGAGGAGAAACAGCAGGGCCTCACAGTCCCTGCAGCCACTCTCTTGGTCCTGTCCCCACAGATGCCCCATTGGCTATTCTGGCTTGTCCTGCGAGAGCTGCGATGCCCAGTTCACCCGGGTGCCTGGTGGGCCCTACCTGGGCACCTGCTCTGGCTGTAATTGCAATGGCCACGCCAGCTCCTGTGACCCTGTGTATGGCCACTGCCTGGTGAGTTGTGCCAGCTGGCACTTGGATACTACATGGGAGCAGGGACAGGCTTCTTTGTACCCATAAACTTAGCACAAGCCTCCAGAATGACTGGCAGGCAAGCCGTCATGACCTCTGGATGCATTAACAGAGGTATAGTGTCCAGACAAGGGAGGTGATGGCCTTACTCTCTTCCACCTTCATCAGACTAATCCTGGAGAGGACCGTGTGAGGAAGTATGGTCCTTGGGAGGAAGGAGCCTGGATATCATACCTTCCTTCTTTTTTAAAGTTTTTTTTTGAGATAGTGTCTGGCTCTGTTGCCTGGTCTAGAGGGCAGTGACATGATCATAGTTCACGGCAATCCCAAACTCCTGAGTTCAAACAATCTTCCTGGCTCAGCTTCCCAAGTAGGTAGGACTATAGGCACGTGCCATAACACCTGGCTGAATTTTTTTTGTTTTTATTTTTTGTAGAGATAGGATCTCACTGTGTTGCCCAGGCTGGTCTCAAACTCCTGGCCTCAGGTGATCCTCCTGCCTCAGCTTCCCAAAGTGCTAGGATTACAGGCGTGAGCCACTGCACCCGGCCCATAGCTATTTCTTAGGAGTAGTGGAGAGAGCTGGGATTGTGGAGCTGACAGAAGAGAAAGTTTAAGCAGGGAAGAACTATTATGGCCAAATCCCTGAAAAGGTGTCAGGTGGAAGAAATGGGACTTCAGAGGGCAGAACTGGCCGGTGGGTGCAGATTGCAAGAGCGTAGTGGGTTTAGGTCAATATAAAAGCAGGCGTCTGGAACCATTTCTGGGACAGGCTGCCATGTGAGGTGATGAGCTCCCCGTCATCTATAGGAAGACACAGCTGCTGCTCCCCTGTCTGCAAAGCTGTGGAGGAATTCCAGCATGCAGGGGGAGGCTGGGCTAGACAGTCTCAAAGGCCCAGCCCAGAGGCCGTCCAGCCCAGTTCTGCTCAGGAGACCCTGAGACACTCCTCCTTCTCCCCCTAGAATTGTCAGCACAACACGGAGGGACCACAGTGCAACAAGTGCAAGGCCGGCTTCTTTGGGGATGCCACAAAGGCCACGGCCACTGCCTGCCGGCCCTGCCCTTGCCCATACATTGATCCTTCCCGAAGGTCAGACGCAGCTCGGGGTGGGGCAGATTTGGCGGTGGGAGGTGCGGGCAGTGCCCCAGGCTGGGGGAATACTCTACCTGGACAAAAAGGCAGGAGACCTGGATTCAGATGCCAACCTGGTCACCGAGTGGTCTCATGCTCTTTGATCTCGGCCTCCTTTTCTGTATAATGGGCCCATCTGCCTTCCTACGGCTGCTATGAGGCTGCAGGTCAAGAACAGGTGGGCAGGGAGACAGTGTGGACAGGAGTCATTGCCTAGGGTGGGAGCGTACGGCCTGACCCCAGCCCTGCCCCACGCCCTCGATACCCACAGATTTTCAAACACTTGCTTCCTGGACACGGATGGCCAAGCCACATGTGACGCATGTGACCCAGGCTACACAGGTCGCCGCTGTGAGAGGTGAGGGAGAACCTCAGGGAAGCGGGCTGTACCAGGTGGGGCCAAGCCACGAAAGTGCCACTGACAGCCCCCTGTCTCCCCCAGCTGTGCCCCTGGATACGAGGGCAACCCCATCCAGCCGGGCGGAAAGTGCAGGCCCACCAGTGAGTATCGCAGCTGCCCTCCGCCGGCCCCTCCCTGGGCTGCCCGCCAGGCCCCCTGCCTCCCTGCCCCAGCCTGCGACCCTGGGGGAGCCACCCCGCTCTGTCCCTCTGTCTGTCCCGTTCCCACCTGCCCGGCCAACACCCACTTTGTGCCCCAGACCAGGAGATTGTACGCTGCGACGAGCGGGGCAGCATGGGGACCTCCGGAGAGGCCTGCCGCTGCAAGGTACGCATGGCGTCCCCACCGCCCCGGGTGCTTGGGCCCCGGCACCACAGCGGGGAGAGGGAGGAAGGAGGCTTCATCTTCTCTCCGTAGCTCCTTGGCCAGAGGGCGCTGTCCTAGCCAGAGGTTGGTGGGCCTGGCTGGCTGGTCTTCCACACCTTGAGAGCTGGCCCGGCCCTGGGAGGGAGCGTGCCTTAGGGAGCCAGGTGACCCGAGTTCCCGTCCCGGTCACTCTGTGCAGCCTTTGTGTCTGCCTTGTGCATTTGCTTTGACCACACTTTGTCGGTTCCCACGTGGACACAGGCTGCAGGTATTGGCATCCCCAGTGTGTGGGTGAGGAAATGAAGGCTCAGTGAAGGGAAATCCTTTGCACTAAGAATGGGAGAATCAAGTGTCTGTGGAAGAAAGAACTAGACAGATTTTGGAGTCAGGTACTCCTGATCTTAAATCCCAGAGTGGATGAGCAAGCTGAATGACCTTGTGCAATTCATTTCACATCCCTGTGCCTCAGTTTCCTCATGTGAGGGATGGAGATATCACCTTCCTCTCAAGGTACTTAGGCGAGTTAAATGAGGTGATAGTTGAATAGCAACTAGCACAGTGCATGAAACACTCTATAATTAATAGCAGTAATTATTTTCATCAAGTTGCTATACTTCAAATCTAAATTTACTTGTGAGCTCCCTGGCAGCCAAAGAGAAAAGGGGAAAATGGTTGCATGAGCCCCCATTGACTGGGAATTATCATTCAGATGGTAGTGATGCCTCATACATGTGCTCTTTCAGTGGCTCCCTTGGCCCTTGGGTCCCCATCTAGACTGTGGATAGATTTAGCTGGAAGCTCCAGGCAGCCCCTCCCGTGGGCTATCCTGCAGCTCCCAGCTCTGTGCCTGCAGAACAACGTGGTGGGGCGCTTGTGCAATGAGTGTGCCGATGGGTCTTTCCACCTGAGTGACCGAAACCCCGACGGCTGCCTCAAGTGCTTCTGCATGGGTGTCAGTCGCCAGTGCACCAGTTCTTCCTGGAGCCGTGCCCAGGTACCTAGGCAAGGCGGGCAGGCAGGCGGGTAGGACTGCTGAGCCCAGGGCTAGATGAACCTAGCACGAGCCCCAGGCCGTGGTCCCCATCCCAGCCCTTTCTCCCCCTCCCAGGTGCTTGGGGCCTCCGAGTCGCCTGCTCACTTCAGCCTGACCAACGCCGCAGGCACCTACACCACCAACGAGGGCATCCACTCACCGACGCCTGGGGAACTGGTTTTCTCCTCCTTCCACAACCTCCTATCTGGACCCTACTTCTGGAGCCTCCCTTCACGCTTCCGGGGGGACAAGGTGGGTAGGAGGTGGGAAGGGAAAGGGAACTCCGGGCAGCAGGAACAGCACAGGCAAAGGCCTGGGAGCAGGAGTGCCATGGTACCTTGGGAGAATGAGGTGCTCTGCATGGAGAAGGTGGCCGGAGCAGCGACAGGGCCCGACTGTGGGCCCCTGCTGAGCGTCTGTCCACCCCGGGTCCCAGGTCACCTCCTATGGAGGAGAGCTGCACTTCACAGTGACCCAGCGGCCCCAGCCCGGCTCCACGGCCCTGCACGGGCAGCCGGTGGTGGTGTTGCAGGGCAACGGCATCGTCCTGGAGCATCACAGCTCCCAGGAGCCCGGCCCCGGCCAGCCCAGCACCTTCACTGTGCCCTTCCGGGAGGTGAGCAGCGCTGTCCCAGGAGCCCGTCCCGGGGGTCGGGCGGGGGCAGGCCCTTGCTCCTCTCACTCGGGTGTCGGCACCCCAGGATGTTTGAGCACCCGTGTCCCTTCCTCGGCAGCAAGCGTGGCAGCGGCCCGACGGGCAGCCAGCCACGCGGGAGCACCTGCTGATGGCGCTGGCCGGCATCGATACCCTCCTGATCCGCGCGTCCTACACCCAGCGCCCCGCTGAGAGCAGGTGGCTGGGGTGGGGCAGGGCGGTGGGAGTGGGCTCGGGCGGGGGCTCCAGTCTAAGCAGTGCAATGCGCTGCGGCCAGACTGCCAGCTCTGCCGCTTACAGGCTGTGTGGCCTTTTTGTGCCCCATTTTCCCCTTCTGTAAAATGGCCAATGCCTCCCTCACAGGCCTGTCTGAGGTTCCCTGGAAGCGAAGTCTGAGACGGGGCCTGGGGCACACATGATGCGCAGGAGAACCTGTAGGGGAGGGAGGGACTCGGGGCGGGGAAGGGGCCAAGCAAGGATGTGGTCTCGGGTCAAGTAGAGCCTCAGCCTCATCCCACGGGGACCTCTGGAGAGTAGGTGGCCCTGCAAAGTCATCTTACTTTGAGGCAAATGGGCATTTGTAGCCTGTATCCGCCAGCCCCTGGCCTCCGCAGGGAGCGGGGTGGTATAACCCCTCTGGGTGCAGAAGTGTAATCGTTTGGAGAAAATCGCAGGTATAAGCCACTCACCACGCCCCTCACAGCAGTGGGGGCTCTGGACAGGGCCCCCAGCAGCGTCATGACAGGGCTGTCAGGAGGACCAGTGAGATCCCCCCGGGTGGGCCCCAGGCCTGCCTGGCCCGGAGTAAGCGCTCGTTCATAGTGGGTCCTGTCACGCCCAGGGTCTCCGGCATCAGCATGGACGTGGCGGTGCCTGAGGACACCGGCCAGGACCCTGCGCTGGAAGTGGAGCAGTGTACCTGCCCACCCGGGTACCGTGGCCCCTCCTGCCAGGTGAGCCCTGGGCCCCATCCCCTGTCCGGCCAGCTGCCCCCCAGGTGCTCCCGGGGCCTCCTCCATCAGCTCTCCCCACCAGACCCCCCAGCCCTGGCCACCCGGTGCTCCTGCCCAGATGGGGCCTGTCCAGGAAGCCCCTCCCACTGCCATCTTCCTGCCCCCAGGACTGTGACACAGGCTACACACGCATGCCCAGCGGCCTCTACCTGGGCACCTGTGAGCGCTGTAGCTGCCACGGCCACTCCGAGGTGTGCGAGCCTGAAACCGGCGCCTGCCAGGTGAGTGGTGGCCTCCTTCCTCCCACCCAGGGACCTGCGGCCTCCAGGGGCCCAGTCTCAACCCACGCTCTGCCCCTCCAGAGCTGCCAGCACCACACGGAGGGCCCTCGGTGTGAGCAGTGCCAGCCGGGATACTACGGGGACGCCCAGCAGGGGACACCACAGGACTGCCAACTGTGCCCGTGCTATGGAGCCCCGGCTGCTGGCCAGTGCGTCCCTGCCTGCACCTGACCTTCTACCCTCTCCTTGGCCACCTTTCTTCCCGGGCCCTTCTGCGAGGCAGTGGTTCAATCCTGGCCTTATCCTGCCTCAGTGTGTCACTTTTAGGGCCTCGACTTCCTCATCTGTGAAATGGGGGAATGCCACCCCCCTCGACCTCTAGTGTGAGAATTGAATGAGGTCCTTAGCTCAGTGCCTGGCACACAGCTGGCACTCGGGACACAGTAGTTCATGTGCCCCCTTCCCCTCCCTTCTCCCTGGACCTGAAGGAGAGCTGGGGGAGAAGAAAGAGCCACTGCCTTTCTCATGGGAAATTTGCCCCCACACTCTCAGGGCTGCCCACACTTGCTTTCTGGACACAGATGGCCACCCCACCTGTGACGCGTGCTCCCCGGGCCACAGCGGGCGGCACTGTGAGAGGTAAGGTGGGTGGCGGGAGCATGGGGGCGAGTGGAGGGCCAGGCCCTGCCCTCCTGACCGCTCTCACACGGGGCCCAGTGTTAATGCTTGGGAGCCTCAGCCTCTAGCCTGGCACGCGAGACCCTCAGACCTGCTGGCCCGTGGTTCCTCTCCAGCCCCTGGCACCCCCTGCCCCAGCCAGGCCAGAGTCTTCCCGCAAAACCCCTCATTCTTGCCGAAGGTCCTGGCTGAAGGCCCGATCGTGCTAACTCACTGGCTGTGTGGTCCAGGGCACGTCCCTGCTCTCTCCCCACTGTCTCCCCGGCTATCAAACGGGCGAGTCAAGCACAAGGCCCTTGAGTCCAACACGGGCGCCAGCACAGTCCTGGGATTCTGCTCCTTCATCGGAAGTTCATCAGAGCCCTTCTCTCTCTGCAGGTGTGCCCCAGGTTACCATGGCAACCCCAGCCAGGGCCAGCCTTGCCGAAGTGAGTAGGGTTCGGGGGTCATTGGGGTCGGCTGCCCAGTCTCCCCTAGGGATGGAGCTGGGATGGCCTTTGTTCCCGTTTGGCTGTACCTTCCTGAGCCTCAGCTTCTCCGTCTGTAAAATGGGGATAGCAACAGCCCCATCACCTCCGAGTGCTGCCGTGAGAACGTAGAGTGCCCACGTCAGAAATAAATGCTCCCCTCAGTGATGAGCTGGGTGCTCAGGGAGTGCTGGGAAAGGGGGTGCTTGGTGGGTTTGGGGCTCCAGCCGTGGCTTCCCTCCACTGCAGGAGACGGCCAGACGCCAGAGCCCATAGGCTGTGGCTGCGACCCCCAGGGCAGCGTCAGTAGCCAGTGTGATGCCGCTGGGCAGTGCCAGTGCAAGGTCAGTCCCAACCCCTGCCCTCTGAGAGGCCCGCCCTGCCTGCCACCCAGGCCCAGAGGGAAACAGCAGCGTCTGACGGGAGCTGGGGCCTGGGCATGGGGGGTGAGGGGCAGGGACTGCCCAGAACTGCCGGAAGTGGCTGGGAGGGCTGGCCTCAGGCTGCTGGGGGTGCAGGAGCCCCACTCGAGGACCTGCCTCCACCTGCCATCCATCCACCCCAGGCCCAGGCGGAAGGCCTCACCTGCAGCCACTGCCGGCCCCACCACTTCCACCTGAGTGCCAGCAATCCCGCCGGCTGCCTGCCCTGCTTCTGCATGGGTGTCACTCAGCAGTGCGCCAGCTCCTCCTACACCCGCCACCTGGTGAGAGCCTGTGTGCCCCAGCACTGGGGTGGGTGGGCCTGGCACTCCTGGCTCCTCATGGGGCAAGTTGGGAGCCTGGCCCCAGTGGCGTCCCCACTGCCCCCGTGACTGCCCCTCTCAGCACTGAGCCCAGCAGCCTTCACCCTGTCCCAGTACCCTCCCCATGCCCCCTCTGACTCTCCCCCAGCACTGAGCTCAGCAAGTCCCCATCACCCACCCTAGCGACCTCCCATGCCGTCCCCCACCAGGTTACCTGCCCCAGTGCCAGGCTGACACCCTGTCCTCCTTCCACTGTCAGATCTCCACCCACTTCGCCCCTGGGGACTTCCAAGGCTTTGCCCTGGTGAACCCACAGCGGAACAGCCGCCTGACCGGAGGCTTCGCCGTGGAACCTGTGCCCGAGGGTGCCCAGCTGTCTTTTGGCAACTTCGCCCAGCTTGGCCACGAGTCCTTCTACTGGCAGCTGCCGGAGACGTACCAGGGAGACAAGGTGTGATGTGCCGCAGGGGCTGCAGACCCTCCCCAAGCGCCAGCCCTGAGCCAGGCCCCTGCTGTGCACTGGGGTCAGTGGTGACTCAGACACGAAGTCACCTGAGTGGTTTCGGCCAGCAGGCAGGCGTCTGCCGTGTTGCTGCCACATCGTGGGCAAGCGTGTGGGCTTTGGGGTCCAATAGATGTTGGTCTAAATCCCAGCGCTGCGGCTTGCCAGTTGGACACCTTGTCATAAACCTCAACTCCAGGGCGCTGGGGGGATGGGAGCTCGTGCCTGGCACGTAAGTGTTCAACTGTTAATGATTATTAGCTTTTGTGCAGTTATTCAACAAACAGGTCCGGAGCGAGGCCCTCGAAACACAAGGACGCATGAAACACGGTTTCGGTGTCATTCATTTGCTCCCTCAGAACTCACTCATTCACGTCGCTGGCTCTGAGCCTGGTGCTGGACGTGAGAATCCTGTAGGTCACATTTGCAGGCTCTTACTACGTGCTCGGCATTGCTCCAAGCACTTTCCATGTCACATCTCAAAGCTGTGAGCCAGGTACTGCTGCCTGTTTCCTAACTGAGGAAACCAAGGCCAGAGAGGTTAGGTAACTCACCTAACGTCCCGCAGCTCGTAGGTGGCCATGCTGGGATTCAAGTGCAGGTCAGAGGCCGCCCTTAGAATACGGCACTCGTCACAGGTGAACATGGCTTTGCTGCTCCCACTCACGGTCTGGGGGGAAGGTGATGGTAACGGTGTTGGGGCAGGGTCTTAGGGGCAGACTCCAGGGCAGGCTGCCCAAGTGTGTTCCTCTGGCAGCTACAGCGTACCCAGGGAGAGTCCCCTGCTGGACAGCAGGAGGTCCCTGCCGACCAAGGCCAGCGCTCCAGCGAGGGCCGGGGGCTGGAAGGGCCAAAGGACACTTAGAAGGGGGACAGAGCCGGATACCCCAGGCTCTCCCAGGGCTGGTCCCTTCTACCTCCTCGGGTTCCTCCTGTCCTGGCCCCCCTGCCGCCCTGTCCTGCAGCGCTCTGACCCGTCTCTGTCTCCTCTCCCGGTGCTCCCCGTGCCCCGCAGAGGGAGGCATACTTTGCGCGGCTGCGCCGGGCTCACCAGGTAGGCCCAGGATGTGAGTGTGAGGTTGGTGCGACGCAGCATGGCGCGTTCTCGGGTGCCCTGAGCCCTGTGTGGCCTTGGGATCCGCATGAACCCAGGCAGTGACCCGTGGCTCCCCGGGGTCAGGGCACTGCTGTGCCTAAGCCCTGCGATGCCAGGAGGGGTGTGTGCCTCACCTCACCCTCTGTGTGGTCTGGTCCTGGTGCCAGCTGCCTGAGGTCAGAATGGTGGCCGAGGTCGTAGCGAGACTAACTCGATGCTAATCTACCTGACTGTATCTGGCCCACCGGGTTACCCTGGCGCTGCCTCCCAAGCAACCACCATTAACCCCTGTGTGCGCATGCCCCCAAGCGCCTGGAGTGAACCCCAAGTGCCGGTCTGGAGGGGGGAGCATGCGTCTTTCTTCCCAATCAGTGTGGGCCTTTCTGGCCACCAAGTGCATGGGTAGAGGACCCCGGGAGTCTGAGCTGGCCTGTGCCCTCCCTCCCATCAGAACCGCACGTCCCTCTCAGAGGAGCAGTTGCGGGCAGCTGTGACAGCCGGGAGGATCCCGGGGCCCCCAGAGGGCAGGGGCCGGGCACAGCGGGCCTCGCAGGTAACTGAGGGCCTGGCCGGGACAGGCTGGGTCTGGGGCCCCAAGGAGGAGACCAGAGAGCTCAGTCCAAGCAGGAGCCTTGAACCAAGGCCCTGGGCCTCCTGGGCCATCTTCCCCCATGCCAGCCCGGGCCTGGCCTGGTGCCCAGTCCACTCGGTGTTGCCCTTGGGAAACATTCCAGAGCGTGAATGGCTTGGGCTAGTGCCAGGGCACACACGGAGAGTCAGGCCAGGGAGCAGCCTCCCTGCCACAGATGCTACTGGGGCTGCTTCCAGCACTCTGGCCTGGCAGGACAGAGCTCTCTGCCCCCCTTGCTGGGCACCCCCTGTAGGGCTTCCGCCCAGCAGTCAGAGCCTGTAGGCAGCTAAGCCCATCCCAGGGTACCCCTGCCTGGCTCAGGAGGAACAAGAGGGCAGTGGGTACAAGGGCCAGAACAGATGGCACAGAGGGACAACTGGCTGGGCCTGGGCACAGCTGGGGGCAGGCAAAGCCTCACGAGCGTCCATTCTGTCCCTCTCTGCCCCCTTCCTCTGTCCTCCCTCTCCTGGTCCCCTAGGTGGACGAGGCCCAGAGGCGGATGGATGCTGAGATCTGGGAGCTCCTTTCCAGCTTTGCTGCCCACCCCCCAACCCCCTCCCCGGGGGCTCTCGCCCCATCCCCAGCCTGCAGCTGCTCTGCGAGCGGCTCCTCACTCCTCCTCCTCCTCCTCCTCCTCCTCCTCCTCTTCCTTCTCCTCTTCCTCCTCCTCCTCAGCTTCTCTGTCTTCCCCAGCAGGCTCTCAGGTATGTGCCGAGTCACTCACCAAGGGACCCCCACCCACCTTGCTTCTAGCCTCCAGTCATTTCTGAACCAACTTCACAATTTTTACACTACGTAGACTATTACTTCACATTTTCCTCTAAATCGATGATATATACATTAAAAGAGCTGCTCAGTTTTAAAATGTCTACCAATGTGCTACACAAATGTTGGGGTCTGAAAGAGATGGACCCAGACCACGTCCGGGGGAGCAGCTGGGTGTCTGGGTCCAGAGGGGGAAGGAGGTTGTCCACAGAGCAGGGCCGGGACCTGCGCTGTCGGGTGGGGTGCTCTGTCCCTCTGCCCTGCGGCTGAGCCTCCCTCGGGTGGCTGTCCACCCCTGTGGGGACCGTCTCTGCCCTATTGTCCCCAACCCCCACCCCCTTCAGCTCTCACCACCTGTCCTTCTGTCCTAGTTCTCTCTGTCCTATGAAGGCTTCTCTCTGCTTCCCGGAAGCCTCTATTATTGGCAGCTGCCCCAGGCCTTCCTGGGGGACAAGGTAACAGGGAGTTGGGGGTGCCGTAGAATCCTACAATATTATCAAGCCCTTGTCAAAGCCCTTTATGACACAAATGGGTAGACCAAGGCCCATGGAGAGGGGGCGAGGGCCTTGCCTGGGATACTGTGTTTGGGTCAAAGTACAGCTGAGACTGAACTCAGCTCTGCTCCTGCCCTGCAGCCAGGCCCTGGCCCCTGGCCCCTGGCCCCTGGCGGAGGGGCTGTCTCACCTGGGGGCCTTCTCTCTCTCGCTCCTTTGGGCTCCCTTAACCTTGTGTCCAGATCGCCAGCCTAGGTCTAGATACTGCACACAACCATTCCGGAAGCATTCACTAGGCTTCCTGTGCACTGCACCAGCATGCGGGCAGAAGAGGCCCCGGCCTCCCAAGCCCCCGTTCGTCCTATTGTCGCTTCCATCACATCAGCAGCGTCGCTCCTGTTAGCAGCTGCCGCAGTGGCATTTGTATGCGTGTCGATACTTCCTCCATCTTGCTCCCTAAGCAAATGAGTGCCCGTTAAGTATACGGACACTATGTGATAAAGTCACACTCAGAGAAGTAGGACGGTCAGGGTGAGGAGGCGGGGGAGGGTGGATCTGCTGGAGCCGGAGCGGGGCTGGAAGCAGCTCGGGGTCAGCAGGCATCGGACCGCACTCGGTACTGTGCTGAGTGTGTCACTTTACGTGTCCTGTGTTACCCAATCCTCACAGCACCCTTCACAGTAGCTATGACTTTTACTCCCATTTCCGTACGAGGGAAGTAGGGCTCAGAGAGGTTAAGTGCCCTGTCCAAGGTCGTAGAGCTGGAACTTGAACCCAGGTCTTTCAGGCCGCAGAATCTGTCCCTTCCCAACGGTGCCGTACGTGCCTGCAGCTTGCTAGAAAGTCAGTCCCAGACATGGCTGTGAACTTGGCATCCAAAGCAAACAGGAAACCGGTTGTTTCATGGGTTTTTGGTTATGTCCTGAATTCCTTTCCACACCCTGAGCTTGTGGAAAACATCCCTCGGGCCCACGTAGCCCAGGGCCTGGCACAGTCAGTAGGTGTTTGATAAATACCAGCTGAGCAGGCGCACAAGGGGACAGATGGGGACGGCCTGACGCAGCGCAGTGTTGAGCGGGACGTGGGCCCTGGTGACAGAGGAAGGGAAAATCCCACGGGGCAGAGCTGGGGCCTCGGCTGCCGGTGTGAAAGTCCCTGCGACACGCGTGAGGACTGCTCAGTCACGAGCAGCAGAACACCCAAGTGCAGCCGGCCTGTCTGCAGCGGAGACCCCACTGGCTCGTGCAGTTGCGGAGGCCGAGGATGCGTGGTGTCAGGCGTGGCCGGGGCCGGGGCTCCTTAGGGCCCTGTCTCGGTTGGCGCCGCTCTCCAGCTTCCCGTCTGACTAGAGCAGGGAGTTCCTCTGTCCCAGGAGAAAGAGCAGAAGTGCCCGGGTCACTTGTCCATCCCTGATGGGACAGTCGTGGCATATACAGATTGGCCAGGCCCAGCTCACGTCTCCACTGTAGGCGCTGGGCCCCCCAAACCGCACAGCCTGCGTGTGGGGGAAGTTGTGCTATGGTTTGCAGAAAGGAGGGATTGGATTTGGATTCTGGGCAAACAAAACCTCCTGGGCAGGAGGCAAGGCCTCCGAGGGGCCGCCCTCTGCTCCACCCTGTGGCCAAGAACTTGTGAACCTTCTGCAACCTCCCCATGGCAGTCCCTGTCACTACCCTTGTCTGCTTTGTGGAAAACTCCTGTAAATGGAAGGGAGTTAGAGCTTGTGTGCTGGGACCGTCGGGCAGTGGGGAACGGGGAACTGCACAGAACAGAACAAGCCTGCTCAGGGTTGTCACCACCACAGCTGAGGCTGTGGAAGGACTGAGAGATGTCTTGTTTCCTGGGCAACCACAGTCCCAGCATCCTGGCCTCTTGGTTTAGGGCAGAGGGGAGCACAGCACAGGTGCATAAAAATCTAGAGAGGCTCCGCCCCCACCTGTTTGGTCAAGCAATCACATCCCAGAGGAGGGCACGTCACCGTCACCGTCACCGTGTGATCACGGGGCTTGCCTCTTTGCAGGTGGCAGCCTACGGCGGGAAGCTGCGGTACACCCTTTCCTACACGGCAGGGCCTCAGGGCAGCCCGCTCTCGGACCCCGACGTCCAGATCACTGTGAGCATGCGGACTCCACGCTGGTGGGCAGAAGGGGAAGATGGAAGCCAGGGGCACCCTCAGCGTTTGTCCTTTCAGTCCAGCGCTCAGCTGGCCCACACCCCCGCCCCACTGCCCAGGTGTACACTTCCCAAGCAGAGGTCTGGCTGCTGGGAGGAGTGTCTGACTCCTTTGGGCACTTGGGCTTGCTCACGCAGACAGGTGGGAGGCTGGGACTGGTGGAGGACCCCCTGCACCCCGAGAGCCCCTCAGTTCCCTTCCCAATCCCGCTGGTGTCTCCCCAGGGCAACAACATCATGCTGGTGGCCTCCCAGCCAGCAGTGCAGGGTCCTGAGAGGAAGAGCTACGAGATCGTCTTCCGAGAGGTGAGGGCCACTTGGCCACCTGTGCCTGACCCCACCCCACCCTCCACCCCGATCTGGCGCCTGGCTTCGAGCCCACCACTCCCGTCTCACCCATGTCTGTTGTCCCCCTCCCCAGGAATTCTGGCGCCGGCCCGACGGGCAGCCGGCCACGCGGGAGCACCTCCTGATGGCTTTGGCTGACCTGGACGAGCTCCTGGTCCGGGCCACGTTCTCTTCGGTGCCGCTGGCGGCCAGCATCAGCGCGGTCAGCCTGGAGGTCGCCCAGCCCGGGCCCTCGGACGGACCCCGGGCCCTCGAGGTGGAGGAGTGCCGCTGCCCCCCGGGCTATGCCGGCTTGTCCTGCCAGGTGAGCGTGTGGCCGGCCCAGCCACCTTTGCGCAGGCGCGGCTGCATCAGCAAGCTGATCAACTGGCATCACCACGGCCCACGATTACTGTCAGCACTGTGATGACCCCGGCACCTGCGTCCTCTCATGTCTTCCTCCTAACAGCCCTGGGATATGTATAATTATCCCCCTTAACACCTGCCCAAGGCACACATGTGGCAGAAACTCATTTGAAGCAGGTCTGATAGGCTCCAAAGCCCAGCATACCCTAACCACTGGGCGGTACTGCCTCAAGCATGGGCTGTGCTCTCCCGTGGTTAAGACCTAGCTTTCACCCTCAGGGTGCCCACCAGAGTCAGGGACACAGAAGCACGGATTGCTCCAGCCCACACCCGAGGGGAGGGGTTCTGGGCTGCTGACTCGGGATGGGACCTGTTGGGATCGCAGACCGACCCTGCTCTCTGCCCTCAGGACTGCGCCCCCGGCTACACGCGCACCGGGAGTGGGCTCTACCTTGGCCACTGTGAGCTGTGCGAATGCAATGGCCACTCAGACTTGTGCCACCCAGAGACCGGTGCCTGCTCGGTGAGCTGCAAGCCAGGCTGGGGCAGGGGGTCACCCGGGCTGGGCCCAGGTGGGAGAACAGGGCCAGGCAAGGTAGACCTAGATCCAGGGGCAAGGCCATGGGGCACGGCCTGTGGGTTGGAGCACCTGGGTCAGCAGGTCAGGTCACTGGGCATGGTGGGGAGTCCAGAGCTATGGAGTTACATCCTTCTTTGTAAGGAAAACTTTGGTCTTGCTATTAATATTTTTTACCACCAAAGTGACACCTATTCTCTGTAGAGAAGTCAGACTACGGAGAAAACCCAAAAAGAGAGTAAAAATCCCCCGTAATCCTACCACCTGAGGGAAACACTGTCAACTTCAGAGTGAGCTCTCTTGCTCCCTTTCTGGGTAAATATGTACACACATTAATATACTTTTTGTTTTCGAAATTAACATAGGATCATCCTGTTTGGTAATCAGCTTTTTCGCCTTACTAGTTCCTGGACATCTTTCTATATCATCGGGTATATTTTTATACCTGGACTTGTCAGAGTAGTGTCCGTATAGCCTGTGGGGTACATGTCAGGGCCCACTGGTTGACAGGGCCACAAACTAAACATGGAGCAAGGACCCGCTGTGTTGATACAACAAACACGGATCTCCTCGGAGGAGAATATGTAACCCACATGTGGTTTTATAGTAAAACTCTGCCCCCAAATATCCAGGTGTATACCTTTACTTTCCTTTGATACTACAGGTATTTAGGTAGAAAAATATAAGAAATATAATCAACATTATCCTTTTTGATAGCTATTTGGATGGATGTACTTTAAATTTATCTAGTTCCCCACTCATGGATGTTTGGGTTTGTTTCCAGCATGTTGCTTTAATAAACATCGCTGAGATGAATATCCCCACAATGGAATCTTTGTGCCCTTCCACGATTATTTCTTTAAGACAAGTTCACAAACTTGAAATTTCTACATCAAGGGATTGCAAAATCGAAAGGCTTTTGGTACATTTTGCCAAATGGCTGGTGTCTAACATCCTCGCGCCCACAGCAATGCCAGCACAACGCTGCCGGGGAGTTCTGCGAGCTGTGTGCCCCTGGCTACTACGGAGACGCCACGGCCGGGACGCCTGAGGACTGCCAGCCCTGTGCCTGCCCACTGACCAACCCAGAGAACATGTGGGTGCCCTTGTTCAAGGCCCGAGGACAAAACCCCACTGGGGGATGGAGGGCATTGCCCTGGCTTTCGGGGCGGGCATGGAAGGAGCAAGACGGGGAGTGGGCGTCCTAGGACCTGACGTTTGCCTCCCCTACCCCAGGTTCTCCCGCACCTGTGAGAGCCTGGGAGCCGGTGGGTACCGCTGCACAGCCTGCGAACCCGGCTACACTGGCCAGTACTGTGAGCAGTAAGTTTGCAAACAGGAGGAGGGAAGGGAGGGGGACAAATGGCAGACTCCTAGGTGAAAGCCCTAATGGTGTCACTCAGAAAAGTCTCTACTAAGACTATGTTCTTTCCCTGCCCAAAATCCTTCCAACACTCCACATTGCCCTTGGGACAAGCCCAAGCTCCTCAGGCATCCTTACCGTGTGCCATTCTCATCCCCTTCTGACACCCAGCGTCGTACTCTAGCTGGGCTTCTCTTTTTAAATTCTTTTTTTTTTTTTTTTTTTTTTTTGAGACAGCGTCTCGCTTTGTTGCCCGGGCTAGAGTGAGTGCCGTGGCATCAGCCTAGCTCACAGCAACCTCAGACTCCTGGGCTTAAGCAATTCTACTGCCTCAGCCTCCCGAGTAGCTGGGACTACAGGCATGAGCCACCATGCCCGGCTAATTTTTGTTATATATATTTTAGTTGGCCAGATAATTTCTTTCTATATTTTTAGTAGAGACGAGGTCTCGCTCTTGCTCAGGCTGGTCTCGAACTCCTGACCTTGAGCGATCCACCCGCCTCGGCCTCCCAGAGTGCTAGGATTACAGGCATGAGCCACCGCGCCCAGCCTAAATTCTTGATGTTTAGATCTTGCATGTGCTGTCCCCTCTGCATGGAACATTCTTCAACCCCAAACCTCTCCTTCCTGGCTAACTCCTACTCAGCCTTCAAGATTGGCTTTACTCACTCACTCAGCACATTTTCATCTGGCATCTACTGTGTGCCCTGCAGCGAGCTGTGCTGGGGTGTTGGAGATAAAGTGGTGACCAAAGCAGATTCCATCCCAGCCCTTATGGAGTCTACTGCCCCTAATAGGAGATAAGACAGGAAAAAAGTAATCATGCAAATATACATTTACAAACCATGATAAGCTCTCTGAAAGAAGAGTGCAGCCTGCTCCAAGGTGATACAGTAGCTCAGAAGGCCCATCCTCTGGAAAGCTCCCCTGATTCTCAGGGCTGAATGAATGCCCCCCTTTGAGCTCTCACGGGCCTGATAATGCTTCCCTCACTCTCATTTTGCATTTCCACATTGGGTTCCCAACTAGTAAATTCCACAAGACCAGGGACTTCATCACATTCATTGTTGTATTTCCAACATCTAGCAGGGCACATAGTAGTTGCTTAATAAACATTTGTTGAATGAATGTTTCCCTAGAGAATAATTTATCTCCCTCATTAGCCAACCTGCTAACACTCCCTTACATTCCCCTTTCTCAGCTCACTGATGCCCTGTGTTGGGGCCTCTTTTGTCCCCAAAGTGCTTCCAGAGCTCTGAGCCTCCTCACCCCACATGGGGCAGCCAGCCAAGCTTCTGGCTCCCCAAATCTGCCATAAGGCACTGGGACCCTTGGGGCCTGACAGTGCTGGTCCTTGTTCCCCCTTGCAGGTGTGCCCCTGGTTACGTGGGTAATCCCAATGTGCGAGGGGGCCGGTGCGTGCCACAGGGTAAGTGGGACTGTGGCCCAGGATGGGGGTGATGGGCAAGGCAGGGACCCTGGGAGTTTGGGGGATACTAGGTCTGGGGACAGGGCCGAGGGTGGGGCACCCCAGTCTCTGGGAGAGCAGAGATGTCTGAGATAAAGCTGCATGCTGGGGGCCTCCTGCCCGACTGGCCTCTCCTGTCCCCACCCCACCCCCAGCAAACCAGGCCTCACTGGTGGTCCAGGTGCATCCTGCCCGGAGCATCGTGCCCCAAGGTGGCCCCCACTCCCTGCGGTGCCAGGTCAGTGGGAGCCCACCCCACTACTTCTACTGGTCCCGTGAGGACGGGCGGCCGTTGCCCAGCAGCACCCAGCAGCGCCATCAAGGTACCCATGGCCCCAGGCTCCTCAGCCCCTTGAGCCACTGCAGTGGGAAGGGGAGGCAGGGGCCTGTCCCAACCCCTCGCGTGTGTGGCTGGGTGGGAGAAGGGGTACAACTGCACTGACAGGCTCACATCCCTCCCCACCAGGCTCTGAGCTCCACTTCCCCAGCGTCCAGCCCTCCGATGCCGGCGTCTACATCTGCACCTGCCGCAACCTCTACCACGTCAATACCAGCCGGGCAGAGCTGCTGGTCACTGGTGAGTCCCTGCTGCCCCTGTCCACACGACTGCCTGTCCTGGGCTGGGCTGCAGACTGCAGACCCAGGCAGACGGTGCCTTCACCTGCTGGGAGGGGACAGTGGTTGCCTGGACGAGGGCAGAGGCCGTGGAGATGGGGAGAGGCGACGGATTCAAGGGCCACTTTAGAGGCAGAATCAGCAGGACTTGGTTGTGGTCGGTGAGGGAGAAGGACAAGGGTGGGGCCCAGGGAACTGGATTCCGGCAACTGGGCAAACGGGGTGCTATTTACTGAGATGAAGGAGGCTCCGGTAGGAGGGTGTCTTCATTCAGGCTCCCTCGAAGGCAGAGTCTGAACCAAGGATCTGCGTGCAAGAAGCTGAGGGAGGTAGAGAGAGACGGGAAGGGAAGGCATCCGATAAAGGCATGTTGTCAAGCACATTTCCACCATGAGCAGTTGTACTTAATGCGGCAAGAAATGCCGAGAGCCGGTGTAAGACATGCACCCTGGAGCCCTGCCCTGGGGTCCGGGGGCTGGGGTATGTGCACCACAGCACATGCTGCAAACAGGTCAGAGAGAATCGCAAGTTGGGTTTGGACTTGCTGAAGTCGGAGATGTCTGGGAAGGTATCTAAGTGGGTCCTCCGGGCAGGCGTTTGGACATGTGAGTCTGAACTCAGGAAAGAGGCCGTAGCCAGAGAAGTGAATTTGGAAACTATTGGCACAGGGATGGTATTTAAAGCCATGGGGCAGGGTGAAGTCACCCAGGCAGAATATGGCTGGAGGACAGGGCCCAGCACAGAGCCCCAGGGAGCTCCAGCTCCCACGTCAAGTTGGAGAGGAAGGGCAGCGGGGAGGAGGCTGCACCCCAGCCTCGCCCCCGGGGAGGCAGAGGAGGTCATGCTTTGAACGAGTATTTTTCAGTGGAGAGAAGGGGTAGAAACCAGATTGGAGTGGAGCAGGGAATGGAAGGGAAGGGAGGGCAGCCAGTGTAGACAACCCTCGCAAGAGTCTTGGCTCTGAGGGGAGGCCAGGAAATGGGGCGGTGGCTGGGGGAGCACAGGGTCAGGGGGAATTTCAGAAGTGGGAAATTCTAGAACACATTTGTCTGTCGAGTGAAATGAACCCATGAGAGGGCAAGGGAAGGAGTCCTCGGGAGGGGTCTAGCACTCAGGAGGTGCAGGGGTGGGACTGAGGGGGCAGGAGGGTCCCATCCATCAGGGACCAGGCAGGAGGGAGGTGGGAAGATGGGAAAACTGACTGGCAGTTTCTGTTTTCTCACCAAGAGTGAGTCAAAGCCACCAGCTGTGACAGTGGCTGGGGAGGCTGGAGGAGATGGGAGGAGGTGTGAAATAATTATTTGGGAGGGTAGAAACTCAAACCAGACGGAGGGACCCAGTTGGAGCTAAGTGAAGTGTGAAGTGTTCGGAGCTCATTTGTGGTCTGTGATCGTGAACCGGAGCCAAGTGCACTTGTAGCGTGATGTTCCCCAGCCACATCCCGCCGGCCGCGTGCGCCAGCAGGGAGAACAGGAGGGCGGAGCCCAGCCAGCACAGGGAGGCAGGCGCCAGGGGCGGACGGGCAGCTAAGCTGGACCAGGAAGGCAGTGACGCCAGAAGGGGTGATGGGGAAAGAGAAAGTGGCCACGGGACAGGGCCCTGGCTGGCACCAGCTCATGGGGGGCTTCCCGCCCCACAGAGGCTCCAAGCAAGCCCATCACAGTGACAGTGGAGGAGCAGCGGAGCCAGAGCGTGCGCCCCGGGGCTGACGTCACCTTCATCTGCACAGCCAAGAGCAAGGTGTGCAGGGCAGAGAGTAGGGGTGGGGGGAGGGTCTGTCTTCTGGGGTCTGAGCCCACCCATGACCCTCCCGTCCCCTTGCCCTGCAGTCTCCGGCCTACACCCTGGTGTGGACCCGCCTGCACAACGGGAAACTGCCCACCCGAGCCATGGATTTCAATGGCATCCTGACCATCCGCAACGTGCAGCCTAGTGACGCAGGCACCTACGTGTGTACTGGCTCCAACATGTTCGCCATGGACCAGGGCACGGCCACGCTGCACGTGCAGGGTACACCTCCCGTCTATGCCTGACCTCCCACCCCCAGCTTACCCCCGCCCCCCGTGCCCACCAGGACTAGCGCACCATTTCTTCTCGCAGCCGATCATTTCTGAGCACCTACGGTGTGCCTGGTCCTGGGCAGGCTCTGAGGAGGCAGAGGAGAGACATAAAGGGTCGTGGCCCTCCTGAAGTATATGTTCCTGCTGGGGAGACCGTAGCCATGGGAACAAATGAACAAGCAAGATAATTACACACGGTCCGGGAGTGGCAGCTCACACCTGTAATCGTAGCACTCTGGGAGGCCGAGGTGGGAGGGTTCCTTGAGCTCAGGAGTTCAAGACCAGCCAGAGCAAGAGCGAGACCCTGTCTCTACTAAAAAGAGGAAAATTAACCAGGTGTGGTGGTGTGCACCTGTAGTCCCAGCTACTCGGGAGGCTGAGGCAGGAGGATTGCATGGATCCAGGAGTTTGAGGTTGCTGTGAGCTAGGCTGACGCCATGGCACTCTAGCCAGGGCAACAGAGCAAGATTCTGCCTCAAAAAAAAAAGAGATAATCACGCATGTGATGAGTGCCAGGCGAGGGATAAACAGAGTGGTGAGAAAGCAAGAAACAAGGTGGGGGGCTGCACTAGATGGGTGGTCAGGGAGGGCCTCTCTGAGGAGGTGACATCTAAGCTGGGACTGAAGGAAAGGTAGGTGCCCATTAGGGAGCTGGCAGAGAGTGTTCTAGGCAGCGTGAGCAGCAGATGCAGAGGCCCTGAGGCCCTGAGATGCAGATGCCTCTGCTGTGTTTGAGGGACAATGACGCCAGTGTGGCTGGGCCTGCGGAAGGAGGGCTGGGGAAGAACTTGAAGACGTGGGCAGAAGTGAGAGCAGGCGGTATGGGCGGATGAGAACAGGGAGTCTGGGTTTTATGCTGAAAGCAACCGGAACCCATGGACAGGTCTTAATCGGGGAGGGAACAAGACCCCGTTGGTGTTTTCGAAGCTCCCTCTGGCTGCCGCGTGCAAGACAGCCATGGGGGCTGACCTGGAAGCAGACAGCCGGCAAGCGGGCTGTCGCAGTGAGTCGGACAACACTCCCCACCCCGACGCATGTTCTTCCTCCTCCCTCGTCAGCCTCGGGCACCTCGTCTGCCCCTGTGGTCCACATCCACCCGCCGCAGCTCACAGTGCAGCCCGGGCAGATGGCCGAGTTCCGCTGCAGCGCCACCGGGAACCCCATGCCCACCCTCGAGTGGACAGGTGAGCCCGTGGCAGGAGCGGCGTTCAGGGCCTGGCTCTCCTGGTGAGGGCGGGCAGCGGGGGCACTCGAGGCTGTGGAGTTGCAGCCCCCCGGGCACCAGGGCAACACCGGTGCCGGTGGGTACTGACCCCACGTCTCCCTGTCAGCGGGCCCTGGCGGCCAGCTCCCTCAGAAGGCACAGATCCACGGCGGCATCCTGCGCCTGCCAGCCGCCGAGCCCGCGGACCAGGGCCAGTACCTGTGCCGCGCCCACAGCAGCGCCGGGCAGCAGGTGGCCAGGGCTGTGCTCCACGTGCACGGTGAGAGGCCCGGGCTGAGGGTGGGGGCCCGGAGCCTGGCGGCTGCCCAGAGCAACATCCTCACCGGGCTCTGTCGCAGGGGGCAGCGGGCCCAGGGTCCAGGTGAGCCCAGAGAAGACTGAGGTGCAGGAGGGCAGCACCGTCAGGCTGTACTGCAGGGCCGCAGGCGTGCCTAGCGCCACCATCACCTGGAGGAAGGAAGGCGGCAGCCTCCCCCCACAGGTGAGCAGACCCAGCCCACCCAGGCCACAGCGCTGGCTGTCCTCCCCCCACACTCCCTGCCCCAGCGCTGCCTCTCTGCCCCCTTCACGTCCACGATGGCTCAGACCACGCAGCCCTGCAGGCAGGCTCTGGCGTCCTTCTTGCTGCCTGGTTTTGCCCCCCTGGGTGCCCCCTGGGTGCTGATACTGGCTCTGTGCCTGCCTCTCCCTCTTATGCCCCGTCCGCCCCCTCACTGGTGGCCCTGCCAGGCTGACCCTTCCCGCCCCACGGCAGGCCCGGTCCGAGCGCACGGACATCGCCACGCTGCTCATCCCGGCCATCACCACCGCCGACGCCGGCTTCTACCTCTGCGTGGCCACCAGCCCCGCGGGCACCGCCCAGGCCCGGATCCAAGTGGTCGTCCACGCAGGTGTGGGCCCTCTGGGAGCTGAGGGAGTGGGGGGCCTGCCAGGGCTCCCCCAAGACCTGCTCACACCGCTCTTCCCCAGCCTCAGGCGCCAGCGCACCGCCAGTCAGGATCGAGTCCTCATCGCCTTCTGTGACTGAAGGGCAGACGCTCGACCTCAACTGTGTGGTGGCAGGGTCGGCCCACGCCCAGGTCACCTGGTACAGGCGAGGGGGCAGGCTGCCTGCCCATGCCCAGGTAGGAGGGTCCCTGCATGTGTGGCAGGGCGCCTGGGGAGCCAGGCTCTGGCTGGGGGGGGCCCATGCCCGGGAAGGCTGCACCCTGCCCTGCACTCCCCCCAATAGGGGGACTTTACCTCCCAGCAGAGCCCCTGAGAGTTTGCTGAATGAGTCTCTGAGGCTCAGAGGGAGTGGTGACTACAGACCCGTCCTCCTCGTCACATACCTCTGCTCTCCCGGCCCAGGTCCACGGCTCCCTGCTGCGGCTCTCCCAGGTTTCGCCAGCGGACTCTGGAGAGTACGTGTGCCGGGTGGAGAACGGGTCGGGCCCCAAGGAGGCCTCCATCGTCATCTCTGTCCTCCACGGCACCCATTCGGGCCCCAGCCACACCCCAGGTGAGGAGCCAGGTGGGGCTGGGCAGGGGCTGTGCCCAGGATGTCCCCTCTCCTCCCAGGGAAGGTGCCCGTGGCCCCTTCAGTGGTGTCAGGACAGAGGGGACATTCCAGGCAGGCTTTGACCCTCCCTGCTGGCTCAGGGAGATAAAAGGACTGAAGCAGGGACACGGTGGGTGGCACTTACCTGGGGCCCGTGTGAGGGTAATGTTTCCACGTTCGTCAGGAAGCAGCAGCGAGTCCAGGCTGAACGCGGACCTGGGAGTCCTGCTGATTTGGGTTCAAATCCTTACTCTGCCCTTTATCAGCCTTGAACCTGTTTTTACCTCTGGGGGCCTCAGATTCCCCATCTGTGAAATGGGACAATGTCACCCACCTACTTGGCGATGGTGTGGTTTAAATGAGATGGTGTCAGTAGAAACCACTTGTGAGCACGTGGTGGACACTGCAGAAGGGAGTGGTATCGCTGTTGTCTGCGTCCTTGGGCCCAGCCTGGGCAGTAAAGGTCTCTGGTTCCCGGCAGGCCAGAGCGGTTCGTCAGCAAGAAGTCGTGGGTGGGCAAATGGGCCTCCGGCTCCCAGTTAGAGGCGGGGGAGAGGAGGCACATTCCGGTGGCCATGGTGAGGCAAAAGAGTGTGGTCCCAGACTCAGAAAGGCCACCTACCAGCCCTCCCAAGCTAGGGCCTGCTCGCGTCCCAGGCTGTCTGTCCCAGGGCTGCAGGCTGGGCTCAAGAGCCCAGGCTCTGAGCAGCCCCCCTGTGCCCCAGCCCCCGGCAGCACCCAGCCCATCCGCATCGAGCCCTCCTCCTCACACGTGGCCGAAGGGCAGACCCTGGATCTGAACTGCGTGGTGCCTGGGCAGGCCCACGCCCAGGTCACGTGGCACAGGCGCGGGGGCAGCCTCCCTGTCCGGCACCAGGTATGGTCGCCCCGGGGCCAGCCTGCTGGAGGGGTTGGATGGGGCTGCTCTGAGCCCCGCTCAACCCACCCCGTCTGCCTGCAGACCCACGGCTCGCTGCTGCGGCTGCACCAGGTGTCCCCTGCCGACTCGGGCGAGTACATGTGCCGTGTGGTCATCGGCTCTGAGCACCTGGAGACCTCTGTTCTAGTCACCATCGAGCCTGCTGGCTCCATCCCTGGTGAGTGACTCCCAGTGACAGGGCAAGCTGAGGGGGCAGCAAGCCCTCCAGGGCAATGAGGCCCAAGTGCTCCTGCTGCTGGTGCTGGGCAGGAGGCCCCGGTGGGAGTTGGCCACAGGGCCCTCCCCAGGCAGATGCCACTTGTCTGAGTCATCGCCATCATCCCATCTCTTTGGCCACATCACTCCTCTGGTGTCTGTTCCTGCCTCCTCTTCCTCTCTCCCAGTCCCCGCCGCCCTCATTGCTCTCACGTCCTGACTCCCCTCTGCAAGGCTCGACCCATTGCTGAGCTGAGGACATCGAGCCTCAGGCCACCAAGCCCCCAAAAGCATGGGCTTGGCCTCGGAACCCAAGGCTGAGCTGGCTCCAGGGTGGACAGCTCCTGCCTCCTCTTCTGGGGAGCATGTACTACCCGCACTCCTGTCCCCACAGCCCCAGGACCCATCCCCGCTGTCAGGATCGAGTCTACATCCTCCACAGTGGCCGAGGGGCAGACCCTGGATCTGAGCTGTGTGGTGGCAGGGCAGGCCCACGCCCAGGTCACGTGGTACAAGCGCGGGGGCAGCCTCCCTGCCCGGCACCAGGTACACGCTCCAGGAACATAGGAAGGGGCCATGGCCGGGGGCTGTGGGGGCTGGGGGACTGGCGGTTCCCAGCTCAGGGGGGCAGCGGTGGGGACACCTGCTGGGCTCCGGGAAGCCCCTCTCTCACCCCCCCGCCCACCGTTGCCCAGGTGCGCGGCTCCCGCCTGTACATCTTCCAGGCCTCGCCCGCCGACGCGGGGGAGTACGTCTGCCGGGCCAGCAACGGCGTGGAGGCCTCCATCAGGGTCACAGTAACCAGGACTCAGGGAGCCAACTTCGCCTACCGTGAGCGGGGCTGCCAGGCTGGGCGGGGATGCAGAAGGAGGACAGGCTGGGGCCACCTCAGAGAACTGGAGTGACCAGCCACTGTCCTATCCTCCAGCCCCCGGCAGCACCCAGTCCATCCGCATCGAGCCCTCGTCCTCACAAGTGGCCGAAGGGCAGACCCTGGATCTGAACTGCGTGGTGCCTGGGCAGGCCCACGCCCAGGTCACGTGGCACAAGCGTGGGGGCAGCCTCCCCGCCCGGCACCAGGTATGGGACTGGGGTCAGACCGGCCGTGGAGGAGGGGGTGGCTCCTGGGTGGTGGAGCCTCCTCTGAGACGGAGGTGGCCTTGGACCCCACTGCACGGGCGTGTAGTGCAGTGGTCAGAACCCAGCATGTAGGACCAGCCAGCCCAGCTATGAATCCTGATTCCAACACTTATTAGCTGGTGACCTTGGGCAAGTTACTTAACCTCTCTGTGCTATAGTTTCAGCATCTCTAAAATGGTAACAATACTACCTACCTTACAGAATTGTCTTAAAGATTAATCAATATACAAGCAAAATACTCACAGGTTAGGCTCGTAGAAAGAGCTCTAAGCTCTCAACAGTACCATGACACCATTAGCTATTGTTATTACTGTATTCTATAGAATTTAAGATACCACTGATTGCAAGATGCACCATTATTTTATGTACCTCTGAGGACAAAAATACTTCTTTTTGTAATTGCAAGATTATTCATGGTAGGTGCATCTTGGTTTCAGAGACATTGAGGTGTGTGTCTAGAATTGATGGAGGCCGGGCGCGGTGGCTCACGCCTGTAATCCTAGCCCTCTGGGAGGCCGAGGCGGGCGGATCGTTTGAGCCCAGGAGTTCGAGACCAGCCTGAGCAAGAGCGAGACCCTGTCTCTACTAAAAATAGAAAGAAATTATACGGACAGCTAAAAATATATAGAGAAAAATTAGCCGGGCATGGTGGCGCATGCCTGTAGTCCCAGCTACTCGGGAGGCTGAGGCAGGAGGATCGCTTGAGCCCAGGAGTCTGAGGTTACTGTGAGCAAGGCTGATGCCACGGCACTCTAGCCCGGGCAACAGAGTGAGACTCTGTCTCAAAAAAAAAAAAAAAAAATAGAATTGATGGAATCTGGAAGGAGTGTGAGCCCCGTTCCCCAGGGCACCCCCCCCACTGGCTCACCACCCCACTCCTGGGATGAGAGTGCCCCTTCCCCACCACAGAGCAGGCCAGGGAAACTGATCCAGAGCTGATGGCCAGGCCTCGGGGGTCAGAGTGAGGCAGGGCTGCAGGTGTAGGTGCAGGGGTCCCACAGGGCTCCCTCCGACTCACCCTTCCACTCTGGACAGACCCATGGCTCCCTGCTGAGACTACACCAGGTGTCCCCTGCTGACTCTGGCGAGTATGTGTGCCGAGTGGTGGGCGGCTCTGTGCCCCTGGAGGGCTCCGTCCTGGTCACCATTGAGCCTGCAGACTCTGTGCCTGGTGAGTAGCGCTGAGGCAGGGTGGGGCTGGGGCCCAGCCCAGGGCAGGGTTTGGGGCCTCCCCACTGCAGCAATGGCAGGTCAGGGGCCTCTGACTGCTCCTGCCATGAGACCAGTATCCCTGTCTCTTCCCACCTCGCAGCCAGGGATTTACCCTCTGCTCTCTGTCCCCAGCACTTGGGGTCATCCCCCCAGTCCGGATCGAGTCGTCTTCCTCACACGTGGCCGAAGGGCAGACCCTGGATCTGAACTGCCTGGTTTCTGGGCAGGCCCACGCCCAGGTCACGTGGCACAAGCGCGGGGGCAGCCTCCCCGCCCGGCACCAGGTAGGAGGGGGACTGAGGAAGGCCTGGAGGACCGTGTCACTGTGGCATACAGAGCTGAGGCTTTGCATTCAGGCACATTTCGGTTCAGACACTGCTCTGCCACTTGCCTGCCATGAGACCTTAGGCCAGTCACTTGGTTCCCCAACCCTCAGTGTCCTCATCCAGCAAGTGGGCACACGCTGCCCACCTCACCTACCCGTACCATGTCAGCAAACACTGGTGCCCACTTTTCCCCAGTGCCAAGTCTCAGCGGTCCCTGGCATGGGTGAGGTGGCAGGTTAGACCCAGTCCCAACGTGGGGCAGGGAAATGAAGGGACAAGGTGGTTCTCCCTGGAAGATCTTCCGTCACACTCCAGCTGGCTGGGCCGGGAGGGGGCCAGGGAAGGGGAATAGGGGCCTGGCCAGGAGCCCTAGTGCCCAGGTCCGATCCTGCCCCTCCTGCCTGCCCCTCCCAGGTGCATGGCTCAAGGCTGCGGCTACTCCAGGTGACCCCGGCCGACTCTGGGGAGTACGTGTGCCGCGTGGTCAGCAGTTCCGGCACCCAGGAAACCTCAGTCCTTGTCACCATCCAGCAGCGCCATGGCACCTCCCACTGTGAGTGTCTCAGGGGTCCTGCAGGTGGAGGAAGGCTGCGGGGGCCCACTCCACCCCAGCAGCTCCCCTGCCTTCCGTCTCGCCCCTGCAGCCCAGAGTGTGGTGTACCCCGTCCGTATCGAGTCCTCCTCAGCTTCCCTGGCCAACGGCCATACCTTGGACCTCAACTGCGTGGTCGCCAGCCAGGCCCCCCACACCATCACCTGGTACAAGCGTGGAGGCAGCTTGCCCAGCCGGCACCAGGTACACAGCTGTAGGCAGGGAGGGCAAAAGCGGGGTGCACCGGCCCTGACGGGAAGTGGGGCTGGGCTCTCAACACTGTGCTCTGTGCTTATTCAGTCATCCAACAAACACTGAGTGCCTTGCTGGGTGGGCCCTGTACTGTAGTCCTGCAGATGTCAGCTGGATCCACTGACACTAAGTTTCCCTGAGAAGCTGCCCCAGGCCACGTCCTGTGCCTGACACTGCAGATCCCAGATGGAATAAGACAGTCGTCTGCCCTCAGGCAGCTCGCAGGCCATGGGAGCCCCAGCGGGGTGCTGTGTCCACACTGTGGGGGGAGGGGGGGGAGACAGGCTTTCTAGAAAGGTGACAAAAGACTATAGGCACTGTCCACCCCAGCCCAGAGACAGACAGGAGCTGCAGGAAGGCCAGGGGCCCAGAGTCCAGGGGTGGCAGCAGCAACACCAAGACATGGTGCTGCCCCCACCCACTGACACCTGCTCCCTCCAGATCGTGGGCTCCCGGCTACGGATCCCTAAAGTGACCCCTGCGGACTCAGGCGAGTACGTGTGTCACGTCAGTAATGGTGCCGGTTCCCAGGAGACCTCTCTCATCGTCACCATCCAGGGCAGCGGCCCCTCCCATGGTGAGAGTGCAGAGGGCAGGGGTCCAGGCAGGCAGCTGCAGGGGGAGGCAGAGAGGTCCTCGGCACTGTCACTGTTGTCTGACACTGGCTGTGTGTCCCCCTATCCCCAGTGCCCAGCGTCACCCGACCAATCAGGATCGAGTCCTCGTCCCCCACGGTGGTGGAAGGACAGACCTTGGATCTGAACTGTGTGGTGGCCGGACAGCCCCAAGCTATCATCACGTGGTACAAGCGTGGGGGCAGCCTTCCCTCCCGACACCAGGTACACGTCCTGGAAGCCCCCGCAGACTGGGCCCTGGGTGGACAGAAGGCAGCCTTGGCAGGCCTGACAGGGGAGGCCTGGGCCTGCTGGTGACCCCAGGGCCCCCCGACTCCTCCCCTCCGTTCCTACCCTCCCGCCCAGGCCCATGGCTCCCGCCTGCGATTGCACCAAATGTCCGTGGCTGACTCGGGCGAGTACGTGTGCCGGGCCAACAACAACATCGACGCCCTGGAGGCCTCCATCGTGGTCTCCGTGTCCCCCAGCGCCAGCAGCCCCTCTGGTGAGTGTGGCGAAGGAGACACAAGTGACAAAACTCCCTGGGGTGGAGCTTTGAGAGTCCTCAAACCCGGCGGTTGTCGGGACAAGGGCCGTGCAGGGAGACGCCGGGTTCCAATCCTGCCTCCACCACTGAGGGCCCTAGAGAGTTACTTCCCCTTCCCAGCCCCTGTTTCCTCAGCAGGGACATTGCGATCTTGGTCACTCCAGCCTCACAGCTGCACTCCCAGTGCGGCGGCCACCAGGCACCTGTGGCAGTGAAAATTAAATAAACGTTAAAATTCTGTTTCTAACATTTCGAGTGTTCAGTAGCCACGTGCAGCTAGTGGCCACTGTCTTGGCCAGCACAGATAAAAGAACATTTCTGTCACCACAGGAAGTTTATGAATTTTGTGAGGATTAAGTGAGTTAGTACATATAACATGCTTAGAACAATGCTCGGCATACCGTAAGCGCTTAATAAGTGTTAACTCTTGTTGTTCCCCTGGGGGATGGATTCCTACGGCTGAATGTCCCTCCAAACCCAGTCCCCAAATCTGACTGTGGCTAAGCCCTGACTTGCTGCTTCTGTGCCCCAGCCTCTGGCGGTGCCATGCCCATCAGAATTGAGTCATCGTCATCACAGGTGGCCGAAGGGCAGACGCTGGATCTGAACTGCGTGGTGCCCGGGCAGGCCCACGCCCAGGTCACGTGGCACAAGCGTGGGGGCAGCCTCCCCAGTCACCATCAGGTATGTGCCGGGCAGGAAATGGGGGGAGGACCGCTGGATGTGGGGGCCCTGGATAGCTCTACCCAGGAACAAGGCCGGGGAGCCCTTGTGGGGTGTGGGTCAGAGGTTAGACCCTGGCCCCAGGCCTTCCAAGATTCCAGAGTGGCACCTCACTCTGTCCTCTGTCCTGTCCCCATCCAGGCCCACGGCTCACGGCTGCGTGCACCAGGTGTCCCCGGCCGACTCGGGCGAGTATGTGTGCCGTGTGGCGGGCGGCTCTGGCCCCCTAGAGGCCTCGGTCCTGGTCACCATTGAGGCCTCTGGCTCAAGCTCTGTCCACGTCCCCGGTGAGGGTCCCTGCAGTGGGTCTGGACGGCCAGAGGAGGGAAGACGGGAGGGAGACCAGCGGCAGGGTGGGGGAAAGGAAATACTTTTTGGCACTTGGAGACAACTGCCCCTCTGACCCCAGGTCACGTGGGGTGGTTCCTGCCCGTCTCGAGGGCCTGGCAGCCCAGGCTTTGGAGTCTGGCTTCTGCAGCCTGAGCCCCAGCTCCTCTGTCCACGCTCGGAGATGTCGCACAGGGACTTCACCTCTGCTTGTCACTGGCCCCATCTGTGAAGGGGGTAGTAGAGCCATTATCCCCAACTATCTCATTACTGAGCTCCCTGAAGCCTGGGAACTGCACCTCTTGGGGTATTGGAGGGTGGTTTTAGGTTGTACCCCAATAAACATCTTTACTAGTAGTGGTGGTAGATTAGGGAAAAACATAACACATCAGACCTGTCCTTATTTCACGGAAATCGTTGCCTATAATGGGGCTAAGGATTTAAGGTTTTGTGAAGTGAATCCACCGAAAGGAAGACGTGCAGTAATCAGTAGCACGGGGCACGCTCTACGGCAGAAATCACGACAGTAGCGCAGGCCGCTGAGCGATGGGCGTGATCGAGCACTTCCTAGGTGCCGGGCCCTGTTACGATACACATATCAATTCATTTATTTCATCCTCCCCACGGCCCTTTAAGGTAGGTGTGATTGTTCTCTCCATTTTACAAATGGGGAAAACTGAGACACGAAAGGTAAAGTAACTTCTGGAAGGTCACATGACTAGTAAGTGACAGAGCTGGGATTTGAACCCAGGCGATCTGGCCCGCGTCTGGGTTTTTAGCCACACGCCATTCGAGTTTGGCAAATGTTAGTGAACTGTGTGGAGGTGTCTGCCCCCAAGGCCTGGCCCCAGTGGTGCTGGGGACGTGGGAAGAGGAGGAGATGGTGGGTCCATTGCCTGCGAGTGGCGCCAGGACAACGGAGCGCCTCCACCCCCAGGCGAGCGCAGCCGCTCCAAGCCTCTGGAATGGGAAAGGAGAGAAGCTTCTCCCCAGATGGCCTCTGGTCTGCACATCTGGGCACCCAGGGGACGAGCTGGGGGCACAGCAATAGGAGTCTCAGCTCACCGACCTCCCCCTGTGCCCCAGCCGCAGGCGGAGCGCCACCCATCCGCATCGAGACCTCCTCCTCTCGAGTGGCCGAAGGGCAGACCCTGGATCTGAAGTGCGTGGTACCCGGGCAGGCCCACGCCCAGGTCACGTGGCACAGGCGCGGGGGGCAGCCTTCCCGCCCGGCACCAGGTAAGCGGCTGGAGAAAGCAGGATGCACCCCTCCTCCCCACCCCCACAGTCCTGTCTGAACCCAGCCCTGAAGGGAAGTGGCCCCAGCAGCCAGGGTTTGGGGGGAATTATGGCAGGAGATTGCTGGAGTCAGGAAGCCGAGAACAGGCTGGGCACGGCAGGGCCACCGCCAGCCCCACAGCACCTTGGTGCAAAATAGAAAAGGACACCTCTTAAGACATCTGACTTCCTCCTACCAGAGAAAATGTCATACTAAATATGTACTCCACAATGTCTAATGTCAGAGGGGGTCACCTTTGACTGTGGGTGACAGTCCTAGGCACCAGAGGCTTTGGGCATCTGAAGGCCTTGGCCTCCCAGCCCACCCTCCCCACTCTCACCCCCACCTTGGCCAGGTTCACGGCCCCCTGCTGAGGCTGAACCAGGTGTCCCCTGCCGACTCTGGCGAGTACTCGTGCCAAGTGACCGGAAGCTCAGGTACCCTGGAGGCATCTGTCCTGGTCACCATTGAGGCCTCCAGCCCAAGCCCGATTCCTGGTGAGTGACAAGGAGCCGTGGGTGATGCTAGGGCCTAGGCGTAGGGGCCCCTCCTGAACATCCTCCAATCCGCTGTCCCAGCAGGGCCCCCGTTGTTGCCTGGGGATGGGGTTTTCTGCAGCTGAGGATGAAGCCAACCTGGTGTTGCCAAATCTGGTGATGGCCAAAGCCTGACTAGCTGCCGCTGTGGCTCTAGTGTCTGGCCGTTCTTTGGTCCCTCCCCGCAACCAGCCCTGGGTCTCATGATGACATCTTAGTATCCTAGTCCCTGGGGAAAGGAGACCCCTCTGAGGTGAATGGAGCACAGCCTGTCACCCACCGTCAAGCCACTGTGCCTCCAGGAGGACCAGTCGGCCTCAGTGCCACCACCTTCAGTCCCTGCCTTCATCCCCGGGAGCCTGGCCCCTCTCACCACCCCCTGTGCCCACAGCGCCGGGACTGGCCCAGCCCATCCACATCGAAGCCTCCTCCTCACACGTGGCCGAAGGGCAGACCCTGGATCTGAACTGCGTGGTGCCCGGGCAGGCCCATGCCCAGG
The DNA here is from genome assembly GCF_020740605.2 of Lemur catta. Classification (NCBI taxonomy): domain Eukaryota; kingdom Metazoa; phylum Chordata; class Mammalia; order Primates; family Lemuridae; genus Lemur; species Lemur catta. The sequence continues at coordinate 111,639,418 of NC_059130.1, forward strand.
TCACGTGGCACAAGCGCGGGGGCAGCCTCCCCGCCCGGCACCAGGTACAGGGGCCAGGATGGGGCCGATTCCAGGGCAGGCAAGGAGTCAAGCTGCACCCAAACCTCGTGCAAACTCCAGCCCGCTTGGGGACCAGAGGGGATAAAACACTTTGGGGGAAAGAGTTCACCAGCCTGGGTGCCAAGAGACCTGGGTTTTTCTCCTGGCTCTGCTGCTTAGCCACTTTTTGAGCCTCAGTTTCCCCACTATAGAGTGAGTGGGTGGGACTTCGAACTAGGCTTTCTCCATGCCCACCACCTGGAGCCCCGAGCGCCATGACCCATGGAGAACTCCTGGGTGCTGGCACAGCCGGGCTTGGGGACTTCCCTGTCCCAGGGCTCTGGCCTGACGGCTGCCCCTCCTCCCTCCGGCAGACCCACGGCTCCCAGCTGCGGCTCCACCACGTCTCCCCGGCCGACGCGGGAGAGTACGTGTGCCGTGTGGCCGGCGGCTCAGGCCCTCCGCAGGAGGCCTCCTTCACGGTCATCGTCCCACCCAGCGCGGGCTCTTCCTACCGTGAGTGTGGCAGATGCCCCGGCGAGGGAGGAGGGACAGCAGAGCTGAAGCAGGGCCCCCTGCTGAGCCCGGACCTCTGCCCTCTCGCCCGCAGGCCTCCGGAGCCCTGTCATCTCCATCGACCCGCCCAGCAGCACCGTGCAGCAGGGACAGGACGCCAGCTTCAAGTGCCTCATCCACGAGGGCGCAGCCCCCATCACCCTCGAGTGGAAGGCGCGGAACCAGGAGCTGGAAGGTGAGCCAGGCAGGGTGGGCGGCTGGAGGCAGGCGTGAGGGACAGTCATCCCCACGGTGTGCCAGGGCAGGGCAGCAGGCAGGGACACACCAAATTCACCGTGTGACCCTGGGGAAGGCCCCTCCCTCTCGGGGCCTCAGCCTCCACATCCATGTGGTGAGGGGCCCGGACCCAGGAGTCTCCAAGGATGTTTTTATCTTCTGCCGTCTGTGACTCCATGAGCTGGGCACACCCAGGCCGGAGGGGCCAGGTGCTGGAGCAGAGGGGCACCGGCTGGCAGCACCAAGGCAAGAGAAGGACCAGGCCGGACCTCGCTCACCCTCCCCTCCCTGCAACCCCACAGACAACGTCCACATCAGCCCCAACGGCTCCGTCATCAGCATCGTGGGCGCCCGGCCCGGCAACCACGGCGCCTACCGCTGCGTGGCCTCCAACGCCTACGGCGTGGCCCAGAGCGTCGTGAACCTCAGTGTGCATGGTGAGGGGGCATCGACCCCGGGGCTCTGCCCTCCTGATGCTCAGCTCTCCTCCTCCAGGTGTAAATCCCGCCTCTGCCACTGACTCCCTCCTGGGCATTCTCCCTCTCTGAGCCTCAGTTTCCACCTCAGAGCAATGGGGAGATTGGTGCCTGTCTAGCAGTTACTGAGCTGGGGTTGTGATGGTGCACGTGGCCAGCCCTGCACGTGTGTCAGCACGTGTCATTCCTCCGGGCAGGGCCCCCCACGGTGTCCGTGCTCCCTGAGGGCCCCGTGCGGGTGAAAGCGGGCAAGGCCATCACCCTGGAGTGTGTCAGTGCCGGGGAGCCCCGCTCCTCTGCTCGGTGGACCCGGATCGGCACCCCTGCCAAGCTGGAGCAGCGGATGTATGGGCACGGGGACAGCCACATGGTGCTGCAGGTGAGGCCAGGCCGTGTCTCCTCTGGGTCTGAGGCGCAGGGCAGGGCCCAGCCTCGAGCAGGGGTGCAGGGAAAGAGTGGTGGAAGGGCAGCGTGGGGCACGTGGATGGAGAGAGGAAGGGAGAGATGAGACAGGTGCAGTGTGGGTAGTTGGAGCCTGAGAGGGAAGAAGGAAGAAAGAATGGGTGGAAGGATGGGTGGGCTGAGGACCAGGTGGACGGATGGACGCATGGGGTGTCCTGAGGTGAGCCCTCAGGCAGCCCGGTGGGAGAGCTGGAAGCCAAGGGAAGGGCGCAGGAAGGAGGGAAAACCAAGCCAGAATGGGGGCCGATGTCCACGTCCCCACTTGGTAACCAGGTAACCAACCCCCTCGTTTTCCCAGATTTCATCAGCGGAACCGTCAGACGCAGGCACCTACGTGTGCCTCGCTCAGAATGCGCTGGGCACAGCACAGAAGCTGGTGGAGGTGATCGTGGACACGGGCACCGTGGCCCCAGGGGCCCCGCAGGCCGAGGTGGAAGAAACCGAGCTGACCGTGGAGGCTGGACACACGGCCACCCTGCGCTGCTCAGCCACAGGTGTGGCCGGGGGCTGGCACTCAGGGCTGGCAGAGCCCCGGGGCCTGATGTGTAGACACATGAGACCTGGAGATGACGTCGTGCCCAGGGCCGGGTGCAGGGCAGACTTTGCTGCTAGCATCTCCCAGTGATGGCTGAGGTGTCCACTTCGTGGTCCCCATGGAGGGCAGGATCACCCAGGCCCCTTCCCCATCACTGCCGCCCTCAGCTGGCCCCTGGGGGCAGCCCAGCGACCTCCGCCACTTTCCACTCTCCTCCACAGGCAGCCCCACGCCCACCATCCACTGGTCCAAGCTGCGCTCCCCCGCTGCCCTGGCAGCACCGGCTGGAAGGTGACACACTGGTCATCCCGAGGGTAGCCCAGCAGGACTCAGGGCAGTACATCTGCAATGCCACCAGCCCTACTGGGCACTCTGAGGCCACCGTCGTCCTGCACGTGGAGAGTAAGGCACTCACCCCCTCTTTTGGGTCTCCCCTCTGTGCACTGCATGGAGGTCTGAGCCCCACACCAGGCTCCACTGTGGACAGAACGATCCAGAGGCTGCATGCACCCCAGGGGCCCAGAGCCTGCCCTTGCCCAAGACCCACCCCCTCCTGGCACCTTCGCTCTCTTCATCCCCCGTCCTCTGGGCTCACCGTCCAGCTTCCCTGATCCTTTGTCCAACTGCCTGCTGCTATGCTGACCTCTGCCCTTCACCACCCTGACCTCTGTGTCCTTCCCGTGCAGGCCCACCCTACGCCACCACAGTTCCAGAGCACGCTTCGGTGCGGGCAGGGGAGACGGTGCAGCTCCAGTGCCTGGCTCACGGGACACACCCACTCACCTTCCAGTGGAGCCGCGTGGGTGGCAGCCTTCCCGGGGGGGCGACTGCCAGGAATGAGCTGCTGCACTTTGAGCACGTGGCCCCTGAGGACTCAGGCCGCTACCGCTGCCAGGTCACCAACAAGGTGGGCTTGGCTGAGGCCTTTGCCCAGCTGCTCGTCCAAGGTAAGCAGCCCCTACTCAGGCTGGGCAGGCCCTCGATGACCCAGCCGTGGGTACCTAGGGCCCCACACTTGGGGCACGAAGCCCTCCCTCCGTTACCACACCTGGAGAGCCCTCCTCGCCCACGTTCTCCAAGGCCTGAGATAGGCTTGCCGCCTCAAGGAAGACCCTCAATTGCTGTGTTCTCAGCTCTTCTGGCCCTCGTGGCTGCTTCCTCCCTCGGCACTGACCGTGCACTGCCAGGGGAAGCGATTATGTTTACGTTAATAGCAGCCTGCCTCCCCTGCCAGACGGTGAGGACACCCAGGCATCTGAGCAGGCCCGGGCTAATCTGCCACAGGGCCTAGCACAGGCTGGGTAAATGCTTGACAGGGACAACAGGGAGTGAGTGACAGGCGGCTCCCAGCCCAACATGCCCGGAGCATCAGCGTCTCCATGGTCTCCTACATCGATGGGGCAAAGCCAGATGTAGCCCCCTGGTCAAGAGCCTGGACTCTGGAGTCTGATAGACACAGGTTCAAAGCACAGCTTGGTCACTTGCTAGCTGTGCAACCTTGGCCACGTCATTTAACATTTTTGAGCCTCCGTTTCTTCATCTGTAAATGGAAAGAATGCTGCCGACCGCATAGGCTGAGTTAGGTGCGTGGATGTCAGTCCCGGTGCTCATAACAGGCACTGAGCAAATAGGAACGATGCACGTCGGCACCCAGCCTGCCACCCGCCCTGCACGTGTAGGTGTCCTCACCACGGCCACGTTCCTGGATTCCTTATCTTAGACTGAAGCCAGAATAGCCTTTGCTGTCCTTCCTTAAAATGTCTGAGCTCCTCCCCCTTTTGTTACGGACTGTCCCCCGCACCGAAAGCCAGAAGCTGTGGAACCAGAGCCCCCCACTCCGCAGGCCTCCTGCCATGTTGCCTGAGTGACTGCGCGAGTGAGCAGATGCATGTGCCACCGAAAAGCCTTTTCGCTGGCTAGAGAGGCTACCAGGAGAAGAACGTCACTTGAATGTTGAGATGGGGGTTTCCTGGGACTCTGGGGAGGGCGCCAGGGACATCACACACACATGTACCTGCAGAACCTGGTACCTGTCCCCGCAGGCCCCTCCGGCTCTCTCCCTGCCACCGCCATCCCGGCAGGATCCACACCCACCGTGCAGGTCACACCTCAGCTGGAGACCAAGAGCATCGGGGCCAGTGTTGAGTTCCACTGTGCCGTGCCCAGCGACCGGGGCACCCAGCTCCGCTGGTTCAAGGAAGGGGGTCAGCTGCCTCCTGGCCACAGCGTGCAGGATGGGGTGCTTCGGTGAGTGGAGCAGGGGCAGGACTGGACTTGGGCACCCTGGTCTGAGGCCCACAGTAGGGCTGAGTTGGAATACCTACCCTAGGGGCTCAGCACGAAGCAGTATCCTTGGACAAGTCACTTCACCTCTCTGAGCCTCAGTTTTCTCAGCTGTACAATGGGTTGTATAAGCCTGAAATGAGATCTAAAGCACTTGCACAGTGCTTGGTGCGTGGAAAGCCCTTAGTAAACAGCGGCCCATATTTGCGTTTTTGTTGGAGGAAAGAGAACAGGCTCTGGGGCCAGATATATACAAATGACCCCAGATCTCAGCTCTGCTACTTGGTAACGGTGCAATCTTGAGCTCTAGTACATTGGTCTTTGTACAAAGTGGGTGTGGTACCCCCGCCCACCCTGCCCACCTACCTCGTGTGGTTATTAGGAGACTAGAAGTTGACACCGTGCACAGACCTATGTCGGCTTTGAACTCCCACACAGTTGCAAAGCATTCTCATCAATTGTTTTTACTTCCTGTCTTATTTTTTCTGTATAGAATCCAGAACTTGGACCAGAGCTGCCAAGGGACATATGTTTGCCAGGCCCATGGACCTTGGGGGCAGGCCCAGGCCAGCGCCCAGCTGGTTGTCCAAGGTAGGAGGGTGGCTTCAGGCCTCTGCCAAGAGCAGGGGACAGAGATGAGAAGGGGAGAGGAACACTGGGCTCAGACCATGTTCCCCAGGAAGCCCCCTAGATGTGTAAGAATAAAGAGAGTTATTCTATTTTACCTTGCTTATGTCTAGCGTAAAGTAGGGATGCTTGTAGAATACTGCAAGGGAGGGAAGCAGTGAGACTCTATCCCCCCAAAAAAAACGAATTTAAAAAAGAATGAATGAGCGGACACACGAGTGAGTCAATGCACAGGCAAAAGAGCAAACAAGTGTGTTTATGGGCGAACGGATGAAAAAGCGAATGGTGGATGAATGAATGCCTAGGGCCCCCGTGCGCACCTTTCCTGGGGAGTCTGATCTCACTGGGCCTCTGCCTCCCTCCTCCCCAGCCCTGCCCTCGGTGCTCATCAACATCCGCACCTCTGTGCAGACCGTGGTGGTCGGCCACGCCGTGGAGTTCGAGTGCGTGGCCCTGGGTGACCCCAAGCCTCAGGTGACATGGAGCAAAGTCGGAGGGCGCCTGCGGCCTGGCATCGTGCAGAGCGGAGGCGTTGTCAGGATCGCCCACGTGGAGCTGGCCGACGCGGGACAGTACCGCTGCACCGCCACCAGTGCCGCGGGCACCACCCAGTCCCACGTGCTGCTGCTCGTGCAAGGTGAAGGCTGGCAGGGACCTTTACTGGGGGGCCGGCGAGTGGGGCAGGGGCTTCTCGTGTGGCTGTCCCCTGCCTGCCGGCTTTCCTCTTCCTCCTCACTCTCTTGGGGGATTTTCTGTTGTGTGTTTTTAAGGGGCAGGTTTCATTACAAGTGGTGGCACTAGGAGATAAAAATGAGCGTCCCCCAGGGCAGGCTGGAACTTACAGGGACGGAGCTATGCCATGGGGCATTAAGAGGGAAAAGAAACATGGTCCTCACCTGCAGGCAGTGCCTGCTCTGACCGGGGAGACCTGCAGCCCAGTCTGATGGCAGAGATGTCACATGCACGCAAAGCAGACATAATAGAGAGGGACAAGGACAGCGGGTCCAGGGCAGGCACGAATACTGTGTTTTCTTTAAGGCAGTACCTGTTTACCCCGAGCCTATGACTTGCTCCCCAACCTACTCACCCATACTGCCCTAGCACCCCCTTCTCAGTCCCCAAAAGCTGCACAATATTTTGCCTCGTATGTTGAAGAGGTCTCGAGGCTGCAGAGTCATATAGACCCGGCCCTGAACTCTGCCCCCACCCTGGTCCCCCTGTGCCACCAGGAGTGAGCAGCCACTTCTCCCCCTAAGCCACAATTTCTTCGTCTGTGAAGTGGGACGCAGCATCTCCCTTCGAAGGGTAGTGTGAGGATTGAATGAGCACAGGCTGGGCACACAGATGGCAGCTGTCATGGCGTTGATGGCCTGTGTCTCTTCCCCACCTCTCAGCCTTGCCCCAGATCTCCACGCCCCCGGAGGTCCGTGTGCCTGCTGGTTCTGCGGCCGTCTTCCCCTGCATGGCCTCGGGCTACCCCACGCCCGACATCAGCTGGAGCAAGGTAAATGCTGGGCAGGGGGAACGGCAGGGACCAGGTCCAGACCAGCTCAGCGTCCCCAGGACCTGGCACAGGCTTCGCAAAGAGCCAATGCTCAGTGTTTGATGGGGCCCGAGGCAGAGATGGGCGGCAGGCCCCGTGGAGGTGTGGGGCAAGGGTCAGGGCCGCTGGGAGTCCTCAGTGCTGCTGTGTTCCCAGCTGGACGGCAACCTGCCCCCCGACAGCCGCCTGGAGAACAACATGCTGATGCTGCCCTCGGTCCGACCGCAGGACGCAGGCACCTACGTCTGCACCGCCACCAACCGCCAGGGCAAGGTCAAAGCCTTTGCCCATCTGCAGGTGCCAGGTAAGACGATGCCCCCAGAATTGGCAGTGCCCTGCGCTCCTGGGCGGGCATCGTCTCCAAGTGTGCTCTCTGCTGGCAGAGCGGGTGGTCCCCTACTTCACGCAGACGCCCCACTCCTTCCTGCCGCTGCCCACCATCAAGGACGCCTACAGGAAGTTTGAGATCAAGATCACCTTCCGGCCCGACTCAGCCGATGGTGAGCAGGAGAGTCAGTTTGAGGGGGCCTGCCTGGGGCGGGGGATCTTGCGAGTAACCGCCATCCTGGCATGAGCCCTGGCCGCGCCCCAGCCCCGCCCAGCTCCCTCGGCCCTCGCTGTCCAGGGGTCCCCAGGCCTTGGGGCCTCTGCCCTGGGCCCTCTCTCACACCTGTGGTCCTCGTCCCGCCTCTGCGATGTCTTGTCTCTGCCGCTGGTGCCACTGTCCCACCTTCCTCGCCCGCCTCTATGCCTGCCTCCCTCCTTTCCCTCCCACCTCTCACCCTTCCTCCTCTCTCTCTCTCATCTTTCTGGGTCTCTGACTTTCACTGTCCAGGCCTCCTCCTCTACTCGGGTGAGTCTCCGCCTGCCTCCTCGCCTTGGGGGGACCCCCCAGAGCATGCAAAGCACATCCTCAGTCCGGCCCTTCTGTTCAGGGCCCAGCCTGAGGTAGTGAGAAGGCCTGGCTGTGCCAGGTGTGCCAAGGGAGGGATGGCCATCCGAGACTGGACAGGCTGAAGAGCGAGGCGCATTCCCAGGGTGGGGGGACAGGGGGCCGGGGCTGGACGAGAGCCCCTTACACGGCTGTGCCCACCCAGGGATGCTGCTGTACAACGGGCAGAAGCGGATCCCAGGGAGCCCCACCAACCTGGCCAACAGGCAGCCCGACTTCATCTCCTTCGGCCTCGTGGGTGGAAGGCCCGAATTCCGGTGAGACCCCCCGGCCTGCCCTTTTCAGGGGGATTGGACACAGGCCACACGACCCTGGGCCAGGTTATACAGAGGAGATCCTGGAGGAGGAGAGCTGTGGGCGTTTCCCTTGGCAACCACGCAATCTGCTGGACCAGGCTGTGTGCCCGTCAGGGGGAAGGGCTGCTGCAGGCCAGGATTCCTTCCTTCCTTCTTCCTTCCTTCATTCATTCAACGGTTATTTGCTGAACACCTACTATGTGCCAGGCACTGTTACAGGCAAAAGCAAAACAGACCAAGTTCTAGCCCATGTGGGAAGGTATATTCTAGTTGGGGAAGACAAGCCACAAAAAAGGACAGAACAAGGTGATCTCAGAGAGACAAGAGTGCTCAGAGGAACATGCAGCCAGGTGCCAGGCCGCAGGGCCCTGGAGCCCGGGGCAATGGGAGCCCTGTGGGTGCTCTGAAATAGCTCCCAGAGAAAGGATGTGGGGAGAGAAGACCCGGCCAGGGACGGGGCAAGCGTTGGGGGGCAGGTCATGGGAGGAGGACAGGGCAGGGACAGGAACTGGGGCATCCCTAGGCCAGGATACAGGAAGTGGTGACATCCCTCATCTGGTGCTCCTCTGCCCAGCTGGGCCCCATCCCTTCTTACAAACTCCATATCTACTCTCTCCTGCCCGGGTCCACCCCACGGAGCAGGTTCGACGCAGGCTCTGGTATGGCCACCATCCGCCACCCTACACCGCTGGCCCTGGGCCAGTTCCACACCGTGACCCTCCTGCGCAGCCTCACCCAGGGCTCCCTGATTGTGGGCAGCCTGGCCCCAGTCAACGGGACCTCCCAGGTGAGACCAGACCCTGTGCCTCATCCCCCACCCGTCCTGCCCCTGCCCAGCCTCTGTCGCCATTCCTGACCTCCCCACTCCCCAGGGCAAGTTCCAGGGCCTGGACCTGAATGAGGAGCTCTACCTGGGCGGCTACCCCGACTACGGTGCCATCCCCAAGGCGGGGCTGAGCAGCGGTTTCATAGGTGCGCCCCCCACCCCCACCTCCAGCCAGGGCCGACACTCACCTTGCTGGCGGGCAGAGCTCTCGGGAGCCTGGGAGGGCACGGTGGGGTTGGGCTGGGTGGGCTGGCTCCCCGGCACCCTGCCCCTCGCTCACCCCACCTGCCCGCCCCAGGCTGCGTCCGGGAGCTGCGCATCCAGGGCGAGGAGATTGTCTTCCACGACCTCAACCTCACGGCGCACGGCATCTCCCACTGCCCCACCTGTCGGGACCGGCCCTGCCAGGTGACTCCACACCCACACACACCACCCAGCTACCCCGGCCACTGCCCTCAGCCCTGGCTGGCCCCTGGGGGACTGGGGGGCCTGAGTATTCTCGGTCTCACTTCTGGGGGCTGCTTTGCAGAATGGGGGCCAGTGCCACGACTCAGAGAGCAGCAGCTACGTGTGCGTCTGCCCAGCGGGCTTCACCGGGAGCCGCTGTGAGCACTCGCAGGCCCTGCACTGCCATCCAGGTACGTACCCCACCCCCACCGCCACTGTCACCCCTGGTGCTGGCCTCTGGCTGTTGCCACCCCTTTGTGTCCACCCCTACCCCAACTGCAGGGGTACGTCCACACCCCACCACTCCGACCTACGTCCTTCCCAGTCCTCCCAGACATGGATCCCCACCTCTGCTACCGAGGTCCCCCACCCCTCACGGCTGTCTGCCCCCCTCCAACACACTGCTAGCCAAGTACTTGCCAAGCCCCCGGCTGTGGCCACCACGCACACCCCCACTCACTGCCACCTTCCCGGCTTATTATCCAGTACTCACCCGTTACCTGCCACCCAGGTACTCCTCACCCCTCACTGTCACCCAGGCACGGTCTTTCAAGAACACACAGACACATACTCACTCGTTCACTCCCCCTGCCGTCCCCTGCCCAGCCTCAGGCTCCACCCGAGCCCTGATCCACCCCCTCCTCTCAGCCTCCGGGCTGGCCCAGCCCTAACTAGCCAAGGGAGCCCGGGTGTGATGGGCAGGGCCTTGGCGCCAGGGCCCCACCCCTCCCAAGCCCCCTCAGTATCCTTCTCACTGGCCTGTATGCCCCCCAGAGGCCTGTGGGCCCGACGCCACCTGCGTGAACCGGCCCGACGGTCGAGGCTACACCTGCCGCTGCCACCTGGGCCGCTCTGGGCTAAGGTGTGAGGAAGGTGAGTGGAGCCAGGCCTGAGAGCCGCAGGGTCCCAGTGACGGCTGGGGAAGCCGGGCAGGGCACTCTGAGGCCACGAGGGGCCCTACGGATGGTGAGATTATCCCTGAGCCAGAGGGTCTCAAAGCCACCTGGCCACACTTCTGCCCAGCCTGGGTCCTTACACAGGGGCCCCAGAGAGGACCCCTGTCTTCCTGGAGCTCCTCCCAGCCTGGTCTGCCAGGGCAGGGGCCCACGTGCGGCTGCAGCTCCTGCCCAGCTGGCCTGAGCCTCGGGCCTGGAGTGTGAGGTGGGCGGGGGTCCCCAAGGAAGGCTGAGTAGCTGGTGCCCACCCGGGACTCCAGTGTCCCCACTGCCCCGGCCGGGCTGTGGCTGCTGCAGGTGTGACGGTGACCACCCCCTCCCTGTCGGGCTCCGGCTCCTACCTGGCGCTGCCCCCGCTCACCAACACACACCACGAGCTGCGCCTGGACGTGGAGTTCAAGCCGCTGGCGCCTGACGGCATCCTGCTGTTCAGCGGGGGGCGGAGCGGGCCCGTGGAGGACTTCGTGTCCCTGGCGATGGCTGGCGGCCACCTGGAGTTCCGCTACGAGCTGGGATCAGGTAAGCACTGAGACTCGGACTCCAGATGCCCAGCTTTGTGCCCTGCTTGGCTCTCGTGCCCTGGGGAGGCTTGGAGGCCTAACTCCAGGAGGTAGACCCCACTTTCTGCACATTCCTTCCCTGCGTGTGTGACTCAGGCAGGTGCCTAGGCCTCTGGCAGCCCTGCGCTCCACATCTGGAATAGCCGCAGGCCCCAGGGAGTTCCCATCTGCACGTGGTGGGCAGGGCAGGGAGCCCCACGTTCCCAGCCCTGCCTGGCATCCTCCCCAGGCCTGGCCGTTCTGCGGAGCACCGAGCCGCTGGCCCTGGGCCGCTGGCACCACGTGTCTGCTGAGCGCCTCAACAAGGACGGCAGCCTGCGGGTGAACGGGGGACGCCCCGTGCTGCGCTCCTCGCCCGGCAAGAGCCAGGGCCTCAACCTGCACACCCTCCTCTACCTGGGTGGCGTGGAGCCCTCCGTGCCACTGTCCCCAGCCACCAACGTGAGCGCTCACTTCCGCGGCTGCGTGGGCGAGGTGAGGAGCAGCCTGCAGAGGGCAAGTGGACGGGAGGAGGGCAGATGGGGCCCAGGGCCCAGACGCTTCACCTCCAAGCCTCAGTTTCCTCCCCTGTAACACGGGGATGATAACCTACTTTGAAGGGTTGGACGGAGGACGGACGGCACGGATGGATGTTCCTGGCACACGGCGGGCACTCAGTTTCCGTGCTGCCTCCCTCCCCCGCTTAGAATCCCGTGCTGCCACTCAGGTGCCAGCGTGGGCTCCCAGCGTCCTCTGCTGCATTCCTCTCTCTCTGGTACACCTGGGCCTCTGCCTCCCGTGCCCCTGTAGTCCCCCAGTGTCCCTGTGCCCACAGGTGTCAGTGAACGGCAAGCGGCTAGACCTCACCTACAGCTTCCTGGGCAGCCAGGGCGTGGGGCAGTGCTACGACAGCTCCCCCTGCGAGCGCCAGCCTTGCCGGCACGGGGCCACGTGCATGCCCGCTGGCGAGTACGAGTTCCAGTGCCTGTGTCGAGATGGCTTCAAAGGTGGGGGAGCTGCCCGGGCCACCGGCGGGGAGGGGCACGGGTGGTCAGCAGCCCATGCCCACCCACCCTCTCGCCCCCACCCTGGCCTGCAGGAGACCTGTGTGAGCACGAGGAGAGCCCCTGCCAGCTCCGTGAGCCCTGTCTGCACGGGGGCACCTGCCAGGGCACCCGCTGCCTCTGCCTCCCTGGGTTCTCTGGCCCACGCTGCCAGCAAGGTACCCCACTTCCCTCTGGGCGCCCTGGGGCTGGACACGTACCCACGGGTGTCTGTGCCCACCGACCAGACACCCCCCTCCCCACAGGCTCTGGACATGCCACAGCGGAGTCCGACTGGCACCTTGAAGGCAGCGGGGGCAACGGTGCGTACTTGTGGCCGGCCCGAGAAGCCTCCTCCCTGGCTCCCACCTCTAAGCCCCCCTTCCAGTTACCCCACCCCTCAATCTTGGCCTTTCAGCAAAAACGGCCCATGTGAGGGGCTCACTGGGCACAGACAGACACAATAAAAAAAGGGCACAGCCCCACAGAGTGGGGCCTGCCCCACACCTCTGGCTACGCGACTGCAGACAGCCCTTAGAGTCACTCTGACCTCAGTTTCCTCCACTGTATTCATGCATTCAGTCAACAAACATCCACTGTGTGCCCATCCTTGCCCTGGCAGCAGTAAATATACGACAAATAAGGCAGGACCCTCATTCTCAAGGATTCCACTGTTTAAAAGCAAAGATAGGCCGGGCACAGTGGCTCATGCCTATAATCCCAACACTTTAGGAGGCCAAGGCAGGAGGATTGCTTGAGCCCAGGAGTTCAAGACCGGCCTGGGCAACATGGCAAGACCCCATCTGTACCAAAATAAAAATAGAAAAATTAGCCAGGCGTGGTGACACACACCTGTAGTCCCAGGTACTGGGGAGGCTGAGGTGGGAGGATCGCTTGAGCCCAGGCATTCAAGGTGTCAGGGAGCTATGATCAGGCCACTGCACTCCAGCCTGGGTGACAGTGAGATACTATCTCTAAAAATAAATAAAGGCAAAGATAGCAGTAAAAAGTGAATATTGATTGAACATTTACAGGCACTGTGGTAACTCCTTTACAGACACATCCTTTCTCATTCTTACTAAAATAATAGGAGATGCAGTGGTGTAGTGCTTAAGAGCATGGGCTCTGGAGTTAGCCTGCCTGGGTCCAAATCTTAGCCCTGTCACTTACTGTGTGAGCTAATGTGAGTCACTTAACTTCTCTGTGCCTTAGTTTCCTCACATATAACATGGAAATGAATAACCTCTTTCCACAGGGCTTCGGATAACATTTTGAATGAGAGTAAAATTGTTTAGTGTATTTTATTTTATATTTTTTATTTTTTCGGAGACAAAGAGTCTTGCTCTGTCACCCCAAGTAGAGTGCCATGGCATCCTCATAGCTCACTGCAACCTCAAATTCTGGGCTCAAGCAATCCTCCTGCCTCAGCCTCCCTAGTAGCTGGGACTACAGGTGCACCACCACGCCTGGCTAATTTTTCTATTTTTAGTAGAGACGGGGTCTTCCTCTTGCTCAGGCTGCTCTCAAACTCCTGACCTCAAGCAATCCTCCCACCTCAGCCTCCCAAAGTGCTAGGATTACAGGCATGAGCCACTGTGCCCAGACCTGTTTAGTGTATAGAACAATGTGTGGTACAGAGTGGGTACAGGATGTTAGCTTTTGCTAATATCATATTAATTTGTAGGGTTGTTATAAAGATTCAGTTAAATGAAATGATGTTTGTAGCTAGAGGTGAAGGTCCCTGCACAAGCACACAGTAGGTGCTTGGTAAATGTCAGCTGTTGTCCTCATCGTTGGGTAGTGGCAGACCCTGCCCTTGTAGCTCCCAGGCCTACTGTGGCCAGTGCTGGCCTGTGGACTGGGTTTTGGGGAGATAGGGAGGGGCATGGTAGAGCCACACACAGTAGGGACATTGGCGCTGACAGGCCCAGGTCCAGCCCTGGCTTCCCACATCCTGGGCCAACCCCTCACCTGCGCCTGTCTCCCCACCTGTAAGCTGGAGAGAACACAAAGGCTCTGAACCATCTAGTGCCACAGAACAAGGTGACCAGCTGTCCCTGTTTGCTCCGGACTGAAGGGTTTCTTGGGCTGTGGGATTTTCAGAGCTAAAGCCAGACAGAACTCAGCAAACACCACGGCTGGTCACCTGATGTGGATCCTATATAAAATAAAATACACAGATTTCAAAGGAAACCGATTATACTGAAAAAAAGTTATCAAAATATTTTTCAAGTGTTCTAATTTGCAACATATGTGCTTCTTTATTAACATGTTAAATAGCAAGATCTAGTGGTGGTCTTCATAGCTACTGCAACTTTAAAACAATAACAAGTGTAAATGATGTTTTGAAATATTTGCAGCTACTGTAATGTGATAAGCAAATATTAGTGACAAAGTCACAGGTCCTGGTACTACTACTTTGGTTTGTTGCCTGAATCTATAATTAAAGGACCTGCTAACTGTCAGTGAGAAGTGAGTGGAAATCAAGTTCCAATGTTTCCCACACAGTTCACAGGCCCCTGAATTCTCTGACAGCCCCCTTGGGTGTCTGGGGTCAGAGCCCCGGGGTAGTCGTACGTGCTGGAGTGGAGGCGGGGGGCCCAGGGAACTGACTCGGGACTGACACCTGATGCAGGTGAGCAGGTGTCCCTGCCCCCCATTCTCCCGCAGATGCCCCTGGGCAGTACGGTGCCTATTTCTATGACGATGGCTTCCTGGCCCTGCCTGGCCACATCTTCTCCAGGAGGTAAGACAAGTGTTGGGAGAGCCTGTGGGCCCAATGGGGAGGACCAGAATCTGGGACTTCTGTCCCTCATCCACCCCTCCCCCGCAGCCTGCCCGAGGTGCCGGAGACCATAGAGCTGGAGGTTCGGACCAGCACGGCCAGCGGCCTCCTGCTCTGGCAGGGCGTGGTGAGTGTGGGCATGCGGCCCAGGGTCTCAGGGATCCCGGGGCAGGAAGCTGGTCTCCCGGTGGCCAGGGTGGTGGGGAGAGAGGAAGGCGGAGGCCACAGGCCTTAGGGGGCCTCAGCTCTCCAGGCTGGGGAGCCCAGAGACCCTGTGCTTCCCTGGCAGGAGGTGGGAGAGGCCGGCCGAGGCAAGGACTTCATCAGCCTCGGGCTTCAGGACGGGCACCTTGTCTTCAGGTGGGTCCTGGCACCTGGTCCCTCCCCTCCCTTCTCTGCCTCCCAGCGCCCCACCCCTCCCCAGGCCTGCCCCAGCTCACACCCCCTTGGGCTTATGTGACTGCAGCTACGAGCTGGGTAGTGGGGAGGCCCGCCTTGTCTCCGAGGACCCCATAAATGATGGCGAGTGGCACCGGGTGACAGCACTGCGGTAAGGGAGCCAGCCGGGCCCAGGGTTCTGGAGCAGGGCAGGACCCCACCCCATGCAGGGAGGAAGGCATGGAGCTCTGGGAGACAACTTGAAGCTGGGGAAGGGGAGACCCCACTAGGCAGAGCACAGACTTCCAGGCCTGACAGAGCTCCACAGGGTGGGGGCGGGCAAGCCCCCTGGGGGCAGCAACGTGGGCAGGGGCCGAGGAAGTTGTTTGTGGGGCTGGATCTCTCATGCCATGGGGGAAAGAAAGAGCTCAGGGAGCTGGAGGCAGACTTCTCTGGCTGGAATCTCAGTGCCAAAAGGGTGGGACTGCACTCTTGTGGGATGGGGAGGGCGGGGGCGTCCGTGGTACAGGGCCTGACCCAGTTCCACCGCAGGGAGGGCCGGAGAGGCTCCATCCAGGTCGACGGCGAGGAGCTGGTCAGCGGCCAGTCCCCAGGCACCAACGTGGCAGTCAACGCCAAGGGCAGCGTCTATATCGGTAAGTCCCGGCATGGGCCTCAGTGCAGGCCCAGAGCCCCTCCTCACTCCCGCGGGGCTCTCCTCACCTCCGGGGGTTCCTGAGCCCACAGGCTTCCTCCCCTCCCCTCCCTGCAGGCGGAGCCCCCGACGTGGCCACGCGGACCGGGGGCAGGTTCTCCTCGGGCATCACCGGCTGCATCAAGAATCTGGTGCTGCACTCGGCCAGGCCCGGCGCCCCACCCCCGCAGCCCCTGGACCTGCAGCACCGCGCCCAGGCGGGGGCCAACACACGCCCCTGCCCCTCGTAGGCACCCGCCGGCCCCACACGGACTCCCGGGCAGCGCCCCAGCCCGACAATGTCTAGTATATTATTATTAATATTATTATTATGAATTTTTGTAAGAAACTGAGGCAATGCCACGCTTTGCTGCTACCGCCCTGGGCTGGACTGGAGGTGGGCACGCCACCACCCCCTACAGAGCTGGGCAAAGCCACAAGGCTGACAGGCAGGGCAGGTCGGATGGGAGTGGGTGCCTCGGAAGGCCACCAGGACTAGAGGTCAGGCATGGTGGCTGCGTAGCCCCAGAACTGCCCCTACTCCCCCTCCCAGATGGGGCCCCCCAAGGTAGAGCCGACTGCCCACTTCTGCAGCCCGTGGGCAGTCCTCATTCCTGGGAGAGCCAACCTCGGCCCACAGCCTTGAGCCTCGCCGGCTACCTGAAACAGGGGGCGTTGCAGGAGCCTTCGCCACCCCCTCTGGGTTGGGAAATCTCTCTAGTGTCAGCTGTGGAGCAAAAGGCAGCTCACCCCTGGGTAGGCGGCCCCCTAGCCCTACCAGCCCACGTCCCAGCCCCCAGACACAGCCAGCTGGGCCACCGCCCCTGGCAGCCTCCCCCACCCACCGTGCCCTCCTGTTCTGCATTCCCGCCCCCCTCCTGCCAACACACAGCCAGGGCCCCTCCCTCAGGGGCTGCAAGGGAAACCCCACCCAACTCTACAGGAGCTGCCACAGGCAGAGCCCAGCACTGAGAGGGTCTCCCTGCCCACACCAGGCCACGTCCCCCACTCATCTGGAAGTGAAGGCCCAGGGGACTCGCGGGGGAGCCGTTGGTGGTCGGGAAGAGTTAGTGCCTTGGGTGGGGGGAGCCAGGACTCAGACCGGGAGGGTTAGGAGGGGATAAGACAGCCCTGCCCCATCTGTGGGAGCTGAGGACCCAGCGGGGGGTAAGCGCCCTCCTCCCAGTGGTCCCCAGACTGGGGGGTTGGGACACCTGGCCTCCGTGTCCTAGAAGGGACCCTCCTGTGGTCTTTGTCTTGATTTTTCTTAATAAACGGTGCTATCCCCGCCAGGGGTCTCCTGTATCTTTGACTAGGCCTTGACTCAGTGGAGCCTTCGGGTGGGTCAGGGTGGGGCAAAGCGGGTCTGGGAGTGAAGCAAGATGGCCTTGGATTAGAGAGCCCCCCACTGCTGGCCCTGGGCGTGGAGGTCCTGCCATTCCTTGGTCCAGCCCAGCGCCAGCCACCACCCGAGCTGTAGGGCTTACTGTGTGCAAGTTACCTCCTGTGGCCCTCAATGACCCTGTGGGGCAGGAATCGTCCTATTTTCCAGAGGGGCAGACCAAGTCTCAGAGAGTTAGGTGACCTGTCCAAGGTCAGACAGCCAACTGGCGATTAGAACCCAGGGTCTGTCGGAGCCCAGAGTCTCCTTCCTCTGACGCACGCAGCCTTTCTAGGGGTGGCCTCCCTGATGCTGGAAGGTTGGTCCACTTGGCCGCAGCCCCCCAGGGGCAACCTGGCAGGGATACGTGTAGCAGGTGGTGCAGGCTGCACTGCAGCTGGGGCGGAGGTCATGGGCACCAGATTGCCGTTGCCAGGCCAGCCGGCCAGGGGAGCAGCAGCACCAGAGGAAGCCCAGGAAGAGGCCGGCGGAGGCCAGGAGCAGCGAGGAGGCCACTGCCACCCCCCGGAGCTGGGGGCCTGCAGGAAGGGAGAGTCCACTCAGGCCTCAGCCTGTGCCTGCTGCCCCCGTTCCCATCACCTGGAGAGGGACAAGTGGGGTTTTGGTGGGAAGAGTAGGAGCAGGTTGTAACCCAGAGCCATCTACCTTCCAAAGTTGCGTTCCGTTGTGCTGGGTCCCTGCCTGCGGGGGGGCTCCTCTCAGCTGCAGTCCAGAGGGGGCCGGCAGACCCGAGAGGCAAGAGGAGAGTCGGGGGCTTGGAGGCACCAGCATCCGTACTGCCAGTCTGGCCGGGCACCAGAGAGGGACCTGCAGTAGGAAAGAACAGAACACACACACAGGGCTGCCCTTCCTGGGGCACTTCTGTGTTGCATTTAATACTCACAAGACTTCTCTGAGTTTGTCACTATTAGTATTTCCATTTTGCAGAGAGGTTAAGTCACTGGCCAAGGTCACACAGCTGGCAGTGACAGGGGAGGACTTGAGTTCACACAGTCTCGCTCCGGGGCCTGGGGTTTACTTCTCAAGGAAGAAGATGCACGTGCCTTGAGTATTTGCTCTGCACCAAGCACCACGCTCCATGCCAGGCCCTTTCCCTACAGTGTTTCATTTACAGTTTACGACAACTCTGAAAGGTCAGGTTTACCATCCTATTTTACAGGTAAGGAAACTGAGGCATAGACAGGTTCATTCTTCCATTCATCTGACTAGTCTTTCTCCAGCCTCTCCTATACCCCAGACATTGCTCTAGCGGTTGGGGGAGACAACAGTGAGCAAAATAGACAAAAAGGTCTTCATGGAACTGGCAGTTTAGTGTGGGGAGACACAAAGCACATTAATACAGTGTAGGTCAAATGCAGGCAGGTGCTATAGAGAGAATTTACACAAGGAAAGGGGATGGGGCATGTTGGCTGGGGCAGGGTTGCCATACACGTAGCAGTTACCATTTTAACCATCTTTAAGTTTACAGCTTAGTGGCACTAAGAACATTCACATGTTGTGCAACCATCACCACCATCTGTCTCCAGAACTTTATCTTCCCAAACTGAAACTCCATATCCGTTAAACAATCACTCCCCAGCCCCCCTCTCCCCAGCCCCTCAGGGCCATGGTTCCATTCTCTGTCTCTGTGATTTTGGCTACACTGGTGCCTCATATAAGTGGAATCATACAGTCTTTGTCCCTTAGTGACTGGCTTACTTCACTTGGCACGTCCTCAAGGTTCATCCATGTGGTCACTTGTATCAGAATTTCCTTCCTTTTCAAAGCTGAATAATATCCACTGTGTGTATAGACCACATTTTGTGTACCCATTCATCTGAAGGTGGACACAGGGTTGCCATTGTCATACAGAGGGGTCGGGAAAGAACTTAAGTGATAGTTAAATAGAGACCTGCCTGGAGGCAAAAGAATGAGCAGCAGATCCCTGAAGAAAAACCTTACAGGTGGCGGGAATAGCTAGTGCAGAGGCCAGAAGGCAGGATGAGGCTGGAGTGTGGAAGGTCCCGCCAGGGGCCAGTGCAGAGGAGTGGAGGGCAGGCGGAGGGGGCGGGGCTGGTTGGTGGGCGGGGCCAGAAGGGGCGAGGCCAGATCACGCATGACCCGTGGGCCCTGGAAGGCTTCACTTTCTCTGAGTGAGATGAGGAGTTGGCAGAGGGTTTGAGCACAGGAGTGATGACCTGATTTAATATTTTAAAAGGCTCCTTTGGCAGGAAAGCATAACTCATACCCCCCCACTCAAGTGTGGGCTGCACATAGTGACTTCCAAAGAGGACAGTATAGAAACAGGGACAGAAAATAACAGTGGAGAAACCTGACACACATGGCCTTAGCCAGGTGGTCAAGGTCAAGATCAATAGTCCTAAATCGTGTTGTATGTACCTTGGAGATGATGTGATGAAAGTGGCACTTCACCTCCGTGGTCTTCCAATAACCTGAGACTACAGCCTAATCTTGAGAAAAATACCAGATGAATCCCAATGGTGGGGATTCATCCTACAAAATACCTGAGTGGCACTCCTCAAAACTGCCACGGTCACCAAAAACGAAGAAGTCCTGAGACACTGCCACAGCCAAGTGGAGCCCAAAGAGACACAAAAACTAAATCCAAGGCCAGGTACAGTGGCTCACGCCTGTAATCCTAGCACTCTGGGAGGCCAAGGCCAGAGGATCGCTTGAGGTCAGGAGTTCGAGACCAGTTTGAGCAAGAGGGAGATCGAGTCTCTACTAAAAATAGAAAGAAAATTATATGGACAGCTAAAAATATATATAGAAAAATTAGCCGGGCATGGTGGCACATGCCTGTTGTCCCAGCTACTCAGGAGGCTGAGGCAGGAGGATTGCTTGAGCCCAGGAGTTTGAGGTTGCTGTGAGCTAGACTGACGCCATGGCACTCTAGCCCAGGCAACAGAGTGAGACTCTGTCTCAAAAATAAAAAATTAAATCCAGGATCCAGGCTGGGTGCAGTGGCTCATGCCTGTAATCTCAGCACTTTGGGAGACCGAGGCAGGAGGATCGCTTGAGGCCAGGAGTTTGAGACTAGCCTCGGTCTCAGCAAACGAGACCCATTCTCTACAAAAAAAAAAATTTTAATAAAAAAATTAGCCAGGCATTGGAGTGCATACCTGTGGTCCCAGCTACTTGGGAGGCTGAGGTAGCAGCCTTGCTTGAGCCCACGAGTTCGAGTCTACAGTGAACTATGATCTTGCCACTGCACTCCAGCCTGGGCAACAGAGTGAGGCCCTGTTTCAAAAATAAATAAATAGGTGAAATTGAGTGCTGGGTACATGAGAATTTTCTGTACTATCTTCTCAATTGTTTTGTAAATCTGAAACTGGCCTAAAAAGTAAAGTTCATTGAAAGGAAAGAAGGAAAAGAAGGCTGCCCTGGGCTTCTGCAGGAAGACTGCACTCTCAAGGGCCAAGCACAGAAGGAAGGACACCAGTTCAGGCGCTGTGACAACAATCTGGACGAAAGCAGTGGTGGCTCAGACCAGGTGACAGCAAATCAGCTGTGGGAAGGGTCAGGGACTGGAGAGTTTTCAGAGGACTTGTTGCCAGCTTGGTTATGGGCTAGAAAAAGGAAGGAGCCAATAGTCACTCAACAGTTTGCGGCCTGAGCAACTGGAATGTGAAGGTGCCGCTCAGTGAGAGAGGAGCGAGGTGGGGGCAGGGCTGGGGGGCAGAGTCCGGTTTGGGGCAAGTTCAGTTGGAGATGTTGGCTACACATCCATGTGGAGACGTCAAGCACGGAGGAAGTTATGTGACTAGAGCTCAGGGACGAGTCCAGCCAGCCATGCCCTATAAGTGAGACCACCAAGGGAAAGCCTGGATGGAGAAGGGGACACAAGAACTGGAGCCTGTGGTGCAAAGCACAGAGTGTCAAGGAAGTAACCAGCAACTGCAAAGGAGCTGAGCAGGGACTTGGGGAGGTAAGTGTGTGGGGTCATAAGAAACTGGGTTTCACCTCAGCTAGGTGTTTTTTTGCAGTGAACAACCTGTTCAACTGTATGTGGTAGCCCTGCCTCCATCCCACTCCTGATGGGGACGAGTGGGTGGAACATCTCTAGATCCTTGGGAAGATTATTCCTGGGTGATCTATTCTGGCCCCCCACCATTTCTTCTCTCTAAACCTTGGTTTCCCCATTTGTAAAATGTGGGAGTCAGACTAGATTGATGGCTTTCAAGGTATGTCTTGAGGGTAACACTCAGGGCCCTCAGAGAGACATCAGTCAGCCAAGGCCCGAGGCCCCCACGTCTAGCTAAGCAGAGGATCTCCCCTTTCTAGGTCTTGGGCCCCTGCCAGGTCCCCGCTACTAAACCGTCATTTGGAAACAGCTGGATTAGATGATCTCTAGCATCATTCTAGCTCCAACTGCTCCAACCCTCACGCTGCCTTCCTCCCTCCTGCTGTGCCCCTGCCTCCCGCCTCCCGCCTCCCCTCTGCGGCCCTGCTGCAGGGAAGGGGCGCGGGGGCCAGGCCTCCCTCCTGGCTGCTCAGCAGGGCCCAGGCCTCCCCGGTCACTGACCTCTGCAGTCAGCTGGTGGCTGGGAGCTCTGGTCACTGCCGTCGCCACAGTTGTCCATGCCCCAGTGATCACACACCAGGCTCGGAGGGATGCACCTGCCGTTCCCACAGCGGAAGTAGGCACCGCAAGGTCCTGGGGGGAAAGGGAAGCCTGAGATGAGGATCCTGGACCAGGTCCATGACACAGCAGGGCGTGTGGCCCTACAGTGACAGAGTGTGGGAGTGTGGGTGGGAGAGAGCTGTTACCATGTGCATGCAGACAAGAATATGGGTGAGTGTCACCTGGGCAGGAAGGGTCCTATCATGAGGAGGAGGAAGAGAGGAGGGGGATGGCAACTAACATCTACTGAGTTCCTGTTCTGTGCCAGGCACGGTTCTTAACTGGCTCATTTAGTCCTCACAGTAACCCTATGGGGTAAGTACTGTTATTATTAGTAGCTCCATTTTAGAGATCAGAAGACTGAAGCACAGGGAGGTTAGGGCACTCGACCACAGCTTTGTATCTAAATCCCAGGCAGGCTGGTCCTAGAGCCCGTGTTCGTAAATGCTGTGGCACACAGTGGGTGTGCGTGTGTCTGCACATGTGTGCACTCACACACCCTACAGTATCCCAGCGAACCTGAACGCTCCCAGCAAACACTTGATCTTGGCTTTGCACTCGCCACCCTCTCCACCCAGAACTCTCTTCCCTGGGGAACTGCGTGGCTTGCTCCCTTCAGATCTCGGCTCAGCTGTTACTTTATCCGTAGGCCTTCCCCACGCCACCCCTCCCCCGGCCCTCCCACCCTGCATACCCTGACGTGGGTCCCTCTGCAGCACTCGCCACCATCCGCAGAGCACAGATTTACTTGATTATTTGTTTACAGTTTGTCTCCCTACCAGAATGTCAGCTCCAAGAGCGCAGGGATTTCTCTCATTCATTGCTGTATTCCTAGGGCCTAGAACAGCACCTGGCGCATAGCAGGTGCTCAACATTGGTTAAATGAATGAATATGCACCCAGGTGGGAGAACTGTACGACTCAGCACAGAGGGTGCGGCAGACAAGTTGGCTCACGCAGCATCCCGTGCTGTTGAGAAAAGCTAGTTCAGGTGGGAATGACCCGCACCATGGCTCAGAGGCGGACATGTGACTCAGGCCTGGCCAATCAGGGCATTCCATTTCCTGGCCATGGGAACAGACACATGACCCACACAACTACTCAGATTTTTCACCAGGACTTTCACTACAGCCATCAGAAACGATGCTTGTTCTCTATTTCATGAGATTGGAGCTGTAAGGGTGATTATGAACTTGGAGCTTCAGGGTCACCTGGCTGCCAGGTAAAAAGAGCAGCTGCCTGAGATGGAAGCCAATCAGACCCACACAATGCAAAGATAGAGAACAAAGAGACAGAGCCCAGGGGACATTACCTGAACTTCTGGATCCAGCTATACTTGAACAAATAACTTAATATTCCAGTTATTGGAGGTTTCCCCCCAAATTCTCCTTTGGCTTAAGCCAACTTGAGTTTGGTTGGTTTCTGTCATTTGCAAATGAAAGTGAATAATACATAGAGGGTGTGTAGGTGGCCAGGTGCCATGGCACACACATGTAGTCCCTGCTACTTGGCAGGCTGAGGCCGGAGGCTTGCTTGAGCCCAGGAGTTTGAGACTAGCCTGGACAACACAGCAAGACTCCCTTAAAAATCAGCTGGGTGTGGTGGTGCACACCTCTAGTCCCAGTTACTCAGGAGGCTGAGGTGGGAAGATCGCTTGAACCCAGAAGTTCAAGGCTGCAGTGAGCTATGATCGCTCCACTGCCCTCCAGCCTGGGCAACAGAGTGAGACTCCATCTCTAAAAAAAACAATAATAAAAGGTGTGCAGGTGTAAGTGTGAAGTCTATGAGAGAGAAAACACAGACAGTAGCGTGGTAACACATGGGGAGTCCTAAGCATGTGCATGAGCAGGCAGGGTGTGCCTGTTGGTGTGAGTGATTGGGACTGCGTGTGGCCCAAGGATGTGCAATGAACCTTTCCTCATTCAAAAGGATTTAAGGAAGCCAGAGTTGCAAGAGGGCTTCACCACTGCCACCTGCTTTTTGGAGCCCATTCCTGCTAAACACAGAGCAGCTGCAAAATTCTTGGCCTCCCTGGCTGACAGCTGCACCTCATAGGAGGGCAAAGCCAGTACAGGGGAGAGGGAGAAAAGACGGGAGGAAGGGAGGTGGTGATTTCTAATCAGCTAGTGAGAGTGTTTGGAAAGCAACATAATAGGAACCTGGCATGCTACAGCCTACAGCGCTCGGAGAGGGGGACCCCAGGCACTGTCAGTTATGGCCCCAGTGATTTAGGGTACAAATTTTATGTAGTTTATTCCAGAGCCAGAGACTCTCACAGGGAAGAGAGAGAGTCTAAAATCTGAAATTCAGACCATGTCCTATTTATTCCAGGGAAGAAGACAGGTGGGAATTGACTAAGGAGACAAAGTGGCTGGAATGGAAGCTCTCAGGCCAGCTCAGTGCTAAAGGGCTGGCCAGGGCCTGCTACGCCAAGGTCTAGTTCTTGCTGAACCTGTGGTGGCTCTCAGAGACCCCACGTTCTTGCCTTAAAGTGCTCACAATCCCATGTTTAATTCTCCAGTCTGGATATTTTGGCAGGGATCACGATAAAGCTTCTCCCCGGTTTTGGAATCTTCTGGACTTTGGCAGCTCATCCGCTTGCCGTCACTGGAGACAGTCTCTGCTGTGACACCAGCAAGTGGCTCCAGTTCTAGGGGAACCTGCTGGGGCTAAAGCCTTAAACTCAATTTCAGCTGAAGGACATGCACTAGCATGAGAGCCCAGCTGCTTTGCTTACGAGCAGGGAGGCCTTGGGTGCTTCGCCTTCCCGAGTATTTCCCCATCTGTACATACTGGGATGAGAACACGGCCCCGGCGGAGCTGCTGTGGCACAGATGAGATCTGGCATGCAAAGGGCCAGAGGCAATGCTCAATACTCGAGTACGATTCATTTCAGTCCCAAGAGGTCCCCTCCTTGCTAAGTGGGTTCTGTTACTTGCAGTCACCAGAGCCCTAACCAAGCCCTTCTGCAGACATCTGAAGGGCTGAGCTGGGACAGCGGGGCCCTTGTGAACATGAGAGAGTGTGAGTGCGTGTAAGTGTGCGAGGTGGCACTGCGTGGCATGAGGGGTATGTGATGTGAATTGTGTGTGCCTGAGCAGTGTGTGAGAGGCATGTGAGGCGGGGTTGTGTGTACAAGGTGTGTGGGTCATGTGGATGTGACTTGTGTGTGCGTGCGCCTGTGGCTGTCAGTGTGGTGTGTACGTGTGTGAGTGTGTGTACACCAGGGGCTGATGGGACAGTCTGGGGCACACATTCATGGGAGCCAGATTTATGGGGTTGGCTCTTTGGGTCTGGAACATCTGTCCCTTACTGGGAGCCCCCAAGGGTCACCACCTCCTCCACTCAGTCGGCCCCAGCCCCTCCACTTCCTGGCTCCCAGCGTCCAGGCCATTCCCCTGCCGGCAGCAGCCCCTGTGCTGCTCCCCACTGTGGCCCCATCCTGGCCCTCAGCCCCAGCTCACCGGACCGGAAAGAGGTGACTTCTCCCACGAAGTCCACGCGTGGCTGGCGGCCTCTCGTGACAAGGCGCAGGCCTAGGGAGGGTCCCGAGGATGCCACCGGGGCCGGGATGGTCAGACCGCAGAGAGGGGCCCCCAGGGCCTGGGGCGAGCCCTCATAGAACTGCAGGAAGGAGCCGGGGGCACACGGGTCGGCGGGCTCTGGGGAGGAGACGCTGGGCGCTGGGGACACGGGGGACGCTGGGGTCAGGCTGTAGACCAGGAAGAAGCGGAACTGGAAGCGGATCCTGTGGCCAGGGGCCGCGGCCTGCACCCAGAGCTGGCAGTCGGTGTCCGGAGCCACGAAGTAGAATCTGCGCGACTCAGAGTGCGAGCGCAGCAGCAGCCCGTCCCCCTGCCACGTCCGCCCGCACAGGGCCACCAGGTCGGCTGCAGCGGAAAGCACGGACCTTGGAGCAACGCGGGGAGATCCCAACCCTGTCTACTAATAAATTGGTACCGAACCCTACCAATAAATTAGTTCAGAACAAATTTTGGTTTGCAGAGCTCTTTGTATTTTAGAATTGCAAATGAAGCATCGTAGATGGGTGTGTGCACAGGGGGCAGGACAGTGCCTGGCACTTAAAGGGTGTTAGAGAAGTGTTGGCTACTACCATCCTATTCAAGGACGGAGTAGACACATTTGGGTGCCTGCCCACCCAACAGCCATCCCCTGCTTCTTCTTGCTAAAGGAACCAGGCCTTGTAATCCTGGTTTTATTTGCCAGGTTTAGGGGTTGGTATGTGACCCAGCGGATCAGGCCGACGAGACTTAACAAGAGGTCTGCTGGGAGTTCCTGGGAAAGGTTTGCCTCCCCGATTAAAAAAACAACAAAAAAAAAAGAAGGAGTGTGTGGAGAGCCGAGTGACGCGGAAGCTGCTTTTCCTCCTGCTTCCAAAAGCTGTGACTGAGGATGAGATGTCTAGAGAGCTCCTGCAGCCATCCAGAGAGCAAGCCACGAGAATTACAGAGAAACACGGGCATAGTTGAGCCGCTGAATTAACCATCTCTGGGATCACCTGTGACCACTCTTCTTAAGTGAAATAATAAATGTCCTTATGGTTTAAGCCCCATTAGTTTGGCATTTGTTACTTATAGCCCTAAACATCCTCAGTGATGCAAGGTTGTTGTGAGGATTAAATACGATAAAGTGCAAGTGCTCAAACCAGCTCTGCTCTGGTCTTTGTAAGGACAGAGAGAGAAGAGGAGGAAGGTTTTCTGGGCAAGGCAGGGGCACCAGTGGGTGCTTGGGGACCAGGCAGAATGTGGGTGTCTGGAGACACCAGGGCTCAGGATGTGGGAGCATTTTCCCCTACTCACACAGACCTGCCACGGCCAGAGCCCGCCCTGGAGACACACGGGGTAGCGGTGGGGTTTACAGAGTGACTGAATTGGGCACCTTTTATGTACCAGGCACTGTCTAAGTGTCTTGCATGGTCTATCTCATCATATATGCACAATAATAATTGTCCCTTAAGGGCCACAGGCCTGTTATTACTCTCATTTTACTGCTGAAGAAACTGAGACTTAGAGAGTTGAAATAATAATCTCAAGGGTACAAATGTAGGAAGTGGCAGAGTGAGTGTGTGAACGCAGGGTTGTCTGACTCCAGAGCTCTCTCAATATTTTCCACTGTTGGACCCGAGGGCTGTCCTGCCCACCCCCGGACCCCTGCTTCTGGGTGACATGGAGTTCCGGCCTTCCAGAGGGTTTCCCAGCCTCCTCCAACTCAAAGGGCCCAGCCTATCAGGGTGACTGCTGATTCGGGAAACACAGTCTCCAAGGGTGGTGGGGGCCCGAGTCTCCCGGGTGCCCCAGCCGAGCCCCCTCACACTCACCCGTCTCCAGAGCAGACACAGTCAGGGCAGCTGTCCCCAGGAGAAGCAGCCTTAGGGGCAGCTGCGGAAGACGAGCCTCCATCCAGGCTCTGCTGTGCCCAGCAACGGGGCAGAATCTTCGGTTTGGGGTCTCTGGGGAGCCTGGGGTGCGGGAGGCCGGCAGGACACAAGGAGCAGGGGAGGCAAGTGCGCCAGCCCCTCTGGTCTCTTCACTGTGATCTGTGCACTCCCCGTTCCAGATCTTCCTCCTGTGGATCAGGATTGTGTCTGGGGGTTGCCATGGAGATTTGGGGCCAGGGCTGGAGCCTGGAGAGAGACGGCAGGGAGATGTCTGCTCACACCCTGCCAGACAGGAACCAGGCCACTCAGATCCGGTTTAGCCACAGGGCTCCTGGGAGGGGGACCCACAGCCTCAGAGAGCTGCTGCCTTCCTAAATAAGTTGGCACCTTAGGGACTGAGCTTGAGGGAGGTCCAGGACACCAAAAGAGCCTCTCTCCTAGAGAGGGCCTTGAGAGAGGGCCTCCAGTGGTGAAGGAGCACTGGAACCAGAGTCTGCTCTATTACTAATAAAGTATTCCTGCCTCAGGGCCTTTGCACTCGCAGTTCCCTCTCCCTGGAGTGCTCTTCTCCCATAGTGGTCCATGGCTGGCTTCTTTAGGTCCTCAGGGTGGGGCTCACATGTCACCTCCACGGACCATACTTCTCTGACCCCCTCTCAATCTAAATTAGCCCTCTACCCCCTTGTCACTCAATCACATCTCCCCAAATTTATCATCTCGGCACTCTCTGGAATTTCCCTTATTGATTTCTTGTTGTATTTATTGTCCATTGGCTCCCACAAAAATTATGCTCCTGCCAGGCATGTTGGCTCAGCCTGTAGTCCCAGTTACTCAGGAGGCTGAAGCAGGAGGATACCTTGAGGCCAGGAGTTCGAGGCTACAGTGAGCTATTATTGTGCCATTGCCCTCCAGCCTGGGTGACAGAGTGAGACCTTGTCTCTAAAAATATATATACATATACATATGTATATAAAATTATGTTCCATGAGTGTCTTGTTGACCTCTGAACCCCTAGGCCATAGCACTGTGCCTGGCACAGAGCAGGGATCCAGGAAATAAAGAAAAAATGAATGTAGGCATTGAGAAAACGCCCTCCCTTTTTCTGGGTTTTACTTCCCCATGTGTAAAATAAAGAGCTTGGACTAATTCAGGCTTTTTCAAAATGCGTTATTAGTAGAACAATTTTTTTCAAAAGTTATCTTACATGGAACCTTAATATATAAAACAGAAACTTTTCCAGCCTCAGGATCTTCCTCTGTAAAATGGGATAATGACAGTTCCAAGTACATAGTTACACTGTAAGGATTAAGTAACTTAATATAAGCAGGGTGCTTAGAATAGTGTCTATCACATAGTAAAGTGCCTAATGCATGTCAGCTTGATGACTATTAATTTCATCACTGTTATTATTTAAACAGAGGTGATCCATGTTTCAAGTGAGGCAGGGAAGGAGCTACAGCAGCCCCCAACCGTAGCCCCTGAGACACCACCCCCAAATCCCAGGACTGCATGAGAAGGGTAGAACCTCTGGACCGTACACTCTCTAATGGTTCTCCCCCCTGGAGCTGACATTTGATGCGACCTTGATTTCCTACTATGTATGATGTCCAAGGCTAGGTCCTGGGAACTCTGAGAGGACTTTAATCTACCCTCAGCCTGAGGGTATTTATCATGAAGATCATGAAGTTTAAGCTTTAAGACCCACCCCTTGTGTGGGACTACATATTTTCATAAAATTTGCAAAAGTAAGGAAAGAGTACAGACTTTCAGTTTTGCAAGATGAAAAGTTCTAGAAATCTGTTGCACAATAATGTGAATATAATTAACACTACTGAACCGTACGCTTAGAAACAGGTAAGAAAGTACATTCTATGTTATGTGTGTCTTACCAAAATTTTTAAAAATTTTGCAAACATAAGAAAATTTAGGGCCGGGCAGGATGTCTCAGGCCTGTAATGGCAGCACTTTGGGAGCCCAAGGGGGAAGGATGGTATGAGCCCAAGAGTTTGGGACTAGCTTAGGCAACATAGTGAGACCTATCTCTAGAAAAAATAAAACAATTAGCTGGGCATGGCGGCACACACCTGTAGTCCCAGCTACTTGGGAGGCTGAGCCAAGAGGATCACTTGAGCCCAGGAGTTACAGTGAATTATGATTGTGCCACTGCACTCCAGTGTGGCAATAGAGTGAGACCTTATTTCTTAAAAAAAAAGAAAGAAAAAAAAAAGAAAACAAAACAAAAAGAAATTTTAACCACAGTCAGTTCAGACCACTTTCTCTTTCCACCCCTGATCTCTCCTCCCTTACACTCGACTTCTAATCAGGTGGCCACAGGCATTTGGGAATCTGGCTAAGGGAAGAGAGAGGACAAGTGGCAGTTGGATCTCCTAGTTCAGGGGTGTATTGTGGACTGGGGATATAATTTTGAGAGTGGTCCGTACACGGATGGTATGCAAAGCTATGAGATGGGGTGAGATTGCCACGGGAGTGAGCACAGGAGAGAAGGGGCTTAACTGTCCTAACTGTCCACTGGTACCCTGGTTCTGGAGGAAACTGCCCCTAGGGGGCAGTCTAAGCCAATGCAAGAATGAGGAAGGCGGCGTGCATCCCAGAAACAGCTGCTGGGAGGCTGCAGGACGCCTCTCCGTTCACAGGCCCAGGATGGTGGCAGCTCTATCAGGAAGCCTCGCATCTCGGGCCTGAGGCCTGGGTGGTCTCTTCCCTCTGTGTTCTGGTCAACTGAAGAGAAGGACCACTGCCCTGCCCACTGATATGCCTTTATTACTCTCTAAAATGGGTTCATCGCTTAAGGGCTCTTTGAGTGTTGGATATGGGCCAACCCTTCTGCATTGAGAATGTCACATCACATTTGTCACATTCTTGCATGCAACACACATTTGATACTAAGAAATATTCATCAACACCAATTCCAAGCCTGGTGCTTTGAATACCCTCACCCCAGAAAAGCCATGAGGCAAGTATAATCCTCACCTCTTATATACACATGAAGAAGCCGAAGTCCAGAGACATTAGGGCTACTGTTCCAGGTAGCCCACGAAGAGGGAGGTGAAAGGGGCGGCCTTGCAAACATAACAGGAAAATACTTATTTCACAATTTCCCCAGTAACAGTTAAAGATCAATCCTATGAGTTCACTCACTAACAGCATGCTGCAGTTCTGTTTTGCACAACTTTTGAAGAGATCTGAATAGACAGAAAAGAGATGTAAATCTCTCTTTCAAAATTGTTTTTTGAGAATGTGCTTTTTACGGTCTAAAAAGTTCCTAAGCTAACAACAGAGTGTGAGCTTCCATCCTCAACCATGTCTCGAGGACAGAGTCTCATCTCCAGTGATAATCCCTTCTCCAAGGAAAGGCAGGAAACCAACTCTTGGACTTTGACATCCTGTAGGCTTTTGTTATCAATTGACAGCTATCACTATTTTTTTTCTCTTTGTCCCCCTTAAAATCAGCAAGCCACTTGTCCTCAGGGCTGGCATCTCCCTTCTCTTTCTTTGGGATGCCACACCCTCTCCCTGCTCTCTCTCTCTCATTCTCTCTGCCCGTCTAACAGATAAAATAAACTGTTTACTTTTATATCTTAATCTCTGCATGAGAAATCTTTCTCCACCTGTACCGTGAGCACCTACTGGGCTTTCCACCCTAACAGGAGGCAGAGCTGGGACTGACCGTTTCTGTGTGGCACCAGACCCTGTTCCCTTTCTATTCTGTCATCCCACTTTGATCTTGAGTCCTAAAATCCCTGGCCCTGCACTAGGAGCCAAGTACAGTGATAAAGGACACACCTCTGCCTTTAAGCGGGTCAGAGCCTGGCAGACAAGCAAAGCAAAAGTACAATCCAGCATCTCTGTGGGAACAGAGAGAGGGGAACCCAACTGCTCTGCAACAGAGAAGCCAGAAAATAATAAAATGAACAAGTATTAATACAATTAATAAATAATATTAACACTAACAAAAATATTATCAATGATAAATTAATCATTTATTGAGTGCTTACTATTTGGTACAGACGGTTTTCATGGATTGGCTCACTTATTCATCACAATAGCCCCATGAAGTGGTATTATTATCATCGCCATTTTATAGATGAAGAAACTGAGGCACAAAGATGTTTTATATTTATATATATATACATATATATATATTTTTTTCCCCCAGAGTCTCACTCTGTTGCCAGAGCTAAAGTGCCATGGTGTCAGCCTTGCTCACAGCAACCTCAAGCTCCTAGGCTCAAGCGATTCTCCTGCCTCAGCCTCCCGAGTAGCTGGGACTACAAGCACGTGCCACCACACCCAGCTAATTTTTTCTATTTTTAGTAGAGATGGAGTCTCACTCTTGTTCAGGCTGGTCTTGAACTCCTGAGCTCAAGCAATCCTCCCTCCTTGGCCTCCCAGAGTGTTAGGATTACAGGCATGAGCCACCGCGCCCAGCCAAGATGTTATATATTATAACTAGGAAGTGGGGAAGCAGGAGGAATTGTCTAAGCTGAAATCTGAAGTCTGGATAGAAGGTAGCAAGGTAAGAAGGTCAACAGTGTTCCAGCCAGGAGACACACATACAAAGCCTAGAAGGCTTGGGAGAGCCTGTCCTTGTCTGCTTTTACTCAGCAACCTCAGAAA
This sequence comes from Lemur catta, assembly GCF_020740605.2. NCBI lineage: Eukaryota > Metazoa > Chordata > Mammalia > Primates > Lemuridae > Lemur > Lemur catta. The sequence continues at coordinate 111,671,152 of NC_059130.1, forward strand.
GTGCCCCTTTCTGGTCACACTAAGCTCACGTCCCACACAGGCCAAGCATGGTGTTTAGTTTCAATCCATAGTGGAAGGGACAGACCAGAATTTGAACTCAGGGTCTGTCTGACTTCCAAATCATGTTCTTTCCATGACAACAATGTGAAGCAAGATTTCTCAATATCAAGTCACATGGGGAGACAGTTCTTTCCCTTGTGTTACCCATATATTTATTGGCAGAAGTTGTTGATTCCCCCTACAGTACAAAACTCATGAATGAAATAAAGAGATCATACTCATCTTTACTAAATTAGAAAAAGAAGGCATAATTGGGCAAATCTAAGTTCCTACAAGTCACTAGTGTGGCCAGAAGAAAAATAGAGATTAACAATAGAGAACAGAAATAAAAATAAAATATAATGTGTAGGCAACATAGTGAGATCCCCATCTCTATAAAAAATTCTAAAAATTAGGCCAGGCAGGGTGGCTCATGCCTGTAATCCTAGCACTTTGGGAGGCTGACGCAGGAGGATCACTTGAGGCCTGGAGGCTGAGCAAGAGCAAGACACCGTCTCTACTAAAAAAAATAGAAAGAAATTAGCTGGATAACTAAAAATATATAGAAAAAATTAGCTGGGCCTGGTGGCACATGCCTGTAGTCCCAGCTACCCCAGGAGGCTGAGGCAGGAGGATAGCTTGAGCCCAGGAGTTTGAGGTTGCTGTGAGCTAGGCCGATGCCATGACACTCTAGCCTGGGCAACAGAGCAAGACTCTGTCTGAAAAAGAAAAAAGAAAGAAAGAAAAGAAAAAAACAGTAGTTAACTAGAAAATTCAAAATTATATATGTGGCTCATATTTCTATTGGACAGTGCTGAAATAGATAATTCTTTCAATTAATTTATAGCAAAGGGAGCCAAGAAATGAGGAGGAAGATAGAGGGGGACTTAGCATAACTGACCATTGCCCCCTTCTTTAAACTTTTCCTCCCTAAGCTTCTGAGATACTCAATTCTTATGATTCTCCTTGTATCTAACAATTATTTCTTCTGCCCCTTCTTCCTAGGTCTTTCTCCTCTTCCACTCACTTATTAGGTGAAGGAGCAAGCTCTGCAGCTGTGTGGGGGAAAGTGTTCCAGGCCAGGGAAACAGCAAATGCAAAGGCCCTTGGGCAGGAGGCTGCTCCGGTAGTAATGGCACAGGGAGGAAAGAAGTGTCATCGGAGCAAAGTTGCAGGGAGGGAGGGTGTTAGGAAATGAGGTCTGAGCAGGAAGGTATAGTGGTAAAGCCTTTGTCATTTATTCTGAGTGAGATGGGAAAATCTTTGGAGTTTTTTTGAGGAATGACATATATGGTTTATATGCTGAGAACAGACTATAAAGAGGCAACGGTGAAAACAGGGAGACCTGTTAGGAAACTCTTGCAACAATCCAGGTGAGAGACTGGAGTGGTAACAGATTGTATTCTATATATATTTTGAAGGCACAGTGGATAGATTTTGTGTTAGGACTGGACAAGGATGAAAGAGAAAGAGAAGTATGCCTCTAAAATTTCCGGAAGGATGAAGTGCCCACCTACTGAGATGGATAAAGATTACAGAAGGATATTTGGGGAGGGGGGAGGTTGGAAGTGGGATAAGGATATGGTTTGCAGCTGGACATGGTGACTCATGCCTAATCTCAGGCAGGGGTGAGGGGGTGGGGAGGAGGATCACTTGAGGCAAGGAGTTCAAGACCAGCCTAGGCAACATATCAAGACCCTGTCTCAAAAAAAAAATTTCTTTTTAAAAGGATACATTTTTGGACCTTATCTATTGTGAGACAGGTAAGTGTGAGATATCTATGGCACACTGGAGATGCCAAATAAACAGCAGGATATACAAGTCTGGCATTTTAGAAACTAGGTCAGGTCTGGAGGTATGAATTTTGGTCATGCTCACATGGGAAGTATTTAAAGCCACAGGAGGAGATGAAATCACCCAGGGTGTAAATGTAGAGGAGAGGTCCAAGGGACTGAACCCTAGGCCACTTGAGTTTACAGGTTAGAGAGATGAGAAAGGAGCAGCAAAGGAAACCAAAAAGGAATGGCTGGTGACTAAAGGGAAAACCAGGAGAGTGTGGTGTCCTGTTAAGAGAAAAAAGTGTTTCCAAGAGGATGATGTAAAAAACTAGGTCAAATGCTGCTGATAGGTCTAGTGAAATAAATAGAGTAAGAGCTTACCACTGGATTCAACCATGTGGAGGCCATTGGTGATCTTCGTATGAGTAGTTTTTGGGGTGATAGAGGCACGAACCTGATTTGGAACAGGTTTAAGGAGCACGAGGAGGAGGAGAGTAGGAGTATAGAAATGCTTTTGCGAACTAAAATAAAATCTTAAGCCTCCCGCTGACTGAATGGACCCCCTCTTGGCCAAGGGGACCCCAGAAATACCCTAAAGCTGAGCTGCTGGCCATGAGAAGGGAGGTCAGACATGCCTCCTCATGTCCCCCTCCCTTCTTGGGGATATCCTTTGTAACTCACTAACAGGCCTAAGGCTATGCAAAGCATAAACCACACCTGTAGGTCATTAATTTACTTAACAGATCACTTGAGTCTGGGTGTATGTCCAGTATATATATGTCCAGTGGCTTATTTCTGATTAACAGATTTCCTTATCTTAACTTAAAACATTGTAAACCTTTAGACAAAGCTGCTGCTTTTTTTTTTTTTTTTTTTTTTTGAGACAGAGTCTTACTCTGTTGCCTGGGTTAGAGTGCCGTGCGTGGTGTCAGCCTAGCCCACAGCAACCTCAAACTCCTGGGCTCAAGCAATCCTCCTGCCTCAGCCTCCTGAGTAACTGGGACTACAGGCATGCGCCACCATGCCTGGTTAATTTTTTCTCTATATACTTTTAGTCATCCAGCTAATTTCTTTGTATTTTTTCAGTAGAGACGAGGTCTCGCTCTTGCTCAGGCTGGTTTGAACTCCTGAGTTCAAATGATCTGCCTGCCGCCTAGGCCTCCCAGACTGCTAGGATTACAGGTGTGAGCCACCGCGTGGCCTCCATGCATCTTTTAAGGGTGGGCTGACGCCTAACTTCTTCTGGGAATCCTTTTTCCAAGTACTCCAAACCACCCCGAGGCCGGGAAGGGGACCTTACTTTGTTTCTACCGCTTACCCCTCACCCAGCCCCAAAGGCAGGGACCATATCTTATTTTTGTTAAGCCTTCAGTGAAGTCTTGTCTAAAGAATCCAGTCCAAGGTTACACGTCCAGCTGGTAAGCAGTACAGTCAAAAATTAGTGCTTAGACCCCTGCAGGGCTCTCATTCAAATGTAAAGTTCTCGAACATCCGCACTCAGGCAGAGCTTTTTACAGTTTGCAAAACAATTCTGATAAGGCTATTCTTTATGTCCTAAGGCAGGAGATGCAGAGAGGAAGTTTTTAAACCCGGAAGGCAGGGCAGAGTTTCACAAAACTAGAAAATCATCACTTAGAGATAAAAGTCTTGAGGAGGGAGCCAACTGCAAGCATCACCCTGCTCCTCAGAAAAACCCCATCACGCATCGTCTGCGGCGCACCGAGCCCTCCCACCTCGAGGACTACAAATCCCAGCATGCCTCAAATTCAGTGAGTGACAGGACGCAGGGCATGCCGGGACACGTAGTCCAGTTCTAGCTCACGAAAAGCCGAGAACTTCTCGTGACGTCAGGAGTACTGGGGAAAGGAGTCAGAACCGGTCCACGTTCAAGTTAAATCTTCCTCCAGAGAGCTGACTCTGGTTTCTTTGGTGACCTGGTTTCTACTCCAAACTGCAGCTCCCACCCTGCAGTTTAGGCGGACCTATGGTGTGCGTTGGATAGCCTCTCACGTGAATCTTTCACGGCTAAAGGGGAAGTACCAGAGACAAAAACAGTCAGCCTCTCGCCCTTGAGGCGGGGGCTTAAGAGTAGTGGTATTTAGGACGCTACCCCGAATAGGGTTTGAGGCGCTGCTGCCCCAGCAGCACAGGTGAGGACGTGGCGCCTCCGGCAGACGCTTCCCCTTCCTCCGCCTGTCGGGTTACAGGCGAGGCAGAGAAGGCGCAGAGGATTCTGGGAATGCGCATGCGCCCACCGCGGCGGGGAGTACACCTTCAACGTCCGCGGGCGCGGGGGGTGTCGGGTGTCGGCGGCGGCGCTTTGCGGCCGGTCGTGCGGGTCGGGCGCGGGCGGGCGCGGCAGCCGTGGCGCGCACAGGTGATTGACTGGCCAGCTGCCTAAGGGAGCGCCTGGTCGTCATCGCTGGCAGGTGGCGGAGACCATTTGGGCGGCGGCGGAGGTGGCGGCAGCAGTGGCGGCCCGGCTCGGGAGGCGCTCCTCGGGCCAAGGCCATGGCCCCGCGGCTGCAGCTGGAGAAGGCGGCCTGGCGCTGGGCGGAGACGGTGCGGCCCGAGGAGGTGTCGCAGGAGCACATCGAGACTGCCTACCGCATCTGGCTGGAGCCCTGCATCCGCGGCGTGTGCAGGTGAGGCCCGCGCCCCGCGCCTCGCGGGCTCCTCGCGCCGGACCTTGGAGAGCCGGGGCGGGGTGGGGGGAAGGAAGACGGCGACCCATTGCGTGCATTTGGGAGGCACCGAGAAGTGCGATGTGGAGTTTTTCCCTTTCCGCCGTCTGGGCAACCTGAGAAACGCAGCCTTCCCGGGCTCTGCGCGGAGGTGATGCTGGTGGAAGCCCATTAGAAAGGTTTTGGGTTCTCATCCGGAAGATGGCGGTGGAGATGAAGGCAGGAGCCGAGAGCTTAGCAAGCGTTGATGGTTGGTATATATCTTGGGCACGGCTCGGTTTTTTCGTTTGTAAAAAGGAACTTCTTGGAAGTGAACTTCATGACAGTGTATCTTGTATTAGTGTTGACGCCGATGGCCTGATGATCATCTTAGTATTATTTTTGGAGAGGGCAGCTTTAGAAAAACCTGTGGTTAGACTACGTCATTGGCGTACTGCATTCCCAGTTGACCTTCCCTCACTCGTTAATCTTGTGTTTTTTAGCCTTATTTTGGTCGTTCTGACTCGACACCGCGTTACTGAGTACGAGCCGCGAAAGTACTGTCCTTCACTTCTGTTAAGCCCTTGGACCTTGCCTTTCCTTAGCCCCCTCTGCTAGATTGAATCCTTAGGCTTTGTGCCTGTTTTTTTCCTGTTTCCACCTGGTAACGCGGGAACTGTAGTTTTTGTTCCGGAATGTTGTTGAATTGACTTGTCCAAGCCGGGCATGCTCAGTAGCCTTCTTTCAGCAGGCATTTAGTAAATGCTTTCTGGAGGTTTTACGTTCCGCTGGGGGATTCAGAAGGAATGGAAGTCATGGACTCTGCCTTTGGAACTTAAAGGCTAGTTTGAAAAGTGAAACAAGTTAGGGAGCTTCCATAAAGCAAATGAATATTTCCAAGCTCTGGGCATCTGACTCACAAAGAAGGCAAATCTAACTCCAGAGTAAGTACTGGAATGACAGAAGTCTGTGTATAATGCAAATTATCAAGCTTCAGTCACTTTCTCAACATAATTAGGTTCCAGAGTAACCAAAAATGTAAACTGTCACTGTAATGGCTCTGATTTTAAAGGAATTAGAGGAGATGAGGGGAGTGTCATGGAGAAGGTGAGTTTTAAGCTGCAATTGCAACATTTATATCCAAACAGTTTTTTTAAAGTTTTTAAAAAAATTTTATTGTGATACAGTTTACATGCCATAAGCTTCACTGATTTAAAGTGTACAATCCATCATTTTTTAGTATATTCACAGGGTCATTCAGCCATCAACAAAATTTGATTTTAGACCATTTTTGGCCTCCCCAAAAGAAATCCTGTACCCATTAGACTAACATTCAGTTTTCCCTTGTCCTCCCCATCCCCACCCTAAGTTCCAAACAAGCACTGATCTACTTTCTGTCTCTAAATTTGCGTATTCTGGACATTTCATATAAATGGAATCATGCAACATGTGGACTTTTGTGACTGGCTTCTTTCACTTAGCATAATGTTTTCAGGGGTCTTCTATGTTGTAGCATGTGCCAATACTTTATTCCTCATGGCTGAATAATATTCCATTGTATGGATATACCACATTTTGTTTATCAAACATTTATCGTTGATGGACATTTTGGTTATTTTCTTTTTTTGGCTACTGTGAATAGTACCTCTCTGAACATTCATGTACAAGTTTTTGTTTGAACACCAGTTTATAGCTCTTTTGGGTGTGTGCCTGCGAGTGGGATTTCTGGATCGTGGTAATTCTTTGTTTAACTTACTGAGGAACCACTGAATTTTTCCTCTGTGGATGAACCATTTTACATTCCCACCAGCAATGTATGGGGGTTCAAATTTCTCTTCATTCATGCCAACACTTGTTACTATCTGTTTTTCTGATTAGGCCATCCAGGTGGATATGAAGTGATATATCTTTGTGGGTTTGATTTGCATTTTCCTAATGATTAATGGGTTGTGTACCTTTTCATGTGCTTATTGGCTGTTTTCATCCCCCCCCACACACACACACCATGGAGTTGATTCATTTCTTTTCTTTCTTTCTTTCTTTTTTTTTTTTTGAGACAGAGTCTCGCTCTGTTGCCCAGGCTAGAGTGAGTGCCGTGGCGTCAGCCTAGCTCACAGCAACCTCAAACTCCTGGACTCAAGCAATCCTTCTGCCTCAGCCTCCCGAGTAGCTGGCACTACAGGCATGCACCACCATGCCTGGTTAATTTTTTTCTATATATATTTTTAGTTGTCCAGATCATTTCTTTCTATTTTTAGTAGAGACAGAGTCTTGCTCTTGCTCAGGCTGGTCTCGAACTCCTGACCTCGAGCTATCCGCCCGCCTTGGCCTCCCAGAGTGCTAGGATTACAGGCATGAGCCACCTCGCCCGGCAGATTCGTTTCTTTTTATTGCCAAATAGTATTCCATCGTATGTATGTTTCTACCACATTTTATGTATTTATCCATCACTTGATGGGTATTTGGGTTGTTTCTACTTTTTAACTATGGTGAATAATGCTGCTATGAACATTTGTGTATAAGTTTCTGTGTGGACATTTGTTTTCATTTCTCTTGGGTGTGTACCTAGGAGTAGGATTGCTGGGTTGTGTGGTAACTGTTTAACATTTTGAGGCACTGTCAGGTTGTTTCCCAAAGTGGCTGTTTTGTTTTACATGCTCATAAGCAACGTATAAGGATTCCAATTTCTCCACATTCTTACGCTTGTTACTGTCTTGTCTTTCTTCTTTACTTTTTTTTTTTTTTTTTTTTAAGAGACAGGGTCTCACTCTGTTGCCCAGGCTGGAGTACAATGGCTTGATCATAGCTCACTGCAGCCTCAAACTCCTGGTCTCAAGCAATCCTGCCTCATTCTCCCAAGTAGCTGGAATTACAGGTGTGTACCACCATGCCCTGCTAATTTAAAATTTTTTTTTGTAGAGATGGAGTCTTGGTATGTTGCCCAGTCTGTTCTTGAGCTCCGAGTCTTAAGTGAGCCTCCCATCTCGACCTCCCAAAGTGCTGGGATTACAGGTGTGAGACACTGTGCCCACTGCCTTTGCCTGTTTTTAAATTGTGTTGTCTTTCTATTATTGAGTTGTAAGAGTTCTTTATATTAACATATTCTGCATAATCATATATCTGTTAATAGATATATGAGTTGCAAGCATTTTCTCCAATTCTATGGGTTTATCTGTTAACTTTCTTGAAGGTATCATTTTCAGTACAAAAGTTTTTAATTTTGATGTGGTTCAATTTTTTTTTTTAAGATATGAGGGATCTTGCTGTGTTGCCCAGGCTGGCCTCAAACTTCTGGGCTCAAGCAATCCTCTCAGCTCAGCCTCCTGAGTAGCTGGGGCTCTAGGTGTGTACCACCACGCTTGGCTGCAGTTTTGTGTTTTTTTGAGATGGAGTCTTGCTCTGTCACTCGCGCTAGAGTGCAGCAGAGTCATCTTAGCCCACTGTAACCTCAAACTCCTGGGCTTAAGGGATCCTCCTGCCTCAGCCTCCCACATAACTGAGACTACAGGCTCCAGCCCTTACTTCTGGCTAATTTTTTTTTTTATTTTTTGTTGAGCCTGGTCTTGTTCTTGCTTAGGCTGGTCTTGAACTCCTGGCCTCAAGCAATCCTCCCACCTCAGCCTCCAGAGTGCTAGGATTACAGTGAACTACTGTACCAGGCCTGCAATTTTCTTTTATAAGTCTTTTGCACACTTACTGGCTGCAGTTTTTTATTATTATTATTTTGGTTGCTTTTGGTGTTGTAAGAAACCATGGTTCACCCAAAGTCTGACCAGTTTTTATTTAGATATCATAAAAACTCTTTTCCTCTCTAAGATTTGTCTCTTAAAAAAAAAAGCTCTTTTTCTACTCACTTTACCTTTTGTTTAACCATTTCTTCTGACTCTTTGCAAAAAGAGATTGGAGAATTAACAGTATCATAAATAAAAATCTTTTTAAATACTTTATACACAATTTATGAGATAGCATAGCTGAAGGAATGAGGTGTTTGGCCATATTCAAAGACTGGGTGAGTCAGGACAGTTATTTACATTTCTGAATCAGCTTAAGAGAATCACAGGATGAAAGCAATGTGTGCTAAATGCTATAACCACAGAACTCTGCAAATATTGTCTTGATTCCCCCCACACCCATTTTGGACTGCACCATAGGTCGTCTTTTCTTAAGACCAGACTTGTTTGCTAACAGTGAGGATGGTGGTCAGGTAACTTCCTTGCAGTAAAAATTGTTGGGTAAGGGATGTGCATTCTTTCTTTTGATCCATGTTGCTAAATTGCCCCTCAGAATGGTGGTTCCACTTTACATTTTCACTGCCAACATGTAAGAGTGTCTTGTTTCCTCATTCCCTCACCAACACAATGTGTTAATCATACTTTTTAATCTGAGAGGCAGAAGAAAATGGTGTCATATACTTAATTTGTGTTTCTTTTTGTGAGTTAACATTTTGATATGGTTTTCAAAGGCGGGCTACATTTATATTTCCAGCTGTGTATAGGAGTACAATGTCTATTTTGTTCTCATTAAGGAAACAGCACATGACTATTATTAATTATAAAACATTACAGAAATGTGTAAAGCATTCTACAAAACGAATGTCATGCCACCTAACTTCAGTGGCTTTATAGCTCTAGTCCAAAGCCCTGATGAGGACCCCTGGGCCTTCATTCTGAAGCTTCTTTCCCACCCACATTCATGATGTTTCAGTGACATCTTTTTTCTTTCAGTTGGTTTGCATTTTTTTCATGTTAGAGCCTTAGCAGTATTGGTCTCTTTTTGCCTTGCTTGCTTTTCCTGATGCTCAGACCAAGTCAGGTCAGGTCACTTTTTTTTTTTTTTTTTTTGAGTTTTTATTTTTAATCTTAATTTTGGCAAATTTTAAACATATACAGTAGAGAGATGGTACAGTGAACCCCTCTGTGCCCATTACCCAGCTTCAGTAGTTATCAGCGTTAGATGGATCCCTTGTTTTATTCTATTATTGCATGCTATACTCTTCCTCCCTTCCCTCCCCACCTCTCCCTCCCTTCCCTTCCCTCTCTTCCTTTCCTTTCTCCCTTCCCTTCCCTTCCCTTCCCTTCCCTTCCCTTCCCTTCCCTTCCCTTCCCTTCCCTTCCCTTCCCTTCCTTTCCTTTCCTTCCTTCCTTTTTTGAGACATAGTCTTGTTCTGTCACCCCCTGGTATGGTTCAGTGTCATCTCCATAGCTCATTGCAACCTCCAATACCTGGGCTGAAGTAATCCCGTCTCAGCCTCCTGAGTAGCTGGGACTACAGGTGTGCACCACCATGCCTGGCTAATTTTTTCTATTTTTGTAGAGACAGTGTCTTGGTCTTGTTCAGGCTGGTCTTGAACTCCTGAGCTCAAACAATCCTTCTGCCTCGGCCTCCCAGAGTGCTAGGATTGCAGGCATGAGCTACCTCGCCCCTGCCTGCATGCTATACTTTTTCTACTTAACCCAACTATAAAAATTATCAGTTTAATGCATGTTGTTGGTTTAATAGGTGTTTTTGCTCCATGAAGCCTTTACCCTAGTCTGTTCTTGTTCATTGTTGTGTATCTCTCTGTGTAGCACACTAACCCTTAGAGAAGACAGTCCTTAACCAATTGTTCAGTGAAAGTGAAAGCCCCTCCTTAATCCCAGGCTCATAGTTAACCGCTGCTAGTATAATATTCTTTGATTTTTTTTTTCTTTCTTTCTGTGTATCTGTTAAATTCAACAAATTTTTATTGAGTGCCTCTTATATGCCTTGTTGGAATAAGTATTCATTTGTTAAACAAATTTTTTTGATACATACCGTGGGCTTGGCATAGTATTTATTCTAGGATAACTCTGGGATAAAACCCAGAAATAAAGTTTCTTCTTCATGTCCTCTGTATTTTAGCGGTGAGACAGAGAAACAAACAACACAATTGTTATTTTACAAAAAAGTCACACTGCATACTTTCTAAAAAATTAATTAATTAGGTTATTTATTTATTTTTAGAGACAAGGTCTTGCTCTGTCACCCAGCCTGGAGTGTAGTGGCAGGATCACAGCTCACTGCATCCTCCAACTCCTGGGCTCAGGCAGTCCTTGTGCCTCAGCCTCCTGAGTAGCTGGGATTACAGGCACACACACCCGCCTTCAAATACTACATGCTTTTTGCACCTTGATTTTATGTGATAATATACCTGTTTTATACCTGTTTTCATATTAGTACATGTAGATCTGCCTTGTTCTTTTTTAAATAAATTTTGTTGTGTATATTTAAGGTATGTGACATAATGTTATAGGTACATACAGATAGTAAAATGATTACCATAGAGAAGCAAAATGACATCCATCATCTCACAGATCATTGCAGCCTTGAACTTGTGGGCTCAACCAATCCTCCTGCCTTAGCCTCCAAAGCAACTAGGACTACAGGTTCCTGCCACCATGCCTGGCTAATTTTTTTATATATTTTTAGTTGTCCAGCTAATTTCTTTCTATTTTTAGTAGAGATGGGGTCTCGCTCTTGCTCAGGCTGGTCTCGAACTCCTGAGCTCAAACAATCCTCCTGCCTCGGCCTCCCAGAGTGCTAGGATTACAGGCGTGAGCCACTGCGCCCGGCCCCCCATCTCCCATTTCTCCTCCTATCAGTTACTACCACCCCTCCTCCTCCTCGAAGGTAACCCACTACCCTTAGTTTGAATACCACAGATTATTTTGCTTATTTTTAATTTTTGTACAGTTATACATTGTGGTTCCTTCTGTGTCTGGTTTCTTTTGCTCAACATTGTAAGATTCATCCACATCATGGGTACCAGTAATGTGTTCGTTTTTAGTGCTGTGAAATATTCCAGTGTGTGACTACACACTATATACCATATTCTTTTTTTACTGGTGATAGTCATTTAGAATTTTCCCAATATTTGGACCTTATGAATAAGGCTGCAGTGAACATTTTGCATATGTCTTTAGGTGCAATATTTTTGATAAGAGGAATTGCTGGGTCACAAATGTTTGTTTAGCTTTAATAGAAAATGCCAAACCATTTTCCAAAATGTTGTACCACATTCTCCTCTCATGAGCTGCGTATGAGAGAGTTCCAGTTGCTACACATTCTCACCAACACTTAGTAGTCTTTAATTTTAGCCAGCATGGTGGATGTGTTGTGGTATCTCATTGTGGGTTGAATTTGCGTTTCTCCAGTGACCACTGAAGTTGACCTCTTTTCCTATTTGACTATTTGCATGTCCTCTTGGGAGCTACTTAAGTCTTTTGACCAGCTTTCTGTTTATCTTTTACTTGCTGATTGTAGGAGTTCTTTATTATGGATACTGACACTTTGTTGAATATACATAATATAGATGTCTTCTATTCTTGCCTTTTTACTCTCTTAATGGCATCTTTTGATGAACAGTAGTTCTAATTTTTGTATAGCCCAATTAATCAGTATTTTCTGGCCGAGGGCAGTGGCTCACACCTGTAATCCTAGTGCTTTGGTGGGCCAACTCAGGAGGATTGCTTGAGGCCAGGAGTTCTAGACCAGCCTGAGCAACATAGTGAGACTCTGTCTTTACAAAAAAAATGTTTTCCTTTATGGTTAGTATTCTGTGTGTGTGTGTGTGTGTGTGTGTGTGTGTGTGCGCGCGCACACGCACACATGAGATTTAAGAAATCTTTACCTTCCCCATGATCCTATATATTCTCCTGTATTATCTTCTACAAGCTGTATTATTGCTTTATCTTTCATAGTTAGGTCTACTGTCTACCTAGAATTGATTACTTATTATTCCTGTCAGTTGGGAAATAAGATCATAGAAGAATATGGGGTTACCTGCTGTCTGTGACCTTAGCAAAGTAAAAGAGGGTTGAATGATTGCTAATGGTAAACATGTCTGATGCTAGCAAAAGCAGCAGCTCTAAGTGAAAGGGAAGACATGCATAGGGAAAACAAACACAATTTAAATTAACTGCTGAGGCTTTGTGTGTGTGCATTTTGAATATACTACCAGCATGAGTGGTGAGTGTGCTGGGCTATGGATATGTGGAGGCCATGAGGAGATGATGATTGGGAGGCTAGATGAAAAGGGTAGTGGGCTTTGGAGGCCAGGCCCAAGGGCTACTCAGGTTTTCATCTGGATAGGTACCCATGATAAAGGAGTCATGGGTCATGGCCACAGTCATGCTGCCAATAAGATTGAGAAATTCTTGGAAATCCAGCTTCCCATTACAGTTGAGGTCTAACTTCTTCATCATGCAGTCAAGGATGCTGTGGTCCTTCCGGTTCTTTGTGAAGGCAACCAGTTTTGTATTGGTGAAGCTTAGGAACTCCCCTCTTAGAGAGTTTGCAATTGTTATGTCCTTTCCAGCATACTTGTGGAAAGCAGCAATCAGAAACCACATGCGCTGCTCAGTCTCTGGAAGGCTGGAGATTTTTGCCATGTTGGAGTTGAGCAAGGCACCCAGGACTTATTTATATTTTGCAAATTCTGTGTACTTCATTTATTTCTCCTGGCTTCCCAGTTAGTGATCTAATGATTGAGAAAAAGTTATCCTTGTATTTGGGACAGTCATACAATGAAATACAATAGAAGAAAAGCCTCATTTGATCTAAAAATTCTTGTGTTTTCTGCAGCTTTAAAAAATTTCTTTAACCTTTTGTAGTAAAACTAATTAAAACTTAGGTTCCAGGATGCCATGGTATGTATTTCTTGTGGCTTTTATGTATCTGATACATTCACCAATGTGTACTGTAATTTGAAAAGTGTGGATAAATTAAAATGAAATATAGTTACATTAGGTTTTTTAGGAGTCAGATCTCACTGCTGACTTGAACTCATGTCAAATAAAAGCCATCACCCAGAGAACATTGTAATATTGTGATATAATTCCTTTTGATTTTTCAATATGTACATAAAAACAAAATGCCGTGATGATATATGTGTGTTTTATATAGGTGTTTTGTAACTTAACATTAAGAATATTTCTCTAGGACATTATATTTTACATTAAAAAATTCTAATTTCTGCATAATATTCCACTTTACACACCCCAAAGTATTTAAATATTTTCCTGTTGAACATTTGTCTGCCTGTCTGCCTTTCTCTTCTTGTCATGTTCCTCCTCTCCTCCTCCTCCTTTTTTTTTTTTTTTTTTTTTTTGGTTAGGCTGTTTTAATATTCCAAGCATCCTTATAAGTAAACATTGTCTGCTTCTCAGATTGTTTTCTTAGAAAAAAATTGTGAAAGTGATCTATATGAACATTTTTAAAGCTTTTGATACACATTACCACTGGCAGATTTGCTCTTACCACCTGTGTGCAGTATATGACCATTCCTGTCTCTGTTCTTGCCATCATTCAGAAGTAAATTTTAAAAACCATTGCCAGGCCAGGCGCGGTGGCTCACGCCTGTAATCCTAGCCCTCTGGGAGGCCGAGGCGGGTGGATTGCTCGAGGTCAGGAGTTCGAGACCAGGCTGAGCGAGACCCCGTCTCTACTAAAAATAGAAATAAATTATCTGGACAACTAAAAATATATATAGAAAAAATTAGCCGGGCATGGTGGCGCATGCCTGTAGTCCCAGCTACTCGGGAGGCTGAGGCAGTAGGATCGCTTAAGCCCAGGAGTTTGAGGTTGCTGTGAGCTAGGCAGACGCCACGGCACTCACTCTAGCCTGGGCAACAAAGTGAGACTCTGTCTCAAAAAACAAACAAACAAAAAAAAACATTGCCAATTTCATAAGTGAATAATGGTATTTTTTGATTACCAGTGAAGTTGAAAGATACTGTTTTTTCAAGTGCTAGGCTAGTGTTTCCCAAATTGTGTAAAGCTTGAGAAACATTTTCATGTCATCCTCCTTGGAGAACCAAGTCATCTCACTGTGAGGAAAAAAAAAGACTTTTAAGTTGTTGTTTGTAGAGATGGGATCTTGCTATGTTGCCTAGGCTGGTCTTGAACTTCTGGGCTCAAGGGATCCTCCTGCCTCAGCCTCTCAGAGGTCTGGTATTACAGGTGTGAGCCACTGTGCCCAACTCTCTTCTTAATTTAATAAAAATTTTTCTTCTTGTGTAAAACTTGAAGATGTAGCATGTTTGCCCCATGGCTAGCAATTTTACCTGAGGTTGAGAAATGTGATAGGAAGTTTTGTTTGTTTTTTCTTTTTTGACAAGCAAGGGAGAATAGTTTAGATTTTCTTTCTCCTTCTCAATTTGTAATCATGATGGTGGAAAGAGGTGGCTCTTTAGGGTCTGGATTAGGGTTCCCAGTGGCAAACCTTTGAAACGCTACTTGGATATTGACCTATATTTTCTACTAGAGGACTTAATGTTTTAATAGTTATTAATAATTTGCTCTTGGGAATTTTTCTTTTTAAACTCCCAGGAAATTGAAAACTTCAGATGAAAGTGCCTATTTTAATACTGTCGAATGTTTTATAGCCACTTGAATCTTAGGGGGATGAAAGACAGAAAAAGATGTTCAGAGACTTTTTTGGTGAAAGAAGAATATTTCCTAACATCAAAGAAAAGGAGACCCTATAGGGCCAGTAAACCTGCCTTGGATACCTGCATATCATGAAGGATGCTTAGCCAGGATCCTGGCGCCTCGTCTGTCCCGTTTGCTGCGTGCTTGCTTTCTCTTGGATGCTTTTGGTCAGAATTCAGAATTCCAAATGAAATCAGGTTATTTAGGTAAATGAACATTTGTGAATTTCTACATGTGAATATTCTCATCTAGTGATTGCCATCCTTCACTAAAAAAAAAAAAAAGATTTTTAAAGGAAACTACTTACATAAAAACCTGATTTCTTCTCTTTTCCCTCATTTCCCACAACAATGGTCAGTTACAAGTACTGTTTTTTTGTTTTTTTGTTGTTCTTTTTTTTTTTTTTTTTTTTGGGAGATAGAGTTGCTCTGTCGCCCTGGATAGAGTGCAGTGGCATCATTGTCATCGTAGCTCACTGCAACCTCAGACTCCTGGGCTCAAGCGATCCTCTTGCCTCAGCCACTCAAGTAGCTGGGACTACAGGCGCACACCATGATGCCTGACTAATTTTTCTATTTTTAATGGGGCGGGGGTACCGCTCTTGCTCAGCTGGTCTGGAACTCCTGAACTCAAGGGATCCTTCCTCCTCGGCTTCGCCAGAGTGCTAGGATTACAGGCCTGAGCCACCTCGCCAGACCACAAGATTTGTTGATTTGAGCTCTGTAGCATCTCTGATATCTAACCCTGGCCTGTGCTCTCATCCTACATTTTAGATTTACATTTCTTATCTCTTTTTATAACAGCATCCCCTTTAAATGTCTGTGTCTTTTTCAGATCCTTCCTATGTCTTTCATGTTACAATTAGAACACTCTGTGTCCCCCCACATTGGAAAAGAATCAGAATTTATACTTTGAAGATCTCCCATTTTTAAAAAAATCTTATTTTAAATTGATACAAAATATTTTACATATTTATGGGGTACATGTGAGTATTTGTTATATGCATAGAATCTGTAACGATCAGTTCAGAGTATTTGGGGTAGCTATCACCTTTAGTATCATTTCTGTACATTGGTGACATTTCAAGTCCTCTCCTAGCTACTTTGAAATATATAATACATTGTTGCTGGCTATAATCATCCTACTCTGCTAGTGAATATTGGGGCTTATTTGTTTTAACTATGTGTTTGTACCTACTAACCAGCCTCTTAATTCCTCCCTTTTACCCACACACCAGTCCCAGCCTCTGGTTTCTATCATTCTATTCTCTGTCTGTGAGATCAGTTATTTTAGCTCCCACATATGAGTGAGAACATGTGGCATCTGTCTTTCTGTGCCTGGCTTATTTCACAGTAACATAATGACCTCTAGTTCCATCCATGTTGCTACAAATGACATTTCATTCTTTTTTATGGCCTAATAGTATTCCATTGTGTACATATACCATATTTTCTTTATGCATTTGTCCATCAGTGGGCACTTAGGTTGATTCCGTATCTTTACTATTATGAATAGTGCTTCCATAAACAGGTGAGTGCAGGTATCTTTGATATATAGATTCTTTTCCTTTGGAGAGATACCCAGTAGTGGGATTGCTGGATCATTTGTTAGTTCTGTTTTTAGTTTTTTTGAGGAATCTCCATTCTGTTTTTCATAGTGGTTTTACCCAGTTACATTCCCATTATCAGTGTATAAGAGTTCCCTTTTCTCCACATCCTTGCCAGCATCTATTATTTATTGTCTTTTTAATAATAGCCATTCTGAGTAGGGTAAGATTTTTTTGTTTGTTTGTTTTTTGTTTTGTTTTTTTGAGACAGTCTCACCGTTACCTAGGTTGGAGTGCAGTGGCATGATCATAGCTCAGTGCAACTTAGAACTCCTGGGCTCAAGTGATCCTCCGAATAACTAGGACTATAGGGATGTGCCACCACATCAGCTAATTAATTTTTTGTACAGATAAGGTCTGGCTATGTTGCCCAGGCAGTTTGTTGTCAAACTCCAGGCCTCCAGCAATCCTCCCACCCCAGCCTCAGTGCTGGGAGACACGAGCTACTGTGCCTGGCCTCATTGTGGTTTTGATTGAATTTCCTGGATGATTACTGATGTTGACCATTTTTTCATATACCTTTTGGCCATTTGCATGTCTTCTTTTGAGAAATGTCTATTCATGTCATTAGCTCACTTTTTATTGGGATTATTTGTTAATAAAAAGAAGAAAAGAAAGAAAAAAAAGAAAATCTTGTTAAAAACAGGAAGAATTTATAAGAATGTCATTCATTGAAAAAGCAAAGCTTGTGGGTTGTTTACCTGATTCTGGTAAAGCCATGTAATTAGAGAATCTTTCTGAGATGGAAATCACTTTATTTTTTTGCTTAAACTCTTTTAGTTGTTCCTTCTTACTCGCT
This sequence comes from Lemur catta, assembly GCF_020740605.2. Classification (NCBI taxonomy): domain Eukaryota; kingdom Metazoa; phylum Chordata; class Mammalia; order Primates; family Lemuridae; genus Lemur; species Lemur catta. The sequence continues at coordinate 111,688,486 of NC_059130.1, forward strand.
GGATAAAGTCCAAGCTTTTACTTGAGGTCTTCTGTTATCTGATCTGGCCCCTGACTTCTCTCTAACCTCTTTGGATTTCCCAACTTCAGCTGTGCTGAACTGTATGCTAGATGTCCTTAACATGGCTTCTTCCTTGACCTGCCACTAACTAGCTTGCCTCACTGGCCTTGTGTCCATATGTTCTCCTCTGCCTGGAATGCTATTTAGTTTCCCTCCCACACTAGCTCAATTTTTGTGTGTCCTTGGAGATGCCCAGCCAAGCTTGGCAACACTTCCTTCCCCTTCAGTGAAATTTCTGCTGCATCATCCTCTGCTTAATGCTACCACAGCACTTATTTCTCCGAATTGACCTTTTACCTGTTTGTGGCCTCCATCAGCTGTGAGCCATTCTTTGAAGCCTGAGACTTTGTCTTTTATCTTGGTATCCTCACGTTTTCTAATTCTTCCTGGGGCATCTCTGTTTGATAGAACGTGTGAACTTGTGAAATCTTGTTGCTTTTATGCCACCATAGGTTTTGGTTATACAAAGTGACATTATTTACCTTTACTCAGGTGCAATGTGACATGTGTAGTGAGGCAGATGCTGCCAACTTACATGATAGCAGTTTGAACCTGTCCTGTGCAGCAGCAGCAATAACCCAGATGGATCGTCACCGTCACAGGACTCTTGCCCAGTGCCACTGCCGTCATTGTTCTCATCATCTTTTGCTCTCACTGTGAGCTAAAGAGCAGAATGATCTTCCTGTGTCATTTCATTAACAGAGATTTCTGAGGGGATTCAAATTAAAAACAAAAATGATACTATAGAATTTTAGTGGTGACCTCTCCCAGTCCTCTTTGTTTTTATAGGTGGTGAAATGGGGACCTAAGTATTTTGTTTTTAGGGTTGTCTGTTCCCTCCCCCCATGAATATATGATTGATTTTCTTATCTAACTTAAGCATCAGTACCTTATGAAAATTTAATTTCTTTGTTAATTAAAATTGATAGTTGCGGTTAAATTAATATGGAATGTTTGAAGCAAAAGTTTTCTCTCATTCCAGAGGAAACCTATGTTGTTATTGTTTCCATGAGATGGGCAGGCCTCAAATTATAAATGAGTTGGTTACCTAAATGTTTTCTGTAGAATGAATGATCAATTTCACAGCTCATCTAAAAAGCCTAACCCCATAATGTAGTATTTCACCTTATATTGATGGTGAACATTATGGAAAAGACCACTGCTTTAAAAAAAAGCTAAAATAATAAAGTTGGATATATAAAGCAGTTGTTTTTTCTTCCAGTGATATTTGAGGATGTGGGACTCTTTTCTTCCTTCCTTGTCAACCTCCCCTTTTCCTCTGAGTAAAATTGTGGTGGGAATTTGGTTTTGCCTTCTTTCCTCCAGCATATGACAAAGAAAAGCCTGGGAATGTTGGCTTAGGTAGCCAACATTTTGGAAAGGGGAAAAAAAAGTTAGGTAATAACCTACTGTACCCTACTCCAACCTTCCCTGCCTGTCAAAGGAAGGGGAGCCCTGGGTTTCTCTTTTACACTTGACATCTGTTAAGAGACCAGCCTGCCTGAGGCTGTAAAGCAGACCTGTGACAAGAGTGTTCTCAGCTGGAGGAGACTGGTTTGGAAAGGAGTACATGAACTTAGTTAATGGACCTGGCCCGGGCAGTTGTCATTCTGACAGGGTGGTGACATTTGGAGTTTCAGAGATGATTTGATGTTTTGGGGGATAAGTCAGATAATAAATGGTTTATTGAAACTATTTCAATAATATTTGGTTAATTTGTTCAGTCAAGTTTGCGTTAGGTTCTCTGTTTACTTATCTAAAGAGATAGCATCTCTCTATGTTGCCTGGGCTAGCCTTGACCTCTTGAGCTCACGTGATCCTCCTGAGCAGCTGGGACCACAGGCAAGTGCCACCGCACCCAGCTTGGGTTAGGTTTTCTTAGATTTTGTTGTAATAAGTTGAACTATTAAGCATAAGTTGTGATTAGATATTCATCTCCAAGTCTAATATAGAGATTCTCAAGGAAAGCAGACCTATCAACTTTGACAAAATACACACTTTAGCAAAACCCTGAGCACTGGAGCAAAACTCATTTTAGATCTTCAAAGCCTGGTTAAGAATTACCTGCAACATCCTCAGACAGTCAATGATGTCTGGAATAGCCCATCAGGCAAGAAAGGATGTGTTGACAGTGTGGTGGCAAGAGGATATGGTGCAGTCTAACACAGCAGGTCTTGTTGGCTGAGAGCCTGTCAAGTGCTTAGAGGAGAAGGCGAAAAAAACCCTACTAACTGTATACTACAATAAATAGTTTTATAGATGAGTAGGGTTTTTTTTTTTAAAGGAACATATTTTAGAATGGTTTTAAATAACCACTGAAAGGAATATCTTTAAACAGGGTATTCGTGCATCTTTATCATACTAATGAATTACACAGTTGCAGAATCTTACCTGAGAGTTACTGTAGGAGTGTGTGTGTGTTTGGTACTAACTGCCTATATATTACCATAAAAATATAAAATATCTGTTGAAAATCAGTGATTAATGTTTCTGGAATTTGTGATAACTCTGAAAACTGGGGTAAAAGTGGTTTGAGGCCTGTTTTCTTATATGACCATCTAATGCTATAAATTTCCCTCAAAGCACTGATTTAGCTAAATCCCACAAATTTTGGGAGGGGGCTTCATATTAGTTGTGATTTTTTTAAAAAAACTGTAAGAAAAACATAAATTAACCCTCTTAACAATTTGTAACAATAGCACTACTGTTAATTGTATGCACTTTGTTGTGCAACTTCTCTCTAGAACTTTTTCATCTTTCATGACTGAAACTCTATACGCGTTGAACGACTCCCTGTTTCCTTCTTCCCCTATCCCCTAGCAACCACCATTCATTCTGCAGTTGCTATGAGTTTGATTACTTCAGATACTTCATTTAAGTGGAATCATGGAGTATTTATCTTTTTGTTACTGACTTTTTTCACTTAGTATAATGTCCTCACAGTTCATCCATGTGATGGCATGTGACAAAATTTCCTTTTTAAAGGCTGAGTAGTATTCTATTGTCTATGTACACCACATTTTCTTTATCTGTTCTTCTATAGGTAGACATTTAGGTTGCTTCCTCATCTTGGCTATTATGAATACTGCAGTGAATATGGGTGTATAATAGCTCTTCAAGATCCTGTTTTCAATTCTTTTGAATATATACGCAGAAGTGGGATTGCTGGATCATATCATAGTTTTATTTTTAATTTTTTGAGGAACTTCCATACTGTTTTCCATAGTAGCTTTGCCATTTTGCAATCCTATCAACAGGATCCCAATTTCTCCACTCCTGTCAAACTTGTTATATCCCAAAGTGAGAGGATTACAGGTATGAGCCACTACACCCAGCCTATTTTCTGTTTTCTAGTGGAGGCCCTCATAATGAGCGTGAGATGGTACCTCCCTGTGGTTTGGATTTATATTTCCCTGAAGATTAGTGATATTGAGCATCTTTTCATGTGCTTCGTGGCCATTTATATATCTTCTTTGGAGAAATGTCCATTCAAGTCATTTACCCATTTTTTAATCGGGTTAATTGTACAAATTTTGATACTTAATTCAGAATATTTTCTAATTTCCCTGGTGCTATGATCTGAATGTCTGAATGTTGGTGCCCTTCCGCCCCTAAATTCATATGTTGAAACTTAATCCCCAATGTGATAGTATTAAGAGGTGGGGGGCCTTTGGGACATATTAGTTTACGTGGCCTCTGCCCTCATGAATGGGATTGGTGCCTTTACAAAAGAGGCTTGAGGGAGCTTGCTTGCCCCTTCTGCTATATGAGGACACACGTAGAAGGTGTCATCTCTGAGGAACTAGCCCTCACCAGACACTGAATCTCCTGGCCCCTTGATCTTGGAATTCCCGGCCTCCAGAACTGTGAGAAATACATTTCTGTTATAAGTTCCCCAGTTTTCAGGTATTTCCTTAAGAGTATTCTGGATGGAGTAAGACGCCTTGTGATTACTTCTTTGGCCTGTGGATTATTTAGAAGAGTGTTGTTTAATTTCCAAATATTTGAGGATATTCCAGGTATTTTTCTGTTACCGATTTTTAGCTTAATTCTATTGTGATCAGAAAATATACCTTTTATGATTTTGGTTCTTTTAAATTGCCTGGGATTTGTTGAATGTTGTAGACTATGGCATATCTTGGTGTGTTAGTCCATTTTACGTGGCAATAAAGGAACACCTGAGGCCAGGCACAGTGGCTCACGCCTGTAATCCTAGCACTCTGGGAGGCCAAGGCGGGAGGATCGCTCGAGGTCAGGAGTTTGAGACCAGCCTGAGCAAGAGTGAGACCCTCGTCTCTACTAAAAAATAGAAAGAAATTATCTGGACAACTAAAAATATATAGAAAAAATTAGCCGGGCATGGTGGCGTATGCCTGTAGACCCAGCGACTCGGGAGGCTGAGGCAGAAGGATTGCTTAAGCCCAGGAGTTTGAGGTTGCTGTGAGTTAGGCTGACGCCAGGGCAACAGTGAGACTCTGTCTCAAAAAAAAAAAAAAAAAAGGAACACTTGAGACTGGGTAATTTATAAAGAAAGAAGGTTATTTGGCTCACAGTTCTGCTGACTGTACAAGGACCATGGCACCAGCATCCCCTGGTGAGGGCTTCAGGGAGCTTCTAATCAAGACAGAGGGCAAAGGAGAAACAGGCCTGTCACATGGCGAGAGAACAAGAGAGGGAGAAGGTGGTACCAGGGTCCCTTAAACAACCAGATCTCTTAAGAACTAATAAAGTGAACTAATAAAGCAAGAACCAATAACTCACTCATTATCACAGAAAGGGCACCAAGCCATTCAAGATCTCCCCCCATGACCCAAACGCCTCCCACCAGGCCACACATCCAACACTGGGGATCAGATTTCAATGTGAGATTTGGAGGGGCCAGATATCCAAACAATAAATATCACTTGGCATATGTTCCTTGTCCATGTGAAAAATGTGTATTCTGCTATTGTTGGGTGGGGTGAAATGGGGAAAATATGGGAATTGTTACAATATGTAAACTTCTCTCAAAATTTGCAACTTGCAGAATTGTCTAACTATTGAATATATCAGAAAAATACCTGGTTCTGTAAATTGTCACTGTTCTTTTAGAATTGTGGACTTTTAATAAAACCTTTTAATGTAATTATAAAAAGCACTAATTGCTTATTGTAGAAAGTATACAGAATATGAAGAAGGAGAAAAGATAATGTTTGTTTGTTTGTTTGTTTTTGAGACAGAATCTTGCTCTGCCATCTGGGCTAGAGTGTGCTAGAATGAATGCTATGGCATCAGCCTAACTCACAGCAACCTCAAACTCCTGGGCTCAGTCGATCCTCCTGCCCCAGCCTCCCGAGTAGCTGGGATGCCTAATTTTTTCTGTTTTTAGTAGAGACATGGTCTCGCTCTTGCTCAGGTTGGTTCGAACTCCTGAGATCCTCCCACCTTGGCCTCCCAGAGTGCTAGGATTACTGGTGTGAGCCACCATGCCCTGCCAGAAAAGAGAATTAAAATCATCATCACTGTTAATATTTTGATGGATTTCCTATGTATTTAATTTTCTTTTGTATACTTAATTTTCATTATGTATAATTTTTCCAGCTTGTTGTAAACTGTTTCCCATGTGGTTAGAAACACAGTAAAGATCATTAATTTTGGTATATGTCATTGTGTGGGTTTGATGTGTCTGCCATTTCCACATTTAGGATGTCTTCTAGTATTATGCTGAATGGTACCGTAGTTTGCCAGAGTGGCTGAATATATTCACATTGTGCCCTTCATCTGGGCACATATGTAGATACTTTCAATATAACACTCTCCTGATTTTAAAGCTAACACATGTTCATTATAGAAAATTGAAAGATATAATTTAAAAAATTAAATAAAAATTGCCCATAATCCTACCACCTAGAAACAACTGTGTTAAATTTTGATATATGAATTAAGGACAGCAACCCCACCAACAAAGATGATCATAACAGATGGGTAGCTTTGTATGCTCACATTTACTTAGAATTCTCTCTTGAGCATTGTCATATGTCATTGAAGTGTTACTTGGGAAGTTTTAATGGCTGCATAACATCCCATCATATGACTGTACCATAATTTAACATAATCCTTATGACTGGCCAGGTAGCTTGTTCTGGCAGTTGTCTATGATAAACAATGTTGTGATGATTACCTTTGAAAACATTTGTTGACATCTGTTTGCTTAGGATACATTCTTTAAAATGGTAGTTGTGGAGCAAAGGATGTGAAGACCTCCAAGTCTTTACATATACTGTCAAGTTGCTCTTCAGAAAGTCTGTGCTACACTAGGCAAAGCTTTAGTGTGGTCAAGGATCTTTGCTAGAAGCAGTCAAGTTGGCACACTGTCCTTCATTGATTTCTCCCTGGCTGTCTGTGGAATGATGTCCTAAAAGCTAGGGAATTAAGAGGTGATGAGGAAGCACAAAGCAATACCTCTCTAAGTGACTATGCAGAGAGATCCTTACCCCTGGCAGGGTGGAAGCCTCTAGTGGGTGTTCACGGTGTGGGTGGGGAAAGATTTCTCATGCAGAAATTTTGTAAAAAGTTTATTTTACCCTTTGAAGGACAGAGAATGAGAGAGAGAGAGAGAGAGAGAATATGAGAGAGTGAAAGAGACAGGAGAAGGTGAGGAAGAGAGCAGGGAGCCGGCATGGCATCCCAAAGAAAGAGAAGGGGGTGCCAGCAGTGAAGCCAGGTGGCTTGCTGATTTTATGGGGACAAAGAGAAAGAAATCGTGATTGTCTGTTGAAACAGAAGCGGCAGCTGTGAGAGGTCAGATCGAGTTGTCTGGTCAGGTTGTCTGTCTTTCTTGCTTTTTCTCTGTTCCTGGAGACTTTCAGAGATAACCATCTCTGAAATGTAGTCAGGCTTATTGCAGGGATGTGCCTTTGCCCCTGAGGTATGGTTTTGAGCAAGAAACTAAGGCCTGGAGTTTGCTCTGCTGCTCTCCCTCCCAGAGCTGGTCAGGAACACCTTGAGGCTACAGAAACGGATTCAGTTCTGGAAAGCTCAGCCACTTGTCCTTGAGGCCTCATCAGAAGAATAGGAAAGAAGTTTTCTTACTTTGCTTGCTGACAAAGGAGGAGAGTGGAGACTCCTGTCTGAAATGCCAAAGATCCTAATAATAAGGAGAAATACAGAGCTAAGCTTCAGGCAAATACTGTTCAACTGCAGTTGATGATTCTGATGATCCATCTCCACTGAAGACAATCTGGTAACCTCCACCTGGGACCTCCCTTTACCAGGTCCTTGCTGAACCATCTTCTTCAGCATAAATAACAGAAGACTTACCCTGCCCCTCCCAACCAGTGGCCTGAGGCAGGGATGGAGGTTTTAGTTCTCAAAAAGGAATAGGGGATGCTTTTAAGAGACAAAAAAATTTTGCCATTTTTTCCAGGCCATTCCCTCTGTAACATATTCCCCACTCCCAGTTTTACGCCTCCATGTCTGTGGGAGGAGGGCGACTCTGGTACAGTTCTAAAGGCTGTGAGCTGGTGAATGTAAAGAAAAAGACTTAGATTTCGTTTCTGTCTTTTGGCTCTTTTCAGATGTTTGTGAAAACAGAGTCTCTGCGGGTTGCCTGCCAGCTAGGGAGAGAAGGAGCTGGGAGAGCACATGATTGATCTTTACATGTTATTAGGAATTGCAGGATTAGATATTATTTCAGCAACCCCCGCCCCTTTCAACCCCCTCTCCCATTCAAAGAATGAGTCTTCTTTGAAATACTGTGAAATCATTGATTAGAAATTTCCCATCCATTGTGCTGTAAGGCATGCTCTTAAATGACAGATCCTTGGAGATTATCAAAACAGAGCTAAAACTGCATCTCCTACCTGTAGTCAGTATAGAAGGAACTTCACATCTCTAGGTACCTAGCCTGCTGCTTTTCCACTCCCCAGAGAGAGAATTTTTTTTGAGACAGAGTCTTCGCTTTGTTGCCCGGGCTAGAGTGAGTGCCGTGGCATCAGCCTAGCTCACAGCAACCTCAAACTTCTGGGTTCAAGTGATCCTCCTGCCTCAGCCTCCCGAGTAGCTGGGACTATAGGCGCGAGCCACCACACCTGGCTAATTTGTTGTTTCTTTTTTAGTTGACTGGCTAATTTTTTTTTTTCTGTTTTAGTAGAGACAGGGTCTTGCTCTTGCTGATCTCGAACTCCTGACCTCAAGTGATCCTCCCGCCTCAGCCTCCCAGAGTGCTAGGATTATAGGCGTGAGCCACTGTGCGCAGCAGAGATAATTTTTGATTTAAAGAAAATTGTTTCTTTATAATTTTGGGCATCATTCCAGACTTCTTTCCCTCTTTATCTATCCTGCCTTATTTGTCCCCAAGTTCAATTTATTTCTTCTCATTGATATTCTTGAATGTTCTCCATTCCTGTTGCTACCGCATTGGTTTTTTAAGGCCTTGCCTTCCACTAGAAAAATTGTTAGTTATGTTTCAGGCCTTGTTCAGCTTTTGTCTGTCCTCAGTACTGCTGCCAAGGTGTGTTTCTGGCCTAAAACCACAGCAAATGTCTGCTTTACAGGTCATGCCAAACTTTTTGGAACCCCTCCCCTGCCTGCCACTGTGGCCACTTGGTATTCTTACATGGTGCAGTCCTAGAGCAAAGTACACATTAGGATTATCCACATTCCTCCTCATACTGTTGCGTTGCCACTGTGCTCCTACGTGCTCTGTGGACATGTGCCCAGAAGTAGAATTAATTGGAACAAAAACATTGGTGTCATTTAACATTTTTGAGACATTTTCTTTAGTTTTTCCAAGAGGGTTGTATGATATTGTGATTTATAATAAGAAATATATATTTGGGGCTGGACTCAGTGCCTCTTGCCTATAATCCTGGCACTCTGGGAGGCCAAGGCGGGAGGATGGCTTGAGCTCGGGAATTTGAGACCAGCCTGAGCAAGATTGAGACCCCATCTCTATCTGAAAAAAAAAAAAAAATAGAAAAAGAAATATAGGCTCACGCCTGTAATCCTAGCACTCTGGGAGGCCGAGGCGGGTGGCTTGCTTGAGCTCAGGAGTTCGAGACCAGCCTGAGCAAGAGTGAGACCCCGTCTCTACCAAAAATAGAACGAAATTATCTGGCCAACTAAAAAATATATATAGAAAAAAATTAGCCGGGCATGGTGGCGCATGCTTGTAGTCCCAGCTACTCGAGAGGCTGAGGCAGTAGGATCGTTTAAGCCCAGGAGTTTGAGGTTGCTGTGAGCTAGGCTGACACCACGGCATGGCACGCACTCTAGCCGGGCAACAAAGCGAGACTCTGTTTCAAAAAAAAAAAAAGAAATATATTTGTTCTTTGTACCATTTCTGGTACCCAGCCCCTAAAGCACTTGGAATCTCTGAAGTGATAAGTGTCTTCTTGTATGCTAATGAGATGACTGATGGCTGGGAGCTCCTGGTAGCCTCCCGCTGGCTGCGGCCTGGTTGCCAGGGGGAATCAACCATGTGATTGGAGGGTTGGAACTTTCAGCCACAAGCCTTGACCTCAGGGGAGGAGAGGAGGGACTGAAGGTTGAGTGGATCCTGGCTGGGCCAATGATTTAATCACTCCTGCCTGCTTAACCAATTCTCTGTAAAGACCCAAAAAGGACAGAGTTCGGAGAGCTTCCGAGTTGGTGAATACATCCACGTGCTGGGAGGGTGGTGTATCCCAACTCCACAGGCACAGAAACTCCTACACTCCAGACCCCTCCAGACCTTGCCTCATGTACCTTTTTATCTGGCTCTTCATCTGTTTCCTTTATAATAAGCCAGTAAACATAAGTGTATTTGTTGCCCCGATTTATAGCCAGTTTGTCAGGAGTACAGGAGACTTGAGATTGGCATCTGAAGTGGGGCACTCCTGTGGGACTGAGCCCTTAAACCTGTGGGATCTGACACTAACTCCAGGTATGTAGTATCAGAATTGAATCGTAGGACACCCGACTGTTGTCAGAATTGGTCGGTGTGGGAAAAAACCGAAACATCTGGTGTCAGAAGTGTTCTGTGTAAAAGTGTTGAGGAAGTTTTTTTCTGAGGTTGTGTTTACTTGTTCTCATTAGCATTGGATGGACAGTAGCTCTCACTTGACCCAGGTACATCCCTGGGTGTTGATGTTGGACAGTTTTGCTGGTTTGACAAGTGAAAACATCTTCATAGCTGTCTTAAATTTGCATTTCTCTGGAGCTCAATGTTTTCCCCTGTCTTTGTTAACTGGTCTTATAAGAAAGTTTAGAGGAAGAGTGGCAAAACCAATTTTAAGAATTAGGAGGTCGGTCACAGACCCAGTGGGTTGGTTGATTGATTGTCTGCTTATGGAATGTAAAGCTAGTGATAGAGAAAGCTTTATTTCATTGCTCCATATTTGTTTGTGCTAGATACAGGTGGCAGAATCTTAAAGATAGCATAACCATAAAGGAGATGGCTCACTTAAGGAATCTATGGAGGGTTTAAAAGAATTAAATTAATCTAGGGAGATTTTGGACAAATAAATCAAGCATTGGCTAGGGTATAGTTGGGCTAAGGTCAATTCATGAGCTTCTTTCCAGTTCTGCTTCTGTTAATTCCCTTTATGTAGTAGGGATAGTCAAGCTTCCCGAGTCTCACACCATTCAGAAATGTCTGCCAGGCTGTGTGTGGTGGCTCACCCTGTAATCCTAGCATTTGGGGAGGCCAAGGCCAGAGGATCATTGAGGCCAGGAGTTGGAGGCTGCAGTGAGCTATGATTGCACCACTGCACTCCAGCCTGGGCAACAGTGTGAGACCCTGTCTCTAAAAAAAAAAAAAAATGAAAAGAAATGTCTGGTTTTTTTCCTCTCAGGTCCATCTGAAATAACTTGTGAGGTTTTTATATGGTTTTAGGTGATGGATTAGAGCTGCATCTCTGAGGGACAGTTTGTTGTTCTTAGAAGAAGGCCTAGAGGCAGGAGGAAGGTGAAACTAGGCATACACAGGGGTACACATCTACCACACAGGGCCCAACCCTATTCTTAAGCCAACCAACGTGTCAGTAAATGTGCTGTGAGAGTAGGAGAGCACCAAGAGAAGAGCCCGGCTGACTGTCCTTTTTGTTTGTGATTTGGTTGTCCCTCTCCATTTCCCCTGTGGCAGAACCCAAGGATTTGTGGGGAAGAAGACCTGTGGGGAGTAAGTAGGTAGAGGATACAGTCACAAGGTTGTAGGAAATTTTACAGAGAAGATGAGTGACTCCACTTTGCGTAGATTAAATCAGGGCTGCTTGTGACTTTGAAAAAGTATTTGATTTCTAAGCTAGAATTAGCAAATCCAGATATCCAGATGCTCCCTAGGGCCAGCTAGGTATTACAAATGAGTCAGACTGGCTAGGGTGTTTACACATTATTTATTTATTTATTTATTTATTTATGTATGTATGTATGTATGTATGTATCTATCTATCTATCTATCTATCTATCTATCTATCTATTTATTTATTTATTGTCAGAGTCTCACTCTGTTGTCCGGGCTAGAGTGCTGTGGCATCAGCCTAGCTCACCGCAACCTCAAACTCCTGGGCTCAAGCAATCCTACTACCTCAGCCTCCTGAGTAGCTGGGACTACAGGCATGCGCTACCATTCCCGGCTAATTTTTTCTATATATTTTTAGTTGTCCAGATAATATCTTTCTATTTTTTAGTAGAGATGGGGTCTCACTCTTGCTCAGGCTGGTCTCAAACTCCTGACTTCGAGCGATCCTCCCGCCTTGGCCTCCCAAGTACTAGGATTACAGGCCTGAGCCACCGCGCCCCGGTCTGGTATTTATACATTAAACAGATATGTCCTTCTTGCAGATGTGTGTCTCCAGCTCTTGTTTCTTGGAACACTCAGCCTCCTTGATCTGTTTTTTTATACTTTGGAATATACAAGTACACATAAGATAGTATACACCAAAAAAACCCCACAATGTGGGGCTCGTTATACAAAAAGGCTTAGGACAATTTGGACAACTTTAATCAAGCCCCCTTTAATGCAGAGCACTACCACTGGCTTTTTGGTCCCCACCCACAGTGTGGCCGTCGGGACCAGAGGCCATGAGTTCTGCTTCGGGTGGTGCTTCATCACAGCTTCCTCTCACTTACACCATGATGGTATTTATTCTAGCTGATCTAAGACTTACTCAATAACGCCTAGCCAGCAATTAAGTTAGGAAATTAATTTAAAAAGAATGATGCCATTGTTCTGTGGTCTAATAATACAAATTGCTCCCAACTTCTCCCATTAGCTTTTGAAAGTCTTATTGTAATATTATATTTGTGTTTGCTTTTTAAGGCAGCTTTAGAGCTAGTCGAGTGTGCCTGATTTTTTTGTGTAGGAGGGTTAGGGGTGAGGACACAGAGAGCCTACTTTTCGTTCATTGTCTGAATTATTTTGCTGTCAGTAACAGAAGATGAGAATACGAACAATTCCACTGGAACTGTTTTCCCAGAGAATGGTGTGTTTGACCCATAGGAGTGTCTGTCTCCCCATCCAAATCAGGTGAAAAATTCTTAGCACCTTCCTGTCCAAAAGGAGACAGTGAACAAATAAGACTTCATAGCACACACCTTTGAAAAGAAGATTTGAAACAATTGACAAAATAAGCTACCAACTTATTTTGCTTCAGACGTACATTTTCACTCTAGTTGTTGATACTTTTTCTATAGCTTTCCCAAAGGCCTTGTATTCAAGTGCTGCTCGCTGTAATTTTCTTTTAAAAGAATCTTCCTAGTATTAATATATTTTTGCTACTATTCCAAGGAAAGATTATAGGTTACTTTTCTCAGTCTCTGAATGGTTTTCTTTTTGTTTCTTAATATCTTCTTTTGATAGAAGAGGAACCTTACTTTTTGTGTAAAAGTGCTTTTTTTTCCTCTCAGCATTTTAACTCCTTGTAGTAATCCTTTCCCATTAGAAGTGAGTTGTAGGCACCAGAACAAAACCTCATTTAGATCTTTGTCCCCACAATGGATGAGTTCCATTTTTATTTCTTTAGTAAGTTATTTTCCAACCTGGCTTTGACATAAAGCTGACAAAACTGCTCTCAAATTGGTCAAGCTTGTTTTCATTTTTATTTTTTTGTTTTGTTTATTTTTTTATATTAAGATAGGATCTCACTATGTTGCCCAGGCTGGAGTACAGTGGCTATTCATAGGCAAGATCAATGCCCACTACAGCCTCAAACTCCTGGGCTCAAGGTAACCTTCCTGCCTCAGCCTCCTGAGTAGCTGGGACTACAGCCCCATGTCACCATGCCCTGCTTCATTTTTATTTTATAAAAGCCAGGAAACTAATTTTATGCAGAATGTTAAAACAATTATTGAGTTATTTTTGGAATGTGTAGTACATTCCAGCTTTTAAATTCTGAAAGGTATAAAAAGTGATTGGGGAGCACAGAAAGTCTTTTACTACTACTTTTTGGGGTCTCAATCTGTCGTCCAGGCTGGAGTACAGTGGTGCCATCATAGCTCACTGCAGCCTCCAACTCCTGAGCTCAGGGGATCCTCTACCACAGCCTCCTAAGTAGCTGGGACTACAGGCACATGCCACCACACCTAGTTAGTTGTTTTTTGGTTTTTTTTCCCTTCTACTTTTCCTAGGCTCAAGCGATCCTTCCACCTTGGTCTCCCAAAGTACTGGTAATTACAAGCATGAGCCTGGCCAGGCGAAAGTCTTTTACTTGCAATCTGCAGCTAGGAAGTAGAGATAACCTTCTCAGATATGGTTGTTTCCAGTTGATAGTGTATCCTTCTATCTAAACAAACATCTCCATTTGGAAACAAAATGGTAACCTGATATGCACATTTTTGTGCCTTTTTCCCAACTAATGATGTTGTTACATACCACAACATAAAAAGCTTTCTCCACCTTTGTTTTTCTTGACTGCAGTAGTTTCCATTATTTAGTTATAATTTATCAGTTGCCTATGGGCAATGATGAAGTTCCTAATCTTTTATGCTATTAACAATACTTTAGTGGATAACCTTCAGAAATATGCAGAACTTTTCATCCTAATAATGTCCTTTATAGCGAAAGAAAACCAAAGTTCGTATGTTGCATTCGGTTGTCATCTCTTCAGTCTCCTTTACTCTGGAATGGTTATTGAATATTTCTTTGTATTTCTTTATATTTCATGACATTGAATTCATTTGTAGAAAGTTCCTCAAGTTGGGTTTAGTCTGATTAGATTTAGGTTATACACTTTTGGCCGGAACACCACCGAAGTGGTGCTATATTCTTGGTGCATTGTTCCAGGAGGTGTGTGCTGTCAATTAGATCTATTACTGGCTACCTCAACTTTGATCATATGGTTAAGGTGGTCTGCCAGGTTACTCCACTAAAAGTAACTATTTTTCCCTTTGTAGTCAATAAACTGGTGCTGAGACATTGTAAATATTGTTGCTCCTCCAACTTGCCTGCGCTAGCATCCAGTCAATAATTCTTGCCCGATTCTTTTATTAATCTGATGGATGCCAAATGGGGATTTTCTAATTCTGTCATTCCTTCCACTTTAATAATTGGTTTTCTTTTAAAAGAAAGATTTTTCTTCCATCCGTCTATCCATCTTATCATGAAGCCATGGATTCTTACTTTATTCAATAGGTTATAATCCTGTTGTTATTTATTTTCGTAAGTTATCCTATTATTTTATTGCTCAAATTCTGTTGCCAGATTTGGCCAGTGGGACCTCTCCCTTCTCGCTGACTCTGTGCTCTTTAACACCTCCCTATCATTCTTTGAGTACATCCTTCTGGGGGCACAGTAAGGTGTTGTAGGTTCACCTTGTCATTTCCTCGCCCTAGCCTTGGAACCAGACATTTCTCCAAGGAGCCCTGGTTTCTTTTAGTGGAGAATATTTAGAAGCCAAGATCTGTGTTTCACAATTATTAATCCTTGTCTCTGTGAAAAAAGAAGCCTACTAATTAGAGTTTGGCATTTGTTTCTTTTGTCTTTAGCCTGAGGACACTACTAAATGAGCTTGCTAATTAATGATTATGTTCAAGTTACTTGGGCCAGTCACCTCCCACCTTTCTTCAGTGTGGATGTTAGATATTCAGTTAAAATATATTTAGTTTTTGTTTGTTGAGTTTAGGATTCCTTTCATCCTTGTTGATTTATTTTCTCCCTTTTTTTGCCCTATTCTGACTCATGCTCTGTAGGGTAATCAATTTAATTATTCTGTGGTTTATCCTTTCTTTCTGTGTTTCTTTTTGTTCAAATGAGCCTATGCGTGCATATTTTCTTATTTCCTCATCTTTCCTACGTAATATTGAATAGTATACTATAAATACTCTTATACTTTCCTCTTTTTCACTTAATAATATATTCTGGAAATTACTCCACATCAGTTTGTAGAGATCTTCATGTTTTTTGTTTTATAGTTACATAGTATTCATTATGTGGATGTATCGTTTCCTCTACATTTGGGCATTTGGGTTGTTTCCAGTGTTTTGCAATTATAGATAATGCTGTAGTGAATAACCTAATGCATGTGTTTTTGCATTGTTAGAGGTGTTATCTTCAGGGTAAATTCTTAGAAATGAGATTCCTAGGTCAAAATATAGCCATATGTGTATTTTTTTTGGGGGGGGGGTTGTTTTTGTTTTTGTTTTTTGAGCCTGGGTATTGCTCTGTAGCCCTGGCTGAAGTGCAGTGGCATGATCATCACTCACTACAGCCTCGAACTCCTGGGCTCAAGTGATCTTCTGCCTCAGCCTCTTGAGTAGCTAGGACTACAGGTGTGTGCCACCACACCTGGCTAATTAAAAAAATATATTTTTTTTTGTAGAGGCGAGGGTCTCACTATGTTGCCCAGGCTGGTCTCAAACTCTTGAGCTCAAGTGATCCTCCTGCTTCGACCTCCCAGAGTGCTGGGATTACAGACATGAGCCACTGTGCTTGGCCTGCTATATATAGTTTTGTTAAAGAATGCAAAATCCCTCACTCTCCCTCACTCTAGCCTGGGCAACACAGCGAGACTCTGTCTCAAAAAAAAAAAAAATACAAAATCCCTCTTCATTAAAGTCTTGCCAATTTGCATTCCCACCAGCAATATATGCGTGGTTATTTCTCCACAGCTTCAAAAACTGAGTGTATTGTTATATTTTCTGTTTTGCTAATCTTATAGATGAGAAATAGTTGAGAATCTCATTATAGTTTTAATTTAATTATCATTATAGTTTAAATTTGCTTGCTTATGATGAAACTATGGCATTTTAAAATTGAATATTTTTTTTTCTCCGTAGACGAAACTGCAAAGGAAATCCTAATTGTTTGGTTGGGATTGGTGAGCATATCTGGTTAGGAGAAATAGATGAAAATAGTTTTCATAACATCGATGATCCCAACTGTGAGAGGAGGAAAAAGGTAAACCATCATTTTCTAAGTGATTGCTATATGTTATTCTTTGGTTTTTGTTTTGTGCCTATGATCAGAAACCACTGTTGATTTTTGATAACCTATTTTTTCAGCTTTAAGATAAGTAGTAGAATTTAAGACTCTAAGCCACTTGAATTGGAGTAGTTCTTAATGATATGCTTTCAAACAGGTAGCTATGTAATCCAGTAAGCCTTTAAATAATGGTTTTAGTTTGAATGCTATTCTGTGTTTGCTTTAACATTGCATATTTTATTTTGAACTCTTTTAAAGTCTCTTTATAGGAGGTGGTAATTCAGGGGAACAAGCTTACATAATAATATAACTTGCTTTCTAGGGCTTATATTTTATATATTACTATTTATATATATATTGGGTAGTTTTACTGTTTGAAAATACATATTAATATTTTCTAACTGTAAACCTGGCATTCACAGAGCAGTCAGCTATGTTGTTGTATAGATATTTTGTTTATTAAAAGGAATAATTCTTTGTAAGTTCAGGAATTCTCAACCTTATCTTTGGAAAAAGGTGCAACCAATTACCTTCCTCCACCCCAATCTTCTAAATCTCTAGGGTATAAAGGAACTTTTCTGGAAGCTTTACTTTGTCATTGTATTGAATGCTGGCAGTTTAGGAGTATAGCAAATGAAAAACCTAAATACCTGCGTTCAAAAGTGATGTTTTGTAGAATCGACTGTTATAATTTTAGATTTAAGTGGCTGGAGAAGACAATATGCTAGAGATGAGCAGTGATGCTGTCTAAAGTCTTTTCCACTCATGTGGTCAAACCCAAAATGGGGCTTTCATGAAAATTATGCCCCACCTCCAGCCAAGAGAGGCTTAAGGTAGTTATACTATGTTGGTTGGGACAGTTTTACAAATTTTTAATCTGAAAATTTAAAAATAATGCTTCTTATCAATTTTTTGTTTAAAGGAAAATTGATTTTATAATTGTAAAATTTGTATTTTTGTAGAACTCATTTGTGGGCCTGACTAATCTTGGAGCTACTTGTTACGTCAACACATTCCTTCAAGTGTGGTTTCTCAACTTGGAGCTCCGGCAGGCGCTGTACTTATGTCCCAGTACCTGTAGTGACTACATGATGGGAGATGGTATCCACGAAGAGAAAGGTTGGTGGAGATGGTTGGGGAAGAGCTCAGTTCTGAGTTTATTTCCAGCTAGATCACTTCTGAACCAGCACAAAGAGGGAGACATGAATGCTTATTATGTGCCAGACAGGATCCTGTATCTTTTATAAACGTAGGATTTAGAGTATGATAGTTTTCCTTTTTTCCCTATATATTTGTCATTTATGCACCAAAATGGCTAAATTCAAATGAAGGAAGTACATTTGCTTTTTCTTCTTATAGCTGGCAGCTATAATTTCTTTTCTTTTTTTCTGTTTTTGAAACAGGGTCTTGATATGTTGCCCAGGCTAGAGAAGTGCAGTGGTTATTCACAGGTGTGATCATGGTGCACTGCAGCCTTGAACTCCTGGGCTCAAGCAATCCTCCTGCCTCAGCCTCCTGAGTAGCTGGGACTATAGGTGCACCACTGCATCCAGCTCACAATTTCTCTGTGTAATACTCTGATTATAGTCCATTAATTTCTAGTGATTGATAAAAATCAGTCAATAAGGCAGAAAATATTACTCTTTTGTTTAGTTTGAGAGACTTAATAAATATTCTACTACACTTGTAAATTTAAATAGAATCAGTTTCAAACTATTTCTACTGGAATTACATATTTTGTTTCATACACAGTATGTGGATTGTTATTGCTAAATAATATTACTTTATATTTAGAGATTTCTGCTTTGAAATAGAGTCTTTATGGATTGAACCAGATTTTTCTTTTTAAAGCTGGGAGCTGGGGAGATTATACAGGCCTGGGAGCTTCAAGTTGGGAACTTTATTAGGCTCTTGTTCCCATCTGTAAATGCTATGCTGTCCTTATTATATTATCTAATTTGGGCACATGACCTATGTCTTTGGCTCCAAGAGAGAAAAGATGGGATTCTTAAGCCCCACATCTTACAGCCCCAGACTATGGTGATACTTTAGAGTCTCCGTCCCAGTTAATAATACTCTTTGCTTCAAAACATAGTGCTTAAAACATTGTTTAAAAGTTTGTTTCCCCAAAGCTTCATTCCTATATGCCTGAATATTTAGATTTAGATTAGTAGTATATTATGTATTTAATAGTGTATGCAACAGATAATTTAAAATGGATCATTTTTAAGTTTTGGCATTGTTTTTCTGACAAATTTATTAATAAGAATATAATAAAATAACAAGTGAAAACTAAATTTCTATTTTATAAAATGATATGCCACGGCCTTCGTTGGGTATTATGGCTTTAATGTGTATCTTCAAGCAAATAAAAAAAATTTTTTAACACATAAATTGTTATATTTTACCAAAGCCTTTTATTATATTCTCCAACAAGAGTGTACACTTCCAATGCTAATATGTTTAATAGGCACAGTGTAGCATAGTGCAAAGAGTTTGTGTTAGAAATTATGGAGTTTGAGTTGTATTCATAGCTCAACCACTCCCATATTTTTCAGGTGGGAAACCAGCAGGGTTTAAGTTATTTAAGATCTTACTATAGAGTATTCCAAAGTGTAAAATGAGAGAGTTGAAGTAAATACAAACTTACTTGAACAGCTTTTAACAGCCTGCAAAGCGCTTGTACCCCAAGAAGTAAGATTTTGTCTTTATTTTACAGATGACACATTAACTTGCTGAAAGTCACAATTGATAGTAAGAAGATAAATATTCAGAGCCTAATTAGGAGACAGAAGCTACACAGTAATTTGAACAGGGAAAGTTTCATATAGAAAATTATTAACAGGGAATTAGCGTAATGGAGGATTGATTAACAAGAGTTAAAGAGAATTTTAAAGAATACAGGAACAGCAGATATGGGGAGCAGTCTTTATCCCTAGAGCTGAAAGAGAATGCCCGAGGACGAGTCCCCCACCCCCATGTCCCAGCCCTGAGATCCAGACCTCTCTGGACAGAGCTCTGCTGGATGGCCAACAAGGTATTGAGGTGCCTCACTGGGGATCCCTGCTGGAACCTGTCCATGAAGATGTGCTGGGCCCTGAAACCCCCTACAGAGTCACCAGAGAGGGTGTCCAGGAGGCCATTCACAGGGTGGTCATTCAAGAGGAAGTGCGTCAGTGGAGGCACTGCTGTGAAGCTATCAGGAGAGGTGCTGGGGGAGGCTGCTGGCCACTGTTAGCTGCAGGAACCTGGAGCCCTGGAAGCAGCTGACCCGCAGGAGGCTGATGAGAGAGGCACAGCTTAACCCTCCAGTGCCCGCCACCAATAAGACTTAACCTCCTGATAGCTGGCAAAGGAGAAGTATTTGCAGTGCTCATCTCAGTCATCACAGAGCAGGCAAAGAAGGTTGAACTTGGAGCTGAGAAGTAATAAATTAATAACTGGTATACAAGATAAGACTCGGGACTTTCAGGGCTCTTGAGACGCATACTTCCTATTTGCATGTCCTCAGCTCGTTAAAACTTGTAACTCTAAAATTGCAGAATTTTGTATTCTTTACTCAAGTGTGAATTGCTTGAGATTTCTGTCACTTGTTCCATTTTTGGCGAGTCCACATTAACTGGACTTCCAAAATCATGACTAGAAACTGTGGTCATAATTGCTGTTGTTGCTGTAATGCGTGTGTAGCCTCTTCCCTTCAGGGAATGTATATAGACAGTCCTGGCTGCCTCATTACTTTCCGAAGATGTGGTTGCTAATTTTGGGTTTTTTTTTTTTAAGTTTCAAAATGATTATAAAACAATATAGTTTGGATGTAAGGATGTTTAATTGTTCTCATGTGAGGAGGAAGCGCCACCATTTTTTTAAAAAGTAGCAACTTTTAAAAAGCAAACTTATGTTTTTCTTTTAATAGACTATGAGCCTCAAACAATTTGTGAGCATCTACAGTACTTGTTTGCCTTGTTGCAGAACAGTAATAGACGATACATTGATCCATCGGGATTTGTTAAAGCTTTGGGCTTGGACACTGGGCAACAGCAGGTAAGAACTTTTTTTGTTGTTAAATATTCAAAGGTACCCAAGTATTCCTTAGACTATTTATAAAAGGAGATGAAGTAGAATGCTTTTTAAAAATTAAATTTTTAAAAATTTCGCATTAGAGCCTTTATTTATTGTTCAGTATGTTTTATATTATACTTGATTCCATTTGTGAAAATTCATATGTGGGCATCAACTGATTCAGCATACCTTTAGTCCTTGTTTGAAAATCATAAATTGGAAGTATAGGTAGTTCCTGGAATATTTAATTTATTACTATTTGTATTATAAGTTGAAAAGCAAGATATGATTTTTCTTTTTATTAATCTAAACTTGTAGGATGCTCAAGAATTTTCAAAGCTCTTTATGTCTCTGTTGGAGGATACTTTGTCTAAACAAAAGAATCCAGATGTGCGGAACATTGTCCAGCAACAGTTTTGTGGAGAATATGCTTACGTAACTGTGTAAGTCTATTTCAACTTTTTCATGGTACATTTTATTCTAAGACAGTTGCTCATATGTTATCTAATTTTCAGTTCAGTTCAGTTCCAAGTTACGGCTTTAGTGGGTTATCATGGGACCTGAAATATTTATAGCAATATACTTCCATGGGAACATGTAAACAACCAACTTGATAATTGCAGTTGAACCCATCCAGGTGTTAGGAACTATGTCTGGTTGAGCTCTTACCATCTGCTCATACTTTATGGCTGTGTGGTTGAGCTGAAAGAATAAGATTGGAGCCGGCTAGAATACTGACAATAAATGTAAAATACCTCTTTAAAAATTTCCGTCTTATAAAATATATGACCCCACCAATCACTTTCTGTTTTTATTTAATTTTTAATAGACATAGTATACATAATTTCTGTGAAAGAGAATTACGGTTATAAATGCTTCTTTCCATCTTTCTAGGATGTAATACAATAGAACTTTATCGCTTTTCTCACTCTGATCTTAATTTTATCACTCTATTTTATTATAGTTGCAATCAGTGTGGCAGAGAGTCTAAGCTTTTATCAAAGTTTTATGAACTGGAGTTAAATATCCAAGGCCACAAACAGTTAACAGATTGTATCTCGGAATTTTTGAAGGTATTCAAATTTTGGTGTATTTATTGTTTCTGCTCATTAATAGTTAAATGCTATTCTGAGTGGTATTTTGATTTAATGGATAGAGCCATTATGTCAGCTTTTTCTACATAAGAAGTGTCTGTGTAGCAATCTAGAAGAAACTACAAAAGTACAGAAGCAGGCTGTGTCTTAAAGTAATTTTTGGTTATATCAAGTCATATGTAAAGTTATATATGTGTGAAAACTTATAGTGGGTAGTAGAGTACTGAAGGAAATTAAGCTGTGTTAACATAAAGGTAATTTGCCTTTTCACATAATGAGAGCTAGAATGTGCTAAGTACAAATTTTTTTGCATCAGTATGGCCATTCTTCACCCCCTCCACTCCATATTTCTACTGTGTGTCTATTTAGATACATGTGGAGATGTGGAAGTAGTTTCCTTTTGTTCTTAGTGGAAAACTGCTAAGAGGAAACATTTTGTTATCAAGCTTGAACAGATACATAGCATAATAGATGAGCTTTTTATACAGCTTCCTGTCTTAAAATATTTTTGTGTTTTTCCTACTCCCCCAGCACCATTAGCATGGCTGAAGTAGTCATTTATTGAATTCATTCAGCTAAATATTGAGTGCTTACTGGGCGTCAGGCAGTGTTTCAGCTGTTGGGGATAACAGCAGTGAATGAAGCACACAAAACCAGCCTTTGTGGAGCTTATTGAGGGAGGCGTGGGTACCAGGGAGGGACAGTGAAGTAAATGTAAGTAAAATATATGGTGTCAGCCATAATAAGTGCTATGGAGAAAAGTAAAGCAGGGAGAGGGGCTGGCCAATGTGATAGGGAAGAGAGTGAGGCTGGTTGCGATTGGAAATAAAATAATTGCAGGCGAAGCAGCAAGCCATGCAGCAGTCAGGGAGAGGAGTGTTCTGGGCAGATGAAATAGCAGAGGCTGAGGCGAGAATGTGCCTGGTGGTTTGAGGAACAGCAGGGAGGTCAGTGTGGCCAAAGAGAACAAACAAAGGGCAAATGATAGAAGATGAAGTTGTAGAGGTAACCAAGGGCCATATTGGACAAGGCCTAGTACACCTTTATCAGAAGTTTGACTTTTACTGTGAGTGAGATTGAGATGCCAGCAGGGTTGTGAGCATAGGACTGATACAATCTGTTTTAACAGGATCTTGAAAATAGGTTGAAGGTTGAACGAGGGCAGACAGGAGTGCATGGTGGCTTGGACCAAGGGTTAGCTGAAGCGGTGATAAGTAGTGTTTGGCTTTTAGATATATTTCCAAAGTAGAACTGATAAAATTTGCAGACTGGATATAGAGAGAAAGAGGGGAGTCAAGGATTACTAAGGTTTTTGGCCTGATCAACTGAAAGGATGGAGTTGCCAGTACTGAGATGGGGAGATCTGTGGGGAAGGAGCCAGGGTTGGGAGAGGAATTAGGAGTTTGGCTTTGAGCATGTCACATTTGAGAACTACAGTTTAAGGGGAAAAGTCAGGGCTGTATAAAATCACAAAGGGAGTGGCAGAGACAAGGACTGAGCCCTGGGACATTCAGATGTTAAGGGACCAGGGAGATAGGAGCAGCTGGCAAAGGATGCCGTGGAAGAATGGCCAGTGAGTTAGGAGGGAAATAGGTGAGCGTGTTATCCTGGAGGCCAAGTGAAGACATGGTGGTACCAGTGTTGTATTGCTTACAATAGTCTGTTACAAAAAGCTGTTATAGAATTATAAAGGCAAATTTAAAAAGAAGCCACTATCAGCTAAAACGTTTGATTTTTCTGCACTTCTCTTTTTAGCTTTGTCTCATGAATATATAGTTCAGTAATTTTAACCAAATACATATATAATTTTGTATTCTGGTGCCCATATGTAGTTTCTACCCACTTTTTCCCACCTTTTTAAAATTAATTTTGCATCAAAGTACATATGACATTTCTTTTTAAAACGCACTTCTCTAGAATTCTCAGAAATAACATTACCAGGACAAAGAAACTAAAACAAGTATTTTAAAAATCATACATTTTGGAAATAGGCACATCAGTTTTAAGCATCATTGTATACAAATTGATAATGTAACTGCTAAGCAGTGCCTATTAATCTTATGTGTCCATTATTTATAATGGCTTGTTTTTAAGCAGCTTGAATGGGAGTTATTAACTAAAATGAAATTATAGTTATCAGAGGCTTTTTTCACTTGTTTTAAATTTTTTCATCTTCTTTTTTTAATTAATATGTCTTATTCCTGATCAGGAAGAAAAATTAGAAGGAGATAATCGATACTTTTGCGAAAATTGTCAAAGCAAACAGAATGCAACAAGGAAGATTCGACTTCTTAGCCTTCCTTGCACTCTGAACTTACAGCTAATGCGTTTTGTCTTTGACAGGTAAATGTGTACAAGTAGTAGTGTGCGTTGTTCATTGTGGGCTAATAATGTACAGATTTTACCATAAACAGATAATAAAATGATTATAATTTGAAACTCTAGATTTAAGGGCAAAAGTTATAGACGGAGCCTATCATTTTGAAATGTCAGTATTTCATGATCTTATCATAAAATTCTTAAAGAAGTCAGGCATATGTAATTGAGAACTACAAAAGTAGGTAAGCCTTACTTTTTTATTCTAAAAAAATTCTTAAAAACTACAAAAACCTGAATTACCTTGACATTCCTTATTATTGTATATTTTAAGTAAATGTTTTACTCATTACACAGCTCCCCCCCCTCACTTCCATGGGAATATAACTTTCATTTTATAACTATAATAAAATCAAGGCAGTGTATGCACATGTGCATTTCTTCTGTAAAGCAGGAGCATCTGTGTTTTTTGTGATTAATTTAAAACTTCTAGGAATATGTTATATTTGGAATCAGCACTTTGAATTCATACCTTTTAACCTACTGATTATTATTTGCCCAATTATAAAACAGTATTATGTTTACTTCTAGTTGTATACTTTTTGAGTAAGATTGCTAAATGAAACCTAGCTACTATTGAGTTTATTAAAATAGCTGATAGAGCTTATACATTGTTTTATGATTGTTTTAAATATAAATATAATCAGCTTTCCTCTTGGTTAGGCAAACTGGACATAAGAAAAAGCTGAATACCTACATTGGCTTCTCAGAAATTTTGGATATGGAGCCTTATGTGGAACATAAAGGTAATATTTTTACTGAGCAGTGCAAATTACAAAGCTCAGAGACTGTAGCTTGTGATCTGCTTGTGATGAATATAGAATAGCAGTTACTGCTAGTTTTTATTTATTAATCTCTGTCTGGGAACAATGGCTTTTTCAGATGAGCCAAGATGTTAATTCCCTTTTCTGTGAGTAAGGACATAACAAAGATTAGTTGGTTCATCAGTAAATAGCTATATAATTAAGGGTATAAAAATTTGTAAAAAATGTTACTGTTTCTGAACCCACACTTGTTACATTAGTTTCAATGCTATTATCTGTTATTCCTCAAAACTAAGAGTTTCCAAGCTGCCTCCGTTCTTTTTTTTTTTTTAATTAATTTTTTTTTTTTAAGAGACAGGGTCTCACTATGTCGCCCTGACTAGAGCGCAGTGGCATGAACATAGTTCACTGCAACCTCAGACTTTTGGGTTCAAGCCATCCTCCTGCCTCAGCCTCCCGAGTAGCTGGAACTGCAGGTGTCTGCTACTATGCCCACCATGCCTGGCTGATTTTTAAATTTTTGTAGAGATGGCGGGGTTAGGGAGGGTGTCTCACTTTGCTAAGGCTGGTCTCAAACTCCTGAGGTCAAGTGATCCTCCTGCCTTGGCCTCCTAGAGTGCTAGGATTACAGGCATGAGCTACCATGCCTGGCCTTCCATTCACTTTTTAAAAAACTTTTTATCAGAAACATTAGGTGACATAATTCCAACATTTATGCTGTAATTCTTTGTATTTGTGACCACTTAGGATGGTCTTACGATGTTATATCATAGTTTTAACAAGAAATAAGTACTGCTTTTTTTTTTCCTTTTTCTTTTTTTAGTAGTAGTCTTCGTCTTACCAAACAGGGTGATTCTTGTTAGAGAAAAAAAACATCTTATGTTTACGTTTATCTTGCCCTGACTGGAAGGACTGTTTTACTTCCCTTTTAAGGTTGATCTTATTACTCATGAAATTTTTAATATAGATGTTATTTCATAAACTCTGTCTCTTTCCAAAGAAAAAGTTCTAGAGGCAGCTGACAATTGAAACAAACTGTAAAAATCTTTAAAAGAAATGATTGGGAAGGTCAGGGCGGAACATGTTAAGTAAATGTTTAAGCTTTCAAATGTATGGTGTTTTATTAGTATTTTGATTTAAAATTTGCACCTCCATGGAAGAGGGAAACTGCTATAAACTTTGCTTCTGGATTTCATCATTGTTACATTTCATTGAATGAATACACTTAGCTCACTTTATATAGTAAGCTAAGTGAACTTAGTTTACTTTATGTAGTAGTTTGTTTTCTGCCTCCTTTGTTTAGGTAAGTTTTTGAAATTAGGGAAGTCTGATGAGCTAGTGGCTTCTCAGAGGCCAGAAACTTAGGAGATGTGAAATTTAGCACTTTCCTTGATTCTACTGTATGAGTTTGAACTGTTATTAAATTTATTATGTATTTGTCCAGGATTTATGCTGTAAAGAAAAGAAGGTATTTATCAAATACACTTGATAGATTAAAAACCTATAGAAATATTTACTTTTAGCATGTTTACTAAATGCAGTAAAACCTTAATTCTTAAATAGAGAAATAAATATTGTCTCATTTTAGAATTGTTGGACTGATAAAATTAATCTAGTAGTTTATAGGTTACACACTCATCTTTCACAGGCTGTTGTAATGTTTTCTATAAAAATGTGCTACTTTATATAGGTAGAAGACTAAAAACAAATTAACTTTTGTTATAATT
Organism: Lemur catta; assembly: GCF_020740605.2. NCBI lineage: Eukaryota > Metazoa > Chordata > Mammalia > Primates > Lemuridae > Lemur > Lemur catta. The sequence continues at coordinate 111,714,944 of NC_059130.1, forward strand.
GCATAGGGTTTATTCTAGATAATTTTGGAAATTCAGAAAGCATGAACATGAGAAATAAAAACTGTATGTGTAATTCTAGCACCAGGATAACCAAACTAGTACTTATCTTTTTCTAGATTCCTATTCATGTGTGTCTACATACACATATCCACACAAAGCTGAGAAAATAGATCTAAAAGGTGATCTATTATTAAAGGAGAATTCACCTGTTTCTTTAAACAGTGAGCCTGCAGCTCTGTAGAGATCTATAGAATGAGGAATCCTCAGTCCTTCAACATTAGCACATGACTGTCTAACTCAACTCCTGCCATAATTTGGGGGGATTTTAAAACTAATATAATTCTGAAGTTGATGAGTATAATGAATTAATGAGTATAAATTCAGGTTATTTGCAAGAATAGTAATGTAATATGAAAGTTTTTGTGGTGTCTGTTGGTAATAAAATTATGGTTACTGCTAATACTTCTGTGGCTTATTGTCTTCATTAATAATTTACGGAATATTACTAAGAACCCCTTGTAGTAGATAGTCCTTCCAGGTGACCCATAGCAACTTCTCTCCTTCGTCAATCTTGTCTTTTTCCCTCTCAGCCCTACTGAGTGCCATGCCCTACCTTGTCCTTCCATAGTTTAAATTTCATACATCTCTGTCCATCTTATTTTTTCTCCTTTTTAAATTGTGAAATATAACATATTCCTAAGAGTTCAAAATAAAAAAATGCGTGGCTTGGCAAATTATCATGAAGTGAACATGTGTTGAGCACCACCCAGATCAAGAAAGAAAACATTTCCGGCACCCTAAAAGCCTCTTCTGTGCCCCTCACAATTATAACCACCTTCCTCCCCTTAAATAAAACCATTTGTCTGACTTTTACAGCAAATACTCCCCCCCCTTTAAAAAGCACTTTACTTTATAAGCATACATCCCCAGCCATCATAGTTGAGTTTATTCTTTTTTCCTTCTGGGTTGTTGCCACCTGAACAACCCATAATTAAATCTTCCTCTGGGCCCCCTGCTTCTTCAGCTGAGTTATTGAAGGTAGCTGGAGAAGAGTCCCTCTGGCAATGTCCCCCAGCATTGCTGAGTCCGTGGTTGTCATCAGGCTCACCATACTTTGTTCTTCCTCCCAAACCCTGGGATGTCTTTGGATACTGCTCGCTTTTGGATCTCCAGCTGAGGGTTCATCCACTGGTCACACTCTTGTGTCTCTGAGAACTAGGTCCTGCTGAGGTTGCTGGAACCTTGTGCACCCCAGAATCCCATCCTCTGGGACAACTCTGGAGGCTGCTGTACTTCTGGAGAATCCTGGGATTTGAGTCCCCTTCAATCCCTCTCCCTTTTTTCTTTCTGTGCTCCTCACCTACCTCTTACAAAATGAGGTGCTTTTGACCAGTTTGGTCATTAGAGCCACAAAAAGAAATATATGGCCTTTCTCAGTTACTGATGTATTTAAAATGTGTTGGTATCAGTATTTGTTCACAAATATATTAAAGGTAACCAAAATGTTAGCAAAAATTCTTTAAACCTATTTCTTTGAAAGCCTAGTTGTTTTATAATCCGTGACAGTGCTGGAATGTTGTACAGGTTTATTTCCGCTATCGGATACAGTTCTCACCATGTTGCCTCGTTTCTTCTGTACCTGGTTGTCTTTGACTTCATGGTGGTAATTGTACATGGAAATTATTTATGGGGACTCCCCTAGAGCTCGGACGCATGCAACCTTCTCCGCAAAGCCCCTAGGTTCATTTTCTGTCAAGCAGCTGGGGCCCTACTGGTTAGAAACCATTTCAAACAAAGTTCAAGGCTAGAGGGTCCCTGGTTTATTTACCCAAGATATAAGAAGCTGGTATGGCCAATCTAAGGCCCTGACATTTTCCCCCTCTTTCTCTTTATTTCCACTGCTCTGTTCAGGGCTAAAGAGTTTTCTTTATGGTTGCCTGAAGTCGGGTAGATGGACAGACTGTTCCTGGTTCACCTTTACCATGAAAGAACTGGGAAAGTGCAGTGCAGTAGAAAGAACAGGACAGGTGATTCCAGGTAATCCCTAAAAGTGTGGAAATGCCCTTGGGGCAGAGACAGCCTGGACCAGCTGATACTAGGAATTAACTTAGAAATTATAACATTCATTCTTAACTCTACAGTTAAAAATCTTTACTCACTAAAAACAATACAGGGACCTCAAAACAGGAATGAATTTGTCTCCTAAATTATTTTTCATATGTATTTTAGTTCTGCCTCTTTTAAAAAAAACTTGTAGGATACCTTATGCATAAGATTTTTGGTGTTTAGTTTACTTAACCATCTCCTTTGCTTATCATTCCTTTTTGTATTCTAGACCTTCCATCTGGAATCCCTACTAAAATATTAAATTATTGTTTATAAAATCTCTTTAATAAAGGTCTATTGGCAAAAGATTCCTTTCACATACCATTGTCTGAAAGTGTCTTTTTTTTTTTTTTTTTTGAGACAGAGTCTCACTCTGTTGCCCAGGCTAGAGTGCCGTGGTGTCAGCCTAGCTCACAGCAACCTCAAACTCTTGGGCTCAAGCGATCCTTCTGCCTCAGCCTCCCAAGTAGCTGGGACTACGGCACTCACCACCATACCTGGCTAATTTTTTCTATATATTTTTAGTTGTGCGGTTAATTTCTTTCTATTTTTTTTTAGTAGAGACAGGGTCTAGCTCTTGCTCAGGCTGGTCTCAAACTCCTGACCTCCAGCAATCCTCCTGCCTCGGCCTCCCAGAGTGCTAGGATTACAGGCATGAGCCACCGTGCCCGGCCTGAAAGTGTCTATTTTTTCCTTGTTCTGAAATTCATTTTTTCTAAACACGGACAGTTATTTTCATTCAGTGCATTGAAGATACCGTTCTGTTGTCTTGGGGCATCTGTTATTGCTGTTAAGAAGTTGGTTGCAGTAGATTTTTAATGTATTTATTCTCCTTACCTAGGGTATCTGAGAATTTCCCAACAGTTATCTCTCACTACATTTTCCCTTCTCTATTCTTTTTGCTGTCCTCCTGGAATTCCAGGTAGATGTGTGTTAGATTTTCTCACTGTACCCTGCATGTCTCCTAACTCTGTTGCTCTGCCCTGCATTCTTCAGCTCTGCCTTCTGCTCTGTTCAGGGGAACCTGACGTGAGGTAGAGAGCCCTTTCTAGAGAGTTTTGACTGTCAGTCACTGTAACTTCCGTTTCTAGAAGTTCCGTTTTCTTCCTTATCATCTGACAGTCATTTTCTATAATATCTTATTCCTGTTTCAATCCCATCATTTATTTCTTTAAATATACTTAAAATTTTATTTATTTGCTATTTCTAGTAGGTGTGGTGAAAATCTTCATGAGTTTGGTTTTGCTGTTGTTTGTTGCCTCTCAGTTATAGTGACATAATGTCCTTTGTGTTATTTGATAGGGGGGTGTGTGTGTGTGTTTTGACTGAACTCATTCCTTAGAGCTGTCACTCATTTCAGGACCACATCAAACAAAACTCTCAGCTTGAGGTTTTTCTGACTTTCTAGGTAGTGTAAATTCATGGTAGAGAAACCTTCATGAGGGCTAGCTTCTTATGAACTTGCAATGGAGATGTGTTTTTTTTTCTTACCCCCCAAGTACCAAAGTAAGTATAAGGCAGATAATTTCCCCCTGCTGTTTCCTGTGAAGGGCAGGTTCATTTCTTTAGTCTCTTAAACTGAAGAACCCTAGTTTCAAAGAAAATGTGGCATATACACACTTTGAAATACTATTCAGCCTTGAAAATGAAGGAAATTTTGTCATTTCTAACAACATGGATAGACCCAGAGGACATTTTGCTAAGTGAAATAAGGCAGAAAGACAGATACTGCATGAACTTACTTATATGTGGAATCTAAAAAAGTCAGACACACAGAAGTAGAGAGTAGCGTGGTGGTTACCAGAGGCTGGAGGTGGGGAGTGTTGATGGTGGAGGGGATGAGGGATGGGGAGATGACATTCAAAGGGTACAGACTCACTTAGATAGCAGGAATAAGTTGTGGAGATCTGTTGCGCAGCTCGTGACTATAGTTAATAATGCATTGTTTATTTCAAAATGGCTAAAAGTAGATTTTAAGTGTTGTCACAAAAAAATGATTTGTATGTGAGGGAATGGATATAGTAATTGGCTTGATTTAATCATTCCACAGTATAAACATACCAAACATCACATTGTGCTCCATGAATATATACAAATATTATTTGTCAATTAAAAAAATGCTAGTTTCATGACAGGAGTCCCCTGTTAGACTCCTCACCTTTTATGGACCTTAGCTTTTGTCTCTGGTCTCACAAGCTTCTTGAGATGTGAAAAAACAGATTTTAAGTTGATGAAGGTTCACCTGATGCTCTCAGAAGGAAACTTTGTTGTCCTTACCTCCCTAGCTTCCTGCCTTCATGCGCTATTTGGCTTCTGAGAATTCTTATTTTCTTGCCAGCTAATCAATGTATACTTAAAAGATTTAAAAATATTTTTATCTTACCCAATATTTTAACTGTTTTCAGCTGGGGTGAGTTAAGTGGGTTTTGGTCCAGGCATTAATCTGCATTACTGTCTCTCCCACTATGCTACAAGAATACAGTGACTTTGCCCTTTTAGTCAACTGCTGTATCCCCCTTGCCTAAAACAGTGTCCCATGTGTTTATTGTTTGTTGAATGAGTGATTGGCTGTAACTTACTGTGACTCACTCTTTGTGGTTTTAAGGAAATTATAGCAATGAAATGGTCAAAGATGTGTGCACAGTTTTTTTACTACAAAGATAATAATTGTTTATATAGGCCCCCAAATGCTACCAGTTTAAATGTCTGTTAATATGGGAGTGGTTCAATATGTGATAGTAATTATATATAGTCATTTTAATTTTTAGAAGACTAATGATATGGAAAGATGTTAATGATAAATTTGTTAGAAAAAAATGTAGGTTTCAGTATTAATAGTGGTTATGTGGGTTTATTAATGACTTTTTTCTTTGTTTTTTGTTGTTGTTGTTATTGTTGTTTTTGAGACAGTCTCGCTCTGTTGCCCAGGCTAGAGTGCCATGGTGTCAGCCTAGCTCACAGCAACCTCAAACTCCTGGGCTCAAGCAATCCTTCTGCCTCAGCCTCCCAAGTAGCTGGGACTACAGGCATGTGCCACCATGCCCGGCTAATTTTTTTCTATATATTTATAGCTGTCCAGATAATTTCTTTCTATTTTTAATAGAGACGGGGTCTCGCTCTTGCTCAGGCTGGTCTCGAACTTCTGACCTCGAGCGATCCTCCCACCTTGGCCTCCCAGAGTGCTAGGATTACAGGTGTGAGCCACCGTGCCCGCCTGACTTTTTTTGTTTTATTTTCTAATTTTGTTGTTGTTGAGACAGAGTCTCACTTTGTCACCCAGGCTACAGTGTAGTGGCACAATCATAGCTCACTGCAGCCCTGAACTCATGGACTAAAGCAATCCTCCTGCCTCAGCATCCTGGGTAGCTGGGATTACAGGCACATACCACTGTGCCCAGCTCATTTTTAAATTTTTTGTCTTTGTAGAGATGAAGTCTTGCTTTGTTGTCCAGGCTGGTTCTGGCCTCAAGTGATCCTCCCACTTTAGCCTCCCAAAGCACTGGGATTACAAGTGTTAGCCACAATGCCTGGCCTGTTTTCTAATTTTTAGTAATAAAACATGTATAGTACAAGTGATCTTTTTCAACACATTTCCCTCTTATAATTTGTTGAAGTTTAGGATCTTTATAAGTTTTTTTTAAACTTTAAAGCATTTTATTTTATCTTAAAATGTAAATGTTCATTTATTGCCCATATTTTTATGTATGCGTAACCCCTTCTTGCATAACCACATGTATAATATACAGGCTGTGATTTGTATGTTTTATTTATTTAAAATGGCATAAGAACTTAAAATACTTACGAAGAAATCTTAGTGCAGTATCATTCTAGATTTTTAATGTTTTCTCCCCTATATTTTTCAGTTGTCTTGCCTACACCTATTTTTATTTTAATTTTTTTCCTAACTTTATTGTATAATTGACAAAATTGCTTGATCATAAGGTGTATAATGTGGTGATACATATATATTGTGAAGTGATTGCCATGATCGTAAATTCACGTGTCATCTGACCATGCTGTATGTTAGCATGGTAATATGCAGAAATTATTCATATATGTATATTTTTTAATTTTTTTTGAGATAGGGCCTTGCTCTGTTGCCTAGGCTGTAGTGCAGTGGTGCAATCATAGCTCACTGCAGCCTAGAATTCCTGGGCTCAGGGGATCCTCCTGTCTCAGCCTACTGACTAGCTGGGATACAGGCACATAACACCATGCTTGTGATCTTTCTACTTTTTTTTTGTTTTTTTGTAGACACGGAGTCTTGTATGTTGCCCAGGCTTCATCTTATAACTGAAAGTTTGTACCCTTTGACCAACGCCTACGATTATTTTGAAAACAGATTTTTTAATGACTTGGCTCAACTTTTTCTTAAACATTTATCTTTTTTCTACAAACAATAGCTTTTTAATTTTATACTTATATCTTACTGATTTGCATAGCTTTTAATCAATTTTTGTAGTACATTGGAGAATATGAACAGCTGATTCTTGGCAAGTACATGGCTCAGCTAGTTTGCGTGGAAGGCCACAGTATGCTACAGTGTAGCTTATCAACCCTGAGTGCCCAGAATGCCATAGTTTTTCATCAGCATGTTTTGCAGAAGGAATGGAGAGTTAACGCAGTGTGCTGGTTAAGGGAATGTCTACTACATTATTTTTTAAGACTAAATATTTTTTAATTTTAGGTGCTATGTTCTGAATTCTATTACCATATAAGTAAAGAATAATAGTGATTACAATTGAAGCTCAAGATATAAAAAAATACTGTTATCCAAAGTTTCTTTTACTTTCTCCCTTTCTCCTTCTGCAGGTGGGTCCTATGTGTATGAACTCAGTGCAGTCCTCATACACAGGGGAGTGAGTGCTTACTCTGGCCACTACATCGCCCATGTGAAAGATCCACAGTCTGGTGAATGGTATAAGTTTAATGATGAAGACATAGAAAAGATGGAGGGGAAGAAATTGCAACTAGGGATTGAGGAAGATCTAGGTAAAACCTTTAAGTTGTGAGTGCCCTTTTAAAATATAAATTTTTTCCCAGAAATACTTGTGATAAACTATTACGGTCCAAGATTGTTATGGACTATCAAGGATATTAACATTTCTTAAACACATTAAACATCTTTTATTAGCAGGGCCTGCTATTTTGTTTTCTTTTGTTTTAAAAAGAGACAGAATCTCAATTCTGTCACCTAGGCTGGAGCGCAGTGGTCCGATCATATCACAGCTTACTGTAGCCTTGAGCTTTGGGCTCAAGTGATCTTTTCACCTTAGCCTCCTAAGTAGCTGGGACTACAGGGCACGCCACCATGCCTGATTAATTTCTTTTATTTTTGGTAGAGACAGAGTCTTGCTACATTGCCCAGACTGGTCTTGAATTCCCAGCCTCAATTGATCCTCCTTCATCAGCTTCCCAAAACCCTGGGATTATTTGCATGAGCCACTTTGCCCAGCCAATGCCTGCTTCTTAAAAATCTAGTTTAAAAATTTTTAAATTATTTTGCTCCAGAGATGGTTTTCATAATGTCATGCTTTCAGTAAAGCCTGAAGGCAAAAAATTAGTTTTCAATTAAAAGGTTTATTTCAGGGGGCAGGGGAGCATGGTAAGTATTACGCTAAAAGTGATGAATAGTAGGTTTAATGTGGTGGGATTTGTAGTCCTTTTCCTCGGGTCAGGAAATTTAGGTCTGGGAACTAACTCTAGCAGGGGAATGTTGCACCTCTTCCTGTAAGTATCTCTCATATTCCTGGAGTGTGGGTAGTGCCTCTGTGGGGGACGAGCTGCTCAGTGAGGTCTGGCATAGATAGGACTTCTTGAAATAATATCCCAGTATGTACCTCTTGTCACCTCAGTTGTCTTGGGTCCAAGTACCCATTTATTTTCCAGAGTAGTAGACACTTCCTCCAGTTAGAGCCGTCTCACCTGAGCTGTTTATCACTATCTTCCATGTCTGTCATTTTGAGTGAGGTTCAGACTATGTCCTCTGAATGGGAGAAGAGGAAAGGGGGAGTAGGTGTGCATCTCCTGCCACTGTTCTTGCTTAATAGATCAAAGCCACTTTTCCAAGGTGTCCAACAGGGAGGAGCATGGCAGTTGGGGTTGGCTGTCAGGACACGTGGATCATCGCTGCAGATACTTGTGGCAGCTACATTCTTACAGTTTGGAGAAGTATTTTCTATTTTAAAATCACATTTACGTGTTTATAGACTAAACAGTCTTGCTCCCAGTTTTCCTAAGTAATACTCAAATTCTTAACATTTGTATATACGGTGTATGTTTTTATTGTGGCATTCTTACTGGGAACAAAGTTGAGATGTAGCTTTAAACTGTGAATAATTATGTCTTGGTTTTATTTGACTGTTCTCCCATCCGAGTACTAACTAGGCCCAACGCTGCGTAGCTTCTGAGATCAGAAGAGATCAGGCATGTTCTGGGTAGTATGGCTGTAGACTGTTTGACTGTTCTTTACTGAAGTTTATTTGATTTGTCTTCATTTTAGTCAGAGAATTGTAGGATGAAAAACGTTAAGGATGTCCTGTCTATCTTCTATATATTGGTAGTCCTAAATTTTAAAACATTTCAAGAAAGAGACTTCACGTCCATCAGTATACCATTCCAATGTTTTAATAACTCTCATTATTATATGTAATACAGTATCATAGTTTTCATCTGTTTTTTAAATCAAAAATAGAAAATATTTGTTTATTAAATTCCATTAGACATTCATTGCTGTATTATTCTATCCTGAACTTTTATGAATCATTTTATATTCCATCTTATATGAAGTAATGAACATTTTAAATCTTGAATACTCTTCAGTTAGAAATGAATGAGTAATCCCATCTTCCCTGAACATGGCTAATGATTATTTTAATTTCCTATGAGAGTACAATGGTCTTCAAACGTTTTTGCTCAAGTATTAGCTTTAAGAATGCTGAACAACTTTTGTTTTTCTTTCTGCATTTTAAAATCCAGCATATTTCATCACTAAGTAGCTCCAAATAATGTATTTTATGACAAATTATAAACATTGAAACTTAAACTGCAACATCACTCTTTTAAGAGTATCCAAATGAAATTAAATACCATAGAGATTTGATACCCACTATCATCCTTCTCAAAGATACATGAACAGTTCTTTTTTTAGTAGGACTTTTTAACACTTCCCTTTAGAATTCTATTCTAATGGAATATGCTAAGGTTTTTGTGACCATAAACCTCCAAATAGTGAAAAAGTTCTAAATAGAGTATTATTTTTGAAATTATGAATGTTACTACATAATTCATCAGACTCATAAAAGTGTAAATTGTAGTAATTTATAAAGTAATATAAATTATTACAAATTTTATTAAGGAAAGTAAATCTTTAAATATGTCTTTCAGGCCGGGTGCGATGGCTCACGCCTGTAATCCTAGCACTCTGAGAGGCCGAGGCGTGTGGATCGTTTGAGCTCAGGAGTTCAAGACCAGCCTGAGCAAGAGCGAGACCCCGTCTCTACTAAAAATAGAAAGAAATTAGCTGTACAACTAAAAATATATACAGAAAAAATAAGCCGGGCATGATGGCACATGCCTGTAGTCCCAGCTACTTGGAAGGCTGAGGCAGGAGGATTGCTTGAGCCCAGGAGTTTGAGGTTGCTGTGAGCTAGGCTGACACCACGGCACTCTAGCCCAGGCAACAGAGTGAGACTCTGTCTCAAAAAAAAAAAAAATAATAATTAAATAAATAAATATGTCTTTCAGTGAAATGGATGAGACCCTTTTTTGTCCCTGGGTGAGGAGATATATCTATTTTTGTGAAGTGGGAGACAGATGATTGAGAAAGGAGAGGTAGAAACCACCATGGAACCTCAATTTTGAGGCAAATCAGTTTTAGCAAAGCATATAGTGAATTTGGGATCTGGTAATTGGATTTCCTCAGATCTGCTCATGATCTCTTACTCTTTGGGAAGTTACCCTGGGATACTGAAACACAATTTGACGATCACTTTCATGTGACATACTCATCCTCTCAAACACTTAATGTTTTCCACTTGCTATGAGTTCATTGAGATTAGTGACTAATCTTTCTGCTTATAAGCATTTCATTCCATTTTTCAAAATATGCTGTTTTATTTATTTAGGCAATTAAGTCTGGGTTTATTATTTTTTGACTAAACAAAAGAGCTTCTCTTTACTAAAATGATTTACTGATGTAATTTTTTATTTTTCAAGTTGTACATTTACATTTTATATGTACTGTTTTATATTAAAAAAAACAATACTAAAATAAGTACTTGTGTTCCAAGCACTCAGAAAAAGAATAAAAATGTTACCAAGAGATTTAAAGCCCCGTGTTCCCCTCCGTAATTACATCAGCCTGAGTTAATTTTTGTAAGTTAAGACTAACATTAAAACTAACTCATAGCAGTAGTAGTTTTTTTTGGTTCCAGGTTCTCAGAAAAAATAGTATTTTGTTTTTATGGGGGGGGGTAGTAAACTTTTTTAAATATTCAAAAATATAAAGAGCCCACTAAATGTGTGTGGCCTTTTAATGTTTTTGATCCGTGTTAAGGTATCTTGGGTGTGTATTTTGGAAATTGTTTTCTGTGACCCTCCCACGCCACAAGAATGAGCACACAAACTATGGGCATTCTAGTTAAGTCATCTTTTGATTTCTCTACCTCAGCAGAGCCTTCTAAGTCCCAAACACGTAAACCCAAGTGTGGCAAAGGAACCCACTGCTCTCGCAATGCGTACATGTTGGTTTATAGACTGCAAACTCACGAAAAGCCCAACACAGCTGTTCAAGTTCCAGGTAAGCAATTTTCCAGGGCTGTATTGGGCAAATGTTTTAGAATACCATCCTCAAAGATTAGTGACAAGCAACAGATTGCTTTTATTTATTACGATAGGTTGATTCCATATGGTAAATGTGGGTAAGAGTAACTATTAATCACAAATTTGCTTTACAGTAATGAGATTTTGAAATAAAAGAGTCTTGGACAGAATTAGTCCACTGACCCTCCCTTAAAGAAAAGCAAAAGCAATTTTAAAAAAATCACAAAAGTAATCAAGACATGTATTTAAAGCGTAATTTTGGTTTTATTTTGTTCAGTTTATAGAGCACTTGTGAGTTTTAGTCAAGTGTTTATAGACTTTCTAGAGCTTAAAGAAAAAGAGGAAGAGTTGCTGCTGGCCTGAAGGCAGCCTTTGTGGTTTTACTTAATACCGTTCTATGCTGTGGCATCATCTACTTTGAAGTGGTGTTTTTTGATTCCTTTGATTGTTCTGGGAGGCCGATGATGTCATGGAGAACTGGGGGTTGGGGTGAGGGATCATCATGGAGTCATTCCAGTGGCTGTCTTCAGTTTTATTTCTGCCTTCATGTTGGAGGTCTCTAGCAGAAGGGGAGACCACGGTAGGAAATTGCTACCAAAGTTTTAGCCAGTATTTAATATAATCTAGTGATCCGCATTGTTCTGTTTTTGAAAACCAAATAAAGCTTTTATTTGTCTTTCTGTTTTAAATAGCCTTTCTTCAAGCGCTGGTAGATCGAGATAATTCAAAATTTGAGGAGTGGTGTATTGAAATGGCTGAGATGCGTAAGCAAAGTGTGGATAAAGGAAAAGCAAAACACGAAGAGGTTAAGGAGCTGTACCAAAGGTTACCTGCTGGAGCTGGTCTGTAAGATATTTTCGGACAGCACTGTTGCCATTTAAGTGCCTTGTTTTTTTATGTTCACAAATGTATATGCACAAACTTTCTCCTGTCTTTTCTTATAACTCACTAAAGCCAGTAGCTTATATGACTCTAAAATTACTATCTAAACCAGCGATACCTTGATGTGTAGCATTCCATATAATTCTCATTATCGTGTACTTTTTTTAAAAAGGAGAGGCTGTTAATTAAGTATGAGATTTAAGGTCAGCACTCTGCGTTCATGATTTTTGTAGATATTTCTATTTTGTGAGATTTTAACTTGTTTCTAAAGAAAAATCTTACTGGATTACAATGGGAGCAACTTCCTTATTCTCTTTCTTTGAATGCTTTGTGCCCTAACAGTATTAACAGGCATTCTTTTATATGAATATAATTTTTGATACTATTTGATGAACTGGAAGTGTAATATAAGTGTTAAGTGTAGAGAAGCTTTCTGCTGACCTGTGATGTCTTAGAATTATCACACATAATCCAGCTCATCTCATTACTGAATATGTCAAAGTTTACCTACTGTCTCAAAAAAAACCCTCAACTTTATTAAGGCTGATAATGCCATTTATAATAAATTCTCTTTGTCATTTCACAGACATGAATTCCCCAAACCTAACTTCTGTTTACAGAAGATAAACAATTTAATCCTAACTTTAGAAAATAAATACTCAAGCATAATTGTACTAGTGGTTTTGTCTTTTTAATATCTTAGTTTTCCTTTACTGGTATAACTTTAAACAAAAGATGAATATAAATCCCTACATCTGTAAGAATAGATGTCAGAAGTTCTTTCAAAACTGCATCTTAATTTGATTCTGACCCTTCGTTGTAACCTGCTTCTTTAACTCTGTGGAAGGGTTGGGATTATCCTAAAGAATTAGACTGACCTGAGTTTAACTGGAATTGGTTTGGAAATGAACCCATGATTCGATTCTCTAAATTTATAGATCTTTGTTCAAAGGAGTTGGGACCTAGAAATCTATTTTCTGAACTTTATTCACAGTTTCCTGTATTCACTGGACAAGAGAAAGGGACTTACTGGGTCTAAAGAGAAATTCTATTTTGAACCACTCCTTAGAACTGTATAGTTCAAAGATGTTATATGTCGAGTTAACACTGTGCTTCCCTTGGCTGTTTTCATTCAGTATATAAGAACCTGTACTTATGTTCTATGTTATTTATACTTTTACCAATTATTAACTTATTAGCTTTATAATTTTTTCCCATTTACAGTAAATTTACATAGCAGAAATTCCATTTTCTTAAGAGGATATAAAATCTCAGTTAATGACCATGGTTTTTTGCTGGCAATGGAAGTCTTTTGTTATGCATTTTCTAAATCTTATTTTTGTGAACATATTTTTCAAAAGGTCAGTTATCCTAAAATCTAAGCCTCATGAGAACATCCTTTGGCCCTTTTAATTTAAATTGAAATATGCCTAAATTATCTCTAATAACACAATATCTCTAGATATTGTGTTTCAAATATATTTTATGCTGTGATTGTTCTAGACTTTATAACTTCCAATAGAAGATTTGTTGTTTTCAAAATCCAGGCATTTTTAAAAAATTAGAAATAATTTTAAACCAAAATGTATATTTCCCTTCGGTAAATATTTTAACAATTGCTTTCCTGGTTCATCAAATGCTGAAGTTCCATATAGTCTATATCTCCAACTTGATAGTGAGGTAGAGGCCTCACTCCCATTTGGTTATTGATTATCTGTGACTTTCGAAGGCAATGCTTAGGTAGTTTACTGAATCACGATTTCTAGCACAATCTGCTTTAACTGTTAAGACTTAACTGTAACAGCGCTAGACCCCTGTTCTCAGGGATGCTCTTGGCAGAGATCAATGCAACTCTTTGTAGTGATAGAGATTGAAAATGGAAAGACCTCTGTGACCACAGTCGCTCTTCCTTCCATGGCTCCCACAGCACACTAAAATGAAATCTGGCTGAGTTAATAGTAAATATGGTGTTAAATTAGAATTATGGGCTCAGTCTCTGCTCTCTTCCTTCCTCTTCTTACTATAAAATCATACATGGTTTTTCTACTCTTCGTATCTTACATTAAATTCACATTGAACTATTCAAAAACCAAAGCAACAAGCTTCACTTGCAAGTTTCCTGTGGGATTGGAAAATGTCTTGAACTGATTGCCTTTGAGTCAAGTTGTTGGTGGACAGCTCAGGGTAACAGTCACCCTAGGCCTTGAATTCCTGCATATATCCCCTGGCTAGGAGTGCTTTGTGTATTTTTAGTTTTCCTAGATTCCTTTCATTGTTAGGGTCAGGATTCTTATGTTTATTCTTCCAGTTAGCAATAATAGCAGGTATTGCCTACCATTCACCCCTCCCCAGCTGCTGGGGAAACTAGCACACCTAGTGAATGATTCTGGAATGTTGCTCTTTACACAGTCCTGTTGTTTTTTTCTTTTTTCCTTTGATAGCCTTCAAGGTTACTCAAAATTTTAAACTATCTGACTATATTTGGGAAAAGATTAGATATGCTGAAACTTTTTATTTTGCTCTTGGATAGGGAGCAAAATATCTTTGCATTCTTTGGACACCCAGTGTACTCTATCCCTGGCAGTTTAAACTTGATAAATGGCAAATAAAATTGAGAGGTATTTTGAATGTAATTAACCATACCATGATATGTTGTAAAATGCCACAACTATGTTACCTATACTGCATCTTAAGGTCTCCTCTTTTATATATTATGTGAATGTATAATTAACTTTTCTATATCTCTTTTCTTCCAAAAAGCTCAAAATACTTCACATATCTTATCTTTTACACTCAACAACATCCCTGTGAGGTAGGTAGAAGGCAGGTATTATTACCTTCATTTTACAAATAAAAGACCTGAAGCATAGAGAGTTTAAGTGACTTGCTCAAGTTCAGTTTCTTGGTGGCAGAACTTGGATTAGACCTTGGTCTCAACTTGCAGTCCTGTGCTCTTCCTCTGTAGCCGCAGTAGAGCTGACTAGTCAGAAGGCTGTCAGATGATGATGTACAGTGCCAAATTTTGTTTTTGTAAAAATTGAAATGTTTATGCTAAAATTAAAATGGGAGTTAGTTTTCTAGATGTGTAACTCTCCGGGGAGTATAAAATTGGTCAAAATGGGCTTTGCATTGAAGTGTCTATCCCTCAGATCTCATCCAAAGGAATATATAATACAAACATATAAATTCAACCTCTGTATGTTTTCTTCTATGTTTTATGCTGGGACTCACTGGAGATCTTTGTAAGTAATCAAAGCTGGCCCTTTATCTTTAATTTTGGCTTTTAAGGAAATCTGGGACTCCCTCTCCCCAATTAAAACTCATTTTGAGGTGTTTGGTTTTATCTTTTAATTTTTGCAACTTCAAAATTGATAATAATTCACTTCTAGTGTACTTTATCCTGCAACTTGTTTAAAATAGGCTACTTTCTTGAAATAAATAATAATGTAATGAATAGATCATAGCATGGATTTGGGTGGGGGAATTAAGTACCTTTTCAAAATCAACATCAGTATCATCTTGGAAGAAGAAAAGTGCAGTGGTTGAAATGGGCTTGTAAAGTGTGGTTAGAGCTGTCTAGGTTAATTTTAATTTTGAGCTCAGTCTGGCTTCTCATTTTAATTTTCAGATGTATATCACATACTTGTGAAAAGCATTGATGAAAATAACTACGAAAAAAACCTAGTAGGCCATAAGGTTGTGTGATTTGGAAGCCAGTGTGGAGCATGACTTGTAGTCCACAAACACGGGTGTCCTGATCAAAGCTCTGCTGTGCTATGAAGCAAGACACTGCTCTCTGTGGAAGCCTCTTGTAGAATGTGGTTAATAATACCGGCCGATCTTGTAGGGTACTGGGCAGCCCCAGCATTGCACTGCACAGTTCCTTGAGCTCAGAGGAGTGGTAGTTAAATGGAGCTTTGTGTCATACTCATCAAACATCTTTCCCGAACAATGATCCTTCTGATTCTGCTAGCTTTGGACAGAGTTTGCATTGTCTTTTGAGGAAAATGAATGTATCACTTAGTCAAAAAACTGTAAAAATACATAGACTCTTTTTGATGCTTTCTTCCTCAGAGCCCTATGAGTTTGTCTCTCTTGAGTGGCTGCAAAAGTGGTTGGATGAATCGACACCTACCAAACCTATTGATAATCATGCTTGCCTGTGTTCCCATGACAAGCTTCATCCAGATAAAATTTCAATTATGAAGAGAATATCTGAATATGCAGCTGACATTTTCTACAGTAGATATGGAGGAGGTCCAAGACTAACTGGTAATTCGAGATCTTAAAAAAAAAAAAGAGCAGTGTGTTAAGTCTTCATCTTAGGGTCTTTTTGAGTGGGGCTTATGATGATTTGAGCCAAACCGTGCTAGACCAAATGTTCCTAACGCTTTGCAAAAAGGATTTGCTAAATAAAGTAGAAATTAAGCAACTGGTGCTATTGATAGAGGGTTGGTTGATTTTTTGTTTGTTTGTTTTACCCCTCTCAAAGCAGACAAAATAGGACCCTTTTGAAAATACCATCTGATAGTAATTGGTTAGTTTGTATAATACTCTTCAAGGTACTTGAACTCTTACCTGGTTGATAAGCACAGGCAAGTTTTGTGCCTGTGCTTCAGGGACTTCTAACAGTGTGCTGTGTTGCCCAGGATGGTCTTAAACTTGAATTCCTAGCCCCAAGAAGCATCCCTACATCATTGTTTTTTATGTAGATAACAATATTACTGTCTTGGCATTCATATCACCAAAATAATTTTAGGGTATAAACCAATTTGGCATATTGTCAAAATTTTTTACTTCGGTTTAGACGTTATCTGTGTTTGTGAAGTGCTGAAACATTTTCCAACAGAAAGTCTGTGTGTGAATTAACTGTATCTCCCTTCACTCTTCCTTGCCTTTAGTGAAAGCCTTGTGTAAGGAATGTGTAGTAGAACGTTGTCGTGTATTACGTCTGAAGAACCAGCTAAATGAAGATTATAAAACTGTTAATAACCTGCTGAAAGCAACAGTAAAGGGGTATGTTGCACAGTGCACACTGTTTATTAGGCATTTTCAAGAGGTAATAACCAGGCAGCTTATTAGTTATTGAAAGTAAGAAGTTAGGATTCTTAGAAAAAAGGTGATGAAGTAGGCGGCAGAGCCAGAGCAAAAGTGCATTTTGCAGTGATTGCCCTGTGACAAAGGTGAAGAAAACTCAGACAGCCTTTGCAACTGTATTCCATCCATTAGAAGCAGAAATGTGGGTGTGGGGCCTGACCAAACTGAGGCAAAGTGTTAGCCTGTGCTCTGGTATGGACTAGTATAATGCTTACGTTATAAGGGAAAACATCCTGGAGGCCTGCTGCTGTCCCCTTAGTGAGGCTGAAATAAGTGTGTGAAGCATGCTCCCCTGCGTACCACTTCTTTTCAGAAATGTTCAGGGTACTTGGGGTATGTTGAACTCCATTCCATAGAGTTCCTACCTCTGGATCTAGGAACCAATAGAAGAAGACAGTTAAAAGAGAGATTTATTATGTCTGGGTTCAATTTAAGGTTTTTATTTCCCAAACAAAGATTAATCTAGTTCATTAAATGTGTATTTATATAGACATGTACAAGACACACTTGTACATATTTATGTATGAGTGTCTGAATGCCTGCCTAAAGGCACAGCTGTAATTGTGAATAATAATCAAGTGAAGGCAAGTGGCCATTTGATTGGTGTGATTGGCATGAACGTAAATGAGGGGTAAGAGAAGCAGGATTAGATTTAGAATAGAAACAAAATATAATATTGTATACCTATAATTCTATAGTGAGGAATGAAAAGGGCCAAAATGAGAAAGTACATTTAAAAAAAATATGTGCACTATAGCTGATTTTGAGTGTTTGTAATTCATTTCAGTTGTGGCCTTCACAAAGAAAGAAGGGAAGAAAACATGAGGAAACATTACTTGTAGGATTTAACATTCTCTCTGTTCCACAGCATTGACGGATTTTGGGTGGGGAAATCCTCTTTGCGGAGTTGGCGCCAACTAGCTCTTGAACAGCTAGACGAGCAAGATGGTGATGCAGACCAAAGCAATGGAAAAATGAATGGCAACACCTTAAATAAAGGTGATATTTTAAACCTGTATGTAAGTCATTGTGAAATTATGAACATCCACTTTTAGTAAAATTGGTTTAATACCCATCCATGTAATTTTGAAGACAACTGTTCTTAAACTGAAAGCTCTCGAAAATATCTCAGGGCAAATAAAAGATGTTTAAGTTTTTGAAATTCAGCAAGGACGTAGCAACTCACATGTGGAATTTTCCTTTATAACCTATCTTGCTTTAGGCTCCAGCTCTCTAGTTAATCACATGCAAGATTAATATTAATTTTGCTCTAGGCTAAAAGTTTAAAGAAAGGTTAAGTCTACTGCAAATTGCATAGTATATTGTAAGCTCAGTACATTTCGGTTTTAGATTATCTGCCACACATAAAGGCTGTCTTCCTCAAGTGTATGACCTTGTACTGGTGCATTTTTCATCAAGGAGAGAGAGGGCAGCTTTATAGCCTTTTGCTTGTAAATTCTTTTGAGTTTCCTGAGTTATCCAAAGTTATGCTTTCACATAGGAAATTATGTTATTGTAAATCAAGCAATAAATTTAATTTTATAGTCAGTAAGACACTGAAATTATTTTTAGATTTAAAATGGAGACTGATGGTTTGCACAGATTTACTAATTTAGAGATTAGTTACCCATAAGCAGTGATCCATTATTAGTGATCCATAAGCACTTATTTCACTTAATTTTCATATTTTAATTTTAATTTAATGTATTTTTTAATTTTTTTGTAGTGATAGGTCTCAGTATGTTGATCAGGCTGGTCTTGAACTCCTGGCCTCGAGCAATCCTCTCAAAGTTGGGATTATAGGCATGAACCATTGCACCTGGCCTAATTTTATTTTTAAATATTAATATTTATATACATGTATGTTTTTATCATTTTAATGTTCTTAACCGTTTTATTGAAATATTCTGTTTTATACATTCAAGCATTTTATATCATTTTATATCATATTTATTTTATTTAGTATGGTTCTTCCCATATCACACCTTACTTTTTGAGAAAAAAAACACCAAAGTCACTATTAGTTTTAAGTTCCTTGAATGGTGGTTTTTAACATTTTCAAATTTAAAAGTTTTTCATTTTTGATTAAAATATTTTGTGCTGTATAATTCATGAACTTAACATTAATTTCAATTTTTTTGTCCTGTCATTTGAAAAACAGTACTGTAATTTTAGTGGTGTCACATGACCCAGTGTTAAATATTTATTTGCTGCTCTTTTGAGCCTTTTTATATGTCAGTGTCCCTTCCTTTTAAGTGAAGCTGGATGCCATAATAGAAAATGCCTCAATATTGGCCTAGCTTAAAATATATTTTTCATGTTGCTTTCAGGATAATATGCTTCTCTTTTTCTCCTTCTCCCATTCAGAGATTTTTAAAAGCTTGAAGCAGCACAAACATAACAAAGTAGAACTTCAAACCCCTCCCAGCAGATACAATCACTGTAAATAGTGGCTTTTTGTAATGGAGCTCATATAGGCACAGTTCATCTCTCCCTGTCAAAGCATACGTCTCTTTTTATTTAGTGGCTGCGTTTCATTGTATGGATATTAGTATATTGTACATTTAACTGATTCTATTTCAACTTTTTTACAATTACTATGTAAGCACAGATGCAGTGAGCATCCTTGTGTGATTTTCAGATTATTTCTGAGAAATCTACAAATTGCTGGATCAGAGAATACACTTTTATAATTATCACATACTGACACATATTGGTACGGGGAACCTGTGGCCTTCTGATTTCAAGACTGTTCTTTTTTAAGCACCAAAGGAGGCAAGAAAAGCTTCATCTTTCTCTGCTGCACCCCCTTTTTTTTGAGCTAGAGTCTTACTCTGTCGCCCGGGCTAGAGTGCCGTGGTGTCAGCCTAGGTCACAGCAACCTCAAACTCCTGGGCTCAAGCCATCCTCCTATCCTAGCCTCCTGAGTATCTGGGACACAGTAGTAGGAGGCACACACCACCACACCTGGCTAATTTTTTTTCTGTTTTTAGTAGAGATAGGGTCTCAGTCTTGCTCAGGCTGGTGCTGCACCTCTTTTAATAAAAGAATTTGTTCTGTAAAATTTGAATTCAGTCAAAAGGACACACTTAAGGACCTGGAAGCCCACATGTGGCCTTAAAGCTGCAGGTTCCCCACCCCTGGTACGTGCACTTGAGGGGGCTCATTTTTGCATGGTTTTATCAACATAAAGACTATATCGTTCATGTCATTTTTTTATCCGTCTGATATAGGAAGATGAGCAATACTGAGGCTTACATTTTTCAAATTATCATTGAGGTAGACTGTCTTCTCATGTTTAAGAAGTTATTTGTGTTTGTATGTATGACAGAGAGAAAGGAAACAGTTGTCATGTCCTTCCTTTTGCCCATTTCTCTACTTGAGGTTTTTTAATGATTAGTAAATATTCTTTGTATACATTAAGTATATTAAAGATGCATTGATACTTAACCTGGAAAACTCATGGATAACTATTCTAATCTCCTGATACTTAAGATTTCTTTTTTTTGATCATGTTCCCAGTATATTCAGCTATAGATTGACACAGTGACACATTATAGACAAGTAGGGAAAGCAGATACTGGTAGAGAAATGTTAACAGGAAAGGTAAAGTTTTTATAATATAGTAGACCCCCATATCTGCAGTTTTGATTTCCCTGGTTTCAGTTACCTGCAGTCAACCATGGTCTGAAAATATTAACTGGAACATTCCAGAAATAAACAATTCATGAATTTTAAATTGCACACCCTTCTGAGTAGCATGATGAAATCTCCTGCCCTCCTATTCTGTCCTTCCTGGCAAGTGATTTGTCCAGCATATCCACACTGTAAGACTACACGCCCATTGGTCACTTAGTAGCCCTTTTATCAGATTGACTGTTGCAGTGCTTGTGTTCAAGTCACCTTTATTTCAATTAATATTATGGCCACAGAGCCCAAGAGTAGTGATGTCTGCAACTGGGATATGCGAAGGAAAAGCCCTAAAGTTCTTCCTTTAATTAAAGGTGAAAGCTGTTGACTTAATAAGGAAAGCAAAAGAATCATACGTTAAGGTTGTTAAGATCTATGGTAAGAATGAATCTTCTGTCCGTGAAACTATGAAGAAGAAAAAGGAAATACTGTGTTAGTTTTGCTGTCACACCTCAAACTGCAAAAGTTTTTGACAACAGTATGTGATAAGTGCTTAGTTAAGATGGAAAAGGCTTTCAATTTATTGGTGGAGGACATGAAGGGAAATGTATTCTGATCGATGACAATCATTCGATTTTATCTGAAGTTTCTAGAATCCACTGGGGGGCTTAGAGCATATCCCCTGCTAAGGGGAGACTACTGTATGTATTTGACGTTAAAGGTTAAGTCCTTATTTCATTCGCCTTTAAAGCTTTTTGTTCAACCCCTAAAAGAGTAGGTAGGTGAAAATGACATGACATGACATGACATGTAGATGATTAACTTGGTTTATGACACAGTATTCTGAATACTTTGGCTAGAATTAATAGGAAGGATATGTAAATTATTTTCCAAATGGGAAAAAAGGAACATTTTCTTGTGTAACCTAAATCTTTAAAAAGTTAACTGTCATTGAGATATTTTCTTTCCTTTTAAGGGAAAGAAATATAACATTTCTTAGCAGAACTGTGTAGGAATCACTCGGGTCTAATTTTGAAAATGTTTTAAAGTTTTCTTTGTTCAAAATTGTGTAGAATACTACATATGCCACTTTGAACTTTAAATACAACCACAACAGTTATTATCGGTATTTCTTTTGATTAGATGAATCAAAGGAAGAAAGAAAAGAAGAGGAGGAGGAATTAAATTTTAATGAAGATATTCTATGTCCACATGGTAAGTTGGAAGCATGTGTCTGTTTCTTACCACCCTTTTTAGCTTTTAACTTCTGCCTGGCTTTCATGCCAGTGCTCCTCACCTTGCAAAAAATTGTTTTAAAAATGGGATTTTCTCATATTTAGAAGGCATTGATTGGAGAAGAAACTTTCTGTCACTTAATACATTGAGGACTTTTTGTCACTTATCACATTGATGAGCTTTGAATTTGAAGGGATGAATTTTAGTTGTTTCCCGTGACTCTGTGTCTTTCTTCAATTTGAACACTTTAAGAATAGTGTTTGTATTAATATGTTTCTTCCTCTTATTAGGGTTATCTATGGTTTAATTTCTTAAACATTTATTGAGTAGCTGCTGTGTACTTTGTGCTAAACACTCTTTAACAAACAATAAATTCTAAATCCTTATTTAATCCTGTGTATTTGTTCCTGTGTTTTTTTCTTGGTCTTTGTGAAAGCTCACTTATAATAAGTACATTTTCCAGGATCATCATACAAGGGATTCATTGTATATAAGACATGATTTTCTAATAGCACTCTGAAAGTCAAACAGGTATCTACTTCTCAAAGCTTTCTACCTCATAAGTTCCCCTCCCCACCTCTTTTTTTGTGCTTATTATCTTTTTTCTTAATTTCAGAATGTTACATGGGTACAAATGTTTTTGGTTACATGGATCCCTTTTGTAATGCTTGAGTCAGGGCTATAAGTGTGCCCATCACCCAGGTAGTGTTCATGGTACCCGTTAGTTAGGTTTTCACCGAGCCTCTCCTCCCCTTAATCCCCTGCTTGATTTCCACTGAGTTTTGCTCCCTCTGTGCGCATGAGTGTTCACGTTAGTCCCAATTTAGTAGTGAGTACATACAGTGTTTCTTTTTCCATTCTTTAGACACTTCATTTAGGACAGTGGTCTCCAGTTCCATCAAAATTATTTCAAAAGGCATTAATTCATCCTTTTTATGACTGAGTAGTATTCCCCCATGGGGTGTGTGTGTGTGTGTGTGTGTGTGTGTGTGTGTACACCACATTTTGTTAATCCACTAATGAACTGATGGGCACTTGGGTTGATTCCACATCTTTACAATTGTGAAATATGCTACAGTAAACATTCTAGTGCAGGTGTCTTTTTGATAAAATTACTTCTTTTTCTTTCGGTAAATACCCAGTAGTGGGATTGCTGGTTGAATGGTAGGTCTACTTTTAGCTCTTTTAGGAATCTCCATACTGTTTTCAATAGAGATTTTATTAATTTGCAGTCTCACCAACAGTGTATGAGCATTCCTTTCTCTGTGTACCCACGCCAGCATCTATTGTGTGAATCAGACAAGGGAGCCCAGTGTTACCACTTCTATTTAACATGGTGCTGGAAGACCTAGCCAGAGCAATCAGGCAAGAAAAAGAAGTAAAGGTATTCAGATTGGGAAAGAGGAGGTCAAACTATCACTTTTTGCTGATGATATGATCTTATATGTAGAAAACCCCTCCCCACCAATTAAAAATCTACCCTGAGAAAAATTGGACCCAGAGAAGTCAGGATGTCAGTGGTTCATAGTATTAACCCACATTTGTGCATTTCTTCTCCCCCGCCCCCATTTTGTGCATTTCTTGTTATATGCTAATAACATTGCTAATACTCAGAATTCCTGTTGGTCCTAATAAATTTCCAATTTTAGTTATTGTTTTATTAGTTCCCTGTGAACCAATGGATAACGTCTCACACTTAACCCTCATGCATACTAGCACTTTTAGGGCCCTTGATAACATTAGTGATGATAGTTGTCACTTGAGTGGTACTTGCATTCTTACTTGCACTTAGCTTACTGGGTGAGTGGCATTTCCATTTACAGGCCACACAACTAGGAAGGGGTTGTCCTGGGGTGTGGATTCAGGTATCTGTGGATCCCACCTCCATCTGTTCTTCCCATTGCATCACCATCTGCCTCTGAGTTGGTTTTGCTCACACTAGGAGTGCACAGTGGGAGCACAAATGTGAAGAAGATGTGCTGACCTCGTGAGTGCTGAGTAGCATGAGTAAATATTAATAAATAGGGGAAAGAAAGGTTACGTGAATAGCCAAAAGGAGGTTTGTTTTTCTAGCGATGCTTTTGTATCAACTTTTTTGTCCTTCATAGCATAGATGCGGACATAAGGGTGTCCTTTTTGAGAGTTGAAGCATTTGTGGCAGAAAACTAAGTTCATCCGCTGGTTGAAACGGTGCCAGGACTTAGTTTGTCGTCAGGCTCTTCAGCTATACCTTCCCACCTCTTATGTCATCTCAGTTTTGACAGCTTTGAGTAGAAAGCATGGCAGAGCTGAATGTGATTTCAGGACAAACGCTGCCCCCTCAGCCTATCAGAAACTGTGCACGAAAGCTATTTTTTAGACCTTTCGCTTGCTCTGTAACTCAGTGGGGTTTTGATGCCATGCTTTATCTAATTTTTTTAAAGGATAGTTCTATACTTTTGTTCTTATGTATATTATCTTCAGTGTACTGTGTGTGCAGGGTGAAGTTTTTCAAGTGCAGAATATCAAACCTTACTTAGAAATCCACTTTGCTCATTAAGTTTATATTAAAATTTCTTTCTAGAGATCTGTTGATGTTAGTAGTAATAGTAATAATACTAACAGTTGTAAGATAATAGTGGACAATTATTGAATGTTTATGTGCCCAATAGGTTTCTAAGTGCGTAACTATTATTAACTCAATCTATACAACAACTCTGTGAAGTCAGTATATTATCACATTCATTGCACTGATGAGTAAGCAAACTGAGGCACAGAGAGGTGGGACTCATTCACCTAAAGTAACACACTTAATGGATAGTTTGTATTGGTATATAATTGTCTGTTGGAAATTCTTTTTCTTTGAATTTGAAGGACTTACTCTAGCTTTCAGAGTACCACTCAGAAGTCTAAAGCCATTCTTTGTAGGTAATTTTTTCCCCCTCCATTTTGGAAGCTTATAGGATCTCTGTCCCAGTGTTGTACAGTGTCACAGTAACCTGCTGTGGTGGAGGACTTTTTCCATTTATTGTGCTAGGCACTCTGTGGAAGATACATGAGTCTTGGATGGGCTTGGTGACTATTTGAGCACCCTGGATGGCCTGTTCCCTGGTGAATTCCCAATGTCAGTGTCTGGTTGGGGGCTGTTCAGATTTTTCCACAAACATCTTTGTTTCTCCTGCTTTGAAATGCAGACCAGCTGTCACACTCTTCTGGGATTGAAGAGAAGAGGGCTTGGGAGTTCCTGCATTCAAGTTGGAAATATTTACTTATTTCTGTCTCAGCTTATTACCTCCTTTGTCTCTATTTTGTGTCCCCAGTGCCAAGGCCTTAGGTTTTTATTGTCAAAAAATAAGCTTGTAGTCTTTTGTGGTTAGAGGGGACAGTTATCTGTGGGATACAGAGGAGAGAACAGACAATCTAACTGTAGACTCTTAAATAGACTTTTAACCCCTTCTCCAACTTTTTTTGACACAACCTTCACTTCCATGAGCCCCCAGTTCTTGGGTCTGTGTGGCCAGTTCTGCAGTGGAGTAAATGTGGTTGCTTCTTGACTTTAGTCAACTGAGAGTTAATTTTTCTGTGTCTCATCCACTTTTCTTTTAAGCTTCTAAAATTTTTGTTGCCATTGTTCCTGTCAGTTGTCTTCCTTGATCATTATAGTTTTATATCTTTTTTAAAAAATTCTTTTATTGTCATTTAATGATGTTTCATGAGGCATTGAAAGTAAATACGGTTTTAATTTTTTTTTTTTTTTTTTTTTTGAGATCGGTCTGTTGCCTGGGCTGGAGTGTAGTGGCATCATCATAGCTCACTGTAACTTCAAGCTCCTGGGCTCAAGCGGTCCTCCTACCTCAGCCTCCTTCGTAGGTGGGACTACAGATGTGCACAATGATGCCCAGCTAATTTTTCTATTTTTTGTAGAGATGGGGGTCTCACTCTTGCTCAGGCTGGTCTTGAACTCCTGACCTTAAGCAATCCTCCTGCCTAGGCCTCCCAAAGTGCTGGGATTACTGGTGTGAGCCACCATGCCCGGCTGGGTTGTTCATTTCTAATCATATGAGTAATTCACATCCCATATAAAAGTCAGTCACTATGTAAAAGTACCCCTACGTCAAAATGAAGCAGTGCATCCATAGTGTCTGTAGAATCCTCTGCAGTGTTACATATTAAAGTGTGTGTGTGTTTGTATTATATTATTGGGGTTTTTTTTTTAATTTTCTCTCCTTTACTGAACCAGATGGGGTTATACCACACACCTACAAAGGAATAATCCTTTAAAAAAAAAAAAAAAGAAGAGAAAAAGAAAAGAAAACCATTTAAAAATTATAATTGCCTTGGAGTTCTTTCTAAATCAGGTCATGAAAATCTACCTTAATGTTTTTTATGGTTGCATTGTATTTTACAATGGTAAAATGGTTTGATAATCCAATTAAACTTTTCCTTTTTGTGGCAATAAATTTGCTGATTGTGTCTGAGGATGGGCATGTTGGAGTAAGTTTTAATAGCCTCAGAGGAATTTAAATCAAATGCTTTCTCAGAAAGTAAAACTTTACATTTTGACCTAATTTCTCTGGTAATAAGTATATTAAAGCAAAATAATCTTTACTTGAGACTATTCAAAGTTCAGTAAGAGGTGAGGGGTAGAAGTTAAGAAGATGCATTTTGACGTATTAGAGATTGTGGGGTTTGAGTGAGATAGACCTGGATTGGTATCCCAGCTTTGTTACTCACCAGCTATGGTGACCCTGGATAGAGTCATCTCTCAGATTCTAACTTTATTTATTATGTAGAGTATACTATGTGTTTAGAAAGCCCCTGGCTTTATTACTCTTAATCTTTAGGTACTTTGTGTCAGTGGGCACAGAAGCAAATGTATGGCTTTGGAGATTCAAAAAATGTTTCTCTAGTTAATGACCAGTATAGGTAAAGAAGTGCAGTTCACTAATTTATTACTTGGGAACAGCCAAAACAATAGAAAATATAACCACAAACAGAGCTGGGGGAGAAAAGCCCTGGAAAGCCAGATGTGGGTAAGGAAGTAGTACACTGAGGAGGGGCTGCCGAGATCGCAGGTTGCTGTCCGTGATCTTGGCATTCCTGTGATTTTCTGATAAGAGGGAGGGTGGCAGTGACTGGTATTATTCTTGTTGTCTTCTGGGATTTTTGAAGATCCAAGGGGATCTTCAGAACAAACACAAATAGTAAACAAATTGGAACTTGACTAGAGATGGTTTTTAGATTGAACAGGAGATTGGTTGCTTTATTACTTAAATTTGAATTGATGACTTACGAGATTAGACCTGAGAGTGTTGGACACAACCTTGAAATATCATGTTAATGCAGGATGATTTCAGTAACAGTCAAATGGGAGACAACGAACTCTGCAGGGAACTGTAACCTTTGAGGATGGGAGTAGATGAAAGGATGTGAAGTAGCTCCTGCCATGGCACAGAGATCCCAGGATACCAGGAAGCCCTCTCTCCTAATTCCTTCCTGGCAGGGAGAAAGAAAATTTAGAAGTTACTGAGAACAAGAAAAGAGAGCTAGAAATAAAACTCTTTAGCAAAGTGTTTTCCTATAGGAAAAGAGTACCTATAGGTTTTTCTTAAGTTTAATAAATAGGAAATATTTGCTTTTTTTCCTTTTTTTTAAACTCAGGGGAGTTATGCATATCTGAAAATGAAAGAAGGCTTGTTTCTAAAGAGGCTTGGAGCAAACTGCAGCAGTACTTTCCAAAGGCTCCTGAATTTCCAAGTTACAAAGAATGCTGTTCACAGTGCAAGGTACTGAACAATGTCCTGACATCTGTGGCACCACCTCCCCAGATCAACTTCCCGGGGGAATTAACATTCATACTTTTGATGGGGGTGTAGGGAGGAGGCAAGCGGTGTGCTGTCAGCAGGAGACAGCTGATTGCTTCATTTCCTTTCAGATTTTAGAAAGAGAAGGGGAAGAAAATGAAGCCTTACATAAGATGATCGCAAACGAGCAAAAGACTTCTCTTCCGAATTTGTTCCAGGATAAAAACAGACCATGTCTCAGTAACTGGCCAGAGGTATAATGATTCCCACAAGGGAAAGAATTCATCTTTCCTTTTTAAGGTCCTCGCCAAGTTCCCGATGAGCTGTTTCAGAACAACCCAGAACTTCTCACATTCTCATTTGTTTAGTTATCTAAATGGGGAATTACTCTTGGTAGGGCTATATTTATAAAACCTGAATAAGGAAAGCCACAGTATATTTATCATGCAGAGCTTGTGTTCAGGAAGTGATGACAGATACTTTTTGTGATTTTATTCTAGGATACGGATGTCCTCTACATCGTGTCGCAGTTCTTTGTAGAAGAGTGGCGGAAATTTGTTAGGTAGAAACCAAGAATTTTCTACATCCTCTTTTTTGGATTGACTCTACTATTTTTTTTAAGAATTGATGGTTTCTGTTTGTGGTACCCTCCATGGTTACTTTTACTAGTATACGCTGCAAGCTTTCTTCTCTATTAAGTGAATAATCCTAAGAAACATATGTAATTACTAATAATCTTTTAAAATCTATCTCTAATTTTAAAATGATTATCTTAAAAGTCTTCTCTTTTACCTTGCAACAATGAGGTATGTTTACCGTCCTTGTCTCATTTTTGTAGAAAGCCTACAAGATGCAGTCCCGTGTCATCAGTTGGAAATAGTGCTCTTCTGTGTCCCCACGGGGGACTCATGTTTACATTTGCTTCCATGACCAAAGAAGATTCTAAGCTGTGAGTTTCTGCTCTTCATATGATTTCTCTGTTTCTGATGATTAATCAAGTATGTTTCAGAGCTTTCTCATCTGACATATATAGCCTATTTTAAGAATCTAGTCCTTTGCTGAATTGTGGGTTTTTTCCTTTCTTGTGCTTTAACAGAGTGTGTACTTGTGTTGTTTTGTTTTGTTTTTTTTTAAACAAAAAGACTGCTTCCTTAGAAATGGCAAGAGGCTGCCCAAGGCCATTCTGTTTTTCGTATTCCTTCCTTGTCAATCCTGGAAACAACACAGTCACCCTTTCTTCTCCCAAGCTGCTGGTACCATCACTGTGACCTTTTCCAAAATCACATAATCAACATGGTCTTGGTTGTAGTTTTTTTTTTTTTTCTCTCCAGCTGCCAGGCTTCATAAAATACAGAAGTAGGATGGGAGTGTGGCACCAGAGCAAAGTCACTGTGCCCTGGTCATCTGGAATTCTGGGATCTTGAAACCAAAATTTTATTCCATTCTTCAAGTGCTTCCAAAGGGGCTCATCTGTGAATTTCACCTCTGATGTTGCCATTTTACCTTGTAAAATAATTTTTAAGTAACTTCTACCTTCTCTTCAAATAAGAGAAGGTAGAATGCCTCCAACACTGACAGAAAACTAGGAAAAAGAAATCGAAACACATAAATAAAAATTTCTGTGGGATTAAGCTAAAGTTAGGGAGTTTATTAATGATATTTCACCACTTTAACATCATTTAAGGGAGCTCAGAGTTAATATATGTTTTCTTCTTGGCCCCCCGCCGCCGCTTTCTCTGTCTCCCTCTTCCTCCCATTTCCTTTTCTTCCCCCCCCCTTCCTCCCTCTCATTATTATTATAAATGCTAGACATCCAGGAAAATACCTATAATAATAAACAAATATGTATTACTAGTCAACTTAAAGGTTAAACCATCCAAATATCATTAAAGACCCCTCAGTATCTATCCTTCCTTCCATTCATGCTTTTCTCCCTCTCCTCTCTTCCCCTTGCAGTAACCACTGTTCTGTATTTGAAGGTTATCAGTCTCAGGAAATATTCTTTAAAAAAAAAATACATGTGATACTGCCAAGCAAGAAAAAAGGGAAGAGAAGTTATAAAGAAAAAAAGTACACATACATAGTAGTTTCTTATATACTTTTTATATAAGTGGCATCATACTCTATTTATACTTCTGCAACTAACTTATTTGACTCAATTGATGTTTTTGAGATTTAACCATATTGATTGACGTAACTGCAGTCCATTTAGTTTTACGCTGTTGTAACATTCTTTTGTATAAAAAAGTCCTATTCTTTGTTGATGGTAATGTATCTCTTCCCTTAAATTCCTTTATAATGTATCTTTACTCTTTAATTCCTTTGCGTTAAATATTGGTGTTGATTTTGGTTTAGGAGACTAATGGATTATGTTCTTTTAATTTCCATGTGTCTTAAGGCATGTTGTGTTTTTTTGCACAGTATAGCTCTCATATGGCCCAGTGAGTGGCAAATGATACAAAAGCTCTTTGTTGTGGATCATATAATTAAAATCACGAGAATTAAAGTGGAAGATGTAAACCCCTCAGAAACACAGTATATTTCTGAGCCTCGTAAGTTTTCATATTGCTTTTGGTTTCTATAGTTAAAAGTTGACATTTTAAGAGGAAAGGGTATGTCAATATTATAGTCTCTGGTTAAAATTAAACCTCACGTGGTGGCCCAAAAGAGTTGAATGAATATTCCTTGGTAACTTTGATATACATTTTTAGGTCTTCGGTTCTTTGACAGTAATTCCCCAGCCATTTCTGTTTTCCTTTTTTCAGAACTCTGTCCAGAATGCAGAGAAGGCTTACTGTGTCAGCAGCAGAGGGACCTGCGCGAATACACTCAAGCCACCATCTATGTCCACAAAGTCGTGGATAATAAAAAGGTACTGGTCCCTCTTGTGGCTGTGGCTAGTAATGATCAAGCTGGCTTTTTGACTTGCTGTTGTATTTTCACTGAGGGACTGCCTAGGACTGCATTTTTGTTTCTTCAGAGCTGTTTGACATCAGAATTGAAATCGGACGAGAATCGAAAATGAAGGCCGGGCGTGGTGGCTCATGCCTGTAATCCTAGCATTTTGGGAGGCTGAGGTGAGAGAATCACTTGAGGTCAGGAATTTGAGACCAGCCTAAGCAAGAGTGAGACCCTGTCTCTACAAAAAAATAGAAAAATCAGCCCCGTGTCATAGCACACACCTGTAGTCCCAGCTACTAGGGAGGCTGAGGCAGGAGGATCGCTTGAGCCTGGGGGTTTCAGGGTGCAGTGAGCTACAGTGACACCACTGCACTCTAGCTGGGGTTGCAGAACAAGACTCTATCTGCGAAAAAAAAAAGAAAAGAAAAAGAAAAGACAGAAAATGAATAGTTATGTAATTGTATGTGAATTTAGTCTGTTAGGAATTTGATCCATAGGTATTTACTGAATGTCAGCTGTGTGCCAGGAGTGGTCTTGGTGCTGGGGATACAGTGATGAAGACAGAAGGCGCCTGCCTTCAAGGTTATCTGCAGCCAGTGAGGAAGAGCAGGAATCAACTCAAATTCATAAGATGATTTCACGCAGCAATGAGTGTTTTGAAGGGATTCAGCAGGGTGAAGTGAGAGACTGACAGAAGCGGCGGTTACGGTGTTCGGTGGGGAGTGGACAGGAAGGGTGCCTGAGAGATGGAATTGTTTCCACCTGAGCCTTCACTGTCATGTTTCCAGCCTGGGAAGAGCCAGAGGGCTAAGCCTAATGTGCTTAAGCAACGGAGTGAAAATCACTGTGCCTAGAACAGTGCTGTCCAGTGGAACTTAGTGCGGCGTTGGACAGGTTCCATGTCTGGGCCGCACTGCAGTGGCCACTAGTGATGCGTGGCTGTGGAGCATTTGACGTGTAGAAGCGTGACTGTGGAGCCGAGTCTTTAGTTTAATTCATTTAAATTTAAACAGCTACATGTGGCTAGTGGCCACCATACTGTCCAGTGCTGGTCTAGAGTGAGGTTTATTCCAAGAAGGGATAGTTATATGGGAGGAGGGCCCATATTCTGTGAGGTTTTATACATCCTACCAAGAGTTTGGGATTTTATTCTAAGTGTGGTTGTAAACCTCTGGAGAGTTTCAAGCAAGGTGGTGTATGATCATCTGATTTATGGCTCTAAAAAGTCACTGGCTGTTGTGTTTGGGATTGCTGAGGGCATAACAGGAATAAGAAAGGCTGGTTTAGAGCCTCTGGCGTTGATCTGCAAGGAGTAGGTAAAATAGACAGATGGGATATGTTTGGGAAGCAGAATGTTAAAACTGGCTGTGGATTGGATTTCAGAGCATTTTTACTATATCGGGGATGGCTCTTGGGTAGATTCTGACCCAGATCTCTGTTCATCTCATTAATTTGATTCCAGGGTTTGGGGGATTAAAAAGAAAGTAGAATACATGGTATTTGGTGCCAATTACCAAACACATTGCTTTAGAATGGTTAGTTACAAATTATTTTTTAGAGGTCTAGGGGTTCTGCTTTACACATTGAACTAAGGCCCTCATTTCCTAATTTGCTGAGAAAATGAAGTTAATGAGTATTAATATCTCAAATTTTCTGCTAGAATTTTCTTAATTCTTTTGTACCTTTTAGTACATCCATATGTTGGTGTCGAGTATAAAATAGTATCCTCAGTATTTCATAGTGTCCTGCACCAAGAGCATTTGCTCCATCCTTCATTTTCTCAATTCTTAAAGAGCACTGCAGTTCTTGCCACCTGAACATTTTGAGAACTTGAAAAGTCTTCACAATCAGTGTACTCGAGAAGGTGTCGAGCACCTTTGAACTTCTGCAAAATACCATCATTGTACGAACCTGATAATAATAACTCCTCTGCAGAGACCTCTTAAATTTATAGTGAACACATTAAATACTGCAAGAATAAGTCATAGGATAAAAAACTAACATGTTAAAAGAACATAGAAAACCGAGAGTGGCTTGATTCCTGCTCCACGCTCTGGTCTGTAATCCCACCATGATAAAGGTGTCCCCCCTCTTGATAAAGGTTGCAGTCAAAGCCCCCACACCATCCATAGCTTGCCTTCCTAGGGGCTGACCTACTTCTCTCTGTCGTCCTGGTGCATCCAGGTGATGAAGGATTCTGCTCCAGAGCTGAATGTGAGTAGTTCTGAAACAGAGGAGGACAAGGAAGAAGCAAAACCAGATGGAGAAAAAGATCCAGATTTTAATCAAGTACGTGTTGAAGCTGCTTTGTATTATTATACTTTCTGCTCTTCTGAAACAGCAGCCGCGCCAAGCCCTTGAACATCTCTCTGTATTCTGTGTGGGATATTAGTTCTCAGTTCCCTTCCTTGTTCTACCTTTGTCTTTCCTTAGTTTTGGTGGCCATGCTATAGCTGTCCTGATTTCTCATGAAAAGCCACGGACCACATTATTTCAGAATTATTATAGCATGTTTCTTGCTATTAATTAAGAAAGGCTGAAATAAAATGTAGCAATTAAATGGTTAGCTGGAAAAGAAGACTACAAGACCCTTATCTTAGTTTGTTGCTTAATCGTGGAATCTTTAAGTATGAGAAAAGTATTTAACTTAGGTTTCCTCATTATAAACCAAATAAATGACCCTAATAGTGGAGTATACAGGAGAAATTTTTTGTGTTTAAGTAAGGTGTTAAATAACCAGATCCGCTGATGCCATAGTCTTTCATGTTGCATCGTAAAGAACTTAAAATTCTTTTTAAGTTTGACTGTTTTCTTTCGTGATTGTCTACCCTTGTTATTTGGTTGCTTGATTATAGTCTACATGTTCATAGTGATAACTGAAGAAAATTATCTTATAAGAACAGGAAATAATGTGAGAATGTGTTTGTTTTAAATGGGGATTTAAAACAGCAATTACAGAAACTATGTACTGAGATCCTATGATGTATTACAAAGAAAAGGTGTGAGGAAGATGACATTCTGAAACGGCTGGACGTTTTTCAGGGACTATCTATTCTTTTCCAAAGAAGGAAGGTTAGACTTGAGATTTTTTGAGACAAAAGTATTTAAAACATTCTAGAGCATTACATTATGGTATAGATAAGTTTTAGCTTCCCAAAACGTCAGAAGACTGTGTTCCAGGGTATTTTATAGATATTTTAAATTCATGGATTTTCTGCTCAGTTTTATTTTTAATAGATATTTCTTTTTTTTTTTTTTCCTGCTAAAATAGTGTAGTCAAATTATGGTTAGTTTTCTCCCTGAAAGAGTAAGTGTTATGATGGCCATGTGCTATATCTGTTATAGCAGTGGTCTCCAACCTTTTTAGTTGGCACCAGGGACCAGTTTCATGGAAGACAGTTTTTCCACTGCCTGAGGGCAGTGGGTGGGGTGTCGTGGGTTGGGGGGCATGGTGTGGAGCTCAGGCGGTGATGTGCGCCTGTTTCCTAACAGGCTATGGACCGGTCCGGCCTGTGGCCCGGGGGTTGGGGACTGCAGTGCTACAGAGCAGAGCTATCTGGCTCGTTGGCCTGTCTGTATACACTGTCACTTCATTTTCAACATTGGTTAAGAAAGTCTGAAAAGGCCTCTTGACTTGAATCTTGGTCTCCCTGAGGTAAACGTTGCTTAAAATTTCCCAAACAGTGTAAAGGGATATGTCAGCATGTATTTTCCATGGCTTGTTGGAGCTCATAAAATGATAACTTTAAAATACCTATGAAGGAACAAAACCATGTAATCATATCCACCACCCTGCTGCTGGTGATCAGCCACCTGTTGTTAAAGGTGTCCTACAGAATTGGTATTTCATTCGGTCAACATTGGAGGCCCCTTTACTTCAGTGCTAACCAAATCGATACATTTTATGGCAATGCAGGTTTTCAGTTTTGAGGGGATATTTTCCTATAATAAGTAATGCCCTTATTAAAATCTGTGTGCATGCATGTGTCTTATGTTCCTTGGGATGGTTTTTGAGATCACTGGGTCAAGTAATAGTATGTCTTTTGATAGGAGTTTGCAGACAACTTTGCTGCCTTCTACTCCGGTGTCAACTCTTTTATTTTCATGTCTCTGTCTCATATAATCCATCTTTCAAGCCATGTATGTACAAACTAGATTATTTGCTTTTTTAGTTGATATATTAAAAAATATTTATATATAACATACACATTACATATGTATATATTACAGTGTTGGCTGGAGTAAAAAAATAGTAAAATGAATTTAAAAATTAAAGATACACATGTGCGCGTATGGATGTACGTATCCATCCTGGTTTAGGACTCCATCCTCTTTCATCTGCTTGGTTGGCAGTGCCATATTGTTTTAGTTATTATCACTTGGTAGTATGCTTTAATAATCAGTGGGGAATCTCGTCTTTTTTCAAATCTTTTATTGCTTGTGGTCACTAATTTAGTCTCTATTTTCTGATAAACTTTGTAAATTAGTTTGTTAGGCTTGATATGTATGTTCTTATTATCCTTAGTTTCCGTTATTTTAAGTTTTGCTTTTCTGCCTAAGAGTTGTTTAGAAAACTCTTTACGTTTTCAAGTAATTTAGATTTTGGAAGGCTAACTTTCTTGAATGTCTAATTTTATTCATTGTGGTCATAACCACAGCAGTTTCTTGAAAGTGGATGTGGAATTACTTTCCTCAGTTGTGGATGACACAGATTTCGCATTTGTAAATATGATAGAGAATGTTGGGGAATGTTGCTTTTTATGCTGTAATTATTTTTTATACTTTATAATTTTCTTCCATCCTCCTTCTCCTTGTTTGGATGTTGTCATACTCTAGAATGTTTTAAATATTTTTGGTTCACAAAAAAATCTCAAGTCTAATCTTCCTTCTTTGGAAAAGAGTAGGTAGTCCCTGAAAAATGTCCAGCCTTTTCAGAATGTCACCTTCATCACACCTTTTCTTTGTAATATGTCACAGTATCTCAGTACATGGATAGTTTCTGTAATTGCTGTTTTAAATCCCACTTTAAAAAAAATGATGCATTTCTGCTTGTCTTTAATGGAGATGAGCAAATCCCCTTTCCTCTTTTCTCTAAGCTAGATCAACCCAGTTCCTTTGACTTTATCTAAAAATTTAGGTTAATAATATACTCAGTATTGGGTTTCACTTAGGTAATTGAAAGCCTTCTGAAACCAGTGGGCTGGTTTTTGTCAGTTAAGTTGGATTTAAATTCTGTGGATTTAAAAAAAAAATAATTCCGGGAAAAGCCATTAGACCCATTTAAAATCAGATGTATTAAAAAATATTTCTTGCTTGATGCTCAGCGTTTGGTTCTTTGGTTGTGTTTTGTACTTCTAAAGTAAAATCATATGTTGTAGATATTTTTCTTTATATTCCTAATCGTAGAATTTACGTTCAGTTTGACTTTTTCTTTCAACAGTTGAAATTGAGAAAAATGTTTCATCAACTTTGATTTTTTTTTTTTTTTTTTTTGTAACCCCTATGTGCACTTCTCTTTTCCTGATCAATCTTAGAGTCACCTTGGCATCTGTGTCTACGCAGGGCTAGAGCTGAACTTGGCCTTGTGCGGTGCCTCGCCAAGGGACGGCACCCTGGACAAATGCTCTCCTGTGTTTGTGTCCTGATCGTCTTCTGCTTTGTAAATCCGTAGAGCCCCACTGGAAATGAATATGTGGCATCTGTGTCCCTAATGACCCCTAAACCGCTCAGCGTATGCACAGCTGACACCCGGTGATAACTGGAAACCAGAACCACGGCCCTCGGAGTTACCTCATCCAGATTCAATTAAACCAAAGAAAAAGATTTTCTAAAAAATCCTGGTTTTTTCATTCCCTGGCCTGGTTCACAGAAGAATCCTGACTGTTAAATCTCTTGCTGAGGGATTTATTATTGGAGGACATTTGGCCTGTATCTGTTATTTTTTTCTTACCACTACTACAACATGCATTATACACCCATATATGTGTCTGTGCGTCTTTGCTGCACCTTTAGGTAGATTATGGCCATCATGACATTTCACCTCTTAAAAGACAGTGCCCTATATAATACTAATAATGTGCTCACAAATAAAAAAACTAACAAAAATGCCCTAATGCTCCCTAATACCAATATTCAGATATGTCTTGAACAGTTTATTCTCAAACCAGCTTATAATTAAGGTATGCATTGTTCTGTGTATCACTTTAGACTGTTATAATCTACAACAGTTATCCTATCTCCCCACCCCCTTTCTTTCCCTCCTTGACATTGAACTTGAACCAGTTTCATTTCTTTTAGATTGTCCCACATTGTGGATTCAGCCGATTGCTTCCTTATTACTCATCGTTACTTATTTACCCATCCCCTATATTCCAGTTTCTGTAAATAAAAGTTGAGTGTAAATGTTTGATTACAGTTAGGTTTAACATTTTTTGCAAGAATTTTTTATGGGCGAAGCTGTATATTTTGCCATTAGGACAAGAGGCACAATCTTGTTTTTAGTTAAACTAAGTTTGATTTTTGATTCTACTGTCTTTCATTTTTAAATTCTCAGCAGTTTATACTTAGCTTCTACATCATTCTCAAAATGAGAGGAAAATGTTTAAAACATTCAAATTCAGGTTGTTTTTGAACTAAATTTAGTAATCTTGGAAGTTTTTCAGTTTATTGTGTTTTTTGATTTAAAGTCAGTCTTATTTTGATTTTAAATACTTCTTGTAATGAACATTTAAACTGCTTACACGCAGTTAGTGATGTATGTCGTTCATGCTCTTTTTTCAATTGTATGTGAGCCTGCTAAGAAACTCTGGTAAGTTTCTCATTGTTTACACTGAATTTCAAATGCTTAAGGGACCAGTAAGTAAACAGCTATTGTTTGCCTGCAGAACTTTATGAACAAAAGGGTCACACTGTAGGTAATTTCAGTGCTTTCTTTTTTTCCAAACCTTTTTACAGAGCAATGGAGGAACAAAGCGGCAAAAGATATCCCATCAAAATTATATAGCCTATCAAAAGCAAGTTATTCGACGAAGTATGCGACATAGAAAAGTTCGTGGTGAGAAAGCACTTCTTGTTTCTGCAAATCAGACATTAAAAGAATTGAAAATTCAGGTGAGAAAAATATAACATTTTTTCAGTTTGTTTAGAACTTAAGAGGGCCTTCATGAATTCCTGCTTTCCACCTATATTTATATATGTTCCTGTGTTTTCTTTCAAAACACACAAAGTTTTCAAAATAGCCAAGAATCTTTCTGTGAAGATGAAAGTGATTTTTAGATTCTGACAACTTACACAAGCTCTGAGTAGCTTTCCAGTAATGAGAAACATTGAAAACCATTTAATTTGTCACATGTTGAGATTGTTCCAGGATAATTGTCCTCTCACTTCATTGTGCTGTATGTTTTTCTTTGACCACTTAATAGATATTAGAACCTATTATCACGATTTGCTGTAAAATTTAAGGGAAGATAAAAGGCAGCCACTTGATTGCTTATTCACTAGGATGAGTCAGAAATTCTTTCATCACAGTATTTTTGGTGGCATCTCAGTCTCTAATAGAATTTTTAAGTTATCTGTACCTTTCCTTACACAGTGGTGTTTTCCAAATTATTATAAGGTTCATTTTAGATCATGCTCACTCCATCCCCCAGAAGCGTGCATTGCTTTGCAAATGAATTGACTGTAAGGCAGGCATTATGAAAATGCCTCATGATACTGTTATTTTTTGGTTTCAATACTAAATACTAGGAGTGAGCATTCAAATTGTATATCTCAAACCTAGGCAAAAGGAGCTGATAAATTCAAGATGTCCATGAGAAAATCTGGACCCTAATCTGTTTCAGTCACCGATAGATATCCAAAAAGTTGACCAAATTTCCTTCTTTGCTACTTTTATGTGGTGTAGTTTACTGGTTATGCATTTTTCTTGTTACTGATATTTATCGTTGTAATTGAGGCAAAAGTACAGGCTTCCTTTGAGGGTGTTATGTGTTCCAGATTGTCCTGAGAACAGTATTTCCCTTGGTTGAACCCACGGCTCTGAAAATACACATGTTGGCATAATATCTTTGTTTTGTTATTGTACCTTTTACATTTGAGAAAGCTTACTTTCTGTCTGTCAGGGGTAAACCTCGAACATTCAAAACCTTCAAATTACAAAAAAAGTCCCTGTGGATAAATACATTTTTAAAAACCAATGCTGTTTTTATTATGGACTGCTATTCTTGAAGAATAAGCCGGAAGTGAGCAGAAGTAACCTCTCCATCTGGGAGTGCCACCTGCATGAATGAGCTGCTAGGAAACAGCAGCTATTTCTGTGCCCCCAGATGTGCTCTTCTCGATGCTTCTCTCATCTCCCACTCTTGCTTCAAGGATCACTGTGGTCCAGACAGAGTAGAAAGAAAGGGCATTGAAATGTAATTGTCCTCTCACTGCTTAGTGGCGGTCGCTTTTAAAGCTTCAACTAGGTATGACCTTTTTCCTGGTATCCTAAATAGCAGTGGAGTTTGTGATATGCATATGTGTGGTCCTCAGTTGTTGAAAGTAGGTGGTTGGTGGTTGTTGTTGTTGTTGTTTTTAATAAAACATGTAATTCATTTTTAAATGTTAGATGGAGCCTTTCCTCTGAGGATACTGCATTTGTCAGTTAACCGGACGACAGCCTTTGCAAATCTGTAAATGTTTTCATTCTAGACCTGCCCACCACATACATTTGCTTGAAACCTTAAGAAACTTGGTTTGCCTGATTATTATTTCATCCACCTTTGATGCCATAAAGTTAATGAAGTACAATTTATTCATCTTCTTCCGCTGAAGATGCGCAGTGTTTAATTGTATTAGTTCATTTTCCCAAAGATAGGTCTTCAGTGGGTGGTATTGCCTCCCTTAGAAAGGAGAACATTTTGGCACAGAGGTGAAGCGGTTGGCAGCTGAGGCAGTTGCTCCTGCATTTTCTTATTTAAGCCCCACCTGCCATAGCGAGCAGAGGAGAGCTGCTCCCTTTTAGCAGCAGGGTTTTCATTGTTCCTGTTAAGCTCCGTAGATCAGGAATGCTGCGCTCACTCGTTAAGCAGACCCGTATCATGCGAAGTGTGCTCAGGCATTCTCCTAGTACTTACGGTTTGAATTACTGTGCCATAGGCCTCCATGCCTTGGTCGGCCTGTTTTCTCAATAAGTGCTGTTAGTTTTTGGACACATTTAAATGTCCTTGTCTGTGCTCGAAATATAAAGTATGAGCATTAGTCCCTCAGTGGTAGTACTCATGCCTAGAAGTATTTGGTGTTTGTCCAACCTCATAGGGTGGTGCAGAAACACTTATTAGCATTTAGGGAAGTCGAGAACAAGCCCTTCTACAGTCAGGTAGCTGTGACACTGCCCACGTTAAGTCAGCATCACACTCCTCCACCGTAACTCTGCTTGCGTCTTCGTGGGTTCCATTTGCTGACCTAGGGTTAGATGCCTCTGCGTGGTCTCTGTGGGCTGAGCTGGCTTTGGTAGAACTATGCTGCTTGTACTTCCTGCACACCAGAAATAGGCGTCTTACTTCATGAAGACCATTGATGATGCCAGCACAGTTTGCATTGCTCACAAGACTCTGGTTCATTGATCCCTGCCTGCTTTTGAGAAGTCCAGATAAGATTCTGGCCCAGCAGTGAGGGAGGAGGCCAGTGTTTTTATCCTTATTCTTGTCCTTGTTCCTGTTTTCTGTGCGCCATTATTAAAGTCACTTTTCTGGTCACCGTCTTCCCAGCTCGTCAAGCTTGCAAGGCCCGTGCAGTACACACACAGCTAGTTCCCAGCTGATTTGTTAGACTCCTTTTGTCATTCCAGATCCAAAGAGTAGAGTGTAGGAAAAGGCAGAATGGTTCATGATGTTAGTGTAATATAAGATATATGTGATAGAACACATCCAGTGAGTATGTAAGTAAATTATTAAGCATAATAAAATGAATACTCTTGAACTTGTCCTCCAAGTTAAGAATTAGAACAATATCATTGAAGGTACGTCTTTGTGCCCAATTTCCTACTTGTCCTCCAGAGGTGATTACAATCCAGAAATAATTTGAAAAAACATTTAAGTATTATGCTTTACCAGTATTTTGAAATGTATTTAATTTTTAACACTGGGCCAGAACTGGGGTAGGGCATATGTTCCCTACCCTTAAGAAGTTCATATTTTGGTTCCTAGAGATAAGACTCAGTCTAAGAATATGTGACATTCCCAGGGGCTGAATTATGTAGTCCAGGTTGTTTGCTAAAGGAATAAAAACAGAAGGGAGAATAGTCCATATAGGTTGCTGGTTTATTTAAAGGTGGTCTTAAGAAAGAATCTGGACTTGTTTATGAAAGGATGTGGGGCCTGGGAATGAGGGGTGACAGTGATGACCTTGACCAAGCCTTGCAACCAGAGAAGCCGTCAGCCCAGCCACACCTTTTAGTTTGAGTTCCCCACATCGCCACCCTTGGGGAGGTGGTAAGGGACAGAACAAAAGGGTCTGTGGGAATAATTGTTACCCAGCTCTCTACCAGATATATCAGGGATGACATCCTCTGTAAGGAAATAACAGTGGGTTGCCTACAAGCAGTAGTGGCTTTTGTACCCTGAAGCCTTTTTGTTTGTTTGTTTTTTAGAATCAATTTGTTATTTATTCAAATAGGGTATAAGTTTCAGTATTTTGCTTTTTACAGACTCTGTATCTTTTATGTTGGCACAGATCATGCATGCATTTTCAGTTGCTCCCTTTGACCAGAATTTGTCAATTGATGGGAAGATTTTAAGTGATGACTGTGCCACCCTTGGCACCCTTGGCGTCATTCCTGAATCTGTCATTTTACTAAAGGTAAGTAACAGCTCCTCAGTGAGGAACTCTTGGTTTGAAATGAAACACCCACAGTCAGCTGCGTGGGGTGGTTGCTGAAGCGTGACTCGGCTGCAGCGGGATGTGGGGAGAAGCAACTGCCATCAGTTTCTGCTGCCCTCTGGATTACCCAGCTCTGGCTGAGCCCCTTGAGGTTTAGAGGCGGTCAGGACATCATTGTGTCTCATTCGTATGTGTCACAGTAGGCTGTAGTGATCCCAGGACATCATCAACTGCCTGTACTCTGAGGAGGTGAAGTCTTTCTCTGAGCCTTTGTGGGATCAGGTTCCATTGTCATCGTTCCCGTTCCCTGTTAGGGCAGGGCATGGCAGAAATCCCCCTCACCAACTGCTACACGCTACACCGGATTTCTCCTGTTTGATTTTCTATAACAAGGGGCCCTGGTCGTCTTCAGATACAGATCTGGTTTTCATTCCCCTGAGACTGGGAGGAAGGGAGTGATGTTGGGTCGTGCCCCTCTGGGCACTGAGGATCGACTGTCATTCCCAGGAGCAGCTGCACTGGATGTCCTGCTGGGCCAGCTGGGTGCCCTGGTCTCAGGCCGTACGGTCTCTGGTGTCCTCCCCCAACCCCGCCCCCCAACACACACAGGCACACACTTTTTTTTTTCTTTTTTAGGCTAGATGGAGATTTTGTTCTTAAAACCACACTAATGATACTGATGTCTGCAACTTAATTCGAAATGCTGCCTTTTACCCAAAAAAAAAAAACTAAAGATAAAAAAAGGGTAGATAACTGATCAGCATGAATAGTAACTCTAATTTCCTTTACACATTAAAATCTAGGTCTATTATTTTTAATAAAAATTATAAAAACCTGCTGTCTTCACTGAGATTTTCATAATTTTTGTTAAAAATACTAGATCTAGATTCAGCCTTCTCCCTAGCCCTTTCCCTGACTTCTGGATCAGCAGAATCACTTAACCCTGTGTCTGCTAGGAAAGCATCCCCGGCTCTCCTCTTGGTTGGAAAGTACCAGCCAACTGAGCGTGAAACACCGGGCTTTGTTACAGGAGTCTCAATACTCAGGTGGTTTAATGGGATTTTTGTCTAGGGTATGGAAATAGGCTTTGGATTTTGTAGATGTGGAAGATGTTTTAAGAAAGTAGGGACTTCTAAGATGTTACCAAA
The DNA here is from genome assembly GCF_020740605.2 of Lemur catta. Taxonomy (NCBI): domain Eukaryota; kingdom Metazoa; phylum Chordata; class Mammalia; order Primates; family Lemuridae; genus Lemur; species Lemur catta. Next base: position 111,757,410 of record NC_059130.1, read on the forward strand.
GAAAAAGTCATTGAACCAGCCTCATTAGCCCAATCCTACTCTCCCTAAGGGCCTAATTTAGTCACTTCCCTTTGCCTCTTGTGTTTCTTGGTGGGCAGAGGAATCCCCACTGTGCCAGACACCACTGCATAATACGGTGGAATAGTTTTCTAGTTTTCTTATTTTGTTTTGTTTTTGTTTTTTTGAGACACTCTCACAGACTGAGGTACAGTGGTATAATCACAGCCCTCTGTGGGCTCAAGCAATCCTCCTGCCTCAGCCTCCTGGGTAGCTGGGACTATAAGCACATGCCACTATGCCCAGCAAATTTTTTTTTATGTTTTGTCTTTATAATGTTTCTCAGGCTATCCTCAGACTCCTGGCCTGAAGTGATCCTCCTTCCTCGGCCTCTGAAAGTACTAGGATCACAGGTGTGCGCCTCCGCAGCTAGTTCAATCTAACTTTTTATTTCTACCTCTCACTGCCACCACTGGTGTCTTAATCCATATTGATTAAATGAAATTTTAGTAACCTCAGGGGTATCTAAACATTTCCATAGAAAGGTGTATTTGGCTAGGCTTGGTAGGCCATGCCTGTAATCCCAACACTTTGGGAGGCCAAGGCATGAAGGATTGCTTGAGTTCAGGAGTTCCAGACCAGCCTGGGCAACATAGTGAGACCCTCATCTTTACAAAAAATAATTTTTTTTAAATTAACCAAATCTGGTGGTGTGCACCTGTAGTCTCAGCTACTAGGGAGGCTAAGGAGGGAGGATCATGTGAGCCCAGGAGTTCTACGCTGCAGTGTGCTATGATCTCACCTCTAAAAAGTAAATAAATAAAGATGTATTTAGAAGTGGGAAAACAGTGCTCCCCACACCTCCAACACACACACTGTACACCATTCTTAAGGTAATGAGTCTAGACCCACAGTTGGCAGGGCCTCCTTTGTTAAACCTGGACATCACTGACTGTGGTTTGACTGAGTTCTCTACTGGACAGTGTTTGTGTTTGTGTCTTGTAGCAATATCAGTATTTGAACCATGAGTCCGACTTCAGACTCCCATACCCTTGTGGGGAATTATCTTTTGAATTGTCTTCGTTTATTTTCTAGGCCGATGAACCGATTGCAGATTATGCTGCAATGGATGATGTCATGCAAGGTAAAGATGAATTTGTTTTTGGAATCTATTGATTACCTCTCAGAAGGAGGTGGGATTTTAGATACTGAAGCTCTAGTGTACAGTGTTTTCACTTTTGCCTTGACAGAAGCTTCACTCTGTTGATGTGATGTATCACGTTTATTGATTTGCAAATGTTGAACCATCCTTGCATCCCTGTGATAAATCCCACTTGACCATGAAGAACTAGCCTGTTTATATGTGTTGATTATTTTCTTGACTTCGACGGGTTCCCTGGAGAGGAATCCCTGTCCCCTCTGTGTGGGAGGTATGCGATACTGCCAGTATTTGAGCAGAGGGCTGGGGGATTATCTCCTATTTGCTATGGAAGAGACTTCATTCCCACCTCTCTAGTCTAATTTCTTCAAAGTGCTGAAACATGTAACTGGTTGCCCATCTGAGGTCCAGGTGGGGAAGGAGCAGTAATATGGATGTGAAGGTTATGGAGCTAACTGCTTCCTAAACAGTTTAGCAACCAAGTATCCTGATCTTAGCCTCACACCTCACTCCCACCTTCAGAGGTACCTGGGCCTCCAGTTCCTGTGTGCCTGCCTGGGTGCTGTGATTTGATTTAGCTTCGCTTGTTGTTGACCTCCTCCACCAGCAGGCTAACACTTTCCTCAGGTTAGCTAAATAATTACTATACTCTCTGCTTGCCATTTTCCAAGTGTTTGTAGCTACTTCTTCCTCTTTCTATGATGTTTTAAGACAAATAATGTAAGATTCTACCTTAACATGCTGTTTTGAATGAATTCAGTAAAGTTGCAGGATATAAAATCAACATATAAAAATCAGTAGCATTTTTATACACTAATAAAAAGCTAGCTAAAAAAAAATTCAAGAAAGCAATCCTATTTATAATAGCTATATAAAAACACCCAGGAATAAATGTAAACAAGGAGCTGAAAGACTTCTACAAGGAAAACTACACAGCACTGATGAAAGAAATTGAAGAGTTCACAAACAAATGGGAAGACATCCCATGCTTGTGCATTGGAAGGATTAACATTGTTAAGATGACCATACTACCCAAAGCAATCTACAGATTTAATCCCATCCCTATTAAAATACCAATGACATTCTTCACAGAAATAGATAAAAACAATCCCAAAATTTGCATATAACCACAGGAGACCTCAAAGAGCCACTGTAATCCTAGCAAAATGAAGAAAGCTAGAGGCATCACTGCCTGACTTCAAAGTATACTACAAAGCTGTAGTAACCAGAACAGTATGGTGTTGGTATAAAAAAAGACACACAGACCAGTGGGACAGAATAAAGAACCCAGAAATTAACCTGCATATCTACAGCCAACTGATTTTTGACAAAGGTGCCAAGAACATAAGTTGAGGAAAGGACAGTCTCTTCAATAAATGTTGTTGGGAAATGAAACTAGATCCCTGTCTCTCTCTCTCTGTATACAAAAATCAACTCAAAGTGGATTAAAGACTTAAATGTAAGACCTGAAACCATTAAACTACTAAAAGAAAATAGGGGAAATGCTTTGGGACATTTATCTGGGCATATGTTTTATGGCTAAGACCTCAGAACCACAGACAGAAAACCCAAAAATAAACAAATGGGACTATATTAAACTAAAAAGCTTCTGCACAGTGAAGGAAACAACAGAGTGAAGAGACAACCTGTGGGACGGGAGAAAATATTTGCAAAGTGTTCGTCCGACAAGACCAATATCCAGAATATACAAGGAACTCAACAGCAAAAAACAATCCATCTCATTAAAAAGTAGATAAAGGATCTGAATAATTTCTTAAAAGAAGATGTTCAAACTGCCAGTGGGTCTATGAAAAGTGCTCAACATCATCAGTCATCAGGGAAATGCAAATCAAAATCACAATGAGATACCATCTTAACCCAGTTAGAATGGATAGTATTAAAAAGACAAAAAAATAACAAATGCTGGCTAGAATGCAGTGTAAAGGGAACTCTTACATACTGTTAGTAGGAATGTAAATTAGTGCAGCCATTGTGGAAAACAGTATGAAAGTTTCTCAAAAAATCAGAAATAAGAATTATCATACAATCTAGCAGTCACACTACTGGCTCTTTATCCAAAGGAAAGGGAATCAGTACATCAAAGGTGCACCTGCACCCCCGTGTTTATTGCAGTACTATTCATAATTCATAATAACTAAGATATGGAATCAACCTAAGTCAGTAGATGAATCGATAAAGAAAATGTGTTATATGTACACAATGGAATATTATTCAACCATTAAAAATGAAAACCTGTCAGGCAGGCGTGGTGGCTCATACCTGTAACCCTGACACTATGGGAGGACGAGGCAGGAGGATTGCTTGAGGTCAGGAGTTTCAGACCAGCCTGAGCAAGAGTGAGAGACCGTATCTGTACTAAAAATAGAAAAAATTAACCAGGCATGGTGGTGCATGCCTGTAGTCCCAGCTACTTCGGAGGCTGAGGCAGGAGGATCACTTGAGCCCAGAAGTTCCAGACCAGCCTGAGCAAGAGTGAGAGACCCCCATCTCTACTAAAAATAGAAAAAAATTAGCCAGGCATGGTGGTGCATGCCTGTAGTCCCAGCTACTTCAGAGGCTGAGGCAGGAGGATCACTTGAGCCCAGGAGTTTGAGGTTGCTGTGAGCTAGGCTGACGTCACAGCACTATGGCCCCAGTGACAGAGCAATACTCCATCTCCCCACCCCACCCCAAAAAGAAAAGAAATCCTGTCATTTGTAGCAACATCAGTGGAGATTGAGGTCATTATGTTAAGTGAAACAAGCCAGGCACAGAAAGACAAATGAAACATCACATTTTCTCACTCATATGTGGATGCTACAAAAGTTGATGTCATGGAGGTAGAGAGTAGAATGATAGTTACGAGAGGCTGGGGCAGGGGAGGATGAAAAATGGTTGGTTAATGGGTACATAAATGCAGTTAGATAGAAGGAATAAGTTCCAGTGTTCGGTAGTATAATACATGAGTACAGTTAACAATATATTATATATTTCAAAATAGCTAGATGAGAGAGAATTTGAAATGGCCCCAACACAAAGAGATGATAAGTGTTTGAGGTGACAGATATCCTAAATGCCCTGCTTTGATCATTACACATTATATGCATGTATCAAGATATCACTTGTACCCCATAAATACGTTCAAATATTATGTATTTTTTAAAAAGCCAGTTCATTTCCCAGATCCATTCAGTGGAGCCCACTGAATGCCCACTGAACAGAGCTTCCAGACATCTTTTTAGTATCTTACACTTAAATAGGTAGAAACCGGCAGCCCGAGGTCACCAGACAGTTGACAAATGAGAGTATAGAACTGAGAGATGTCAGTCAGCAAACTGAGAAATAGGGACCCAGAGGAAGTGGTGCAGGAAGCACAAGAAAGCTTAAAAATTACCTATAAATAACGTAAGGGAAAAGAGCAAACTATAGTGAGGGCCTACATAAAAGGAACATTTAGAGAGTAGAAAGGAATTCGTGAAAATAAAAAATGATTGCACCAAAGATCTGACACAGTAAGCGTGAAAGTAGGGACAAGAGGATCCTAAAGGCACCTGGCGGTGTGGAGGAAAAGCCAGTCCCATTCTTGGGATGATGAGGAGTGAGCAAGATGGGATAATGGAGCAGTGGCCACAGATTCTCAGGGAAAGTGAGCTCCAGTCCAGAGTTCTGTAACTAGATTTTATTCTGCCCTCACACCTGATGGCTCTTTGAACACATGTAAGGCTTCAAAAAATAGATCTGTCTGACATCACTGGCAGTGCCAGTATCATTGGCAATATCTGCCAAGATACTGTGTGAGGACGTGCTTCTCTTAAATGAAAGAGTGAATCAAGAAGTCAACAGTGTAGCTCGTAAACAGGAGATCCAGAGTAGGATAAGATGCTTTACAAGATGGTGAAAGAAAATTCTAGAACAGACCTTCTGCAACAGGCAGCATGGACACCCAGTCCAGATTGGTTTGGTGAGATACATGGTTCAGGAAAGGATACCCACAAGGAAAAGTGGACATGATGACAACTGTCTTGCAGAGGTGTGCAGGGCCAGGCTCGGAGCCTCACACCTATAATTCCAATACTTTGGGAGGCAGGGGGATTGCTGGAGGCCAGGAGTTTGAGACCAGCTTGGGCAACATTACAAGATGTCTTCTCTACAAAAAAATAATACAAAAAATTAGCTGGGCATCGTGGCACACCCATAGTGCCAGCACTTTGAGAGGCCTAGGCAGAAGGACTGCTTGAGGCCAGGAGTTCAAGGCTAGCCTGGGCAACATAGTAAGATCCCATCTCTACCAAGAAAATGTAAAAAAATTATCTGGGCGTGGCTGCGCATACCTGTAGTCCCAGCTACTCAGGAGTCTTGAGGTGGGAGGATTGCATGAGCCTAGGAGTTTGAGCTATAATCAATCCCTCCACTATACCCCAGCCTGGGTGACAGAGCGAGGCCTTGTCTCTAAAAAAAATTAAAAACCCAAAATAAAAATAAAGAGGAAGATTTTCCTCAGATTAATAAGATCCATAACTTCAAAGGTAATCATTACAGATGACTAAGGTAATTAAAGGTTAATTTTAAACTTCTTGTCTTTAGGCATTGAAGTGATCTTATGACTGTCTGTCACGACAATCTTTTCAATTTGGAATTCTTTTTTTTTCTTTTTCCAGTTTGTATGCCAGAAGAAGGGTTTAAAGGTAAGTTACATTTATCATGTTTTGTTCATGAATGTCAGAGTCATCCTGTAATTTTCTATTAAAGTGAAGGGTATAATTTGATTTTAAAATTTAATTCAATCTGAGTCTCATGACTAAAATTAATTTAAGTTAAATGCATTTTTAATTCAAGCTTCTTCATTATGTCTTTCAACACTTAGGCCGCAGATAGGGCTTGCGTGTTAGAACTCTCTTTTGCCAGATGTCCATTCAGCTTTCTCTTTCTTATTTCCTGAAAGGTTGGGAAATTAGCTAATGGCATTTCAAGATTTATATTTAACCTTTCCCCAGTTCCTCCTATCAGTCCTCTCTTAGCTCAGAACGGTTTTTGTGTAAGTGATAAGAATCAGTGGTACACGAATGTGACAAATTATATCAGGTCCAATGAAAAGATTTAATTAATCTATTTAGAATTAAAGCATTTGTTGGATTATTATTTCAACAAGTAATAACAAATAATAAATAATAACAAATGTGTGCCTTGTACTATATCTGCGCCACTAGAGTTGTGCACACCAATAATATTCATTAATCCATCAAATACAGACCTTTGACATTTACAGATTTAGCTGTTGCCATGTTAATTCTTCGTGGGCCACTCCAGAGGTCCGTGGCAGTTTGAGATTTTGCCAGCAGATAAGTTTGAATCAAATACCAGGTATTCTTTGCCGAAGCGAGTGACAAAGCTACTGGCCTAAATAAAGTCTTCCGCTAAATGTATTTTTGTTGTCTCCATGTTACCACTACAAAGGAACTCCTGATGTGATCAAAAAAACAAAAAACAAATTTTCTTTACGAAAAATGGCCATCAAATGAAAGCTTCAGTAAGATCTGATTAATTTGTGTGAAGATACGCATGGGAAACACATGGCTTTCAACAGAAATGTGATTTAGCTGAAAGCGTGAAGCCTGCTGATATTTTTTCTTATCCTTCACTGCAAGGGGCTGCTGTGTTCGTTTATTAAATTGGACATTCCCTGCTGATGATGTGTTCGTGGCAAATGGAGTACACGAGCTCTCGATGTTTAGTTCACAACTGTCCCTCCACGTGTGTTTCTTTTCTCAGGTACTGGTCTACTTGGACATTAATCTGTGAATACTTGCGGACTGCTAAGGAATGACCAGAGGGGAAGAGGACTTTGACATGTTAGGGCATTAAAGAAAAGGTGGATTTAAGAATTAAACCATTACGTGACTCTTCCAAAAGGCAAAAATCCATTCAAAAGTGACTGTCCCAAATGCCTTATGTCAAATAAAGCAGATTGCACTGAGGACATCAGACTTGAAGGAAATGTTTCCAATTTTATATTTAAGGGGGGTGGAGGGAGGGAGAGGGCAAGTAAAGACTGAAGAAGTTTAGTAGCAGTAACAGTAAATCATGTTTACACGCGAGATTTATAGTCATGGGCGGGAATAAAGTCCTGTTATATTTCCTTGCTCGAGTTTCATACTGGATGCATTGGTCCAGAAAGGATTTGTATCACAGTAGATGGGACAACATTCTGCTTTGAATGAAAAATAATTCTTTAGAGACATAACCTGCTTACCAGTACTTGTCTTTGATTCATATTCTACTTTCAATAAAGCATGAAAGTGAAGAACTTGCCGTGAGTGTGGAAAAGTGTCTTCAGATTTAGACTCCTCTGTGTCGTCTGGAGCGGCCCCTGCCTCGCACGCTGCCACCCTGTGGTCTGTCTCGGTGTCGGGTAGAGGAGGGGGCGCCTGTGTGTCTCCTGCAGTAAGCAAGGGACCATGTCTCATTTTTGGCTTCAAAGGCTTTTTGCTTTGGTGCATTTCAGAAAAGATGGAGAAGGTTTATTACGTGTGATAAGCGTCTTCCTCCAGTTCTGCTGTTATTCAAAAGTGCAAAATATACGTTGCTCGTTTGAAAAATCAGACCATCTTATCAGAAGAGTGAATTGGATTGAAGTACATTTGGATAACGCAAGGTCTTTGTAAAATTTGTTTTTCCCATCCTCCAAGTCACAGCTTGCTTCTCTGTTTGAAAGCATTTCCCCAAAATGCCCCAAGGGGATGTTTTAGATCACTTTGTTTAACAAGGACAAGTATATGGATGGGGCGTGCTCTTTTATCCAACTCAGGATTATCGTTGTTAGCAAGAAAGGACGTTTAAATGGAATTTAAGACTAGAGTTTCTTTTTTAAAAAAACTAACGTCTTCTCTGTTGAGTATGTATGTATGTGTTTGTGGCCAAGATGCTGACTTAGGCATCTCTTGTTAACACTTTTTTTGGCCTTAGGTTTGTGCCAGGCTTTTTTTTGTTTTGTTTCGTTTTCTCCTTTCATGAAAATGTGAACTCAAATAATGGATGGAGGAGGCAGATTTGGATTTGAGGACCAGTAACCTTAGCAGTATCCCTGTTGAATAGCTGTTTTTATCTGAATAATTATGACTGCTAAAATTCTTATTTGGTGTTTGTGTTTCCCCTTCTCTTTTGTAATGTAGTCAGTCTGCCCCCTGAGTAGCCAGGGGGTCTGTGATGAGCCCGTGGGGGAAGGTGAGCGCTGCGCACTGCACCCTCCAAAACCATCCTGGGAGCAGCAACTAAGGGGCCTGCAGTTCTGGCTTTGAGGTTGGCACAGGGGAAGGGCTTGAAGTTGAGCTGATGGACAGCTAATCCTGATTTTTAGATCTCAGTCTTTTATTTAACTCTAAAGAAATGAAAGCTGCAGCCTAAAAGTAATGACACAAAGCAACTTATTGCTTCCCAAGGCGAAGACTTGTGTAAAAGTTCACGTCGCGCTTGGTGAAGCAGCTTCCTTTCCCTTATAAAGAAGCTTGTTGGCCAGAGGAGGGTCTCTCTAGGCACTGACATAAACATGTAGCCTCTAGAAATCCGATACATTTTTCTCAATTTGCTGTTGATAACAATTTTAAATTTGGTTATTTGGGTCTTTTTCCCTCATGCAATGGTATAAAATAACAGCCTTTCAGGCTGAAAGCCCACTCCCGGTACTGGCTCCTTATTAACTGCCCAGGGGAGGCACAGGCCCTGGGTGAGCCGGTGATGCTCCGGGAGCCTCGGCGGTCTTCTTCCTCCTGCGCTGACAACTTGCCTGTTCTCCCAGTGCTGCTTAGAATGTCTGTGGCCCAGCAGCACCAGCCCCACTGCGACACTTTGAAATGCAGGAGCTCAGGCCCCAGACGCCCTGAATCGGAATCTGCATCCACAGGCCACTCCTGAGCTCATAAAAGTTTGAAAAATGCTGGGCTGGGGTAGTTACAAAGAAATGTATACATGTATTGAATGGCTTTGCGTTACCACCTGTATCACTTTGTACAGGGAAGACAGGCACAAGGTATAACCTAATGCCTAATTCTTGCTTTGTCTGTATTTACAAATAGATGGGGTCCAGTTGTCCTCTGGGCTGTGACCACATTGAAGTGTAGAAACTCTTTCTTTTGGGGTTCTAATGCCGTGCATGTATACATTTTTATATTAGATCAGTCTCTCATATGAGGTATCAAGAAGCTTCCATTCTTTAATTTCAAATTAATGTGTACAACATACTTTGCTGGTACAAATTGTTGCCATTACCTGAAATGTAGGTTGTCATTTGGATGTCTTCATTCCCTGGGGGAATAAGTACCTTTCTCTGTATTTACAAACTTTATTGTTTAGAATTACTGTTACCTTCCTGCCAAATTAAAAACACATGAGTGCCCTTTATTTCTGTGGAATCAGAATCCAGAGTGAATTTGTTTTCGTTGTTATTTTAAATGTCCAGTTGGTTGGAGTGTGTGGTCATGGATATGGTGATCAGATGCTGGTTAATATTGGAAGCTAATGTTCAGATTGAATAACCTGTTTTAAATACCCAAGGGATGGTTTATCTCTGTCTAAACAAACCGCTGAAGTGAAATGAACAGGAAAGCCTGTCTTTCCTGTTACAGAACCGTGGATGAGGCTCATATCCTTTCCCTCAAGCATCTCAGTGCTCAGCTTGGTTCAAGGTTACAGGGGACTGAGACAGAGTGCAGGCAGAGGAAGAGCCAGCATTTCCAGTGTGAGATGTTCACACTATGCCAGTGCCCCCCCCCCACAGGGTTTTGCCAACAGATGTATTTCTAACTCCGAAGGCTGGCATCACCACCCCGACACCTAGATAGACATTGTACGTGCAGAAATATTGGCCAGGGATTTGATTATCAACATTATTGGAGCCCTTTATTTGTTAAGGTATAAATCATAAACATTTATAAAATGGTAGGCCCCACTTTGTTGATTTCCCTGAGCAACAGTTCTGCGTCAGGGAGTCAGTCTAGTTGGAAAACCAAAAGTCCACCTCTCCATCTCATATATGCCAAGCCTTGATGGTGTTTTTCATCCTGGCTGTTCACTGGGCTAAGGAATCTGCTAGCTGTTCAGGTAGCACATACACGTGTGGGCAACTGTTGACAGTGTGAAGTTTTAGGAGTTGGATCACCTGTGTTCCAGATAATGTCACCGTTTTCATTGTAATTAAGAAAAGTTACTTAACCTTGATTTGCCTTAGTTTCCTCACCTCTACAAACAGCAGCATTTGCTGTCTTGTCTCCTCGACCACACAGAGGATTAAACAATAATAAACATTGTTGAGGTAAAAGGCTTTGTATTATTGCTTTGTAATTAAACTCTAGCCTTTCTGAGGAAATGATACAGAATCTTTTTTACAAGTCTTCAAAGAGGTAACCACATAGCTACCTAGAGCCCCTCCTCTTAAAAACTTCAGAATATACCTTTTGCTAGAAGCCCTTCAAGCTAAAATGATGATTAGACGGGTGTATGACCATCCTGTTGCATAAATCTTTCCTCTTGGCCTACAAGGATAATGAAGCCAATGGGTGAACAGTAAGCCTTCTTGATTCTGTGTTTATTTGCAGGGTCACACTGAAAGATATTCAAAACATGCTTAGAATTCGTGTTGAAGATTTATGTCTTTTGGATGGGCAGTTCCTGCCCCTAAGGGGTAGCTTCAGTTGTTTTGATTGTCGTTGCCAAGAACATCAGGGACAGACTCCTCGAGCCTCAGAGGCAGGACTGTGCCGGCACCGGCATCAGGCAGCAATGCAGGAGACTGGCCGGTGCTTACAGGTTACTTCCTGCTCTGAGAATCGTGTTTTCATTATTTATTTACCTGTTGGTACTTAGCGAATAATATCATTCAGGAGTACACGAAACAGGTATTTCTTGTGTCTGCCCTCCCTCAACAAATAAACCACAAAACCAGTTCTTATCCAGTTAATACACTATACTGCTGACTGTATCCGATTTCTTCCTATGGTAAGGTTTAAATCTTTTGAGCCTCGCTAGAATTTAGGAAGGAGGAGGTAGCAGAACTCATTGTGACTTGCCAGGAGTTATGTGCCTTCTTCAAGGTGATTTTGGTCTGGTTGTAGAATTGAGACCTGCACCAGCACATTACTAGACGGAGCCTTTGCTGCGTCCCACCCAGCGGAGTCAAGACCAAGGTTCCTGCAGACGTGTATCCTCCTGCCAATTGGGTTCCATCCCACAAGCACACGTGGCATACTGGCCCTTCTAACTGTGTGTTTTCACACTCCTTCACGAGGCTGTCTGAATTCCCCCTGAATTTAGCACCGAGAGCTTGTCCAACATAATTACTATATTGATCTCAAATAGAGGATATCATATGTTTCCCCCCAACATGCTTAAAAATGAAAAAAATAAAACCCTGCTTTCAAGGACTGGGAGGGCCTTTGAAGTGAAATTGCTCTCGGACAGGGAGGGAGCCAGCCGCATAACAGCAGCTGGAATGGCTGCTCCAATTCCAGTCTGTGCTAGTGCTGCCAGGCAGGGCAGGCCCCGGGCCACAGGAAGTGGGGGACACACTCAGGGAAGCCAAAAGGCCTCAGCAGCCATGCCTGGGGTAGGTCATTGCCAGCTGGCACACTGGCCTCCACACAATTTTATCTGGGTTTTCCTTTCCCCGTTACTCTCTGGAGTTTTGTAACTGAAGGAACGATAAACTGCAGCCAGTTCCTTTTATAATCCTGGACAAGTCTGTTCCCCTTTGACCTCAGTGTTCTTTTTTTTTTTTTTTTTTTTTGAGACAGAGTCTCACTTTGTTGCCCAGGCTAGAGTAAGTGCCATGGCATCAGCCTAGCTCACAGCAACCTCAAACTCCTGGGCTCAAACGATTCTACTGCCTCAGCCTCCCAGGTAGCTGGGACTACAGGCATGCGCCACCATGCCCGGCTAATTTTTTCTATATATATTTTTAGTTGTCCAGATAATTTATTTCTATTTTTAGTAGAGACGGGGTCTCGCTCAGGCTGGTCTCGAACTCCTGACCTCGAGCAATCCACCCGCCTCGGCCTCCCAGAGGGCTAGGATTACAGGCGTGAGCCACCGCGCCCGGCCTGAGCCTCAGTGTTCTTTCTCTCTAAAAGGAAGTGAGATGCGTAGTAAGTAGTCGGGCATGTGGAAGGAGACAGTGGGGCCTCCTCCCACACCCACCTACTCCCTTGAGGAAGCTCCAGGGAGTGCATTTGGAAAATCACCAAACAGGACCGCCTCTATGGACCTCTCTGGTTTTATCAGTCTGCGCGTTGCTTCTTTGATTGCTTTATGTCTGGAGTCTTTGTAGCATCTTCTCACCTGTCTATAGCATGTCTGGTTCTCTGGATGAAAGAGGCTCCAAGTTGTGCTAGACTGTCTAGAATTCTGGAACTAGCGTGTACTGTTTGTTTTTTGTGCTGGATTTTTTTGCCTGTACCTAAAACCACTCCATTCTCCAAAATGAATCAGCCTAATTAGTGCTAGACTGTTCTAGCTTCCTGAGAGCAGGGCTTTGTCCATCATTTTCACCACAGTGTGCCACGTGATAGTTCTCAGTAAGGAGAAATGAATGAACACTCGGGACCCCTTAGCAGTCCCCCTGTGGCAGCAAAGGGCCCTGGAAGAGCCTCTTTTGTTACTTTGGTTTGACCAGGGCTGTCCTCACCATTAGGCTTTTCTAATTTGTCCTCAAAACAAGGACTTCCTGTGTTTACAATGGTGATCCAAAGTCCTCTGGAACCTGAGGGTGGGTCCCCCAGGGCCGCATCCTCTCCACCATGTCTACTGCGTCAGCTTGGCAGCCTCCCCCCCACAAAGGGGCCTGGGGTCCCTGCCCGACACGTGCCCTGGTGCTTACTCCCACTCCTCATCCTGCCTTGCTCTGCTCCAGGCCACTCAGCAGCCCACCCTCTTCTCCGCCAGCCCCTCCCAGACCTCATCCAGTGCTCTGAACAGCACACCTGGAGGACTCACCGCTTTTTTGTCCCTCTGCGTGTTCTGGCGGCCAGCCTCCATCCCTGTATTTGTCCCCTTTGATCTGGCTGGGGAGGGGGGGCAGGGTTAGGCCAGTTATTCCCATATATGACTCTTCCCCCCTACAGTCTCGTGCATTATTCAGAGTTTACTGTGGTGCCACCCACGTTTTCATTCTCCAGCCTTCTGACATGCCAGGTTTTTTGAAGCCAGCTTTCATTTCTCAGGGATCGGGAGGGCAGGGGTGGTGGCTGGGTTGCAACATACTAAGTGTTTGAGAAAGAAAAGGCTTGTGCCCAGAGGCAGCCATGCGTGAGCGGTCAGTCCTGAGTGGTTTGGATTGAAATAGGGCAGGGAAAGCAAAGCTCCAGGGCTTTTGTCCAATCTTCCCCTCAGTCACCAGGCTCCGTGCCCAGCCCCCCACCGCACGTGTTGCCTCCTCGCCAGGGGCCCTGACAGTCTCAGAATGGTGCCCCCCAGGACATACAAGAGATTATAAGCCTCTTGCATCGAGGGAGGTTTTCTGTAAAGAAGAAAATGCTGTAATTGAAAAGCTCCTTGATTATAAAGAAGAATGGAGATGCCTGGCACAGTAGAGCCTTCGTTCTCTGGTCTACACAGCCAGGGGTGGGCACATTCAGTGCCCCCCGCCTCCCCGCCCCATGCTAATAGGCTCTTAAGCCCTTGGGGACCTCAGAGTCTGCAGGTCCAGACCTTGGAAGGTTGAGGGACCATGAAAGAGGTTGCCCGGCTGTGGCTGTACTTGACTCACTGCATTTCTGCATCACCACTGCCTCCATCTGCACCCCCGCCCCCACCCGCCCAGGTGGAGCACCTTTGTCTCCACCCCGCAGTCTGGGATGTACCATCAGCAGAGCCTTCCTGGCTGAGTTGGGGAGCTAATGATCTCTGTCTCTGCATGGAGGGGAAGGGGGCCCTTTCGGGAAAGGAGAGAAGCAGGAAGAGGCACTGGAACTGTGTTCAGAATCAAATTTAAGGACCAATCTGGCCCAGTTGTACAAAAAAGCCAAAGGATGGGTAGAGACATGGTGCTTAAGAGAGTCCTGAAATTTGTGCAATTCTGAGATCTGTGAAGCCCACCCCTGCTGTAGACAAGCCAGCCCAGTGCATGCTGCCCTTGAAGGTCTATTCAGTTAGGATTCCAATAGGATTTATTTCACCAAGCGTCTCCCCGTGTCCTACAGAACCCCACGCAGTCCCTTCCGCACCATCCCCCGATGGCCAACCTCATTCAACTTCTTCCCTCTTTATTATAGCTTCGAACAAACTGTAGAGTCCTGTCACATGACTAGACCCGAAATCAAAGGGCCCCAGGGGTGGGGTGGGCCCTGGGGCAGCAGGTGATAGATACTCCGGGAGTCTGTCCTCGGAGCCTGTCCTCAGAGCCTCGGTGGTCGTCGCCCTCCTGCCCTGACAACTTACGTTGTTCTTCCAGCACTGCTCAAAATGTGTGTGGCCCAGTAGCACTAGCGATACCGTGACACTTTATTACAAACTCTGAATCGGAACCCGCATCCACAGGCCGCTCCCGTGCTCTTGGAAGTCTGAGAAACGCTGGGCTGGGGCTTCTTTTGCACTCACAGCTGGAGAGCTTGCTAGAGGGAGAACTTGACACAGACTGGGAAGAACAGGCGCTGATTCCCGCTTCCCCTCTGCCTTTGCACGTGGCTGGGGGCGGGATGAGGGCAAGGCGCTTCCTGCTTTTCTGCCTCACTCTTCCCCATTAGGGTGAGTCTTGGCCAGGAAGCATGGCTCTGGTCCGCAGCCCCTGTGGGACTGAAAACTCAGCCCGCATGTCTCAGATCCTCCAGGGGCTGATGTAAGGGTTGCTGAAGATCTCAGATCTCTTCCTTTGTGAGATGCGGTCCCTGTGGCCCGGAATATACAGTGGGAGGTAGCACTCAGCAGGTGCTCAATAAATACATTGTATACGCAACTTGAGTACTCTCCCCTCCCCAGTGGTATCTGTCAAGCGGGCCTATTGGACTCGCTGGGCCCTGTCAGCTTGACCATTAATTCTAAATGGTTGATGAGGTGGAGGTTTGTCTCTGACCCTTTTGTGGCCTCAGCTTCCCCAGTTATTAGAAAATGGGGGATCCAGAGATCTCAAAAATCCCCTCTAATATTAATGTTCTGTGACTTGGTCACCATCTTGGGGCCACCAGCCATGCCATCACCCATCATCCCCCACACCTCTGGCCTTGTAGTCACACTGCTGGTCTCCTTGCTTCCTCTAGGGTTGTCCCTTAGCAGGGCCCTCGCTGGAGAACAGAGGTGCCTGAAGGTTTCCCCTCAGACAGCAGGGGGGCCGGAGCCTCAGGTGCTGTTGACCATGGAAGAGGGGAGTCTGGTGGGCGGGCTCAGTTATCCAGGCTGCTGCTCACTTGCTGTCTGACCTTGGGCGAGTCTCTTCCCCTACCTGGGACTCAGAAGTCAGGCTAAGGTGATCTCTGCGTCCCCTTCCTGCTGGGGTTTTCAGCTCTTGTCCTGACCCCACCCTCCTCTCAGCCTTCCCTCCAGGGCGGCTCCCCCCGCCCCACCCTGCTCTGGGTTAGGTTGGGGTGGGAGTGAGCTGCCCAGGCCAGAGAGAATGTCCGAGAGCCGCTGACCGGCTGGCGCGGGTCACCGCGTGGCCTCGGGGAAGACACGCACCCAGAGCCCCTGCGCCAAGGACGTGCAGCCTCCTCGCCCGGCGGAACCTGTGCGCCTTTCTCCTCCTCCCCGCCTTTGCAGACAAGCGGAGCCCATGGGGGCCTAGGCCGTGTCCCCCACCTCTCCCGTCGTCCCCACTTGCCCCAGAAGTTGTCCCCGTCCCCCTGGGGCATGGGCTTTTGGCTGGACCGCTGGGCTCTCGCCCAGGCCTTGCCGCTGTTGAGCTGTGTAACCCTGAGCCGGGCCCTGTCCCTCTCTGGTCCTCAGTTTCCCCACCCGTAAAATGGGGGCATAGAGAGCCTGCCTCCGGGACCTGCGGTTGGGGGCGGCGGGGCGGGGCGGGGGCCCGGCTACTCCCGCGCCCGCGGCTCCGGCTCCGCAGTGAGGGGGGGAGCGGCGCCGGCAAGGAGCGCTCCGCGGTCACGTGACGTCCCCCTCCCCGAACTGCGGCGGCGGCGGCGACCGCGTCCGAGCAGAGCTGCAGCGGCTGCCGCGGGCGCCGGAGTGCTGAGCCCAGGACGCCCCCAGCCCAGGCCCGCGGGTGAGTGCGCCCCGCCGGGGCTGCGGCCCTGGGAAGGCGAAGCGGACCGAGGCGTCCGGCCCCAGTCGGCCGGCTGCCAGGACCCCGCGCGGGCCGGAGGGCGGGGGCGAACGGGCGGGGGCCGGGTCTCCAGGGGCGCGGGGAGGCGCCGCGCTCGCGCAGCCTGGCTTGACAGCGGCCAGGGCAGTCGGGGGAGGCCTGGCCCGAGCCGGCTGAGACCCCCGCCTACGGGGGCTGGTCCAGGCAGCTGCTGGGGGGCTCGGGTCCCACCCTCCTGGGCGGACGGGGAGTCCTGTTTTCCGGCCTTGGGTTTAGAGAAGGGACTGCGGTGAAGTGGGCGCGTTTTCTCTATCCCTGGGGAGGGGCCCAAGCCCTAGCACCCCCCTCCCAAGGGGAGGTGCTCAGGTCCTCAGGGGAGGGGACAGGGGGGCGCTCAGGTCCTCAGAGCAGGGAAGGGGGTGCGCTCAGGACCAACGACCCTGAGCTGGGAGGGCAGTGATGTCCTTGCATCCCCAGGGACAGAGCGCATTCCTCCCGCCCCCTGTCCCTGACCTGCCGCGGAGCAGGGCACACGCGTCACGCACTTGGGCACCCCCTCGTCGCCTCCCCTGGCTCGGCAGGATCTGAGGACTCAGTGGGAATTCACAGGGCCATCCCCATGTCCTGCAGGCGCTTTGGTGCCAGCCGTGGGGTGTCTGGGTTTGGGGAAGAAACCTTGTGTGTGTACACACACACACACACACACACACACACACAAACAACCTCAGGAGGTGAGCGATGCCCACCCCACCTCTAGTAGCCAGACCCCACCTGTCCATGACCTCAGAGTCCTCGTTGGGGTCATAGCCCAGGCATGGGGGGAATCAGGAGGGACCCCACCCCTGGCTCACACATGGGTCTCTGTGCTGCATTCCCCTCCTTGTCAAAGTCAGGGGGCAGACCCCTGTGGCTGGCAGGAGGGGCGCTGAGGGAAGCCCCGTCAGGTGAGAGGCAGCAGGGCAAGGCAAGGAGAAATGAGACGACATGGTGTTAATACAACGTCCCCCAATAGGAAGCTGGGTCCGAGGCTCCTGGCCCCCCTGCACAAGGCAGGGTCCCTTTTTCCTGAGGGTTTCTGAAGGAAGAAGCTGGGGGAAGGGGGTGCTCCTGAATGGGCATCTGGGCTGGCCCAGCGGGCCTGAGGGCAGTAGCTGAGTAGGGGTGGTCAGGCCCAGCTGGCCTCAGGGTCCCCCATCCCCTCTCCAGGACCTCAGCCTCGCTCTGAGGCCCCTTGGCAGTTGAAAGGTCTGGGCAGGGGGTGAATGTGCCTAAACAGCCTTGGAAAGGATTCCAGGGTAATGATTAATCCTCAGGTGGTGCGAGCACTTTCCCCATCCACAGCAACGTTTCAAGGTGGGGGCTGAGGTGTCCATTGCACAGATGAGGAAACTGAAGCTTGGAGAGGCTAAATCAACTGCCCGAGATCACCAAGTTGCTTTCAGCTGGGGCTGGGATCTCGATTCTCTGACTCCTGATCCAGGGCAGATCTCCACGGTGGTGCGGCAGAGTGGTCCACAGTGACCCGCTCTTTGCTGCCTGGGGTGGGTGGAGTGGGGAAGCTGGCTCAGGCTGAGGAGCGGGTCCAGAGTCCTAGCCTCGCTTTGCTGCCCCTTCCCACAGCCACAATGGTGCCCCCTACCCTGGGACCTTCCCAGCTCACCGCCTTTCTTAGGCAAAGCCCTCTCCTCTTCTGGCTTCCCCAAGGTGCTTGCAGGAGACCCCTCTGCTGGCTCTACCCACCCTCCACCCCCTAGAAGACAAGAAAGATTCTTCCTTTGGGCGCTTGGAGTGCAGTGCGGCTCCTTTTGGCTTGTGGAGGGGGCTGCTCAGGTTCAGGCCCCCCAGAGGGTCTGCACAGGCCTGGGGTGAGGGAGCCCTGAGCCCCTGCTCTCCGCCTGCCTCTCATCTCAGCCGGCCCCTCCCCTGCCTGGCTGTCAAGCCTTGGGGCCGAGAGGCCCTTTGAGGAGTCCTGGGCAGGTCTGTCTTCCACACCACCTGTCCGTCTGCGGAGGCCTTTGTCCTGGCTGTCAGAGGCTGCTCAGCAGCCACACACGCTGCGCAAACATCTGAGACCCATGCACAGCCAGACACAAGCGCAAACACATTTTGACTCACAAATACCCTGAGACCCAGACACAGGAACACACAGACACACCCAGGCCAAGACCCTGACACCACAGACACAGAGATACGCCATCCAGACGGCGGCACACGCGTGCACACACAGGAGGCCATCGGCAAGAGCAAGAGCCTCCGCGGAGGCCCTGGTCCAGCTGTGGTCCACTCCATCATCTCCTCCAGGGCGCGCATGATACATCACATGCAGGAAGGAACACGCGGAAGCCCTACGCCCTCCAAAATGAACCTGGCAGACACGCACACGCACCCACCCACGCCCAGGCCACCATGGGTGCGCACACGCATACATTACATCAGCTTCCTGCGTGTGGGATGCAAACGCCTCATCGCCCGGGGGGAGGGGCAGAGGTCCCTCTGATCACCCCAGCCAAGCCTCACCGTCTCTCTTCTGCTGCATGTGAGCCCAGCGTGGCTGACCCTAAGAATACTCTCCTCAATGGACCCTCCTGTCCTGCCACCACCCACCCCCCAGCAAACACACACACACACACACACACACACACACACACACACACACTCATGCCAGGTTGTCAGAGGAGCCTCTTACCCAAGCTGCCCCTTTGCTCCTGAAGATGTGTTCCACAGGGCCCTCCCAAGACAGGACATGCCCCAGCACAGAATCCAAGCAACCCTGGGGTTCCCTTTCCTTTGCCACTTCTGCCAGAGGCTTTGCCAAGTCCTAGTTTCTGCTTTGTCCTCCCAGCAAGGCTGGAGCCAGCTGGTGTGAAGGGAGGGGAATCCTCTGAGTTCTCCTCTGCTCACCTCCTTGCACGGCATAACCTCTGCCAGATTGGGCTCCAGCACCCTGGCCATGCCCCTGAGAACCTGGCCCTGCCTCTTGCTGGCTGTGTGGCCCAGGCAAATCACTTTCCCTCTCTGGGCCCAGCTCCAGCTTTGGGAGGCAGCTCAGTGTGGCTGGGGAATGAGGAAATTGAGAGGTGTGAGATGGCAGCCCCATGCCAATAAGGGAAGGAAGTTTGGCTCTGCTGGGCAGTGTGGGGCACGAGGGGACCCCTGGCTGAGGCCTTCCTGCAGATTGGAGACCCTTGGTCCACACGAGAGTCAAGCAGGGGTTGCCAGTCCTGGGTCTTCCTGGGATAGCCCCCTTGGGTCAGCCCCAAGAAGAGGGGGACCCGAGGGCAGGGGCCTGCAGTTGTAGTTTACATCTGTGGGTATTTTTATTCCTCAAAATGTGCTCTATTTTTAGGGCTAAAGACTGGCAATTGCAGGCAGTGACTCAGAGAGGAGGAAGGGAGAAGAGGCAGAGGGGTGCTGGTGGAAAGACACCCCAAAACATAGGGTCCCACTGGGATACCAGCCCTCCCTACTGGAAGAAAGGAAAGAAAACATACGGTATTCCTGCTGTGTGCGGCACAGTGGTAGAGACCTCGTCTGCATATTCACTAAGCATTTAATGAGCATGTAGTGTATCCCAGGGACCATGACAGACAGCAGGGACACAGAGATGAGCGGGGAATGGCATCCCGCGGTCCCTGCCACAGCCCAGTGTGGTGTGCATTACTGTGGCCGTGTCCCAGATGAGGAGGTGAGAAAGTGACTTGCCCACTCTGCTAGTAAGCACCTCTGCCAACATGAGGCCACCCTCCCTTGGGCCTCCTTTTGGAGAAAGCAGGTGTGAGTTTGAGTTCTGACTTTGCCAGTGACTAACTGTGCAACGTGGGGCAAGTTACTGCATGTCTCTGACCCTCTTTCTTTATCTGTAAAGTGGGGATCACAATACCTGCCTCATGGCTTTGTTCCAAGGGTTGGGAAGACTAATGGAGCAAATGCTGCGGGCAGTGTCCCACTCATCACGACATCTGTCTGGCTGTAAAAGGACATGGATTGGGAGTCACCAGGAATCCAAATCCAGTCTCTGCTGTGTGACTTTGGACAAGTCACTTACCTTCTCTGTGCCTCATTTCCTTGTCCCTAGGACAGGGTTGTGGGCTCCTGGGAGGGTGGTTTGTGAGGATCAGACATAAGGGCTGGGAGATGCTTCGAGAGAAAAACGTAGAGATGCACAGAAGGAAAAAGGAACACCGGAAAAATCTGGAGAAAAATCTTTTTTAAAAACTTCAAATATTTCTTATTAGAAAAAAATAAGCCCTTTCTTCAGTGACTTGGGAGTAGTGGGGCTTTGTCCATAACTTCATATTTCCAAGGCAGGTGGCACTGAGCTGGTGATTTTCCCCCTGAGGAGTCTGTGCCTGGTGCACAGTAGGTGTTCAATAAATGGTAATGTGATTATTCGTAGAATTAGGAGTTGCACAGTGAGGGGAGGGAAGGTATTCCTGGTGGTGTGCCCAGCTACAGTGTGGGCAAAGGCTGGGAGGTGGCAGTCAGGACGCTAGTTTGGCTTCAATAGAGGGTGTGTGCAGGGACTTGTTGGAGTCAGTTTATTAAGGGACTTGAATGCCAGGCAGAGGAGTCTGCATTTCCCCAACAGCCAGTGTGAGACACATCGGAGGGGCAGGCTGAGCCTTCTGTGGACAGACCTTGGGTACCTGGCCAGGCCCACTGGCCAGCCAGGAGTGAGGAATTAGCACAGTTCTCTGCCCTGCCATTGCCTGTTTCCCTGGGCTTTGTCTTCCCCCAGCATACAAAGGAGAGGGTTCCAGCATCTTCTATCCCAGGGGCAGGCAAGAGGACCAAAGCACCAAGCCATCAGGGAACTCGGTTGCTATGAGAGCAGGGGAGCCAGGGGCCGTCATCTGTACAGGGGTCAGGAGCCCTGTGTTCCCCCTGTGGCCCCACCCCGCTGGCAGGGTGCGCTCAGGCAAGCTGCCCAGCCTCTCTGAGCCGCCCCTTCTGTCTGGGGAAGGGGTGGATGCAGTTGCGGCCTTTGCCGTGCGGCTCCGACGAGCGATGACTGTTGTGTGAGCCCCAGGTGTGTTGTGTCTCTGAGGGAATCACAGCATTTCTTGCAAATACAGTACGTGTGCCCCAGGCTCCCCTGAGAATGTGAAGCTGCTGGCAAGGTTGGGGTGGGGGGACAGTGGGTGAGGATCAGACACCTGAGTCACCCGAGAGGCTGTGACCTTCTCAAGGCCACAGGAGCCACGTGCCTGCTGCAGCCAGGCTGCCGGGGGGAGCGGGGGGAGAGAGGGAGGTGAGGCAAGTGGGCCCAGCCCCCTGCTCTGCTGTTGCACTCGGGGCCCCAAGTTGGTGAGGAGGGGACACCCCGGTCTCCAGCTTAACAGACAGTCCTCCCCAAGGCCAGACTCGTTGAGTGAAGGCTCTAGGGATGCAGTGGAGGTGGCTGGTGGAGGGTGACCTTGGGAACTTCTCCCTGCCTGCAAGCTCAGCGCCAGAACTGCTGGGGCAGCCCTGATTTCTCCATCATCCACAGTGAGCAGTGTCGTGGACCCTAGAGGGGCTGTCAGGATGAGGCCTGGGCTGAGGGAAAGCAAACCTCACACCTCTTCCCCGATCTTGGAGGTCCAGACAGGAGCCACCCACCTCCAGCAGACTACTGCAGGCACTTGTGCCACCCTGGGCAGCAGGCTAAGGATGCCACAAGGCTGAAGGCTCTAGCCTTGCACCCCCCCCGCTTCCATCTGCATGCAGTACACCAAAGAGGGTAAAAGAGGAGTCAGACAGCCCTTAATTCAAATCTCAGACCCTGCCATTCCTCAGCTGGGGGACCCTGGGCAGGCTATTTAACCTCTCTGAGCCTCTAAATGTTGGTAATAATGATTGCTTTGAGAATTAAATGAGATAGATCCATGAAAAGTGCTTAGCATAGGGCCTGGCACACCGTAAGTGCTCAGTTAATGCCCCTACCCATGTTCTATCGCTCAGCTCCATCTGCTTCTCTCCTACTAGAAGCTTCCCAGCATCCCTCAGCCAGTTGTCCAGTTCCCACTTTGACTGACATGGCCCGGACAGCATAGGGTTGGGGCAAGGACAGGGAGCAGGTGCCAGGCTGGTCTGCCCTTCAGAGGACCTCTGACGCCTACACCTCTCCAGGAGGGCTGTGACCTGGGAACTGGGACAGGTGAGGTCTTTGTCCCAGGGGCCCATCCAGGCCTGTTTCTAGGGGCTTGAGGCCCTGGGGGCGGGCGGTAAAGGTGCCCCTGTTAACCTGGAAAGGCTCCCCCACCCCAGGAAGAGGACTAATGGGGAAGATTTGGCAGAGCTTCCCGTGGACATGCGATCCCACAGACCCTGACTGCTCCCGGCCCTGCCTCTGCGTGAACTCCCAGCTCAGAAACCCGAGAAATCCTCAGCATCAGAGCTGGAAAGGAGCCCACAGAGATCAGCTGGTCCAGCCTCCTCATTTTACAGATAATAATTATCATGATTATGCCCGATGGTAGTAATTCGCAAAGGGCTTTCACATCTGGGTTGCCTCTGTGTGTGCCAGAGCCCTTGGGGCCACCGGACCCGTGTAGAGGTTGCTATTCTTGTCGCATTTTATCACCGAGGAAAAGGGTTCAGAGATGTGAAGAGTTGGGCACAGAGCCGACCTTGGTACTGGGCTCCAAACCCAGGTCTCTTCCCCTGAGCGCATCGCACCATCCGAGGCCCCCTAAGGCCTGGCACCCACGGGATTGGCTGTGGGCTGCATCCTGCATCAGGGTGGGGCTGGATCCGAGAAGTCTGCGTGGGGACAGGGCAGGTATCAGGTGAGGTTCTGGGATGCCCAGTGATGCCACCTTCCTC
Organism: Lemur catta; assembly: GCF_020740605.2. Lineage (NCBI taxonomy): Eukaryota > Metazoa > Chordata > Mammalia > Primates > Lemuridae > Lemur > Lemur catta. Next base: position 111,780,605 of record NC_059130.1, read on the forward strand.
CCTGTCATGGGATCCCCCTGCCCCCTTCTCCATGCAGGCAGTGACAGACTGTGGGCAGAGCTGTTCCCAGGAGGCTTCCCTGCCTGCCATGCCCATGGGGGTTAGGCTGCCCCAGAAAATCAGATTGAAGAGAGCCCTGATTATACAGACCAGAAAACTGGGGCCCAGAGAAGGGTAGGGACCTGCCCGCAATCACACCATGAGTCAGTGGTGGAGCTGGGTCCAGAACTTGGGTCTCCTGGCTGAGCTTTTGTACTAGCATGTGCCCGGCAACAGCACTAAAGACAGTCCCCATTTACTTGGTGCCTACTGTGTGCCAGGGCTGAGCACTTTGCCCTGAGTTTTAACAACCCTATGAGGTAAGTACTATACATTATTAAATATTACCATCCCCTTTTACAGATGAAGAAACTGAGGCTTTGAGAAGTTATAGAAATGGCCCAAAGTCACAAGCCAGTAAATGACAGAGCAGGAACTCAAACACAGGTCCATCGGATTCCAAACCCATGCCTATGCCAACCCCGTGTGTATTACGATAGGAATAACATCGCTTTTATCTTTCATTTTGTTCATGGCTGACATAGGACATCATTCGTTCATTGAAGATTTATGGAGTGCAGACTGTGATGAGGAGACCATGCAACTAGTTGGGGGGTGAGGGTTGGAGATTAGGTAGTGAGGCAGGGGGTCTCAGACACTCCTAAGCTTTCTGATCCCACCAAAGACAGCTGCCTCTCCTTCCTTCTTTCGCCACCCCAGTCCCAGACTGTGGATTTGCAACCTCTTTCTCCACCCCTCATGCCCACAGTATATCTGATTTACCCTTGGGGAAAATGGGGGCATGACTTAGAGGGGGGCTCCTGGGCTTTGTACACCCCAAGGAAGACCCCACTGGCAACAGTATTCACCACCACCACCATGCAAGCCCTTCGTGGGCACAAGGCACCAAGCTAAGTTGTCATGTGCGTTACCTCATTTAACACTCACCATCACGCTGTGAGCTAAGAGCTAGTATTAGCTCCATTTTCCAGATGTGGAAACTGAGGCTTAGAGTCACACAGATCAAGATTGGGCTGGAACCCAAGTTTGGTCCAGCGGTCATGTCTCTGCCCTTACCCACGGGCTCACTCTGCCCTGTTCTGTGTGCAGGCTCTGTGGTTGTGCATTTAGAATCCTGGTTCCTGGGAGGAAGGGCTTTTACCAAGCAGCAAGCATCTATTAAGCACCTACTGTGTGTTCCGGGGAGGTGCTTTGTGAGGCTAAAGCTCGTGAGGATGGGGAGACGGGGTTCCTCTGGGAGGGATGTGAGGACCCCGTGCCCCCCCCTGAGGTTGAGGAGGCATTCAGGCCTCTGAGGATGTCAGGGCAGAGCAGCCCGGGTGGTACACACAGGGCAGTGCGCGCTGTTTGAAGGCCTGTCTTCTTGGCATGCGTGTCCCTGAGGGTGACTCAGAGCAGAGTGAGGACTTCACAGGGTCTTTACACCCATTCCGCCCCAGTGAACCTTGGGCAAGCCACAGGCCCCTGGAACCTTGGTTTCCAGATATGGGGAGGATGACCGTATCTAATTTACAGGGCGGACATGAGAACTGAATGACAGTGCTTGGCACAGGCCTCAGGGACTAGTAGCTGCTGTTACTGAACCGCTACACGGGGACTGAGGTCTTGAGGACCGTCTGCCGTTTGCGAGCCTGTTTGCCCCGTAAGTCATGGCAGACACAAAACTCTTGCATGATCTGCCTCACGGGGCTGTCGTTAGGATCCCAGAGGTCCCGGGGCGCGTAGGAGCGGGGCTAACGCGTCTCCTGGGAGAGGCGGCGGCGAGAGCACGGGGGGCGGCGGCGCAGGTCCCGCCATTGTGGCGCGCAGGTGTGCCACGGTGGCCGGGAGGGGCGCGGCGGTTGGCGCCGGGGACAAGGGAGCGCACGGGCTCTGGGGCCGCCTCCGCGCCGGCCAAGGAGTGACGGAGTGCGGGGGTGGCGCGCGCGCGGCCGGGACGCGGGGGGCGCTTCCTCCGGGCGGCTCGGGGTCCCCACCTTTCCCGGAGAGACGCCGGGGGCGCGGGCTCGGGGCGCTGTCCCTGGTCCTGGAGCGTCCGGCCCGCTCCTGCAGTTCCCGTGGCGGCCAGTGGAGGGCGTCCGGGACCGCCGCCGACTCCCCGGGCCCGTTTTATAACAACACGCGTTCGAAAAGCGTTATTTTCCTGTCATGACACTCCTAGGTAAGAAGCCTGCCTACACACCTAATGTCAGCGCCCGACGCTATACTGCCATGAGAGAAGTAAAAACCTCCCTAGATGAATGCTTTGCCACGACCATACCACGGGAGCCCATTAAGTAATCATATGCTTGCACCTATTTATAAAAAACTACACCTTTAGATTAAAGAGCAGAAAACACGTCGCTGTAGCTGACCTCTGGTTCAGAATGGCTCCAGGAGTTGCACCTCCGAAAATTCATTATGGATTAAGGCCACACCAAAAAATACTCATAAGTAAACCAGGGTTAGGTTCTAGTATGGGTTACACAAGCTTTTCACCCACATGTCTAGGGGGATATTTAATGCACAGCAAGTCTTCCTTGAGTGGGACTCTCCCCAGCAGAGCTTTCCTGGCCACCACCCACTGAATGACAGTGGGGACCCCCAGTAATCGCTGAGGACCAAGGCCACCCTCATGTATTTCCCTAATGCCCTCTAGGGGGCGGAGCTGCCCCTGTTGAGAACCACTGCCAGGGCGGGGGCCTTGTGGGGGTGGAGAAGAGCTCACAGAGTCCCAGACTGGCTGGTCCAGTGGCAGGGTGACATCTTAAGGAACTCTTGGGAAACCCCTTCCCCTGTCTTATGGGTGGACCAGCAGAGGCCAGACATGGGAAGGGGCTTGTGCTAGGAAACAGTGAGTGGCAGCAGGGCTGGGGCCACACCCAGGTCTCCTGACCCTTAGAACAGGGCTCTGTCAGCTCACCTGTCCTGAGTGAACTCTGGGCATCAAGCAGCATCCCTCCAACTTTGTCCACCTGCCCCTGAAAATGAGTTGGGATGGCCACAGCCTTAGCAGGGGAGGTAGGAGAGGATGGCTGGCTGGATTCCAGCCTATAACGTGTGACAGTGGCCTTGGCCTCCACTCTTTGCTGTCCTTGGAGATGCAGCAGTTGCACACCTCTCTGACCCCCAAAGAGCCATTCTCTCTCCTGCCTTTATTTCTTCCCAGTAGTTAGCTGGATGCTCCATGTGTGTATGTGATGTGTACATGTGTGCACGTGTGTCTGTGTGTATACTGCATGCACACAGTGTGATTTGGATAAGGGCATGTGGGCCTGTGATTTCTGTGCATGGATCTGTTGTCACTGGCGTGTGTTCACATATGTGTACAAACCCAGCCATAGTCGTTAGGTGAGCATGCACTGATTTAGGACCTGTGAGTGTGAGCTTGACTTGATCTTTGCACGTGTGTGTGCATGTGGGTTTGCAGTATAGGGGCTGACATTCATTGGAACACCTCTGCGTGCATTTGATCTTGATGCAATCTCTATACGTATGAGTCAGATATCTCTGTGCACAGTATGGTACAAGGGGCAAGTGCACGTGTGACCTGGGAAGGTTTGTGTGCAGGTGTGCACACAGGTCTACCAGAGACCTTGTCTGTTTTGTTCATCCTCTATCGCCAGTGTCTGAGCAGTGATAGGCATGTGGTTGGGGCTCCATACATATTAGTTGAGTGAATGAAGAAAAAGTGCACACGTGTGTGTCCATGTCTCCAGAAGGGCTTTGCTCCCAGGGACCCTTGAGGCACATGATCTGTATGGAGACCAGAGATACATCCTCAGGGGTGGGGGCCTGAGTGGGGGCATGTACTCTGGCCATTTTGGCCAGGCTAGATTGTGCTGGTCCCCAGTGGGGACACTTTGAGTAGGCAGGGGTCTAAGGAACCCATTGAGTGGGGTAGGGGTATCAGAGCCAGGGCAGGGGATAGCTGGATCAGTAACCTCACTGGGCAGATGTAAGCCAACCCACACCCACTGTTCCCTCCCTTCCCAGATCCTAGGGACCCCCCAGGAGACTCCTCCTGGAGCCCAGGAAATGCAGCTCCTTGGGATTGGGCAGGTGTGGCTTGGCTGGAAAGGCCATAGGCTAAGTAAGGATAATGATGCTTCCTGAGCTGGTGGAATTCTCTCAGGGCAAATGCATTTTTCCACTGTTATGTCTTTAACCCAGCAAACTGAGAGTGCGTGTTTAACAGATGAGCAAACTGAGGCCCAGAGAGGAAAAATTATTAATGCAAAACCTCATGGGAGGCTGCCTGGGCCAGGGCAGGAGGCCCCAGGAAGATATTGTGAATGAGAATGACTGGGGAGGGAGGAGGTTAGTGGGAACCCTGGCAAGAGTTGGCCCCACCTGCCCCATCTGGAGCCCAGGCCTGAGATCTTCCCAGGGGTCTGCCCCTCCCTCTGCCCTTGCATTTGCCTGCCAAGGGTTAGGGTGGTGGGTGGCTGGAGGCAGGTGGGTGGAACTCCTGGAGTTCAATACAGGGTGAACTTGGAAAGGGAACTCGGTACCCTTCCACCCCTGCACCCTTCTCTCCTCTTTCACACAGTTTTTCACCTGTTTGAACAACTTGGATACAAATCTAGGAGGCCCAGAGAGGTGGCTTCCTCCTACGGGGGGAGGGCCTTGACCCTGGAAGGCAGCCTGGTTCTGTTTTCTGGGCAAGAGGCTGGAGGCAAAGGAAGAAGGGGGACTCTACCTCACCCCCAAAGATGGCAATGACTTCCCAGTGCCAGTCGGCAAGCACCCACTCTGCGCTCACTGGAGCAGTGAGCTCCCCAGCACCATGGGCAGCGGAAGCCAGTGTCTTTGAGATAAACAATGTGTTTGAGGTCACACCGCTGGGAAGCATCAGAGGTCCAGCGCTGGTCCTGTGCTACACAGCCTCTGTGTGTGTGTCTGTCTGTCTGTCCCAGAGGTCTTCCACGTGCCTACAGATAGACCTTCCCATTCTCTCCCACAGCTGCATGGTACTACACGGTGTAAATGGACCATCACTTATCGAGCCAGTTCCCTCCGGATGTCCGTTTTGCTTGTTTTGGAATCCTTACTAATAAACCTTTGCTAGCTTTACAAAAATGGCCATTTCATATAGTTCAGCCTAATACAGATGATGCTACCGCAGCAAATGTTTTATTTAACAAACGCATGCTAAGTGCTAATTACTGTACTACTCTCAATGCTTTATAATTAATAACGCATTTAATCCTTGGCAAAAACCCTTTGAAGTAGGTACTGTTATTTTCATCATCAACCCCATTTTGCACATGAAGAATCTAAGGCACAGAAAGCTTAAGTAACTTGCCCAAGGTCACACAGCTGACAAGTGGGAGAGCTGGGATTTTAACTCTGGGGGGAGCGGTTCACAAGAATGAGGATATAAACACATGCCTCACTGTCCCTTGTCCCTGGCCATTCATCGCAAGCTCACGTGCTGTGATGTAAAGGGGAAATTCTTCAAAGTGGTCTTGCAGGTTAAGAAGGTGCATTTAAATTCTTCTGTTGCTGAGGGACCAGGAGCTGGCCATGGGTTGTCCTCCTGTATCCCTGGCCAACGTGACCCCCACTCCCACCCCACCCCCACCCCCACCCCTTGCCAATGAGGCAGCTGCAGCTGGTCAGAGCCAAGGCCGGAGCCCACACTGGGCTCTTTGTCTTCGGTGGGAACCCTGCAGCCCCCACGGCCCTTCTCAAGGGCCCACTGTCCCAGCACCAGCAGGGCCTCCTGGGGGCCAGGCCCGGCTGGGAAACTTGGCATGTTGGCGGCCTCTTGGCCACCCTGCCAATTGGGCCTGCAGAGCCCACTCAGGAGTCATTCCCACTGAAAAGACAGACTGGCGAGACGGAGGTCTGTGGCTAAGGGGGTGCAGCAGCCCAGATGGGGCTGCAGTCCGGGCCCCAGGCCAAGCGCTGTGCACACCCCTGCCGCCCAGGCCTAGCCCCTCATTCCACTTGCACCACCCCCCTGAAAGGAAGGAAGAGAGGAAGGGAGTTCCTCTCTTCTCAGTGCTCCCAGGGCCCACGCCTCAGGAGTCCCACCGACTGCCCTGTGAGGGGTGGGTGGGCTTCCCACACTGCCCTAGGGTGGTCCGTCCACCCAGGAGTTGCAGCCCTGCCCAGGGCAGAAGGGGCACCTTGCCAAGGGGGAGCCCTCCTCTGAGAGCTAAAACCAAGGAGACAGTTCTTGGTGAGGAGATAAGGCTTGCCTCCCCAAGGCACTGAATTCTGCAGGGGGCTCTTGAGGGCTCCTCCACCCCCCAGAGTGTGTGCAGAGGGGAGGCGCAGGGGACGAAGAGAGAGGGGCTGGGGGCAGATCCCCAAAAGAGAAGTAATTGCCGTGAGGGTCTTAGTTTCTTGTCTGAAATGGGGCGACCGCACTGTCACCTACTCCTGTGTGGGTGAGGCAGACTGTGGAGCCCAGACCGGTCACTTCCCTGGGGAAGAAGGAGCTAAGCAAGCCCTGCCCGGGGACCAGGTGGGACAGTTCCTGAAAGGATCCTGAAGTCTCCCTGCCACCCAGTCCTGTGCCCTTGGCTGTCCTTCCTCCCTCATCCCCCCTGCGTCTGTGCCCTGCAGTACCTTTAAACACAACCCCATAGAGACCTCAAGGCTCTGGGGGCCTCCCTGGGTGCAGGGGGTGGGGAATAATCCTTCCCTCTATGGTGGGCAGAGTGGGTTTTGCACATGGAGGGTGGGGAGTCCTGAGGGCGTGGCTAGGGACCCGGCGTCCGCTGACATCTCCACTTGGGTGGGGGAGACAGCCCACTGCGGGGCAGAGCACTGGACTGTGAGCTCTGGGTGAGCCGGCCGCCGAGGAGGGACTTTGAGTGTTTGTTGAGGGAACGAGTGACTGGCTGCGGGACTCAGCCCAGTTCCCTCTCCGAGGTTGTCGAGGGAACCGGAGCCGGACGTCTTTTCAAGAAGGGGGTGGGGCGTCTCCACCGCTCACCGCTGCTCCCCCCCACCCGGGCTGCGGGGGGCGGGGAGAGGGGTAAGGGCCGGCAATAAAGGGCCATTGGAGACTGTCCCTTCATTCATTCAGCCCCTCGCCGGAAGAGCAGCGGCTCACGCCCAGTGCAGGGTGCTGGCATCTAGTGAGCGCTTGCTGTGTGCCAGGGCCTGGGCCGAGCACTGACGCGCTTTAACTCAGGCCGTCATCAAGGGCCCCAGAGGCGGCGGGATGCGTCCGGTTTACAGATGAGCAATTCGGGGCACAGGGGGGGCCGGGCTTGCCCACGGTGCGCACCGGTCTGGCCCTGGGTTCCAAGTTTTTGGCCCTGCCCGCTGGGCGCTCCCCGGGGATGATGGGGACGGATCCGCCGCCCGAGCCCGGGGGCTCCAGTGGGCCTGGAAGGGGGTGCCGCCCCCACAGGGGGCCCGCAGCCCGGGACGCTGCCGGCGGGCCTCGCCCCGGTCGCAGGGCGCGGGTGGAGGGTCCGTCCCGCCCCGCCCCGCCCCGCCGAGCCGGCCCCGAGCGCCCGCGAAGCCCCCGCCCGGCGGCCGAGCGCGGCGCGAACAAGCGGCCCTTTCTGCGCCGGCTGCCCGGGCCTGGCCCGCAGCCCGCGGGGGCCGGACAGACCGGGCGGGGCGGCGGGCGGGGCGGCCGCGTTGCCAAGGTGACCCGGGCGCGGGGAAGGCGGCGCGGGGAAGGCGCGGCGGGCGGCGGCGGCACCATGAGCGGCCGGAAGCGCAGCTTCACCTTCGGGGCCTACGGCGGGTAGGGACGCGGGCGGGCGGGCGCGCGTGTGCGTGTGCGTGTGCGCGCGGGCGTGGGCGAGGGCACCCGTGCGCTGCGTGCGCGCGCCGCTGTCCCGCCGCGGGGTGGGGTGGCTGTGCGGCTGTGACTGAGTGTTGTGTGTCGGGGGAGCATGTTGTGTTGGTCAGGCTGTGTGTTTGTGTGTGCGTTGCTGTGCGTGCCCGTTGGGTGTCCGTGCACGCGTGTGGGGACCTGAGTGCAGGACCTTGTGTCTAAGCCCAGGACAGTGGTGCTCGGGTATGTGACTGGTGTGGGGAGGCAGGCTGGGCCTGTGTGTGTATGTGTGTGCACCATGGCATGTGCACGTGCCTGCGTGTACAGGCATGCGGGGGTGGGGGCAGTCAGGTCAGGGGGAGGCAGCTGCTGGGCCCCTCTAGTGAGGCTCTGGGAGAAGGGCACCTAGAGCCATTAGCAGGCCGCGGCTGACCCTGCCACCCCTGGGCACCGGGCTCCCCCTACTTCATGCGCTCTGGCTCTTAGGAACCCCTTTTCCCAGGGCTGCCCGGGCCGGGGGCCTGGTGGGGGTGGGGTCAGAGTGCCCGCTGGTCCATCCTGGAGTCACTGTCTCTCCTAACGCCAAGTGCCCACCTCACAGGGCTACAGAGGTGGGATGGGGGATTTCTGCCCCAGGCAGAGATGTGGCAAACTGGAAGGAAAAAGGGTGAAGCAGACTGGGCCCAGGGCCCCTCCCTGGCCAGCCAAGGAGCTGCATGACCTTGGCCCTGCCTCCCGGCTGAGGGACACAGCTGACCCACCTTGGGGTATGGAGCACTTGGGCCTTGTGTGTGCAGTGCCCCTGGTACACAGTCGGTGCTCTCTGAGCTAAAGGGATTGTGCCCAAGGTGTGTCCCTTCTCCGGATGTTCAACTTCCAAGGAAACCCCAGTAGAGGGGTGGGTGGGGTGGGAGACAAGAGGGCTGCCCCCCTAATCTAGGGCCTTGCTGGCTGTCATGTGACCAGAGGAGCCTGGTTGGGCCTTGAGTTTTCTGGTCAGCTGACCCTGAGGGGTGGCTCAGGGGGTGGGGCTGGTCCTGTTGTATGACCTCGGGCCAGTCCTGGCCTCTTTGGCCTCACTTTCCCCATCTGCAGACTCAACCTTCCACACTAGCTGGCTCCTGGGAGCCCCCGGCCCTGCCTCTCTGGAAGATGCCCCCTCGCTGGCTGGCGGAGTCCTGTGTTTGGCTCCCTCCTCATTCCCTTCTTGCCTCTGGGCAGGAGGCAGGAGTTGTTTGTTGTTCCAACAGCTGCCAAGCCCTCCCCGGCCCCAAGGTGCCCTCAGAAGGCAGTGGGGGTGAGAATCTGGGAGGGGGCACTGCTCGTACCCTCTCCCTGGGGCTGGATCTGGGAGGATTTGGGGGAGACAAAGTCTGGAGGTGCCCCTCAAATTCAGGGAGCAGGGTATGTGTGTGTTGGGTTGAGGGTAGGGGAGGAAGCGCCTCATGATCTCTTCCCAGATTCCCAGGCATTTGTCCCCTGGGTGGACAAGTGCACTCCAGCTGTGCGACTGAGGCAGGCTGCGAGGCTTGGTGGAGGGTCATGTTCTTCTTGCCCTCCATAGACCACAAACACCCAGCACACCCCTCCATCCTGTCCGGAAGTGCTCTAAGCTAGCCCACCTGCACCCCTACATCCTTGCTCTAACCCCCAAACTGCTGTATCACTGCCTCACTCCACCTGTCCTCAGATGCCCACACTGCCCCCCAACCCTGCTGATACCCCACAGCCCCCGCTCCCTCCTGATACTCCAATCCTACCTCTTCCTGGTTCGTTAACCCCCTGGCCTTCCTATGTCCCTAATCTGACATTAGGGCCCCTGCAGCCTGAGGGAGATAGTGACTACGTCACTTAGAGCTACCTTAGAAATGGCACCTCCAGCCCCTGGGAGGGCAGGGCAGTGGGGGTGGGCCCGACGCCTCCTCACCTGCTGCCCCTCTTGCTGTGTTTCAGGGTGGACAAGTCCTTCACCCCTCGCCAGAGTGTGTGGTGAGTACCGGGGACTCTCAGAACCCCTGCAGACACCCCCAATCCATTCTCATCCCCCATAATGCCAGGCCAGACCTCCCCAACCCGCCAGCCATCCTCTCTGGGCATGGGGGTGGGCAGATCCTCTGACCAGTTCTGTCCCAGGCTACCTTCCAGAGCTCTCCTTGAAGTCAGGCAAATCAGGTTCACGTCTTGGCTCAGCCACTGCCTGTGTGACCTTCAGCAATTCACTAACCTCTCTGAACCTCAGTTTTCTCATCAGTGAAATGGGGATTAAAATTCCTATTTAATAAGGCATAAAGTTGTAAAAAAGGAAAAAAATAAAAGCCCGCACACTGGGCCTGGCATATTGTAGGCTCTCACTAAAAGCGTTTCCTTCGTTTTTCTCCTCTGTGGCTCCTCGCTGGGCTGGAGGTGCCCTTGGCCTTTTTGCTGACCTCCATACCCTCTATCCCACCCCATAGACAGCCTCAGAGCCACTCCCCCCACACCCCCATCTCCTGCACCCTCTTTGGAAGAGGAGGGAGGGGGCAGCTGCGTCTGTAGCTTCCCCAACACTGAGAGGCAATGGGCAGAGGTGCAGCCTCTCCTCCGGATTGATTCCCCACGGCACCCGGCCCTGGCAGGCGGGCACCCCCCCAGTGTCCCTGCCACCAGCGTCACGTGGGGCTGGCCAGCTGCCCCTGCTGCCACTTCACCTCCAGCAGGAGAGCCCCCCAGCGGCTCTGGCTGCTGCTTCCTGCCCCTGCTGAGGGCTTCCTGGGGTCCGCAGGCCCTGCAGCGCCCCCAGCTGTGGGATGACTCCTATCTGACATCCCAGCCCTCCTGGGAAGCCACGCCTGGGGCAGGAAGCAGGTGGGGTGCCCAGGCTGAGCTCTAGGGCCTGCCTTTTTATTTCCCTTTGATGCGCCCTGTGCAACCCGGGGCTAGTTCCTCTCCCTTTGGGGGCTTCATCTCCTGCTGCTGTGCCCAGTCCGTTTGAGCCTCTCCTTCTGCGAGATGGTGGGGTGCACCCAGATCAGGGCGGGGCAAGGGGAGGTGCAGACAAGGTGAGGAAGAGCCATCCTTTCCTTCAAGGAGTTCAGTAATGATGTCACCAGCTGCCACTTGTCAAGCACCTGCTGTGCACACACATCATCTGACATGCTCTTCACTGTGTCTCTGAGTTAGGGACTGCCATCTCTAATTACAGATGACAACAGTGAGGCACAGAGGGGGAAGTGACTTGCCCAAGGTCACACAGCCAGTTAGGATTTGAAACTTAATCTTCCAGAGTCTGCAGAGCCCAGAGTCTCACCCACTCTGTTCCAGGGCCTGCAGTCCACGGGGAGGGTCTGAGTGAGGGGTGCACTTGTGGGAAGACTTGGAAACAGAGGGGCAACCCAGAAGGCCTGTTGTGGGGAGCCCCGAACCAAGAGATGGCGTCAAAGGCCCAAGACTGATAGTAACTGACCAGCTGTGACTTTGGGCAGGTCCCTTCCCCTCTCTGGGCCTCATTGACATTGCTAGAGAATAAGGACTTGGAATCCCCAGGGCATGCCTATTACCCACAATGCCTTGCCCTGTACCCTCCTAGCCAGAGCTGCTGTCCAAGGTGCTAACCCCTCTAGGCCCTCCCTGTCCAGCCCTCCCTGTCCAGCCCCCGGAAGCCAATTGCTGAGCCCCAGCCTGTGCCTGGCTTATAGTGAGTGCTCAGTAAGTGGGAACCATTTTAACTATTAATCACGACCTCCAGACACTCAAGACCTGTCTCCACCTCCCTTTCCAGTTTGGGGCTCACTTCTGCAGTGCCCTGCATTTCTGATCAACGGAAACATGGCCCCAGTCATCTCCGCCTCAGTGCTTTTGCGCACATCGTCCCCTCCCCGACACTCTCCCCTTCCATTTCTACAGCTCTCGCCACCTCCCACCCACCATTATCACCATTGGCTGGGTGTGTCCTTTCCTGACCCGGCATCCCCTCATTCTCTCCTTAGAACGCCCCCAGCTGCCCTGTGGGGCACGCGGTAGTGAGCCTCCCCGGGGAAGGGGAAGAGTGTGGGCTGCAGAGTCTGACGGGGGTGGGTCTGAACCTGCCTGGGCCACATCCTGGTTGTGTGATCTTGGGCAGGTCGGTTCCCCTCTCTGAGCCCACTAGATGCCCAACAGATGTTTGTTGAATTGGATGTTTCAGTGAGTTGACTTCGCTTGAGTTGACTGTGTCCACATAACCCTGCAGCACGAAGCAGCCTCTGAGCTCCTTGAAAGCAGGGGTTGCTTGAATCACTTTTGTGCTCAGTGTAACCCCACTTTCTGGCATGAGTCCCATAAAGGCCAGGCTGTACTCTTCCCATGTCTCTGTCCTCCACGTGGTCTCCACAGCTTCCCATACCCAGTAGACACTTAATGGATGTTTGTGGAATTGAATTGAATGTGTCCAGAGAGTAAAACAAGTAAAACCTTGTCAGTAGGCTGGGAGGGCTTCCTGGAGAAGGTGTGATTTTCTCTACTCCTTTTTAAAAAAAGGATTAAAAGGACTTGGATCAAGGGAGCAGTGAGGCCTGGCAGAGGCCAGATGTGATCATGGTGGGATTCCCCTGGCTTCCCACCCCTTGTCAGAGGTTGTCTGCCGGGGAGGAGCTCAGAATAGGTACTTAAGTGTAAGAAGAAGGAGGCCCAGTAGAGGGTTGGGAGCCAGTGGGACAGTGAGTGATTCTGGTTCTGTGAGCCTCGGGGACCCAGAAGTCCCAGAAGTCATCGAATGGGGGCTGGATGTTTAAAGTGGACTCAAAGGGTGGGTGGGGAGAAGAGAGATGTCAGGGTGGAGGAATGACTAAGTGGACTTGCACAGGGCAGGAGTGTTCTAGAAATACCTCTGGGAAGAGGGAGAGTCAAGTTTGACCTTAAAACGGGGAGCCTGGGAGGAGGAGGCAGAACCCAGCAAGAATGAAGTGCCGACAGTGTGCCAGGCATTTTCTATGGATGTCTCATTAAATCATGACATCAGTCCTGCAAGTTGGCCTTAGCGTCCCCATTTAGAGGGGTCTAAGACTGAGAATGGTGAAGGCTGTGGCCCAAAGTCACACAGCTGGCGAGGGCTAGATCTGAACCCAGTTCACTCCTCTGCTGAGGAAGGGACCTTGATCAGAGACGGTGAAGCTGCAGGAATGGGGGGAGTCTTGGTTATGGGTGAGAGAGGAGCTAGGGAGTGAAATGGCCCTGAATGTCCCCAAAACAGAAGTCACTGCCCAGTGCCATGTGTCCTGCCAGGAGGGCCCATCTGCTCCCTGAGATGTCTCCTCCTGACAGTACTGCTACCAGTTGCTCCCATCTATGGAGCAATTCCTGTCCCAGGCCCTGGACCAATCACTTCACCTGAATTATTATATTTCATTCCATCCTGACACCAGCCTTACGGAGTACAGACTGTTAACATCCATCCCCATTTTACAGATGAGGAAACTGAGGCTCAGAGAGGGGCAGTCAGTGAGGAGAGAACCAAGACACTGACAATGACATCAACCTGAGCCCAGGCCTTTAGCCCTCACTCTCCCAGATGCTGCTGTGCCGAGCGGTGGGCTTGGGTGGGTGGCCCCTGTCCTTGGCTGGCTCCTCTTGGTGATCACTGAGCCCGGGGCCCTGGTGGCTTGTGTGCTACTGCAGGAAGCAAGAGGCTGGCTCATTAATATGCCAGGCAGGCACGGCCTGCTGGGCCTCATCTATTATGCATCTGGTGGGCAGGCCCCCGGCGGGCAGCTGGCAGAGCACGGGATGGGGGAGCCAGCAGCTGCTTCCTGAGCCCGCAGCTGCCACCATACCTCTGGGCAGGGATCTCCCAAGGCAAATGCCAAGGCAGCTCCTGCCTCATCTCCCTGGCACAGGCAGGGGGTTCCACTGGGGACAAGGCCATAGATGCTGGTCCCCAGCTCGTTAGCCCACCTGTCCTGGCAGCCACTTCTGAGAGATGCTGGGACTGGTTGATCTGGGGGTCATTTGGGACTAGGGTGTGCAGAGGCGGGCTCAAGTAGAGTCTTCGATGCACAAGCTCCTGGCTGCACAGAACCTCAGAGTGACAGAGCTATGGTCATTATTCATCATTTAATCATTCAGCCACAGTGAACCACTGAACACCTACTGTGTGCCAGGCCTGGCTCTAGGTGCTACAGATTCAGTGGGAAATGAGACAGATCCAGCTCCTATTCTCAGAGAGCTTGGTTTGTCCAGTACTTCACCTCTTTTGAGCCTCAGTTTCCTCATCTGTAAAATGGGAACCGAGGAGACAGATTATACGTAAATAGACAACAAAACAAACTCTGATAGTTGCATTGAATTTAAAGCAAGGTATACACTAACAAAGCTGGTCCTCACCAAGAGCTTACTGTGTGCTGGGCTTTGTTCCAAAGCACTTTGCACATACTGATGAATTTAGTCCTTACAGCAACCCCATGGGGCAAGTACCTCTATGAACCTTGGTTTAGGGCTGAGGAAACTGAGGCAAAAGGAGGTTAAGTAACCTGTGCAAGGTCTCTTGGCAAAGCTGACATATGAACCTGAGGAGTGAGCTCCAGTCTGCCTTCACCCCATGCTGGGTGCTGGAGAGTGAGCAAGTCACGGAAGGCCTTTCGGAAGAGGTGGTATTTCAACCAAAACCTGAGCAGGGAGACGAGCTGGCCGTGGAAGAGCGGGCGGGGCGGGGGTGGGGGTGTCCAGACAGAGGAAGCAGCAGGTGCAGAGGCCCTGAGGCAGGAATGAGCTGTATATGTCCTAGGAACGGTGAGGAGGCCAGTGTGGCTTGCAAGGGTGAGGGAGAGTGAGGTCGGAGGTGGGTTTGGAGAGGGGAGAGGGGGCCAAATTGAGCAGGGTCTTGCAGGCAGGATAGGAGTTTGGATATGCGTGGTGACCGACACATAGAACCATTGAGTCTCAGACGCCTTCTGGCTTTGTGAAATCTCAGCATCAGAGAACGTGGGCCTCCTGGAATCTTTGAAGGTGGAAGAGACCTTTGAGGTACCTTCCTGTCTTAGCAAGGAGCCCTTCCTTTGTTCGTGACCTCTCTGAATGTTAGAAGAAGCCTTTGGGGGCTTCCTGAGAAAAACGCACCTTTATTTTCTGTGACTTCGTGGACCTCTTGAAGCCCATCATCCCTAGCTTGAGCCCATCGTGCCCTCTTGCTGGCTGCTTGACTTCCTCGCACACTCCCAGCGGTGGGAGGCTCACCACCCTTGAAGAGGCTCATTCCGTTGCTGGGCAGCCCGGATGGGTAGCAAAGGCTGGTCCTTACTGAGAGCCAGCTGCCTGAGCCTGGGTGCACCCTGTGGGGTCTCCCACCCTGCGGTGGCCCTTGAGTAAGATGAGAAGGGGATTGTGTCTCTCCAGGTCCCCTCTTTCTGGGTAAACATCTCGCTAATCCTGCCTCTCTCTCCTCCGTCTGTTCAGCTCGGCTGTTTCAGGCCTTGAAGCCACAGCCCTTTTGGTGTCTGTCCCTGTCTTCCTGTGGGGCAGCTGCTGCTCCCTTCTGGGGAAGGCCACCCCCTGAATAGGGTGGGGGTCCTGGATGGGGTCTCCGACAGAGAGACCCCTTCTTCCAGGAAGGATCCCCGGTAGCTTCAGGAGACAAGAGAAAATCCCCTCCAGATGGGTTTTGGTCCTGGGAGGCCATTGTCTTGCTGTGTGATCTTGGGAAGTGAGTCCCCATCTCACTCATGTACAACCCCCCCCATGTCCCCCATCCTCAGCTCTGTGAGGAGAGGGTCCTTGCAGCTCTGAGGTCCCTGGGCCAGTTGGCCCTGCTTGCCCCGACGTCCTGGTCGTGCTGGAACTCTGGTCCATTTGTCTGGGTGCACGGAAAGATTTGGGTTCTGCGTTGCGTAGACCTGAGTTCTAACACCCACCGTAACTTTCACGCATGTGCTGTGTGGCCTCACCCAGTCTACTTTGCCTCTCTGAACCCCAGATTGTCCACAACAATGACAACAGTGTTGCTTAGAATGAAATGAGTCCAGGGTGTGTCTCAGTGGGTGTTCTCCCGTCTCTCTAAGTATTTGCATTTTGAGAGAAAAGACTCATTAATCCAAAGAGAGACTCTAGTGGAAGCATTTCAGGCACCGTGTGGCTGTGTTGAGCAGATGATTCAGGAGGGGACTTTCCTATGATAGTATCCCAAACCCTGTGAAGGCCTTCCTGAGTTCAGGATCTTCCCCCAGATAGTCATTCATTCATTCAGAAAATTAATCCAACAGGCATTTGGCAGGGGGACACCCTGCTAGGGCCCAGCCCTGTGCTGGGCACTGGGACACAATGGTGGGGATAGCAGATGAGGCCACTCCTCTCCTGGGGTTCACAGTCTAGAGAGGGAAATAAAGAGGCCATTCTAACAGGGGTGACAAGTGCTGAGTGGGGAGACGTGGGTGTGCTGAGAGCCCAGAGAAGGGACTCCTCACACCTGGGAATCAAGGGAGGCTTCCTGGAGGAGGTGACCCAGAAGTTGAAGTGGCAGCATATGTGTGTGTGGGAGGTGTAGTGCCAGAGAATATTCTGGCAATGTGGAGGAGAAAAGCACAGGGTGGCACATGCCAGGCATGGGACTGGATTGAGCCTGGCGGTGAAGGCAGGAGAAGCAACCAGGGTCATGTCCCTGCAAACCCCGGTTGGATTTCCCGTGGGGTGCCCCAGAGGGCTGTGGACCCCCATCACCCCCTCTCCTCCCTCTGTGACACTGAGTCGGTCTGTGAGCATTCCCGGGGCCCCTGCGCTGTGCTGTTGGCGCCGTGCTGGGTGAGCTCCGGAGCCCAGACTCTGGCTCTGGATTGCAGATGCTGCCTCGGCCACCAGCCGGCTGGGTGACTTGGGCAAGCTGGGTAACTTCTCTGGGTCTCGGTTCCTTGCCTATAATATGGCTGCAAATATAGTACTACCTTGTAGACTTTTGTGGGATTAAATGAGATCATGTGTGGCAAGTCCTAACACCAGGGCCTGGCACAGAGCGAATGCCCCATAGATGCCAGCTATTGTGGTTACTGCCATCGTCATCATTGTTACCTGCCGGGCCTGCACAGGGTGCAGACTTGCTGCTCGGCGTGTGGACTCTGCCCTCTGGAAACGCACTGCCTGCGGGAGGTGACAGCTGCCTACACGTGGACACACTCCCCAGCTGTGGACACTGGCTCCGGAGTGTGTCGGGGCTGGCGCCGAGTCCTGGCTGCTGACCCTGGGATGTCATCTCACCTTGCCGAGCCTTGATTTCTTCCTCGGTGCAGGGGGAGGACTAGTAGCCCCTACCTCAGGGTGAGTAGAGGCAGGAAGGAGGTGCTTTCAAAGGGCGGCCCAGTGTAACAGTGCAGCTGTTTCAGACACACACTGCAGGACGGAAGAGACATTTTGGGCCCAGGTGACCTGGAGAAACATCACTCTCCCTCTCTTAGGCTCATTTTCATACCTATAAAGTGGGAAGATCGGCTGTGATACACTCTGATGTGCTGGGGTTCCAGTGGAGTCAGATTGTCCCTAAGTTTGACTTGGTCCAGCTCTTTGCTGTGTGACATTGGGCTAGAGACTTAACCTCTCTGAACCTCAGTTTCCATGCCTGCAAATGGGGCAATATTCACTTCATGGGATTCTTTCAAGGCTTCCACTAGCCATTTGTTTATTCAACAACTACTTGTTGAGCCGGCCATGGTGGCTCATGCCTGTAATCCCAGCACTTTGGGAGGCCAAGGCAGGAGGATTGCTTGAGGCCAGGAGTTCAAGACCAGCCTAGGCCACATAGTGAGACCTCATCTCCAAATAAATAAATAAATAAACAAACAAAACAATTAATAAAAATACTTATAGAGTTCACGTGTCAGGTACTAGTCTAAGAATTGGGGATTCAGCAGCAAACCTGCAGACATGGTCCCTGGCCTCACACGGGTAACCTTCTAGTGCAGGAAACAGGTGCAGAATGAGCTAAGAGGCAAGGTGATTTCAGGTGGGCAATGTGCAGTAAGTGACAGGGTGCATGCGAAGGGCCTTGCCTTTGCTAAGGGTTTCAGGGGGGCCTCTCTGAGGCCTGGGTGGGAAGGAGCTGGCTGGGGGAAGCTGGCCCAGGCAGAGGGCAGAGTAAGTGTGAAGGATTTGAGGCAGGAACAGGACTCCTTCCCCCAGCCCAAATCTGGAACATTCCGGATCATCTCCTGGCAGCAGGTGGAGGTGGCTAAGAAGGCAGGGGTGCTGGAAGCCTGCCGTATCTCAGATCAAGACCGCTGCCCACAAGGCAGGCCCAGGCGGGGAGCGTGTAGACAGGCATGTGAGACCAGGCTTGGCTTGGGCCTCAGTGGGCTGGGTGCGCAGGCAGGGGCGGAGCCCACTGCAGGGCGGAGCTGGGCCACCAGCCTGGAGCCCAGCCAGCTGGTCCCACTGCCCAGAGGTACGCTGGGGTCTGGCACAGAGAGCGTGGGCCTGATTATCTTAGGAGGGCTTGGTGGGGGGCGAGGGAAGTTGCGCCTGCCGCCTCCTCATCCCAGCCAGCCTGGGCACTGGCCCCAAAAGGTTCTTTGAAATGGCCCTTCCACACGCACACACACACATTTTCCTGCTCACACCTGTAGACTTGGCCCTTGCACAGACAGCCTCCTCACGTACACAGAGCCGTACACTTACGTTCATTCATGCAGGTCAGACCCACGCAGAGCCAGGCTGACCGGAGGAAGCCCTGTGCCTAGCGGGAGAGACGGACAGTGGCCTCATGATCACACCATGAAATATGCAAACCCAACCATAAGTCTATGGAGGCCCAGGACAGGCTTCTGGGAGAGCTGGTCAGGGTGGGGACAGCTTCTCCCAGTCTGGGGAGGGGGCTCCAGAAGGACCAAATAAAAATGTAGCACCTGAGCTGTGAGTTGGGAGGACGGGGAAGAGGGGCAGGCTGTGCAAAGGCCTGGAGCTGGGAGGGGGCGCCCTGGGTTTGAGGAGCTGCCCGGGTGCTGGGGAGGGAGGAAGGAGGCCCTAGATGAGCTCAGAGAAATGGGGCGTTGGGGGGGCGGGGGGCAAACCTGCAGGGGCTCGTGGGCCACGTGAGGCAGTCGCGTCTCCATCCTGCCTGCAGTGGGAGCCTTGTAGGCAAGTGGGTGGCATGATCATATCCAAACACGCACACAAACCCATGCACGCCCCAGACACCACGCTTTCCCGCCCACGTGCATTCACGTTCCTGCCGGGCCTCCCACCCCCGTTCTCACCCACAGAGTCACACACGCTCTCGCACCACCAGGCAGAGCTGCGGAACACCAGGCGCTGACTCCGATGAAAGACTGAGACACCGCCCCACCCGTCGGCTGATTCCGTGGGGCAGGGCTCCAGTTCCGGGGGGACTGTCCCTCGCTCACTCCACATCGGCACAGGTGTGCACATGCCCCCCCACACACGTGCAGGGTCGTGTACCCCTCCTCTACATGTGCAAAGTGACTCCTAGCTTAGGGGGGACTTTCACATGCATTCTCTCATTGAATTCTCCCAGCAGCCCTGCTGGGAGGAATTACCAACACCATTTGAGAGCTGAGGAAACTGAGGCTCAGAGAGGTGAAGTACTTGCCCCAGGCAACATAGCTAGAGCTTTACCCCAGCAGGATTTGAACTCAGGTCCATCTGACTTCCCAGACTCAGGCACACTCAGGTGTGCTTGTCACATTTCCAGGCTCTCACTGAGAAGGTGACAAGCCACCTTCAAAGCCACATTTTTTTAGAAACAGGTTGATCAACACAGAAAGTTATTTCGAGTTCCTGGGATGGGCCTGGGCCAGTGCATGACCACCTGCCTGGTGACCCTGAGGCCTTGGGGGTTTTTGCCAGGGCTGGGGCTGGGCACCTGCCAGCCAGCCAGCCTGAGACAGCTCGGGGCACAGAGCCTGCATTTGCATTTGCAAATGAGGTAGAAAACCCTGTCCCCACATAGGCTAACCCTGGCTGGCCTGGCTGGCAGGACATGACAGCTGAAGTCCCAGGACACAGCCCTGTGCCCAGCTGCCTGTGCTGCTCCTGTCCTGCCTTTGCTGTTCCCTGAGCCCCAGAGCAGGGTGCGTAACGCCTAATGTAGGGGAAAGAGTGTGGGCTTGGGAGCCAGCCAGAACCGGGGTCACGGCCCAGCTCTGTCACTCTGGGCTGGGGGACTCTGGACATGGCGTTTAACCTCCCTCAGTGTCAGCCTTTCCGCCTTGGAATAAGGGGTGAATAATGCCTCCCCCTCAAGGTGACAGAAAAGTCAGCTACTCAGGAGCTGACTCATACTAAGTACTCATTTTTTAAAAAATCTTTAATTTTTTTTCTGATTATAAAAACAAGTGCTCATTTAAAAAATCCAATAATGCAAAAAAATATGTTACAGAAGGCAGAAGTTCATAGTGTTCCTGCTTCTCAGAGATAACCCATATGAACTTTTACATGTCAGTTTTAGTTTTAACAAATGAGATTTTTGTTGTGCAGACCTTTATTCACACTTGACAGTATGCCTCAAACCCCTTTTTCCGCCAAAACCAAAGACCTCCTTTGCCATTGCTGCACAGGATTCCGTGGTTTGCATGTGCCTTGATATATTTAACCAACCTCGTTTTTTAATGGACATCAGGGTGGTTTCTAGATTTTAGCAGTTGCAAACCCTGCTGCAGTGAATGTCCTTTGTTCCTATGTTTGTACATTTGCATAAGTATTTCTGGAGCGTGAATACCTAGTTGTGGAGTTACTGGGCCAAAGGGTATGCACATTTTGATCTTTAATAGGAGTGGCCAGACAGCCCTCTAAAAAGTGGTAGCCATGTCCATGCCCCCAGTAGATCTGGGAAAGTGCATTTCCGCAAAGTCATGGGAATTCATCCGCTGCCTCTGCCCTGGGCCGCGGGATCCTGGGGTTGGCAAGAGACAGAGGACCCCAAATGTGGGAGGTCGGCTGGTCAAGCCCCCTCCTCCTGTTTCTACATCTCTGGATCTCCCCAGTGATGCCCCTGAGAGGCTCACCCTGCTCTTGGTTGACGGGGAGCTCAGTACCTTACACAGCTGGTTTTACTCCTGGGCAGCTCCCACTGTTTCTGCCTTCCCACAACCCTCAGCCAGGAGTCCTGCCCCAGACCTCAGGCGCCTGCAGAGGAAGGAAAGAAGAAAGAAAGGAAGAGAAAAAGGGAAGGCCAGGAAATGCTCATGGTTAATGTATATCAAGCACTCTACATATATGAATTCATTTCATTCTCACGACAACCCTCAAAGGCCGGCACAGTTGTTATCCCCAGTTTATAGATGAGGAAACTGAGGCTCAGAGAGGTTAAATAACTTGCCTAAGGTTGCACAGCTGTTAAGTGGCAGTTAGGATTCAAACGCAAGCAGTATGAGAGCCCACAATGACTCTATATTGCCTCTCCAGGCAGGAGGCTGTAATTTATTGAGCATCTACTGCATACTCAGCTCTAAGCCAATTAGATTGTATATATAATATCTAATGTATTCCACACAACAACCCTGCAAAGTAGGTATTATTATCCCATTTTTCAGATAAAGAAACTGAGGCTCAGAGAAGAGAAGCAAGGAATTTGTAGGAGTCTAAGGCCCCCTCCATGGGGAAAGGCCACCTCCAGGGTGCTGATTTTAACGATTCCTTGGTGGACTCAGTTCCCAGGTTCTCATCCTCACATCCACCCTCTGTAGGACGTCAGAGCTGGACCTTAGAGTCATCTAGCCTGAGACCCAATTTCCAGTAGAGAAACTGAGGCTCAGATTATGGTGACTTAATCCTGCACACACGGCATTTTAGAAGCAGAGCCAGGGCTTCTCCTTATTGCCTTTGGTTAGGAGATGGTAACTTTGTTCTTCTCTATGGGGATTTCACCTCGGCCTGTGTGGTCCCCCCATCCAGGGGGTCTCAAGAGACAGGGACTTCTGCTTACCAGCCTGACCTGGAGCTTATGAGGTAGCAAACCCAAGCTCTGGCCCTGGCTAGGGCTGGTGCAGAGGAGGAGGGATGGATTAAACAAGGCCTCAGCACTGGAGGTTTGAGCGTCTGGGTGATGAGGCGAGAGGAGCCTCAGGATCGGCTAGAGAACAGTCCGGCCCGTTATCACGGGGGTTCTGCTTTGAGGCAGGGGAGGCCTGGCTCACCCCACTCTCATGCCAACACCAAGCAACACTGTCCAGCCCTGAGCAGCCGTCGGGACGTGTGTTCTGAATGAATGACTGAGCTTAGGAATGAAGGGCAGCGGGGGAGTGTGCAGATGAACAAGTGGGCGAGTGAGCGAAGGAATGCATGGAGCTCGGACAAGGGGGGGCCCCTGGGCCGCAGAGGCTGGGAGGGACGATCAGGTCAGCGAAGGGGTTGGGGGACAGAGAGTGTGGGCAGCTGTAGCACTGCACGTGGGCCGAGGGGTGCTGGGAAGGTCACCCGGCCCACCCTTGCCCTGGGTGGCAGCCCGTCCGTGGGAGTTGTGTCCTGTGCAGATGTGGGCAAGGGGCGGGGCAGCTGGGTTTGAGCTCCGGGTAGAACCTTGGGCAACTCACGGTCTCCATCTGGGCTTCAGTTTTTTTCCCGGGGGGATGGAGATAACATCACCTGCCTTATGTTCCTTGGAGGCTGTAGAGAGGGTCTCCGGCGAAGGCAGTTTGTAAACTGTAAAGTGCTGGGCTGGGTAAGCAGATGTTCTTGTTCCCCGGCAGGAAGAGGCCCTGTGGCTGGGTCATCTCCTCCGTGCAGGGGAGGAGTCAGTTCACAGTGAGGTCCCCGGGGAAGTGGGAAGGGTCAGGCTGCGGCCACAGCAGGGCTCAGGCCACTTGGGCAGCAGGGGAGATGTTGGGCAGGCAGCAGGTGGATGGGAGGCCTGGGCCCCGGTGCTGCGCCGCAGGTGGGGGCCGGTCCTGTGACCTCCTCTCCACTGCCAACTTGTTGTTTGCTCAGGAAGCCACTGCCTGGCCCGGCTCCGGGATCCGGGTGTCTTGGCACTCAGCCAGCATGTGGCGAGGGTGGGGGCCCCATGTGCCACCTTCTGCTCACTCCCTCTGCCCAGCTCTGAGCCCGAGTCCCCCTCCTGCCCTGCTCCCAGGGGACCCTACCAGCTCTACTGTTTGCTAGCTGAGTCCCTTGGCCCATCTTGAAACTCACAGAGCCTCTGCTTCCTTATCTCCGAAATGAGTGAAGGTAGCAGCAGCCCTCTCTGTGTTGTTGTTGTAAGGATTAAATGACATCACCTGCCGGTGGACAAACAGTCCTTCCTGCCCCTTCTCCCCACCTTCATCCCCAGGTTCCCTCTTGAGTCCTGGCAGAGGTCAAAGGTGCCTGGGGACAGGGGATGCCTGGGTCTGGGGAGGAGGGGGCCAGGCTGCCGGGCCTAGGCTTGGAAACCTGCTCACCTGGCCGCCCCAGCCACCTTCCCTGGCGCATTGGCAGGCAAGGGGAGGCAGCTCCGGATGGGTGAGCTCAGAAAACAATGGGCCTCTGTGGCCCTCTGGGAGGGGGCAGTGCTAGCGCAGCCACTTGGCCCTGCTTTTGGGAGATTAGAGCCCCTCAGACATGATGCCCATGGCTGGGAGACAAGCCCCACCCAGAGGAGCCTCTCTGGGGGGCCCTCCACAGCCCCCATCTCACTTTGCAGTCTGCGTCCCATCCCCTCACTGCCCACCCTGCGTGATCCCCAGGAAAGCTGGGAGACTCGAGGGACTTGTACCCAGGTCAACCCCTCCTGACCTCAGGTGAGCAGCGCTGGGCTGGCAGGAGCCCCTCTGGCCCCTGTCCTGGGCCGGTTCCCCCAAGTCCTTCTCTGCCCTAGACTCATGGGCTCCCTGAGCCCCTCCTTTGCCCTCCCGCCCACCCGGCTCTGCTTCCCCAGCCTGTGTGTTGGGCAGGTGTCCTCAGCACGGGCTCCTCCTCCTGCCCTTGCTCCTGGCTCTGTCACCTGTCCAGCTCCCCTGCTCCCAGTCACAGTCTTCCTGCCTTGGTCATATGTCACCTGCTCTGGCCACCAGAGCATCACCTGTTTAACTTGAATTTTAAGGCATGAATGGTTCAGCAGGCAGAAAAAGAGGAGGCCAAGGGAGCCCCCAGCGGAGGGCCCGGCCCATGCAAAGGCTCTGCAGGGACAGCAGCATGGCTTGTTTAGAAAGCTGCCTGCAGCCAAGCGAGGCTAGGACAAGGCTAGGACAAGGCAGCTGGGGCGGGACAGGATCAGGGAGGGGTGAAGTTGAGGCTGGAGGGAGACCCCCACCCAGGGCAGCTACATGTGGATGGCCAAAGGGCCAAGCCTTGCACCCCAGACAGCCCAGCCACCCTTCTGGTGCTCTGAAAGAGTTGGGGTCTCCAGGAGCATGGCCATAATGACAACAAGCACTTCTACTTTGCTTCCTCTCTGCCTCGAGGAACCCCTATGGGGTGGATACGTGTCTCTCATGTCACAGATGAAAGAAAAAGACAGGACCCTCCCACCAACCTTCCAGCTGGTTCACAGGTGGGAAGCACCCCAGGGAGGCATCTGGTCACCCTACCTTGGTACCCCCCTTTCTCCCTCACCGTGCCTGGGTCTGGCCCTGCTGCTTTGCAGAGTATGGAACCCCACGAGCCCTGGACTGGTGGAAGGCCTAGGTCTCATCCCCGATCTGCTGCCCCCTTGCTGGACGACTCCCAGGCAGTGGTTTAATCTCTCCAAGCCTCAGTTTGCCCTTCTGGGACTTGGGGATCCCAGATTCTGCCTTATCTCCGGCTCCGCTCCGGTTCCGGAGGGAGAGTCCCAGGAGTGAGCAGATAAAGAGGGCTTTTGAAAAGTACAAAGAGCTGCACTCATGCTGGTGCGATTATTATTGTTACCTCGATGCAGAGATAAGGGAGGGGGAGGAGGTGCAGTGACAGTTGCCAAGAAACCTAGGAGCTGTCAGCAGCGGCTTCCGGCCTGGCCCATCCCACTCGGGAGCTGAACCCTTCCCCCCACACCCCTGCCTCACCCTTTCCCTGGGAAAGATAGGTGCTCCGAGATGGAGGCGAGCTGGGGCCAGCTGGCTGGTGGCCATGCAGCCGCAGGGGTTGAAGGTGACCCCAGAATGTGCCTGGCCCAGGCTCCAGGTTGGCTCTGGCTTTCTGTGTGACCTTGGGCAAGTCACCTCCTCTCTGGCTGCTGCCTTTTCGTGTGTTGGAGGAGGCAGTGGGCAGGTGTCCAGGCCAGACAGGGCAGGATTACGCTGGACCTGGGGAAGACACTTGGCGGTGGCTGCAGGAGCAAGGGGCTGTGTTTGGAGGTCACAGGGGCAGGGGTCCAGGTGACAGGACTGAGGGTAGTGGGAATGTGTGTGGTAGAAGGAACCCTGGGCTTGAGTCAAACCTCAGCCCTGCCTTTTCCCTGGTGTGTGACCTCGGCCTTGTCACTCAACCTCTCTGAGCCGCAGTTTTCTCATCTGGAAAAAAAGTCGATAAATCTCATCTGGATTAAAAAAAAGTCATAGCAGTGATCAAATGAGACAATGCCTGTGTAAACCGTAGGGCGCTGTGCAGATACAGGGGAAGGGGCAAGGGAGAAGGGGGACGAGGGGAGAGCTCCCCATGTCCCAGCCTGCTCTGGGCTCCTCCCGGCTGCTGCAGGTGGAGGAGGAATGCAAAGCATTTTAAGCTGAGCCAGGCCATAGAGTCAGGAAGGATTTTAGAGACGTGGGGAGGGGACAGAGACTGGGGGACCCCCACGTGAATGGAACGGTGGAGGCCAGGAGACAAGGGAGGGGATAGAAGAGAGAGGGGAGGGACAGAGAGGTTCAAGTTCATGGAGAGGGAGGACACGACCAAGTTGGGGGGGTCTGCAGAGGCCAGGCAGAAGGGGCTCTGAGGGGCAGGGCGGAGATGGGTGAGCAGTGAAGGCTGACAGCGGGAGGGGGTGGATCAGGGAAGGACAGAGGACTGGGGAGGAGGTGAGAGGCCGAGTTCATTCATTGCCTCAAAAGTATTTACTGAGCAGCTACTATGCACTAAGAGGCGGTGCCATACAGCATTAGGGCGCAGCATCCAGACCCGGATGGTGGGGGTGGGGGTTCAGTCCTCGGACTTCATTTACTGTGTGTGACCTTCACAAGTTATCTAACTCTCTGTGTCTTGGTTCCCTCCTTTGCAAGATGAATATTAATTGAGGTCAGAGCAGAGCCCGCACACAGCAAGCCCTGCGTCAGCACTGGCTGCTGTTGCTGTCACTATTACCTTTCCAGCCTCACGTGCCGGGTCCCATCCCCCAGCTGGGGTTGGGAAGGCGCCATGTGCCTGGGTCAGTAGCGTTGGCTACCCAGGTTATAAAGTTCAGATCTTGGGCTCCGGAGCCAACAAGCTCGTGTTCAAATGCCTGCGCCGCCTCCTCAGCTATGCGACCTTGGCAATCAGCGCACCTTTCTGAGCCTCAGTTTCCTCGCGTGGGAAGCAGCAGTTTCTGAGCACCTGCCTCCTGGGGAGCTGTGAGGATTAAATGAGCTCACACAAGGCACAGGGTAGGCTGTGGCTTTTGTTATTACTGTCCCTCTTCTCCCCTTAAGGGCGGGGATGGGGGCAGGTGGTCCTCGAGCCTCCAATTTCCTCCTCTGTTCCCTTCCTGTCTTCCCCTGCAGCAATGGCTTTTTAGGGGGAGCCACCTGGGAGAGGCAGGACTCTGGCCAGCCAGGAACTGGATAGCTTGGGGGCCCTGGGACAAGGTCCCTGATGGAAGCCAGAGTGGCCTTGCCATGAGAGGCCTCCCTGGTCCTGTGCCAACGTGAGCAATCCTGAGTGAAGTGCACACTGGGACACAGGGAAACAGGCTGCAAGAGTTCTGGAAGGGGAGTGTGTTAGGGAGCTGCTGCCAGGCTGACCTGCAGTAGCCACTGTCTGAGCCTGGCCATGCCACTGGGCATGAGAGAAGGGGACCACTTTGCTAGCCTGATCACGGGCAACAGCCACCACTCGGCAGCCAGGGCCACACCGAGATGGCATTCCGCCCCCAAGGGGACCTAGCGTCACCCGGGCTTCAATCCCAGGACTTCCTGTCCCTGGGCAGCCTCTGCTTCCCACCCCACCGCATTGCCCCTGCTCAGTCAAGGGCATGCACTTTAAATTCCAGCTCTGTCACCCACTTGCCAGGAGAAGTGGCTTTACCTTTCTGAGCCTCAGTTTTTCCACCTGTAAAAATGGGGGTAAATAACAGCAACCTTCCAGTACTGCAGTAAGGGTGTAATATGCCTGACATGGTCCCAGGCACAGAGTAGGTTTCAACAGAGAGTCCCCATGGGATCCTCGATGGAATTTGCCTGGACCACTTCTGTGGGCCTCTCTTCCCATGTCAGCGCACCGTGCAACCCGTAGGGGCCTGTGTTTAGGACATTCCCTTGCCCGCAAACCTTCAGTGACTCCCTGCTGCCAACCTTCATTCTTACTTTGAATCATGCAACAAATATTTAATGAGACCCTAACGTGGGGAGCCAGAGTTGATGTGAATGAGTGAATATGGAAGTGTTCATTGAGTGACTATCAGTGAGCTGCCCAGGCTCTGTGGTGAATTTTTTGGAGACTGAGGCTGAGAGGGACTGTGTCACTGACTCGAGCTCACCTCGCCAGTCAGTGCCTAAGAATATCTCCTCCAGGCTGAGGCCAGGGGCTTGAAGTGCCACTGCCACCATATCCTCCTTTTGGGTCAAGCACTGCCCAGCACCCCTGGGAGGTGGAGAGGCCTCGGTGCCCGAGCAGGGGTGTGGATGGTCCCCCTGGTTCCTGTGGGACTAGCTGGGCTGCGGGGAGCTGGCAGGGAGGCTCAGCACTTCCTCGGTCTCCTTCCTGGGCCAGGTTCTCATGGGCCCTTCCCCTCTTGGGGCGTGGCAGTCCCAGCTGCCCTGACTCAAGCCCGCCTTAGGCCACGGGGTATCACCTGACTCACTCTTGAGGGACCAGCCTCCTCCATGAGACCCGAGCAAGGGTGCAGCCACACCAGGGTGGCCCTAGGCAGCGGCAGAAGTCAGGCCTGCTCCCTGGCCCCAGCTCCCTGGATCCCAGGAGCCACTGGGCATTTCCTCTCCCTGACCCCAGAGGTGGCCTTGGCAGGTGACAGGAGCTGACTTCACCCTCACCAGACCTGTTTTTTTCCTCAGGGAGGGGCGTGGGTGTGGGCAGAGTCCAGACTTGGAGTCAGACAGCTGTCATGCAGATGCCAGCTGCTGCTGACCAGCCGTGTGACCTCTGTGTACATCCGGGTCCTGGTGCACAAAGTAGGAATACCAGTGTGGTGAGAAGCCCGTGCCGCAGGCCCGGAAAGAGGGCCCAGCACAGGGCCTGGCACACAGTGCCAGTTAGTGTCATTATCATCAATAACAGCAGCAGCTGTGCAGCCTCTCAGCCCTGAGGCTGCTGTCTCCCTGAAGGCTGAGGGACGGGTCCGTAGGTGCCGGGGCACCCTGCTTAGCCCAGATGGCTCAGCCCTCTACAGCACCCCTTACTGCCCCCTGCCTCAGTCTACCCATCTTCAGGATGGGCTGGGGACCTCCTGTTGGCTTGAGGCCCGATGGAGAGCTTGGGGAGAGACCTGTCCAACCCTCTGACCTCTGGGGAAGGAGACCCCGTTTGGCAGTTCGGCTCAGGAAGCCCCTCCTCTCCCTCCTCCTGGGGAACCCTGGCCCCCCTCCCCCATGAAATCTGTTCCCCGTCACATCCCCAGCTCTGAGAGTGACTCTTCCTCCCAGGGTTCCTGAATCTCCCAACTTGGGCTGTCCCTGACCCCAGACTCTTGCTCTCTTCCAGGAGGAGTGATGGGCAGAACCAGCGCTTCCCTCAGGCACTAGACCTGTCACGAGTGGACTTAGTTCCCTCCTACACTGCTTCACGCTACCCCAAGGTAAGTGCCCCTGTGTACCCACTGCCCCAGTCTGCCCCCCACCCCAGGGCTGAGAGACGCCTAAGGGTGACTACTGGGCAGAGGTAGAATGTTCGGGTAGATGCTGCTGGGGTTTAGCTCCCAAGGGAATCACTCCTGACCCCTTGGTGGGCCTGGTCCAGTCTCAGAGGAGGTTGAACCAGGGTCTGTAGACTGTTGGGGGGCAGGGGCGGGTTAGGGCTAGTCTAAGCGAAACAGCTGGGAATGAACTGGCCAAACAGCTAGTCTTTACCGTCTTCATTATCAACGTCACCCTCAGTCTCCTCATCTGTTAATTGGGCACTCGGCATAGCCATTGTGAGGATTAAAAGTGCGGACAGAGCAGCCCGTGCGCAGTGTCTGGCACAGAGTAAGAGCCCATAGACCAGCCTATATGGTTCTTATCACCAACATCCAATGTTTGTGCCAAACCTCGCACTGGGTGCCGAGGGGCCAGAAATCAACCTGACACAGACCCTGCCCTCACCGAGCCACGGTCCAGTAAAGAGACAAGTAGCTGAACAATTTATGCACAACATCAAATGCCAGAAATAACTGCTAGTAGTTATTGAGATTTGTTATGTGCCAGGTGAGTACTTAATGCTTTACATGCAGTCTCTTATTTCACCCTTGAACTATAAGTACTAGGCAATAGCTGCTATTGGTCCCATTTTGCAGATGAGAAAATCGAGACTCATATGGGTTAGGTTACTTGTCCAAAGTCATGCAGGTTGGACGCCAGGGGCCAGGACCAGATGCAGGCTGTCTGATGCAGGGGTAATAAGCCCTCACTTTTGCAGTACACGTTGCAGTTTCTAAAGCACATCCACAGACATCATGCCACTTGGTCCCTTCAGCAAACCTTGGACAGCAGGCTTTCTGTAGCTGAAGATCCAGATGCTCAGAGAAGTGGTCCTACCAAGGTCACACAGCCAGGAAATAGCAGAGGCAGGATCTACCAGGCTCCACCCCAAGAGCTCTGGCCTGGGACAGGGCTGGGTACCTTGCCTGGGCTGGGAGGGCAGAGGGCCATGGAATGGTGTCCATATGTGGGACCACCACCTCCAAGGGGATCCCAAGTGGGGGTGCTGGGGGCAGCAGAAGGTGGTTCCTATGACCCTCTCCTGCTTTCTCTGCCTGGGCAACAGCCCCACACTGGGCCCTGTGGATCTGGGACTTGGCAAGAAGGGAAAGACTCGATGGCAGCCCTCACTTGACAGTGGGTTTCATGAATGAGGCACCCAGTCCCTCTCCCGCTAAGCATCCTGGGAGGATGCCTGGGTTCTCACCAAGGGCTGTGTGCCCTTGGACCATAGCTCCCCCTCCCTCAGCTTCAGTCCTCCCCTGAGGGAATGGGGGTCGGAGCAGCCCATCACCCTAGGTCCTGCCTGCTCAGACATTCTGGGGTTGGCATTTCAGATCCGTGCTGAGCTGCCTCCCCTCGGGCTTGCTGGCCTCCACCCAGTCTGGCTGGAAGCTTCCATTTGTGCCAACACATCTCAGACAACAGGCTCCAAACCACCCCTTCCCGACAGCCCACCCCCATCCCAGAATCATCCTCTTTTGACAGGGAGGAAACCAGGATCCAGAGAGATTGAGTGATTCATCTGAGGTCCCCAGCAAGCCAGAGATGGGCTGTGACACATTCTCCATTCCCCTCCTCCACTCCCCTAACTCTGTGCACATTATAACATTGACGGAACCAGTCTGAGGGGCAAGTGACCTTCCTGTGCCAATGGGCAAATCTTTGCCCCTCTCTGGGCCTCAGTTTCCTCATCTATAAATTAGAGCTGACAGTGCCTTCTCTACCCACCTTGCCAGCTTGCAATTGGGCGATGACTATGAAAGTACTTTGGAAAGTAGAAATTAGGAAGCTGCACTTTTATCAGCATCCTTACATTCCCAGGGCTGGACAGAATACCCAGAAAGGACATTCCCTTCTCTTTGGGAAGCCACATTTGTACAGGCATTGAGCTACCCAGGATCCTCCTACTCCACCCACCCACCGCCATAGGGGTTTTTCCACTTAGGCATTCAGAAATCTGCACACATGTACATACACAGTCTGCCCACACCTATGTACACACATAGTCACAGACACAAAACACACAGACACATTCACATGTCTGTAAATGTATTCAGAGACTTGCGCATGTACACATGCCTGAGATACACATGTGCAAACACATAAACACACATAACCAGACATTGCCATACACACAGAAACACAAGATGCCCATGTACACACAGCCACAGCCAGTCTTGGAGTCTCATACACATGCACATACAGCTGCATGCACACATGTGCACACCCTCCGCACCACCTGGCACGTAGGCATCTCCGGTGATACGAGCAGGTCCCACCTCCCCCGGGGGCTGTATGGGAATGGATGTTTCTCTGGCTGCATTTCAATGGGTGCCCGGAAGCGCTCAGGCCTGGAAGTGGCTGCATAAATCAATATTTGCTGCTGTTAATTATTAAAACCAAAGCTACACCGTGTCTGGAACACACATCTCCGGAGTTCCTGCTGGCTCTCTGGGCCCAAACCTGACCCAGGGCCACGTCTTGGGGAAAGGAAGGCACAGTGCTTTCCTTCTAGGAGCCCTTGGCCCCAGGGATGGAGGCTGGGGGGCAGCTGCCGGCAGCTCTTTTGGGAAGCTGAAGAGAGGTCTGGCACTGAGCTGGTGGGCAGCCCTGCTCCTGCAGCATTCAAAGCAGCTAGTGTTAACTTGGTCACCACTCAGGAAGCATTTGCCATTTTCCAGCATCTGTCTGGAGGAGGGGGTAGCAAGGCCCTGTCCCTGTCCATACTGTGCAGTGGCTGTATCAGGCCAGGGACACACTGCGAGGTCATCTGGAAGGGCCTGTAGAAGCCTTATCTTTTACATATGGGGAAACTGAGGCCCAGAGAGGTGGCAGGGACTCACTCAAGCCCACTCAGCAAGTTGTAGCAAGGCCAGAGCTAGAACTCACATGTCCTGAAGTCCCCTTGAACCCTTTTCTCCATACCATGGGGTCTTGGCAGCCTCTCCCCAGGCACTGTGGCCATCTCCCCAAGGGTGTGGGGCAGCTGGGTGTGGGGAAGAGAGGGAACAGGTCAGCCACTGTCAGGGACTGGGAGCAGAGTGGAGGTGAGGAGGAGGGAGGGGAGAGACCCCAAAGAGTAGCTCCAGGCCTTTCCCTGGATTCTGGTTCTACCTCTTCCTAGCTGTGTGGTCTTGAGCAAGCTATTTCACTTCTTGGAATCATTTTTCTCATCTGTATAATGGGGATGACTTTTGTACCTTCTGGGTTGTGGCGAGATGATGAGACATCCGAAGGACCCAGCATTAAGTAAGTGCTCAAGAAAGCCCTCTGTCTCCAAGGTAACCCCCTCCTCTTCCCGTCCGGCTTCACAGCTGGACCCAAGAACCCTGTCCTTGAGGCCCTGAGGCGGGGTACCCAGAGCCTGGGAAGACAGAGAAGGCACGGTGGGGGCGGGGCGCTGGGGAGAGCCGGCCAGGGGCCCCGGGGAGCCCGACGTGCGGAAAGCTCTGAGCGCTCAAGCCAGAGCGCAGGCGCAGTGTCCGGAGACCGAGGGCCGGGCCGGGGGGCGGGGCCCGTGTGCCCTCGCCCCGCCCCCGCGCCGCCCGTACCTGGCGCCCCGCCCCCTCCGGGCCAGCGCAGGCAGCGCCGCCGCCGCCGGGAGCCGGGAGCGAGGAGCTCTGGCTGCGGGGCCCGGGCCGGGGCGCGCGCGGGCCGGAGCCGGCCGGGCCAGCTGAAGCGCCGCCGGGGCGGGGGCCGGGGCCGGGGGGCTCGGGATGGCGCAGCCGCGGCCCCCAGCGCCCCACGGCCGTCCGCGCAGGGGCTCGTTGCCCGCTGGGGCTGGCTGGCAGGTGAGGACCGGGCGGGGGCGGCCTGGCTGAGGGGGATCCCCGGGCTGGGTCTGCCCGACTTCCTTGGAGCCCGGCCGGCGCTGCCCCAGCCGGGCGGCGTGCGAGCCTCCGTCACGGTGGGTGTGTTAGCTTCTGGGCCGACACCGTCGTGGCGGACGCAGGGCGCACCCCTGCCCTGGGGTCCCGGGCCTGGGGCTCTTTCTGCAGCTGCGTGGGGGGAGGCACTGCGGCTCTGGGCTACAGCGTGGGGGGGTGTGTGTTTGTGTTGGGACCACTTCACCCCTTCCGCTGCCCTGTTGGGGGGGGTCTGAGTGTTAAGTGTAACTTGGGGGTGGCACTCTGCATGTTGGCGGTGCCCCCGTCTGGGCCACATCGCTCACAGCCTTCGCCATGTGTCGGGGCGTGTGTGGCTCCTGTGAGGCTGTAACTGTGGGTGTTACTTGTTGCTGTGCCTACACTCTGGGTGACAGGACCATGTGTCAGTGTTTATGTGACTGTGACTCCCGGTGAGACAAGGTGTATTTGATTGTTCCTGGCCATGATTGGTCGCCCTGAATGGGGAGCCTTGGGGAACATTAACACACCCCTTATCAGTGTGACACGTTGGGACTGTGCCTGTCTGAGGTTGTGTGGCCGACCCAGGTGCAGATGTCCAAGTTGCTGTTATACAGTGTGTTGACGGACAGATGTGTTTGTCTACCTGGACTTCAGGCATGTGTCTGTGGTTTCTGCCGTGACTGCCCGTGGAGGGCTTGTGTGTGACCATAGGTGACCATGGGCCACTGTCTCCCATGGACTCCTGTTGTGTATTTTACGGGATGGGTCTTGCCTCTGGGCAGGCCTCAGAGCATACGTGGGGGTGTTCGTATTTTGTGACCTTTAACAGGGCTCTGTGTGTGTGCACATGTGTGCGCCCGAGCGTGTGTGTGTGCGTGTGTGTGTGTGTGTGTGTGTGTGAGACATAGGTGTCTTTACCCAAGTAGGTGTGAGGGGTGTGTGAGGTTCAGATCTGTGCCCCTCATCCTTGGGGATTAGCTACTCCTGCAGTTGCCGGATGCTTCTACCTTTTCTCAGAAGTCTCATTTACTGTCGTGGTGTGTGAGCCTGACGGCAGGGAGGGCTTGTAGCTCGGAGTGGGGCTCTGTGTCTGCGTTTCCCTGTGTCTGTCAGCGCATGGTGTGTCTCTTGGTCTCAGACACGAGGGTGGTTTTGTGGTGTTAGTGTAGCTTTGTGTGCAGCTACTGGTGTGCAGACCTGCACAGGTGAGGGTTTGCATTGAGTGTGTGCGCCTCTCTTGGCACGTGAATCTGTGTGTGTGAGTGGGTGGGCTCGTGTGTAACTCAGGACGCCAACATATGTACTTGTGGGTTAGCATAGAGCTCTGAGTATAAGAATTACTGTGCACAGACCCAGTAGCACAGACCCCGTTGCGTGTGTGTGTATGTGTGTGTGTTTCTTGGTACAGAACACATACCCATGGTGCAGTGAAACTGTTTAAATATTGGTGTGCAGGCCTCTGAGTGTATGGGCAGGGGGTGCAGAGGGAGAGAGAGTTTCCTGGTACACAATCCCGTAGTAGCACATGTGTCAGCAGGAGCCGCCTGAGCCGAGCCTTGGAGCGGCTGGGGGAGGGACACCATCCTGGAGGCTCTGGGGGCTTCCCAGGCCCAGCCCCCAGCCTGGCCAGCCAGCAGGGATGCCGCCTTCCTGGAAGGCTCGTAGGGAGTTGGCGCTGGAGAGGCCGGTGCTGCCAAGCACAGCTGGCAGATGCTAGATTAACTCTGCGTGTGCCCTGGCTCGCTTCAGGAGAGGCTGCTCGGGCATGAGAGTGTGCGGGTGGACGCACGCACAGGTTTTTGGACGGGTGCATCCGGGTGTCCTCTCTTCCTAAGCTCCCCCCAGTGCACACTGCTTGGAGGCAGAGTGGGCCGAGCAGTGGCCCATGGCCTGAGCCTCGCCCTTTTCCAGGAGAGGGGGAGAACCACAGACCCTCCTGGGTTCCCAGCTGGTGTCGTCTCTGCAGCTGAGACATGGGGCTCTTCTCAGGGGTCCATGTGCCAATCCTGGCACTGCCAATCTTGCAGTGATGTTGGGGAGATCTGTCTCTCCCCAAGGGCAGCAGCCCTTCAGGGAAGAGGACTGAATGGAATGGCCGGGCTCTGGGCTCCCCTCACCTGGCAGTTGTCCAAACTCTATGGGTCTCCTACACAGAGTCCCCACCACCACCATGGTGCCCCCTCCGCTCCCTCTTGCTGCTCAGACAGGTGCCTCGGTCATTGGTCAGAGTTGCAGGGACCAGGAGGATTCTCTGAGGCTTGGCAGGACCAGCTGGGCCACCCTCAGGACTGACCTCACTCTCCCTGTCTCTGTTGCAGAACACAGATCTGTTTGAAATGATTGAAAAGATGCAGGTGAGGATGGCTCACAGCCTGTTCTGGGGACCCACAGAGCTGGCTGGACTCGGGATGGGGGACCTCGTTTATGTCTAGCCCTACATCTCTGTGAGGACAGGCCAGGAGCCCTTGACATACTGTGCCAGGAGAAATGGTGGCAGCTCGTCCAGAGTCCTCTGTCTAGGGGTCAGGGTAGAGGATGGGGACTGGTGGTGCCAGTGTCCCTCTCTGACCTGGGGCCCATCTTGGCTCCCAGCTCCCATCCCTATGTAGGTCCCTAGCAGGACAGGGGTCAGCTCCTCAGCCCACCCCACAGGAGGCATGGCAGGTTCTGCAGGACCCCTAGGAAGAATGGGAGGAGGGGCCCCGAGGCTGTGCTGCAGGTGGGGGAGGTGTTAGTGAGCCAGGCGGCCTGGAGTGCAGCCTGTCCCCGGCCCTTCCCCCTCCACCCCCAGCCCTGGTCTGCTATTCTCTGGTGTGTCCTGGGAGGTGGACAGGGGGTGGCCAGGGCTGGGAGTGGCTTGAACAAGCCTCAGGAGCACCCCTGCTCTCTCCTACACCTCCTGTTCCTCTGCCTCTTTCGTCTCCTCCTCTCTCTCTCTCCCCCTCCCTGCCTCTCTCTCCCTTTGAACACGTATCTGTGCAGACGCACACCTCCCCGCCCCCACTCCCAGCACGTGCATTCCCACACAGAGCCCCTGGCCCCTCCCTGAGGCTGCCTCCATCAGCCCTGGTCACCGCCAGGATGAGTCAGCCAGCACCCTGCCCTGGGGTACCCCCACGTCCACAGGGCGACTATGAGGGCCTTCCCCTTCTACACGGAGGGAGGTGGTGTCTGGCGGCAGGCATGGGAGGGGTGTAACGGGTGTTGATTCTCTTGCAGGGAAGCAGGATGGATGAACAGCGATGCTCCTTCCCACCACCCCTCAAAGTAGGTGGGCCTGGCATCTGCTTCCCAGCAGACTCCCTCCCTGGGGCAGGGGAGGGTCTGGGAAGTGCTGCCACTGCTGCCTATCAAAGCAGCCTGCCCAGGGGCCGGGGGAATCCAGCCACTTTTTCTGAAGTGGTATTACTGTGTGCCAGGGGCAGGGGCTATGGGGACAGCAGGGTAGACCTGGCCCCTGCCCTCTAGGAGTTCCGAGATGTGGAGAACCCCTCCCTTGCCAGAGGGCTGGGGCCTCCCTTCCAGCTCCTCCCCTCCTGCTTCACGCTGCAGACTCACCCTGGCCCTCCAGCCTTCCCACCCCAAAGTGCTTATCTCTCCAGAGACAGCTGCCGGAAGATGTTTCCCTGAAACCTGTTTTGATCAGCAGCTGCAGACAGACTCAAACCCAGGCCCTAGGAGGCTTATGAGCTCTGGCTCCATGAAGCTCCTGTGGGGTGGGGTGGGGGGGCCTGGTACTGACAGGAGGTAGGGACCCAAGCAGATGAGGGGAGCTCTTGGTTTTGACCTTGAATTTTCTTGGCATGGTTTTTGGTGCCTTGGGACCCCCTCAAAGCCCTAGAAGACCACCTCTGTGGGAGTGGGCACAGGGCTGCAGACTGAGGGTTAAGGGAGGGTTGGTGGGCAGTAAGCCCGATGTTTTGTTCAGGGCAGGGGTCCTCAGACCAGCAGTGTCCGTGGCACCTGGGAGCTTGTAAGAAATGTAAATTCTCGCACCCCACCCAGACCACTGTCCCAGAGCTTTGGGATGTGCAACAATCTGTGTTTAACAACTCCCCAGGCGCAACTCCTGGGGAGGCAGTGAGCCTCCTTTCCTCAGCTAGAGGGAGACCCAGAGATGCTGGCACTCAGTGAGTTAAGCTTGCAGCCACCCCCACGTGGGGTCATCCCAGACCAAGCCCCTGCCCATTCTGTAAGAGGCCCCATCCACTCTCCCAGCTGGTGGCTGGCTGAACAGACTGCGAGTCCCGAGTCCCAGGGAGACTGGAAGATGTAAGGGCTGAGCACCCCACCCCAGCATGGCATCTGCCCTGCTTGTGTTTTGCAGACGGAGGAGGACTACATTCCTTACCCGAGCGTCCATGAGGTACCCGGCTGGCCTGAGAGCCCATCCTTACCTCGAGCCTGGGGAAGCTCTCACACAGGGCTTCTGGACACCCTCGGGAGTCTGACCACAGCCCTCGCTGTGGGGGCTGGAGACTCAGTTTACAGACCTAAGACTTCAGAGCCTGTTTGAACCCTCAGGCCTTCTTAGCCAAATGTTTTAGCCTCTTGGGCCAAGGTCATGCCCCCAGCTCTACCTGCCCCCCATCCCCCACCTTGGAGACTGGGGCATGGGACTCGGCACTCCTGGGTCTGGCCGAGGGAAGGGGCTTAGAGAGGTACCCCAGAGGGGGTGGATGTGAACCCTGGGGCCCATATAGGCTCTGAGTTGTACTCCTTAGCCATGACGGAGGTGGCCCCAGGTCTGAGTTGGGAAGGTGTCCCGGGGCCCCCAGTGGGGTACAGTATGGAGTGGCTCTCAGCTTAGTGCCCCTTCAGGTCCTGGGGCGAGAAGGGCCCTTCCCCCTCATCCTGCTGCCCCAGTTTGGGGGCTACTGGATTGAAGGCACCAACCACGAAATCACCAGCATCCCTGAGACAGAGCCACTGCAGTCGCCCACAACCAAAGTGAAGCTTGAGTGCAACCCCACAGCCCGTATCTACCGGAAGCACTTTCTTGGCAAGGTGAGTGGCCGCCTGGTGTTGGGAGGCTGCCTGGGGTGGGTCACAGTCCAGGCCCTGGGAGGCTGGGCCTACGGGAAGCAGAGCCCATGTTCTGGGGCTGGGCGACCGTCCCAGAGCCCTGAGTCTCAGAGTGTGCATGGTGCATTCACTTATTCATTCAAAAAATGTGCATTGCAAGAGGCAGCATTATGGTGTAGTGGTTAACAGCAGAGAGCCTACCAGGGTTTGAATCCTGATTCTGCCACCTACTGCATAGGACTTTGGTCAAGTAGCTCAACTTCTCTGTGCCTCAGTTTCCTCATCTGTACAAATAGTGGTAGTCACGTCATGAGGTTGCTATGAGGCTTAAGGAGCCAATGCTTGTACGGTGTTTAGAATGGCATCTGGAACACAGTAAGCACTCGGTCAGGGTTGGCAAATAATGAGTACCAGCTGTGTGCCTGGCCCTGTTCTAGGCACCAGGCTTACAGTGGCCAACACGACAGACCCAGGCCCTGCTTTCAGCAGCGTGGGGTAGGGGCTGGGAGGACACAGTAATGTCATGACTTGACCTGGACTGATGCAACCACTGGCCCCAGAGCGGGGACCCTGCCCAGTAATAATTTGTCCGAGCGTCACCCAAGGGTGTTCGCAGGAGTTATTGAGTAAGCTTGTGGGAGCCAGAGGGGAGGTCGCAGTACGCAACCTTGTGTGAGTTAGGTCCCGTGCCAGGTGCTATCTTTCTGTCACCTTACAACCAAAATGGGGAAGTGTAT
This sequence comes from Lemur catta, assembly GCF_020740605.2. Lineage (NCBI taxonomy): Eukaryota > Metazoa > Chordata > Mammalia > Primates > Lemuridae > Lemur > Lemur catta. The sequence continues at coordinate 111,818,895 of NC_059130.1, forward strand.
CATGGGCCCTGGAGCCTCATGGCCTGAGTGGGAATCTTGGTTGTTCCATTTACTGATGGTTTGACCTTGAGGCTGTTTCCTCATCTGTAAAAATGGGGATAATGAAGTACATCCAAAGCACATATGGAACCATGCCTGGTGCACAATCAATACTCAGCGCTAGCTATTACTACATCTTCATAATTACTCGGTGAGATTAGGATTATTCTGTTTTTACAAAAGAGGAAACTGAAGCTCAGATAGCTGAAGTGACCTGGTCAAGGTTACACAGTTACCAAGCCTGGCATTGGACCAGCTCTGGCAGACCTTCCACTGAGATACGCCGCAGAAGTGACCATGCTCCTAGCTGTGTGTGTGTGTGTGTGTGTGTGTGTGTGTGTGTGTGTGTGTGTGTGTTGGGACCTCAGTCTGGGACCTGGGAGATACTGGTGCTAACCAGCGGGGTTTGGGAGATCCATTATGATAGGGCCTAAACCAGCAGGCCCGGTCCAAGGGCCATTGCCTTGGAACGAACCCAGGACGCAGCATGGAATTCCACCTCCCGGCTGAGCCCTGTGGGTGGAGAGAGAACTGCGTCCCAGGCACCCGCTCTCCAGAGGTTCTCAACTGGGTCTGGCAGGTGGTGGGATCTAGGGCGACTGTGGGGGCCTAGCACATAGTTGACACTCAGAAAAGTTTGCTGAAGGAGTGACAAGTGACAGATCAAAGTGGTGGACTTTGAGCACAACAGCATTTTAAGTGGCATTGGTTAGTACCTCAGAAGAGGCAGATGCCCAGGATTAGGTTAGCAGTACCGAGGGGAGGGGACCCCGGGACTGGCAGAGAGGCAGGGCCATTTCCTGATCCAAGTGGGGGACTGGGGAAGCGGCCAGGTGCTTGGGCACTGGGCCCTGTACTGGCAGGGGAGGAGGTTAGGGTGACTTTAGGCATTGCCTTCCTAGAACCTGAGCCCACTCTCCTACTGTGTCCCTTGGGCTCCTCTGGGCTTGGGGGGTCCAGGGAAACTCTCTGCTCTCTGGACTTCCCTGCCAAGTGCCTGCCACTCCCTCTCTGTGGATGATACCAAACATTTGGGGGTTTCTGCCCCTCTGTACCCAGGCAGGGCTGGGGGACTTCCTGTCCCAGATCCATCCAGAATGCCCCTGAGCTGCAGGTTTGCAGGGCACATCCATCCACTGGCCCCTGCCTCTTTCCCCTCCTGGCCTCTGAGCACAGGTGTTCATGTTTAAACAGGATTTACTTCCAGGATGATTCCTGGGGTGGGTGTGGCCAGGGAGCCAGCTCCACTCCCAGGGCAGGGACTGGCAGGGGAGCCTAAGGCCAGGCCGGGGTGGTGGCTCCCTGCACTCCCAGCCCTTGGCTTTGGACTTTCCCACCCAGAGGTGCCAGCCCTGGGCTCCTCTCTGGGGATGCCATTCCTGCTGCAGCCACCCCTCATGCCCTTTGGGGTATCCCTTCCCCACTCTGTGCCCTCTTCTCCAGGTGAGGTGGTAGGGTGAAAACCTGCCTGGCCAGCTGCCCTGTGTGTTATGAGATGTTTCACTTCCTGTTTCTCAAGGGCCCTGGCTTCAGGGGCCACAGAGCCACAGGTTGGGCAATCAGCTAGCTGGCTTTTTCTTATCGAGCACCTGCTGTGTGCCCTGCCCTGAGAAGGACAAGGGCTGAAGACAGGTATGCAGGTACAAATGTGGTCCTGACTTTGATGAGGACCCAGAGAGCCAAGGGTACTACAGACATTCATTGATCACTGAGCCTGTGCCAGGCATTCATCTGTTTCAGTCCTGGCCACCACCAAAGTCCTGGCCTCACTCCCATTTTGTCTCGAACTCCTGGCCTCAAGTGATCCTTCCGCCTCGATCTCCCAAAGTGCTGGGATTACAGGCGTGAGCCACCACACTTGGCCTGCATTTTGTAAACTAGGAAAATGAGGCACAGGTTGGTGAAGTGAGCTTCTTAGGCTGTCCAGCTGATAAGGGGCAGAGGTGGGATTTGAATGCAGGTCTGTCTGATGCTGAGTCTGCTGTTAGCCATGACACCTGCTGCTTGGTGAAGGACCCCCATCTGGGAGTGGTTGGCTTCTGGTCTGGTTTCTGGAAGCCCCAAGCTCAGCCTCACCCACTCCCCCAATCCCTGCATCCCACTACAGGAGCATTTCAATTACTACTCACTGGACACTGCCCTTGGCCACCTCGTCTTCTCACTCAAGTATGATGTCATCGGGGACCAAGAGCACCTGCGGCTGCTGCTCAGGTGAGGGCAGTGGGGGGAATCTGAGAGGATTCTGCCCAGCAGGGAGGACAGAGGGCTTATAACCTGAGAGCTCATCACCTTTCACCCATTCTCCTAATCGGGACCCAGAGAGGGGCAGGGATTTGCCTGAGGTCACACAGCAAGTTAGTGCCTGAGTCAGGCCTGGCATTTATTGTCACCTCTGGTCCTTGCTGTGGTCTGCCCCCTCTGGCCTTACTTCGTGTGGAGGGGCTCCCAAATTCCTGTCCTGCCACCCAGCCCCTCACTGTGTGGCTTTCTCTTCCCAGGACCAAATGCCGGACGTACCACGATGTCATCCCCATCTCCTGCCTCACTGAGTTCCCCAATGTGGTCCAGATGGCAAAGGTGAGGCCTCTGTTCCCCTTAGCCTCCCATGTCACCCCACAGGTGGGCACACGGCTGGGCTTCAGTGGGAGGCCTAGCCCTGTCTCTGTGGTCCTGCCTCTCACATGTTCCCATCATGTCCAAGGCTACCGTGTGATCTCCAGTCCCCTGCCTGTGTGTTTTTGGCACTCTTTGTAGTACCCTCAGATCCCAGGGGACCCCAGTTCTCTAAGCAACAGTGAGGCCCAAGAGACCCCATCCCCTCCTACCTGGCCTCACACCCTACCTTGCCTCCTGCAGCTGGTGTGTGAAGATGTCAACGTGGATCGGTTCTATCCTGTGCTCTACCCCAAGGTACGGCAGGATCTGGGCCCTGCTCACTGAGGGTGGGCGGGTGGGACGACTGAGCACTTATTGGGCATCTTCTGTGTGCCAGGTATTTTCCCCAAGTTCTCTTATTTAATCCTCACGATAACCCTACAAAGTCCACAGTTTGCAAATAGGAACCACAGGAAGCTTCTGTGCCTTCCCCTAGGTGCACAGCAGACAGGGAGGCCTGCATTTAAACCTGGGCTGTCTGCCTTGGAGGCAGGCCTTGCTCGTGTCTGGAAACTCTCAGCGCTGTTTGGGGACCCTCCTAAGAGCAACTTATGCTTCAGTCCTGCCCTGGGATGGGTCTCTTTTCCACTGGCCTCACTTTCTGATCCCAGAGGAGACCTGGGGAGAGAGAATAGTCCAGGCACCCTGTAGACGCTGCTTCACAGACAGCAGCTACACCTCCAGCTCTGGTGCCGGGTGCTGGGTTCCAGCCACTGTGACAGTGTGGGAACAGGGGCAGGGCCTTCTGTCTTTAGTGAGTCAGAGGGGCTTCCTGGACGCGGAAAGGCATGTTAACCCTTGTGGCCCTGACTGAGTCCTGGAGTAGCACAGCTCCCCAGGGATGGAGTGGTCCAGGAAGGGTGTCCTGAAGAAAGGGGCCTCAGAAGTCAGGTCCCGCCTCCTGGTTACAGAAGAGGAAACTGAGGCCCAAGGTGAGAAGGAGCACTTGCTCAATGTGCCATGGCAAACTGATGGGACTTGGCCGGTTCTAGAAGGATGAGGTGGGTTTACAGAGGAGACAAGGAGTAAGTGGAGTATTACAGAGTGGAGGGGGAAGGCTTGGCAGAAGTGGGACAGGACAAATGGTAAAACTCAGGAGCAATGAGCTTAAGTTTTGGGATCCAACAGACACAGGGGCAGGTCCCAACCCTGCACACACTCGCAAGCCATTACCGTGGGCAAGTTGCTTAAGCCCTCTGAAACCAAGGTTCTGGGGGGAACAGCTGGAGTGGCTCCCTCCCAGGCTTGTTTTGAGAATTACCTGAGATGATGCGTGGAGAGCGCCCGGCTCAGGGCTTGGCACATGATGGCAACTTGCATACACAGTCTCTTTACCCCTCGTCCTGTCCTGCAGGCTTCCCGGCTCATCGTCACCTTTGACGAGCATGTTATCAGCAATAACTTCAAGTTCGGAGTCATTTATCAGAAGCTTGGGCAGGTGTGCTCCCCTCCTCCTCCCTGCTCCCCTACCCCACCTGGCCCTGTGTCTGGGACCTCAGACCTTTGCCAGGGGAGACCACCTGCCAAGGGACTCAGGAGCCCAGGGGCTGCCAGGGGTCCTCCCTCTGGCCCTCACTGGGTATGAGTGGGGGCAGGAGGGAAGGGGCTGCTCAGGAGCTCCAGCTCAATGACCTTGGCCCCACTGTGTGGTCCCCAGACCTCCGAGGAAGAACTCTTCAGCACCAACGAGGAAAGTCCTGCCTTCGTGGAGTTCCTTGAATTTCTTGGCCAGAAGGTCAAACTGCAGGACTTTAAGGGGTGAGTATTAGGATGGGATAAGCAGAATGTAATCTGACCTATGCCCCTGGGCAGGGAGGGAGCCCCAATCCTGGCCCCATGGAGGCCTGGCTGGGGCTGGAGACTGAGCCGTGGCCTGGGGGGCCTGGGGGCAGGTTTCGAGGAGGCCTGGACGTGACCCACGGGCAGACGGGGACCGAGTCTGTGTACTGCAACTTCCGCAACAAGGAGATCATGTTTCACGTGTCCACCAAGCTACCCTACACAGAAGGGGACGCCCAGCAGGTAGCCTGGGCACCCACCCACCTGCTTCCCACCTTTTGCCTGTCCCTCCATCTACCTGTGCACCCAGTGTCCGTCACACCAGGCTCAGTGCTGGGCCCAGGGATACAGAGATGGAAATGATCCAGTCCCCCAATTTCTGGGCTGTAGTTGGGGCAGGGGAGACAGGCCGATGCAGTGCTAGGAAGGCCTCAGTTTCTACGTCTGTGACATTGGAATAATAATGGCACCTACCCCATAGGTGAGCGTAAGTGAGTGGATGCACACAGAGTGACTAGAACAGTACCTGGTACATCGCAAGAGCTCTATAGATGTGAGCTAGTGTTTTTAGGGGAGTGAAGGGCATCGTGGGGCCATGTGGGGGCACTGAGTCTTGGCAGAGGTGGGAGTCAGGAAAAGATTGCCAGATAAACTGACTTGTTGGCTGTGAAAGAGCTGGGAGAAGGAGGGGAATGTTCTAGTTGGAGAGAACAGCTTCTGCAAAGGCCTGGAGTCAAGAAAATACAGGACTTGTTCCAGGAACTGAACTCAGAAATTTGTCACCTAGTCCTGAGCTTCCTGTAGGGCAGTCTGCCTTACCCCATGTCCCCAGCCCAGGGGGTAAAAGGGTAATATGAGAAAATGGAAATAGTTATTCCTTATTTTTAGTGTCTTTTTATTTTCTAAGAGCCTGTGTTCATTTTAGCAACATGAATATATACTGAGTAGACCTTGTTTGTTCAATGAGGGGCCATATTTGGGGTATCTAGACAGGAGAAGGGCTAAGAGGTAGGGTCTGGGGACCAGGACACCTGGGCTTGAGTAGCCTAGCTCACTGTAGGACCTCGCAGGTCACTTCGCCCTTGGCCTTGGTTTCCTCATCTATCACAGCATTCTAAGAAAACAAAAATAATTTTACAACAAGTTTTGCACATTTCTTTTAGGAAGCAAATCTTTAGACATGCCCTCTGCCTACCCTAAACCCTCCCAAACCCCTGTGGGCACCCCCTCCGCAGTGGGCCCCTCTCTGGCCAGACTGTGAAGGCCTGTGGCCCTGTGCTCAGTTGCAGCGGAAGCGGCACATTGGGAATGACATCGTAGCTGTGGTCTTCCAGGACGAGAACACTCCCTTCGTGCCCGACATGATCGCATCCAACTTCCTGCACGCTTACGTGGTGGTGCAGGCGGAGGGCGGGGGCCCTGATGGCCCCCTCTACAAGGTGGGTGATCCCGGAGCCTCCCAGGGCATCAGCACAGCCCCGGCCACAGCTCTGCCCTCACTGGGACACCTCTCTCAGCCTCAGGGGACCATGGAGGGCTCTGACGGTGGGGGATTCCCATCACACCCTCTCTGCTCCCAAAACTCACACCCTCAAAGAGGCCGGGTACCCTCCTCCACCCCCTTTAGCCTCCTCAGCCTTCACCCTCCCCGATGCTCCTGAGGTCCACTCAAACTCAGGGCAAAGGATGGAGGAGCAGAAATTCTCCTAAAAAGGATTTGCCCACCAGCAGCCACAGAGCCTCCTCACCAAGGGACAGGGCAGGGAGGTGAATTAGGGGGTTTCTGCTGGTGCGGGCCGAGCAAGCCACAGCCTCCACGGGGACAGACAGCTGCCCTCTTCTTCCAGGTGTCTGTCACAGCAAGAGACGATGTGCCCTTCTTTGGGCCCCCCCTCCCGGACCCCGCTGTGTTCAGGAAGGTGAGGGGCAGCCCCCAGCCCTGGGCATGGGCGGAGCAGGACTAAATGGGTGGTGGATGAGGGAGGCACACATTCTACCTTACAAGGTTCCGCGGCCCCACTGTGTGCCAGGACAGCTGGGTTCCCCTAATCATGCAACAGAGGTTGAATTTTCCGTTCAAATTGAAACTGTGACTTTTTTTTTTAAACAAGGTCATAGAATAAACTCCATTGTCATTTTCCATTTTCCATAGCAGACTGGCCCTTCCTCGTTTCTATTCTCCTTTGGATGGTTCCAGTCTTCTTTCCTCTAGAAGAAGGGGAGGGGGGCATGCGTCTCTCTCACCTTTCAGAAGCCTTGGCTTTAGCCCCATACACAGCACATTCTGCTACCCCAGACTGAGGCAGTAGGAGACCCCAACCCAGACCCTAACATCTGTGGGGTCTGCTCTCTCAGGGGTGGGTGGCCATGAAGGGCACAGGGGCCCTTCACAGGTGCCTGGGGAGCTGAGCTGGGGGAGATGCCCTCAGGGAGCATCTAGCCCCTGACCCACTGGGGTTTGGCCCCTTGTTTCTGTGTTCACCTGATGATCCCCCTTTCTCATCTCCTCCACACTGGGGTCTTCCAGGGGCCTGAGTTCCAGGAGTTTTTGCTGACAAAACTGATCAATGCTGAATATGCCTGCTACAAGGCAGAGAAGTTCGCCAAACTGGAGGTGAGGACGGCCCTTGGCCTTGGAAGGGCTACCCTGGGGAGGACCGGTCTATGGATGAGTGGGGGTTGGTCAGGGAGAGGAGGTAGGGGCATTGCAGGGGTAGTGGGGACTGCCCAGGAGAGGCTCAGAGATGGGCAGGCTGCCGGAGGACACCCTGGGGCAGGAGGCGGATGGGAGGTGGGCGTGGGAAGCCAGATCTTGAAAGGAGCTAAGGGGGGGGATCTGCGAGGGGCCTGAGGGAAGCCGGTGCAGGGGCTGACTCAGAGAAGGTGGCCCGCGGCTCCGAAGGCGGCCGGGATTCGAACTGTGGGCCGGGCGGCTGCTCACGGGGTGCCCCCTGACACCCGGCCTGGCCCACAGGAGCGGACGCGAGCCGCCCTCCTGGAGACGCTCTATGAGGAGCTGCACATCCACAGCCAGTCCATGATGGGGCTGGGCGGCGACGAGGACAAGATGGAGAATGGGGGCGGCGGGGGCGGCTTCTTCGAGTCTTTCAAGGTGAAGGGCCCCAGGTCTTCCTGGCCGGGAGGGGGCCGTGGCTTGGGTGGGGTCCGGGGCTAGGGCTGCTGGACACGGCCTGGGGGTGTGGCTGGAGGCGGGGCGGGGTGGAGTCTGGGGTGGGGGGCGGGATCTGGGGGTGTGGCTAGAGACCGCTGTCTTGGAGGGGCGGGGGCGTGGCTCGGGTTGAATTTAGGCTTTAGGACGGGCTTAGGCCTGGGGAACCTCTGGGCCTTGGGTGGAGGTTGAGCCTGGGAGTGTAACGTGGGGCTGTGGCTTGGGAAGGAGTTAATGGTTAGAGGTGGGGCCTAGGCTTGGGAATTTACCTGGGAATTCTCCTGAAGGTTGGATGGAGCCCTCTGGGAGACAGCAAGTGCTGTACAAAGGGCGGTGGCTGCCAGGTTGGCAGAGAAGCTAAAAGGAGGCCTTCGCCTTGACTGAGGGAAAGAAATAGAGGTCTCAGAAGGGGTGTGTGAACCAAGTGACTGTTGGAGAGGGTACCTGGCCTGTGACCACTCTGCTTGTCTCTAGTTTAGCTTAGCTTTAAGAACACAGACTCTGGGTTCATATTCCAGCTCTGCCACTGACTAGCTTGGGCATTCTCTGAGCTTCAGTTTCTTTACCTGTTGAGTAGGATAATGGCAACTTACCTCATACAATTATCATTATTTGTAAAGCACTTAGGTTAGCGCAATATTATGTTAAAAAGCAAAGTGTAAAACCCTGCCCCATCTGCCTTAGCAACTGTTGTCCAAAGTGAGAAACAGAGGAGGTGGCCTTCCTCTTCCTCCTTGGATGGGGCCTGGACTCACCCAGGCTGCAAGGCCCCAGGCAGTGGCCTCTTTGCCACTGTCTCTTTCACCCAGAGGAGGAGGACTGCGTACCCTCCAGGTGCCCAACCAGGCCAGCCGGACCTCACCCTTGTCTCAGGGCAGGTCACAGAGCTGGAGCTATGGGTTTGCATAAGGGGATTGGCCCAGCTGCCCAGGCCTGCCCTGGGACTGTGGGACTAAGGTGAACAGACCATCTTTGAGAAGGAGGCTTGGAGAGAGCCCTGCCCCTGCCCACTGGAGACAGGGAGCAGGTGAGATGAGCGCAGGTCTGGGGTGTTCTCTTTGAGGAAGGCTCCAGTAGTCCCGCATCTGGTAGGTGCTGGACAGTGGACCTACATGAGGTCAAAGAATTTCTCAGAGGCAGCAGAGTCCACAGTTAAGGGCATGGGATTTGCCATATGGGATCCAGGCTCACCTCTGCCTCAGTTTCATCATGTGTGAAATGAGCATGATGCTAGTCTCTGCCTCATAGGGCGGATCGAATGACAGAGTGCTTGCAAAGTACTTGGCCCTACAGCAAGCACGTGGTTTACGTTGGTCTGAAAACAGCAAGGAAGGAAGGGAGGAAAGAAAAGAAAGAAGGAAGCTCTAAGAGAACATAACAGGAAAGAAATAGGTTTCCGGAGGGCTCTCTGTGCGCATTTTTGGTCATGACCCAGTATCTGCTGTAGTCCTTACGACAGCCACATGGGGAGACTCAGTGGACAGCAGCCTGTGTGGCTCAGAGGCTCAGGGAGGTGAAGTGGCTTGCCCAAGGCCACCCAGCAAGTTGGTGGCAGAGCCAGGGCCCCAAATACCCTTAGGCCCATGTGTGCCTGCCTCTTATGTGGCACACAGGGAAACTGAGGCCCCATGAGGGAAAGAGACTTCCTGGGATCACCCAGAGTGGCATTGATGGGGAGGGACCACATACCTGGGCTCCTGGGTTTCCCCAAGGGGGAGGGGCCTCATTGACTCCTGTGTGTCTTCCACCCCCACCCTCCTCTTCACAGCGGGTCATCCGGAGCCGCAGCCAGTCCATGGATGCCATGGGGCTAAGCAACAAGAAGCCCAACACCGTGTCCACTAGCCACAGTGGGAGCTTCACACCCAACAACCCCGACCTGGCCAAGGCCGCCGGAATAGTGAGTGCCCTCCCTTGTATGGTCCCCTGCCCCTCCCCCAGGGGCCCTCAGCTCCCCCCTGCCTCCTGAGGCCTGACCCCGCCTCTCTTTGTTGCCCTGCTGTCCACGTGCCTATCCCAGGCTCTGGACTCGGTCTAGCCACTGCTCTCCATGGGGGAACACTAGGGTACTGAGAGCCTACAGCCCCCTCCTCAGCTCCTTGGCCCTCCCCTCCTCCAGGCCCCTGTGTATTGGGGTGTGACTTTCTGCAGGTCAGCTCTGGGGCAGCCTCTATGTCACATTCTTTATTGAGTACCTCTTATCTGTTGTGTGCTGGGACCTGGGCTGCTGTGTGGGCACCTGCTGTCAAGCTTTGGGTTTCTGGGAGCACCTACTTTGTGTCAGACTGTGGGTACCTACTGTGTGTCAGGACCTGGGCTGCTGTGTGGATGTGCACTCCGTGAGCACCTACTGTGGGTCTGGCCCTGAGTTCCTGTGAGCACCTACTGTATGTCAGGTCCTGGGCTGCTATGTGGGCATCAACTCTGTAAGCACCTACTGTGTGCTCTTTCCTGGGCTGCTATGTGAGAACCTACTGTGTGTGTGGAAATGGACTGCTGTGTGAGCACATAGTGTGCTAAGCCCTGGATGTCAGTGAACACCTACTATGTGCCAGGAAATAAGCTGCTATGTAGGTACTTCCACTGTGAGCGCCTCCTACTGTGTGTCTGCAGCAGCCAGGGCCTCTGTGGTAGTGGCTGCCTGTCGTGTGTCAGGAATCAGGCTTCTGTGTGAGCACCTCCCGTGTGACCACTGTCTGCCTGCCAGGCTCTGGGATCCTACAGCTCACACTCGGCAGTGCTGGGCACACAGATGAGTGAGGCCTACAATTGTGGGCATAGCTCCTGTCCACCGCCTTGTGGCCACCCCAGGACACTGCAGCCACCGCTCTGCTCCCCATCCGTCCATCCATCCATCCATCCATCCATCCTTTACTGACTGTCTACTGCATGCCAAGCTCTGCGCTCAGTGCTGTGAGGCTGTGTCACATGGCAAGAGGGAACCCTCATCCCTGCCCCGTGGTCTGGCCTGGCCAGGGGAGCAAGGTGGGGGCCTCTACTGTCCTAAGCCCAGTTGGCAGTCACCAGGCCCACTGTCATCAGAGGAGCAGGCCCAACTTCTGCCCAACCCAGATTTACCAACCACTCCCTTCCTCCCCACTGGAGTGACCCAGCCTCCCGTGGGTGGCCGCAGAGGGGCCCCAGGGACAGGGCCAGGCCAGCAGCACCCACCATGGCAGTAACCAGACCCATTTCTGTTTTTGTTTTTGCACAACTCTCCCTGTCTCCATGTTGCCTCCTTTTTTCTCCACTCTCTTCTCTTCTCTTGTTTTTCCTCCCCTTCCTCCCATCTCTCTTCTCCTCCCTTGACCTCTCTGCCCTCTGGCACTTGGTTTCCTCTCTCCCCTCCGCCTCCCCTGCCCACTGTTCTCACCCTGCCTTCTCCTTTTTGCCTCTCCTTTCTTTCCATCTGTCTCTGACTCTCACCCGGGCCCATCTCTGTGTCCCTGTCTCTCTGGATGCCCCCCTGTGCCCACCTGGTGTACTCTTGCCCACCCGGTGCTCTCTAACACGTGTCCCTCTCTCTGTGTGACTGTCAATCTCTCTCCATCTTCGCTGTCCTCTGTCTCCTTCCCTTCCCTGCTCTGTCCCTCTGTCTCACAACTCCTGCACCATTCTCTTTGTTCCCTGTGTCTGTCTGTCCTCCTTTTCCCCGTCTCACCTCTCTGTGTCTCCCCTCCTACCATCTGTCTGTCTGTCCATCTGTGTCTCTCTCTCTCTTTCTCTCTCTCTCTCTCTGCCCCCACCCTCTGCTGCTTGCCAGTCATTGCTTATTCCTGGGAAAAGTGCGAGTAGATTCGGACGCCGGGGCAGTGCCATAGGCATAGGAACCGTGGAAGAGGTTGTCGTCCGCGGGGCCACCGGCTCTGGAGGCTGCTGCACGCGCTGTTCTCTGCTCGCTCTCAGGACGGAGGCCATATTGGGGACGTTGCCCCCCTTTCCCCCTGGGACAGGCCCAGGGGTGTGCGGGTTGGAGTGGCAGCAGCTCCAATGGCACTTAGCACCTGCTTAGGGGCCTGGCGCCTGTGCCAGAGCCAGTGCCCCCACCAGGGGCTTCTGGCCCTGCCCTGGCACCTGGGACCCTGGCCCAGTCCCCACCAGGATCTGGTACCCAAAGACCCTATGCCCAGCCGCACGTCCCCCAATATCGCCAGTCTGCATGGAACCCCTTCCCTCTCCCCTGCCCTGACTCCCCACTCCCCATCATGAACTGGCCTGGGGGCGTCCTGCCCCTCTGTGCCTCCTTGGGACCCACCTTCCTGCCTTCTAGAGAAGCTGGGGGCACGCTTCTGGTGCCTGGGGCATCCTGCCACAGTGTGTGTGGAACCTGGGGGGATCTTTCAGCTGCGGAGGGGCAGGCCTGGCATGGGGCAGGGGCTTGGGTTGCTTCACCACCCCCTGCACCGCCCGCCCTCAGGCTACAGGTCCCATGAAGCCCCGGTGGGGTGGGGGGGGTGGGAGGGGCTCCATTCTGAGGACTTGGCCTCCGCCCAGCCCAGCCTAGAGTGGCTGCCCCAGCCCCCTCGGGCCCTGCCCCTCTCCTGGACCCAGACCCTGGGGTGAGCCCTGCTCTGTGATCTCAGGACAGGCCTGGCCTCTTTCCCTCCCTGTGACCTGGGGGCGGCTCTGGAAATGGACATTTTCTCTGGGTCTTTCTTGCTTGGCATCTCTGCTTCAGGGCCTGGGCAGCAGGGCCCCCAAGAGGGTGTGGGGGGCATGGGGCTCCCAGGGTGGGTGGTACTGAGTTGGGGCTTCTCCCTGCAGTCACTAATTGTCCCCGGGAAGAGCCCCACGAGGAAGAAGTCGGGCCCATTTGGCTCCCGCCGCAGCAGCGCCATCGGCATCGAGAACATTCAGGAGGTGCAGGAGAAGAGGTGGGTGGAGTGGGGTAGGAGGGACAGTACTCTGATCCCCTCCAGCCCCTCCCTGACCCCCATTCAGTGGCAAAGCAAAGTGGGCAGGAGGGAGCGCCCACCGTCTGCTTCCGTCTCCCCACCAGTGACAGCTACGTGGCCAAGTCCCTGCTGGGTGTCAGGCGCCAGGGCCAGCACATCAGCTAAGGGGAAACTCGTCCACTCAACAGTTGCACTGGCTCCCTGGGGCTTGCCCGGGTCACACAGCCGGTGAGGGCAGCACTGGGATTTGAGCCCTGGTCTGCCCAGGGCCAGCGCTCTACTCTTTCTCCTGCCCCAGCATGTGCAGAAGGGCCCAGTGCTGGTTTCCAGGCAGGCCGCAGTGGGGGCCTGGGGTAGTGCTTGTGTGTGCGCAGCAAGCCCGTGTTAGCAGCAGGGCTGCCCCTGGAGAGCAGATAGTTCCGGGGTGTGAATTCTGTCTCCACTGTACTGGGGCTGTGTGACCTTGGGCAAGCCTTATACCTCTCTGAGCCTCACTGTCCCAATCTGAAGAATAGCGATAAGAACACAGCCGACAGCATGGGGCCGCCGTGAGGATTCGGTGCACTGCTCGCAAAGCGGGGTCCGGTGCCCTGGGAGTGCTCTGGGAGGGGAGCGGGCATCGTCCTCCCTGCCTGGAGTGCTCAGCATGCTGGGAGCCCGGGGTTCCAGTCTTGGCATTGTCATGGCCTGGCTGTGCATCTCTGGGTGGGTTCCTTGTCCCTAACGGGGCAGTTATACCGTCTCCCTGGGAGGGCACCTGGTGTGTTGCATAGAGCTGCATCAGTGCCTGCCCCGTCCTTGGCCGGGCTAGCCGGGGAGCCTGCAGGACTGCTCCGGGGTTGGCTCCTGAGGAGACAAGGTGTGGGTACGAGGCAGCAGGTGCCATGACCTCCCCTCACTGCCTGGGCCTCATTCTACCCTGACGCCAGGCCCAGTGCTAAATCTCCCCGCTGCCCCCGTGTGCCCCGCAGGGAGAGCCCTCCGGCTGGCCAGAAGACCCCAGACAGCGGGCACGTCTCCCAGGAGCCCAAATCGGAGAACTCATCCACTCAGAGCTCCCCAGAGATGCCCACGACCAAGAACAGGTTGGGGCTCAGGGCGCACGGGGCTCGGGGGCTTGGGAGTGGTGGACTTAGCCTTTCCATCCCCCGGGGCCCGGGGCTGCCCAGGGGCCTTGCTGCTGCCACACACAGCCACTGCGCGCTTTGTGCATGCTGGGCCCCGTGCACGTGCCTACCTGGTCCCTGCCGCACAGCATCACAACCTCCTGAGCCATTTCCGTGTGACAATGGGAGGAAACCAAAGCTGGGATGGGGGAGCAGTGAAGGCCTGGGGGTGGTATTCTAGATGGGTCCTCAGGGAAGACATCTCCAGGGGTGACAGTTGAATTGAGAGCTGGGACTGGCGTGGCAGAGAGAAGAGGGTTCCAGGCAAGGAGCACAGCAAGTGCAGCCCTGGGACAGGCTTGAGGGAGAGGAAGACGGGTGATGTGCAGTTGCAGCTGAGTGAGCGAGGGCCGGGCGGGGCAGACGTTGTGACATTGTGACGTTGTGCTGGGTGATGGCGGGAGTGAGGTCGGGAGTAGAGCAGGCACTAGCTGGTGGCTTTGGAGGCTGTGCGAGAGCTTCGAATTTTATCCTAAGTGCGATGAAGAGCCTTGGAAGATTTCAGTTAAGAGAGCGGCGCTTCACAAAGCTGAGCGTGGTCGCGTACGGAGAAGGGGTGGAGGCGGGACAGGCACGGAGCTGGGGGCCACCTCGCACCAGGCTCTGCGGAAGGGTCAGGCAGGCGAACAGAGGCAGGAAAGGGCGACAGGGACAGGGAGAAACGAGGCCTGCGGCACCCAGGTGGGTCATTCCCACCTCGGGGGCAGGACTCAGGGAAGGCCTCCCTGAGTGGGGCCCGTGACTGATTTTTGAAAGACAAATTTGCTTTTTGGGATTTGAGAGAAGGGCTAGGGCTCCAGGCGGGAGACACAAAGGCCCTGGGTGTGGAGAAACTGTGAGGGAGTTAAGAAGAGTAGACTGCGGACCCAAAGCCCTGCTCTGCCACCTACGCTGTGTCCCTGGGCCGTGTGCCCACCTGCCTGTGCCTCGGTGCCTCCTCACCTGAGAGGTGACAGGTCTAGTGATGACAGTGACAAGATAACTCAGTGAAAGTGCAGAGAACAGCGCCTGGCACAGAGTAAATGCACGCTAGATGATGTTCGCATCGGTAATCGTCACTGTACTGAACAGCGAGCCAAGGAAATTGGACTCCTCTGGGATGGGGGGAGCCGGGAGAGGGTTTGGAGCAGGGGAGGGACATGGGCAGATCCATGTACTAGGAAGGACAGCGGGGGCGGGGGAAGGCTCAGCGGCCCAAGGAACCGGAATCGGGGCCGTGAAGGTGCTTGGCTGGCCACAGGCTGGGCTTCCCTGGGGACAGGGCAAGGCAGGGAGGGCTTGGCCCGGGGGGTGGTCAGGTGGGCGCTGGCTAACGGGCACTGTCTGTGGCAGAGCGGAGACGGCAGCCCAGAGGGCAGAAGTGCTGAAGGACTTCTCCCGCTCCTCGTCCAGTGCCAGCAGCTTCGCCAGCGTGGTGGAGGAGACAGAGGGCGTGGACGGGGAGGACACAGGCATGGTGAGGGGCCCAGGGCTCAGGTGCTCCACAGGAGCCTGGACGGGGGCTCTTTGGTCTCTTGAGATGCTCTGAGTAGAAACATGAGCCCGGGTATTGCTGAGATGTGACCAGGAGACCCAGCCCAAAAAGCAATGCAGGCCAACCCTCCCTTACTCTGAAGCCTTCCGTGGCTCCCCAGTGCTGTCCACAGGGAGCCCAATCTGTGGCCCTGCTGGAGATCTGGCCACTTCCTAGTCTCATCTCTGACCACTGCAGACATTCTGTGCTCCTTTGCAGTCCCCCAGACCTCCCAGGCCTGCTCCACCTCTGGGCCTTTGCATGTGCCCTTTCCCCTGTCTGGAACACTCTTCCTACCCGCTTCTTCCCACCTTGCCAGGCTGACTCCTACTG
Source organism: Lemur catta (assembly GCF_020740605.2). Taxonomy (NCBI): domain Eukaryota; kingdom Metazoa; phylum Chordata; class Mammalia; order Primates; family Lemuridae; genus Lemur; species Lemur catta. The sequence continues at coordinate 111,834,444 of NC_059130.1, forward strand.
ATCCTTCTCAACCGAGTCTCATACACCTCCTCCTGAAAGCCTGCCTTGATTTTCTAGTCCTGGGGTAGGTTAGGAACGACCCTTTACGCCCTCACAGTGCCCTGGGTTTGCCCCCAGCACTCTTGTCATTCTTCATTCAACAAACCTTTAGTGGGCACCATTCCTTGCCAGGCCCCATCCCAGCTGCTGCAGATGCAGCGGGGAACAGAGCAGACCCAGGTCCTGCCCGCCAGGGCTCAGGGTCTAGAATTACACAGGTCTCCCCGCAGCCCGTCTTGCCTTCCAGACTTTGGGCTCCCGAGGGCAGGGGCCGTGCCGTTTATCTCAGTGGCTCAGCCCCGGACAGCGTCAGCGAATGTTTGTTGGATGAATGAGTGGGAGTGGGCGGTGTGTGCCTGGGTCTGGCCCTGCCCCCACCCTGCCCTCCTGTGGTCTCCCTGGGACAGACGTTGCCGGCCCATCCTCCCTGCAGGGGCCAAGAGTGGGGCTTGGGGACTGTAGCCCGGGAGGGGGGCTGGGGGCCAGCCAGTGCCCTGGACGTGGGCTAAGCTCCCCCACCTCCCCCACTTCCCCCACCCCCAGGAGAGCGTCTCGTCCTCGGGAACGCCCCACAAGCGGGACTCCTTCATCTATAGCACGTGGCTGGAGGACAGTGTCAGCACCACCAGTGGGGGCAGCTCCCCAGGTACCAGCCGGGGCAGCGTCCCTGCCACGCAGGCCGCTCTTGGGGCAGGAAGGGGACAGGGCTGGGTATGGGTAGGGGGACCAGTTCCCAGGCCACACGTGGTGGCTGTGTGATGTGACTGCCTCCGACGTGGGGGCAGTGAGCAGGTCATTGGCCAGCCTAAGATGGCAGGGCAGATGGCAGGGCCGGTGGCTTCTGGAAGGATCTCCAAGGATAATGGGGGTGGCCAGGAGGGGAGTTAAGAGTGGGGTTTCCTGAGGGGGGACTTGGCGGGGTTGGGAAGCACCGGTGCCGACTGCCCACCCATGCCCCGTCTCCCTGGTGCCTCCCCGCGGCCAGTGAGGTGGCTCCCTCCTGCCCCCCTCCCCAGGCCCCTCGCGGTCACCCCACCCAGACACCGGCAAGTCGGGGGACCCTGCGTGTCCCGAGATCAAGATCCAGTTGGAAGCGTCTGAGCAGCACACGCCCCAGCTGGTACGTGTCGCCGCCCGGGGCTGCCCCTGGGAGGCCCCCCGGGAGGGGGGACCAGGTGTGGAGGCTGGACCAGGAGGGGGGGCCCCTCGTCCGGGCTGGGCACAGCCAGTGACTTCTGCTCACCTGTGTCTCCTGCCCCACATCTCCATCTGCCCCACCACCTGCCTGCTGCCACCGTCTGTGCAGGGCTGTTAGCCAGGTCGCCCCTCTGAAGGTGACACTGAGCAGGTGAGACCCGGTCCCTCAGCTTGTTTGGTGGGAGACGGTGGGAATGGGTAGGGGGGTTGGGCTGACTCCACCCTGTCCCTCTGTCCCCTCTCTGGGGTGAGAGCTCTCTGCTTGGGTTTGAATTCTCTGCCATTCAGTTGCTAGGTGACTTGGGCAGGTCATGGCCCTCTCTGGGCCTCAGTTTCCTTATCTGTGCAGTGGGGCAAATAAATGCTGCCTCACCTCTGCCCATAAGTTGTTGGGAGGATTTATAGGTGCCTGAAAGGGATTTGGCAGTTCCTGGCTGGGGAGAGGTTTGGGGGGTTCCCCATGGGATGGAAAGACCTGGAGCCTGGAGCTCCAAGCCTCCCAGGCTCCTGCCCCCTGCTTCATGGTGCCCGTCTCCCATTGCCCTGCAGGTGAGGCTGCAGAAGCACAAGGCGAAGATGCTGTGTCAAGTCCAGGCAGATGGAACCTCTGCCCCCAAGGCCAACACCAGCCTGCGGGCTGCCCCCTGCCTCCCCCACCTCCCCTTGGCCCACCCATCTGGGCTGTCTCTGCAGGGCAGAGCCATCCAGACCTGGGATTGGGGAAGCTGCTGGCATCGTCCCCACACCCTAGGCTGGGGGTCCGGGCTGGGGCAGGGCTTGGTCAGTTGCAATAGGCCTGCAGGCCTGGCTTGCCCCCACCCTGGGCCTCCATGACCCCTGAGTGTCCCTCTGGACTGAGGGGGAGCAAGGCGGGAAGAGAGGGATTGAGATAGCTCAGAGCACAGAGCCTGCCATGGAGGCAGCGAGTGTGAGCGTGGGAGTGAGCACTGGACTGGGAGTACCGAGTCCTGGCTTCTGGTTTGGATCTGCTGTGTGACTCTGGGCAAGTCACTCTGCCTCTGGGGACGCCTTTGCTGCAAATTGACAAGATTATTTCAGAGGTCACTGAAGACTGTGATTCCATGCCCCTGTCCCAGAAGGGGGGATTGTCCCCCCAGGGACCTCCCATCACCCTACCCTGCTTCTTGAGGTCCTTGGGGCCACTGGTGGGCTGAAGGGCAGGGAGCCGGCTGTGCCCATTGCCCCTCCTGGGCCTTCAGTCTCTACCACAGATCTGCCAATGCCCTGTCCACTGCCTACATGTGACAGACAAGTGACCCCTTATGGGGGAATAGGGACCTACCTGGCTCCTCAGCCAGCACCCAGCTTAACCCCTGCCACCCCATGCTCCTGGGCACTGCAGGCCCAGGGCCTCAGCTGGCCTAGAGTCGCAGGCCTTGCCTCCCCCACCACTGCCATGGAGGGGGCAGCCAGGCCCGTCTGCTGGGAGTCCGTGTTCTTGTGTGTGTCTGTCCACACTTTTTAGGCTCCACGCCAAAGGCCAGCCTCCCGGCCCCAACACCCATTTTGGAAGCCCCTGTGGCTGTGTGTATGTCGGTAACAGTTGTACAAAATAAATTCTATTTATCGCTATTGTACCCAGAGTTGGGCCTGGCTTTGTGCGAACCCTGCCCAGATTGACCCCAGACAGGTGCCCAGGGGTGCCAAGGTGGCAGAGGGCAAGCCTGTCCCTGTCAGACCTCCAAGGCCAAGCCATAGGCTCTGTGACCACTGCCCATGGCTTCGTCACCATATCACTGGCCTCCCTTCCACCCCGTCCCCCTTCTGCTTCCCCACAGTGGGAAGAACATGGCTGTGGAGTCAGGCAGACCTAGGTTTAAGGCCCGGCACCATCTCTTATTAGCTGGGTGGTGGTGAGAAATTTACTGTTAATAGCTTCTCTGAGCCTCAATTTTCACTTCTGTAAAATAGGAGCAATAGCATCTCTGCCACGGGTTTGTTATAAAGATTCAATGAGCTGGTGCATATCAAACACCTAGCACACAGTAGGTGCTCGCTTAATGATCATTTCCTTTTCTCCTGTTACATGCAGTGAATCCCCTTATATTGCCACCAGGGGGCGCCAAGGGATCGCTTACCGGGACAGAGGGCAGGGAAGATTGGATGAGTCGGGCAAGGTCTGGGGCCCAGGAGCTCACAGTGCTGGGTGACACGTGTAAAGGGTGACACGTGGCCAGGGGAGAGGGGTGCACACGAGCAGGGCCTGGGCCAGGGAGGCATTGGGGAGAGTCCCTGGAGCAGGTCCTAGACAGATCCCAGTTCCTGGGAGAGTGACCCTGGGGGAGGGAACTGCAGGTGTGGATGCAGAGCACACCTGGAACTGGAAAGGTGGCAGAAGGTGACGATGGAGGGGACAGGGAGATGGACAGGGAAGAGGCCAGAGGTGATGGCCTTGAACAGCAGACCAAGGGGCCAGGACTTTATGCCGAGAGCAGTGGGGAGCCATAGGTGGAAGGGCGGCTGCTGGTGGGGACGGTGTCAGCCGAGGGAGGAGAGGATCGGGAAGCTGTTGGGGACCAAGGCTGGCCAGGACACTGGGAGGCCTGGCAGGTGTCAGGAGGCACATGTGAGTGGACGAAGGACCCGATGGGCTGTGGGGCTGCGGGAGGAGCCGGGGGGGCTCTGGGTGCAGCCTGGGTGTCGGGCGAGTGAGGGGCTCTCCTCTGGAGTGGCACCACAGAGGGAGAGCAAATTTGGGGGACATTGGGCTTGGGAGCAGGCACCGAATTGGGTCCCATGGACTCAGCCATGTCCCCTACAGCTTGGCAGCGCCCCCGCCGCCGGCCCCCACCCCCTTCCCAGGATGATGCTGAGGGCACCCTGGGGACTGTGCCATGCTTTTCCTGACAGGGCTCTTCTGTAACCCTCGAACAGAGGTCGTGACTCACCCAAACCCCAGCCCCTCCCACCTGGGTTTGTCTCGAGGCTGCCCTGGGCTCCGTGGGTCCCCTGCTAACCCCACCGTGCTCCCTGATCAGCCCAAACCTGCTCTGGGGCCCTCAGCGCCCCCTCCCGGCCCTGTGTCCTCTCTCCTCCGTGCCACCTCCAGAGGGCCCAGCAGCCACCATTCAGCACCAAGGTTAAGAGCTTCTTTGGAGTCAGCTCTGAGCTCGCTCATCTCCTGGCTCTGCAACCTTGGACACAGCATTTTGGCTCTCTGGGCCTCAGTTTCCTCATCTGTGCAGTAGGGATGCTAATAGTCCTGACCTCACTGGTACCTTGGTGTGAGGATTAAATGAGATACCTTATAAAGTTCCTGGGGCAGCCCTAGCACCGTGGTGGGCTCAAAAAGTGTGTGTGTGTGTGTGTGTGTGTGTGTGTGTGCGCGTGAATTGGGAGGGGGATCAACCATTGCTAAGGGGCCCATCAGTAAACCTTCAGAGGATGTGGGGTCAGCTCAGTGTGGGGAGGACGCCCTGCCTGGGGCTGGGGGCAGCACAGGAATCCGGATGTAAGGCTTTGGGAATGGCTGGTTGTCGGGTGCTTCCCTGAGCCTCAGCTCACCAGGCTTCACTGGGGCGACGCGCCCCCCCATAACGAGCCCCCCTACGCTCGTCCCCCTTTACCAGTGGTGCACGCCCCTCCCATGCTCTGGCCACGGCCGAGGCGGGCAGAGGCAGGTGGGCACTTGGCGGGCAGGACCTGCCTTTGCCCCCTCCCTGCCCAGCTTGTGCCAGGCGCGTCTGTGGGAGGGGGGTGCCCCCCGGGCTGGGTTTCAGCCCAGGCCCCCGCCCCGCCCCGCCCCTCTGGGCTCCAAGGTGGGGCCAGGGGAGGCTGAGGACGAGTCTGGCCTCCGGGATCAAAGTGTCCAGCACTGTTTCTCTTGTGCCCGCGCCAGCTCTGTGCTCGCCCTGGGTTCTGAGGTGGGGAGGGCGAGCCGGGACACTCTGCCCCGAGGCTGGAATTAGGGCTAGGGTGGGGGGCACCGGCTCCGGGAAGCACTGGACTCTGCTTAGAAATAACTGTGGTGGCGGAAACAGCAGCCAGAGGTTTCTCTAGATGCAGGAGGGAAGAGGCCTCCCGCAGAGGGACTGGGGTGCCTGGCGGATGAGACATCCCCATCCCCCCTGCCTCACAGGGGCATCTCCCTGCCTCTCTCTGTCTCGGTTTCCTCACCTGCAAAGTGAGACCGTGGTCCCTACCTGCTGCTGTGAAGAGGCTGCCATGGCCTCTAAGGTACCTTGCATGGTGCCGGGCACAGAACTTGTGCCCAATATGAAAGGTCCTCCCCGCCCCCTAGCTGGGGTGTCCCTGGACATCCATGGCCAACCCTGGGGCAACTTTGCCAAAGAGACAGCCACAGGCCCAGGCTGGCCCAGCGCCAGGGGCCTGGGACCTGGATGTTCTCTGCTGCTCAGGCCACAGGGGTGCTCAGCCAGGGACCCTGGAATGTGGAGGTCCCTCCCTCCTTCCCTGCTCCTCCCCTGCCAAGGGGACAGCCCAGGACGGAGCCTCCTGAAATAACCAGATCTGGTTAGCAAGGCTAATTTTAAAGCCACTCTGGCTGCCCCATAGGCCCTTCTGGGAAGCCATGAATGTCCCTGTGTTTGCCCCTGGGAGGCAGGGGAGGGGGGAGCACAGGGGCTGGAGTGGGCTCCCAGTGGACCCCCACCCACCTGCCAGCACTAGGGACCCCCAGCTGCCAACCTCCCCTCTGCCCCATTCCCCTCAGGAGAACCCCGCTGTGCTTTCAAGACCCTCCACCCCTACACTGGGGTCCCGAAGCAGCTCTGGGCAGGGGGCCTTAGGCTGTCTGTCCCTGTCTGTCCCGACTCTCTCCCCTTCTGTCTCCATCTGCTTGGGCTCTGTGTCCCTCTCCATATATCTGTGTCTCTGCCTCTGTTTCTGACGCCTGTGGTCCCCTCTGCAGCTGTGGGTCTGTCCCTCTGTCTGAGCCCATCAAGCAGGCGGCCAGACACAGCATTTCTGCCGGGCCCTAGCTGTGCCGTGCACACCAGCTGGTGGGCGGTGGTGTCCACCTGGGTGCTGGGTTGCAGGTGGGGCCCCGTGGGGGGCAGCAGTCCTGGGGGCCGCCAGGAGCTATAACCAGGCAGGTGGGGGCCGCGTCCAGGCACGACCTGGGCCATCTGACCAGGCCAGGTGCCAGCAGGAGGGAGTGAGCTCCAGGGGCAGGGTTGCCAGGTTTAGCAAATAGAAACCTGCGGTGCCCAATTAAATTTGAATTTCAGATAAACAAGGAACAATTTTTAGTTTAAGTATACCTCATGCAGTATTTGGGACATACTTATACTAAAATATTATTCTTTATTTACCTGAGAATCAAGTTTAACTGGGCGTTCTGTATTTTATCTGGCAACCCTACCCAGGAAGGCTGGAGGGTTGAGGGGAGAGGTGTCTCGGGAGCAGCACGGTTCACAGACCAGTCAGATGGCGGCCTCACAGCCATCCCTGGGGAAATGCCAGTCCGATGGAGGAGGCACAGCTACGGCCCACAGGCAGCTGTGTTTTCTGGGGGTGGAGACAGTGCCTGGGAACATGGCTGGGGGCACATGAAACACAAACGCCAGCCCCCTCCTCAGTGGAGCCATGGCCAGCAGGTGGGGGGTCTGTGTGGGTGCTATGCTCACAGTCGGGGCTCCGTAAATATTTGTTGAATGAATGAAGACTCCTCACGCATCCCCACAGGGCAGTGGGAGGAGTGGGTGGGGAGGCACATGGCCAGCAGGGCCTCCAGCACCCCACCTCCCAAGCCCCTTGGAGTGTGCGCTGCCCCCACCTTGGGGGCTCCCCAAAGTGAGCTGCAGAGGGGGAAGGGAGAGGCAGAGGAGGTGGAGAGGGGCCAGCTTTCCCCCATTTCTTCCCCCCAGTCCCATGTGGGAGCTCAGCCCTGGGCAAGGGTGGGGACGAGGGCATGTGACCTACCCTTCTGCCAGGGGGGTGGCTGGGACTAGCGGCAGGCCGTAGGGGTGCTGCTCAGTGCTCCTTAGGGGGCCACTTGGACTTGGGGAATTCCTGGGACCCAGAAAGGTAGGAGCCTTGTTTCTGGGGAGGTGAGATTTGGATCTTTGTCCTGTGGTCCATTAGCCTCGGGGGTAACCCTGGAGAGGGGACCTCAACAGGCCTGTGGCCCTTTCATGCCTCCCCCAGGGCAGAGTCCCTTAAACAGCCCTTTCATTCATTGACCGGTTCATTCATTCACTTGCTGACTCACTCGTCACCATTCACTAAGATGCCCCCTGCGTCCCCCTGCGCCCCCTGCCCCCCACCCCACCCAGGCCTTGTGCTAAAAGGGTCTCATCAGCTCGTCCAGTCCCAACAGGAACACACCTGTTCCAACGATAACACTGCCACTGGCTCCCTGCCACTGGTCCCGACGTGACCTCGGGCAAGCCACTGACCATCCCCAGCCTCAGTTTCCCCTTCCCCACGGTGGGGACAATGCTAGCAGCTCCCCGGACAGTTACTGTGAGGATACCCGCCCACAGCTGGCACTTTGTAAGAGGGGCTGTGGCCGCTGCTGTCACTATTATAATGATTATCACTTCAAGGCCCCTGTGGGTTGGGCAGGGAGCAGCTGGCCGGCTCCATGACCAGTGTCACACTGAGGCCACTTCCTCCAGGGGCTTCAGCCACCTCGGCCCCAAGCCCTCCCCTTCAAGGGACCTGGCTGCTTCAGGGCACCTTTGGCTCCTGGATGCGGCACTGAATCCCTCCGAGAGGGTAAGCGACGAGAGGGTAAGCGACGAGAGGGTAAGCGACGGGGATGGAGCTTCGAGCCTCGCCCTCCTCACCTGCGGCTGCCCTGGCGCCTCCCCTCCTGCGCGGGCCTTGGTTTCCCAGCTGTGCCGCCAGGGGCTGGGCCGGCCATCCTGCCAGGCCCTGGAAGGGGCCTCTCCTTGTGTCATCCTGTTAGTAACGGTTTAGCTCTGAGCCTATAATCACATCTGCCCGGGAAGAACTAACACAGCGTTTCTTTAAATTGGGCTCTAATTGCGGCGTTTAGTGGAGTCACATGCGCCCCCATCCCCCAGCTGCTGTTAATCAGCGAGGCTGTCCCAGCCTGCCCCGCCAGGCCAGGGATCCCCACGCTGCTCTGGCTCCCCGGAGCCAGCGTCGGGCCGGGACCCATGTCTCTTGAGGACCTGCTGCGAGCTGGGCCCTTTCCATCTGGGGGACTCCGTGTCTCCTCTCCGCAGCTCTGCTGGAACCTAATCACTGGTCCCCCATTCTGCCCGCCCAGAAGTGGGGAGCCCAGCCTAGAGAGTGGGGTGTCGGCAGGCGAGGCCAGAGGCAGCTCCCCTCCTCGGGCGGGGGAACCTGCGGTTTCCCTGTTTGTTCTGGAAATCCCAGCCGCTTCCCCAAGGAGACAGCTAGCGGTTCCCAGGCCACAGCCCCTCAGGCGGAGCCAGACCGCGGCTGGCCAGCCCGGGAGCACTGCCCACCGGCCCCGCCGGGCTCCGCCAGGCCCTGGCGCTGGGTGGTCTGGGCAGGGGCCAGGGGGGCCTTGGTCCTGGCCGCAGGGCAGGAACCATGACCAGAGCCAGGCTCGAGGCTGCCCTGCCAGGGACTGAGAGGGGTCCTGAAGGCCAGGAGGGATCGGACGAGGGGCAGAGGCAGACGTTGGGCACACGTTCACTTGGGGGATGCCCAGGAGGGAAGACCCCAGGCCCTAGTTCCATCTGAGGACCTCAAGAGAGACACACCCCTTCAGGTTGGATGGTTTCAATGGAACCATTGAGTTGGCACAGACAGGAGCCCACCATAGAGGCTGGTGGAAAAGGTGATTGGCAAACAAAAGACCTAGACCCTAGCCCTGCCCTCCTCTGGACCCCGGTTTCTCCATCTGTACAGTGGGCAGGGGACAGGGCTCCTCCAGCTGGGTAGGCTGCGGTTGGAGAGTGGGCAGCCCAGGCTGGAAGGATCTCAGTTGTTCCAAATGCGTTCTCAGAGCTTCTCCTCCCCACCCCTTGCCCTCTCTATGCCCAGTTCTCAGAGCTGAACGCTCGCTGCTGTGGACAGAGCGCCAGTGGGTTTTGGAGTCTAATAGATCCCAGTTCAGGTCCTGGCCACTGGCTCTCTGTGACCTTGGGCAAGTCTCTTGCTCTCTCTGCCCCATCCCAACCCTCGTCTCCAGCCTGGACTCCTCCCCGAACTCTAGGCTGTTTCTTCCCGACTCCCCACCCAACATCTCCCCTCCAAAGTCCAGTGGGCACCTCCACCTTCACGTGATCCAAACCCAACTCCACTTTCTCCCCAGATCTGGTCCCCCACACCCATAGGGGCACCTCCGTCCACCCAGGCGCTCAGCCCGATTCCGCTGTTTCCTCCATTCCCTGCGTGCCATCCACCAGCAAGCCCTGCTGGCGCCAACTCCCAACACGTCTGGGATCCAGCTTCTTCTCGAGCCACCACACATCGCCACTCCAAGCTGCCACCACCTCCAACTGGGACAGCAGAAAGGTGTCCAGACCGTACTCCGGCATCTGCTCCTGGCACTCCCGGGGCAGCCTCTGCCCAGCAGCCAGAGCGATCTTTCCAAAGCACAAGCCCATCATTTCTCTCCCCTGCTTCTAACCCTCCAGCGGCTTCGTCTCTGGGACCAGAAGAAAATGCAGCTCCTAATGCGCTTCCTGCCCTCCTGTCCCCATCCCACCCGTATTCTCTGGGCTCCAGCCATGTCACCTTATTTCTGTCCCTCATTCCCGCACCAGGGGCTTTGCACTTGCCCTATTCCCTGCCTGGAACAATCTTTCCTCCAGATCTTTGCAAGGCCACGGTCTTGCTAACTGGGTCTCAATGCAAATGTCACCTCCACAGACAGGCCTTCCCTGACACAGCTATAGCAGTGCCCCCAGTCACTCTCTGGCACTTGGTTTTCCTATCTGTAAAATGGGGCCAATGCTAGTGTCATTAGAGAGTGGGAAGAGTCAGGGTGGGGGACAGAATGAGACAGGCACTAGGAACCTGTGAGTCCGTCCTTCTCACTGGCACCCATGGTCCCAAGGCACAGCTGACCTAGGGCCAGGAGGCCATGGGAACCCTTTGCTGGAGGTGGAAGCTGGGCTCCTCTGCCCATTTTACTGTGTGACCTCAACTTGGTGGCAGAGCCTTTCTGGGCCGCCTTCCACCCCTGGACAGTGGAAGCCCGTTGCAGCCTGAGCTCCGGCTGGGAGAGTGTAGAAAGAGGCCTGTGCCCCAGGAGACAGCCTGAGAGTGGGGGGCTCAGGGCATACAAAGGGCCCATCTGGCAGCAAAACGCACCCCGAGGGTAGGCGTCAGGGCGGCACCTGCTCATGCCCCGAGAGCAGGCCTGGTCCCAGTGCTCTGGGAGGCCAAGAGGGCGAATGATCACATCTCAAACCCCTGCAGACCCTGCCCCCGGACCCCCCTCTCCCCCTGGCCCGGCTTGCTGCCCTCAGGGCTCAGCCCCCTCGCTGCCGTTTTTCCCCAACCAGGTGACCCGAATGGGCCAGAGGCTGGTTACAGGGCCCGTAGGCAGCTGGGCAGCACCCCCCACCCCCAGGGCAAGGGCACATATGGGTGCCCCGACATTTACAGGCCAAGAGGACAGGATCCCAAGCTGCTGACCACCCCCCAAACTTTTGCAGCGTCACCTTCCTGCTTCCTCCTTTTCGCTCCTTCCTGCTCACAGCCGGAAGCCGTCCCCACCCTGCCCGCCCCACCCCAGCACGTGGGAGCCGCAAGACCAAGGCGTCCACAGACGAGGGCAGCCCACTCCACCAAGGGGGTGGCAGTGATCCGCCAGGCCCTGACCCCAGGACCAGGGATCGGTGGTTAGTGACCCACCCACAGACACGAGCCCTCCTCTTCTGCATGTCACACTGCGGGAAACGTAGGCTCTTGGGGGGAGAACCAACTCGCTTAAGGCGCCGCCAGCCAAGGGGGACAGCCCGGCCTGGAGTCCGGCCCCGCCTGACGCCAGAGGGTACAATGGTGTGATTAAAGCCCTGCACGCCGGAGCCACACTGCTTGGCTTGGTGCTCCAGCCCTTGATCGCGGTGTAAGTTCTGAGAAGTGACCAAATTTCTCTCTGCTTGTTTCTTCATCTGTGAAATGGGGATAATGACAGTCCCTGCCCCCTGAGGGTGGTCGGGAGGAAGAGGAGGTCGTGTGCGCTGTGAGGCACGTCCGCACAGTGCCCCGTACTCAGGGGACACCAGGGAGATGCCCGCTGTTGTGCCCACAGTTATGTTCCCGCCGCCTCAAGGGTTCTAAGCCTCGGTTCCAACGGGCAGGAGGGAGGCGGCCCTGGGGAACCCAGCCCGGCCTGCCCCTGGCTTGGCTGGCGGGGCACGTGTGCCCACCCATGCCCATGCCAAGGCTCACATAGACTGCGGAGGAGGCAGAGTGAGGAAGCCACACAGGAGCTCGGGAGCCCAAATCTTCCCCTGAGAACTTAATCCCCAGCCCCACCGCCCAGATCTCGGGGGCTAGATCCTGGTGGGAGGTCTCGGTGTAGCCAGGGCTAATTATAAACGCCGCTGCTGTCTCACCACCCCCCACCCCCACCCTAGCTTCTGGGCTTCTGTGGGGCCCAGGGAGCCCACGGTTCTATGGCTGCTGGAGCTGGGCGGTTTTCCTAGGAGAGATTAGCTCCCCAGAGGCAAGGGGGTGTGTGCGTTGGAGGGTGTCCGAGCACAAGCCAAGCTGACCACCTCCCCATGCGCCTTCCTAACTAGGGAGCAGAGGTCCCCAACCTGTGCAGGGGAGTGATTTTGCCCCCCAGAAATCTGGTGAGTGGAGGCCAGAGATCCTGCAATGCACAGGACAGCCCCCACAGTGAAGAATCATCTGGCCCCAAATGTCAGCCATACCACGCAAGGGCCAGACCCTGCCGGGGCGGTGTTGGTGGGAGTGACGGCCCCGTCGAAAACTACATTTCCAGCCTCCTTTGCATCTAGGTGGGATCATAGGACCAGTTCTCACCAATGGACTATGAGTGGCAGTGATGTGTGTCACTTCCGGGAAGAAGTGGTTACTAAGCAGCTGTCCCCCCATCAAGGTGCTGGTCAGGTAGAAAGGACATCCAGAATGTAGAGGGGGGTGGCAGAGCCACAAGGTGGAAGGAGCCTGGGTCCCAGCCACCAGGGCAGGGGCACCACCTGATGTTTGAGCTGGAAATAAATTCTTCCTGTGTCAAGTTATTGAGGTTTCTAGATTTATCTTTAACAGAAGGCAGAGTTGTCTCAGTGAATAGAAGAGGATTTGTCAGCTCATCTTTGTTCTTCCCCCGCAGAAAGCATCTGAGAGCAGTGGGAACCCTCGTGTTGTGGGTCCTGACTGTCGTCCTTAGCGTCTGGTCCTGTGGCCATGGGAACTGGACCCCTGGCTCGAATTGGAGCTCAGATCCCACAACAGTTAAAATACAAGGTGACGAGGGACCCGGGGCCCAGCCTGGGTGAGGGAGGTGTGGGGAAGCCACGAGAGCAGGGAGTGCCTGGGCAGCGTCCATGTCAGGTTCTAGAAGGACACATCACCCCATGGCCTGGAGTCCGGGCAGGAAGAGCTCCTTGCTCCTAATGGGGTCCCAGGTGCCCTCTGTGTGCTAGACACAGTGCTCAGCACTGGGCGCCAGAGAGGTCAAATACCTTGCCCAAGTTCATAGAACCAAGCAAGTGGAGACAGAGACTTGTAACATCATCTGTCTGCCTTACAGCCCATGGCTTCTAGCCAGGGTTTAACAGATGCCATCGGTGTGTATCTTTTGAGCATCTGATGTTCCCGCACCTTGTCTGGGGGCTTCGCCTCAACCTTCGAAGGGGCAGGTCGGAAGCACCAGTGTTAATTTCCGCAGGAGCAGCCCTTAGCCAACGTGGGATGAGAGTGGAGGAATAACTACCCCAGCTCCGCCCCTCGTGTGCATCTCCTACGCTGCCCCCAGATGTCCTCTGTGGGATGGAGCCCTAGTCGCCCACAATGGCAACCTGCTTAACAACACGTCCCTCCCTCCCCCGGCTTGCTTTCTCAATCCCTGACTGGTGCTTTTGGGGCTGCTCTTACAAACTACTTGTGCTCACGTTCTTGTCCCAGGGTCTGCCTCTGGAGGCACCCGACCTAAGATGTAAGTATGGTTTGCACACCCCTGAGACACTGAAGTTGATTCCAGGTGGTACCGGGGAACTTTTAATAATCCACAGCTTAGATGTGAATTTACAGAAGCGTTTAGGAAATAATAGTACAGAGATACGGCAAAGATTGCGAAGGTGATATGAGAATAACACCTGAAAACACTGTGCTATATGTGTCCTCGTGCCCTGGCTGGAATGTATGTGTATAGTTTCATTTTTATCCCAGCAGCAGCTTGGGTGTACTTCCCTTTTTGCCAGGACCGCTAGGAAGCTCAGAGAGAAACCTGCTTGGTTTGCCTTCAGTCCCAAAGAATGTCCACTGCTGACATACGGTTTCTCATCTTTCTGAGTTTATATTTAACTGGTGTGTGTTATGAGTCATTAGTATCGTCTGCCTCAGGACCTGGCTGGCAGGAGGTTGTAAATGTCTATAAACACAGGATGTCATAAAGTATAGAAGCTTTGGAATAGGACAGACCTGGATTCAGACCTCAGCTTCACAGCTTGGGGGGCCTTAGGCAACGGCATCATCTCCTGCACCCTTGGTGTCCTCATCTATAAATGTGGCTGATGGGGACTCACTTCCTACTGACAAGTCAATGCAATGGATCCGTGTAAAGCATCACGCACAGAGCTTGGCTTACCATGAACGACCAGTGTTAACTGTTAGGATTATCATCTTTATAGAGATTCTCATTCCAATGAGGCAAGAGGAGCAAACTTGGGCACCTCCGTATACCCCCAATGTCAAGTGCAGCTCTGAGTCCAGTACCCATGTGTGAATATCAGGGATGGAAAGATCACAATCGCCAAGCGGGGCTGACGCTCTGTGAGGGCAAGGAGCACGTTTGTCTTGTTCACGGTCAAATTAAGACTGAATACGGTGCCCAGCATCGGCTCAGTATTTGTTCAATGAATGCAATGGGCCAGGCAGGGTACATGGTGCTGTTTGTGGGTACCACGAAGCAGGGGCACCATCAGGCCCTTGAAGTCCTCCTTGCTGTGGCTTTGGGGGCACAGAGGCACTACTTTAATACTCACGGCCACCCAGAAGCAGGCCGTCTCCCGTTTCATGGGTAAGAAAACTGAGGCACAGAGACACAAGGCAATTCGTCCCAAGGTCCCTACTAGCCTGCCCAACCCACCTGTACCCTGGCCCCGAGGCCAGTTCTTCCCAGAGAAATAAGTTTATTTCAGTCTTTTTCTCACTGACAACAAAGACTCAGCTCTGTCCTCAGAAATATTTGGAAAGTTTTATTTAAATGTTTTGTGTTCCTTTTAACCACCACCAAAAAGAGAAAATTTTTTTGCCGTTCCAAACAGGAGAGTCGCTTCAGAGAGGAGCTGGCATGTGTGTTCAGAGCCAGGGAGTGTCGGCCCTGCCAGGCTGCTCTTCCCAGCCCGGGCCACCCTGCGGTGGCTTCCTGGGAACCCTGGGCGGCCCTGGAGTGAGCAAACCCCCGTCCTGAGAGAGAACTGGTCTCCCCTGCAGGGCAGGCTGGGCCTGGGGACAGGGACATGAACACGGTAGGGCCCGGTGGGTTCCAGAGGGAAGGAGATAGGAGTGGAAGGGTCAGGTCCGGAATGTTCTGTGGAGGCTGCAGGGCCTCTGGGTCTGGAGAAGTATGTTTGCTAGAAAAATAAGATGCTTTGAGAATTTCTGCAGTCTGTGCTCTCTGCCTGCCCAAGAGAAACTTACCCTGTTGGCCAAAGGGCAGCGGGGAGGGAGCAAAGGCGGGGGGGGGGGGGGGGCAGGAATTGGTCTGGGCCCCCTGGAGGACTCCAGAGAGGAGCGAGGTGGCAGCAGACTTTGGTTTCCTGGGTCCCCTTTCTGGCAGCTGCAGAGGCTGCACAGGCCTCCGCCTCCCTGCCCCTGCCCCCTGAGGTGTGGGCTGCGGGCAGAGGGCAGCACCAGGAGTGGGACGTTGGCATCTGTTGTGGGCTCGCAGTGCCCAGGCGCTGGGCCCTCAGAACAGGTGGCGCAGGGGGAGCAGGGCCAGCGGGAGCAGCAGGGGCCCTGGGGCAGGGCTGCCTGCCGAGCTGGCCTGGGTGCAGTGGTTGAGGTTGGCCCCGATGCAGGCTGCGTAAGCCATCACGTGAGGGATGTAGTTCTGCTCGTGCACGCCGTGCAGCAGGTGCGCCATGGGTCCCTTGGCGAAGACAGCCACGTCCTCCCCGCCGTGGGTCTCGTGGCGCAGGGGCACAGCCGACTGTGCCTGGTAGTTGTTGTGAGCTGTGGGCCAGAAGAAACGCCTGCTAAAAGCCTGCCAGGCCTGGTGGCAGCTTCTCCATCCCCCCTCCAGCCTGGCTTGCATGCTCCCATTTTATAGAGGAAACCGAGACCCAGCACATCCTGCCCAAGGCCACGGGATTTGAACCCGAGCCCACTCTGATACAGAAGCCTGCATTCTCAACCCCAGCAGAGAAAGCTAACATCATCCAGGCTGTCGGGATTAGCAGGGCAGAGCTGGGAGGAAGAGCCCCTTACCACTGGCTGTACCTGCAGACCCCACAAGAACAAGTGAATGTTCAATATGGGATTGCACACGAACTGCGAAGTCTCATACACTGGAATATTGCACAGCCAGTACTAATGACAGTGTTAACATGCCAAGCACCCACACGTGCCAGGCCCCATGCTAAATGCAGACCCACTTAGTCCTTCAGGTAGCCTTGGAAGGTTGAACCCTTTATGGAGGAAAGTGAAGCTGAGAAAAGTGACGTTACTGCCCAAGGTCCCCGGACTGCTAAGCTGTAGAAAGTGATTCAAACTGAGGTTGTTCTGACTCAAGTCTGTGATATTCTGAGACCCCGGAGCTAGGCCACAAGCTCACACTCTATTCCCAGGCCCAGCCCCGAGGGGCGTCCTGCCCGCTCCCAGCCCGCGTCTCACCGTAGTCCACCATGGAGACGTTCTCTCGCTCTCCGCCCACCACCTTGTAGCCGGGCCCGTTGCCATACAGGATGGCGGTGAAGGGCTTCTTGTCTGTGTCGCTCAGCATGGGGGCCAGACCTGCGTGGGGAGGGGTGTCCAGGGGTCATGTTGGAGCACCAGGAGTGCAGTCCCCACCCCCAGACCAGGCTCCTCAGGGCGTCTCTGAAGGGCCCTGCACCACCTCCATGAACCGCCTCCAAACGCTATCACTTCCAGCCAACCCCCATGTCCACTGTGCCCTCACCATCCATCCATCCATCCATCCATCCATCAATCCATCCTCTCCCCCATCCATCCACCTTCTCTTCTGTCCATTGGCCATGTAGTCACCCATCCACCCACCTTCCTGCCCATGGCACCCCTCCCGTGTTCCCCCACCGTTATCAGTAACTTTCTCCCACCCACTCCTGCGCTCAGGTGAGCAGAGCCCGGAGTGCCCAGTGCCCGCCCCGATGGAGGCCCACCTACCAAAGATCGAGTTGCCACGGGGGGTGTACCCGCCGAAGGTGAAGACGTGGGAGTGGTCAGCAGTGACCACGGTCAGTGTGTCTTCCAGAGAGGTCATGTTGTCCGCCTGCCCGATCGCCCGATCCATCTCCACTGCCTCGTGCAGTGCCTGCTTGGCTTTGCCCTCGTGGTGCCCATGGTCAATCCTGCCTCCTGGTGACACCAGGGAAAAGGCCTGGGGTGAGGGGGGCAGGGGTAGAAGATCTGCACCCCAAACCCCACGACACTGCCAGCTTAGCCCTTCTTTGCGAGGGAAGGACGGAAACCTTTGCCAGGCACGACTCCACGCCAGGCCCCACGTCCTGGGAATCTTATGCAGCCGTCCGCTCTCGCGGAGGCCAGAGAGGGCGGGTCCCGGGGCCGAAGGCACATGTATGGAGAGCACCAAGCCAGGACTTCAGGCAGACCCGCCGGACTGGAAAGCCTGTGCTCTTCCCACGGGCCCACTCCGCTCCCAGCCGTCTCTCGAGCTGCTTGAAGGGTCTGCTCAAGACTTCCGGGACGTAGGGAGTGGGGAGCCGCCCTGAGTCCTGGGACGTGCCAGGCACAACAGTCCTGGGCAGACGGGGTGTGATCTGCCCCATTTACAGATGGGGCAACTGAGGCCGAGTGGGGAAAGGATGTGAATTCAGGTGTGACTCACCTAAAGCCCCTGTTTTCCCATCTCCACCTTGAACACATCCCCTCTAAGCCGCAAGCACGGCAGCGCCTCACTCCCAGAGCTGGGGGAGGTCCGCGGTGCCCGGGCGGTGCCCACGCAGGCTCCCGCAAAGGCCCGCTGGAGCCCGAATCCCACGGCACCTCCCTCTGGGCGAGCGCGGGGCCTGGCTGCAAGCTTGGCCTAGCAGCTGAGGGCCGTGTGACCTCAGGGGCCACCTCCCCTCTGTAACAGGAGGGCGCACTCTGCCTGGGTGGACACTCCCGGCTCGGAGGGTCCTGAGCTGGGCGCCAGGCGGCCCTCTCTTCCCACCAGCCTGAGCCTCCCCACGGCCCGGGCGGCTGGCAGGGCGGGTCCTCCCTTTGTTGTGGCTCTGGGAGCAGCTGGCCTGGCGGTCTGTCCTGGCCCTGCTCACAAAGAGGACGCTCCCAGGGGAGCCCGCGCTCGCCACCGCTGGTTCCTGGCTGGTTCCTCGGCGTCAGAGGCCTGTTCTGGGCCAGCCCGAGACCGAGACCGCCGTGCTTGAGTGGGAACCCCGGGGTTTGGCAAGAAAGCAGCCAGGCTGGGCTGGCGGCCACCGGGCCCTGGAAGGTGGCGGGGCCTGAGCGTGTATGCATGTGTGGTGAGAGCACATGTGAAGTGTGTCCGTGTGTGTGTGTGTGTGCATGCGTGTGTGCATGCATGCGCATGTGTGTATATACATGCAGATCTCAGCAAGGCAGCATGAGGAACCACGGAGGGTAACCGCTGCTAGAACTTTGGAAGATTCTGGAATCCTTTTCACTTCCTCACACTTCCTATTGTTATTGCCTTAGCTATTGTGTAATCATGATGATGCTCATAATAGGAACACCGAGGATTTATTCAGTGCTGGGTCCTGTTCCAAGTACTTTATGTCTCGGAACACAATGGCGGCTGATCACCCTGCTAGGAGCGGGGACTATTTTGGGCCTCATTTTACAGAAACACGCAGGTGGAGGTCACACAGCCAGCGGACGGCTGCACCAGGATGAGAGCTCAGGCCGGCCTCCCAGCCTCTCCACAGCGCTGGGGACCCTGTGAGCGGCAGCACCCGGTGAGGGAAGGCCGGGCCCTGTGCACCTGTCTTTCGGAGGAGGGAAGCTGAGGGGCTGCCTGCTCCTCCAGAGCCAGGTCTCTGAGAAAGGCAATAACTTGCCTCCTCCCTCAGGAAGCCTTCCTGGACTGGTGAGCCTGGCACGCTGTCTCCACGCCCACGGGAGACCGGCTTGCTGGGCCGGGAGCTTCCGCGGATGCCCCACCCGTCCACCACCCGTCCTCCCAGAGGGACTTCTCCCCTCACTCCAAGCTGATCGTGATTCTCTTGAGAGCTGGACCGCCCCCTCCCCTGACACCAGGGCCGTGTTTCTGAAAGCTCCCTCTCAGCAGGCCTGGGGCCCCTACCTTCCACCAGCAAGAAGAAGCCTTTGGGGTTCTTCCTCAGGACTTGGATGGCCACCTCCACCATCTCGGAGAGCGACGGGTCGGTCACGTTGTTTCTGTTCAGCTCATACTGCATGTCACCCGGCTCGAAGAGGCCTGAGGAGGACGCGGGGAGTGTGGATGCTGAGAGCCTGTGACCCTGCTGGGAGGACCCCAAGGAACCTGGGGTGTCTCAGGGAACACAGGCTCAGGGGCAAAGTGCAGTGGGGGGAGGGTCCTTATCTGGGTGGCTCTTGTGGGCCTAGAATCGTGCCCGCAATTCCCTTCACCTTCACCGCCACCATGGCGAGGGGCCACCACGCTCATCGTGCGGGGCAGGAGACCGAGGCTCAGGTGTGCGGGAACTTGCTATTTCCAGCTGGGAAGCGTCAGATCTGGGATTCGAACCCATCAGTCTGCCGCCCGCTGGCAGGGCCCGGACACAGCACCGTGGCCTGGACTCGACAGGGTAGCATCTACACGTTGGGTTTGAAGGGCACCGTGGCTCATGCAGTGAAACAGCAGAAGGTCTGGGGTCACTGTCCCTTCTGCTCACTGGGCTTGGTCCATTCTTTGTTGTGGCACAAGGTTCCCTGTGTGTCCCATGCTGGTGTTTCTGGTTGTTGTCCTTCCAGAACACCTTGCCCTTCTGTGAGTGTGTGCACTGCCAAACACTAGTTCTAAGAGTGCTCGCTCTGCCCCATGCTCTGGAAGCAGGAGGAGCCAGCCTCCAAGATGGCGCCTTCCTGGCCCCTCCCAGGTCCTACAGCCTGAGCGCAAACGCCCCTAAGTTGGGAGCAGGCTACGGCCTTATCTCCAGGGACTGGACTCACACAGCCCCGGCCACCAGGCTCCCAGCCCGGTGTCCTCCACTCCACCCCTCCACTTACCCAAGAGGTAGTCCACAGTGTAGAGGTCAAGTTTCAGGAGCTCGGTGCGGTTCCAGACAAAGTGGGAGTGCTAGGAGGAAGGGTCTGTATCAGCACATGCCGGGGGCTGGGGAGAGTCAGGACTGACTCCAGCTGGCCTCAGAGTCTGGGGCATTTGATTGTTTCCTCTGTCATTTAACAATCCCTCCCTAAGGACCAGCCATTCTTGACCTCAAGAGATGACAAATAAATAGGCCATTATAATGTACAATGAATGCAGGGGCATGAGAATTCTGAGACACCAGGAGGGCCATGAGCCCAAGGGCAGGATCAGGGAGGGCTTCCTGGTGGAGGTGATGTCCTAATAGGGCCTTGAAGGGTAAGTAGTTGTTGATCAGCCTGGGGTCAGGGAGGCATATTCCAGGCAGGAGGGATCACGGGCAAAGAGACGCAGACACAGGTCTCGAAGGGCCTTGAGTGCCACCGATGGGAACAGGCTGTGTGTTCTGGGGGCCAGGGAGAGCCAGAGAGGAAGCAAAGCCCCAGCTCTGCCTTGGGGACCCCCTCTAGGAGGAGAGATAAAGGAAGGGCTGCTTCCCAGGGCATGAGGACCACAGAGAGAGGCTGTCGGGGCTCAGCCTGGAGACAGCACCGCCTGGGGCCTGCACTGGGGGTCCCAGCACTGCTCAGAGTCAGCCGTGTGTCCTTGGGAGACCCCTGCCTCCTCCGGGCAGTGATGTTGGGATCAGCAGTGTTCAAACCTCAGGGGCTGCTGGGCGGGGGAGGTTAAGAAAGTGGGGCTCCAGCCCCCCCAGTCCTTGCTTCATAGAGATGGCTCCTGTGTTGTCTCATTTCATCCCCGCGTCAGCCCTGTGGGGTAGGGAGGGCTGTTGTTCCCATTTCACAGATGGGGACACTGAGGCCCACAGACAGCATAGCTAGTAGGTGGTGAAGGTGAAACTGACTCTGAAACCAACTTTTTCATTAAATTCTCTTATCAAATTGTGCTCTGAGGGAGCCCACTCCTAAGGGATGATTTCCTAGGGATGAATGGCCTGCATAGCACCCGACAGTGACTCTGCCTGGCCATGGTGTGGGCCCCTCCCCGTTCCTGGGGGTCTAGACCGAGCACCTGGGTAAGCACCCTGCCTGGGTGAGAAGGATGAAGCTCTGGCCCGTGTGCCATGTGGAGAAACTGAGGCTGGGAGGGGTGGTGTCTGGCTCAGCAGGAGGG
The DNA here is from genome assembly GCF_020740605.2 of Lemur catta. Classification (NCBI taxonomy): domain Eukaryota; kingdom Metazoa; phylum Chordata; class Mammalia; order Primates; family Lemuridae; genus Lemur; species Lemur catta. Next base: position 111,855,394 of record NC_059130.1, read on the forward strand.
GCCCCAACGCAGCCCGAGCCAACTCCAAGGGAATGGAAAGGGCCCACACCCCACCGGCCCGTGGGGGCCCTTCCCAGCCCCTGCCCCCACCTCGATCTTGGCCCAGCCTCATCCCACGAGGCCTCCCCAGGGGCCAGTCCTGGAACTCTCAGAAACCCAACCCCACAGTGACATCAAAGTGGCTGCCAGGCAGCTCCCACTGTCTTCAGCCCTGACCACAGTCATTTCCAGACCCCAGCTGCCCCAGGCCGGGGGATGGGGGTGCAACGCAGATTTAAAGGGCCAGAGGCTGCTCTAAGGAGCCAGAGCTTAGGGTCCTTCCGGAGCTCCAGTCCCCTCTTCCCCAGTCCATTCCCTCCCCCAGCCAAGGGTCTCACTGCAGAGGGCTCCCCCCACTCCCTGGCCCACCGTGCCTCCTCCCATCCATCCCTGCTCCCCATCCGTCCCGTCCTCCCACCTGCTCAGGGCTTCTCAGCCCTTCCCTGTGGCCTGTCCGCTCTGGGGTGCGTGGACGCCCAGGCTCCCCCCATCTGAGCACACAGCCTTCCACGGGCTCCTTGGCCCGTCTTCCATCCATTGTGCCTCATGCCTAGCCAGGGCCACACAGCAGGGCTCAGGGGGACAGAATTCCCCCCACCCATCCCTGCCTGTCCCTGGGGACCTCCCTGATTGATCACCTACCCGCTGCCATTCATATGCCTCTTTGACCCCCTGAGCCCATGGAGGGAACAGTGACGACCCCTGAGCCCCCTTGTGCAGGAGACCACAGACCCAGGGAGGGCTCACCCTGCCCCCCCACCGCGGGCCCCTCTGCAGCTCAACGGGCTACCTTGTTTTTCGGTTTGAAGCTCTTCCAGATGTCGATGAGGTTCAGGCCGTCCAGCCTCGTGCCCCGGGCCTTCTCGTCCATCTCGTACTCCACATCGGTTCTATTCTTGGGGTACATGTACTTGCGGCCACCTCCCATGATCACCTAAAGGGACAGGAGCCATCAGTGCTGCAGGGTTCCAAGACGTCCTGGCCCGGACACTGGACTCCTGGGGACGGTGTGGCACTTTCCCAGCGCGATGAGTCCAGGGCTCGGTTCTCTCCGCGTCTCACCCTTCCAGCGCGGGCAGAGTCATGTCATGACCTTATCTGGCTTCCAGAAGCCTGACACAAAACTCCCACTCTTATAAGATAAAGGACACTTACAGAGCCCTCACTGTGTGGCAGGCACTAAGCACTTAAGACACATATCTTACTCAACTTCATACTCAGGCTGCAAGGAACCCCATGTCACCTGCTTTCCAAATAAGGAAATGGGCACAGAAGTGTGTTTTTCCCCCAAGTGCACAGAGCCAGTAAGTGGCAGAGCCGGGATTCGAACCAGGGGCCTCTCCCACTCTGGCACCAGAGCCCTGCTATGACCGTGGGCCGAGGGCAGGGGCTCCCCGAGCCTCCTCTCCCACAGCGTGGGTGCAGGGGGAGGCCCCAGCCAGGGAGGTCTTCGGGGCAGCCCAGCTGGGAGCCAGCCCGCCGCAGGCTGGGCCGGCAGCGGGGCCAGGCCTCACGGCTGTGCAGTCACCACCAGGCTAATTTTACCCACGCGGCTGGTGCGCGCGGGCAGACGGACGCGGGATGTTTGTTTTCCTTGGGAGTCCATGTTTGAAGTCCTGACTATTTTTAAAACAGGGGCCAAGAGCATAACAGCAGCCGCCCGTGGTGACCACCACACTAGTGTCCTCTTGTCACCGCGGGCGCCAGCCCAGGCCGCTGCCTCTGGCGGACACCTTGGGGGAGCAGAGCCCAGCTGGGCCCGGCCCTGGAGCCGCCAACCCAGGGATCTCACAGACCCCCTGCTCTGCCCTCCCCACTGCTTCCCACCTAGAACTCGGGTTCTGTGGGGGCCGAGGGGGAGTCCGGAGTCCAGGACGGCGGCAGAGGTAGGACAGGTGCCCCAGGACCAGCCTCGGTCACCGGGACCTGGAGAGGCCAGGGGCTTTGAGGTCAGAATTGAGTTTGAACCCTGACTCTCGCTAACTGACACCAAAGGCCTGCCACCTGAACTCTCCAACCTCAGTTTCCCCATCCACAAAATGGGACTAACGCCCACCCACAGGACTGTCACAGGAGGAAGTGCAGCCCTCCGGGGCCATCCCAGCACCGGGGGCGGCTGCCAGGGGAAGGGGTTCCTGCAGCCAGAAGCAGGGAAGGGAAAAGTCTTCCCTGGGAGGCCAGGTCCTCACCCCCAGCTGCAGCCAGGCGCTCTGGGGGTGGGGCAGGCTGTACGGGGAAGGAGAAGGGGACCCCAGGTCACGGGTCCTGCCCCCCGCCCAGTTCCCACAGAACCTGACCCCTTGGCATCTCCAGAGTGGAAAATGAAGCCCCCAATCTTGCCTGGAGCCTCATCGTTTCCAGCCCCAGCGGGGACTTCACACGGGCTCATTAAACTCCCCAAATAACAGACTTGCTGTTTGGCTTTGGGGTTTGGGTTTGTGTCTTTCTTTCTTTCTTTCTTTTTTTTAAGGCAACAGATATTTATTTTCAGGGCGGACACTGGGATTTTTGTTTCATGTACAGCCGGGGGGCTGGGGGGCTTTGGGGCGGTGGTGGAGGGACAGAATCGGCTGGGAAAGGAAGGTCCCCACACAGGTCCTCCCTCTGCACTGGCTCCCTGGCTTGTGGTCCCAGCCCCACCCCAGGGCCCCGTGGACTCCCCTCCTCACCTCCCACCCTCTCCTGACACGTCTTCCCTCCCCTCGGTTTTCCCTTAAGCTCCTGTCCCCCATCCCAGGCTGCTCCTGCCAAAGCCCTCTAAAGAGCAGCCCGTAATTACACCCTGCGCTCGCACAACAAATGTTCTCACGACCATGACCTCATAGTGGCCTCCAGTGGCCCCAGGAGGAGGCAGGTGTGTCTCTCTGTTCTTGCTGGACAGGTGGGGAAACCGAGGCTCAGGGAGGGGAAGGGACTCGTCCCAGGCCGTGTATCGGGGGGAGGCGAAGCCAAGATGGGTTCTCATCGTCTCAGATGTCTGCCCCCCTGAAGGGTCGAGAGGAATGTGTCCTGAAAGAGACACCTGACCCCCCCTTGCAGAAGGGCAGATGTGGGTTGGGCGAGGGGCCGGGTGGCACCCAGGAATCGGAGGGCAGGTGAGTTTGTCCGGTGACGGGGAGGAGGAGTGGGAGCAGCTGCAGCCTGGAGATTTCTCTGAGCCCCCTGAACCCCAATTCCAGACTCAAGGGGCTGAGGTCCCCCAGACCCACTGTCCAGCCCCCCACAGGGAATCAAAGCCTGAAAAGGAACAAGCCAGAAGTTCTCACTCAAGAACAGACAGTAGGGTCTGTGCGAGCATGAGGACTACGTCTGCCTGCTCGGTATGGTGACGCCTGTTTCAGGGTGAGGACACGGCTACACACAAATGCTGCCACCGCTTTCTGGGCACTCGCTAGGTGCCAGGCCCTGTGCGGCTCCACAGGGATTGTCTTATGTCGTCACAATGGGCGAGCAAGGCAGGCACAGCTCTTAAAGGGGCTGGTGAAGGGAAGGCTCAGAGAGGTTAAGGAACCGACCCAGGGTCACGCTGCTAGCGCATGCCCGTCTGTCCACGCACGTGTGAGTGTGCAGGGGGGGTCCTCCCCTCAGACGGCCACTGGGCTCCCCACTTGTCTTGTGGGGGCTGGGGGTGGGGTGCAGCGCCAGGTTCCACTTTATGGAATAATCTCCGGGTACTTGGTTCTTGGGGTGTCGGGGAGGCCACATGAGGGTTTACCCCGCAGCCCCGCCCGCCCCAACCGCAAATCCCCGGTGTGAGGGAGCAGGCCTGGCGGCTTGTCCTGGGCCAGCCGGGGCCTGAGGCCTCCTGCCCAGCACGGGCTCCGCCTCCCACACTGCGTCCCCGCCCCAGCCACACCCGGGCACTCACATCGATGTCCCTGATGTTGTGCATGAGCTGGTAGGCGATGTCCTTGCAGCCCTGGCTCAGGGCCTCTGGGGGCATCTCGTTGTCCGAGTACCAGTCCCGGTCAGCAGAGTGGGCATAGGCGGCGCTGGGCGTGGCGTGGTTCACTCTCGTGGTGGTCACAATGCCCACAGATTTCCCTGGGGTGTGGGAGAGAGAGGACTGGTTGGCTTGTCTGCAGATGGGGGGGTCCCAGCTGTCTTCTCCCCCCACCAGCGCAAGACTGGCCTCCTGTCAGTTCCACTGCTTGCCCAGGCCTCAGTCTCCCCATCTGTGTCACGAGCAGGGGTGGCCTCCAAACAGCCTGACTGGGACACTCTGCCCCTGCGACCCTCTCCCCACCTCCAGGGGCCTTGAGCTGTGAGCAGCTGGGCCGGAGTCCTCCCCTTCATCAAGGGCCCCACCCAGCCCCACTCCCATGGAAGGCCCCAGGGGCCCCTCGCAAGGGATCACAGGTGGAGTGTGGTCCCGCCACCTGTGTCTGCCAGCCTCGTCCCTGGACTCTAAAGTTCCCAGGGGCACAGGCCAGGCCTCCCAATTTCAGGAAGGCAAAAGGAGGAGACATTCCCTGAACCCCACAGGGCGGGCGCTGGGCTAGGTCTTTACCCTCCTCTCTCCAAACCTATGAGGGGCTATGTTCCCACCCCCCCCCCTTTTACAGTGAAATGAACAGACTCAGGGAAATGAACTGGGACCAGAACCTACAACCGATGAAGTCCCAGAACACCAGCCTCCGTGTCACGGGAGGGATCCCATGAACATTTCACGGATGCCCAGGTCAGAGCTGGGAGCCCCAGGGGGAATCTTTTCCTACCCTGTCCCCCTTGTACAGTTAGAAAAACTGAGGCCCAGACAGGCCTCAGAGCCAGGCCCCAGCCTCTGCCCCACAGCCCCACTCACCAGCATCCTTGGCCCAGCGCAGGATGGAGGTGACCTCATTCCCCTGGGTGGTGTTGCACCGTGTGCGCTCCGTGGCCGCACTCACCCCCACGGTGCCCTCATTGGCCTTCACTCCACACAGGTAGGCGGTGGCAGTACCTGCGCTGTCAGGGACCTGGGCGTTGGTGTTGTACGTCTGCAGGTCGGAGAAGAAGGTTAAGAGATGGCCAGGCCCTGGCCGGGCTGCTGCCCACTCCGTCCACTCACACTATGGGGACTGGGCACAAGAGTCACAGGAAGGATCCCTGCAGCCTGGGCTGAGCCCACTACCCACCAGAGTCCCCCCTGCTGAGCCACAGGGTCACCTAGCTGCGTGCTTCCTGCTGCCATTCCCTGTGCCCTGGCAGGGCTGGGCAGGACTCCAGCTCTCCGACATATGGAGAAGGGGCTGGCAGAGCAGTGGGGGCCAGGCGGGCTCAGCGGCAGCCTGTCTCTGGGTCTGGGGTTGCAGGAGCCAGCAAGGGGCGAGAGAGCAGTGAGTCCTGGAGAAGGCGGGGTGGGGGGGTGGTGATCTTGAAGGAGTGTGTGGCTGGGGGCCGGGGAGGGCAGGGGAGGTGGAAGGCAGTGGGAGAAGGAGGGTAGGACTGAGAGGCCCCACTGACTCCTCTGCGACCCCGCCTATGGCCGCTCGTTCATTCAAACCTCGAGTAGAGGCCCTGAAACTATTTTCCTGTCCCCCTTCCCCAGCAGCCTGAGAGCACCTCGAAGGCACAGAAAGCACAGCGGTCCCTGCTATTCCCCCAGAAGTGAGCCAGGGCCTGACCCGGACTATCTGGAAGTCATTACACACCACCACCACCAGCAGCAGCTACCACCAGCGTGCGCTGCGTTGAACAGCTCACATCGGTATGGGCACACCTCCTTTCATTGCACTTTGCTTTACTGCACTTCGCAGATACTGCGTTTTTTACAAATTGAAGGTTTCTGGCAACCCTGTGTCGAGCAAGCCTATTGGTGCCATTTTTTCCAACAGCACGTGCTCACTTCTTTAGTATTTTTTAGCAATGGAGTATGTTCTGATTAAGGGATGCACATTTCTTAGACATAATGCTATTGCACACTTAAGAGACTACAGTATAGTGTAAACACAACTTGTATATGCACTGGGAAACCAGAATATTTGTGTGACTCACTTAATTGCAATATCTGCTCTTTGCAGTGATCTGGAACCAAAACCAAAGCATCTCTGAGGTGTGATAATCTAATTAACTTCATGAACCGCCTTGGGAGAGGATGAATGAACTAGAACTGCATGTAAAAGAGTATACAGTGGGCCCTCCATGGGCTCCATATCTGTGGATTCTGCACCCATGGATTCAACCAATAAAAGATTGGGAAATCTTAGGGAAAGGCCGGGTGCAGTGGCTCACGCCTGTCATTCCAGCACTTTGAGAGGCCAAAGCCAGAGGATCACTTGAGGCCAGGAGTTCAAAACCAGCCTAAGCAACATAGTGAGACCCCCATCTCTACGAAAAAAAAGAGAAATTAGCCGGGCATGGTGGCGCATGCCTGTAGTCCCAGCTACTTGGGAGGCTGAGGCAGGAGGATCACTGGAGCCCAGGAGTTTGAGGTTGCTGTGAGCTAGGCTGATGCCACAGCACTCTAGCCCAGATGACTGAGTGAGACCCTGTCTTTAAAAAGGAAAATATTTGGGGAAAAACTTCCATCTGTATTGAACATGTACAGACTTATTTTCTTGTTATTATTCCCTAAAAAGTAGAGTTTAACAGCTGCTCACATAGTATTTACACTGTATGAGGTATTGTAAGTAATCTAGTAGTGATTTAAAGTTCATGGGAGGATGCGCACAGTTATATGCAAACACTGCACCATTTTATATCAGGGACTTGAGCATCCACGGATTTCGGTATCTGTCCTTGGCAGGTCCTGGATTCAGTCCTCCAGAGATACCAAGGGACAACTGTGCACTGCATGATTCCGTTTATATGAAATACAAAAGCCGGCACAGCTAATCTATGGTGTTAAAAGTCAGGATGGTAGCTACTCTCAGTGGGGAGGGGTCCAGGGACTGGAGGGGGGCTCAAGGGGACCTCTGGCTGCTGTCACATCTAGTTGCTTGACCTGGTTCCGGTTATACAACATGCAGTTTGTGAGAATTCAAGCCGTATACTTGTGCACTTTGTTTCTGTGTATGCTACACTTAAGTAAAAAGATTTTTAAATCAATGAGTTAAAAGCCTCAAAATTAGTCTTGGGAAGTGGCTGCTGCCCTTCTGGTTTCACAGTGGGGCGTTGGGGACCAGGAGGTCTGACGGTCGTGTCAGGGCCTGCACAGGGCTTACATGCGAGGGTCCGGCGGAACCCAGTCCCCTGCCCCTTGCTCCATCTGCCACGTCGAGAGGTGGGAAGCTTGGGGCTGGGGCTCACCTTGGAGAGGGCCACGAAGGGGAACTTGTCCATCTCCAGCTTGGTCTCCTCCCCAGGGTTGTGGTGGAGCTGGCCCTTGAGAATGCGGGCGGCTGTCACCGTGGAGACGCCCATCCCTGCAGCGGGGAGTGGGGCCTCAGTCTCTGGGGCTGCCTGCCTCTCCAGTCAGCCTTCTCGGGTACCCAGAGCTCTCTGGTTTGGTGCCAAGGCAGGCTGGGGCAGTGGCACCAGGCTGTGGTTCTGAAAGTGGGACGGGTGGCCCCTTTCTCCCTTCCCTCCCCAGACCCTTAGGGGACAGCCTGGCAGAGCAGACCTCTAGGGTCCACAGCCTGCCCCCCGATCTTCTTTAACACCCTCCCCTCAGAGCCCCAGCCTCATCAACGCGGCCCCTTCAGCCTGGCACCCTGGGCTCCCTCCCACCCAGGTGCTCTGCTCAGTCCCCCTCGGGCCCCCAGGCCTCACCATCTCCCAGGAACATGATGACATTCTTGGCCACGTTGGTGTTGAGCTTCTGAAGCCCCAGGGCATGTTTCAGGGTCTGCTGGGCTTGGTCTCGCCAGTACTTGGGGTCTTTCTCTTTCTCTGTGCAGAGAAGGGCAGGGTCATTGGCAGGAGGTAAGGGCAGTGTCCCATCCCCAGCACCGCATCGCTGAGGCTGGAATGCCTGAACCCGGAGGAGGGAGCAGTAGCTGCCCACCTCGGACAACACACCTTGTGGTTTATAAACTTGTGCCAGTCAAATCCTCCCCACAAGCCAGGGTCTTCTCCCAGGTATCAGAACGAAGCAACCAAGTCTCAGTGACAACAAGTGACCCACCCACGACCACACAGTGCTGGTGGACACAGGCAGAGCCGGGCTTCCCTCCAAAACGCACGGCCCTTTCCTTCCACCCAGTAGAGAGACGATCTGCTAGGGCAGCAAGTGAACTGTGCTGGCACCACGAGGGTAATGTTTAACCTACTCCACAGAACAAGCTGCTTCCAATGGCGGGCGTCCCAGAGGCAGCCGGCTATCAATTATCAACTCTGCCTGGCTTATCCATTAAAGTGGGCTCAGCAGGAATCTGACTTGGTGGCAGAGTTAATAGCTTTGCTGAAAAGCAAAACTTGCTTTTTGTTTAATGTATCAAATTTAAAGTAGCCACACAATCTCACCCCTGTTAGGATCAACCACCAAGGAGGACAGTCTCAGTCTCTAATCCCTCATCTATCTCTCTTCACCCATTCACCGATGACAACGCATTTGGACAGCGCCATAAGGTTCTGAGATAAAATGAGAAATAGAAACACTTCTCTCTCTCTCATGTCTAGAAATCAGTCCATAGCTTTAGTGCCAGACAAATCTAAATTAAAACCCCAGCTGTGCCAAGTACCAGCTGTATGACTCTAGGCACGGGCTTCCCTGAGCCTCAGTTTCCTCCCCTGTCAAATGGGGTTGTCTGTACCATCCTTTCAGGGTCGCTATATAAGGGCTGGATTGGAGAAGGCAGGTGACACACCTGATCCACAGGAGAGGGTCAGCAGTTGCCCCTGCCTACCCATGGTCCTATCTCCAGGGGTGGGATCCATTTTCCTTCCAGGCAGAAGCCCAGGATCCTGACCATGGCGGCCAGCGTCCTTCCCACTGCCAGCGGGGCTTTTGTCTGTGCTTGGGTCCCCTCTATCACCCCTGCCGTGGGAACACAGAAGCCTAAAGACAGGAGCTGCTCGTGAGTTCCTCTCTCAAAGGCCTCCCACTGCACTGAAGGGAAGACTGAGGTCAGGAGGGGTGTCCAAGGCCATGTGGCACGTTCATGGGCTGGGGACACAACCCCCATCATCTGACCCGGCTCAGACCCACGCTTGCTCTCAGGACAGCCGCGGGTGGCGAGAACGGGTCTCCTTTCTTACACACGCACGGTTCTGGCCAACGTGCCAAGCGCTCCCCACACACGGCATCTCCTTTACCACTGCGGGCAACCTTAGCGGGCGGGGACCGCTACTCCACATTAGGGAATGAAGAAACCGGGATTAGAGCTGCAGAGGAAGAGCGGGAAACCCGCACGCCTCCAGCGCTGTGCCCCTGCCTCTGAGAGGACCTCGAGGAGCAGCGGGCGGCTGTGCTCCACCTCTAGCCTCGGCCGGGCACAGCCCACAGCCCTCCCCAAGAGGGCTCCCCTCTGTCACCCCCTCTCCAAACACTCAGCCCACTGTCCTCACCCCGGCAGCCCCGGCTCCACCTGTCACTTCTGGAAGAGTCTGCTGAGGGCACCACTCACAGGCAGCACCCCCAGCTGGGAACCTGGAGCGCCCGGGCCCTCTGTGCAGCGGGCTGCCTATAGGGAAGCTCCTCGCACCAGGGTTTCTGCCCCGGGGAAATGGGGGACCGTCGCTGCCCACAGGCAGTTAGAGGATGACGGCAGAGAAAGCCTGCGGAGGTGGCCTGGGCTGAGGGTTTTACTCAGAGTCTCCCTCCCGCCTCCCTCAGGACACACCACAGTGCCTGTGGCCACGAAGCCCCTGTGGCCATTTGGGTGGTGAAGAACTTCTGCCCATCCTGACCCCCTGCCCCTACCGGCAGCCTGCCAGGTCTCCGCTTGCACCCGTAACCCTTTCCCAGCACGGCTCTGCCACCAGTCTCCCCAGGCCCTTGCTCCCTGCTAGACCGGGAGTCCGGCGAGGGCAGCGTCCTTGTCTTTTTCACTAGAGCCACCCAGTTCACTTGTCTCCAAACTGACTTCCTCACTAGAGGACTGGTTTAGGCAATGGTGGCTCTGAACAGCTGAATACCAGGAGGCCACTGTTTTTGGAGACTATTGAAAGACACGTGCAAATGCTTGTGAGCTAATGCTAGGTGGAAAGAGTGCTTATCGGTACAGACTGTATGATTCATTCATATCAAGTTCAAAGCAGACACAACGAGTCTACGGTGGCAGGAGTAGGCCTGGCCGTTTCCTTTGGCAGGGGCTTGGTTTGGTTGGGGGGGGCACACCTCCCTGATGTCCCATTACTGGAAAAGGTACAAATCTATGTAAAAATTCATCATGCTATCCGTTTAAGATTTGTGCTCTCTATTTGTTACCCTTTAGGTAAGTTATACCTAATTAAAAAAAAAAAAAGAAAACACAATGTAATACTACTACACGCACAACAGAATGGCTAAAATGAAACAGGTACACAAAGTTGAATTGCTGAACATTTGAAGGTTTTTCATTTTGTTATTTTCATCTTTTCCCTCTTCATCCATCAGATGAACTTTCACCCAGGCAAGTTGCGTGCACTGAGAAAGGAGGGACCCCATCCCAGAGTGACTTGGGGTCCCCAAAGATGCACACAGAAAGGCCTCATGGGCTCTCAGGGGAGTGATGTCCTGAGAGTCCAGCAGCTCAGGTCTCCCCCACCTCGGCTGCTGGTTTGCTGGGTCAGTCCCCCTGCACCCCAATCTCATGAATTGAAATATAGTCTTCCTAAGAGGAGAGACCAATGTTCATTGAGCACCCACTCCTTGCCAGCCACTGTGACCGTCCCATGCAATTCTCACAGGAGCCTAAGGAGAAGGAATTATTATCTTCCCTGGACAGTTGGAGAACTTGAGGCTCAGGGAGGGCAGATGGGGACTTCCAGCCACATGACAGCTCAAGCGGAAGAGGGTGCCTCTCTCCAACTACAGATACCAAAATGCTGAAAACAAACAATCAAAAACAGCATACAGTTTGAAAAAGGAAGAAAAGGGGGAAGGAAAATCCCCAGGAGGAAGAATAAGAGGGAAGCCAAAACCAGGGGGTTACACAGCAGCTGGTGCGGAGGAAGCTTGGGATGTCAGAGCAGAGACAGGGGTAGGCGGAAGGTGTTTTAATGCGAACATTTCGCTTTGGCGCTACAGAAGGGATGGGGAAGAGAGGTCTGAATCTGAGCCAGGTCTAAGGGGGGGTCTGGATTCATGGTATAAGAGTTGCAAACTGAGAAATTAACATAAAAACTTGTCTAGAATTAGTTGAACCAATAGGAGCCTGAAGAATCAGACACCTTGCTCCACTGACACACCTCCACGTGAGTCTCCAACTGAAAAGCAAAACAAAACTCCTACTGCACAGGAGTTCACAAGCAAGAACTACAAACTATAAGAAAATGTACTGCCATGAAGGAAGGTAGGCAGATAAAGCCAACAGGAAACTTAGCAACCAAGACTTGGAAGAGTCTCCAGAATTAGTTATATTTTAGATTATTAGGGATATAGGAGAAAAATAGAAACCCCAATGAAAGAACAGGACAATATAAAGGGAAAAGGGGTAACTTATCCAACACTAACACATGCAGTAGCAGAGCTATATTTCCTGCTCTGAACACTGTTTTCGGCTCTTAAAATCTTTGATGGTTCTACGACCTTGAACACAGACACTGCCCTCATCCTACTCCACCTGTACCAGGTCTTCTCCTCCCTCCACCTGTGCCCGCAATCCTACCTGGCACCAAGGAGTTGGTAAGGCAGGTGCCAATGGCCAGTACTAAGAATGCTGAAATCATGGTGCACCCAAGACCCGCTTCGTCTCTGGAGCCCAGAGATGTGACTGACGTAGGTGGGAGGGGGTGGGCTGGCAGTGGTCAGATGTTAACTGATGTTCCGATCCTAGAAATTAAAAAGAGAAAAAAAGACACGTGGGGCACAGCTCCAGAGATCATTTTTCATTCACATATTCATTCCTTGGTTCATTCAGCAAGTACTTGTTGAGCACTTATCACAGACCAGGCATGGGGCTAGACTTTGGGCTGCCAAACCCAGGTGGTCCCTCTCTTAGGAAGCTTGATCACACAGACAGTTGTGTAAGCAGCCAATGCTCTCCACGCTGCAAAGTAGTCCCCTCCCATTTCCCACGTGAACTCCCACTTTCAATCCATCCAAAGCCCGTCAGCTCCGAGTCCAAACACTGTGCATTGCTTCTCCAACTGCAGGAAGGATCAGCATCTCCTGGTGGGCTCCTGGCGGGCTTAACCCGTGTCCGATGGTAATTCCAATAAGCTCCCAAGGGATGCCCGTGCTGTTGCTTCATGGACCACATCTTAACAAGCCCTGTCTAGAACACTAGTCTTCGGCCTTTAATTATCTGTGTCCCAAGCACATCAGGACAAAACCAAGAGACCATCCTTTCCTACAGGGTCATTTGCCCTTACAGGACACCTGCATTTGCTACATTCTCTTCTAGAGCTTGTCATTTGTGGTAAGAGGTATAAAAATGGCAGGAGGCACATATGGGAATGGACTGGCTGGTAAGGGTGGCCATTTCATCATGTCACAGATGACTCTGATTTTTTTCATTGTCTTTTCCGCATTTCACAAGTTTTCTTCTGTGTTGGGACACAGCATTGCCTTTGTAATAGTTAAACTATGTTATAAAAAGAGAAGACTGGAAGGAAACGCACTGACACATTAACTGCGGTTTTCTCTGAATGATTGTTTCCTCTTTTTAATTTTTTTGAGTTTTTCAAGTTGCCTAAAATGAGCGTGGAAGGATGTTTTTAAGTTGTGGTCATCCTGTTAACATCACAAGGGACAACCCCACTGGCAGCTGAGAAATGCAGTAACCCTGTTGTGTATGAGCCTTACTGGAAGCCGAACAATTTTACATGGCAAGAGTTTCCCTGGTAATAAATGATTATTCCATTTGTTGTGGGAAATGGCAGTAACACCCACTCTCCCATCAGAAAAGTGTTGTGATAGATAAGAAACCCCTGTAGTACCATTGTGTCGATTAAAAACAGAATAAAAAATGTTTTGAAAGAAAAAAAAGAAACCAGTACCACTGGAAAAGGGGATCTTGATTCAACCTCAGAGACGTGCAACCTACACCCCCGTGCCACAGGCAAGGCCTCGAGAGTGGGGGGCTGGGGGACACGGAGTGAAAATTGGAAGGAAAATACCTTACATCTAACATCTAACCGCACTTTTAACTGAGGGCTGGAATTTCAGATGATTTCTAAGTTTTTTTATTCCCCTTCGGTTTCCAAAGATTTCTATAGCAAATCCTAAAATCAGAAAAATGTTATTAAATTGATATAAATATTAACACACTAAGATATTATTTAAAATCATTTAAAACCTGAAGTCACCTCTTTCAGGAAGCCTCCAGGATGGTCCCTCATTCCAATGTCCTACCTCTAAAGATGCCACGTCAATCACTGCATGTCCCTCCCTGTTCCAAAAGTAATAATTCTTTACTGGTCCCTCTTGGCCGCCACACCGGGAGCTTGAGAGCAGGGACTTTGCCTGGTCAGTCTCTGTGCTGCCCATGCTTGGCACAGTGAATATCTACAGCGGGCGGAAGCCAGGGCCCTGAGGAAGGAGGTAGAGGGAAGGGAAGAATCCTCCGGAATTATTTCCTCTGTGTGTGCAGACAGTGCAAGTCTCACTGGGGATGTGGAGCCACCGGGGCACCCAGTGACTGCGGAGCGTGTTTCAGCTGCCCAGGAAGACTGGCAGACCCAAAGCTGCACATCCTACGTGTGCCCCACGACCCGCTCATCTCCCGCAGAGTGTGCCTACCAGCCCTGCTCACGATGGCTTCCTAACGGTGTCCCCGTGCAGCAGGCTGGGTAGACACAAACCCCACAGCAGTGAGCGTGACCCACAACTCCACGCAACATGAGCAAAGCTCAGGAAGGCAAGGCTGGGCGAAGGAAGCCAGACCCAGGGGCGCTTATGTGATTCCAACGACAGACGGTATAAGCTAACCTAGGGTGTCAGGGGCAGGACGAGGACTCCCACCTGGGGGGTGTGGAGACCTCTGAGGTGCGGTGAAGCATCCTGCTTATTGATCTGGGTGCCAAAAGTGGACATCCCTGCCCTGTTCCTGATCTTAAAGAAAAAAGCAGCCGGCCTTTCAGCCTTTGGGGTGGCATTCTGAGGTGTGAGGCGGAGTAGATTTTGTGGGGAGAACTGGGAACTTGGTTTTGGACGTGTTGAGTTGAGGCGTCCTTTAGAAGTGGAAACATCAAGCAGGCAGTTGGAAATGTGAGTCTGGCCTCTGGGAGAGGTCCTGGTTAGACGGATAAACCCAGAGTCACAGGCGCACAGGTGACAGTTAAAGCCTTGATAAAACTTGGCGAGATCATCTAGGGGGAGGGAATGGGGACATAGACAACTATATGACAAAAGCCCACAGAAAACCAGGTATTGAAAAGCATTTCTTTAACCTTTATGCCAAAAACCTATGGAAACCATCATACTTACCAGGGAAGCTTTTGGCAAATTCCCTTTAATGCGGGTTTATGGTTATGAGGTGCTGGGGGCGACCTGTCTGTCCATAGCGAGGGGAAGGGGGGCATGTCTCGTGGCAGTGGCATCAAAACTAGAGTAGATGTCAAAACAGCAGCACGGACAGAACCTAAAGACGTGGACTGAGCAAGGCATCCGGAGACAAAAACGCAGCCTGTGTGTGAGCGCAGACCACGCCCCCGGAATGCTGCGTAACTTACAAGGACATATTAAATACATTAGCATGGGGACCTGTAGGGGAGCCGTGGGAAGGTTAGTGGGGGGCGGGGAGCACGGGTGAAGGAGAAAATGGATAAATAAAACAAGAGCTGAGAGTCCACGACAGTAATCACACACTTACACAGAGAACTTACTCCTCTCCCTGCACCTAGGGTCCAACACAGGTGAGATTGAAGCTTGGTGACAGTAAACACCATCTTAGCCATCTCTGTAGCCTTGACCCTGTGCTCACAGTAGCCGCTCTGTAAATGCCAGTGGTGCTGGCCGGCATGCTCTGAATTTTGGCCCCAGGGACATGCATTGAGATGGGTCTGGCCCAGCGACAGGTGCCTTCTCCCATTGCCTCTGCCCAGGACAGGGAGGGGAACCCCTCAAAGCCACAGCCTCCCTGCCAGCTCTGCCTCTCAAACCCCTCCCCCGTGCCAAGGCTCCCAGGGTTGCTCCCTGGCAGGCCTGGGTGACGCACGCTGCGGGGCCCAGTCTGGGGCTGCGGGGGCCCCGGCTGCCCACCATCCTCTGCCAATGCTCTACCAGCGTGGAATGGGCCCTGGGGTGTATGCCAGCCCCACTGCCACCCCACCAGCTCCCAGCCAGACCTTCTCTGCCAGGCTCCCGGCTACGTGGCCTGATTATTTATGACAAGTGTGCAGAAGTCCTGGCTGGGCTCTGGAGAAGGAGCAGCTACTTGGCAGGCCAGGGGAGGGGGCAGAGGGGCCAGGCCTTGGCCCTGAGGACTGACTCAACAACCTGGGGCAGAAGGCACAGGAGCGCCTCGGAGTCAGCAAACAGCCAGCCTTGGCCTACGTCTCAAAAGCTCCAGGGCAAGTGACACACTAATAGGACACAAGGCACTATCGTTTCTTGGGCACTCACATTGCACCCCACTGCAGATGTTTATATCCACGATCTTACAACAAGTGTTATTGGCCCCCATTTCACAGCTTAGGAAACAGCAGAGGGGCTGGCTGGTCTGCGACCAAGAGCTGTTCGAACCCAGGCTGACTCCAGGGCTCAACCTCTCCCGGCCTCAGTCTCGTCTCCACGAAGGGTAGGCGAGATCAGTAGCACCCCCATTTGCTCTTCCCCACCAGAACAAACGGAGGCCGGAGGAGCCCAGGGCAGGGAATCCAGCAGGGGAGGGGTGGGACCGGCGAGTCCCCTACCTGAGCGGCCTGGCCAGGCGGCAGGTGAAGAAGCACAGCAGCCCCAGGGCCACCCCCAGCAGGAGGAGGCTGAGGCCTGTCGTGAGGATCACATCCAGGCTGGGGTACACGAGTGCCATCTTGGGACAAGGAGGGCCCCCAGGAGTGGCCACCGCACCCTGTGCACTGACTGGCCTGGGACGCTGGCTCCAAAGCCCTGGGTCAGTGGCCGTGACCTGCTTTATCCCCGAGTTAATCTTTGCAGATTAGTCGGGAGGGAGGAAATGGGGGGTCAGGCCGTGACTCGCCCCTCCTCCAGCTGAGTCCTGGTGGGAGGGCCTGATGCTTGTGCATTCAACTTTCTTTTTTTAAGAGATGGGGTCTCCTTCTGTCACCCGGGCTGGAGTGCAGGGGCCTGATCAGAGCTCCCTGAAACCTTGGACTCCTGGGCTCAAGCGATCCTCCCGCCTCAGCCTCCAGAGTAGGTGGGACTCCAGGTGTGCGCCTTCATGCCTGGCTAAATTTATTATTGTTATTATTATTTTTGGACATAACTGGCTAATTTTTTTTTTTTTTTTGAGATGGAGTCTCGCTCTGTCACCTAGGCTAGAGTGATGTGGCTCAGCCTAGCTCACAGCAACATCAAACTCCTGGGCTCAAGTGATTCTCCTGCCTGGGCCTCCCAAGTAGCTAGGACTATAGGCATGAGCCACCATGCCTGGCTAATTTTTCTATTTTTAGTAGAGACAGGGTCTCCCTCTTGCTCAGGCTGGTCTCGAACTTCTGAGTTCAAGGGATCCTCCCGCCTTGGCCTCTCAGAGTGCTAGGATTACAGGCGTGAGCCATCGTGCCTGGCCTCATTCAACTTTTTCATTCATTCCTCATTTCCAAACATATGACTGAGTACTTGCTGTGTATCTGGCTCTATTCTAGGTTCTAAGGAAACAGTAGGGAACAGGACAGACACAGTCTCTGTCTGCTTGGAGATTACTGACCAGTCAGGATAAATAAAGCACCTACTATGTGCCAGGCATCGTCCCAGGCACCTTGGTGGGTGAAAGCACAGAAGGACAGGACTCCCTGGCTGGGGCCACAGTAGGTTTTTCCCTAACAGCAGCAGTGGCTCCCACCCATTTACAAGCCCGGGAATCTGAGTTGGCACTGACTCCAGCCAGAGTGATGTACCCATGTCCAGAATAAAAGGAACTGCTCTTACTGAGCACCTACTGTGTGCCAGACCCCTCTGAGGTAGGTATTAGTATCCCCATTTGCAGATAAGGAAACAGAAGCTCAGAGGTGCAGTGATGGAGTCAGGACTGGAACCCAAATCTGCTGGCCTCCCCAGCTCCTACCCTTACCCCTGCCCTGCACTGCTCAGAACTGGCACCAGCCCTGCAGCGGGGCAGGGAGGCTTCAGTCAAGCTCTGCCAGGTGTTGGCCTGCAGTCAGCAGTCAGCTGAGAGTCAGCACACACAGGCTGGGACGGAGGAGCTGCTGCCTGCAGGGAGGGGCCCTTTCTCCTTCCACAGCTGACCCAGTCCAGCCTCTCTTGGGTCCCCTGGCATATCCCATGAAGGCTCGATAGCAATTGTGGTTCCCATCCCACAGATTCAGAAACTGAGGCTCAGAGAGGTAAAGCCACTGGCTGCACACACAGCTGTGTGCCTGTTAGATCAGGCCTTTTCTGGTCAAGCTTCCTGCCTCCTGGTACACCTCACATGCCATGGCACAAAGCACCTAAGGTCAGGGGGAGACGCTTTCACCCTCTTGGTGACAACAGAAGTCCCCTCTTCCTGACCCCAGGGAAGCCATTGAGCTCACCATGATAACAGGAAAACCAATCTCATTACTCCATTGAACACTTCTTTCTCAACACTTCCGTAAGTCAGATTGCATCAGATCCTCACAGCATCCTAGTGATGCTGGCAGGGTGGGGGTTATTAGCCCCCTGCACAGATGGGGAAACTGAGGCAATGAAGTCACTGGGTCAACTGTCACACAGCCAACAACTCTGGTCCAAGCCCAGGCTCCATCACTTCCCAGCTGTTCGAGGTTGGGCCAGTCCTGCACCTCTGAAGCCACTTCCTCACCCATCAGCATCCACCTCCCACTCGAGAGCAGCCACCGTGTGCCGGGTGCAGGGCCTGACACAGCTGCCCCGTTAATACTCACTAGCACCGAGAGAGACAGAGCTGTGGCGGGGAGGTGAGGCTGTGATGTGGCCGTGGTGAGGATGGCCCAGGGTCACAGAGATGGCAGGAGCCAAGCCAAGCCCTGCCCGGGCCTCCACACGGGGCCTGCCCAGGGACACCCCTGCGCTGTCTCCACCTCAGCTCACCCAGGCACCCTCCCTGCTCCCAGCTCCCGGGTCTGCTCCGGGACACCCTTGAAGGCTCTACTGTGCAGCCTAACATACTGACGTGAGACCCAGGGAGTGTCACCTTGTGCTCCCCAGCCTGTAGCTGGCAGGACTCACAATGTGAGCAGACCCCATGTCTCCCAGCTGCTCCTCCCCAGACACACACAGGGAACAGTGTCCCCTGGGCTGTGAGCTGGGCCTTCTGGGCTCTTCCAAGGAGCTGTGGCTGCAGAGAAGCCCTGTGTTCCCATGGGTGTGGGGAATGGCACGGGGGCTGGGAGGCTCCTGCAGCAGCTGCCTAGGAAGGGAGTCCTCTGAAGACCAGCCCAGTAATGTCTCAGCTGCAGGGTCACAGGGACAGGACATGGAATTCCTCTCTCAACCAAGCCCAGCGCCTCTGGCAAGCCTTGCTGGCCAGGACTTAATTCATTCACTGGCGGAAGTTATTTATGGCTGCCGTGAAGCAGCCACTCAGTGAAGGGCTTAGGAAGGAATGTGTGGCGGTCAGAGTGGGCTGCAGGTCAGATCCAAGGAGGGACTTCCCTAGAGGGCCGTGTGCCAGGTGCTGGGGATAGAGGAAGGCTCAGACTTCTGGTCGCTGACAGCACCCTGTCCCAGCAGGAAACAGAAGTGTCGGGGGGTAGGTGCCAAGCCACTGCATCTGCAGGGCTCTGAGGAGAAGCCAGCTGTCACCTGAGCACCCCCAGCCTCAACACCTCTGCACACGGTGTCCCCCCGCCTGGAATGTTCCCTGTTGCCAACCCAGTAAATCCCTCCCTCATCCTTCCGCCTCGGCCTCCGCTCTGCACCCCCACCCAGCCCAGGCGGCAGCACCCAGAACCCAGGGCGCTGAAGACCTTGGTGGTTTATCAGAGTCCTAGAGAACCAAGGGTTGTCGCCCCCTCACCACGGCCTGAGCTCCTAGACAGCAGGGAGCGCGCTCTGCTGGTGGCAGCGCCGCGGCTGGCAGGGAATGTGGGTGGGTGGAAGGACGTCAGGGTCAGAGGGAGGGGGGCGGAGAAGGCCACTCAGCAGCAGCAGGGCAGGCTCTGGAGCCAAGCTGCCTGGGGTACCGTCCTGCCTCTGGCCCTGGCCAGCTGGGCAGCTCAGGGCAGGTGACATGCCCCCCCCAGTGCCTGATAGAAGCCACAGGGTAGTCATAAGGATGACATCCTGCACGCAGAGCGCCTGGGACACAGGAGGTGTTGAGTGAATGTCGCCCAGTAGCTGTGATTATGGGGTGGGGAGAGCAAGTGGGACGGGTGACTGACGGGCAGAGACTGGCAAGAGGCTGACAATGGACGGGCCCTTCCCTGCCCGCCAGCCAAGCCGCCCTTCTCCCTGGGTGTCCACACCCTGCCCAGCGGGAAGCCCAGGACGTCTTTCTAGCTCTAAGACCCAAGAAACCAAAAGCTCACCTGCCGCTGAGCTCCTCCCCTTAGAGGGCATTTCACTAAGGGACAGAGGTCCCAGTTCTTATTGTCAAGGGGCTTCCTGTCTCCTGGGATCTCTCTCCCTCTCTCTCTGCACGCACACACACACTCTCTCACATGAGAAGAAACAACCCACATGCAGGCTGCTGCTTTCTTTCCTTCCGGGAGGGAGGGAGAGAACACCCAGGCCAGGGTGCCGCCAGAAGTCTCCACGGAGGGGTGGGACCCAGCCAGGCGGGAGGGCTGGCGGGGCTGAGATGAGCTGAGAGATGCTCCGGCCAGGAGGAGCCCTGCGTGCGAGGCCAGGACCCAGGCTGCGCAGCACCCCGAGGTCGGGGGAAAGGCGTGAGCAGCTTGCCGTGCAGGACGTGGGGGGCAGGGGGGGCCTGCTCCCACCGCAAAGGGCTTTGCTCCCTGAGCACGGCGCAATCAAGAGCCGACCCCCTACACACCCCACCTCACTTACACACCCCGTCACCAGCCCATTTTACAGGTGAGGATGTTGAGGCTCAGATGTCTGCCACTTGCCCAAGGCCACACAGCAGAGCGGAAGCAGAAGCCCCAGGATCTGGTTCCGGAGCCAAAGCTTCTCTGGGGCTCCCTGGGGCACCAGGACGGTCTTGATGCCACCAGTCGGCTCTGTGGGCAGAGGACTGAAGCCAGAGGACTGGTGGCAGGACAGAGAGACAGCAGCAGGGAGGCCGGGGAGGACGCGGGGCCCAGAGACACCATGGCCTGAGGCTGAGCGCCGGGCAGGGGGGACAGGGATGGCTGCAGTGTGGACACACGGGCTTCTGCCATCCCATAGAGAATGTACTATGTCTCAGGCCACCCCACTCTGGGCCAGGCTTGGAAGCGGAACGGGCAAGGGGGAGGGGAGGGGCAGTGCTGTGTGTCTCCGAGGGGCTTGCCACCCCTCCTCCAGGGCTTCACTCAGCGCCCTGCAGCAGGAGCCTCCCCAGTACCAGGGGACACGACTGTCCCACCCTTGTTCTTACAACTGCATCAAGAAAAGGCAGGCACAGAGAGGGTGCACAACCTCCCCAGCTTCACACAGCACAGAGGCAGGGATAGGTATCCCCACTAATCAGTGAGGATTTGGGGGGGACAATCAATTACCAGAGGACAAGGCAGTGCTGGAGGCATAGTGTGGGATGCCAACATCCTGGACTTCCAGGCTTCAGTGATTTGTGCCAACTGAATAGAACATTTCAAACTGAGACTATTTTAGAAAAATCCTTATTTTGCACATTTTGTCATTGTATTCTTAATAATTGCAAACCTTTTCATAGCCTTTACCTATTTTCCTTTTTCTTTTTGAGACAGAGTCTTGCTCTATTGCCTGGGCTAGAGTGCTGTGGCATCATCATAGTTCACAGCAACCTCAAACTCCTGAGCTCAAGCGATCCTCCAGCCTCAGCCTCCCAAGTAGCTGGGACTATAGGCGCTCGCCACCATGCCTGGCTAATTTTTCTATCTTTAGTAGAGACGGGGGTCTCCCTCTTGCTCAAGCTGGTCTCGAACTCCTAACCTCAAGTGATCTTCCCACCTTGGCCTCCCAGAGTGCCAGGATTACAGGAGTGAGCCACCGCACCTGGCCACCTTTACCTGTTTTAACTCATTTAATCTCCACAAACACCTACCAGGTAGACACTATTATTATCCCATCTTACAGATGACAAAACAGAAGCACAGAGAGGTTAAGTAGCTTCTCCAAGGTCACACAGCCAGGAAGTGACCGAGCCAGAATTCAAGCTTACTTGTGGGTGTTTCTATCTCCCAGGACCAAGTATAAACTCCTAAAGCAGGAAGGGCAAGACCGGAAGCAAACCACCATTTGCTGTATCTGCAACACGTGCTACACATCCACGCTATACATTTGCTACTCTCTGACTCACCACTCTGACTCACCACGAATGTCATTTCATATCCGTATCGCAGCCCCCGGGGGAGGGCTTCGCCTTACCCCACTTTACAGCAGAGAGGTGAGGGGACTTGCCCCAGGTCACACGGTGAGAGAGTGGCTAAGAGTGTCACGTCTAGGACCGACTGGGTCCAAGTTCCTGATCTTTGCACAACACCTTGTGGCCCACCCTGCAGTGCAAATCACTTGGGACTTGCTGTAGGGGGAAGAGGGGGACCTCAGGTTCAGACCTGGCTCTGCTCGGGCCAGATGGGTGACCTGGACATGCCCGTCCTCTCCCACTGTCCCCTACTTCCGCTCACCCTTGAGGCGGGACACTGGCCGACCACAGCTCTCCCCACGTCCCACCCTGACGTCCTGGCTGCCTTGCCCCGGAGAGGATGTGCCCATTCTGCAGGACGGCCCCACACAGGCCCCAAAGGAGGCTGAGGACGCTCTGGGCTGTGGGGAAATAGGCAGTGAACTTGTAACCTGCTGGGCAGTGGCCAACACGAGCAGAATGCCTGGGTGGCATGCACAGGGGCCCATGTCAGAGCAGGAAGGACACGGATGTTCCCAGAGATAGTGCTCGGTGCAGCTGGGCTCCCGATAACGGCGTTCCTCGCATTCCCTGACAACGTTCCAGCCAGCCCACGGAGGCATTTGATGTTCACGGTGACCTGGGACATAGCAGGACAGGGCTGACAGCTCGACCCCCAGACAGGAAATCAGGGCCAGTGATGGAAAGGGTCCCGCCCTCGGGATCCCAGCAGACCTCCTCTGCCTCCTTCCTGGGCTTCGGTTCCCTCACAAGTCAGAGGGGATCATCACAGTGAGTGCCTATGTCATTGTGCCATTGTAAGAATGAGAGTTCAATGTACAATAAACAATGAGTGAAAGGCCTATGACCTGGCCCTATCACACAGCAAGTGTTAGCCAGGAGTCACAGTGACAAGGACAGTGCCGGGAACTGTTCTAAGCGCTTTGCACACATCAATTCATCTAGTCCTCGCACTAACATGACATAGGAGGTACTATCGTTGCTCCCAACGAACAGAGAAGTTAAGTAACTTGGCCAAGGTCACACAGCTATTAACAGGACACTACAAAGAGGGAAAGGGAGAAACCCTCAGAGACCTACCGCGTGCTGGGGGCGACCTGCTCCGTCTTCCGCTTCCAGCGAGGTGGGAGTTACCAGCTCTGGGTCAGAAGAGAAAATTGAGGCTGAGAAAGGGGAGGGCGGCTCAGGGTCACACAGCAGCCGCGTGGGAGAGCTGGGATTTAGGCCAGGCCTGTCTGGCTCGGCACCCAGTGTACTTGCCACCCCCACCCCAGCCACGTGCCAGGACATCCTCTGTCGCCGATGACAGACCTGATGCCTCAGCCACCCCAGGCACAGGGAGCACCACATTAGCGTGGCCACGTGACCTCGCTCCACCTCTGTGCATGGGGTGGGGTGGGAAGGCATCCTCGCAAGCAGGACCCCGCGCCTGGCTGCTGCCCTGTGACCTGTCCTCACGTCAGGCTGCTTTCTTGGCTCCAGACCGGCTCCTCCTGGGCTTTCACGTGACTGTGGCCTCCCGGGGACCTCTGCTATCTAGACACAGAGCACTCCCTCCACAAAGGGGGGGCCTCCAATCACGTTCCCCCTCCCTCCCCGGTTGGATCCTCTGGGTTTTATACAGAGGGACTGAGATCAGTGGGGACAGCCCAGGGTTACAAGTCGGAGTCCTGGCCAAAGGCTCAAGGGCTGTTTCCTCATCTGTAAAGCAGGGATGATAAACTCCCTTCTGCCTCCACTATCAGCTTCTTAGAAGGAAATTTGCAAGTTGTAAAGTACAAGGCAGATATCTCCATGGCTTTCCGCTGCTCCCCCTCCCATGACTGTAAATGAATATCTGCTATAATTTTTGGCCACCCAGAATCCATTTCCCTTCCTAACAATACCACAAGGTTTCCTTGAGAGGCGACCCTCCCCCTTTCAGCCTGGTTTTAGGTGGGATTGATCCTGCCTTCAGCTCCAGGTGGGCCCTGATTGGCCTAAGCTGGAAGACTCTCACCTGGAGGTGTGAAGTGAGGGTGTGTGTGTGGGGGGGCTGTGTGCATCCTGAAGAGGAATCAACTGCTCAGAAGGCAGAACAGAGAGAGGCAGAGACTCTGAGCCTTTGGTAATATCCCTTGGGCTCCTGGATGCAGCCATGCCTGAAGCCTGCCTCGAAAAATCCCAGTTACATGAGCCAGTTAATTACTCTTACTGGTTGTTTGCCTTGGCTTTTCTGTTCCTTGGAGCACAGAGGCTAGCCTCAGAACTACAGTTCTCCCAGTTTTTCTCAGCCCCTTACATTGTCAGCAACCACATCAGCCATTCATACTCAGCCAGCTATTTCTGCCAGAGGAAAAGTCTTGCAAACAAGTGGGTTGACAAGTTTCAAGTATGTGGTAAAATAAGAGTCCAATTTTATACAAGTAGCTTTTCTACTTAGAATTTATAAACTTGCAGAGTTATAGGAGGTTCTTGGGCGGGATTTGCCTAACAGCCCTACTTGGTGCAGACTCAGACCTCTCCCTTCACACAGGCTGCCGTCAGTTCGGTTTAAAGCTCTCTGGCCACCAGTTCCAAGTGCCCCTGTGTGCCTGGCCCTGTGCTAGGGGTTACAGGTACGAGCTCTGCCTTCTAGGCCCCTCAGTCTAGGAGTGATTGGTCATAATTCACATTTCTACTGGGTTTTACACAAAAGCCCCAGGAGGCCGGTGGAGGGGGGAATGCCACTGCACCCATTTCACAGGAGGAAGTAGAGACTCAGAGAGGTGCAGTGACTTGCCCAAGGTCCCCAGATCTGCCTGGCTCCACGCCCAGTGCTTTTCTGCTAGCCATTGGGGTGGCAGGGAAGGAGCTGGGGCTCTAATTTCTTTGAGACAGTGTATTCCATTTAGGAGTAGTGAGAGTGGCTTAAAAAGCTGAAGCAAACAGGAAAGCCAAGTGTCACTGGCTTCCTGCTGGCCCGAAGGCCTTGACTCCCTGGGAAGCCCCAGTGCTCGGGCCCATCCAGCCTTATGCTCCTACGGGCCTTGCTGCTTGCAGGCTGCGGCCAGAGAGGAAACCAGCACCACCCCGAAATTTCCAGTCTCCAAATGCCTTCGTGGACAGCCCTCTGTTCTCCCAAGTGAGCTGTCCCAGCCTCTCTTGTGTCCCTACCCTACACCTCTAGGGTCCAGCTGGCGTTGACTGAACATCCCCTAAACCCTAAGGCCTTCCCTATATTTTATTCAACCAATATTCGTGGGACTACCGTTTAATGAGGAGCTAGTATCTGCCAGGGGCTGTTCTAGGTGCTGAATGAAACACCTCAGCTCCCTGCCGGTGGGGGAGCAGACAGCAGGAAAATAGGTGACAGCGACAGATCACCCAGCCGTGTAAGTGTGAGGGAGAAGAAGGCGGGGAGGAGAGTGCAATGTGCAGTTTTAAACAGAGAGATCAGAGAAGGTCTCACCAAGAAATCCTCTCGCTCTTGCCTTTCAACGATCCCACGCAGCTGAGCATGGGAATCTCCAAACCGCGGGTGAGGAAGCGGAGGCTTCGGGATTAAGCCTCAAGTCCGTGCACGTCACTGCCACCAGCAGCACAGCTGGATCCTCGCCCAGGGCGGCCTGTTTCCCACGTGCCCGCTCCCCGACTCTACCAGACGGCATTAGCAGCCCTTTTGCAGGTGAGGAAACTGAGGAAGAGGGGAAGCCACAGCCCAGACCCGCAGGACTGCATGGGGGTGGGGGCTGGGGTTCAGCCCAGTGCCACCCTCTGCAACTGCCTCTCGGCAAAGCCCACATCTGCTCCCCCCGCCCTCGCCCTCCAGCTGCCGCTGGGCCTGTTGAAACGCAATCCTCCTCGCTGACTCCGTGTCCTCCTGGAATTCTCTTCCCTTTCCCGGAGCCCCTTTGGCTCTCTCTCCTGGGTCACATGAGCCCCAAATGTCCCACCCACCCTTGTTCTGCCTCAATTATAATAACTGCTGGCCCATCACAAAACCCACATACGCATAAAACCTACAAAAGACATCTTGCACATGGCCAAGGGTGGACAGCTAGAACACACACGTAGGGGGTGGGAGGCTGCGCATGGAGCTTTCCCGTCAGTGTGTTCCGAACACTGTGGCACAGTGGAAAGAAAGACCTTGGCCTTGGAGAAGTGGGCCTGGGGTTATGTCCTGGCTGTGTAGCTTTGAAAGTAACTTTGTCTAGAGCTTCAGCTTCCCTATCTATAAAACAGGGTCAGTCACCCTCACCTTGCGGTTGTTGTAAAGATAAAATGCAGTGGATAGTATCTGTTAAAAGCTAAAATTTGACAGAGAGTGTGCTGGGAAAGCATTTAGCAGAGTCTGGCAGACAAACCTCAAGAATTCACGGAACTGAATGGAGAAGTCTGCACAGTGGCAAAACAACTGTCACCAGCAGAACAATAGCAACACTGTCTACACTCCTAAACCCTGAGGTAGGTACTCTCAGTGTCATCTCCATTTTACGGAAGAGGAAAAAAGCAGAGAGGTTAAGTAACTTGCCTGAGATCACACAGCAGCCAAGCGGCAGAGCTGGCATTTGCAGCCCAAATTGCCCGACTCCAAAATACAAGCTCCTTAAGCATTATGCTAGGTGAAGGAAACTGAGGCTTTTGGAGTTGAAATAACTGCTCAGTGACACACGGCAATTAAATGCTTGACCCAGGAAGGGATGGCGGCAGCCCCAGTCCAGAGCCTGTGCTCTTAATCAAAGCTCAGTACATCAGAGCTGAAAGGGAATAATCTCTAGGAATAATCCAGCCCAACACTCTATTTTCCCAGGAGAAGCCTGAGGTCCAGAGAGGTAGCGTGACCTGCCCAAAGTCACACAACCAATTAGTTGAAGAATCAGGACACGCACCCCGGTTTCCTGACTCCAGAACCCCAAGCCATCACTGAGTATCGCCTTGACCATGAAGCAGAATCAGGGAAGGAGCCTTTAGGATGTGCTGCAAGTGTTTCCGCAGAACTGCTTCTGTGGGAAGGGAAGAAAATCTAAGCAGAGGAACAGCTGTGCAAAGGTCCAGGGGCCATGGACATCTCTTTTGGAGAACAGTGAGCTGTAAGGTGTGTGCAAAGGTTGTAGCAGGTTCAGATGATGAGGCTGGTGTTTCATGTTCAATATTTTCACTTGTTCTTCCTTTTAACATTTTCTCATTCCATTTTATGTTGCTAATATTTTTCCTTATTTCTTTGGCCTGTTTCTAATGTTTATTTAAAATTCTTGGTCCATCTGTTCGAATACCGCCAAGTCCAGGGCATCTCTAACCAGTCTGTGTTTTTTCTTTCGAATTCCTTGTGCTCTGGCTAGTGGGCGGGGTGGGAGAGAGCACACACCCCTCGCCCTTAACAGTGAGGGGAGACACACAGCTCCCGGACCCGCCCTCTCAGATCACTCCCAAGTAGCCACAGAGAGAAAGACCACTAAACCGAGGCAATTACGGGGAAAACAATCTCCTGGAGAGACGGAAGGGGGTTTTAGATGGTGCGAGTAGGGTAGGGGGGTTGCTACAGCCAGGAGAAAAGGCAGGGCATGGTCTTTAGAGTGGTGGAGAATGGTGCAGAAAAGAAGACAGGGTTGAGTTCTCCTCTTGCCTCTTTGAGCCAAGCCTAGGCCCCGACACACACAACCACTGTCCTGGAGCAACCAAGGCCAGTGCCCCCGCCTGGAAGTCGGCAGCCCAGGCAGATGGCACCAGTGTCTGCTGAGATAAAATCAGGGCAGCGCAGCAAGCAACATGGAATTGCAGGACACAAAAGGGACCAATGGGCCTCTACAGCCTCTACGCCACCTCTTCCCTGCCAGACCCCGAGGCTGGAGGATTCTGACCTGGCAGACTGCACCGTCCCCTCACTCTCTCCCTGGGGTCTGAAGGAAGGCCCAATCCCATGGCGTGAGTCACCTGGGGAGAGAGAATGGTGATGTCACATTTAGTGAGGAACCTAATGTTTCTGACATCTGGGGGTCTCCACCCTGGCACTGTGGTCTCCTTGCACTCACTGGAGCTGGAAGACTAGGTCAGGCTTAGACTCTTACCCCAGGACACAGCAGCAAACAGAATAGCTGAAATCCCCTGAGGAGTGAGCTACAAGTTAAGGAACAGGCTGTCCAAGGAACACGACGACTTAAAGAAAGATGAACTGATTAGATATAACAGTGGAATCAGCTGTATTAGAACAGACGGACTGGGAATTTAAAACAAGCATTAGAAACATGCAAAAGGATATTTCATGACTTTGGGGTAGACAAAGAGTACTAACTTCATAAAAGAAAAAAATGATAAATTGGACTTTATCAAAATTTAAAATCTCTTCACATCAGAAGATACCATTAAAAAACTGAAATGACAAGAAACATTAACAGGATAAAAATATTCACGATATATATCGCTGACAAAGGACCTGTATCCAGTAAATAAAGATCTCCCTGAAGTTGACAATAAAATGCTGATCAATCCTCCTCCCTCGGTGAGCAAAAGACACAGCCGCTCCACAAAGAAAACACTCGAATGACCGGTAAGTCCACAGAAAGGTGCTCAACGTCGTTACTTACCAAGTAAATGAAAACTGAACCCATTTCATGCCCATCAGAATGACTGAAACCAAATCAAAGACCGGCAAAACCAAACACTGGCAAGAATGCAGAAAAACTCGGAAGTCTCATATATTGGTCATGGGAGTGTTAAATAGCATAGTCACTTTGGAAAAGAGTTTGGTAGTTTCTTACTAAGTTAACACCTTACATACTTATCACGTGATCCAGCAATTCTATCCCTAGTATTTCTCAAAAGAAATGAAAATATATCTACATGAAGATTCATATGGAATGTTCAAAGGAGATTTATTTTATTTTATCTTGAGACAGAGTCTCCCTCTGTTGCCCCAACTAGAGTGCAGTGACGTCGTCATAGCCACTACAACCTCCAACTCCTGGGCTCAAGCGATCCTCCTGCCTCAGCCTCCCAAGAGGCTGGGACTACAGGTGTGCACCACCATGCCCAGCTAATTTTTCTGTAGAGATGGAGTCTTGCTATGTTGCACAGGCTGGTCTTGAACTCCTGGCCTCAAGTGATCCACCTTGGCCTCCCAGGTGGAGTGCTGAGATTACAGGTGTAAGCCACTGTGGCCAGCCAGAAAGATCTCAGTTTGAAAGGGCCAAAATATACCAAGCATGACAGATAAGGAAAAACCCACGCTTAGACATATCATAATGAATATCAAAAGACAACAAAAACATCCTAAAAGTCTAGAGAAAAAGCAATTATTAATACTTGCAAAAGGAATAAGTATCAAAGTTGTATACCGAAGTATACAAATTTTGGCCCACATACTGTGGACCAGAGTATAATTTACAAGTTTTTAAAAGGACAAGTAATTGCTCATACACTTACATTTGAAACACCCCAAAATAACTCATGGAGCAAAGAAAAGTCATAGTAGAAATTTAAAATTACTTAGAACTGAATAACAAAAGCACCACATATAAAAAATTGTGTAAGTATACCAAAAATTGCATGAATAAATATACTAAAGTACCAAAGGGAAAAAAAATCTAACTAAAAATTCTATTTTTTAAAATTTTTTTTATGCCGCTCACCAACTACCCCTGACTAAGAATTTTATATCCAGCTAAACTGTCATTCAAATGTTAAAGGTTAATAAAAGTCACAGCATTAAAGGGCTCAGGTCTGTACAAAAGACATCCCCCTTCAGCCCCTGGGGAAAAAACCCTACAATTTTGAAGGAACTATTTGAGTCATGGAAACAAATTCCACAGGTGACACTAAAGGTATCCGAAGACTAAGCAAATCACTCAGCGTAGACAATGTTAATGTGATGTCACGGGGGCTGAAGGAGGCCTGTCAGTGAAGGGTGTGGATGCCAAAGGGAAGGGGGAGAAAGGATATGAGAAAATGCTAATCTTCTCTTTGTAGGGAAAAGGCATAAATAATTTTTTTAAAGTAATAAAGCAGAAAAGGCAGGACAAATTGAAATAACGTAGGATGGTAGAAACAAAGTATGTAAGCACGCATTCTCTTCAGGAACATGAAAGCATTTTAAAAATTAATCACATACCAGGCCATGAAGCAAGTCTTAAATAATAGGTTTCCACATAGTCCACATTCTGTAATCAGAATGCAATTAAGCTACAGGTTAAGTTTTTAAAAGGAAAAATAATTACCTTAACACACTTAGGTTAAAAACACCCCTAAATAACTCATGGATCAAAGAAAAGTCACAGTAGAAAGTTAATATTACTTAGAACTGAATGGTAACAGAACACCACATATCAAAAATTGTGTAATGCAGCAAAGAAAGGTTAAAAATTAATGAGCTAAGTGTTCAGTTTAGAAACCAGCTTTGGTTTCTGTTTAAAAAAAAAAAGAAACCAAAGAAAGTAAAAGATTATAAAGAGCAGAAATCAACAAAACAGAAAACAGAAATTCAGTTGAGAAGACCAAAGCCACAAGTTGGTCCTTTAAAAAGGTCAATAACCTATGACAATATTAATCAAGAAAGACAAGAGGGAGAGGAGGGGGTAGGGGGGAGAGAGTAGGGAGTTACTATAGAAAAGAATAATAAAAATGCTATAAATGACCTTATGCTAATAAATTTGAAAATGTAGATTAAATGCATACATACCTAAAATAATATTAATAATTTGCCAAAACTGACTCAAGATGACATAAATAACCCAATTAAGAAGTTGAAACAGTAGTTAAAATCTTTCCACAAAAAATACAACAGGAGGCCGGGCTTATGCCTCCTGGACTTTGGGAGGTAGGAGGATTGTATGAGGCCAGGAGTTCGAGACCAGCCTGAGCAACACAGTGAGACCTCATCTCTACAAAAAAAAAACAGGCCAAGGTCGTTTTATAGGTGAATTCTACCAAACTTCAAGAAACAAATTACCTCAATTTTATCCACTTTCCCAAAAAACAGTAAAAGAGTAATTACCATCTAATTCTGAGACCATTATAACTGCAATAACTAACCAAGAAAAGTCCCAATAGCTGTAATAATTCTTTTTTTTTTTTTATTTCAGCTCTTCATGGGGGTACAAAAGCTCAGGTTATATACATTGTCCGTGTCCCGCCCATCCCCCTGAGTCAGAGCCTCAGGCGTGTCCATTCTCCAGATAGTGCGCCTGGCATTCACCATGTAGTCATACCTCCATCCCCTCCCCCCCACCACCTCCCCGAGTCAGCACCTTCAAGCATGACCATTCCCCAGACGGTGCGCAACGCACTCATCATGTAGGCATACATCCATCCCCTCCCCCGACCCCCCCCGTAATAATTCTAAATAAGATATTGTCAGAGCGTAACCAAATATATACATAATGAAAATTTAGGTTAATCCTAGGAATGCAAGGATAGTTTAATATTAGAAAATTGACACATGTAATTAACTACAGTAACAGATTAAAGGAGAAAAATCATATAATCATTTCAAGATACTTGATACTTTCAAAAAGCATTTAATACACAAATTGTGATTTCTTTAAAAAAAAAAAACTCTCTAGGCTGGACTTGGTGCCTCATGCCTACAATCCTAGCACTTTAGGAGGTTGAGGTGGGTGGATCACTTGAGGCCAGGAGTTCTGGACCAGCCAGGGCAACAGTGAGACGCCCATCTCCATACACACATACACACACACACACACACACACACACACACACACAGAGGAAAAGAAAAACAAAAAAAGAAAAATAGCCAGGTGTGGTGGCACACACCTGTAGTCCCAGCTACTCAGGAGGCTGAGGCAGGAGGATCTCTCAAGCCTAAGAGTTTGAACTATGATTACACCACTGAACTCTAGCCTGGGTGACAGAGTGAGACCTTGTCTCAAAAAAATAAACAAATAAAAATTAAAAATTAAATGAAAAGCTCTCAATAAGTTATGAATAGAAGAGAGTTTCCTTAACCTGAAAAAAAGCAACTTATAAAAAATCTATAACACATATATCCTAAATGGGGAAATATCGGAACATTCCCTCTAAAATGAAAAATAATGAGGCAAAGACACCTAGTATGGTACCACCATTTCCACCATTTTTTTTTTTTTTAACATTGTACTGGTGGTCCTAGACAGTGCACTAAGAAAAAAAGTTAAAAGCATAGAGATTTAAAGCTGGGCACAGTGGCTCAAGCTCATAATCCCAGCCAGAGGAGGGATGATCACTTGAGCCCAGGAGTTTAAGACCAGCCTGGGCAACATAGTGAGACTCCATCTCAAAATAAAAAGCATAAAGATTTTAAAAATGCAAAACTATTATTATCTCTAACTCATTGTCTCCATAGCCTCTATAGACATAGAATTGGAAATAGGGTTTTTAGCAAGTTATCTTGATGAGATCAAAATGAAAAAAAAAAGGCAATTGCATTTCTATGCATTAACAACAAACAACTAAAAAATATTTTTAAAAAATGGGTATCTAGATGGAGAAAAAAAATTGAATTCGATCCCTCCCTTACATTATACACAACTGTATATGGATCCAGGCTTTAAACATGAAAAACAAAACTCCAAAACATTTAGTAGAAACTATAGGCAAATGGCTTTCTGACCTTGAAGTATTGCAAACTTTCTTAAACAAAACCTAAAAAGCAACGACTAAGATGGCTAAATTAGACTATATTAAATTTTAGATTTTTAGTTTATCCAAAATATGGCTTCTTGGCCTTTTGGCTAAGATCAAATGTAGTTTATCCAAAACATGGTATAAAGAACTATTACAAATCAATAAGAAAAGGCTTTTAGAAAGGGCAAATAGACAAATGGGCAAAAGATATTCCCAGAAAGAGGACTCATCACAAACTCATACACACTTAATCATCTTCACTGGTAGAGAATTTTAAGTCGCATTTGCAATGCGAAATCATTGTACTCATTTGGTTGGAAAAAATTAAGAAGTGTGACAATACTATGTGTTGTAGAAGATGCAGAAAAGCAGGACTTTTCACACATTACTGGAGGGAGTGTAAATTGGTAAAATCATTTTGGAAAACAGTTTGGTCTTACCTTGTAATACCTTCACGGATCCTATGACTCAATAATTCCACTCCTAGATATACCAAGAGTAAACGCCTATTATCCATGCATTAGCAAGTATGTACACGAATACTTAGAGGTGCTTTTTCCATACTTGGCAAAAATCTGAAAACAACTCAAATGCCATCATCAAGAAAACGAATAAACATTATGGGATGGTTACCCACTAGAATATTCTACAGCAGTAAAGAAATGAATTACAGCTACATGAAACAATACAGAGGAACCTCAGCAATATAAGATTGAGTGAAAAAAGCAAGTTCCAGGAGATCATATAAAGCATAATACTCTTTCATAAAGTTATATATATATTTAATATATATATACACACACTTATACATGATACATGTGATTTAAATACTAATCAAAAAGGCAAAGGGAATGAGAAACCCTAGATATTAATATAACCCTAGATATGATACCTACATATGATACTAATACTAATCAAAAATACTGGCCCAGCGCAGTAGCTCACGCCTATAATCCCAACACTCTGGGAGGCCAAGGCGGGAGGATCATTTGAACTCAGGAGTTCAAAACCAGCCTGAGGAAGAGCGAGACCCCGTCTCTACTGAAAATAGAAAGAATTTAGCCAGGCTTGGCAGAGTGCACCTGTAGACCCAGCTATTCGGGAGGCTGAGGCAGGAGGATCACTTGAACCCAGGAGTTTGAGGCTGCTGGGAGCTACGCTGATGCCACGGCACTCTAGCCCAGGTGACACAGCAAGACGCCACCTCAAAAAAACAAAAAATCAAAAATACTAATCAAAAAAAGGCAAGGAACGACAAACCACAGATTCAGCATAGGGGTTACCCCACAGAAAGGGAGGTGGGAGGGAGAGATGGTCTAGACCAGAGGAAGATGTAAATGACTGTCAATGTCCTAGTCCTGGTATTGGATGATGGTTCATCAGTGTTTTAAATTTGATTTTCATAATAAAATAGCCAAGGAGCCATTTATGGACCAATGATTACAGGGCTTGAAACAAGGATGATTAATCCATTTACAGACCCCTCGGGCCATAAAATAATTTAAATGAAAAACGCTCAGCAAATATTCACATCGTGCCAAGCACTATAGAAAGTGCTCGATGTGCGTCATACCTCACTGAATCCTCAATCTTATGAGCTACAAACCATCACTGTCCCCAACTCTTTTGAGGTTCAGTCACTTGGCCAGGGTCAATCGCATGGAACTGAGGTCTGAATGACCCTTAACCAGGCCCCTGGACCTCGGAGCCTCACCTTCCTCCTGTCTACCTAGGCATGTCACTTTCTTGGCAAACACTAAGTATCATACTTAATAAGTTTTTACCTTAATCCAGAAGGGCTGTGTGGGTACATTGCGAAGAGAATGGTTGGTGGTTAGGAGACCTGGGTCGAGTCCTACCGCCTCCCTCTGTGACTTTGGGAGGACCACTTTCCCTCTTTGGGCCTCAGATGTCCCACAGGTACCTGGAGAGGGCTAAAGCAGCAAGCCCCCAAAGCCATTCTCGCTCAAACAGTTTTTAAAGGGGCCTTCCAACAAACAGGAGGTCGAACTCCTTAATTTTCCTGGCAGGCCCCTGCTCGCGCCTCCATTCATCCCCATCAGGCATCTCCAAGCTCTGGGGCCTGCCCACCTTTCTGACATCACCTGCGGGCCCCACCACTCCCCCCACTCAGACCTTCTGTGCCTTCTCTCCCCCCAGGGTTTTTGCATTTGTGATTCCCCTGCCTGGAACACTCTCCCTCTTAGTCTTTGCTTGGCTCACACTCCTCATTCTTCAGCTCAAAGGCCACCTCCTCTGAGCCCTTTCCTGCCCACTCCAGAAGAAAGAGCCCTCATCCCACCCAGTCCCTTGCTCCTTCACGACCCTATTTATGCTCCTCACAGCACTCATCACTGTCTGGAGTACGTGTCATTATCTTATGTCTGTCTCTTCCAGGACAGTGGAGATCCAGGGAGACAGGACTCTGGTGGTCACTGCTGTGTCCCCAGCACCTAGAACTGTACCTGCCTATAGAGGGTGTTTAATAAACATTTGTTGAAACATCACTAATCATCAGGGAAATGCAAATTTTTTTTTGAGACAGAGTCTCACTTTGTTGCCCGGACTAGAGTGAGTGCCGTGGCATCAGCCTAGCTCACAGCAACCTCAAACTCCTGGGCTCAAGCAATCCTTCTGCCTCAGCCTCCCGAGTAGCTGGGACTACAGGCATGTGCCACCGTGCCCTGCTAATTTTTTTCTATATATATTTTTAGCTGTCCAAATCATTTCTTTCCATTTTTCAGTAGAGACGGGGTCTCACTCTTGCTCAGGCTGGTCTCGAACTCCTGACTTCGAGTGATCCTCCCCCCTCGGCCTCCCAGAGTGCTAGGATTACAGGCGTGAACCACCATGCCCAGCCGGAAATGCAAATTAAAACCACAATGAGCTACCATCTTACCCATCAGAATGACCATTACTAAAGTAAAAACAATAGATTTTAGCTCGGATGTAGTGAAAAGGCAACACTTACACACTGCTGGTGGGAATGTAAATGAGTACAATGTCTACTGAGCTCAGCATGGAGATTTCTCAAAGCACTAAAAGTAGATCTACCGTTCAATCCAGCAATCCCACTACTGGGTATTTACCCAAAGGAAAAGATGTCACTATATCAAAAAGACACAGGCACTCGTATGTTTATCGCAGCACAATTCACGATGGCAAAGATATGGAATCAGCCTACGTGCCCATCGACCAGTGAGTAGATAAAGAAAATGTGGTGTGTGTGTGTGTGTGTGTGTGTGTATATATATATACATATATATATACATATACATATATGTATACATATATGTATATGTATATACACACACACACACACACACATACACCATGGAATACTATTCAGCCTTAAAAGAATGAAATAATGTCTTTTGAAGCAACTTGGAACTGGAGGCCACTATCCTAAGTGAAGTAACTCAGGAATGGAAAAACAAACACCACATTTTCTCATGTATAAGTGGGAGCTGAGCTGTGGGGATGCAGGGTCACACAGAGTGACTTCAGGGACACTGGAGACTCGAAGGGGGAAGAGGAGGCGTGAAGGATGAAAAATCACCTGTTGGGTACAATGTACACTAAAAGCCCAGATTCCACCATATGCAACTCATTCATGTAACAAAAAAGCCACTCGTACCCCCTAAATTTATAGAATTTTGGGGGGGCCTATAGACTGCTTTATTATTAGGTGTGGTGGGAGCAGACTGGAGGAGTCACCCTCCACCCTGAGCACAAGCCTTCAAGGTGGGCCACAGGGTACGTGGATGGGGCCATTCTGGGCTGTGCTTCCCTCACTGAACATGCTCTCACACTAAGACCCTGGCTGCAGCATATGCTTTTGATCTTGGCCTTTGCTCCTCAGGACAGGAGGCCCCTAGGAGTGGATATGATGGGGTGTGGGAGGGCTTCAAGGAGCATGGCCTGGAATCTCTTGTTCCCTGCTGGGTAAGTTTGGCCCAGGGCTCTGGGCTCTGGCCCGCCCTCTCTACCCCCACGCCTGGCTGGTGGGAGTGGCTCAGCCTTCAGTGCAGCCCAGGTGCCTGTGGTGCCTTTGAGTGGCAGGTGGGGCCAAGTTCTTAGCCAGGGTCCCAGGTAAGCAAGAGCCCCAAGAGGAGCTTCGGGCCTGCTGAGGCAGCAGGACTTATCCAAAGGAGGGTGATGCCTGGAGTCAGGAGGATGAGTAGAAAGAGGCAGCAACCAGGAAGACACCCAAATCTCTTTTATTAGGGGGGAAATGGGCCTCTTGGGGGCAGGCCAGGGGCCCTCACTGCACGGCCTGTTCACTGGCACTGCTTCCCGGGTCTTGGGGCTTCATCACGTCTGGCAGCCTCCGTGTGCTGCAGAAGGGCTCGATTCGCAGGGCTTCGAAGGCATCATCTGCCCTGAAGGCCAGCCCCACCGTGGCTGGGGCCTGTGGCCCTGCTGTGCGGCTGGTGAAGCCACACTCGCCCAGCGTCTTGCCGTCATCCAGGAGCTGGTCGTCCTTGTACAGCCGCTGCTCGTCGGGCGGCCGCTTGAGGATGCCCTCGACGATGCGCTTCAGCTCCAACACAGTGCTGGACTCCTTGGCGTCCGTGAAGATGGTGGTCTTGTGGCGCCGGATCATGAGGAACACGTCCATCTCGGGGGCTGCCTCTCTCCCCGACGCGCCGGCAAGAATTGTTTTAAAAAGACGTCACAGGGATGCAGTCAGCAAGATCCAGACTGGGAGAAACTATAGCATAAATGGTCTCATTTCTTCAACCAAAACAGTGCAGAGACAAAGAGACGAGAGACAGAGGGATGGGGGACCTCAAACACATACCCATCTGTCACAGTGTGGGGACCTTATTGCATCCGATTCGGACAAACTGTTAAGACTAGAAAGTCCGGCCGGGCGCGGTGGCTCACGCCTGTAATCCTAGCAACTCTGGGAGGCCGAGACGGGAGGATCGCTCGAGGTCAGGAGTTTGAGACCAGCCTAAGCAAGAGCGAGACCCCGTCTCTACTAAAAAAATAGAAATTATCTGGCCAACTAAAAATGTATACAGAAAAAATTAGCCGGGCATGGTGGCACGTCCCTGTAGTCCCAG
Organism: Lemur catta; assembly: GCF_020740605.2. Lineage (NCBI taxonomy): Eukaryota > Metazoa > Chordata > Mammalia > Primates > Lemuridae > Lemur > Lemur catta. The sequence continues at coordinate 111,892,676 of NC_059130.1, forward strand.
CTACTCGGGAGGCTGAGGCAGGAGGATCACTTGAGCCCAGGAGTCTGAGGTTGCTGTGAGCTAGGCTGATGCCACAGCACTCACTCTAGCCTGGGCAACAGAGCGAGACTCTGTCTCTAAAAACAAAAAGACCAGAAAGTCCTACATCATTTAAGAGGTGATTGGAAGTATTAACACCCACTAGATAATCTTTTGATGTTAAAGAATTGTTCATTTTAGATAAATAAATAAATGTTTTAAGAATATTAAATAATCAGCAGGTTCAAGAGTATGTATTTTTAAAAAATATTTGTTGGAGAAAAAAAGAATGAATGCCACCTCGTCCAGAAACCCTCTGTGGCCGTCCTGCCCTTGGCTTTGTTAGGTCGCCTCTTAGGCTTTCCTTAATCCCACGTTACCTGGGACTCTGGGGCGGGGCTGTCTGCCTGACCGTCTCCCCACACAAGGGAAGCTCTTTGAAGGCAGAAACTGGGCCAGGTTCATCTGTGATTCCGGCACCTGGCCCTGGGCCTAGCAGGAAGCTGGGCTAAAGGAACGCTTGTTGAATGAAGGAATGACTGTCCTCCTGCACCGGTCTGTCCCCCTTCCTGACTCTGCTTCCTCTCTTCCCACCCTGACAGGTGCCAAGGAGCCAGCGCCCAGGCAAGCTGATGAGAAAGGCCTCTCCGGCAGGAACTTCTGAGGCGGGGCCCCTTTCTTCCCCCATGCAGATCACTCCAGGCAGTGAGGGGACAAAGCCCAAGGCAGGCGCTGCCTCTGTCACAGAAGTCGTCTGGCTGGAGTGTGCGGCGGGAGGAGGAGGCTGGCAGGCCTGCCTCGGACCGGAGGCCTGGCCCAGCTGAGCGCTGCCTGGCCAGCGGCCAGTCGGGAAATGCTTGCTGATTCAAATCATGTAGCTACCCAGGAGGAAAGGATCTTCCTCCTCCAAGAAGGGGAAGTGGGACAGGCAGGACAGCCCAGAGATCTGGGGCTGAAGGAGGAAGTTTCTGAGCGAAGTTCTCACACCGGCCAGCTCTGAGAGATCCCCAACCCCAGGAAGGCTCCGGAAGCCTGAGACAGAAGCTCAGGAGGGTCAGCCCCGAGGCCAGAGCCCTGGACTGAAGCCTGGGCTGACCCCCTGACGGGGGCTCTGAGTGAAGCCTAGCCTCAGCCGGGCTAATTGCTCCGGCCTCCCCCGACCCTGGTCCTGGAGGCATCAGGACAGCCCCGCTGTGCCCCCACCCCACGCTTCCCTTCCCCCACGAACCACACAGGGGACAGTAAACACCGGACTCCTTAGCTTTGGCGCTGGGGCCTCTGAGGCTCCGAGGGTCATGTAGTTCATTCCTGCTATTTGCTCGACTCGGACCGTGAGCCCGCTCCCCAAGTCTGGCTCCAGAAAAACAGGTTCAAGAGTTTACACATGTGGCCTGCAGAGATTTATCTAATATTTATTAAGTTGTGGCAGGCCCAGCCACTGGAGCCAGGCCGCCCCGGTTCTGTTGCAATTCTGGATTAACCACTTCTGAGCTGTGTGACCCTGACGAGTCCCTTCCCTTCCTCTGTGCTTCTGTTTTTTCTTTTTTAAGAGGAAGGGTCTCACTATGCTGCCCCAGCAAGTGCAGTGGCTAGTCACAGGTGTGCTCACAGCTCACTGTGCCTCCAACTCCTGGGCTCAAGCCATCCTCTTGCCTCAGCCTCCCGGGCAGGTGGGAGGACAGGTGCACCACCAAGCCCAGCTTCTGCCGCTGTTCTTCACCTGTAACCACACGGATTCAGGTGTCTGCCCTCTGGGGAGGTAAAAAGGCCCAAAGGAGAAAGGGTATGTGTGTAAAACACATGGCAGGCTGCAGTGTACACAGGGATTCGGGAAGCGATAATCTTACTATTATTCGTGAACAAAGTAAGGTTTAAAAAGGAGCCAGGCCTGGATCTCGGGACCAGACCCCCCTAAGGCAGATACATTCTTCCCCACCAGAGTCAGGACCAGTCTGCTCAGAGCGGACTTGGGAGGCAGAGGGGAAAGACCTCAGGCTCTGGGTTCAAATATCAGTGCCAGCGCCCACCAGCTCTGCGACCCTGGGCACAGCCTAGTACCTAACCTCACTGAGCCTTGGATCTGCCTCAGACAGGCCTTCCCCATCGTGGAAGGGTGGTAGTCCCTTCCCTGTTGCCTTTGGCCCTGGGTAGTGCCAGGAAGTTAGGGAGATGATGTATATGGGGCTGTCCCAGGCAGGGGTGAGGTGACATAATTTTTTTCGAGATACTTCTGTCTGGGCACAGCTCAGAGGGTGACAGGGTAAAGCCCCGAGGAAACGGGGAAACCCCTCCCCACCCCAAGGAGGGTGCCTGCCAATAGCCAGCCCCGAGCAGAGGCACCAGGGAACCACCCAGCAGGGGTGTCAGGAGTCCTTACGAAAGGAGGCAGTACGCCCAGATGCCACAGCCTGACTGCTGGGGTTCACACCCAGATCCACCAGTTACACACCATTTACTGGGCAAATGAGCTTATTTCTGAGCCTGGTTCCTTGTCCATGACTGGGACGATGACCACCTCCTGGAGCTGATATGAGGATTAAGTGAGTTAATATATCTGGCTACGTCCTCAAGGAGCAGCACTGTCACTCAGCTAATAGGAGCTGCGATGGTGACAATAATTCATGACTGCTGTCATTTCTTCTCCCAAGACCTTCCTGGTTTTCTCCAGCAGACTCGGGCCTCCTTCCTGCTGGCTTCTACACAGAGCATGATTGGGGCCTGTCACCCGGATGACGATCACAAGACTTACTATGTGCCGACACCGGACTAGGCATTTACACCCGTGGAGCTGTTTCATAGTCAAGGGGTAACAAGACCACTGGACTCACCTACTCATGTTCCTATTTGTTGTGACCCTAAGGTGTGGGGCAGGGGACCGGCATTATGGGAAGACCTGGGAGTGGGAGTGATTCCCATATTATATTACTTGGCACACACGTGTGCTGGGAGATATTAAAATATTTGCACCTGACACCAACTGTATGACCTAGGGGACATGGACTTAACCTCTCTGAGCCTCAGCTACAAGGATGAATGAATAAATGTACGTGAAGTGCTTAGAACAGAGCCTGATTCATGCTACATTTAAAACTTAAAACATGGCTGTAATCCTAGCACTTTGGGAGGCCGGGACGGGAGAATTGCTTGAGGTCAGGAGTTCGAGACCAACTTGAGCAAGAGCGAGAGCCTGTCTATACAAAAAAGAGAAAAATTAGCCAGACGTGGTGGTGCGTGCCTGCTGTCCCAGCTACTCAGGAGGCTGAGGCAGAAGGATTGCTTAAGCCCAGGAGTCTGAGGTTGCTGTGAGCTATGATGATGCCACTACACTCTAGCCGGGGTGACAGAGTGAGACTGTCTCAGAGAAAAGAAAAAGGATTCTGAAAACTGGCTCTAAGTAAAGAAAAGGAAAAAAAAAACCCACTTCATATTGATATGTGTATCGATTACTCCTCTGAATACCTCTCGAGGAGTTATTTGACACAAGGAAACTGAGGCACAGAGGTCACACAAAGTCACATAACTCATAGTCCCTATTAGATGTTACTCCCTACAAGTATTCATTTATTCAAGCAATTGTATTAAGTTGTGCACCAGGAAGCATGGTACCTATAGATTCAGCAAATGATGGCTGTGACTATTACTACTATTAAAGAAATTAAGGTTGTTTGGGACTGGGGGGTACATCTGTGAACAAAACAGACAAGGAGACTGGTCAGAGGTAGGACACTGGGGAACTCATACCTGACTACAGGCCTTAGCTTGTCCTACTGCCAGTCACTAACAAACCGTCCATGAGCTGGAGTCATCTGTGGAGATCTGGGAAGGGGAGCTGGGCTCAGCTGTCAAACCCAGAGGGGCAGTGCTCACAGGTCCTCCCATGGCACCAAGGCTGGCCCGGCTACGGAAACCCCTGCCAGGTGAGGCAGCTTTTCATGAATTCATAAGTCATTAAATGCTTGCTGAATGCAGGCACCTAGTTAGACGGTGAAATTCACGAATGATTCAGACAGGGTTCCTGCCCTCCAGGAACCGAGACTTGGAGCCAGACACTATGCAGAAGATCAGGTTACAAAGGACTCAAAATTCCCGAGCAAAGTCTCGAAAAGCAGCCCTGATGCCAACTGGCAGCCCAGGAGGGAGAGCCCTGCAGGGGAGGGAACGAAATGCGAGGGGCTGCGGGACACATCTAGGTGAAGACCTTCAGCCTGGGATCCTGACCTGAGTTTGAGGGCTGGTTTTGCCATCAATTTGACCTCAGGCAAGTTGCCTGGCCTCCCTGAGCCTCAGTGTCCCCCTTTGCAAAATGACGATAATACTTTATGGGCTATTTTAAGCACTCAACAAGTTCGTGAATAAGAAATGGCTTTAAAAACTGAAAAAGATGATAGAAGCCTGGAAACTAAGGTTGGGAGGGTTAAAGTGGCTTGTCCAGGGCCGCATAGCTGATTAAAGTAGAACTGAGATTGGCCCGCCCCACCAGGATGCAGGGGCAGGCCCAGCCCCACCTCAGCTCAGCTGACACTCCGATCCCATGTTCCCTGGGCAATTTGTTCAGCAAGACCAAGGGAACAGGCAGGACACTTAATTCCCAGGTGCAGGGTTTACCATTTACTCGCTGTGTGACCCCAGGCTCATCACCCTCCCTCTCTGAGCCTCAGTTTTCTAACCTGCAAAAATAGAGATCCCATTTGCTGTGCTGCCTACATGTAAACGTGGAAGGCTCTGCCAACAGGAGAGCACTTTCCACAGGCAATGGAGTGTCATGGTTAAATGACAATGTGAGCTGATGGAAAGCTGAGGCAGAGCCTGGCAGTTCCCAGACTGAGCTGGGGAGGGGAGCTGAGCTTTCAGTTGCCCAGATGGGAATTCAAATCTCAGGTCCTCCACTTGCCAGCTGGGGGAACTTAGGCAAATTACTTCCCTTCTGAGTCATTTTCCTCACTTGAAGATCGGGCTATTATAAGGATTGAGTGTGTGAATGTATATACAAAGTATCTGGCAGAGTGGCTTGGTGCGTAACATTCAGTAAATGTTAACAACTTCCTACTGCTGTCATTATTGCTATTGATATTATCGTCAAGGGTGAGGGAAGGGTGAGCCAGACTCTTTTCAGGAGGACCTGAAACCAGTCACTCTAACTTTAAGCTTGGGTAGTTACCAGGCCCAGAAACCTCCCTCCCCCTTGAGACTGAACTTGGGCATAGCCCTGTGCCCCACAGAAGGTTCCCACCCACCCCACCCCAGCAGTGGGTCGTGGTGCAGTCTAGCTGGGTTCCTCTTGCTTTCCCAGACAAGCAAAAGAAGACCAAGGAACACCGTGACACATAACTGGGTGCCCCCTGGGCCTATCCCTTCTCCACCCCTGCCCACACAATGCCCAAATCTAATCTGGTTCTGGACCGTCCTTTCATCTTGTATGCCAACTCTAATGAGTTGCTAATGGCTACCTGGAACACTATTTAGAAGGAAAGGGAGCAGCGGTTGATTAGTGATGTCTGACAGAGGTGGAGGGCGGGGGGAGGGCAACACGCATGCCAGCTATTTGCCATCCAAGAACCAGAAAAGTCCTAAGGCCTTGCCTTACTCATATAAGCTACAGTTGTTGGGCAGAAGCTGAGAAAGGGATTGCCCAAGGCTACACGGCCTGAAATGGCCGGGCTGGGATTCACACCCAGGACCCTCTGGGTTTCTGAGGATGCTCCCTTCTAGAATTGCCATTTCCTATCCATTATCTGGGAGAACAGATGCCACTGCCCAACCAAGAGTGCCCATGCATGGTCCCCTCCCTCTGAGGCCGCCCACCCCCATGTCATTTGCAAACTCCAGAGACAGATGGCTCAACTGAAAACAAATGTATACAGCAAGGTCCCCTAAGGGCTTGTATCCAAACATAAAAATTTGAATCCAGATGCCAATCTGATCAGGCAGGAGGGCATGAGACCTGGATTTGGGTCTCACTTCCACCTTCCAGACCTTGAGAAAGTTACTCAACTTCTCTGGGCTTCCCTTCTCTTTGTAAAATGGAGAGAATGACAAGCTAAATACAATAAGGTCATTCAAAGGGATTAGCTCAGTTGCTGACACAGAGTAAATCCTTCAATGTCAATTACAAACGGTGCCAAACTCAGACGTGGTTTTTCTGCTTTAAGATGGTGCGACAGCGATAGGTGTTCAGTAGAAACCACACTCGTGTACCCTACAACCATTCTGTTTTTCACTTTCAGTATAGTATCCAATAAAATTACATGATATATTCAAGATTTTATTATAAAATAGGCTTTGTGTTAGATGATTTTGCCCAACTGTAGGCTAATGTAAGTGTTTTGAACACGTTTTAAGGTAGGCTAGGCTAAGCGTTAATATAATGGTGTAGGTTAGGTGTATTAAATGCATTTCAACTTGTACATTTTCAACTTGCAATGGGTTTATTGGGACACAATCCCATTGTGAGTCAAGGAACATCTGTATAAGGATTAGGTCAAGAAGAAAACCAAAAACACAGCATTTTCACAAAAAAAAAAATACTAAGGTGATTAAGGCATGGGCTTGGACAAGCTGTTGGAAGGAATTCTGCTTATATTCAATAGCTTAATAGGCTAACTGACCTAAAATGTGAATTATTATCATTGATTTTAAAATAAATAGGGAACTGACTCTTCTAGGAAGATGGGTTATGTCACTCACATCACGCAGAAGGAAGCAGCCTTGAGTGGGAGGATAGGTAATAGTAGGGAACAAACATGTCTATCTTACTTCCCAGCTAGGGGAGTCCGTGCCTCAGTTTCCCCATCTGTAATGTGGGGGATAATAGCACCTGCTGCACAGGGCTGCGGGAGGACCACCTGAGCAATTACAGGTGAGGCACTGAGCACCACGCCTGGCATGTCAATCTTGGCGGTCTATGGACTTTTAATGGTGGGGGCACTTAATGAGGCAGAGTGATCAGAACCGCTATACAAGTGCTTAGAAGGAGTAAAGGAGGGGAAGCAAGACTCAGAATCACCTGAGACATTTTGTAACCAGAATGGTGGCAGATGAGTAAGTTATTAACTCCTGGATGTTCAAAGGCATTTACATCAAAGTGGGGACAGGTGGAGAGAGAAAGACACATGGTCCTCAGATAGACCAAGTCTGGCAGGGCATGTTGACTCACGCTTGTAATCCCAGCCCTTTGGGAGGCCAAGGTGGGAGGATCGGCTGAGCCCAGGAGTTCAAGACTGCAGTGAGCTATGATCACACCAGGGCAAGAGTGAGAAGCTAGCTCAAAAAAAAAAAAAAAAAGGCAAGCCTGAGATTGTTCAGTGACCGCCAACAAGAGGCCTAAGGATTCCAGGAAAGAGACCTGAGAACCTCAGCCTGAGAGCTAAGAAGGTACACACCCTGTTGCTATATTGACATAGTAAAGGTGGACCAGAGAAGGCAAGAGATTGACCTAACAAAAAGTCACATGGCAGATCCTTTTCAAGGTGGCACTTATGGTTTTTCAAATAACAATTTGCTTTGGCCACCTAAACACTTTTTTAAAGAACCCAGCAGCTTACATACCTGACCAGGTGAAGTTCACACACCTGAGTCACAAACTGAGATCGGGATGATGAGGAAGTGTCTGTGAAACAAGCCGGAGTAGAAGAGGGGGTGGTTTGGAGCCTTGAGGGCCAGGGCCTTACTTCAGGGTCTGAGGTCTTATTCCTAGAAATAACCTTCCAGTGTCCTCCTTCCTCCCTTCCCTGGGTCAGGGCAGGGTAACAGAGGCACCTAGGGGGGAGACTTGAACCCAAGGTGTCTGCCCTCTGAGCCTCAGTCTCAAATGCAAAAGGGGGCAGGGGCAAGGGACTATCAAAGGCAATGTCTGAAAGTGTCTGGTACCCAACAGTGCTCACAAAACGCTACTTCCCACACCGGGCACATTTCTGAACTCTACAGGAGCAGGGACCAGGGGCCCTGAGCTTACTATCAGGAATCCAGGCTCCCCTCGTTCATCTCGTGCCCCGACAGCAGTGTATTCACGGAGACCTTCTAGAATCTCTTATCTGGGCAGCTGCCTCCAGAAGCCCCGCACTTAACATCAGGCTTCATGGCCCCTCATGCTGCCCTCTAGCTCAGAGTCTGAGATGCATGCTGCAGCCACTGTGGTACCTTCCTGTCATCTGTCCCCAGGCCTTGGCTCCCAGAAAGAGGATGAAACAGAGAGCCGTGGGTTCAGAGTGCAAGATCATGTTTCCGTCTGTGAAGTGTGTGCACACTAATGCACAGGGCTGTTGGGCGCGCTGGGTGAGGTGGTAGGTGTCAAGCGAGTCCTTTCCTTGCTGGGGCTGTGCAATATTTAGAATGAAGCACCCAGGGCTGCCTGTCCCCAAGCGGAAAGACCCTGGGCCCAGCTGGCTGAGCCTTGCCAGGCTGAGGCTCTGTCATCCCCAAACCTCTGGAGCCCTCAGACTCTTCCTGGAGACCACCAAAGCAGGAAGAGAGCTCCTTCACCTAGCTGACATGTTTCGGAGACACTGCCAGGCCACGGGGGAGGGGCTGGTGTCCATGGGTTCCACATTCCTACTCTGAGCCCCCTGAGGGCCGGCCCAGGCCTCATACAGTCACTCGAATGAGATGTGTGTCCTCTTACATGGCCTGACAGCATCCAGCCCAGAAACTGCAAACTCAGAAGGCAGGCAGGTGCGTGGGCGCCGTGGGGACCGTGGCAAATCACATGGAGCAGCTGCTAATTGGCTGCAGCCGTGGTGGCCAGGCAGGGACATAGTTCAATATGACCACATCTTCTGAGCTTTCAAGAGATGCCAGAAACCCCTATTTTTATGTAAAATGAAATCGCCCAGTTTTACAACACCAGCAACTAAATTAAACTTTTTAAATCACTGCAGAGTCAATAATCCCCCACCCCACCCCCTGCAGCCTTGGGAGGGCAGTTTGTGACAGACCTCCCATAACCCAGCACACAGTAGGCCACAAATATTTAAGGACCAGTTGATTGAATGACACCCATCCCAAGTCTTAGGGAAGTCCCATCTCTTCACTCCTGCTCCTCAGATTTCTTGGTTAACAGATGAGGAAACTGAGGCTCAGAGAGCGGAAGTGACTTGCCCAAGGACACATAGCTAGCTTGTCAACAGCCCAAAGACTTAAAGTCTGCTCTTCTGAGCTTAAGATCTTTTTCCACCAACCCAGACCATCTGCATCCTCTCTTGAACAATTATTTTCAAAAAGTAGATACATATACCAAGGATCTACTGTGGACCCAATACACGCTAACTTCAGGAGAGTGGTTACCTTTGGAAAGGTCATGGAGCTTAGAGCCAGGAGACTGAATGCCAGGTCCATTCTGCCCCAAGCAGCTGGGTGACCCTACCCAAGGCCTCTCTCCTCTCTGGGCCTCAGTCTCCCTCATCTGCAAAGGAGCCAGTGGACGGAGCCAGCACCTAAAGGCCTTCCAGCTGAAATTCTAGGCTTTTATGAGGTCTCCTCTCTGGCCAGTACTCTGCGTTCTCGGATGAATATAAAATAGTAATAATAATAATAATGGGAAGGGTGAGCCCTCACCAGCCAGGAAAGAACACTACAATTTTTAGTGAAACCTGACTCCTGGTTACTGGAATTCAGAAAGAACCATAGTAATACTCGGGCAGTTTAACCACCATCCTACAATTAAACAAAAACACATCTGGTTTAACTTCGTTCCCGTTGCTTCCCCCCACCCCCTACCCTCATCTCAAATTTTACCCCTTAATTTGAGAAATCAAATTCAATGCAAACAATTGATTTCATGCCACAGTGAGGCTGAGAATTTAAGCATGGAAAACTTTAAGCACAGAGTTTTTCTGGGAGCAATTATGACATGTGGGGGGGGTGGTATGGGGAGACAGAAACATATGGAGAATGTTCTCTAGACACCAAGCATCACATAATGATGTTGGGGGCCTACTATGAACCCGGCACTCAGAGGCAAAGTGACTTGCCTCAGGTCACATAGCTGGGGATTTGACCCCAGAGCCAGGTTAGACCTTTGTAACCTAAACAGGGACTTCCCTCTGGCCCTCAGGATCACGCGGTGGGGGTGGAGTTAACTACCACTGAAACTGCCCCACGGGAACTATTAACTTCTCAATAACAATCAATACTGGTTCAGCCCAAAGCTAGAAAGCAATTTATGATCTTGCTAGCCCCCCATAGCAACTCTGCAAAGTATATATTTATTAACCCACATTACAGATGAGAAACTGAGGCTCAGAGAGGGGAAATGACTCGTCCAGGGTCACACAGCAGTGCTGGAATGAACCTCCAATCTACTGCTCCTAGCTGCTCTCTAAAAGTGAGGACACGTCCAGAACAAAAACCCCAGCGTACCGCACTGCCCAGCTCCAGTCTCCCAACGATGACAACGTCGTGCTGGGAAGCCAAGTCAGCATTCCTGTGGCCACGCGGAGATTTCTGAGTGCTGGCTCTCAGCACGGTGTGCTCACTCTCCTCACACAATGTTCACATGGAGCTCTGGGTTTTGCATGAATAAGTCCAGATGGACTGATTTCAAGGTGAGAACTCCAGGCTATTCCTCTAGATCCTACCCCCCTGGATTTAAAAGGCCTCATGCCCAGAGATGGATACAACATGGTGATCACCAGACTCTCAATTCTAGATACGCAGCTCCAGCCCCAGCTCCCCAGGCGGCATCTGTGTGTCCTTGGGCAAGTTGCTGCCCCTCTCCAAGAGGATCAAGTCTAGCTTGCAGAGCACGTTGGGTATGTAAGTCACAGGACACAATAGGGCTGAATTTGGTCCTGAGCTGGGACAAGGCAGGAGGCACTGCAGAGATAATAGCTCCAGGGCTGTCCCCAGCATGAAGCTCTGGGCTCCCAGCCCAGGCTTTGTCTAGGATGGTAGAAAGTGGAATCTGAGTGCGGGCAAGGAGGGCACCATGCCATGCCACATGTGTAGCCCAGCAGGGAATGGGCAGGGCCTGGGCAAAGGTGAGTGACAGGTTCAGAGGCAATGACATAACCCTACACCAAGTTTCAGCATTACATTTTCTGCTAAGACTAGAGCTGGTGATAGCCAATATCTTCCTAAGCACAGGCACCGGCTAAACACTTGGCAAGCATTAATCCTATCTAGACCTCACTACCAGCAGGTACTGTTGATCTCTGTGCTTAAAGGAGAATGAGGCACAGTGGGGGACACTACTGGTTCCAGGTCACACAGCTACGTTGTCTTGTTTATTAGTGAGGGCTAAACAACATCAGCTGATCCATTTTACATGTGTTATTGCAACTTAATCTTCCTTGTGAATTGCCTGATTTCAATTCTAAAATGTCAATTTTGACACTCAATTTCAGAGCCTGAAAAGAATTGTTATGCAAATGTCCACTCCGAGGAGGGCTTTTGTCTGTTTAATTTGCTGCTACATTCCAGGCACCTAGAACAGAGCTTGGCACAAAGCTGATGCTTGATAAATATTTGTTGAATGAAGATAGCATTTTTTCCTGGTCTCAGTTCAGTTTTATTCCTCACATTAGCCCCATGAGAGAGGTGTACACCCATTTTTACAGATGGGGCCACAGACAGAGACAAGCACCATCACCCAGCCCTGTCTCACTCCACTTGGGACACTGGGGGAGCTGTGTCCAGGGACCTCTTCCGCTTAGGGAATCCAGAGGCTTCAGCTCAGGAGGGAAAGGAAGCAGAGGAAGATGATGGGCAGGGGGTCGGTGGGTGGGGCAGGACCAGGAGGGGACAACTGCCTGTTGAAAGGATTAAAGATCTGGAGGGGGCAGGTCTGCAGGGTGGAGGGGGAGGCGTGGCTGAGCCCAGGAAGGGCCAGAAGAAAAAAACAAGGCTCAGCCTCCCATCTCTCAGGCAGCAGAACGGGAGTAGGAGGCTGAGGTTGCAGTGTTTGGTGTTCTAGGTTCAAATCCAGATCCCACCACTTGCTTAAATTGTCTAAGCCTCAGTTTCCCCATTTGTAAAATGGGACCATGCATGTTGAGGTGTAGAGCAGGCCCTGGCACACAGTAGGCATTCAACACACAGTCGTTGTCATCTTCACTGATGTGGGGAGCCAACCGCTACTTCCCCAGGAAGCTAGGCTCCCTGAGGGGTCTCTAGTGATTCCCAGGGCCCGAAGGCCCTTCCTGGCCTGAGAATCGCCCCCTCTTTTGATCTGAAGGGTTTCTCTCCTCCACCCAGAGGCTTTTGTAAAGGCCTCTTCCCCAGCCCCATTATGTGTCGACAATGTGGGGAGGGTGGGCTGAGTCTTTCCACAATGACTGTGACCCTGCGTTTAACCATTTCTTACCAAGACTGGGCAGGGAACCAACCCCGGGCAGCCCACTTTACCTGCGCAAAGCCCAGAGGGGGTGGCAGGCTCCTTGGGCTTTGAGGGTTCCAGAGTTTTGCTCCTGGCTGCTGTGTCCAGCCCACCCCCAAGCAGACACCAACCCGCGATCCCCCGTCCCCACAACGCCCCCGGACCTGAGCGCCTCCCTCCCTCGACTCCTCCCAGCTCGAACTCTACTCCCAGTTCAAACTACTTCAGACTCCGCTCAGACAGACCAGCCCTCTCCCCGGGCCGTTGTGGCGAGACCTAGAGGTTGCCAGAAGGGACTCGGGGAAGGGCACCAGGCACGGGGGCTGGGGGTCGGCAGCCTGAGCCTCTGGGTCTCAGACTGAGGAGGCACCGTGGGCGCAGGTGCCTGGACCGAGGGGGGGGGGGCGTCCCAGGCGGCGGCCCGGGAGGGAGGAGAGCCCAGGACTGCAGGGAGGTCCCGAGCAAGGTCCCCTTAGCTCGCCGGCTCCGCGGGCGCCAAGTCCAACCTCCAGCCGGGCCCGGCGCGCCCGCCGGGAACCTCGGATGCGCGCGAGGACGCGAGTGGGACAAGTGGCTGGGGGCGGGAGGCCTCTGCCCTGCCATTTCGATTCAACATTGGGGCCAACGGAGGATGCAGGAGGGGCCGGGGATCGGCCATGCACGCTGGGGTCCCGAGGAGCTGGGGGACAGTGTGCGTCCTTACCTGCGCAGAACTCGTGGGCGAGGGTCTGTCCCGACACGAGTGCGTGGGACCGGCGAGCTGGAGCCGCGGGCGCGAAGTGGCGGGAGCGCGACGCTGCCGGGGCCAACTTCCCCGCCGGCTTATAAAGGCGGCCGCGCGGCCTGAGCGCGGCCCGGCCGCCCTCCCCTCCCTACCCCTCCCGTCCCCGCCCCGCCTCCGGCCCCAGCCCCGCCGGCCGGTTGCGCCGCGCGCCCAGGGCGCCCCCTGCCGGGGAGCGGGGCACGCGCCCCCGGCTCCGCTCGCGCGGGGTGTCGCCGCCGTGCGGTCCCGCGGGGCCGGCGCGCTCGGGCTCTCTGCCTCCGGGCCGCCCCCGCCCAGCCCTTCCTCTCTCCGGGAGGTCGGGCTCCGACCCCGCTCTCTGTGCGCATCTCGTTTGTCTTTGGCCGGCTTCATTCTGTGGGTGTCTTTGTCTCCAGCCGTCTGTCCGTCTGTCCGTCTGCCTCTCTTTCTGGCCTCTGTCTCTGTGTCCGTCTACCTATCTGGTTTCCTCTGGGCTCCCTACGTCTCTGTCCGTTCTGTCCACGTGCATCGCTGACTCTCTGTGCTGTCTCTCTGCCTCCGTCCCCCTCCAGACCAGACCGCTAGCCTCTCTTCCCTGCCCCTGGGCTGTGTCCCTGGCTACCGCCTGAGGAAGCAGAGGGGCACTTGGGCCGGGGGGCACATCCAGAGGGAGATCTCCCCTTAGACAGTGACCATTCCCTCCTTCCCTCTCCTTGGACAGGGAAGGGGCCCAGGCAGGGATCTGATAACTGTGTCCCACGTGTCCCAGCCAGAGCCCCAGGACATGTCTCCTGGGAGCCAGAGGAGAGGCAAAGACTTCCAAGGCAGTGGAGTCAGCCCAAATCCAAAGCTCTGCTCTGGTGGCCTTGGCCAAGTCACTTGACCTCTGTGGACCAGCCTCCCCCTGTTTGACTAGCAGACGCCTGGCTTCCCTCCCTGTGCGGTGCTGGTGTGAGTCATGTGAGACAGGGCTTGGGAAGTGCACAGGAAACTCTAAAATTCTAAGCAAACGGTAGGGGCTAGGGGGCAGATGTGGGTGCTACAGGCCCTGTTCCCACTCCTGGGGGAACCAGCCCTGATGGGACCACCATCCCCTTTCCTCTGAGAACCAGACTGAGTTTCAATTCTGCTGACAATTTCCTACCAAGAAGTCCCCCTGCTCCGTCTGAATACCTCCAATAATCAAGGGCTCGCTGCCTCTTAAGAGGAGAGTGGGTCTTAGTGGCCCTTGGGACCGCCTGGAACAATTGTGCCTCTAAGCCACAACAGCCAGGGATTTGAAGGCAAGGACTGTGAGCCCCCTGAGCCCTGCCTTCCTCAGTATCGAAGCCCCAGTCTTCCTGCCGCCACCTTTTTCCTGAAGGTTGTAGAGGGGAACTGAGGCTAGAGCAGAGAGGAGAAGCTGTCAGTGCCCGGAGAACCAATTCCAGCCCAGAATTCTCTCTCTTACCTACTCCGTATATCGCGAATACATTATCTCCCAGCAGCACCATTTTACAGCGGGGAAATTGGCCCAGGGAGAGCACATTTCTTATCAGTAAGGTCAGAGCCAGGACTAGGGCCTGGAGCCAGAAACCAAGAATGTCTGTATTTATTTTTGTTTGTATTTTTAGTAATCGATACTGTTTATAGGAGTGATAATAAAGTTTCCATTTTTAAAAAATGAGTCAAAATATTGCGCAAATACTATTCAGTTAATGCATTTCATCAGTTAGGTGAGAATGGCAAAAAGCATGGAGGTGGCAAACGAATGAAGTTTAGGAAAAGCCATTCTCTAAGAAATTGTGAGCGCAACACCCAGCGCTGAGCGGAAACCTGGGAGGGGCTCAGTAATAGCTCACAAATGCCAAAGAAGAGTTTAGGGATTGCAAGAGACTTGAGATAATGTCATCATTGACAGCCAGGCCGGGGCAAGTCCCTAGGCACAGAAAGTCTGCTGGAGGCAGCTCCTTCGGATGCTGTTGACACCACAGGATGGAGGCCTGGGCCTCAAATCAGGAGACCCACGTCCACCTTCCAGCTCTGCCCTGGCTTGCTGGCTGAGCTGAGCAAGGCACTCTCCCTGTGGAGGCCCAGATTCCCTCTGGCTGGTGGGACTGGACAATCTCTAAATGCAGCCCGGATTCCAGGATTCCAGAACCACTCACTGAGCTGATGGGAAGCAGCTCATTGCATCAGATTGCTCTCCGTGATTGCCATGGGGCACCGCTTCCTTGTTGAAAACAAGCAAATTGGACTGCTTGACGTCCAGGCTCCCTTTGCGATAAAAGCTGATTTATGTCTTTTTCTTTTTGAGACAGGGTCTCACTCTGTCGCCCTGGCTAGTGTGCAGTGGCATCATCATAGCTCACTGCAACCTCAAACTGCAGTAACACGATCCTCCTGCCTCAGCCTCCCAAGTAGCTGGGACTACAGACATGCACCACCACGCCTGGCTAATTTTTTCTATCTTTGGTAGATATGGGGTCACTCTTGCTCAGGCTGGTCTGAACTCCTGAGCTCAAGCAATCCTCCTGCCTTGACCTGCCAGAGTGCTAGGATTGTGAGCCACCATGCCTGGCCCTGATGATGTCTTTTGATTCTTACAACAGTTTTGTAAAGTGGGCAGGGCAGGCATTTATAATCTCCACTAGAGATGAGGAAACCCAAGACCAGAGATGTTACTTACTTAAAGGTCAGCGTCAGAGGTGAGATTGGAAGCCAGCTCTGTTGACTCCCAGTCCAGAGCTCATTTATTCCTCTTTTTTTTTTTAAAGAGACAGGGAGTGGCTCTGTCATCGGCGCTAGAGTACAGTGGAGTACAGTGGTGCTATCATAGCTTACTGCAGCCTCAAACTCCTGGGCTCATGGGAGCCTCCTGCCCCAGCCTCCCAAGCAGCTGGGACTATCATGCCTGGCTAAGTTTTTAATTTTTTGTAGAGACAAAGTCTCACTATGTTGCCCAGGCTGATCTCAAACTTCTGGCCTCAAGCAATCCTCCAACCTTGGCCCCCCGAAAGTGCTAGGATTACTCACACCTGTAATCCTAACACTTTGGGGAGCTGAGATGTTGAGACCACACCCGGCCTCAACACATATTTATTAGACGCCTACCATGTATGCACCAGGCACTGTTCTAGGAACTGGAACAAGTGAACACAACAGAGATGTTCATCCTCCCTCATTCTAGTTAGGGAAGAAAGATAATACACAATAAACATTACAAACAAGTGAATTAGTAAATTAGAAGATAATTCGGGTATGGACAAAGGGCTAGGGCACATAAGGGGGATAGGAGTGCCAGAGAGAGGGAAGCTTATGGCACTAACTAGGGTGATTAGGGGAGAGAAGATGAGATTGGAGGATTGAAGGAGGGAGGAGGAAAGAGGGGTTGAACACAGGCTGCTGCATCTGATGCCTGGGCTCCTGGACAGTAGACAGTGCATGACACGCCCTCCCAGGACCAGCTGGAACCCCCAAACCTCCCTGGTGCTAGGCTTACCCCTCCAGTCCTGCCCCAGCCCCTGTCTTAATCCCATATCAAGCCCAGCCCTTGCTCCAGCCCTCATCTTCTCTATCTCAGTCTCCTGTCACAGACAGTTCCAAGCCACAGTGTCCCTTCACACCTATAGCTCCATCTCCGGCCCCTTCCGGGCAGCCAGCCCTGCCCAGTACCATAAGAACCACCCAGGGGGTACCCTCCAGCCCAACTGCCCTTAAAGGAAGCCCCCCTTACAAAGGCCTGGGGAGCCTGTCCTGTGAGAAAACCCCATTGTCCAGCAAACAGTGTCCTCATTTTGTCCTTTATTTCTAAAGGGACTTGTGAGCAAGTGCCAAGCTCTGAGGGGGAGCATGTTGGTTCCTATTCTCAGCCCTCGAGAAGGCCGCAGGCCAAGAGGAAGGGTCAAGGCCGTGTGCTGGGCTGGATTCCTGAGGCCAGAGCAGATTCAGGCAGGCCCGGCCTTAGCAGTCCCATGCCATTTTCCAAAACAGAGGCAGGAAAGAAGCCATCCCTGCTGGGCCCCGGGACATACGTGTGCCTGTAACCCCAGCTACTTAGGAGGTTGAGGTGGGAGGATCATTTGCGCCCCGGAGTTTGAAACCAGTCTGGGCAACATAAAGAGATCCCATCTCAAAAAAAAAAAAAAAAAAAAAAATGGAGAAGGGGAAAGGGAAGGGGGAAGAAGGAAGGGGGAAGGGGGAAGGAGCCATCTCTAATAAGCAGGAAAAGAGCTTGGCTGTATCCAGGATGGCAGAGAAAAAAATCTCTTCCACCCCTGACCCAGGGCTTTCATCATCTCTAATAAAATCTTCTGGAAGATTCATCCAACTTCCTCCCTGTCCCTCGGCCTGCCCATCCGTCTCCCTGTCTTCCATGGACACATCTGAGATGGACCTTGGAGATGCACCACTTTAGTATCCCGCTTCCTCTTAGACGCAAATTCAGGGACCTGAGAATGCTTTAGGGCTTGGGCCATGGCAGGCTGATATTGGCCAGATTGGGGATTACTTTAGCAATATTCTTATAGACTCAATAGGTATCTGCTCTATTTGTTTCCACTCAAACGCATGGACTAGTAACCCGATCCAGCGACCTTACCACATCTTTGTGTCGGAACACAACCTGGGAATATCTGTCTCCTGACCCCTGACCGTGGCCTCTGTGCATCCCCCCAGCCCTTGTTTTAATGGATGGCCCCAATCTGGGTAGGTCAAAGCCATGGACAGGGCTAGTGGAAAGGTACCACTAGTTGGCTTTTTGTCCTTGGTCCACATCCCAACAGAAGCATAAGAGGAAGAGCTGGGTCTCCTTGTCAAACAAAGGAGACTTAACAGGACATGCTTGGGAGCGACTTGAGAGGTCTTCAGATTTATACCCCGCTAAGTCTTCCACCTCCTGGCCTCTACTTACACTAAATGCAGCTTGGAAGAGAGAATTAAGCTTGTTGGCTGGAATCCTGGACTCTCCATCGACTTGGATTGCAGGACTCAGGTAGAAAGGGCCTCTTGTGGCAAAGCCATAGTTCTTCCCTCTTTCCTTTCAAACGGGCCCATTTCATAGGAAGCATGTTTCTTTCTTGTAGGAATTTGCTAATGACTAGAAGAAGTGGCCAACCAATTCAAAATCCTGAGGTTGTCCCACAAGTCTCCTAAAAGAGCAGCCTTGTAGGTATACAGTTTGAATTCTGAGATTCAACAGGCTACAACGTGGCCAACCCTTTGACTACCAGCTATTTTAGAATCGTCAGCTTCCCAACCAGGGAAGTTGGGGCCACCTTTCCTGCACCTACCTCCTCAGCCCTGCAAGTTCTGCAGTGTCGGGCCTATTACTTGCAACCCTTCTGGTCCCAGTTTCTTTATCAGTTAGAAAGTTCTAAGTAGTAGAAAATCCAGCTTCTCAAACTGGTTTTGAAAATCAAGGAATCTATTGGCTCCTTCACTGAACCGAGAAGTCTGTATTCAGGAGAGTCTTTTATGGTGGCTCAGGGATGTGATCAGGACCTGGTTTCTCTCTCCTTCCATTTCTCAGTTCCTCTTCCTCCCTCTTGGCCCTGTTCTCACCCAGGTGGACGTTCCCAAGTGATAAACAGAAGGCACCTTTAATATATCAAAAAAAACGAAAGCTATTTCCCCAAACAAACCTTTCCAAAGTCTTGGAACTGAGTCTCCTAGACCCATCATCGGACATGGGCTCCCTGCACCAGTCACCACAATGATCCAGGCCCACCCATGGAGATGGGGCAGGGCTGGACCCCACCCAATCGACCCTACAAACAGAAGAGGGGAGTGGGTGCTGGGAGGCAACTCACGAATGTCCCCCACATAATGGCTTTAGGATTTAGGCAAGTACTCCCACTCGCTTGCATTTATGGAGGGCTTTATATTTTAGTTGGCCAGATAATTTCCTTCTATTTTTTTTTAGTAGAGATGGGGTCTCGCTCTTGCTGAGGGTGGTCTCAAACTCCTGACCTCGAGCAATCCACCCACCTCGGCCTCCCAGAGTGCTAGGATTACAGGCGTGAGCCACCGCGCCCGGCCGATGCTAGAAAGTTTAAATGCAAAAAGAAAAAATAAATTAAAATACCTCATAACCTTATCACACAGAGATAACCCATTTAACACCTTGGTATTTATCTTTTCAAGCCTACTTTAAAAAAATAACTTTATGGCTTCATGGAGGGGTTGGGAGTGGCGGGCATTCATGCCAGTAATCCCAGCACTCTGGGAGGCAAAGGCGGGAGGATCCCTTGAGGCTCTTTCAGGCTAGGAATTTAAGATCAGCCTGAGCAAGAACAAGATCCTGTCTCTACAAAAAATAGAAAAATTAGCCAGGCATGGTGGTGCACGCCTATAGTCCCAGCCATTCGGGAGGCTGAGGTAGGAAGATCATTTGAGCCCAGGAGTTTGAGGTTGCGGTGAGCTGTGATGAGGCCACAGCACTACAGCCTGGACAACGGAGCAAGACCCTGTCTTAAAAAAAATTTAAAATAATGGGAGTGTAGGATACCTATTGAGGGTCCCTGCTTTTCTCATATGATATCAACATTTTCCCAATCTCGTCCGAGTTTTTAAGCCCGTTGGATCCATTATCTCACTTACTCCTCTGGTTAGGGCTATTCTGATTCCCATCCTACAGATAATGAAAGGGAATCTTGGAGGCCTAGCCAAGACCAGGCAGCCAGCATGGGATTCCCAGCCCAGGCCCCTAAACGGTGTCTCCCGCTCTCTGTGGGGAGAGAGAGGATGGCTCATTCAGAAGGTGCCCAGCAAGTATTCATACTTCCGGAGGGTGACAGTGACCATGCGCTGCACCTCCAGGACACTCCAGTCCCCTCGCCAGCCTCTTTTTAGGTGGTCCCAGAGGTCTCTGGGCACTCAGAGTGAGAAACACCAGTGGGTTTAATGTTTACCATCCCAAAGCGCAGTGTCATGGTGACCCAGGGACTCTGGACTCTCTCCCTACCTGCAGGCGGAGGGCGTGGTCAGGGCAGAGAGGGGCAGAGGGCAAATGCTCCTCCTCAGCTGCCAAATCCTCCAGCCAGTTTTCTGTGTGGGTGCAGGGCTGGAGAGGGCATGTGATGGGGGGGACTCGGGAGGCCTGAGCCCCCACCTCCTAGCAGCCTCCACTGGAAAGGCTGTGATAGACCATGGCCTGGCCTCTAATCTGCCTCCACTAGCTGTGTCCTTGAGCAAGGGAGCCTCTCTGTGCTCCCACAGTTTCTTCATCTGTGAAATGGGAATAACACCTCCCACAGGCTGGGCGCGGTGGCTCACACCTGTAATCCTAGCACTCTGGGAGGCCGAGGAGGGTGGATCGTTTGAGCTCAGGAGTTCGAGACCAACCTGAGCAAGAGTGAGACCCCATCTCTACTACAAACAGAAAGAAATTAGCTGGACAACTAAATATACATAGAGAAAAAATCAGCCAGGCATGGTGGCACATGCCTATAATCCCAGCTACTCGGGAGGCTGAGGCAGAAGGATTGCTTGAGCCGAGGAGTTTGAGGTTGCTGTGAGCTAGGCGGACGCCACGGCACTCTAGCCAGGGCAACAGAGTGAGACTCTATCTCAAAAAAAAATAAATAAATAAAATAACACCTACCACAAAGAGTTGTTGAGAAGCTTAAGTAAAATCATACCTATAAGTCTCTTGGAAGAGTATATGGTACATATTAAACATTTACTATTAGTTGCCAGTAATGGAAAACCGCTCCTGCTGGACTAACGAAAGAGAAGGCTTTATTAAAAGGGGGTTTGTCCATGACAGCCAAGAGCAGGGAGGCAGCCGGGACCCCAGAAGAGACTGCAAGCAGGGACTGGATCTGTCACCAGTCCAGACCATTTTCTGTCTCTGATTTTCTTCTCTCTGTGCCTTTGTTCTTCCCTCCCTGTAGACCCATTTTCTCCTCCTCCCAGTTGCAGCAGGACCTGGCCTCCCCAGGGCTCCCCAGGCAAGTGCATTGCAATTCCAGTGCCCAGGAGAGAGAATTGGATTGGCCCAGCTAGGTCACATGTCCACTCCTGGTCCAATCAACCATGGATGAGGGCGGGATCATGCAGTGCCAACATGGCAGCTCCCAAAGAAAAGGGTATTGGCCTGTAAATGGGATGAGACACCCAGATAATGAGATTCAATCATCCTACTTCCTTCTGCAAAAATCACCTTTCCTCCTTGGTTCTACAACTGAGAGGACACATGCTGCTATGGTTTGAATGTTTGTCCCCTCTCAAATTAATGTTGAAAGTTACTCTCCATGTGGCAGTATGGAGAGGTGGGGCTTTTAAGAGGTAGGTGGGTCATGAGGGCTCCACCCTCCTGAATGGATTAAACCATCATTGATTCAGTGGATTAATAGGTGAATGGGATAATGGATCAGTGGATTATCACAGGAGTGGGACTGGTGGCTTCATGAGAAGAGGAAGAGAGACCTGAGCTAACAGTCAGCCCTCGCCATGTGATGCCCTGCTGCACCTCAGGACTCTGAAGAGAGTCCCCAGCAGCAAGAAGGCCCTTACTGGATGTGGCCTCTCAACCTTGGAGTTCTCAGCTTTCAGAACTGTAAGAAATAAATTCTCTTTCTTTAAAAATTACCCAGTTTCAGGCCGGGCGCCGTGGCTCACGCCTGTAATCCTAGCACTCTGGGAGGCCGAGGAGGGTGGATCGCTCAAGGTCAGGAGTTCGAGACCAGCCTGAGCAAGAGTGAGACCCTGTCTCTACTAAAAATAGAAAGAAATTATATGGACAGCTAAAAATATATACAGAAAAAATTAGCCGGGCACAGTGGCACATGCCTGTAGTCCTAGCTACTCGGGAGGCTGAGGCAGGAGGATCGCTTGAGCCCAGGAGTTTGAGGTTGCTATGAGCTAGGCTGACGCCACGGCACTCACTCTAGCCTGGGCAATAGAGTGTGACTCTGTCTCAAAAAAAAAAAGAAAAAAAAAATTACCCAGTTTCGGACAACAAGAAAATGAACTAAGACACATGCTCATCCTTCCTCTACCACACTTACTTGGAGAGCCAGCTCCTGGGAAGCCCCACCCGCAGCACCTATTGCGCTAGGTGGCCTTCACAGGACAACACACACACACCCCTCTAGTCACAGCTGATTAGATCAGGTGCAGCCAATCCCTAGGCTTGTCCTCTGACTCAAAAAAAGGAGCTAGGCCAATCAGATTCACAATCAGAACCCGAACTAAGAAACTCGGAGGGGAGGGAAGTTCTGGGCCATGAGGGATGAAAGGTCAGACTATCCTGGGTGCTGGGGGCAAGGTGAGCCGGGTGGGATCTGAGGAGCTGAGACAGGAGAAGAGAGCAGTTACCCAGAGAGAAACTGAGGTAGGAACGACCCACAGCCAAGACACTAGACGGGCAGTTTCAGTCTCTGACTTTCCAATTCCCATTTCCAGTACAGGAGAAGCCTGGCTGAGGGCAGCTTTTCCGAGTCAGTGGAAATCCATGGAATTTCCAGTTACAGCCTCACAATCCCACTCACCCAAATGTTGGTTTCATGTCACTAAAAATGCCCTACCCAGAAAATCTCACTTCCTAAATTTCTCCCTAAAGTGAGCTGCTTTATTTCTCCAGGGAGAGAAGACACAACCAGCCTACTCCCTTGTTTCCTTTGCTTCAAGCCCCGTGGGTGGGCATGAGCCCATGTGTGCACCTGGAGCGCACACAGAATCACTTCCATTTAAGGCCACTTTGGATCCTGGCTCACACCATGGCAGTCTCCTCGTCCCAGTATCACCTGACCTCCCCAGGAGAGAGGAGACAGAAAGCAGCTTGCCCAAAATGGTTTGTAGAGATGAGCATTATGGCCACCAACTCCAGAGCATGGGCACTGTGTCCCTGAGGGCAGGAGGGGAAGGTCCCTAGCACTGGGCAGGCAGAGGGGAACCTTCTCCAGGCCTCAGAGCTGGGCTGGTCATGGCATGTCAAAATATTTCCTTCAAAGAAGTGCCAGTCTTGGTGCTTCTGCACTTGGTTAGATACAGAGGCTCATAGACCAGGCAGCCACTTGTAGGGACAGCGGTGGGTCAGGATCTGGCACAGATGCCCTCTCCCCACCTCTCCTTGCCCAGTAGTGCAGCCAGACCTGGCTCCAACCTTCTCTCTCCTCCACAAATCTTCAACAGAGGTTTATCTGATTCAATGTTTTTGAGACAGAGTCTCGCTCTGTTGCCCAGGCTAGAGTGCCGTGGCGTCAGCCTAGCTCACAGCAACCTCAAACACCTGGGCTCAAGCGATCCTCCTGCCTCAGCCTCCCAAGTAGCTGGGACTACAGGCATGCGCCACCATGCCCAGCTAATTTTTCTATATATTTTTAGTTGTCCAGCTAATTTCTTTCTATTTTTAGTAGAGACAGGGTCTCGCTCTTGCTCAGGCTGGTCTCGAACTCCTGACCTCGAGCGATCCACCCACCTTGGCCTCCCAGAGTGCTAGGATTACAGGCATGAGCCACTGTGCCCTGCCTCAATGAAGGTTTTTTTGGGAGCACCTACTGTGTGCTAGGACCCATGCATAATTAAGTGATGCACACACTCGCACACACATACTCTGTCGCTCCTTTATAGGAGCCAGTAGTAACACTGAACTCCTATTTCCTTATTTATAAAATGACGATGGTGGCTGAGGCGTGGTCTGTGGTCTGAGGCCTCACCCTGCTCCGCCAGTCTAGTAACAATGTGCCTCTCCTTGCTGCTGTGTGTCATGACAATGGATGTAGACTATTTTGTTCCTCACTCTTGTGCCGTTTTCTGTACCTTCCAAGGCAGAAACTGTGTTTCCTCATCTCCCTGTATCCCCAGTGCAGGGGGTCTGGGTGGGATAACTGATAATTGCCTGCCTGGGAACCCAGCTGGTGCCAGGGAGATGGGACAGGTTCCTGACCAACTGGCTAAAAAGCTGACAGGGGACTGACAGTGCAGAGTGACCCTGACAGGTGACATGTCCATATTCTGAGCCTGAGTGAAGCAGCAGCCCCTGGGCTGAGCCAGATCACAGTCCTTCCCTCCTTTAACAACCAGTGATTACTCTAAAAAATGTGCTCAGTGTACCAGGAATGTGGGAGAAACCCCCCAAGTCTAAACAAAACCCAAAAACAAACACTCAACAATCTCATCCAGAATTTCACAATCTACAATCCAGAAGTATAAACTAGTTTTAATTTCAGCGTACATGTTAGGTATGTGTTTGTCATTTAATGTTGTTTTACATTTTGATAAGGGGTCCCACTGTGCTCAGGGTCTCGAAGGTCTAAAGTGGGCCTTGGCACTGGAGTCGGGTCCCCAACACTGGAACTGGTGGCCCCAAGTCCTCAGCTCTCTCTTCTCTGGGTGGAAGGTCTTGTCTGTTTCACCACTGTCCCTTGAAATATCTTAAGACTTTAGTTTCGAAACAATGTTCAACTCACCCAGTGTTAACTGAGTGCAAGTGGTTTTGTTTATATTAACTTTTTCCCAGGGAGTCGGAGGGTGAGAAACAATCCCTAGGAAAACAATGCCAAAGTTGTTAATTGCTCTGTCATCCCATGTAGGTCCCTTACCAGTTGATCCTGGGCCAAAAGGAAAGTTCCCTAATCTTTTAGAAATAGGTGGGACAGGGATTTCACAGGATAGTTCTGAGTCTGTGGCGTTGGGTTGGGGCAGTGCGTTTCCTCTTCTAGAGAGTTCTTTCAAATTCTAGGTATCTGCTTACTTCTGTCTCAGTTGCTGGCATGTCCACGGGTCACCACATGCACTATTACTTGATCGATATACTTCTTCAAGTAGGGCCACCTTTTCTTTTTTAACTCCAATAGATTTATATTAGAATTAAATTGCTATCATAAATGGAAAACCAATCTCATTTGCCTGCCACAAACATTTAGCAACGGGTATGGAAGTGTTGAAGATATATTGGCTCATATAAATTGAAATTAAATCGAAAAAGGCAAATCTTCTCAATCTGTGGTCTGCGGTTATTTAAGGTCACAGCCGTGTGGTACCCCAAATCATTTCCCACTCTGCACCGTGCACAGCGCTGTTCTATGAGGCTGTGAGCTTCCTGGGGAGGAGAGATGGGTCCATGTCCCTTGCTCCCCCCAACGCACCTAGCAGAATGTCTTACATATGTTAGGTGCTCAGTAAATATTTCCTGCAGTGGAGTGTCCTGTCCACAAGGCAGCCAACCCAGGGACTGGCAGTCTCCTTCAGACTTCTGACAGGGTGGAGTTGTGGGGAACCCATGGGTGAGAATGGAGAACGGAGAACTGGGGGTGGAGTCTCACTGCTGCTGGGCCCCGGGTCTTCGCAGCAGGGACAGAGGAGAGTGCAATGCCTCACTGGCCCCACCCTTGCAGGGAAGCCCGAGAGCCCCTCCAGCCCCCTTTAGCTCTTAGTGAGCTGGATGTAGAAACTAAACTGACACCGGGCAGATGAACAAGAGAAAAGCAAAGAAATTTTGTAAGTTTTACCTGTACATGGGGACGCTCTTACACAAGAGAGTGAAGTCCGAAGCAAGATGCTTTTATCCGTTTGAGACAAACAACAACAAATTTGAGAAGAAATGACAGGACAAAGAAAACCTGGCTAAGGCAGTAAAGTTTTTTAGGGGCATCACTAAGGGATATATGGGGGGTGTAAAACAGGTGGAAGCTGAGGGTCACTTCCTTTAGTTTGTCTATTCAGATCCATCGCAGCCTCCAATTCCCAGTCTCTGGTGAGAAGGGCTATTTTCTCGCCCAGGGCGGGAGAGGGGGCCCCTCCCCGAGGAATCTTCATGGCTTGCTGCGTGCAGGACGAGACAAGTCAGCTTGGCCTTTCTGAACCTACAATTTCTCCAATGTTTTCAACTTGAAGTAATCAGTATACCAATCCGGCATATTTGAGGATGGCATGTCCTTCCCTCCTTCACCCCTGCCTGATCCAGAGCGCCCTGCAGAGGAGGGTGAGGCAGACCTCCTCTCCGGGAGAACAACGCCCTTGTGGCTATTTATAGCTTTAAAAGAACAATACCGTGTTGCCACGTCTCCCATGGGCCCCAGCCTGCCTCTGCTCTCTCCCTGCTGTCAGCTCAGGGCTCACCACCCTTCGGGGCTGGTTGCCAAGCTTTTGAATGAGATGTAATCATTTCCCCCAGCTTGGGAATTTTGTCCCCTCCCCACTCCCAGGGGGCAGAGGGGGAGGTACTTTGGAAATTGAAATTCGACTTTACCAGTCATATCAGCGTCAATTTCACTTTTTCAAATTTCTGAGCCCTGAGGAGCTTCAGAACCAACCTTGACCTCTTTGTCCCGATACCTAGTTTGGTTCTGTCTGTCTTGTAAAGGGCTCACCGAGGAGGTGGGCAGACTGGAGTTGGAACCTCACCCCGCCACTTGCCAGCTCTGTGCCCTTGAGCAAAAGTACTCCCCTCTTGGAACCCCGGTTTCCTTATCTATAAAAATGGGAGTTCATTTCCTCTTCAACTCAATCTAGTAATTAAAATCCTCACAATAGGTGTAAAGGCCTAACATAATCTCCAGCACATAGTAGGTGTTCAAAAAAGTTCACCCTCCCTTTTTGTTTTGTCCCAGGACTTGGGCTTTCTGGGTGGGGGAAGGGGTTACTAATCTTAATTGGGCCCCAGAATCAGAGGTAGCCGAGAGGCAGGCTGAGAGTGGATGGAGCAGCCACCCCCATGGCCCTGGGCACAGGCGCTGGGCCGGCCTCCGCAGAGGTCACCACTACCTATGTGCGTCGGCGGCGGGGCGGCTGCTGCCCGGGATATTTCTGTGCTCTCTGGAAACAGTTTCTTGGCTTCATTATTGCCAGCTCTGTTTTCCAGAGGTGCGGAGTTTTTCCAGAGTGCCCGACACACATGCTCCCAGACCTCCAGCAAGGGAGCACCTCTAAGCCCCACCTCCACCTCCCCAGCTGGGTGTCGCCTCAGGAGCAGTAGGTGTTCAGAACAGCGTCCTGGTCACCCCTCCCCCACCCAGTCAAGCCGTATGGCCTTACCCTGTCCCTTTACCTCGCAGAATCTCAGCTTCCTCAACTCACAGTGAGGATAACAGCACCCAGCGCCTCCCAGCCCCTCAGCCCTGGTCCCTTGGGGAGTCCCTCCCTCACTGGCACTGCCTTTCATCCATGGCTCTCACCTGAAACCTGGGCCTCCTCCCTGTCCCTCTCTTCCTGTGTCCAGGCCATCTCTAGGTCCTGTTAGTTTTATCAGTAAATCCCTATATAGTTCCAAATTCTGACCACTGTCCTCATACCCACCACCCCATCCTGGTCCAGGCAACCAGTTCCTCCCCAGGGTGACTGCACGGCCTCCCTGTGGTCTCAGGTTGTGACACTGCTCTCTCCTAAGGGCAGATTGATCACGTTATGTGCTTAACCCCAGCATTGCTGAGGAACCATCCATGGCTCCTCCTCGCTCTTCTGCTCAAGACCTGAATCCTGACTGCAGCTGACTGGGCCCCACAAGGTCTGCTGCTCACCACCTTCAGCCACATCTCTCCCCTTGAGGTAGCTACCTGGGCCTTTCTTTAGCCCTCTGAATGCACCGTACTCTCCTGCCACCAGGCATTTATTTGCACATCCTGTCTGGTCTGTCTGGAAAGCTCCCCTCTACTCCCTAAAAGCCTTGCCTCATTCTGTCCTATTTACCCAGTTCTCAGCTAAAGGATCACCTCCTCTTGGATGCCCTTCCTGATCAGCAGCCCTGGGAAAATCAGAAGCCCCATTACACCCTCTCAGAGCACTGAATACTTCTTAGCCTTTATCCTAGTATGGTTATTTAATTAATACCCGTCTTCCATCATCCCCTCTTGACTGTAGCTTTCATACAGGCAGCGACTGTGGCTATTGTAACTCACATTGTTTCCCCTGAGCTCAGTATCTGACACACAGTAGATGTTCAATAAGAGTGTGTTGAGCGAATTGATGATTAAATGAAGGTGGTTTTGAGAATCAAATAAAGAGGAGAAAGGGGAAAACGGAGAGGGAATTAATGCTTGGGGGGTGCTCACCGTAGTGCCAGGTGCTTGAGATATATCGTTCTAAGATTTACAAATGACCCCTTTTACGTTTGGGAAAACTGAGACTCAGAGACGTTAGGTAAGCTGCCCATAGCACGCAGCTAATAAAGGGTAGAGTTAGGATAAGAGCAGGGTCAATTTGGCTCCAATACGCACCATCTCCCCATTTCCCCAGTCTACCTCCATGTTAAAAATATGAAAGGGGTATATTTTGCAAATTTCAAAATTGTAGATAAACATTAGTTCTTTATGATAATCCCCAGAGCTAAACATAACAATAAAAGATGTTGAGAGGGTGGGGCAGTGACTGGAGGGAGGACCCTCAGTGACGATGGAAATGTTCTGTCCCTTGTTTAGGATGGCAGCAGCACTGGTGTATATATTTATCATAATTCATTGAAATGTACACATAAGATCTATAAATTTCACTGTATGTAAATTTTATCTCCCTTTCAAAAACAGCTATAAAGAGTATTATTGGTACAACTGGGGAAATTTGAATATATCTACATTAGGTAATATTATTGTGTCAATGTTAAATTCTTTTTTTTTTTTTTTTAAGAGATGGTATCTCATTCTTGCTCAGGCTGGTCTTGAACCCCTGAGCTCAAGCTATCCTCCTGCCTTGGCCTCCCAGGGTGCTAAGATTACAGGTATGAGCCACCATGCCAGGCCTTATGTTAAATTCTTTTTTTTTTTTTTTTTTTTTTTTTTTTTTTTTGAGACAGAGTCTCACTTTGTTGCCCGGGCTAGAGTGAGTGCCGTGGCATCAGCCTAGCTCACAGCAACCTCAGACTCCTGGGCTTAAGCGATCCTACTGCCTCAGCCTCCCGAGTAGCTGGGACTACAGGCATGAGCCACCATGCCCGGCTAATTTTTTTGTATATATATTTTTAGTTGGCCAGATAATTTCTTTCTACTTTTAGTAGAGACGGGGTCTCACTCTTGCTCAGGCTGGTCTCGAACTCCTGACCTCGAGCGATCCACCCGCCTCGGCCTCCCAGAGCTAGGATTACAGGCGTGAGCCACCGCGCCCGGCCCTTATGTTAAATTCTTGAGTGTTAACTATAGGGCCAGTCACGGTGGCTCACACCTGTAATCCTAGCACTTTCGGAGGCCAAGGTGGGAGGAGTGCTTGAGGCCAGGAGTTGAAGACCAGCCTGAGCAAGATCGAGACCCCATCTCTTCCAAAAAAAAAAATAATATAGAAAAATTAGCCAGGTGTGGTGGCACACGCCTGTAGTCCCAGCTACTCAGGAGGCTGAGGCAGGAGAATTGCTTGAGCCCAGAAGTTTGAGGCTGCAGTTAGTAATTATGACGCTACTTCACTATAGATGGGGTGACAGAGAGAGACCCTGTTTAAAAAAAAAATTAACCATGAAGTTACTGTGTGACCCAGTAATTCATTCCTAGATATATACCCAGTATAATTGAAAACATATATCCACACAAAAATGTGTACATGAATGTTCATAGCAGCATACCCAGAATGGCCAAAAAGTGGAAACAACACAAATGTCCATAAACTGATGAATGAATGAATGAATGAATGAAGAAAGTATGGTAAAATTTTTTTTTTTTTTTTGAGACAGAGTCTCACTTTGTTGCCCGGGCTAGAGTGAGTGCCGTGGCGTCAGCCTAGCTCACAGCAACCTCAAAATCCTGGGCTTAAGGGATCCTACTGCCTCAGCCTCCCGAGTAGCTGGGACTACAGGCATGTGCCACCATGCCCGGCTAATTTTTTCTATATATATTTTTAGTTGTCCAGATAATTTGTTTCTATTTTTAGTAGAGACGGGGTCTCGCTCTTGCTCAGGCTAGTCTCAAACTCCTGACCTCAAGCAATCCACCCGCCTCGGCCTCCCAGAGTGCTAGGATTACAGGCGTGAGCCATCGCGCCCGGCCGGTAGAAAATTTTTGAAAATGTAGTCTCTTCAACAAATCGTGCTAGATCAACTGGACATCATGCAACAAAAGAATCTAGGCACAGACCTTATGCCCTTCACAAAACTTAACTCAAAATGGATCACAGACCTAAATGTAAAATGCAGAACAATGAAACTCCTGGAAGATACCATAGAAGAAAATCCAAATGATCTTGGGTTTGGTGATGACTTTTTAGATACAACACCAAAGGCATGTGTCAGGGTGTGAGGTCTGTATATGGGTGAGAAGGAATTCTCAGACAGTGAGTAGGTTACACAGAAGTAAAAGTTTATTTATGTCTCTGAGAAAGGAAGAGATGAAAGAGAGAAAGAGAGAGAGAGAGAGGAGGGAATGGCCATGGCACACAGAGAAAGGAGTGAAAATGCTGGGCAGTAAGGCCAAGTGGCTTGGTGCTTTAAAGGGTAAAGATGGCTTTTTTTCTCTCTGCTTTAGCAGACTGAAAACAGAAGGGGCTGCAAGATGTCAGGGAGTTCTCACATTGTCTGTGAGACTGACTTTATCTGATTTCTGGGAGTCTGGCGAGAACTGAAGTGGGGAGCTCATACCCTACTGTCCACTTAGGGCTCTTCAAGGCTGAGAAAATGAAGTTTTAGAGATAATGAATTAGACCACAGGTGTTTTAATTAAACAAAAGAAAGGGGGTAGTTGTGTTGTGAGTTTTCTTCTCAAAGGGGCAATTATGTGCTATGAGTTTATTTCTTTTACTTTCTGTTTGATAGTTTATTTTCCTCTGTTAGGTAGGCTGTTAGTAAGGCCACCTTTCAGCGTGATCAGTGAAAGAAAAAACTGATAAGCTGGCCTTCATCAAGATTAAAAATGTTTGCTCTGCAAAAGACAAGGTCAAGAGAATGAAAAGACAAGCCACAGACTAGGAGAAAAGATTTGCAAAAGACATATCTGATAAAAGACTGTTATCCAAAATATACGATGAAGTCCTAAAACTCAACAAGAAGAAAACAAACACACACACAAAAATGGTTAAAAGGGGGCCAAACCTTAAAAGACACCTCACCAAAGAAAGTACAACACTGAAGAGTACACCCTAATGTAGACTATGGACTTTGGGTGAAGATATATCAGTGTAGGTACATTGATTGTGACAAAGGTACCACTCTGGTGAGGAATGTTGACAATAGAGGAGGCTTTGTATGTGTGGGAGTGTGGGGTATATAGGATATCTCTATACTTTCCACTCACTTTTTGCTATGAACCTAAAACTCCTCTAAAAAAGTAAAGTTTATATTTTTTTAAAAAGTAGAAAGAACAAGAATACCTTATTTTCAAAGATAAATAAAAAGAAAATATCAACCTGAACAGAAAAATGGTATATTCATATAAGGGAATATTATTTGGCAGTAAAACTCAATAAAGGGATGCACTGAAAGTAATGCTCAGATGGAAATTTATAGCTGGAAATCCCTTCATTCAGAAAAAAAAAAAAAGAAAGATCTTATTGAGAGGAAAACTTTTCCAACTGGGTCCAGTACTTGGGGGCCTGCAAATTAAGTGACAACAGGCAGATTAACAAGAGAAAAGACGAGGGTTATTTACATGTGCACATGGGATCCACTCAGCATGAGTAACTCCCCGAATAGTCAGATAGAGGATTTCTATAACAGACTTAACAAAGGAGAGAGTGTTAAGGTTTCAATAGATGGAAGGTTCTGATGAGGCTAGTTTACACAATTTTTTTAGAATGTCCTGCTGCCGAAGGTCAGGGCCTCCCTGACGGGAGACCTCCCCAGAGGGTGCTTAGTGGCAGCTGACTCTCATAAAACTCTGTTCTAGTCACATAAGGGAATTTCAGATATGATTTCTTTCTGCATCTTCTTTAGTTCAAATGTTTTCACATTAAAATAATTTTTTATGCCAACTCTGGGGGTCTGAGTGTGTCTCACAATCTCAAATCAATAACCTAAACTCTCATCTTAACTAGAAAAAGAAGAACAAACTAAAGCAAAGCAAGCATATGGAAGAAAATAATAAAGACAAGAGAGAGAAAACAAGTAGAGAATAGAATAACAATAGAGAAAATCAATGAAACTGAAAGTCATTTCTTTGGAAAGATTGACAATATTGGCAAATGTTTAGCTCAACAGACCAAGTATAAAAGGGAGAAGACTCAAACTACCAACGTCAGAAATGAAAGCGGGAAGATTACTACCAACCTTACAGACATAAGAAAGATCATAGGAGAATACTATGAACAATTGTGTGCCAACAAATTAGATAATGTAGATGAAATGGACAGACTTCTCAAAAGTCACAAACTCCAAAACCAAATCAAAATGAAAAAGAAAATCTGAATAGACCTATAGCAAGTAAAAAGATTGAATCAGTAGTCAAAAAACTTCCAAAAAAGAAAAGCCCAAGACTAGATGATGGTATTACTGGTGAAGTATATCAACCATTTAAAAAAGAATTGACATTAATCCTTCTAAAACGCTTCCTAAAACATAGAGGAGAAGGGAACACTCCCCAACTCATTCTATGAGGCTAGTATTACCCTGATACCAAAGCCAGACAGGCTGGGTGTGGTGGCTCACGCCTGTAATCCTAGCACTCTGGGAGGCCGAGGCGGGTGGATCGTTTGAGCTCAGGAGTTCGAGACCAGCCTGAGTAAGAGTGAGACCCTGTCTCTACCAAAAAAAAAAAAAATAGAAAGAAATTAGCTGAACAACTAAAAATATACATAGAAAAACTTAGCTGGGCATGGTGGCACATACCTATAGTCCCAGCTACTCGGGAGGCTGAGGCAGAAGGATTGCTTGAGCCCAGGAATTTGAGGTTGCTGTGAGCTAGGCTGACGCCACGGCACTCTAGCCCGGGCAACAGAGCGAGACTCTGTTTCAAAAAAAAAAAAAAAAAAGCCAGACAAAGACATCACAAGAAAAGAAAACTACAGACCAATATCCCTTATGAATACACAAAAAAAATTCTCAACAAAATACCAGCAGTTAAATCCAGCAGCATATTAAATAGATTATATGCCATGACCAAGTAGAGTTTATCCTAGGAATGCAAGATGGATTTACCATACAAAAATCAATCAATACAATAAAGGAGCCAGGAGCGGTGGCTCACGCCTGTAATCCCAGCACTTTGGGAGGCTGAGGCAAGAGGATCGCTTGAGGTCAGGATTTTGAGACCAGCCTGAGCAAGAGTGAGACCTCATCTCTATAAAAAATAGAAAAATTAGCTGGGCGGGGTGGTGTGCACCTGTAGTCCCAGCTATTCGGGAGGCTGAGGCAGGAGGATCACTTGAGCCCAGGACTGAGGGTATAGTGAACTATGACCATGCCACTGTACTCCAGCCTAGGAGACAGAGCAAGATCTTGTCTCAAAAATAAATAAATAAATAAGGAACAAAACTACATGATTATATCAATTGATACAGAAAAAAAATTTGAAAAGGTCTAACATCTTATACATACATAATGAGTGCAATGCGCACTGTCTAGGGGATGGACACACTTGAAGCTCTGATTTGGGGGGGTGAAGGGCAATATACATAACTTAAACTTTTGTACCCCCATAATATGCTGAAATAAAAAAAATTAAATTAAAAAAAAACCAAACACTCAACAAACTAGAAAGAAAAGGCCAGCCTGGGCAACATAGTGAGATCCTGTCTCTAACAAAAAAAAAAAAAAAAATGTTTTTCTTTTAAATTAGCTGAGTGTGGTGGCATACACCTGTAGTCCCAGCATCTGCCCCCCACCTACCCCGGGCAACAGAGCGAGACCCTGTCTCTAAAAAAAGAAAGAAAGAGAAGGGAATTTTCCTCAATCTGATAATGGGCATTTATGAAAACCCACAGCTAACATCATACTTACTGGGGATGCTTTCCCTCTAAGATCGGGAAGAAGACACTTCTATTCAACACTGGAGATTCTAGCCAGACAGATCAGGCAAGAAAAAGATAATAATAAAAGACATCCAAATCAGAAAGAAAGAAGTAAAACTATATCTATTCTCAGATGGCATGATCTTGTCTACAGAAAATCCTAGAAATCCACTAAAAAGCTATTAGAACGAATAAACAAGCTTAGCAAAGTTATAGGGTACAAAATTAACATATAAAAATCAATTATACTTTCATATACTAGTAATAAATAATCCCAAATGAAATTGATAAAACAATTTCATTAGCCAGGTGCAGTGGCTCATACCTATAATCCCAGTTACTTAGGGGGATTGCTTGAGCCCAAGAGTTTGAGACCAACCTGGGCAACATAGTGAGACCCCCATCTCCAAAATAATGAAAAAGAATTAGCCAGCATAGTGGCACATGCCTGTAGTGTCAGTTACTCGGGAAGCTGAGGCAGGAGGATATAAAAAATTCTCAAGTGTGATAGCCGTACCCTGGTTATGTAGGAACATGTCCTGGTTCTGAAGAAATAGAAACTGAAGTATTTCGGAGTGTAGTATCATGATGTCTGCAACTTATTTTCAAGCAGTTTAGCAAAATACAAGAATGCATTTACATAGAGCTGTGCAGTTCAATACAGTAACTGCTAGCCACACGTAGCTGTTTACGCTTAAATTTCAATTGATTAAAAATAAATACAGGCCGGGCGCGGGTGGTTCACACCTGTAATCCTAGCACTCTGGGAGGCCGAGGCGGGTGGATGCTTTGGCCCTTGAAGAATTCTGTACCCTAGTTCACCATCCCTCCACTGAAGAAATGTACAATAATAATCACCTTTATATGCTTCACCAAGGTCTGTCCTGAAAAGTATCCAGCCATGAAATAAGAAAAATGGAGACATTATTGAAGAAGATACAAGATATAAGAAACACTGTACATAGGACAATGATGCCT
Organism: Lemur catta; assembly: GCF_020740605.2. Classification (NCBI taxonomy): domain Eukaryota; kingdom Metazoa; phylum Chordata; class Mammalia; order Primates; family Lemuridae; genus Lemur; species Lemur catta. The sequence goes on from NC_059130.1 coordinate 111,927,499, forward strand.
GAGTCCCCTTCAAAGTAGGCACCTTGGGACCTCACACGGTTCCTCCAGCATCTCTTCCACTGTTCAAAACACTCTGCAAAATCCTGTGTTGGAGTCACCAGCAGCTGCCTCGTCGTATTTTCCTGAATCTCATGCATGGTCTGAAATCTCTTCCCTTTAAAAGGTGATTTTAGTTTTGGGGAAAAGCCAGAAGTCACAGGGTGACACATCTGGGCTGTAGGGGGCCTGAGTCGCCTGGGTGATTTGATGTTTCGCCAAAAAACTCTGCACGAGAGGTGATGCCTGGGCGGGCGTGTTGTCATGATGAAACTGCCAATCACCAGGTGCACATAGTGGAGGCCGTTTCATCACATTGAATCTCTCAGCTGATGAAGAACATCGAGGTAGTACTCCTTATTCATTGTTTGGCCTGGAGGAGCGTACTTGTGATGGACAACACCTTCCCAATTATTTTATTTATTCATTTATTTTGACACAGGGTCTCTCTCAGTCACCCTGGGTAGAATGCCATGGCGTCAGCCTAGCTCAGAGCAACCTCAAACTCCTGGGCTCAAGTGATCCTCCTGCCTCAGCCTCCCAAGTAGTTGGGACTACAGGCGCTCACCACCACACCCAGCTAATTTTTCTATTTTTAGTAGAGACAGGGGTCTTGCTTTTGCTAAGGCTGGTCTCAAACTCCTGACCTCAATTGATCCTCCTACCTCGGCCTCCCAGAGTGGTAGGATTACAGGTGTGAGCTACCACGCCCAACCAACACCTTCCCAATTCAAAAACACAGTTAACGTGGTCTTGACCTTGCTGTGACTTTGCCACACCTTCTTTGGGTGTGGAGGACCAGGTGACTCCCATTGGGACGAATGGGCCTTTGTTTCTGGATCATAGCCTTAGATTATCTCCGGTTCTGACCTTGAGGAAATCTGGTTCACTGGTAGCGGTTTGAAGTAAGTCATTAGTAAATGCAGCACGATTTTCCTTCAGCTCTGGTAGCAGAAGCCGTGGAAGGCACTTTGCCATGACACGTTTCATGCCAAGATCCTGCGTCAAAATCTCGGACACGGTAGTTTTTGGAATCCCCAGATGAGCTCCTGGTTCTTGCTGATCTTTGTTGATTGCAGCCCGAGCACGTTCAGCATTCTCAGGTGATCTGCGTGTTGCAGGCCTTCCAGAACGTGGATCACTTTCAGCAGATTCTTGACCATCTTTGAAGTGTCCGTCCCACACTTTTATTTGCTCTGTTCTCATTGCATTGTCCCCGAAAGCCTTCTGAATCATCTGAATAGTTTCCGTGGAGGAATGTTCAAGCTTAACACAAAATTTGATGCAGATTCATTGCTCTACTCGCTCAGTCATGTTGAATGTGACGGCCACACAGCACACGTGCTCACTCAACAGCGTCTAGCGCCCCACTGACTAGTACAGTGACATTGTCATTGTTCACACATGTGCATCCCAGTCCACTCGCCTTGGCTGCCAGGTTACATCGATGTCACACAAACTGTTCTCGTTATATTAACAATGGCTGGATACTTTCCCAACAGACCTCGGGTATCAGCACTGGCCAATAGAAAGTTCTGTGACGATGGAAGTGATTTACACCTGCACTATCAGACTAGCCACATGTGGCTACTGTGTACTTAAAAGGTGGCTACTGTAACTGAGGACCTGAACTTTAAACTTTATTTGTTTTGAAACAGGGTTTGCTCTGTCACCTGGGCTAGAGTGCAGTGGTGTCGTCATAGCTCCCTGCAGCCTCCAACTCCTGGACTCAAGCAATTCTCCTGCCTCAGTCTCTAGAATAGCCGGGACCTCAGGGGCCCACCTCCACACCCAGCTAATTCTTTTTCATTTTCTTAGAGGCAAGTTCTAGCTATGTTGCCCAGGCTGGTCTAGCCTGGTTTATTTATAGTCCTAAGTATGATAATACACTGGATGAGAAAATATTGATGTAGTTGATTATCGGGGGGTGTGGTCCCAAAATATGCACCAAATCACCTTTCTAAAGTCTGAAAATTTCTGAATTTTGAGTCACCTCTGGCCCCTAGAGTTGTGAACAGGGGACTGGGAGCCTGTAGTAGGGGAGATTTGATAGAGCCATAATATAATACGGCCATGGTCAAAGCCAGGACTTGCTGGGTGCAGGAGTAGGGAGACCTTCGGTGATGCAGGAGCCATAGAGGTGAGAGGGAAGGAAAACAAAGGACCTACCAGAGAGGCCTTTGTTGTGGCATAAACTAGCTCTGGCTGATTTAAGCAGCAAGGAAACCTGTTGGAAGGATATTGGGTTAATCCCAGGGCATTGGTAGGTGGAAGAACCAGGCACAGAGGCCTTGGGGCCAAGCAACTGCCCAAATCACCCACAGAACTGGTCAAGTAAGAAACAGCTGAGCCCTAAAGGCACAACCGGCACTGCCAGTCCTGACCCACGCTGGCACTTCCAGCCCAGCTGCCACCGCCCCAGCCCCCAAGCACTGTCTCTCCATCCCTGCAAAGTCTGCCTGTCTATATTTATATCTATTTATTTATCTGTCTATATTTACACATCTGACAAGACAACTTTTTCCACTTAGCTCTTTCTTTGCAAAGTTGACTTTGCTCTTTGTGGACCTTGATTCTTCCATATATAATTTAGAACAAGTTTGTTGAATTTCTCCCAAAATAAAATCCATCCATGGCTTACTCCTGTAATCCTTGCACTCTGGGAGGGTGAAGCGGGAGGATCATTTGAGGCCAGGAGTTTGAGAACAGCTTGAGCAAGATGGAGACCTCATCTCTTCCAAAAAAAAATAATATAGAAAAATCAGCCAGGTGTGGTGACATGCGCCTGTAGTCCCAGCTACTCTGGAGGCTGAGGCAGGAGGGTCGCTTGAGCCCAGGAGTTTGAGGTTGCAGTGAGCTATGATGATGGCACTGCACTCTAGCCCAGGCAACAGAGCAAGACCTTGTCTAAAAAAAAAAAAAAAAATCCACCTAAACTGTTGCTTGAGGGTGTCCTGAATGTGTAGATTAATTTAAGGAGAACCGGCAACTTTAGGACATGAAGTTTCCCTAACCATGAGTATGGAATAGGTACCTATTTATGTCTCCTTTTATGCCCTTTAATAAAAATTTTAAACTTTTACCTTAGGAATCTTTTGCATGCCTTAAGTTAATTTCTAGATACTTTAATGTAAATTTCAGCAGTTTTTTTCCCTTTTAATTTTGAAACAATCTCAAATACAGAAGAGCAGCAAGAACAGTATAAAATTTTTTTTCCTGAGCCATTTGAGCTTAGGTTGCCAACCTGATGTCCCATTCCTCCCTCCCCCTGACACACTTTGTACAATATTCATACAAACAAGCAAAGTCTCCTACAGGGCCACAATATAACCATCAAAGTTGGGAAATTAACATTGATACATTATATCATTTCATCCTCAGACTTTATTCAAGTTTCAATTAATTGTCCCAATAATGTTCTTTATGGCAAAAAGAAATGTGTTCTAATCACATGTTGCATTTTGTTTTCAAATTTGAATGAAAACTGGTTTACTTTAGAACAGTTCTTTAGTTTGGAACAGTTCTTTAATATTTCTTTGATTTGTGTGACCTTGACATTTTTGAAGATCACAGGCAAGTTATTGTACAGAATGTCCCTCTCTTTAGGTTTGTCTGATATTTTCTCATGTTTATATTCCAGTTGTGCATCTTTGGTAGGAATGTCACAGAAGTGACCTATGTCCTTCCTGTTGCATCTTATAAGATGACACATAATTTCAATTTGTCCAGTTGTTGATGGTGTTTACTCTGATACCCTGATTAATTATCCGCCAGGTTTTGCCACTGTAAAGTTACTTTTTTTTTCCCTTTTGTAATTAAAAGTATGCTGTGGAGTGGTTCTTTCAAATTATGTAAATATTCCATTCTTATCAAACTGCTATATGGACTCATAGTTTTCTCTTTAGTTCATTCTGTTATTATCATTATTAATTTGTCTTTCAAATTCTCCCATTTTTTGTACAGGTAGAGCCCTTTCAAGTTGGATATATCCTTTTGACACGTCCCCATCATTCTTTGAGCACTTCCTTGCTCTTTCGAATGACTACATTACCTATGCTTGTCTTCTAGTGTCTCTGCCCCAATTCTGGAACCAGCTATTTGTCCAGGGAGCCCAGTTTCCTTGTAGTGGAGAATGGCATTTAGAAGCCAATGTCTGAGTACTAGGTGTTCCCATTGCCACTGAAATATCACTGCCCCCAGGCCCTTTCAGTGGATAGAGCTAGGCAATAAACATCACTGTCTTCACCCCACGTGGGCTCCAGCATCTTCTGCCAGGCCTCTCTCATGCTGGAAGCCCTCCTCACCCCATGTGAGCCCCAATATCTCACACAGCCTGCCCTCTTCACAAATGTCCACCTTGCTGTGCCCCACTAATGGCATTAGGTCTGAATTTTTCAGGAAGGGAAGGGAAACGAGGGAAAAGGAAGAGGAAGCTAGTTTCTAGATACTTTAATATTTTATTTTCCTTTATATTTTCTAGTTGGTTATTGCTGGTATGGAAAATGCTATTAATTTTTATAGGTAGATATTTTATCTGGTAAATATTGCATTGCTTTGTCTTTGTAGGTGACTATATAATCTGCAAGTAATGACCATTTTACCTCTTGTCCTCCTATCCTTACACTTCTTTTCCTTTTCTTTATAAATGTCAGCAGGAACCCCACGGCTAAGTTAAACAGTGTCTGTGATATCAGGCACCCTTGAGTTGTTTCTGATCTTAGAGGTACTGAAAGTTTGTCCTGTAAGAATATATTGGTTCTAAAATTTTGGCATATAATTTTTATCAAGTTTTATAAGTTCTTTTCCTAGTTTGCTAATAATTTTTAAAAGTCAAAATTATTGAATATATCAAAAACCTTTTGTGTATATGTGTGCCTAAGATAAAATAATCACACTATTTTGCTTCTTGAGTCTATTAATTAACATGGAAAGTTTAATGGGTGAATTTTCTGATAGTTAGTTCTCCTTCTTATCTGGGATAAACCCCATTTGGTTGTGAGTTAAGAACAAACAAACAGGATTCAGTTAGCCAATATTTTATTTAAGATTTTCATCTTGTGTTTATAGGTGAAATGAACCTGTAATTTTCCTCCCCTTTTTTCCTGATCTCCCGGCTTTACAGTTTATACATTTGATACCCAGAGAGAGGGATGGGCTTGGCAAAGATCACACAGAGAGTTAGTGACATTTTCTGCTCTGAACAAGACCCTTCTTGGGGCATCACTCCCTTGGGCTCCTTTGCCAGGCAAAAGTGCCTTGTTCACAGTGTGGTTATCTGTGTTTAACGCTGCCAATCAGGGAAAAGAATACTGGGGATGGGGGAGGGGACCCCGTGGGTGGGGGCTGGAGGGTGCCAGTAGAGGGGAGTTATCTGGAGTTCAAGTCCTTGCTTTGCCACAGGACGCAGCCTCCATGGCCTCGTGCATTGTTTTCCTCCTCCAGCAAATGGGGACATAGGAGCAGGCAGCCCTGAGGACTGTTCTAGCCCTGAGGACTGAGGCCTTTGTGATGCTCAGACGCTCTCAGGGGGTTCAGGCCACGCTTCAGAAGCACAAATAGAACCTGGTGAAGAGGGGAAGTCCTGGGTGGGAGCGCCGTCCACACCGCAGCCAGGGCCAGGAGTTTGCGACCCCAGAGGTGGCCGCGCTTGCAGCCTTGTGCTCTGGGCTCTGAGTCCTCTGAGACAGCACGCAGGGGCCTGAGGGGCCTGGGAGAAGGAGGAGGAGGAAGAGGAGGCTTCCTTACTACCTGTCGGCAGGGAAGTCAAGCCTGGTGGGTCACTGGCCTACCCCAGGTCCTGCCTGGCCCTTCAGAGACCTTGTCCTGGGCAGGGGAAGGTGTGAGGCCTGATGAGCCTGGCTCTGGGACCTTGCCAGGTTGCTTCAGGGACCCTGACTTTCCTAGAGACCAGACTGGTCCCCACCTCCCCTCTCCCTCCACTCCCCCGACCCTGCTTCTCTGCCCCAGCTCTCTGCTGCCAACTCTGCTTTCTACCCCCTGGCCTGCAAAGCCTGTCACTCGCCCACCCCCGCTCCCAAATCCCAGCCTGAACTCTGCCCTTTCAATCCCAGCACAAGTCCCTTTCGCCTCCCCGGGCCTCCCTTACCTAAGCAAGGATCGTTCCTCAACTGGCCCTGGCTCTTCGTCCCCCTCTGCCCAGACCTCCCTGCTCACCCGTGGGTCTGGGAATCGCCGGGGTCCACCTGCCTGTCTGTTTCCCTCTCGGCTCAGTCCAGGCTGCTGCTCTCTGCCCCGAAGCTGTTCCCGCCTATTCCCAGACACTCCGTGGGCCCCGCGTGGCTGCTGTCCGGCCCGCCCGAGCCCCATTCCCCACCCATCTGGGGTTCCATGCTGGCCGGCCGGCGGCCGGGGCTCCCCTCTGGGCTCCATCATTGCTCCTTGGGTACCGCAGCCCGAAGGCCGGGTCAAGTGCTTCTCTGGATGGACGTCTGCTGTCCCCTGCTGGTCAGTGTGCTATACGACAGCAACTGTTTCCCAGGCCCGGGATGCCAACCGTGGGACCCTCTTACCAAGGCTGTAAGCGCTTAACATCCTTTTTTCTAACTGAATCGCCACAACAATTTTATCAGGTAGGTTCTGTTATTGTCCCCATTTTACAGATTGGGAACTAAGGCACTGCTATGGCAAGTCACTTAATTAAGGCGTAGAGCCAGGTTTGAACCCAGCACAGTTAGTACTAGGAATGACAGCAGCCGGCATTCTCCCAGCTGCTCCTTAGGGTTCGGAGCCACAGTAGACTGTTCAAACGCGTGGCCTCCTTAAACCTGCCCTCCCCTTTCCACACCCGAGTAGCACAGCTTCATCCGCCCCACGCCCCTTCCGCAAACACAGCCTGCATGGCCCCCCTCCTGCGGGGCCCTAACCCTGCCAGCAAAATGCTCGTAACTCCTCCCACCTGTGTCCTTCCCCAGCACCCCCATCTCCCACCCCACCCCTCGCTGCCGCAGGCCAGTCTGCACCCCAGTCCTCTGAGTCCCTTTCCTTTCTGCCTTCAGCGAATTACCCCTCTGTCTCCGGCGCGCCCCACGCCGCCCTCTCTCTGTCCCCTGGTCTCCGCAGGAAAGCCCTTCTCCAGACGGTGCTTCTCTGACCTAATGGAGGGTGGGCCCTCCGTCCCCTCTCACAGCGGCCCGTGTCGTGTGCTCCGGTGTGTGACAATTTGCTGCTGGGGGCCTCTCTCGCTGCAGTGTAAGCTCCCGGAGGAGAACCCAGCACCGGCACAGAGCTGGCTGGTGGGAGGTTCCCAGTACACAGGCATCGAAGGGGTGGAAGGAACAGAGGGAAAGGGATTATTCTCCCTATGTTAAAAGGGAGACCACAGAGGCCCAGCACGCGAAGGGACTTGCCCGACATCCCCCAGCAAGTCAGTGGAGCTGCAGGGTCCCCACCGCGGCCGGCAGAGCCTGGACACGGTGCTCCTTCACCACCCCTGGCTGCCGGGAGTCCCTGGTGCTTTACACACATGGGATCACTTGAATGCACCGCGACTCTGAGAGGGAAGGGATATCCCGCCGTGTCGCAGGTAAGTGTGCCGACTCAGGCTCACCCTGGCGACCTACCCAAGTCCCTGGGCTGACAGGGTGCACACTGGATTCCAGCGCAGGCTTCTCTCTCTGTTCTTCCTACTACGACTAACCTTAGTCCACACATTTTTAGTGAGCACCTACTAAGTGCCAGGCACTGCATCAGCAGACACATCCCGTCCTCCTGGCCCCCCCAGCACTGCAGGATGAGGAAGGAAAGAAACGCAGAGACCAGCACAGTAATAATTAGAAGTCTGCGATCAGCCTCAGAAACTTAGCAAAGTGTCCCAGGGCTTCTTCCCTGGCACTCCCCTGTCTACAGGCTTCTGGAATTTTCTTCTGTCCCCAGCCCTTCACCAGAACCTCCCTAGTGCTCTGATGTTAGCCTGTTCCAAGGGCCGCCCCCTTGACGGCATTCCCAAGCGCTTCCTCCAGATCACCACCAGAGGACAGCCGTGCTCCGTGGCAGGTGGCGTTTCCACCAGCATCTCAAGCCCGGGAGGGGAGAGAGGAGGAGGGATGCAGACAGAAGGGGAGGGGCGGAGACTAACAGGAGACCCAGGCTCCCCAGATGGAGCATCTAAGGGAATCGGCTCTGTCCAGGCCTATGGCAGAGTTGCTTACTTGTTTTTCCTCCCTGTCCTCCTCCTACTTTGTCTTCTCATTCATTCAATAAACTTTTAAAACAGCTTCATTGTGTTATAATTTATGTACCATAAAAGTTCACTCACTTAAAGTATACAATACGGTGATTTCTAGTATATTTACAGAGTTGTGCAACCATTTCAGAACATTTTCATGCCCAAAAGAAACCATGTACCCATCAGCAGTCACTCCTCAGCCCCATGCAGGACTAATACACATCCTGTCTCTCTAGATTTGCCTGTTCTGACATTTCCTATAAATGCACTAACACAAAATATGATCTTTTGTGTCTGGCTTCTTTCACTTATTGTAAGTGTTTTCAAGGTTCATCCATGTTGTGATATGTATCAGTATTTCATTCCTTTTTCTTTAGCAATAGAGTCCTGCTCTGTTGCCCAGGCTGGAGTGCAGTGGCTCCATCATAGCTCGCTGCAACCTTGAATTCCGGGGCTCAAGCCATCCTCTTGCCTTAGGCTCCCGAGCAGCAGGCCCACACCACCGTGCCTGGCTAATTTTATTTTTAAAAAGTTTTTTTGTACAGACAGGGTTTTGCCAAGCTGGTCTCGAGTGATCCTCCTGCCTTGGGCTCCTAAAGTGCTGGAATTATAGGCGTGAGCCACCACACCCAGCCTCATCCCTTTTCAGGGCTGGATAATGTTCCTTTGAACGGACAGACCGCATTTCGTCTGTCTGTTAATCAATCGATAGACATTTGAATTGTTTCCACTTTGGGGCTGTTATAATCCTGCTGTGAACATTTGTGTACAAGTTTTTTTTAAATACAGATGTAATTCACATACCATAAAATTCACTCTTTTAAAGAAAGGGTGAATTATACTCTCATCCTTTCAATGAACTAAGTCAGGGGTTCTTAGTATATTCACCAAGTTGTGAATACACTAATCATCACCACTGTCTAATCCCAGAACAATCTCATCCCCCAATAATCCCCCCAAGAAATCTATGCTCATTAGCAGTCACTCCCCACCCCAGCCCCACCCGCCACCCCCACTCCCCCAGTGCCTGGTAACCACTAATCTACTTTCTGTCTGTATGTATTCACCAGTTCTGGACATTTCATATAAAAGAAATCATACAATATGTGGTCTTTATGTCTGCCTGCTTTTACTTAGTATCACGATTTTTAGGTTTGTCTGGTCATAGTCTGTATCAATACTTCATTCCTAGCCAGGTGTGGTGACTCACACTTGTAATCCCAGCACTCTGGGAGGCCAGAGGCAGGAGGATTGCTTAAGCTCAGGAATTCAAGACCAGCCTGAGCAAGAGTGAGACTCCCATCTCTACTAAAAAAAAAAAACATTAGCCAGGCTCAGTGGCACATGCCTGTAGTCCCAGCTACCCAGGAGGCTGAGGCAGGAGGATCACTTGAACCCAGGAGTTTATGGTTTCAGTGAGCTATGATGACGTCATTGCACTCTAGCCCGGTGACCGAGCGAGACTCTGTCTAAAAAAAAAAAAAAACAAGAAAAAACAACTTCTTTCCTTTTTGTCACTGAATAACAATGCATTGTAGTGATACACAACGTTTTATTTTTATATAGGTTAGCTGATGGATGTTTGGGTTGCTTCTACTTTTGGGCTATCCTGAATAGTGATGCTGCGAACATTCACGTACAAGTCTTTGTGTGAATATGTTTTCATTTCTCTGGGGTATGTGTACTCAGGAGTGGAATTGCTATACCACACGGTGTCTCTTTGTTTGACTTTTTGAGGAAGTGACAAACTCAAAGTTATTACTAAGTGAAGGAAGGAATCTGCAAAGGCTACACACTGTGTGATTCCAAGTATGTGACGTGCTGGAAAAGGCAGAACATGGGGGCAGTAAAAAGATCAGTGGGTGCAGGTGTTGGGAAAGGGAGGCATGAATAGGGGGAGCACACAGGATTTATAGGGCAGTGAAAATACTCTGTGTGACACTTTCATGATGAACACATGTCATTGCATATTTGTCCAACCCCATAGAATGTATAGCACCGAGTGAGTGTGAACCCTAAAGTAAACTACGGACTCTGGGTGACAGTGATGTGTCAAAGGCTCATCAGTTCTAGCAATGTAGCAGTCTGGTGTGGGATGTTGGTAATGGGGGCAGCTGTCCCCACACGTGGGGACAGGGGACATATGGGGACTCTGCATCTTCCTCTCAGTTTTGCTGTGAGCCTAAAATTGCTCTAAAATATTAAGTCTTTAAAAACAAATCTCCTTCTTGCTTCATGAGGAGGAGGCAGAGCAGGACACCCAGGAGGGGCTCATTGCCACCGTGCAAGCGAGGGTGGCGGAGGCTGGGGGTGGAGGGGCTGGGGCTGCACATACCCTGGAGGTAGAGCACGAGGCTCTGCCGAAGGCTGGATGTGAGGGCTGCAGAGAAGAGAGGCACCTGCTTCCTCGGGCCCCTCTCATTTGCAAACGTGCCTCGAGGCCTCCATGTGCTGTGTTGACCCACTGGCCCCTCTGGGACCAGGACAGATACGTCTCTGCCTTCAGCCAGGAGACCCAGGAACTCTCCTCCCACAGGAAGTTCCAGAGTGGCGGCCAGTCTTTGTCAAGTTCTTCTGGCATCCTAGGTCCTGCCCCTGCCACTACGGAGGCTCAAAGAATACCCGCGTCCCTGGCCTCAGGAGCCCAAGCCTCGTGCCCCGCCGCACTCTGGCTGCTGCTGGCCACTCAGGACGTGTGCCCCGCTCGTGTCCCCCCAAGGCCCCTGCACTCGGAGCCCTTCGGTAGGTCCCTGTGGTCCCAGCAGCGTTTCCCAAACTGGAGCACTCTACAGACAGGCTCTCCAAAAGGAAAAAGATTCTTCTGGCCAGACAGTGATGATTCAAATTATCTTTATTATACTGTTCCTAAAACATAAAGCCAGGGACAAACTTCTTGGGATCCTACACAACCATAGAACCAAATTAAATACAAACACAACTACAAATCCAATGACATGTAGATGAACAGCATTCATTTAATGTGGTGGATGATGTCATTTTGCAGACTCAAAATCAGCCCCTTTGAATTATGTGCATTTTCCAGGCTGTGCCAGCGTGCTGTTGTGAGCTTGGCTTTTGTTTTTCCCTCGGAGTTCCTGCACTGCTGTGTGTGCCGACTCAGTTGGCCACTTCTTTTCCCATGCAGTGAGGGGAAACCTCTCAGAGGGGAGCACAGCAGCTCTGCATCTGGCCTCCCTGGCTGTGGACGTACATATCCACTCCTCTCTTTTAAGCCTGGGACTGTCGTAAGGACCTTCCTAGTCCCCTTTCTACCGTTGGGAATTCCATTTCTCCCTTTACCAAACAATGCACATCAAATATAAATTTTTTGCTATAAAAAGGAATTTTTTTTTTGAGACAGAGTCTCACTCTGTTGCCCGAGCTAGAGTGGAATTTATTTTTATAATTTTGCAATTGAAATTATTTCAATTAACAAGGTGGGTGTGGGTGTGGTGTGTGCATGTGTTATTTTGGTGGTGATTGTTGTTACTTTAGAGTCATTGAAATTCTTTTTTCAGGGCTGAGACATCTTTCAGGGCCTTGGAATTGTCCCAGGCCCAAGGGCTGAGCTCACAAGGATGGAGAATGAATCCGCCAAGCCAAGACCTGCTTCTTTCTTTCCTCACCAGCCCCAGATAATTAGAGGGGGCAGCTGGCACCAATCCGACCCCAAGCACAAACCAGCTTGGGTGATGAAATAGGGTTGGCAGCTCTGGGTTATGAGGTTGGGTCACTCAGAGAAGTCAGACTGTGCTTATACCCATTTTTAGAGGATCACTAAAATAAATGCCCCAAATTATAAAAATCCTAGTGGAGCCAGATTCTTGGGAACATGTCTGAGGCTCCCCAGAGACCATGGACCTCAGTTTGAGGCCCAGTAGCCTTCAAGGTCAAGTTGCAGCTCCTTGGCCTGATTCTTGAGTCAGCACATTGTGGGGATAGCGTCCCTCGCCAGCGGTTTCTCTGCCCATCCCTGCCCTGTCTGGTACCCAATGTGCTGGCAGCTGCTCCTCAGCCAGGCTCTGGCCCCTGCTGTTGTCTCCGCCTGGAATGTCCTCCCTTCGGTCTTTTAGATTTTTTTTTTTAAGTGTTAAAACATTGCACGGGTCATACATGTTCACTATAGGAAAACAAAATTAGTCAGCAATCTCATCACACAGAGATAATCATGATTAACTGATGACGTGCCATATTCTCTTTAAATTACAGTTTTCCCCGTGCATATGCTTATCTTAACAAGATGTAATAAATGCTGTTTTCCAACTGAAGCACTGTAAGCAAACACAAATGTAGAGAATGCTGTAACATATGCTCAGGCTCACAACCAAGTTTTGACAAATCCTAACATATTGACCATATTCGCTTCAGCTGCCTTTTTAAAACAATAAAAACTATCAGATATGGCTTAAGCCCCCTGGATGTCCCTTCGCTGTGTCTCCCCTGTCCCCCTCCACAGAGTCAATCTCTCTCACAGGTTTGGGGGTTACTGTTCCCATCCATGCATTGGAGATTGAATAGTATGGTCTTGCACAGATCCTCCTGCAACTTGATTTTTGGATTTGACATTATGTTCTGGAGAGGTGTTCTCATTGATCCACGCCACCCTAGTTTGTTCATTTATATTGCCCTTCACGATTCTGTGTAATGAATAGACCAGTATCTACCCCAACGGAATGAAAATGTGTGTCCACAGAGAGACTTGTATGCAAATATTGACAGCAGCATACTCCCATAGACAAAAACTGGAAGCAAATAAAAAATAAAAATAAATTAAAAAATTAGCCAGATGTGGTAGCACGTGCCTGTAGTCCCAGCTACTTGGGAGACTGAGGCAGGAGGATCCGTTGGGCCCAGGAGTCAGAGGCTGCAGTGAGCTTTGATTGTGCCACTGCACTCCAGCCTGGGTGAGAGTGAGACCCCATCTCTTAAAAAAAAATCCAAAAGGTAACTGAATAAACCAAATGTGGTCCATCCATGCAGTGAACTACTCCTCAGCAATATAAAGAAACCAGTTCCTGGTACATGGATGAAGCTCAAAGACTTTCTGCTCAGTGAAAGAAGCCAGATGCAGGAGACCACATAATGTATGATTCTGTTTATGCAAAATTTCTAGAAAAGGCAAAACTAGAGAGACAGAAAGCAGATGGGTGATTGCCTGGGGATGAGAGTGAAAGCAGGGATTAACTGCAAATGGGTACAAGGGATCTTTTAGGGCTGACGACGTTGTTCTAAAACTGGATTGTAGTGACGGTTGCACAACTCTGTGCATTTACTAAAAATCCTTGAATTATACACTTAAAAGAGGTACACATATTGGCATGCGAGTTATACCTCAATAAAGAGACATGACAAAACAAAAAAGACATGATTCCTACGTTTGTAGGCTTTCTAATCTAACTGGGAAGATGGGCAATAGACAAGTAGTCTAGCAACCAAGTGTAGAATTGGAAATTCTCATAAGCACAATGAAGGAAGTGGGGTGGGCGCAGCAACAGAGAAGAGAAGGGGACCTCCCAAAGAAGGTGGCCAAGGAAGGCCTTTCTGGAGAGTGACATTTGGGACAGGTGTTTGTAAAAAGGTCGCTTGTGCCTTGAGTTGGCCTCAGCCCCCCTGCCAGTGTGCTCTTGGAGCCAATGCCAACATCCCCATCATACACAAGCTGGCCGGCGTGCCCACACTGGCCTGCCCCTGCACAGGGCTTGGGGCACAGTGGACGGTGGAGGTGTCTGGGCGTGCGTTAGGCAGGGAGGCAGGCAAGGTGTGGGAGGTGTGGGTGACTTCACGCTGCCCCAACACCTGCTGCACAAATCGTGTGAGTCATGGGGCAGGGACGGCTGCAGGACCTCCAAGACGGGCCTTGCCCAGCTTGTCAGGAGAGCCACAGGCTCCAAGCGGATCTGCCCACCCACACCTCCTCTCCCTGTCGAAGACCCTGCCCTCCTCCTCATGGCCTGCGGTTCTGGAGGGCCTAGATTCAAACCCCTGCCATGCTGCTTCCTCGATGCATGACCTCAGACTTCACCCAGCCTCGCTCTCCTCATCTGCTGAACACGGATGTTGATGTATGGGGAAGAGCAGATCTGGGATCAGAACCTGAGTCTGCTTGGCTCCACTGCCTTGCCCTTTCCATCATGCCATCGAGGGGCTCCTTGCAACAGGCCTCACTAAGGGGCTAGTTCTGTGTTCTCAGCTCTATCCATGCATCCAGGTCACCTGGTAGTTTTATAAACTCTGAGGCCCACCCTCCAGAGATTGGGTTTAATTGACCTAAGATGGGATCCAGGCAACAGTGCCATTTAAAATTTTTTATTTATTTATTAGAGATGGGGTCTCATTATGTTGCCCCGGTTGGCCTCAAACTCCTGAGCTCAAAGGATCCTCCTGTCCCAGCCTCCTGACTTGCTGGGACTGCAGGCATGGGCCACTGCACTCAGTCAGGGCTTAGTACCTTTTAAAAGCTCCCCAGACGACACAAATGAATAGCTAGGGTTGAGAATTGCTGATCCAGCCCCTTCATTTTACAAATGAGACTGAGGCCCAGAGATTCTGCGTGACTTTCTCCATACCCAAGGCCCCCACTCATATGCAGCTGCAGCTGGAGTCTTTGAACTCTCCCCTCCACATGAAAGAACTGCTGTGATGATGTATAAAGCCACAGGGAAGAGTAGGAGCTTTAAAATCAGACAGAGGTGGCTTCAAATCCTGCCTTGCCACTTAGAGTCTGTGTGACCTGGGGTATATCACTTCACCCCTCTGACCCTCAGAATCTTCGTCTATTAAATAGGGGTCATATGAGGTCTAAATGGGATAGTGTATGCAGAGCAGAGGTGCTCATTAAACAGGCTCCATTCCCTAGAAAAGACCTTCTGGAGAGTTTGATAGACATTTACAAAGCACCAACCACGTGCCGGTCCCTGTTACTGGGGGCAGGGCTGAAAAATTGGGCTCAGGCAGGGGAGACAACAGAGTGAGCCGAGCAAGCAGACTGGGCAAGGCAGAGTGGCAGGTGCTGGGTTAGCAGTAAGGCAGGGGGCTGTGGGAGCACAGGTGGGGAGGCCAGAGTCAGACCTGGGAGATGAGGAAGGCTCCCTGGAGGAGGTGATGTTCTGGACTGAGTACTAACAAGTGAGTTAGGAGTTAGGTAGGTGAAAAGGTGAGGGAAGGGCTTTCGGGGGGAGGGAACAGCTTGAGCAAACGCTCTGAGGCCAGAGACAGATGCTTGGCCCATCTCACATTCTGCAGCTTAACCTGCAGGCTTGAGATGTGGCCGGGAGCGCAGGGGCAGGAGTGGCTGCAATGAGGGCCTCGTTCCTACTACCCTAGATTTGGGGAATGAATATTTATGGAGTAACTACATTATGCTAAATCTTTTGCATTTGCAAACACATCTAATCTTCAAAACTACCCTTCAGAGTGGGCAACATCACTCCCATTTTAGAGACGGAGTTCAGAGAAGTAAAGAGACTTGCCCAGCCTCACTCGGCTGAGGTCAGAATCAAATCAAGGACTCCAGAGTGGAAGCTCATCATCTGGTCTTGCTATTTCATGTCCTGGTCCCCAGCCCTAGTCACATGGGTGTTTTTGTGGGTCTGGCCCACCCACCAGCCTGGTGGAAGCCCTGAGTTTTCACCCTTGGCTCTGGCTGGCCGGGCAGCCCCTGTGGAGTTTCCATAACCTGGAGTCAGTGGAGCTGAACAGCCTGGTTCTGCTTCAAGGGCACCTGACTCGATGCCTTTCTCCTGCCCTCACCCTGCACTGCCCCCATCCTGAAGGTTGTAGATACATCAGTTGAAGACTCCCAGGAGGGGCACACAGCATCTGTCCTGGGATTGCCAGGCTTAGCTTTGCCCTTGAGGCCAGATCCCTGGGAAAACTCCTAAGAACACGAATATTCAGGCTTAGGAGAAAAGTCAGGCTCTTCCCTGAGTGGCAAGGCCTGGCCAGGCTCTACCAACCCTCCAGCCTCAGCTTACCCACAGTCCTCACACTCTAGGCACTGCAGCCTTTGGAACTGTCTTCCCATCTCTCCTTGTTCCCTTCCATGTCTGGGTCTTTGCACTGCCTGGAGCACTCTTCTCTTCTCTCTTAGCCTGGGCCACTCTATTCTTCATGCTCTTTAGCTCCCCTGACCTCCCTTCCACATTGAATATCTCTCACTTCAAGCACCTCTCCCTCATGTGACCAATCATGGTTGCCAAGTTGGTCTTAACATCTTCTCCCTCTTATCTGTCCCACCTTCCCTGACCTTGGTCCAAGCTAGCAACCTACAAATCCACATTATGAAATGTTTTTTTCTCATAATCAAAATTTACAAAAATACAATGAGGTAACTGCTCAGTGTTAAGCAAACATAATAAAGCATTGGCCTAAAAAGAGAGATTGAAAGCTATTAGAAAGAGATAGGGAGAAATCCATCAGGTGCCTGGACTCAGTTTGTTACTGAGGCTGAATATATAACTTACCTAAGAGCTTCCTAGCAGCCAAGGCAAAAGGAGAAAT
This sequence comes from Lemur catta, assembly GCF_020740605.2. NCBI lineage: Eukaryota > Metazoa > Chordata > Mammalia > Primates > Lemuridae > Lemur > Lemur catta. The sequence goes on from NC_059130.1 coordinate 111,944,219, forward strand.
ATACTGGGGTATAGTAGTCTGGTTCTGGAGGGACTTGGTTCCTTGAAATCAACACATCCTTACTCCCTCAACTGGGAGGGGCTGTATAGAAAAGAGCTGCTATTGGCAGCACAGGCATTTGAGGGAATGGTTTTCCACTCTCCCTGCACTCCTGTCCCCTCTGTGGTCTCCCTGTGCTCATCCCAGCTAATTCTCAGGCATTTCTTGCACTTCATTGCTCCAGCCTGGCCCACTTTCTCAGATATGTCCCCCTGGTTCTGGACTCTCAGCAAAAGAAGTGAGTCTTCCATCAGTGGAGGTGTTCAAACTTGGGCCAGGTGGCCCCTGTCGGGGAAACAGCAGAGGAGATTCGGAAACTCAAATAGGGACTGGAATAGATAACTTTGCACATCTCGTCCAGGTTCAGCTTTGGTGTCCGTGAATCTGTGCCTGTGTAACTGGAACACAACCCTTCTCCCCACTGCAGCTCCAAGTCCTGTACGATCCTTCAGAAAAAAATGCAGTTGAGTTCAAAGCGCACAACTTAAAAGTTGCCTCCCGTGGATTAGTGACCATGTCCCACTCAGCTTCAGCTTCTTAATTCAGAGAACAGTGGAAATACTTACCAAAAGGAGTTGTAGGTGGGTTCATGACAGTTCATGCCTAACATTTATTTGTGTACATCCCTCCCCTATCATGAACAGAAAGGGATTTGAAGCAGCTTACAAAAGCAAAACAACTGCATTTACCAGGTTAGAATAATAAGCAAGTTTTCTCATTCCAGCTCTCCCACTTGCTGGCTGTGTGACCTTAAGAAAGTTGCTTCACCTCTCTGACCCTCAGTTTCCTCATCTGTAAAATGGGATAATAGTTGTACCCACTCCCATTTAATTCGATTGTAGATTGAAATAAATTAGCACAGAAGAGTAGTTAGCATAGTGCCTGGCTTATAGTACATAGACAAGACATTTTAGCAGTTATTATTATTTATAATAACATTATTGTTGTAATCTCATTTTTTGTTTATAAAAAGTAATCTGGGTAAAGCTGAGCCATCTTCAGGCCAGTCTTAGCCCTCTGTTGAATCAGAAACACTAGTTCCTTCTCCGGAAAAAAAAAAACTGAAAAACTCAGTTACTCGGGACGCTAAGGTAGGAGGATCACTTGAGCCCAGTAGTTCGAGGCTGCAGTGAGCTATGATTGGGTCACTCCAGCCTGGGCAACAGAGTGAGATCCTTGTCTTAAAAAAAAATTGAAAAACAATTTAAATATTTATCCAATTCTTTTGAAGATGTGAAAGTGATTTCATCCATAATCTCAATAAAACTTGCTCAAGTTTCCTCCCTGCCATCTCATCTTCTGTTCCCTCACTCTCTTTTTCAATATCTTCCAGCACAGCAGGCCCCAAATCTGCATTCTGGTTCCCCCAAATGCTCTCTTAAAGCTCAGTTTGTGCTGGCCTTCACCTCCTTCAGCCCCTATCCTGGCCTCTCCCCACTTTTTTACCACCCTGGCTACCTCTGGCCTTTCTCTCCCAACTTGTTCTTTCCCTTCCATCTACCCATTGCTCAGATCCACAGGCTAAAGCCCAGGCTGCAGCTGCCTGAACTGCCAAGTTTGCTTCCTCAAAGAAGGCAGCAAAGCAGGGAGGGTACGAATGGGTTAATAATGTTTTTCCTCTCACAGACATGCATATGTCAGTCCAGCTAAATGGAGAATCACAAGGAGCTTGCAATGGTTAATATCTGAGTGAAATTATAGGACTGTTCTTTCCCATTGTACTCATTACTGTATTGTTTATTTTACAGCAAGCATGTATGACATTTGAAATTGGAAAAAATAGAGATTTCTCTTAGTTGTTTCAAAATTAAATTAGGAAATCAGGGCAGAGAGAGGAAATATTAACAGCATAAAAAGGCAAAAGCAATAATAAAATGAATATCCTAAATATATTCCACTGGTCTCATATTTAAGTCATGTAAAGTTCTAGCTGTGGAGCCCAACACAGATTTGATAAATGGCAGCTATGGTTGGACTTAATGGGCTTCAGTCCTTCACTGAAACTCAACTGCCCAATTCAGTCAGAGTAGTTGGTGGCTCAAGGAGCTAGAGGGGGGTCAGGCACAACATCCTGGTCCCCTGTTTCACATCAGGCCCAGAGTTGGGGGGCGCAGCAGATCCTGGCTACTTCTCTGCAGGGTAGGATGAGTCAGGAATGGCCTCATTGGTTTTGACAAGCTCTGCCTGCTTGCAACCCGGCTCTCCCTGCAGGGTTTGAGTGTGGTGCCCCCTCCCCTGCCAGTCTCTTCCTGGGCTCTCTCTGATGTCCTTGTGACTATATCTTCTTGGACAGGCTGGTGTCTGTTCCTGGAGAGCCTGGTGATTTCCCCAGGAGTCCTAGGTTGTAATTTCAGTTCAGTTATCAAGACAAAACAAAATTAAAAATTAAAAAGCTCTTATAATGCGTCTCATTCTTTCTGCATGCCTGTGGGCTGCCCAGTTTGTCCAACGTCCATCTGACTTGGCATGTGGCACTAGTTCAAAACAAAGAAAGAAATCAGCCAACCAAAAATGATTCTTCGGGCACCTTCTGTGCACTGGACATAACCAAATATCCACTCTGTGCAAGATGATGACAGAGGCAAAGCGGAGGAAGGATAATACCAATAATAGTGGTTGCCATATATTGAAAGCCTCTGAAAAGTAAGCCCTTCCAAAAATTCTGGGAGATTCCTTTTGGATCCTGGCGAGTCCTAAGGCTGGATGGCTTAGTAACCCACAGCTAAACTAGAATGCCAGGTACCTCTGAGGGGCTCCCTCTGGTCTAGCCAATCAGAACCTTCGGCCACAGTGATTGGCCGAGGAATTGATACACGTTTCAGTGAGAGCCAATGAGACTCAGTCTGGGGAATGTTGTTGGAACCGTAGGGAAAAGCCAGTCCCTGCTTCTGTGTGAGTTGCTGAGAGAGTAGCATGTGAGCCTGCTGCTGCCGGCAGGTAGCTTGTCATCATGAGAGAGCCTGCCAAAAAAAACGAGGCCAGCAGAGAGGGAAGAGTCAAGAGATGGAGTGAAGGAGACTGAATCCTTATGACTTCATCCAAGCTCCTCATGGAGCCCTGCCTACAGCTAGCTCTCCCCCTGTACTTTGTAGTTACATAGACAAAAATGTTCCTTCTGTTTTGTTCTGGCCAGTTTAAGCAGGATTTTCTGCCAGTTTGTGCCCTGATGCTCAGACTGAGGAAACGTTGTGCCCAGAGATTTGAGTATTTAAGGGAAGCACCCCTCCAAATCTCGTCCAATCTCCAGAAATCTAACAAAGGAAACATGCTCTCCTGCAACACAGCTGCCCATGTCTCTGTCAGAGCGCACAGTGAGCCCATAAATGCCAACAGAAGCAGCAGCATGCCAGCAAAAGGGCAAATCTCCTCAAACTAGCTGTGCCGCCTTGGACACATCACTTTCCCTCTCTGAACATTGAGTTTTCCCACCGGCAATACGAGAATAGTGTGGAAATCATAGCATCTACCATATAGTATTGTCAGAATCACTAAGATAATATTAAATACCACATAGCACCTATCACAGTGTCTGGCACATGATAAATGCTCAACATTTATTATGGCTGGCTGTTCCCAGAAAGCTGTTTGGAGGAGGGATCCCGGAGGATTCCTAAGGAGTTGGAAGTAACGGTCAGAGTTGGCAGCAAGCCTTGTCACTTACTTTCCCTTGAGCAGCATAAGACCAGGGGCTGCCTCTTCCAGAGCAGCCTGGTGGAATGGGAGGGACCCAGACGTCACATTGGGAGGCCCTGGTTCTAGTCCCAGTTCTGCTGCCAGCCCCGTGAGTAAGCTACCCCCACCCCCCACCAATGCACCCATTTCAGAAGCAACAAAGCCACAACCCTTCTCATCTGTTTTCTTCATGGAGCCAGGACCACACCTTGTTCATTGCCATATCCTCAGTACTCAGCCCAGTTCCTGCCTCACTAATAGAGCATTCCAGAATGCTCATTGTATGAGTGAATAAAGTGTGTTCATAATATCCAACCTTTCTTTTACTTTTTGGACTTTATCATTGGAGTGTAACCGAGAAAACACACAGATCTTAAGGAGACTGCTTGATGATTTTTCACAAACACCTTTCCCCTCCCCAGTACCTTAGCTCTTACGAACACCCAGGATAACTAGATTCCATTTTTGTGTCTCCCTGGAACTCCAGATGTCTCTCCAGGTACCAGGCTATGATTCCCAGGAAGACACTAAGGAATGGTCAGGAACCTGAAACCAAGCCAGGGGCAGCTACCAGTATAAGTTACCCAGGAAGAAGAGAGGGTCTGGGCCTTCGGGTCTGGTCACTTTCAGGACATGGCCTGACCCTCCCCTCTTGAACATGTTTCCCAACTGCTACACTCAACATGTTCACGGGCCTGGCCCCTATGTCCTTCCTTCCACATTGAAGAATTCAGCATGCTGCCAAATGAGAGGGCAGCGCAGATAGCTGTTTCCACAGAGCCCTGCGGATTCCCAGACACTCTGCCCAGGAACAGATGGTCCCCTTTGGAACATGACTCTGTGTGCCTAGACCTTCTCTCCCCCACATGCCCAGGCTCACTCTGGGCCAGCTCCTGGGCAGGGGTGGCTGCCAGCTGCTCCTCCTCTTGTCTACTGGTAGTAGGTTCTCTCTCTCTCTCTCCTTCCCTGAGGTCTCCTTGGCACCCAACCAATTCAACCCTCTCTCCCCACATGGCTAGCAGGCAAGATTCCCTAGGTCTTTCCTTTTGGCCTCATGAACCCTTAGACATCCTTCAAAGCCCAAATCCCAACTCTTCTGGGATATCTTTCTCTCTCCTGAATATATACGTTCCCTAAACATTAGTTTCTCTTTCTCAGCATAATACAAATACAGATGATCACAAAAGTCACACAACAATGTCACACAAACATATACAATTTTACCACACACAATGCTTTTATCACTCTTTCTTGAAAATTGGGCTACAGGCCCAGCACGGTGGCTCACTCCTGTAATGCTAGCACTCTGGGAGGCCAAGGCAGATCACTGGATCTCAGGAGTTGGAGACCAGCCTGAACAAGAGTGAGACCTAGTCTCTACCAAAAAGAAATTTAAAAAACCCAGCTGGGTGTTGCTGCTTGCGCCTCTAGTCCCAGCTACCTGGGAGGCGGAGGCAGAAGGATCGCCTAGAGCCCAGGAGTTGGAGGTTGCAGTGAGCTACAATGACCCCATGGTACTCTACCCAGGGCAGCAGAGTCAGACTCTGTCTCAACAAAAACAAACAAGGAAACTGAGCACCCCTCCTCACAACTCCCCCCCCCCTTCATACAAATAATAAAAAAAGAAAATTGGGCGACATACAAAGTTGTACCAAATCATAGTTGCGTCCCTCTCTTGTGTGCATGCATACACAGGTACAAACTACACCACAAAGCCACAGAGATTTGTTCTCTACTTGTTTACAACAGGAACACAGAGTCTCTTTCTACCACACCAACATGCACGCACATGCACGACAGGACCCAAATGTACAGCCCACACATCATACAAATATACTGACATACACCATTTTCTGTTCCTTCCTCCTTTACTCGCACTTATGCAACATACATGTAGCAAGTTTCTCTCCTGGACATGCAAAGGCACATGCAGGGAGAGCCATGGCTCCTTGTGCTTCCCTCCCATCTCCTTCCCTCGCCTCGCATCTCTCTCTCTCTCTCTCTCTCTCACACACACACACACACACACACACACACGCAGTAACAAACCTCAAATATAGTCAGTCTGTTTTTCTTTCACACATAAACACACAGGCATGCGGAATTCACCCCTCCCCCCCCCGTTTATGTCTCTCTCCTCCCTCCTCTCTCTCTCTCTCTCTCTGTCTCTGTCTCTCTCTCTCTCTCTCTCTCACACACACACACACACACACACACACGCAGTAACAAACCTCAAATATAGTCAGTCTGTTTTTCTTTCACACATAAACACACAGGCATGCGGAATTCACCCCTCCCCCCCCCCGTTTATGTCTCTCTCCTCCCTCCTCTCTCTCTCTCTCTCTCTCTCTCTCTCTCTCTCTCTCTCACACACACACACACACACACACACACACACACACACACACACACACAAACACGCACGCAGCTGCAGCGCCCTGGGTCACACTCCAGTGCAGGCGCCAGACAGGAGACAAAGGTCGCCGAGGCTCCCAGCACCCCGCACTGGACACAGCTGAGCCACTCCGGCTCCACCTGCCCGCGAAGCCGGTCCCGGCGAGGTCTGGAGCGCGCACCCCAAGCGGAAGGCTCAGACCGCGCCAGCCCTCCGGGGACCCCACGAAGCCCGGGCCTCCAGCGCCCGGCGCGCCAAGGGTTAAGGAGCCCGCGGGGGCGGGGGCAGTCGGGCCTCCAGACGCGATTGGCTGCGCCGCCCGGCCCGGGCCTCCGCGCCCTGCCATTGGCCCTGCGGTGGGCCCGCCCCCCCGGGACTGGGCGCTGGAGCCGCGCGCTCGCCCGCGGGGAGCCGAGCGCGCCGCCGGGGCCAGCCAGCCGCGCCGTCCGAGCAGCGCGGAGCGGAGCCCTAGCCCGAGCCGGGAGCCGCCTGCCGGGCGCGGGGCGCGGGGAGCAACGCGGGGCCGGAGCGGAGCACGCGAGCTATGGTGAGTGCCGCGCCCGGCCCGGCGGTCCAGTCCAGCCTCGACGGTCCCGGGCGGTGGCGCCGCGGGTGTCCCCGGGTCGGCCCAGCTCGCGGGGGGCTGGGCGCTGGCTGCAGCGGCGGCCCCCGCCCGGCTCTCGCAAGGCGCGGAGTCTGGGGGCGCCTGGGCAGGGCTCGGCTCTCCGGGTGGCGCTGCGCCCGGTTCCGTCGGGGGCGGCCCGACCGCGCGGAGCTTGGCTGTGGGCAACTGGCCGGGGCTGGATGTGAGGGGCTCAGTGTGGCCAGTTCGGTTTGGGGACATTTGGGGTGTCCAGAAGTCCCTGGACTCAGCTTGACTTGGAGAGCCTGGGCAGCCGGGCTAGGTCGGGTTCGCAGGTGGCGGTGATCCTGATGGGTCTTGATCCAGCTGGACCTGCGTGTCCCGGGACGCCGAGGTCGCCGAGGTCGGTCTGGGGCTCCACCTGGGGAATCGTGGGTGGCTGCGACCAGCGCATTCCGAGGGCGCTGTAGGGGCTCTCTGGGACTGCTGATGCCCTGTGGCCTAAGGGGTGGAGGTGGTGGCTGAGCAGCCAGGTCCAAGACTGTCAGAGACCAGGGGACACTTGGGGGCCCTGAGTCCAGTGATCCTGTCTCTCCAGCATCTCCTAGTAATGGCTCCTCAGAGGAGGGGTTTGTTGAGGCCCGAGTGCTGACTGGGATGGCACCAGAGAGAAGGGGAGAAGGGGAGGAGGATTTCATGAGGGTCTCTGAAGCCCCCAAAGAGAAATCCATTTGATCCAGGCTGGGCTTCTTGAGGGCTGTCCAGAGGGACGTGTTGTCTCTGGAGCCCAAGAGCCAAGGCCCATCATTTCCCTCTCCGGGGGCTGGTGATTGCCTCCTCATCACAAGATGAAGGCCACCTACTTCTCTTTGGCTTCTTTCCCCATGGTCAACTCCCTCCCCACTGCCCAGTCTGCCCCCAGTCCTGTTCTGCGCCTTGTGAAGTGGGTGCAAGTCCCCTTGTTGGTCCTGAGGAGGGCAATGTGCCGTGACTGTGGTGGCCAGTCCCAGGAACGCAGCCACCTCCACTTCTCTGTGATGCCACTGCCAAGTCTGGGGGGACCAGTGGGAGCAGGACAGACCGCCTATAAGCTGAAGGGTCCCCCGGCGACTCCCCAGGACCAAACCCTGCTCTGGACAGAGCTGGAATCTTCTTACAACCTCTCGTCCTGTCCCCTCCACGTCCCCTCTCTTCTCCTCCCTGATGCCCCACCTCTTGCCTCTCTGGAGTCAGTAGCAGTGAAGTTATGATGTACTTCTACACCCGAAGGTGCCTAGAGACCACCTTGGACTCAGCCCACCTCCTTGGTTAGGAATCTCCCCTGGAACACCCTACCTGGACAGTTGCAGTGGCAGGGAGGACACCACCTGTGGACCAGCACTTGATTTAAAGTCTCAGTATATGGGCAACAAAAGGAGATGAGAATTGAAGGTTGTATCATCCACCCTGCCTCTCAGCCCCACTTGACCTAAGTTACTCAGAAAGAAAACTGTTTCCTCTTTAAAAACCACCAAAAAGAGGAGTCCCCACGCTGCCTTGGTGACACTATATGGAGCCTTACAACCTGAGCAGCCTCCTGGCCCATCAGGGAGACCCCAGGCTTTGGCATCAGATAGATTTGGGTTCAAAGCCCAGCTCCTCCACTTCCCCACAGGGACTTTGGTCGGGTTGCAGCATCAGCCCTGAGTTTGAGTTTCCTCATCTGTGAGATGAGATGATAGGTCTTATCTCCCAGGAGCGAGATAACCAAGTGAGAGTGCTTTACTTGAATACAGCTCAGTTTCCTTTCTTTTACAACCTTGAGCTCCAGTAAAGCAGCTGTACCTAACAGCTAACCTAGTCTGGAAGAAGGATTAAAGTTTATATTATCATGGGGAGAAGAAGGGGACAGTGATACTTAGAGAATCATTTGTTTGTCATTCAATAAAAATTTATCGAACACTTACTATATGCCAAACCTTGTGCAAGGGAGGAAACACAATAAACATAAACACTGTGTTAAGGGAGCTTCCACGAGCCCATTAGTGTCTGCAGTGGTCCTCAGGCCAGGTGGCATGCCTTTAGGAGAGGTAGAGATATCGTGCCAGGCAAGGGCTCCCTTCTGGCTGGAGACGTGAGAGAAAGCTGCATTGAACAGGTGGCACTGAACTGGAAAGAATGTCCCAGGTAGGGGGACCTGTGTGACAGTGGACCAGAGCTGTGAGAGCACAGGAAATGCTCAGAAGCCCAGAATGGGGCTGGCCTGGTACCTGGGTATGGGAGCAAGGAAAGAGGAGAGAAAGTGGGCAAGGAAGTTGCCGGGGCCAGAGAGTAAAGGCTTAAGGCAGGCGGAGGAAGGCGCTGTGGTCGGGGACCCACGGCGCATGAGTGGGGTAGAGGCTGACGTCAGGCCTCCTCGGCGCCTGTCATTTTGGTTTCCCCTAAAAGCTGGTTCGTGTGCTGTCATTCCTGAGGGGGTGGTGATTCAGGACTGATAAGGTGTTTATTCCCTGGATCTCCTGCTCTGTGGGTTTTAAACAAATGCAGCGTTCCTCCCAGTGTGGCCGAGTTTCCCCTGGCTCTGGGTTCCTAATGGGCTCTTTGGAGAGCATGTTGTTTGTTTCCTGTTGTCCTCCTGAATCCGTTTGGTCCCCAGCTCCCCACCCAGGTCTCTAACCCCTTGGCAGGGAGTCAGCACTGTTCTTAAAGGCCTCAAGTGGACCCTCGCCCCGCAGGCTGTAGGGTAAGGGTTGTGAGGAGCCTTTTTATATCTCCTGCCTCCACTTGTCCTTAAACCACCCAGCAGGAAGCACAGAGAGGTGAAGGAGGTTGCCCAGGGTCACAGAGCGAGATAGTGCCAGAACAGGCACAGACCTCCTGGATGTTTGGAGGGTTAACCAGGCAGACAGGTTGGGGAAAGGAGGCCCAACCCAGCATTCCCAGTCTGCTGTGTGGCGCCTTGAGAATGTTCCTTCACATTCCAAGCTGGGGGCTGAGTTTGGGCCACGGCTAAGGGCTGGGAATCCTCTTTACTGCAGAGTGGTTGAGTTGAAGACAGGGTCCAGGGCCTGGGCTTGAATCCTGGAGGTACCACCAACTTGCTTTGTGACCTAGGGTCAGCCATTCTCCCTCTCTGTGCCCCCTTGGCTACCAAGTGGGACAGATTTGCTCTGCTTCTCAGGATGTTGCTACAATGGATGTAGAAACCCTGCGGAAACTATTAAGAATGTGAGGGAAAGTGTTATTGTTTGAAGATAGGAGGCTAGCCACATGCCCCAGGCCACTCCGGAGCCTCCCAGCCAGGCAGGATGGAGTTCCCAGAGCACAGTGGGAACCTTTCCCTGGAGAGCCAGCACCTGTGCTGGTAACTGGGCTGCTCCTTTGCATTGCTACGTTTTTTTTGGTACACAAGGATGTTGTTACCTTTTGTTAAAGAATAAATACAGTTTCCCAGACAGAACTGGAGAGACCAGGCCCTGCCAGGGGAGAAACAGGATTTGAGGAGTGAGAGAACCACAGAGGTGGGCTCAGCAGAGCATTCGGGGCATTAGCTGAGACATAACCAGTTTGGCCAAAGTCCACACTTTGACATCTGCGGCGAGGGAGGAGCCATGAGCAAATGTTTACAACTTTTTGTGCTTCTGCTCAATTTTTTTCTCTCTCTTTTTTTCTCCCTGCCATAGTCAGTGTGCTTCATTCATTCATTCATTCATTCACCAAACAAGTCTGTGAGGCACTGGGGCTGTGGTCAGTGCTGATGGGACCGGCCAGTCTCTCCTCCGCACTCTCATGGATGGTGGGCAGAGCAGGAAATTACAAGCACAATTACTGTTGCCAAGGAGACACACGGGGTGCTGTGGGAGTAGATAGGGGAACATGGCCCGGGGATCAGAAAAGGCTCCCTGAGGACATGACATTAAAGATGTGGCCTGCAGGATGAGTGGTACCGGAAAGAGAGTCTGGGTAGAGGGGCAGCATGTGCGAGACGCACAAAGCACGCTGCCTGCAGGAGTGAGCTCACGTGGGGCACAGTGGGCGATGCTTAGGTGGTGGCCAGGGGCAGGGGCGCTCAGTAGTGGTCACGTTAAGGATCTGGGGCCCAGGAAAGGAGCTGGGCCTGGCTGCCGCACCTTCTTGAAACTACAGAGTGCTTGTGTTAGAAGGGGATTAAGAACTATCTAATTCAAAGCCCCTCGGTTATAGGTGGGAAGACTGAGGGGCAAAATGAGCATCTACTGTGTGCCTACACATGAATGTTGTCTCTGCTCTTCACGCAACCCCAGGGAGTGTGGATGCCCCTATTTTAGAGCAGTAAAAGCTGAGGTCACTTGGGGAACAAGGGACTGGAACTAGGCATCAACCTCCTGATTCTGCAAGGTTCTGGCTTCAGTTCCAAGCTGCCACTCAATTTAGCAGACACTTGGCCTTCCCGGAAAAGCCCCCCAGGACAGGGATAGAGTGGAGCCAGTAGCTAGAGGCATTGGGAGCTGATTGGGGCAGGACACAAGGAGGCTGAAATGCTGATTATCTTTCACCTGTGCAAGCACTTGACAGTCAGTAAGGCCTTTTCCTCCCCATACACTGGCTGTTCTTGGATCTCACTGACAATTAGTGGCAGAACGAGAACTTGAATCCAGGCCTTGTGACTCCCAGCCCAGACCCCCATCTCCCCAGCTCAGACAACAGCCGCTCCCTGCCTGGCACTGCCCAGGCCCCCAGCCTAGGGCTCCAGTGGCCCCATGACTGAAGATGTCCCAGGCTTTCTGGGCCACATGGCCCTGCGAGCAGGGAGAGCAGCCCCTGGCCCCGGAGCCTCCTCTTGTCATCCTCTTCCCCGCACACTGCTTTGCCTGCTTGGCTGGGAGGCAGGAGGGCGGGCCTGTGGAGACAGCCAGGCAGGGTAGGGTTACAGTGTAAACACAGTCATGTCAATATTTACTTCTGCTGGAACCAGAGTCTCTCACCTCCCTGCCTGCCTCCCAGAGCTGCCCATCCAGGTGCACATGGCCTGCTCCGCGAGGCTCTGGTCTACTCGTTGAAAGCAAGGCCCAGGGTGAAGACGTGGCTTCCAGCCCAAGCTCTGCCACTAACCCTTTGTGTGGCCCTGAACAAGATACTCTCCCCTCCTGGGCTTCAGTCTTCCCATCTGTATAATGACACAGCTGAAACAGATCCACTCCAGGGCCGTTTTCAGCAGTGACATGTAGGATGACAAGCATGATGCTCTGTTCAGAGCACAGACTCGAAGTTGTGCAAACCTGGGTTTGAATCCTCACCCCACCACTTCCTCACTGTGAGACTTGGGCAAGTCCCTTAGCCCCTTTGAGCTTTGGTTTCTTCATCTGTGAAGTGAGACCCTCGTGGTACCTGCCGTGGAGGCTGCTTGCTGAGCAGTAAGGAGCTAGCACTCGCCGCTCACTCAGCATGGCTCTTGGCACAAAACAAGACCTGAATAAACGACCGTGGTGGTGGTTGTTTTTCCTAATAAGCGTTTTATCATTCTCTGAATCCAGACACTGGGTTGTGTCACTTGGAAACTGTAGCCAAGGGAGGGGACTGTAACCTCAAGCCCTCCTGATACTCTGGGGTCACAGGCCGGGCGGTGGGAGTTCGGGGGTTGAGAAAGCCCCTTGGTCAACACCGTGCACACACGATAGCTGCCGGGCCTGTGGCGTTCCTTCTTGCCGGGCGGAGGGCCAGCGCTGAAATGACCTCAGAGATATGTGACCGTGAGAGGGATGAGGGAGGGTGAAGGGGCGGGAATGGGAGGAAGGACTCATTTCCTCAGCAGCCTTTTCCAGACGCTCCGAGTCCAGTACACAGATGAGCTGTTCCAGCCCTGGAGAGGAGGGCATGCGGGGTGGGGCTGGCCCCCTCGAGGTGCCAAGTGTGAACAGGCAGTGTGGGGAAGTGGGGGCTGCCTGTGCAGCGGGTGGGCCTTGGAGACCCATGGGCCCAGGTTCAAACTTGGATCCATCCCTTTCGTCTGTGTCACTTTGGACAGTATGTCACCTCTCTGAGCTTTATTTTCCTGGTCTCTGATATGGAGCTACTGGGGCCTGTTCTGTATAGTATTGGAAGACTTGAATGAGATTCTGTTTCAAGTGATCCCAACTCATGCTAGCACACACAGGGGGTGTCATCGATATCAGCTGCTGTTACTGTCACGATTGCTGTGATGAAGACGCTGGGTGCCAGTCTGTGGACTTCCTGAGGGCAGAGATTGTACAGTTTTGAAAATCACGTACACATCTTGTACAGCTGACTGTTTACAAATGGACACACCTATGTATCACCTGGATCAAAACATAAAACATTTCCACAGTTCCCATGTGCCCCCTCCTTCAACCCCCTGCAGCAGGCGGGCACTGAGGTGCTTTCTGTTGTCCCTCTATTTCTCCTGGTTTTGAACTTTATCTGTGTGGATTCCTGCAAGTGTACTCCCGTGCCTGGTTCCTTCAGCTTCAGCCAACGCTGAGTGTTTCTGAGGTTCGTTCACGGTACCTATACCAGCATCTGCTCCTTTCTAGGCCGAGTCGTGTTGCACTGGGTGGATGTACGTGTAAATGTCCCGTGTGAATGTCTGTGGACAACATCTGGGTTGATTCCAGTTTGAGGCTGCTGTGACATCTTGTGTGAGTTTCCTCCTTGCAGACCTAAGCACTTGTTCCTCTTGGGCACGTACCTAGGATGCACCTGCTGGGTGAGAGGGTGCATGTGTGTATAACGTTCTTTCTTTCTTTCTTTTTTTTTTTCCGAGACAGAGTCTCGCTGTGTCATCCGGGCTAGAGTGCCGTGGCGTCAGCCTAGCTCACAGCAACCTCAAACTCCTGGGCTCAAGCGATTCTCCTGCCTCAGCCTCCCAACTAGATGGGACTACAGGCATGTGCCACCATGTCTGGCTAATTTTTTTTCCTATTTTTAGTTGCCCAGCTAATTTTTTTTCTATTTCTAGTAAGATGAGATCTCGCTCTTACTCAGGCTGGTTTTGAACTCCTGACCTTAAGCGATCGTCCTGCCTTCGCCTGAGTGTGGCAGTCGCAAGCCAGAATGCTAGGATTACAGGAGTGAGCCACTGCGCCCGGCCGCATGTTTAACTTTCATAGAAACTGCCACACAAGTCCTCCAAGTTGAGCATTCCATCTTCAGAGGTATCATCTACTTCTTTGCCAACGGGCCCAAGGCCTGGCCTAGAGGGGGCTCTCAGTGAATGTCTTTTTGTTGTTATTGTTTGTTTGTTTGTTTGTTTGAGACAGGGTCTTGCTCTGTCACCCAGGCTAGAGTCCCATGGCATCAGCCTAGCTCACTGCAACCTCAAACTCCTGGGCTCAAGGAATCCTTCTACCTCAGCCTCCTGAGTAGCTGGGACAATAGGCACGAGCGTCACCATGCCCAGCTCATTTTTTATTTTTTGTAGAGATGAGGTTTCACTGTTGCCCAGGCTGGTCTCAAAATCCTGGGCTCAAGCAGTCCTCCCAGCTCAGCCTCCCAAAGTGCTAGGATTACAGGCGTGAGCCACTGTACTGGGCCTTGAATGTTATTTGAAAGAAGGAAGGAATTTGAGTCCTTTCTTTGTCTTGATGCCTTGGATCCACTCTGTTGCCTCCCCTTCCCTCAGGGCCTGGCAGCTCTGGGCTGGCCTTCTGCCCAGACTCTGGGCTTTGGGCTTCATCAGGTGTTCTTCAGGGTAGGGAAGAGGTCCCAGCTCTGGAGACCCCAGTCCACAGGGGTCTACTGCTGATGGGCTGTGTGACCTTAGGCAAGTCCCTTCCTCTCCCTGGTCCTCACTTTCCCCTTCTGCAAACCACTGGGTGGATTGAAGCTTCTGCAGCTCGCCAGTTTCTGGTGGTCGTCCTCCTTTGGGAGCCACGTGCTCCTGCTGATCTGTGCCTGCAGCTGCCACACTCAGGAGCCCCAGCTGGCCCGTTTCTCTGCAGAAGGACCATTTAGGAACATGAGTACCCTCCCTAAGCGCCTCATTGTGAGCCAGTCCTCCCTGGGTGAGAGGCTGGCAGAGGGTCTAAATCCTACTACTCCCTGGCTCTGTGACTTTGGGCAACTCACTCCACCTCTCTGAGCACCAGCATCCTCATCTGTAGGGTTGTGAGGACCAAATGAGGTCCCACCTCATTGTGGGGACAGAAGTGAAGGGGGCAGCCATATCCCTGCCCTTAAAGAGCTGTATTCTAGGGGAGGAAGCCGGAGACCAAACAGGCAAACCCACCAACCAGAAAGATCTCTTCAGGGAGAAGAAAGGAGAAAATAGGCAGATGTGGTAGAGGGGGGCAGAGGCTGTGCTAGAGTGGTGGCCAGGGAGCAGGTGACATCCGAGCTGAGACCTGAGGGTTGAGGAGGGGCAGCTGGGCAAACAAGTAATAAAAGAGAGTTCTGAGCAGAAGGAACAGCATATGCAAAGGGCCTGGGACAGGGACCAGGAGCTTGGCATGTTATGAGTGGCAAGAAGCTGGCATGGCTGGGCAGAGGCAGCCGGGGGAAAGGGCTGGAGGGGCAGGTCACATGGGGCCTTCTGTGTCGGGGTTGGTATTTTGTTCTAAGAGTGATGGGAAGCCCGCGGAGGGCCCACAGAGGGGGCTGACGTGGTTTGGTTTATGTCAGGACAGGCCCTGGCTGCTGTGCAGCGTGTGGGCCGTAGTACGGAGGCCGTGCAGGTGAGAGGTGAGTGGGCCTGTGCGTTCACCTGTCCTGCGGGAGAGGAGGCTTAGGTTTCACCAGGATCTGGGATTTTAGCAGCTACTTCAGGGAGAGGAGAGAAATAGACAGACATTCCAGGTGCTTCGAGACATTCCTGGCAGCAGGACATAGTAGGCACAGGTTGCTTTTGGAGCCAAACCAGACTTGTCTTAAGCCTCCACTTGACCTCAGCCTTCCAGGGTGAGCTTGGGATTCTCCCAAAGTGACCCATTCCCACCATCCCAGCCCCTGGGGACCCAGGGAAAAGGGGCCAGAGGGCACAGAGCTGAAGCCTGCCTCTCCCACTTCCGCACACCCTGCGGAGAAGTGAGGGCGGAGGAAGTGATGGCCGCAAGGGGTGCCCAGCCCTCTGCCCTCTGGGCCACTGCTCCCACGGCCGGGCTGGAGGGAATCCTGTGGCTTTGTGGTTCCCGGGTGTCCCAGGGTGGTATGGGACAAAAGACAGAAAGGGAAGGCCGTACTTCATCTTCCTTTGCCCTGAGTGTGCAGTGGGTGGTTACTCGACATCCTGCTGGGCTTCCGGGGTGGTGGGCGGGAGGGGGAAGGAAGGAGAGTTCACAGAGTCGCAGAAGGTGGGACTTAGATGTCAACCAGACCAACTTCCTCACAGGGCACAAAGGCTCAGAAAGGGAAAGAGACTTGCCTGAGACCACACAGTGAGTTAGAGGGCAGGACTTAGACCCTGATCTCTGAACTCCTATTCCAGCACACTTTCTGGTTGGGATGTAGGCTTTGGAGGCAGACAGACGTGGCTTCTAGTCCCAGCTCTGTCACTTAGTCCCAGCTGGGTGACCTTCGGTGAGTGACCATCTCTGAGCCTCAGTTTTCTCCTCCGTGAAATGGGATAATGGCAACACCTTCCTCAAAGTGGTGAGTAATTTATGTCAGGTTGTAATGCTCCTAGGACGGTGCACATAGTAGGCACTTAGGAGGTGGGAGCTGCTGTTGCTCTGTGGATCTGTCATTCGAAGCCTTGTGAAGTGCTGGAAAGAATGACTGTGTGCTCACTCTCACAGCTGCTTTCTGATGAACACAGTTAGGGAGGGGAGGAAGTTCCTGTCCTTGGCCTATCTCTCTGCTACTTGTGCATTTTATTGCCCTGTTAAAGTTGGGAGACCCTTTAGCCAGGACTTTCATTGCCAGCACCACCCCAGCACACACACACACACACACACACACACACACACACACACACACACACACACACACACACACACACACACACACACACACTCGGCTCAGGTGGGCTGGAGCTGTACTATCTGCCTTCAGCCCAAATGGAGTGGGGGGCAGACAGGCCCAGGGTGGAAAACTGGGGGGTCCCCACCATCTGCATTGGCTCCCTGCCGTGCACCCACCAATGCCTATTTGTGCAATGTGACCTAGTGGGTAAGACCAGGAGCCATGGGATCAATTTGAGCTTGAACCCTGGATCCACCACTTATTTGGTGTAAAGGACCTTTTTATTTATTTATTTATTTATTTTGAGACAGAGTCTCGCTTTGTTGCCCAGGCTAGAATGAGTGCCGTGGCGTCAGCCTAGCTCACAGCAACCTCAGACTCCTCGGCTTAAGCGATCCTACTGCCTCAGCCTCCCGAGTAGCTGGGACTACAGGCATGTGCCACCATGCCTGGCTAATTTTTTCTATATAGATGTTTAGTTGGCCATATAATTTCTTTCTATTTTTAGTAGAGACGGGGTCTTGCTCTTGCTGAGGCTGGTCTCGAACTCCTCACCTCAAGCGATCCACCTGCCTCGGCCTCCCAGAGTGCTAGGATTACAGGCGTGAGCCACCGCGCCCGGCCTAAAGGACCTTTTAGTAGGTGAGTTTTCCTCTCTGAGCCTCGAGTTTTCCCATCTGTGAAGTGGGGATAACAACTGCCTCCCATGGTGATTACAAATTATTAAATGAGAGAAGATACATTCAGACCATGCGTGGTGCATATTTGTTGCCCTACTCAAAGAAGTGGAGGGCACTAATAACAATATTGACACGTGTCCCAACCCGTTGGCCTATCCCTCTTTCCATAGCTGTTCCCAGAATCTTCCCTGACCATCCCCCGTGGTGAGCCACCACCCCCGTTGTGTGTTCCAGACTGCTCTGGACTGAAATCAGTCAGCCAATCCATCTCCCTCTCTCTCTGCTCGATCCCTGCACTAACACGGATCAAAAGCTCAAGCTCTGGCCCAGCCTGCCTGGGTTTGCCTCCCAGCTCTGCCAGTTGCTTGAGCAGCCTCAGGCAAATTTCTTAATCCTTAGCTCTGTTTCTGTGTAATTAAAATGGGAATAATGACAGCACCAAACTTACACGGAGTGGCTTAAATAAGAATGGGAGTCTTGTAAAGCTCTAGGATCAGTGCCTGTCATACAGCAAGTGCCTAATAAATGTTAACTGATTTATTAATAGACACAGTTCTGCAGGAGCAGAGCCCCTGCCTTTTCAACACCTGGCAAGGAGGGATTTGGGCCACGGGCATTGGAGAGTTGGTTTCCCAGTGACACGGGCCTTCCCGGAAAGACTTCTCAGGGCCTTGATAAAGGACGAGGGTCACATTGTGAGCCCGGGTATCTATTTGGCAGACTCATCCCACAGCCCTGCTGTGCACCACCACCCTTAGCAAGCTCTCAGTCCCTGGAGGAAAGGGAGGCAGGAGGGCCCTGGTACTATTAGGAGATGACCAGCCCAGGGCCAGCAGGTTGCTTCAGGGAAGACTTGCTGGCATTGATGACACTTGATGATTCCTTGGGGGGAAATTATGTATTACTAACTTGTGGCTACATTAGGGTTTTTTTCAGTAACGCTTTTGTTCTCTCCTGCCTATAGTTTTACCAGTCTTAGCGGTAATGCCATAACAATGGTGTTTATTGGGCGTTTGCTATGTGCTGGGCATACACGGTGTTACATGTTGTATGTCGTAAATTCACTTAATCCTCAATTCTACTCAAGAGGTATTTATCATCATTCTTCCTATTTTATAGATGGGAAAACTGAGGCACAGAGAGGAAATATCTCTCAGTCAGTAAGTGGCAAAGCCAAATCTGAACCTGGGCAGTTTGTCTCTGGAGTCCAAGTTCTTAACCACAAGGCTGCGGTGCTTCCTCTGTAACCGACTTCTCCCCACGGTGCTCGCCACCAGGCAGTCCCCTGGACTCGGAGGGCTTCTCCTCCGTGGAGTCCTTTGGAGCCAGTAAAGGTGAAGAAATTAACATTAGGACTTTCTGTATAGCCTCCTGGCAGCATCAGCTCTGGAATGAGTAGGTAAAGACCTCTGAGAAATGGCATCTGGAAGTTCAAGCCCTAGAAAATAAAGGGCCTGAATCAGGAAGAGGAACAAAGATCAGGGAGCATTTAATGGGGAGAGGGGGGAAGTCAGGAGGCTGAAAGGTTAGGATTCAGATTGAACCAACATTTGCTGAATGCATCTTCCATGCCAGTCATGGGGGTGTCGTGCCCTCCAGGAACTCCCAGGCCTGTGGGAGAGATAGACAAGCCAGCGGGTAACTTGCTGAATAGTGTTTGGTGAGTATGAAGGCCCAGAGGAATGGATGACTAACTTGGCCCAGGGAGATGATGTTTGAGTTGGGTCTTGAAGGTTGAGTAGGAGTTTGCCAGCCAGGCAGAGCCAGTAGTGGCAGAGCCAGGATTTAAACCTGAACAGTCTAGGTCCAGAGTCTGTGTTCTCACCCACAATGGCACACTCGGCTCTGCTGCCTTACAAGGCCTGACCTTGGGATATGTGACACTCTGGGATCTGGGTTACTCAGTGCAAGCCCTGGACAACGGTCCAGCCATTTTCCCATCCAACTCCTGCTTCTGTTCCTTACAAACTCCACTCTCTGCACTCCCTGCTCCCCCCCGCCTTTTTTGGTGGTGGGGGAGGGTGGTAGGTGACCAGCCTTGCAAGGAGGGTCTCTGTCTCTCTTAAATGGCCAGGACTTGTGGTGTTCTGAGGACACACACATTCCTCCCCCAGTGCCTGTGGCAGCGAGGAGGCACAGGGAGACGGTGAAGCATGTCTTGTTTTGTTTCTCAACCGTTTTCCTTGAGCACATGAGCTGTGCTTTGTGTAAGGCACCTACTCAGATCATTCCAACAACCCTGGCAGGTAGAGGTCATATATTGCCATTTTAAACATGAGGAAGGTGACTCACAGAGGTTGAGCCACGTGTCTAAGGTCACACGGCTAAGCAAGTAAGTCAAGGGACTGGAATTTCACCTTGATCAGTCTGACTCCAAGGCTGGTGCTCATGTTTTTAAGCCACTAGGAAGAATAGGTTATGATGGGCCATTTGCCTTTCTGGTGACAGGTGCTTTCACCCTGTTCCAGGAAAACCTCTGTGCTTGTAATCAGGACACCCAGGAACTGCAAGTTAGTGGTAACAAACGTAAGATTGCATAGATTGTAGCGCTTCTCACCTGGAGTGTGCGTGAGAATCACCAGGGATGCTGGTTACAAATGCAGATTTCATTGCCCTCATCCTAGAAATTGTCACTCAGCAAGTTGGGAGTGGGGACCAGGAACCCACATTTCCAGCAGACTCCCTGATTCTGACGCTGGTGAGCCACAGAACATGCTTTGGAAATCCTGATTTATTACACGTCTGCCCTGGGCCCAGCACTCTCCTGGGCATTTTATTTTGCCATTTCAGTCATCAGAACTTTGCCTGGTGGGTGAAGTCAATGTGGAGGGAAGTGGAGAGTCTTGAAAGAGATTTCCATGAGTAGTGATGAAGACATTGTAAAAAGTGTGTCTAAAGCATTGATTTAATCTTCAGATCAATAGAACAAGGAAACTGAGGTTCAGGGAGGTTAGGCAATGTGCCCAAACAGCATATGGTGGCAGAGCCGGGGTTAACGCTTAGATTCCTCTACCTCTGAGGACAGTGTTCTTCCGAGGGTCCCATGCTGCCTCTTCTGCACGCTCCCACACAGAGATTCTTGGAGACATCTACCAACCACTGCTGTAGGTAAATGTGGGATGATTAATGGTGGCAGTAACTATCATTTATTGAACACCCACTCTGTGCCAGGCACAAGGTATAGAATGGTGCACAGACAGACATGGTCTTGGATAATTGTACAGAGCTCCAAATATGAGCAAGGTACTGTGTGAGCTTGTATCAGAGGAGCCGTCCCAGGCAGAGAGCAGGGACAGGGGAGACATCCCTGAGGAAGACACATTGGAGAAGAGATCTGAAGGACATGTTAAGCCTTAACTAAGTAAAGAGATGGAGAGAAAAAGATCCTAGGGCCGGGGGACCAGCATGTGCAAAGGCCCTGAGGTGCACGACCTATAGCATGTTCTGTGTAGCTGGAGTGGAGAGCAGGGGTGAAGCTGAGCAATGGGAAGCCACAAGGGGCTGTTTGTATGTTTTCAATAGAAACTTTAGGTTTTATTTTCTTCTGTACCAAAAGGCCCCATTTAAGCCCTCAAAGGAAGAAAAGGCAAAAATGTATAACATGCAGGGTGGAGGGTTCACCTGGCTCTGGTAGGGGTGTCAGCAGAGAGGTAACAGGATCCGACTTGCCTTTTATTAAATGCACTTGGGGCTGCTGAGTGGCGATGGTCTCGGGGGAGGGGCAGGAATGGAGTCAGAGGACAGCGGTGGCTCAGTGCAGCCCAGGCTGGTTGGTGGTAGTAGTGTTGGTTGGTGGTGGTGTTGAGGGAGAGGCAGACAGAGATATTGAGTGAAGTTGACAGGGCTTGTGATTGATTGGGGTGGGGTAGGGGATCCAGCCCATTGTTTGACAAATGAGTGCATAGGGCCCGGGAAGGTGTCACACAGCCCAAGCATTAGAGCCCAGATACGTCCCAGAACCTTCTAGCAAAACTGTGACTGTGGGGGCCAGATTACTGGCAGCTGCTTTTGCAGAGTCCCTCCTCCAGGCCTCCGGTGGCTGCACCTCCTCCCAGTTGTCGCCCCTTCCCCCTGCTGAGTGTAGCCGCTTCAAGAGAGTGGGATGCTTTGAAGCACCTAACTGGGAGGGCAGTGCTCTGACCTCAAAATTCTTTCCCTGTGACCTCTGCGATCCTGGAGAGACCAGGGCCCTCAGGACCCTGCCCTCTCCCAGGCTTTGACAGAGTTCCACAGAAGTGGGGGTCGGGGCCGGAGCCACTGTGCACAAACAGCCCTCACTGGGAGGTGGGGAAGGGTGGGCTTCCAAGTGTGGGGAGATGCCTCTGCCATGCAGAGAGAGGGGGGATGCAGGGCCAAAGCCTGGGCCTCTGCTGGGGCCTGATTTCTGACCTCTGTTTCCTCTTCCAAACTTTTTTTTTTTTTTTTTAAGACAGGGTCTCACTCACTCTGTCACTCAGGCTAGAGTACAATGGTGCAATCACAGCTCACTACAATCTTGAACTCCTGGGCACAAGTGATCCTCCTGCCTCAGCCTCCCAAGTAGCTGGGACTGCAGGCATGTGTCACTGCACCCAGCTAATTGTTTTATTTTTAAAATTTGTTTAGAGATGGGGTCTTGCTGTGTTGCCCAGGCTGGTCTTGAACTCCTGTCCTCAAGTGATCCTTCCACGTTGGCCCCCCCAAAGTGTTGGGATTACAGGTATGAGCCACTGTACCAGTCTCCTCCAAACTCTTGAACTGGAGACTGTTGGCTGCCATGTTCAGATTGCCTTTTTCTTCCCCTAGTTACGTCTGTTTGGCAAATAAGACCTCTGAGGTGTTCAGTTAAACGAATTCTTTTTTTTTTTTTTTTTGAGGCAGAATCTCGCTCTGTTGCCCGGGATAAAGTGAGTGCCATGGCATCAGCCTAGCTCACAGCAACCTCAAACTCCTGGGCTTAAGCAATCCCACTGCCTCAGCCTCCCGAGTAGCTGGGACTACAGGCATGCGCCACCATGCCCGGCTAATTTTTTTGTATATATATTTTTAGTTGGCCGGATAATTTGTTTCTATTTTTAGTAGAGACGGGGTCTCACTCTTGCTCAGGCTGGTCTCGAACTCCTGACCTCGAGTGATCCGCCCGCCTTGGCCTCCCAGAGTGCTAGGATTACAGGCGTGAGCCACCACGCCCGGCCCAGTTAAACGAATTCTTAGCTCTGCAGATCCATCTCCCTACCCTAGACCAGCATATCCCTCTCCTGGGATCCAAGACAGCCATAACTCTCCTATTACATATCTCATTGCCCTGCATCTAAGCCCCCTTTTTCCTTAGGATTTGGGTCTCTCTTGGGGGTTCAGGCCCTCCCTTTTTCTCGTCAGGTTCTAGGACCTACTCACTCCTCAGGCCCCTTCTTCTCCTTGGGAATCATAGTAAGCGCTTAAGCAAGGCACTTGCCCTGCTCCCCAGCCCTCCCCTGTGCCTCCCCTGCCTCTCCCTTGGGGGATTTTTGCTCAGGGAGCCTGTGCTCTGTGGCAGCTGAGCCTGGGAAGCAGCTATTGTCAGCTGAGAACATGGGGTGGCAGAACAAGGGGGGCTGAGAAGGGGCAGGAAACACGATGGAAAGTACAGGCCCAGCCTCCTGGTGCCCACACCCCGTTGGGTCAGGGTGAGGCGAGTTTAGGACAAGTCAGAGAAGCGCCCTCCCCACCGTAGGGAGCTCAGTTATGGCAATCACTGCACTAGGGAAATCCGGCAGCAAGTTCCGACACGAGGTGGGTGGAAAAGCCACTGCTGGCCTCGTGGAGAAGCCAGGGTCCTCTTGAGCTCTGGCTGACATTGGGACAGTAACCTGGGCCCCTTATGTTATGTGCCACCCGTTCTCATTCTTCTCTTACCTGTTACGTGTCTGTTCCGTGGAGCAGGAGGTGGGAGCCACAGTTTATTGAGCACTAACTTTGAGCCCAGCCCTGTGCTAAGCAACGAATGCATTGATGGCATTTCATACCCAAGTCAACTCTAAAGACATGGGTCCTATTATTTCCCCATTTAACAGATGAGAAAGCTGAGGCTAGGGGAGTCTTCATGCCTCGGCCAAAGCCACGGAGCTGAGAAGTTGTGGAGCCAAGATTCTGGCTGACTTCACTGTCCGTTTCTGCAGGCCCCTGAGGACCATCCAGCTTCAAGATGAAGATGTTTTCCTTGTGGCTCAGAAAGGCCACATGCAGCAAAGAGGGGAGGTTATGGGGGCCACTCTGGAAGGGAGCAGGTGGAACCCTTTCAGGGGGACACAGGCAGCAGCAGGTGGTACCCTCTCTGGGGTGGGAGGGACACAGGCAGCAGCAGGTGGTACCTTCTCTGGGGGGGACACAGGCAGCAGGTGGTACCCTCTCTGGGGTGGGGGGACACAGGCAGCAGGTGGTACCCTCTCTGGGGGGGACACAGGCAGCAGGTGGTACCCCTTTCCGGGAGAGACGCAGGCAGCAGGTGGTACCCTCTCTGGGGGGGACACAGGCAGCAGGTGGTACCCCTTCTGGCAACTGGAAGCTAGTTCTGAGCTAGATGAGGAGCTGGCACTGTTCTGTCCTCCGGGCACTCACGCCCTTCAACTGTGACTGTTGCTTCTCTGCACTGGCGGGGGAGCCCTTGAGGGCAGAGACCCAGGCTGCCTCGGGTACCTGCCCTCAGCAATGCTCAGGGAAAGGTACGTGGAGGAGGGAGGGGCCCCTCGAATTGCTGAGCTAGGGAAGGGGTGGGAAACAGACAAATAAACCTTCCTGGGCCGGGGTGGTGGTCCTGGAGCCGGCTTATTGTTCCTGTGGTCAGCAGGGACACATCTCTAAGTGTTTAGTGTCAGCTAATGAAGAAAATGAATTCAGCACAAAAAATTGCACTTTGCAACCAATTCCAACCCCATCTACTGTGTCAGGTGTTTCCTTAGAGAACAAAACCTGGAACAAAAGGTATGTGAGCGTTTCTCCTGGTGATCTCTGATCCCTCCATTGAAGAGATTGCTTAATGAGAACCGTTTTTTCCTTCTTGGGTGATTTGTGAGTTTTCTTGCTGTCCCCAGGTGGCAGTGAGTCAGCCATAAAACTCGCCAGGAAAGTCCAGAGGAATTTTTCTTCTCCGTCAGGTTCCATTTGAGCAGTGCCGGGTGACACCCAGTGACGCTCGAGGTTGGAGAAGGAAAGGCCGCTCACTCCCTTAGCCACTTGTCTCTGCCACCTCCGCCTCCGTTTGTCCCCTGCCTTCCTGGGGCCCAGACCCATCTCAGCCAGAGCAGGGGGTGGGTTTAGTGACCCATGGGCTCCTCCAGCCTGACTCAGCCCAGCCCAGGCTCTCTCCGGGGAAAATGAGTCATTTCTTCAGCGCTGAAATGTTTCTCTTTATGTGGGAAGAAGGGAAGAAAGGGGTGAGGGTGGGGAGAGTCCCTCTTGGTCCTCCCCACTCTTGTTTCTCGGCTCTGAGAAGCTCTGTAGCCACGGACAGAGCGAGCCAAGGGCTACCCACGGTGAGGCAGCCCGACCTGGTTAAGTCAGTAAACCGCAGTCTGACTGCCATTAGGGTCACCCCGGGCTGAGCGGCGGAGTGTCAGTGCAGCACTGATGGATGGTCTCGCCCTTGGGGACAGACCCCCGTCCCCTTCCTCTTCCCACCCAGCACCCTCCTGGGGCAGGGGGCTGCAGATTCATTCTACCCCTTACTGCCCTTAAACCTGACGGGGTTAAGGAGGTGTATAGTAGAGAGGTGGCAAAGTCCTCCTCATGCCCTGGAAGGTCCCTCCCTCTGTCCTCATCTCCTAAGCCCCCCGTGGGCCTTCCCACCGCCTGCAGGGAGCTTGTGCCAGCCACTGTTGATTGGTAGTGATTGTTCCGAGGATTTGGAAACCTGGCTTTGTAGAGGGAGAGAGGTATGTTGGGTTAGATCAATTGGTGACGTCTGCCGGGGCCAGGGGAGGGGTGGGCAGGGCCACTCCTAACGTCCCTCCCTGGGTGGGAGCTGCTGGGCCTGGGTTCCGTCTCGTGCCCTGTCCTAATCTCCCAGGTATTTTCTAGGTGGCCTTAAGTAGATCATTTTACCTCTTTGAGACTCACTTCTCTCATCTGTAAACAAGAGACATCATCACCACCCACAGTTGTGAAAACCAAATGAGAAAACGTGTGCAGAGCAGCCTCATGTCCTTTGAGTCTTTACTCAAATGTCCTTTCTCAGAGAGGCCTTCCCTGGCCACCTGTTGAAAATTGCCCCCACCTCCCATTTTCTGTCCCCTTCGCTATGGAATGGTTCCCCTCAGCACTTACCACAGCCTAACGTGCTCCGTGTTTTACTTATTTACTCTGTCTCCTCTTACTAGCAGAAAAAGTTCCGTGAGAGCAAGGATTTTGTCTGCTTTGTGTCCTGCTGCATCTGCCCAGAACAGTGCTGGCATGTCGTGGGCACACAAATATCTGTAAAAAGACTAAGTGAACAAACTAATGAATGAATGGGAACAGTGGGTAGCCTGTCCAGCCCGTTACTGGGGCTGTGTATATTTGGTTCCCCCACACCCCCTTCTCTCCAGCTGTTGTTCTGGAAGGCTCGGGCCTTTCTCCACCCACTCTCTCAAGGTCAGCTTATCCACTCTTGAGGTTTCATGCTTCATTTTTATATTTGGGCTTTTCATACCAGTGTACGAGGTTGCCCTGGGGAATCAAGTGGGGTACTTTCATCATAAAATTTAAAAAGGACTATTTTGGAATAGAATGCAGAATTGGCCGGGCGCAGTGGCTCACGCCTGTAATCCTAGCCCTCTGGGAGGCCGAGGCAGACGGATCGCTCAAGGTCAGGAGTTCGAGACCAGCCTGAGCGAGACCCCGTCTCTACTAAAATTAGAAGTAAATTATCTGGACAACTAAAAATATATACAGAAAAAATGAGCCGGGCATGGTGGCGCATGCCTGTAGTCTCAGCTACTCGGGAGGCTGAGGCAGTAGGATCATTTAAGCCCAGGAGTTTGAGGTTGCTGTGAGCTAGGCTGATGCCATGGTACTCTAGCCTGGGCAACAAAGTGAGACTCTGTCTCAAAAAAAAAAAAAAAAAAAAAAAAGAGACCAAGGGCACGTGGCTCACGCTTATAATCCTAGCACTTTGGGAGGCTGAGGCGGGACAGTTGCTCGAGGCCAGGAGTTCAAGGCCAGCCTGAGCAAGGGTGAGACCCCATCTTTACCAAACACAGAAAAATTAGCCAGGCGTGGTGGTGCGTGCCTGTAGTCCCAGCTACTAGAGTCTGAGGCAGGAGGATCGCTTGAGCCCAGGAGTTTAAGGTTGCAGTGAGCTGTGATAATCCTACTGCACTGTAGCCGAGTCAGTGGAATGAGACCCTGTCTCAAAAAAAAAAAAAAAAGAGAGAGAGAGACTTCAGCAAAGGCTTCTAGCTGTGTCCTCAAACCTGCTAGGGTGCAGGTTCACTCCTCTCTGCCCTCAGGGTGCTTTGGAACCTTGTTTTTGGAAATGACCCCAACCTGGGAGCCCTAAGATCTGACCTGGCTCCAAAGCCCCAGTCAGGGATTTTGAACAGATGAGCACAATTTCTCCAGGGTGCACAGGCCTCATCTGGGCCTGGGCCCACTTCCCTTCCCTTTTTTTTCTTTTTTTTTAGAGATAGGGCCTCGCTCTGTTGCCCAGGCTGCTGATCATAGCTCACTGCAGTCTCAAACTCCCGGGCTCAAGTGATCCTCCCAACTCAGCCTCCCGAGTAGCTAGGACTACAGGTACATGCCACCACACCTGGCTAATTTTTCTTATTTTTTGTAGAAACAAAGTCTCACTATGTTGCCCAGGCTGGTCTCGAACTCCTGGCCTCAAGTGATCCTCCACCTCGGCCTCCCAAAGTGCTGAGACTACAGGTGTGATCCACTCACCCAACCTACTTACATACTTCCAATCTTATCAGATATAGATACTGTGAATAGACCCATTTCTCAGATGAGGAGATTGAGGGTCAGAGAGGTTGAGGGACCCAAGATCACACAGCTAGTTAATGGTAGACCCAGACTTTGAACTCCTGCTTTTGTCTTAAAGGTGAAGCCAGGAGAGGGCAGGTGTTTTTTCCAAGGTCACACAGCAAGTGAGCATCAGGGATGAGACTTAAACTCAGCATTCGCACGCAGTGCAGTGCGTTGTTCCACTCACATGATGCTTAGAACAGGACAAGCCCCATTGGCTGGCATCTGGCCAGAGGAGCCGCTGGCTGTGGTCGAGGGAGGATTTCTGCCCCCACAGCCTGGGGGCCCTGGCTACATGGCAACCTTGGGTTCACCCTCCGCCCCTCCACCCCAGCACCTTGTCGTGTTTATCTGCATCCTCTTCCCTGACTCGTTTCTCTCCCTCCATCACTGCACCCCCAGCCTCGGCTTCTCTCCTCAGTCTTAGGAGTCATCCTTATGTTCCGGGGAGCAGGGGAGTTTGGGGGATCCCTGTGGGGAAAGTGCTGCCTTGAAGCCAGGCCTGTCGTCCAAGCTCAGTCGGAACCCCTTGTCCTTCCAGCTCCCTCCTCTGACCGTCCCTCTGCGGTCCCTTTTCCTCTGACGCTTCTCTCCTCTCTGGGTTTTTCTGTCCTTCTCCCCGCCTAGCTCTGTACGCCAACTTCTGACACCTCTGGCCCAAACAGCGCCACCTCCCTGGTGCCCCCATCTCCTATGCCAGCAGTGGCACTGCCATTTTTGTCACATGGCCTGAGGCCCCAGGGTGGGGTGCGTGGGGGGTGCTGACGAAGCCCTGACTTGTGTCCCTGGTCTGCCCTTTGCACTGGCCAGGTGAGAAAGGCTGACTGGTCTCTTACCCTCAGAGCAGCCTCTTGTGTTTCCATGGCAACTGCACAGCCAGGATGTCTTGGCTTCTGCTGGGCTAAAGGCCACCAAACCTTCCACAGGGTGCCCACAGTAGTGGGAAGGGAAGCATCTGTTAGGAGGTCAGAGATGAGTGGCACATACCTGTCCCCAGCTGTTAGTGGGGGACCAGCACTCTGGGCTCAGGTGGGGTGTAGGGTCTCCTGGTTTCATTCATACACATACCCCCATCCCCCATCCCCCATCCATCTTACTGGGAAACTATGCTCTGACTTCTCTCTGAGCCTCTGTTTCCTCATCTGTAAAATAGGGATGTAATGCTGACCTCAGGAGCTGTCCCGGCTACCCTCGTGAGCCAGGTGTGGGTAGCAGTCAGTGAGCTTGCGGAGAGGGGGAAGGCAGGACCAGACCGACGAGGGGTGGCCAGGGCCACAGCTCTGTCACTAGGGCCTGAGAATCAGCCCAGTCTGCCCCTTCCAAGCGGTAGGATCTTACGAAAGCACCCTTCCCTCTCTGAGCCTCAGTTTCCCCCTCTGTAAACTGAAAATAATTCCCCTGAGACAGGACATCTGGGAAAGTGGAACAAGATACTAAATACATGGCTTGGCAAGCCTGGTGCCTGGCCCAGCACACAGTAGGTGTCCCTTAAGTGTTGCTACCTACGAAGGCACTGACCGCCCACAGCTACACAGGGAGTCATAGTTCCTGTGGTCAGGCCTCATCCCAGACCCCAAAAGACCCCCTTCCGGGCATGGCTGCTGGGTGCCCTGGCCCCTCCCAGTGGGGAATTTCTCCTGTGTTATTCGCAGGCAGACTTCCCCAGGGGGGAGGGCTGAGCCCTTCTTTGTATATGTCGCTGGCGCTGGCCGGCCGGTATCTGGCCTTCCTGAGGCCTGCAGGGTGCTCTGGTTTGTGTTCAGGTTGTTTGTGTCCTGTCTTATCTTTCCCGGGAGACGGGGCAGCCTGGTGAGCGCCAAGATTGTAGCTTCAGTCCCCAGCTCTGCCTCTTGCCGGCTCTGGGACCCCTGGGCAAGTGACTTGGCCTCTCAGAACCTCAGTTTCCTCTTCTGTAAGGTTTTGTGGGAAGATATCTGTGCGGTGGCTGGCACGGGGTCAGTGCAGAGTCAAAGCCAGCTCCTTCGCTTTCCCAAGCCTGGAGGCCCAGCAGCGGGATCCGGCAGGCTCAGAGCCAGGGCCAGGGAAGAGCCCCACACGCCATCAATGCACCACCCAGGCAGGAGGCAGGGGTGGCCACACAGCCGGGCTCCCGGCTGCTGGCAGCTCCCAGGCCCCACATGGCTCAGGGGACGCTGGGGACCTCAGGAGGCCTCCCCAGAATGAAGGAGGGCTGCGAGGGAAGACACAGAGGTGAGTCCCCTACAGCACCCTGTGTGAGTGCAGGGGTTAGGCACAGACTCTGGGGCTGGCATGTGCTTCCTCACCTAGTAGGGGGACAGGGTGACATATAAGCGACTTGACCTCGCTGAGCGTCAGTTCCCTATCTGTGAAAATGGGAGGTACTGACGCACCCTGTCTCTTGGGGTTGATGTGAGGAGTCGTTAACACCTGGAAAGTGCTTGGCATGGCCTGGCCAGGAATTTTCTATTTATTTTTAGGATGGACTCTCAGGGTTCACTAACTTCTTGGCCAAACTCCTCAAGTACCCATAAAACAGTAATAAAAATTTTTTTTAAAGCTTATTTCTCCAGCACCTTCCATGAGCCAGGCACTGTGCTGAATGCCTTCATCACCTGACCCCACTTAATCGTCCCAGTTCTCTGTCGGGTTGGCCTGTCAGCACCCCCATTTTATCAATGAGGAACCGAGCCTCTGAGAGGTCAGGTGACCTGTCGAAGCCTGCGCTGACGGCCTGCCGAGCCTGGCCCTCCCACTGTGCGCCTTGTCTGGAGACGGTCGTGGGTGGACGGGGTAGAGTATCTCGAAGGCATCAGCTGGATGCAGCAAACCGCACACAGAATCCATGAACAGATGATCTGGAGTGGGGGGCACCATGGACCAGACACCACCTGGAGGCTGAGCGGTGTGTGGGAGCTGGTGGCAGGACCGTGTGACCACGTGTGTTTGTCCAGACTGTCCCCAGCAGGCAGAGGGCCCTGACCTGCCAGTGTAAACATCCGCGCTGCTTGTTGGCCTGGTGGGGGACCGAGACAAACTGAGGAACCAGCAACCAGTGCCTCCCAGTGCCAAGCTCGGTGCTGGGGGTGCCCCGGTGCACAGAGGGGGAGGTGGCTCCGAGCCAGCATTTGTTAAGCTTCAAGTATGTGCCAGGCCATTTATTCGCAAGGTCTTATCACATCTTTACAACAGCCCTGCTTGGTCTAGATTGTTATTTTTACTTAGCTGATGAGGAAACTGAGCTCTGGAGATTGTACAGACCCAGCTGCATTGAAAGCTCAGAAAACGTGGTTTCCCGGGAAGGGGAGCCTGGGAAAGCGTTCCCTGGACAATATTCCCTTGCATCCGCCTCTGCCGATACCACATTTCCTGTGCAGACTTCGTTCTGACGCTGATCCAGCTTTCCCCTGCTGAGACACATCCACCTGGTAGCATCTCAGGGAGCATCTTCCCTCCCCGGTCCACTTTTTGCACATGGCTATGTGTGAGCTGGCCAGGCTGAGGTGACCGTCACATCTGGTTGGGCTCCTTGGAAGGCCTGTCTGACACAGCTCGGGGGTTCTGCCTCTTTCTCAGGCAGGGAGGAGGATTTTGCTGGCTCTGCTTCCATAGGCTTGTGGCGTGAGCCTCAGGCGGCTTACTGGTTCTAGGCCCTCCAAATGGGATTTTGGAAATTGCTAAGGCCTTAAATATTATCCTACCCATTTTACAGATGGAGAAACTGAAGCCCAGAGAGGGGAAATGTTGGCCCCAAAGAGTCACAGTGAGTGGCTGAGGCAGAACTGGAGGTGAGGTCTCCAGGGAGGATGGCCCAGGCCAGGCTGACCTTTGCAAGTGGGGGTGGCACAGGGTTAGGACAGGGCAGCATGAACTAAATATGTTCCCCCAGATGCGTCATGACCTGAAACCCACTTTCACAGCCGCTCCCACTCTGCTGCCCTCCTGGAGCTGTGCCTTGGAGATGCCCTTGGGCTCTCAGGAATGCTGATGAGGTCGTGTACACGTGCCAGCAGCTGCTTCACTGGGTTCGGGTGGCCAAGAGCCTGTACAAGGGCCTCCTGCTCCCCACTTCCCAGCCCAGGTCTTGTCCTGCTCTGGCCGCACGTTTCCTATCACTCATGTTCATCTCTGGGTGCAGCAGAGCTTCGTGGTTGTGCCTGCCCCCTGCGGCCTTCCAGGTGCTCCTTGCAGGCACGGACCCTGCTGCGCATATACACCTCCGCTTGGAGAGGGAGGCGGCGGTGGCTCTGGTTTAACTTTGAGAACATTGGGGTCCCACCCTGAGCCTGGATGTGAACCAGGAGACAGACTCCTGGACCCCACACCCTTGGCCACACCTGCAAAAGTCACTCCAGAGGATTTACTTGGAGACAAGGGGATTAAGACTCTACCTTGAGAGTGGGGAGCAGGGTCTCAGGAGAGGCCAAGGAGAACTGGGCAGGGACTGAGCCTGCTTTTCTGCCCACCTCATGGAGAGCAGGGTGCGGCTGCTGGCCTGGAGGGGTCCCGAGGAGGCCAGGAACAGAAAGTCTGAGAAGCGGGTGGGGGGCAATGGAGAGAGTCCAGCCAGCCCAGGCCCATAACTTTTTATATCCTGGTCAAGGGACCAAGATTGCCCAACCCCCAGAGCCCTAGATGCGTCACCAGCCGAGAATCGCCGCCGGCCAGCCTGGCCTTGTGATGAGCAAACCCTTTTCCCATCTGAGGCCTTTGGGCTGCCCTCGCCCTCTGTGCATGCGTTTCGGGACACTCCCCCGACCACAGCAAGAGCGATGGCCCCTGCTGGGTGCCAGGCCCTCGGCAAAAGTGACCGTGGTTAATTCTCAGCAGAGTGCTGGGAGCTAACAGTGGCTCTCAGGGTCCCCACTTCACAGAGGAGAAGACAGATCCCACAGCAGCAAAGCGCAGGGCTGGCTTTAAACCCAGGTTGGCCTGACTCCGTAGCCCGGGCCTTTTTTGGTGGGCAGCAAAATATCTCAGACATATAAAAAGCTCAGTAAAAACAAACACTAAGCCTGCAAACCATCAGCGTAAGAAAAAACACTCCAAATGCAGCTGAGCCCCTCACGGCCCTCCCTGGTCCATTCCTGCCACTCCCTCTCCCAGGGAAAACCGCTTTCTTCAGTGACCTTCTTGATACTGTTACTAGATCTTTCTGCCTCCCTAAATGATACATAGTGTCGCTCACGGTTTTTAAACTTTAAGTAATGGTTGGAGGCTCCGTGTTTACTTCCACGCAGGCCTGTCTCTCTGCCTGTTGTGTCCGAGTCGCACCCGCTCTGTTTTCAGAGCTGGTGGTGCTGCAGGCTCTTCCCGGCTGCTGTAGAGGGGCATTCGGGTGGTTTCTCCTTCTCGCCTATAACCCACGCTGTGGGGCTTCCTTGTTCATGTCCCCTGGTGACCACGGGAGGGTTTCCAGGAAGTATGTGTGTCGTATGTGTTGAGTAGAATCAGGTAAGCCTGTGGCATCACAGGACTCGTCACTGAGAATTGGCCAACAAAGTTGGGGTTCCCGTCTGAGAGTGAAAACCCCGTAAGGACAGGAATGTTCCTCTGTTCTATCTGCTGCTGTGAACAGAGCCAAGAACAGTGTCTGGCACATAGTAGGTGTGCAATAAATATCTGGCCATAAATGAGCAGGCATATGCTGGCCACTGCGGAAGGTACTCGGTTTTCATGGCCTCACTCAATCCACTGCGAGAGGGGTTCTTCCCATTTCACAGGTAAGCCGGCTAAGGCATCGGACAAGTGAAGTTCCCAGGGTCCCACGGCCAGCACCCAAGATGGCTGACTGCAGAACCTGTGCTCATTCCTGAAGCTGCCGTGTAGACAGGGCGAGTAGATTCACCGAGCCCTGGAACATGGGGGCAGCATGAGCGGCTTCTGATGCCTGGTTGCCTAGATATAAGGACTTAGAGGTTGTCCTTGGAGGCTGTGAGAGTGAGGTGGCGCCAGCGGGTTGGTTACCTTTGGCCTGCGATGCTACCAGGGATTGGGGTGAGTAACATCTCACCTCCAGAACAGACCCATGGGGGAACTGCAAAGGTTGAGACCATACCAGGCTTAGGATTCAGACACAGTCAGATGGGGGAGGCAGTCGGACCCAAACAAAGAATTATTTGCTTGGGACATGAGCAGACCTGGGTTCAAGTCATAGGCCTGCCACTTACTAGCAGTGTGACTTTAGGCAAGTCTCTTAACCTCTCTGAGCCTTGTCATTCCCATCTGTTAAATGGGGATACTGACTCTCTTGTAGAGCTATTGGCAGATTTAGAACTGATAAGTATAGCAATCTTAGCACAGTTCCTGGATAGCAGTTATTAATTATAGCACAGGGGTAGGGTATCTACTAGAGATACATACAGATCACTACAGGCACACACAGATCCCCAGTGTAGGACACAGAGGAGGACTTGATAGAGGAGATGACATTTGATCTGGGTTTTGAAGGGTAAATAGGAGTTCTCTAAACCAGGGAAGTCAAACTGTGTGTCCTGGCCTAAACTTGGTAGTTAGAGGGCTGAGCACAGTGTTGCTTACAAAAACAATGACAACAACAAACAAAGGCAAGTTACCTACAATAGACAGAGATCCATGATCCCATGGAGGTGGCGCAGGCCCAGGTGCTGGCTGAATGGACAAAGAAGCAGTGGTGTTGGGGTCAGAGGACCACGTGAAAGCTGTGGGCCAGGACAGCCAGGAAGTCTTCCTGGGGAAGGAGGGGTGGGATTTAGATGGGAAAGGAAGATGAGAGGGAGAGTGGCTGCCTGACCCCTGATTTCCTGGCTGGGCCTGGGGCAGGAAAGGGGTCGCCAGGCTGGGCAGGGGACGGGGGACAGACTTTGTGGGTTCTGTCCGAAGCCCTGCTGTTTCTCTGTCACCAGGACTTGGGCTGAACCCTCCCTTGGAAGAGAAGAAAAGTTGTTCCTAATTGTTAATTGTGCAATTGCAAATTGGCTCCTGAGCTGGGTTGGACTGGGCCAAGCCCCAGAGGTGGAGGAGGAGCTTCGGCTGATGACTGCAGAGCCCGGAGTTTGGGGGCCCAGGAAGGGGTTTGGGAATGTCTGTGTGTGTGTATCCCAGGCAGGGATGCCACCCTGGCCTAGCCTGGGCCCCCTGCCCAGAACTCCCACTCCATTCTGCAGGGTCCCCTAGTGCCTAAAAGTCAGATAGACCTGGGTTCAAATTTGATCTCATTCTCTCACCAGCTGTGCAGCCTTGGACTGGTTACTTAACCTCTCTGTACCTCCACTTCCACATCTCTCACATGGGGTTGCTGTGGTGGTTAAATCAGAAAACAAACGTAAAGTTCTTAGCACAGAGCCTGGAATGAAGTCATTGCTCCAGAAGTTGTTCTTGCTGCTGCTGCTATTGTTACTGTTTTATCAGCCGCAACATTGTCATCATTGCCACTACATCCATGACCTGGGCCACATCATGGCTCAGGTTGAACCCCAGGGTCATTCCAGCTGCCCATGCTCTCTCTCCATGAGCCGGGACATCCCTGTGCTGCCACTCAAGCATCCAGTGTCACAGTGGGTACCTTGGTAGTCCCTCTCTTAGGATGCAGAACTTGAATTCCCCCGGCTTTTTCATGCATTATCTCCTGAACTCCCACCCTAGCCCAGTGAAGTAGGTTCACATGTCCCCTTTCATAGATGAGGACACATGCTCAGAGAGGTAGGTAAGGCAACTTGCCCAGGGTCACACAGCAGTAAATGACAGGGATTCTAGCAAGGTCTGTCTGCTCCAAAACCTTTGCTCTTCTCACTCCAAGACTTGGGGAACAGCTTGTTCCATGGATCTCAGCCTGGTGCTCAGCCCCCACCCCTACCCCATCCCCATCATATCCTCCTGTCCCTGCTTCTCCCCATTCGCCGCCCCCAGCTCTGCTCTGCGCCTGAGGACCACTCTCAGCCAAGACTGCAGATAGGGCAGCTCATGTCCTCCTGAGCCAATGCAGTCATCACTCCCTACGGTCAGCAGGAATTGGTCCTCCCCTCCCCAGCCAGGCGTTTCCTCCTGGGCTCCCTCCATCCCCCTAGGCAAGCATGACACATGTGTAGTGGGGGGAGGTGTGTGCGTAATGGGGACCATATGGGAAGCTGAGCCTGGGGTGGGCTTCCTTAGGCAGACATTCCTGGTCACTGAGGCAACACCAGCCCAGTAGCATCTGGTTTGGCTGAAGGTCCACCCCGACTGGCTGGGGCTGGACCTGAGGAGTAGGCCTCCTATGAGGCTGTGGCGTCGTGGCAGGTGGGGACAGTCCCAGCAGGATCTCAGAGTCCAGGAGGGAACAATGGTAAGCAAAGGGGCAGAGTGAAAACAACAGGTAGTTTGGAGTCAGAGAGACCAAGTGTCCAGTCCTACTCTGTCACTTCCTGGCTGTGTTATCCGAGTGAGTCACTACCCCTCTCTGAGTTGCAGTTTTATCGTTTACAAAACGAGAGACAATGACAGTACTTACCTTAACGATGCAGGAGAGAATCAGATAAATAGCAGTGCCGACGTTCAAAATACAATACTTTCCATATTTGAGCTATTTTAATTCTCATAGTTCTGCACAAAAGTGGTGCTATTATTAATATTATCTCCATTGTGCTGATAAAGAAACTGAGGCACAGAGGCCGCATCCCTTGCCCAAGTCAGACAGGTAGCAGGAGGCAGAGCTGGGATTTGAGTGCAGGTGGCCTGGGTCCCGGGTCTGCCACACTCCTGCCTGCTGAATTGTCCTGCCTGTCAGCAGCGTGAGGACGACACGTGAGACCAGCACAGTTCCAGCCGGGGTTCTGCTCGCTCCTTTTCTCACTCCCCCCGGAAGCCTGCGCTCGGTGGTGTGTGGGATGGGCCTGCTGAGTTTACAGACGGGTGGGCGGAGGAGTGGACGGACGTTGTGAACATTCCAGCAGGCTGGGTGAGCGCAGGCGCTGGGGTCGTGACCGTCCAGGCCCTGCGGGGTGGGCAGCCGGCCAGACCCAGCCGTCGCCCTGAGAGGGCCGGGAAGCCCAACTCTGAAAACAACCGCCCCAGCCATCAGGTCCCTATTGTGTGCCACACACGTCGTCTGCCTTCTCTCATTTCATCCTCACGACCAGCCTGGTTGCCTGAGACTGTAGAGTTTGTCTCTGAAAGAAGCTGGTTGGAACATAGGTCCAGCTTTCCCCATAGGGGCACCGGCGGGGGTCCCATCTCATGCCTCCTGAGGGTGGGTGACTAGTATATTTTTCGGGTGACTCGATGATTGTGCGTAAAGGAAGGAGGCCACAGGGTAGGGTTGGGAGAGCCTAGACTGCGAGCTCCATCCTGGTTGGCCCCTTGGGTGGTGCCTCTTTCTCTTCAGTTGTCAAAAGCAGTTTGTGATTGGGGCAGAGCTGAGTGCTGGGGGACCCAAGATGACCAGAGTTTTGGTCCTTTAAGGCTCCATGGTCCAATGGCAGGGACAGCCACCCGTACCCAAGTGCCTGAGCCATACCCAGAACCTCCGTGGGGTTTGCCGAAGGGGTGTGCAGAGTGCGGTGGGATCACAGAGGAAGGAGAGCTTGCAGGGCTAGGGGTGTCAGGAGGTGTTGTGGGCACAGGTTGTCAAGCTACAGCTAACAGCAGCCCCCTTCCTTTGGGAACTTCCTCCCCATCTACTTGTGGTATTAGTTGGGCTGCCAATCACAGTATCTGGCCCCACCTCTACCATGTCACAGGGGAGGACACGTGAACCCAAACTGGCCAATCAGAGTTCTTCTCTGGGACTTTATAATTCAACCCAGGGAGAGAGAAGCTTTCTTTTCTCTAGGGCTCTCAGCTGCCATAAAGTAAACCTGGCCTAGCTCTCTGGGCATGAAGGATGTCTGATCTCAGATGAGAGTGAAGGTAGCATGCAAAGGGCAGGCAGGCATGGGATCATCCAGGTAGGGAAGAGGAATCCAACAGCATCACCTGAGCTCCTGGGTCAGCTCCTGCCTGGTGCCTCATCCTGCCTCTCTTTCAGGCAAGCCAAGATGTTTGCTTTGTCACAAAATCCAGTTGGATTTGGTTTCTATCACTTACAACCATGAAGGTCCTGATTGAAGAGGCTTCACAGAGGAAGTGGCATTTTGAACCATGTGTTGAAGGAGTTCTTGGGACAAACAGCATTGGCAAGGTTATACCAGGCAAAGGGAGCTTGTGGGAAGGACATGACCATGACCTACAAGGTGGAATGGCAGGTGGTGATGGCTGGGCAGGTCCGGAAGGGCCTTATGTGCCATGGAGCAGCACTCAGATGCATTGACTCATTCATTCATTCGCCCATTCATTCACCCATTCATTTGCCCAACCAACCCAGCACTTACTGTGTACCAGCCACTATTCCAAACACTTTCTGAAGAGCTAGCTATAGCCTCCGAACAACCCAGTGGGTAGATACTAGTATTTCACCATTTTACAGTGAGAAAACAGAGGCACAGAAATGTTAACTCACTCTGGTAAATGACAGAGCCAGGATTTGAACGCAAGAGGTCTGGCTCCAGGGTTCATGTTCTTAACTGCAGAGGGGGCATGCCCATCCCCCAGCTCTAGCCCAGAGTTCTTCCCGTGTCTCATGGCCCAGTGGGGATGAGACTGCGGTGCCCGTGCCTGGGATGTGGCCCCAGAACCCTGGCATCCCTGTGTGCCAGAGTGATGGGAAAGGGAGAGGGCCCTGTGGATTCCCTCAGAGGACATGGGGTGCTGTCCTGGTCGCGGTCCAGCCCAAGCTCCAGCCTAAGCTAGTGCCAGGTTCCCGCTAGGTCCCCTGCTGTTTCTGCAAGCTGTGATAATCTCCAAAAACAGTGAATGATGGTCTCTGGCCAGTCCAGCTAAGCCCTCAGCAGGCGGTGGTCGGTCGGTAACTTTAAGAAGCTCTGGCTTAGAGCCAAGTGCTGGGGAGTTATAACTGCTTCCAGCAGGGGCAGCCCTGGGCCAGCAGGAAGGGGAGAGTGCTCTGAACTGTGGCTTTGAGATGGAGCCCCGGGGGTCTTGGCACCAGCCCAGGCTCCACCGCCCCCTGTGTGGCAAGACCTTTCGCCTTCTTGTTCACAGAGATTGGGAGTACCAGCCCTGTCTTACAGGAGAGGAGGTTGGGCTCAGCAAAGGCAAGTGACTTTCCCGAGGTCACACAGCCAGTTTTCCTGCATTCATGTCCAGGGATCTCGATGGCCTCATGAACCCTGCATCTTTGGCCTTGTCTGATCTGAAGGGTTCCTGGAACACACGCCAGAGCTCCCTCAGGCCTCCTTGCCCCCCTCCCACAGGGCATCCTTCCTTCTCTTACCCCCAATTGCAGAGAAGGGACTTTTCCCCAATGAGAGAGTGCTTTTCTGTGTGTGGGAGGGTCCTGGCAGCCCCTGGGAGTCCTATAGAGGTGGTCTCTGGGGCCAGGGCTGGGGACTAAGGCCTCCAATCATCCCCCAGTGGCCAGGCCCTGGCAGGGCACATGAAAGAGGAGGTCAGCCAGTCTCAAGAACCTTGATAAATGCTTGTTAAACTGAAGCTCCGAGAAAGGAGCCACTTCTGCTGGGGGCAAAGGAAATGCCACGTAGGCTGAGCCTCAGAAGGTTAGCCCTCTTCCGAGAGCAGAGCAGGGCACGTGGTTTTCCAGGTAGGGGAAGCAGAGGTCTGGAGGTAGAGAAATAGGTGATGTCTCTAGGGCAAGGGCAGGCGGTTCCCACGTGGGTGGGAGCAGCTTGGTTGTGGTTCCAGGCCAAGAGCAAGGCAGGCAGGTTTCGAGAGGTGACCCCGTTCTAGACCTTCTGGGGGCATCCAGAAGGTATGTGGCCTAGTGGGGAAGCAGGAAAACAGCAAACCAGGCTTCTCCTCTCTTCCGTCCTGCCCAGATCTCTGCCCCACTAGGATGCTCAAGGCCAGGCCTTCTAGTCCTCCCCCATGCCTGGCTGCCGTCCACAGCGGCTTATCTGTCTCTTCCCATTTCCTGTCTGGAGCCCAGCGCCCAGGAGCGGCAGGCATGGCGGGGCCATCAC
Source organism: Lemur catta (assembly GCF_020740605.2). Lineage (NCBI taxonomy): Eukaryota > Metazoa > Chordata > Mammalia > Primates > Lemuridae > Lemur > Lemur catta. Next base: position 111,983,393 of record NC_059130.1, read on the forward strand.
GGCAGGTCTGGCGTTGGCTGGCCAGGCAACACTTCCACTTCCAGCCCTCTCTTGTTTCCCTTAGAGGTACAAAGAACCCCCAGACCCAGACCTGGTGGGGACAGGTGACCAGAATGGCTTGTGGAGTGCGAAGAAACATCTCCTGGGTGCCCCCATGCTGCTGACGTCTTCACATCAATGACAGTAGTGATAACGTTAATACCTCCCTTTTATGAAACACTTATGCACTAGCCACCTTGCTTGGCGCTTTACACATGGTGCCTCATTTGACACTTACAATACCCCTGCAAGGAAGCAGGGGAGGGAGGAGTTGTAGAGGGAGGAAACTGAGGCTCCAAGAGGTGACAGGATGCACTCAGCATCACACAGCTGCCGAGCGACTAAGCCAAATGTGTCCAACTCCAAAATCTGTCTTCCATCCATGCTGTGGAGATGCCACCTCCGACCCCTCCGAGTTGCTGGGAAGAGCAAAGGCGAATGGAAGGGAGTGAGCCTGCAGTGAAATGTTAACCCCGGTTGGTCGGTGTTACACGGTCCAGGCTCAGGTGATGCGGACAAGAGTTATGAGCAGGGAGGGAGCTGGGAGCTGAGACCCACTGGACCCAGCAGAAGGGGAGAGTCTGTGTGCCGGCAGACAAGGGACTGCTTGGCTGACCTTGGTCATCCTGAGCCCCAGAGGTGGCTCATTTCCCGCTGCCAAGCCCTTAGCATTCAAGGCATGGTGTGCAGGGCTTTGGAAGGAGCACTGGGCAGGGAGTCCAGAGGCCTGGCTTCTAGTTCTGGCTGTGCCCCTGACTCAGCTTACTCAGGGGGGCTTCCTCCTTCTGGGCCTCAGTTCATCTGTAGAATGGTGTGGGGCCAGGGCAGGGCTCAGACAGAGCTCACCCCCTTGCAACCACACTGCCCTTCTGCTCCTTCAACACTGCTCTGGGTCCTGCCTCTGGGGCTTTGGTCTTGCAAAGTGCCCTGACTCGGTCATTCTAGTTTCAGTTTACAGCTCGCCTGCTCTCAGAGATCTCCCTTGACTCCTCCCCAGAGGCTCTCTGCTACACCCCCCTGCTGCCCTTTCTTTGTGACGGTAATCACTCCGCTGGATGCCATCAGTGTACTGGTTAGGGTCAGGGAGTCAAATTGCCTGGGTTCAAATCCCAAATTCTACCACTTAGAGCTGGATGATCTTAGCTATAACCTCTCTGTGCCTCAGTTTCCTCGCCTACAAAATAGGATCAGTAATAATACATATTATTTTTATAAGGATTAAATGAGAAATGCATTAAAAAGCACTTAGCGTACAGTATTTGGCCCAAAGTAAGCACTCAGTGAATATTAGATGCTAGTATTATTATTACTCTTAGCAACATTGTTTATTGTCTCTCTCCCTTACTACAATTCAAGCCCCTGACAGCAAGGACTCTGTCTTGTTCAATGATGTATTCATGCCATGGAGCTCATTGCCTGGCACATAGTAGGTACATAACAAATATTCCTTCAGTGAATGAATGAACAAATGAATGGACAGGCACTGACATCCTGGTCCTAAGAGGCTCTGGAAGGCTAGGTATGGAGAAGGATGGATGCTGGGCAGACAGACCTGGGCCCGCCCTATCTGTTCCCAGCTGCCCCTGTGGTGGCCATGTCCTGGCCTGCCTTGATGGGGGTCCATGCCTCTCAGGGCAGGGGGGTCTGTCTGGGGATCGAGGTGGCTCTCTGTCCCGCCACCCTGACCGCAGGAGTGTTTGTGTGTGTCTGATGCTGCCCCAGCTCAAATTCCAGCTGCCAGGCATGGGGGCTCACGTGGATTTTTCCCTGTGCTCAGCAGCCCTCCCTCCAAAGCCCGCAGAGTGGTGCCCAAACTGCTCTGTCTTTGTCACCCCCCCCCATTTCCAAAGGTTCCTGTCACAAATAGAAACGCCCCCATGCCCCTCACACTGCTCCCATACCTTCCTCCTGTTCTAGAAGTTCAGGGTGGGGGCTGCTGACACATCAGTTTTCCTGCAGGCCTTTTCTTGGCCCCTGGTGCTCTGAGCACCCCGAGGACATGGGTTTATGTGTCCAGTCCTGAGAGTGATGGACAGATTGTTATGCCATCTTCCGTCCAGAGGACACTAAGACTCAGCAGGGAGGTTTGCCGGAGGCCCCCACAGCTGGTGAGGACCAGAACTGGGATTCAAATCAGGTCTCGCCGTTTGTTTCTTCTGCCTTCATTCATTCATTCATTCGACTCGTATTTACTGAGGACCTACTGTGTGTCAGGCACCGCACAGCAGTGATCATGGTGACTGTCCGGGGATCCAGATGTTAATCAGATCAGAAGTTAGTCTAGCTTCGTAAACGGTGTGTACTCCAGCATTGTCCAGTGGAACTTTCTGTGATAATGGAAATGTCCTATGTCTGTGCTGTCCATTAACCACGTGTGGCTACTGCACACTTGAAATGTGGCTAGTGCAAAGGAGGCTTGACTGTTTCCTTTTACTTAATTTGAATCTAAATAGCTGCTGTGACTAACAGCTTCTGTGGATCTGTACGGGTGTTTGGAGATCAGTCAGCGCACAGCCTTAGTCTGCAGGTCTCAAACTCAAGTGTGAGCAGGGGACCCGGCTGACTGCCCGGCAGCATCTTCAGCGATCTTCTCCACAATTGGCAGTGCGTTGAACACCACAAAGGACTCGGTCCCTGTTTTCCTTGAAACATGACATCCTCCTGACCCATCTTTTTGTTTTCCACTTTTTTTTCCTTATCGAGGTGGACATGACATAGAGTAAAATGCACAAGGCAGAAGCGAATGGTGTGATAAATTTTGACACTTATGTAACTACACATGTAACCACAGTGGAATCAAGATGGCATTTCCAGAACGTTCTCATTCCCCCAGAAAACTCCCTCAGGCCCCTTTCCAGTAAGTCCCATTCTTAGAGGCAACCACTGTTCTAATGTCTGTCGCCATAGGTTAGTTTTGCCTGTTTGGAAGCTTCACGTAAATCATTTTCCCACTTTTAAGTGAAAGAAGGATTCAAGAAATAGTTTTCTCTTTTTTTTTTAAAGAAACTGCACCAGCATGGTGAGAAGTGGCAGTGACCCTGGGCCACCGTGAGGAGCCGGCCAGGAGTGGCCATATGTGGAGCCCTGGGCACGTGTGGCCTGTCCAAAGGGGGTGGCCACTCCTCAGCCCCAGCTGCCTCATGAGAATGTGGGCCTGGCATTGCCAAGTCTTCTCTGTTTTCTTTTAAAGGAAAGTTGAAAATATTGATTTTCATGTAAAATCTCCAAAATGTTGGCATTTCGAAAACATTTGTAACACCGCAGGCCAAATAATTCACATCTGTGGGCCAGATTTGACCTGCGAATGGCCAGTTTGTGAGTTCTGCCTTGGGCAAATCAGAATGTTAGTAATAATCATAGCTGGTATTTGTTGAGTGCTTTCTTTGTTTCAGGTCCTGTTCTAAGTGCTCGCTGTTATTAAGCCATCTAATCCTCATAACAATTTATTAATAGATCTATTTTGTAGATGAGTGAGCTGAGCCATTGAGCAGGATTAAGTGACTTGCCCAAGGTTATACAGTGAGTACTTGGCAGAGCCGGGTTCTGAACCCCGACTGTCTGGTTCTAGAAACCATGTTCCTAACCACTACACATACTCCCCTTAGGGGCTGGGGGTGGAGGGTATAGCTGCTGGGATGGTTATGCCACTTGGGGGACAGCTTTGCCAGCCACCAAGGGTGCCACCTCCCTGAACAAGTGAGAGAGCCCGTTGGCCCCGTCCTGCTAGGACTGCCCTGGCTCTGGCAGTTTTCAAGCCTGGGCACCTTAGCTGTCAGGTAGTGGAGCCCAGTTTGAGGAAGTGCTGGGAGAGCAGCCAGTGGTTGGGCTGGGAGGGTAGAAATCTGGTTGATGAGGAGCCAGCAGAGGCGTTAGGAAGCACCAGGCAAGTGGGGGCAGAAATAGCAAGAGCCTGCAGGGGAGAGCCAGGCCAGGGAGGTGACAGAGAGCGGGGCAATGGGGATAGAAGAATCTGCCAGCCTGGGCCCAGGGCCAGGACAGGCTGCTGCTACTGCCTGGGGAGCCAGTGTCAGGAGCATCCCCGCCCCCCAGTAATTGGTCCAGACAAGCCTATCACTTGGGAAAGGCTGGGAACCGGAAGATAAGGATCACCAGGCAAAACGTTGCTGTACTTCCATCATCACCTCCCACCTCCGAAGGGGACTACGTGGGCCAGGAGCACACAGCTAGCACTCACAAGGGGACTCTGGACTCCCGTGCTGGTGCTCTTTGGGCTCCATCTGGCTACATTCTCAGGGCCAGGAATTGGGGGAAAGATTTCAGGTCTGTGGTCGTTTCTGGAGCCTGAGAAGGGGTGGTGGGGAGGGGCCAGCAGACACACCCAGGACCCAGCCCCCCACTACCAACATCTGCAAGTCCCTGAGCCAGGGCGTAGAATGCAGTAAGTGCTAAGTAAGCATTTGGCATTATTATTGGTTTTTCCCAATTTGATGCTCACACCCACTTTTGAGATATGCACTGCCACCGTCACCCATTTCACCAAGGAGAAAGCCGAGATTCAGAGAGGAAATTGCCCTGGTCACTGAGCAGAAAGTGATTGGCAGGATTAAAAGAGTGACCTACAGAGAGCGTTTAGCACCAGCCTGGTGCACAGCAAGGGGCTTGGAATGGGGCCTGGGCCATAGCAGGGATAGGTGGCAGGACTGGCCAAAGAGGGCCTCCTGGAGGAGGTGGTGTGGAGCTGGGTTTGGGGAGCTCAGTCTGTCAGGCTGCTGGTTCCCCTGGGGACAAGGTTATTTCCTGAGTAAGACCTAATGCCAGCTGGGTCTCCCTGCTCTGAGGATGCACTGCCTGCCACACACATGTGATGTGGGCTGGTACCCTGGCCCCACGTGCCTTCTGGCAGCTCCACACCACGGGAGGGCCTGGCTCCAGATCCTGTGTGTGGCCTTGGGGTCGGCATGTCACCTGTCTGAACCTCGGCTTCCTCATGTGTCAAATTGGGACAGTGCTACCTATCCTGCTGGGTTGTGGTGAGGACCTGGCATATAATAGGCCCTCAGTAAACAGGTGTCACACAATCTCCAGGAAATGGCTGTTGAATTGGCCTTTTAAGGACAGACACGTCCCAAACCTAGCCCAGGAAAGCTTGAGCCATTCATGAGCTCAGAACCCAAACATCCTCACTGCTGCTTTGAACTGCAAGCCTTTAGAGGGTCAGAAGGAGACACTCACCCTCTTTCCCTATGTCTACACTGGCCAAGGCACTAGGGAGTGAGTTTGCCATTAGTATTGTCCCCCCTAAACCCAAGAGCAGCAAACACTTACTGAGCACATACTGTGCACCGGGCACTGCATTGAGCCCCTTGTGCCGCCCTCTTACATAGGGGAAACAGGCTCAGTACCCGCATCCCGGGCTCTGAGTGCGTGGTGGGTCAGGGCCTGAACCTACATCTCTGGCTCCAGAGTCTGTGCTCTTAACAAGGGAAAATAATCTACCAGAAATAAACACAAATATTAATTTGGGGCAGTCTTTCAGGTGCAAAGCCTTTTCATGTGCGTGTGATTCACTTTTGTCCTAAGGACACCTGATAAGAATGGTGTTAGCATCATCCACATGAGTTGGTTAGCGTGGGGTTCGTGGATCCAAGGAGCCCCCAACTTCCTGCCCCACCCACTTCCAGCTCCCTCTTCCCAGCCCCACCTGCCCACCTGTGTAACACAAATACTAATTACAGCCAATTCCATGAGCTGCTTCCTGGTTGAGCCTAATTACTGGGCAGCTCAGCCATCACCATTATACATATCACTTAGTAAAACAGATTAACTTTATCCTAGGTTGTGTGTGATCAGCAAATTGTTCAGGCACACATGGTCTCCCCAGCTTGGGACTCACCCAGCCCGGTCATCCTGCACAGCCCGGGTTGTCACACAAGGGGTGCTGGAGCACAAGAAGGTGCAGGGGCATTGGTGGGTGGCCCCAGAGTCAGGGCCATCTGCAGCTCTCTGGTCTGCCTTGAACTTGGTGCTTAGAGAAGATCAGAGTGGACAACTTTAACCTGGCTGGGAGGTGACACCTAAAGTGGTAAGGAGGGAGCGAGGTGCTGGCTGCCATCTGATCTGCTGTAATGACAAAACCACAGCTTTGGGGATAGAAGCACCTGGTTCAAATCCGGGCTGTGTTATTTACCAGATGTGTGACCTTGGGAAATTACTGACCTTCGCTGCACTCCAGCTGTGTTTACGCTGAGCAGCGGGGAAGACTCAGGGCACATGTCAGGGCACTAACATGTGCTGTCAGGTCCTGGGCCAGGTGCCTGGCATGCCGTAGGTCTTCTCTTCCTCTCCATGGTCTTCCCTGCCCCCCATGCTGCTTCTCTGCTAGGCAATGCCCTGCAGACTTTCCAGATCTTACTTAGTTCAAGAAGTGAAGACCCTGTTGGGTAGGTACCGTCATCAACTCCATTACACAGACGCAGAAGCCAAAGCACGGGTGGAAGAGAAATGACTTTGTCAAGTTACAGTCACACTTGACTGCCAGTCACCCTGCTGGGATGAGATGGGAAACATGCCCCTGGGGGGGCACCAGGGAGGGGTCACAGTGAAGTCTGGGAGGGCTCCCTGGAGGAATATGCATCTAGGCTGAGGAGTTACCTAGGGAAAGAAAGCAGAGGGCAGTGGGTATGCAAAGGCCTGCAAGCAGGAAGCGCGGTGTGTTGGGGGAACTAACTGTGGGCGCTGTGCTGTGGTTGGAGCAGGTGAGGGAGGAGTGGTGAGAGATGAGGCTGGAGGGGCCAGGAGCCAGGTCCTGGGAGAAGCAGGGAGAAGCTGGACGAGGCCCGTGGTCTTCATCCTGCCTGCTCCAGGGAGTCACACGTGAAGCTGACAGGTAGTTTAGGATGTCCTGCCTGGAGCCAGCCAGGAGACAAGGGCTGAAAGGGTCCACAATGGGAGATCAAGAGGGCCAGGGGCTACCCAGGGAAGGCTTCTCAAGGGGCAGAGGTGACTGCCGGGGCTGTCAGGCACGTGGAGGGGTGGGTGGGTCAGCCAGCGGCCTGTGTCAACTTGTAATGGGAGGTTGCAGCCAGGTTTGGGGCCTGGGCATGGGGCGGCCTCCAGCGGGCACCGCAGCAGTGGGTCGGCAACACTGGGTAAGACTCAGTGCCTGCCAGGCCCCCAGGCGGGTGAGTCAACAGCAGGCCAAGTGGGCAAGTGTCTCCCGGCTCCCTGCATGTGTAGGCGAGTCTCCCGCCGCCAGCATGTTTGCAGGAGCCCAGCCCTGGGACGCGGGTCCGGACCAGGGTGGTTGACTCACAGGCTGGCAGGACTGTTGCCTTCTCTGAGGAGGCGGCTGACAGCTTTGACCTCCCACCTATGCCCTGTACCCTTGGCCTTCAAGTGTCTCCCTGAGCCTCACCTTGAGGTCTCCCCTCCCCCCAACTCCTGCCCACCCGCCTGCTTCCCGTGCTCAGGCCTGCAGGTCCATTTGACCCTTTGGTGGTACAAAGCAGACTCTCCCATCCCCCTCACCCCGTTATATCCCTCCCTCTTTCCCACATCGCGGGAGGGGAGCTTATAGCCTCCAAGGGAGGTGACCTAGAGAGCCAGGCCCCAAGAGAACCAGGAAGGCCTGGGTTTGAGTCCCCGCTCTGCTGCTGACTGGCAAGCCTCCTCCTCTTCCTGAGCCTCAGTCTCTGCATCTGTAATATGGGCATCCTAGGAGTTGCTCCACAAGCTGATAACATGAATAAGATAAGGATATAAAAGAGCCTTGGGAACTGGGCAACGTCACGGTCATTGACTCTGTGTTCTGTTTGAGTGGACAACCAGTTATTTTTTTAAATGAACTTTATTTTAGAACAGTTTTAGACTGATAGCATTATTGCTAAGATAGTAGAGGCGGTGGTTCATGCCTGTAATGCTAGTGTTTTGGTAGGTGGAGGTGGGAGGATCGCTTGAGGCCAGGAGTTTGAGAACACCCTGGGCAACATAGTGAGACCCTGTCTCTAAAAAAAAAAAAAAAAAAAAATCAGTGGGGTGTGATGGCACGTGCCTGTAGTGCCAACTACTTGGGAGGTTGAGGCAGGAGGATCCTTTAAGCCCAGGAGTTCGAGGTTGCAGTAAGCTATGATTGTACCACTGTACTCCAGCTTGGACAACAGAGTGAGATCCTGTCTCTAAAAAAAATTAAATTAAAATTTTAAAAAAGAGAAGCAGGCATTAACAGGTGGGTGATATAGTATGTCCCTCAGGTGTCAGTTCGCTTGGGGATGGGCTGCTATATGCCAGGTAGTTCACATTCTAGGTCATTCAATCTTTACAATGACCTTTTTTACAGATGAGGAAACTGAGACCTGAAAAGTGAAAACGACATGCCCAAGGTCACATGAGCTCAGGGAACCTGGGACTGGGCCTGGGTCTATCTTTACTATCTCAGTCTTTCCACTGTTGAATAAATATTTTGAAGCTGCATTCCCAGGAGAGTGGGTTAGGGAAGGTGTGTTCCTGATACAGGTTGTTTCTAACTCGCTTTATTCCATAAAGGATTTACGATGACTAAAGGACATTCAGTAAAATAATACGCAATAGAAATGGAAAATGAGGATCAGGGAAAACAGAATAGAAAATGTGGACAAGGAAAAAGCTGAACATAAAGGCCAGGAAAGTACCCACAGGTAGTATCTGATTTGGCTATGAGCTTCCTGGTAGTCAAGGAAAAAAGAGATAACAGGCTGATTCTTGTTATCAAAACATCAAGAGGCAGTTTAATCCTTCAGGAACTTTGTGGTAAATTTAAAAAGAAATTAAAAACATGGAAATTTCTCATGTGAAAGACACTGAGAAATATATTGGATAATGTAATAGTAATAAATGTCAAGTGGCAGATCTTTTAGGAGTCATGGCCATAGTTCTACTGTCTTGTCCCTTGCTCAAAGTTGTCCTATTTGAATTTTACTTGATTGTTATCAAGCAACTCAACTCTACTATTTCTTCACAGATACCTATGCCCTAGTAAAAATCTGGGATCTAAAGTAACCAGTTATCTGTGTACCGGGTTCTGTGCTGGGCACCGGGGGGTGAAGGGTAACAAGATGATTGCTCTCCATCCCAGGGATAAAGACACCTAGGCAAAGGCCTGAATGTATTGCAGGTGCTTTGCCAGGGCACACCAGAGACGAAGGCGTAATTCCTTCTGACTGGGGAGGAGGGGAGGGCTTCAGGCAGGAGGGGGCAGGCCCAAGATGGAGAGGAATATTTGGGGTAGAGAGGACTGTCTTGGTAGAGGGGATATTAGCCACAGAACCCTCAAGGGTGGGGACCATGGCCTACTCAGGGCTTCCCAGGGCCTGATAAGCATCAAGGACTAGGTAACCTCCTGTTGAGTGGTCCACACCTGCAGGGATAAGACAGGGTCAGGGCGATGGCCACTCACCTCAGGGGTTATATGCAAGATGAACTTGGAGAGGTAGGTTTTGGCCAGATGAGGAGTCCTCGAATGCCATGCTAAGGAGTTTGGATTTTGTTCTTTAGGTGCTGGGGATCAGTTGAAGTCTTTTGAGCCTTGAATTGTATAAGTTATGACAATACAAATAATAACAGCTAACACTTAGTAGGCACTTGCTGTATGCTTAGCACTGTTCTAAGCACTTTATCTATATTAACTCACTTAAGTATCACAACAGTCCTATGAGGGAGGTACTATTATTATCATCCCCATTTTATAGATGAGATAACTGAGGCACAGAGAGGCTGAGTCACTTGCCCAAGGTCACACAGCCAGGAAGTGGCAGAGCAGGGATCTGAACTGAGGTTTGGATCCCATGCTTTTATCCATGATATTGTCATGTCTGTTAAATATAAATACTTAGCTAACAGATAACAAGTGTGTTTTAGATGACATAGAAGGATTTAATAGATCCCAGCCAATTATCAACAACGGAAGCAGCAATGGATGGCGACTTTGGCCACAAAGGGCAGCATCGATAAGGAGCCGAGGCTTGAAAACAGAATGTGCAGGCAGCTCGGAGGGTGTGGCAGCCGAGTCCCAGGCCTCAGAATTCCACTCATGGGGCTGCTCTTTCCTGCCTCTGACACGCTCCAAGATTCCTTGAAGATCCCCCGCCTTTGGCCATCCAAACACAAGAGCCATCTGAGTGACTAATGCACTGTGAGCAAATGGGATCGTGCCCGGGTGCCACCGGGCCATGAGGCTTTTGTCATCAGAAACATGTGAGCATTTACATTTCTTGTTTCTGTTCACACTAGGCCTTTGATTTCCAAGGGTGGGGTTTCCAGAGCTGGGCACCGCCGCACCTTCATCTGGCTTTCATCACTTTCTTTGTGCAGCTGGGGCTCTGGGGATGGGCCGTCCACAGGAAACTGTGGTTCGCACCCCTCCATTCGGGTCTCCACCAAGCCCTTCTCATGAACAGCAGGCCCAGATTCAGTGCAGATTTCTCCTCCACGACTCCACGGGGGCCGGGAAGGGAACTGAGCAGAATGAGGCAGAAACTCCCCCCACAAAGCGGTGGTGGTTCTTCCCTTTTCCCTGAAGCTCACAGGGCTGGGTACGGCACCCACGACCACAAATGAGGCAATTAGGGAGAACGAGTGCTGGCCGTCCTGCCAGCCCAGGGCCTTAGTCTGCCCAGGGCGTCCAGACTCTGGGGGGCCCCCACCTGAAGAAGCAGTTCCACCTTCCACAAAGAGCACAGGACCAAGAGTCCAGGATCCAGGTTCTAGGCCGAGCTCTGCCACTCACTAACTAACCGTGTGGCTTGGGCTCTCTGGAGACCCCATAATGGAGTCAGGGCATGTGGGGTTTGGAGTCTGGCAGAGGAAGATTCACTTCTTGACTCCCTAACTCTCTGGACAGGTGCTGGGACGGTGGGAGACAGGGGGCCAAGTCCTGCCTCCCTGCCCCTCAGTCATGTCGTTTGGGGAGAGGCAGTGGAGTTAGGAGAGATACATTTTGTCAGGTGGCGCACAGTAGGTGTTTGGTGTGTCCGGCCCCTCCCCCCGTATAAAATGGAAGTGATACCTGCTGAGGCTGTGGATGGGTGGGGAGACCCATCACGACAGTGAACGGAAGGCCCTGGGTGGAGGGCTCTGGGCAGGTACAAAGATAGGGCTGCCACGGTTGGAACGTCACTCACGGACTGTGGCCTGTGGTCGCCCCACCATGCAGAGCTGGCTAAGCCTCCCCCACATCCGAGATGGATTCGGTTTCACTACAGGGCTCGAGGCAAGCGTTTCAGGAAGGGGCCCTCATCTCTGTGTGCTGAAAAATAAACAGCGCTCCATCTCTGCCGATTTCTACCTGGGAGGTACGTGAGCTTGCTGCATCATCCGTCCACAGGCTGCAGTGGGTGGACGTCAGGGCGCCGGGGCTGAGCTTCCTGCCTCCCTCCCTTGCCTCCCACTTGCGCTCAGATACCTGCAGGGGTGCCAGCCCCCGCCGGCAGGGTTCTCCCGTCTGGAGTGCTGAGTGCTTCAGCAGAAGGCAGCATGGGGTGGGGGGCTGTGTGGGGACACAGGCAAGGGACCAAATGCAGTCTGGGGAAAGTGGTCCGGAGAGATTCCCAGAAGGGGAGATCTCTGAAATGAGACGGAAGGAACAAGAGGCAGTTTAACCGCACCTGGGCAAGTGACTTCCTTGAGCCTCAGTTTCATTCTCTGTCAAAGGGGCCAATAACACCTGCTTCCAAGGGAAGGGTGAGAGGGTGAAAGGAGAAGGTGGGTGTGAAGGAACTGACAGATACCTCGCACCACCTAAGTGCCTTTGGGAGATGTTTGGTGAATTGCACTTCTTTTTCAAGGGTCTTTTCCTCTGTCGATTGACACCTGTTGCTTAGTATAATCGATGTCCTATTTGAGAAAAAGTCCAGCTGTAACCCAGTGATAAGCATTGGAGAAGTCCTTTCTCTCTCTGGGGTGGGTAATGGGAACTCCTCCTCCATCTGGTGGGAGTGAGAAAGAAGACTCCAGAATTAAAATTAATCCAAGCACCCTGCCTCCCCAGGGCCTATGCTCCTTAGATGTGTTCCGTTTGTCCTTAGACAGTACAACAACTGTTTGTTGAGCACCTCCTATATGCCAGTGATGGGGATTCTCTGTTGAACAGGGCAGACAAGGTCCCAGTCCTGACTAAGCTGAGGATTTGGGGGAGGGGGAGGGCAATAGACAATAAAGATGTAAAAACAACAAAAAATGTAATAGGGTGCTGTAATAGAGAATTTGGGGGGCTACTTATGGTGGTTGGGACATTTGAGGAAGTGGCACTTAAACTGAGACCTGAAGGCTGAGCTGGCCATGGGAGAAGAGATAAGGAAAGAATGTTCCAGACCGAGGGAAGAACAAGTACGAAGGTCTTGGAGGGAGGGGAAACTTGGAGAAACTGAGGAACTGA